>NC_091636.1:56247625-57514291 GCF_027580195.1 Bos mutus
TCCTGACCCAGGGATCAAAACTGCATCCCTTATGTCTCCTGCATTGGCAGGCAGATTCTTGACCCCTAGCACTGCCTGGTGAGCACGCGCACACACACACACCCAAACCCAACTCACACAATCAGCTATGTAGTACTGTCCTGTAATAGGTTTATAATACTTTTCACACAAATAATACATGAAAAACCACACAGAAAACACATGAATGTATACAGTACTTTGAGGACTACAGTGGTACAGTTCAGCAGCTGGCAAACAGGGGCACGTTTGCCCCTTTGAAGTTTCGTGGAGGCGGGGAGTCACTGTATTATAGAGGGATGTGTGTAACTCAGGAACAGCGGATGGAAGCGGGGATATACAGTAGGGTGTGGGGAAGTGGGAGGAGTTCCCGCCCCTCTGGGGAGCCACTCTCCACCTCCATGTGTGCCCCAGCCCAGAACCTCTCCAAACCCATCCTTTTGGATTTTATGGAGGATTCATTCCATAGTGTGATGGATTGACTAACCCATTAGCCATGAAAGTCCATCACCAGCCTCTCCCCCTCTCTCATATGGAAAAGAACCAGTCCCATACTTGCCTGGAAAACAGTGGCCTCTCGGTAGGACCCCAGCCCCCTTCCCTTCTCCACTGACTCTGCAGGCATCTCCCCCTCTGCTAAGGCTCCAAACCCTCCCCTCCTCATCCTTCAGGTTTCCCCCAGCTCACTTTTGTGCATGTCTCTGCATTTCAGTCCAAATGTCATTTCCCAGGAAAGGTCTTTGCTGAACCTTTACTCTCCACCTAAATTATGACTCCTCCTGTCTCCTGAGGTTCATACTTGACAGCATTAGCCATAATTTGTGGCTCTTTATCTCCTGCTGCTGCTGGGTCGTAAATACCGTCCACAGCTGTTTGTCTCCAGACTGTCTTCCCCGCCCTTAGTGCAGCCTGCTGCATCATGGCCCCATGGATACTTCAGGAGGGAAGAAGTTTCTGCAGAGATGCTCTTTGTCCATTGCTTCAAAGATGGTGTTTTGTGACCCTTGGTAAATGGGGAATGGGCTTCCCAGGTGGTGCTAGCGGTAAAGACCCCGCCTGCCAATGCAGGAGACCTAAGAGATGCTAGTTCGATCCCTGGGTTGGGAAGATCCCCTGGAGGAGGGCATGGCAACCCATTCCAGTATTCTTGACTGGAGAACCCCAAGAACAGAGGAGTCTGGTAGGCTATGGTCCATAGGATAACAAAGAGTCAGACACAACTAAAGCGACTCAGCACACAGCACAGTCACAGGCAGGGGTGGGGAGGCGAGGAGGAAGAGGAGGATTAGACAGAAGTGAGTCCTGGTACCTTGATGCTAATATCTGGGGACATCTGGCATATTTCTGAGTTTTGACCATTTGTGAGTCATTTATATTTATTCTTTGCCTTGTTCATGGCACACTTCCCCAGCCCGCTGTATATGTCCCCTTTGTAATCTGGTGCAGTCCTAATCTGAATTATGTGAAAGGGCTTTTGAGAATAGTTGTTCCCAGCCTTGACTTCTTAGTAAAATCACCTGGAAATTTGTAAAAAAAAAAAAAAAAGAAAAAAAATTACTGATTAAGTTCTATCCTTACAGGTTCAAATTAGGAACACAGCAGGTAGTTCTCATGTACAGCCAAATTTGAGAATTACTGTTGCGCAAATCTGAGTTCCTTCTTTGTTTTTAAGTTTTACTTTACGGATCAATGATGTGCCTAAATAGGTTCTGTGCTGTGTTAGGTCACATCAGTCGTGTCCAATTCTTTGGGACCCCATGGACTGTAGCTCACCAGGCTCCTCTGTCCATGGGATTCCCCAGGCAAGAATACTGGAGTGGGTTGCCATGCCCTCCTCCATGGGATCTCCCCGACCCAGGAGCTGAACCCCCATCTCTTGTGTCTCCTGCATTGGCAGGCGGGTTCTTTGCCACTAGTGCCACCAGGGAACCTATCCCATTTTTCGAGGTGGGGATGGATTGGGATTGACGTGTGTGCACTGCCATGTGTAAAACAGACAGCTAGTGGGAACCTTCTTGTAGCACGGGGAGCTCAGCTCAGTGCTCTGTGATGACCTAAAGGGATGGGGCGGGGTGGGAGTGAGATGGATGGCCAAGAGGGAGTGGGTGTGTATACACATAACTGATTCACTTTGCTCCCACAGCATTGTGAAGCAGCTATACCCCAAATTTTTTAAAAGAGATGTACTTACAGAAGATGCTTGAAAAAAATTTGCTACAGTGAGAAATGATATGGGCTGACACCTAGAGATGGATCAGTATCCTAGGCTGGTGAAGGACAGTGCAAGTTTTGGGTTTTCTTCTCCTTGATGAGTCTTTGCCCTCCACCTCGAAGAGCCTCTTCTCCATGGCTATATGGTTACCGTGTTCATCACGGTAGGTTCATTGCTGTGCTGATTGCTGTAACAGGGGCTTGCCTGGAGAATTCCATGGACTGTATGGTCCACGGGGTTGCAAAGAGTCAGACGCGACTGAGCAACTTTCACAGCCCCGTATGGGAAGGTGAGACCCCTGGCTTTGCTGTACCCATCATTTGTTCTGGAGATTTGCCATCCCGAGGGCACCCAGATGCCAGGCTGGTAAGATAGGAAGCCCAGAGGACCTTGAGGGGGTTTAGCCACCGGACGTGGAAATAACATACACCCCTCTGGCTCAGTTTAGCTTCTCTCTTGTTCAGTTGGCCATGTTCATTCCTGGTTACTGATCACTGTCCTTCATACAAGGGAGGTTGACCTACCAGCCCCCTCTGTGTGCTGGAAGATACAGAAATGGGTTTGGGGACCATGTAAAACAATATTTCTGTTTCATATGTTGTAACTAGAGAAGTTGTCACTTTCAGTTTTGTTTTAACAAAATTTAACTGCTAGGGAGATGGTATATGTATTTTTAAATATCAAGAATTATTTAAATTTTCTTCCTGCAACTTTCTCTTACTTTCTGCTACTCCTTCCTGCTAAATGCCTCCTGTGAGCCAGCTCCCGGGCTTGGCTGGTACCAGAGATGCAGAGTCGAACGTGCAGCCCCACACTAGGGAGGTTCTGGTTGCCGATGACAGAAAAGGCGACTCAAATTGGTGTCACCTGCGTGGGCCTTTATCATCTCAGGCAGCAGGGCAGGGCGGGGTCAGGGCTGTGGGTTCAGCCACTCCCACTGGCGCTTCTCTGATTATCTTGGCTTTTGCTTTCTGATCTCAAGAAAGGTGTGGCTTCCCAGGTATTTGTCATCTGCAGTCAGGGGGACACTCTGCTTGGTCTTGTGTGTGTGTGCGCACCCCACCCACCCACACACCGCATGCACATCTCCCCAGAAGCCCTCAGCATGCTTGACTTTAAGTCTCTTTGGCTGGAATCCTGACTCTTTGCCATGACCAACCACCCTATTACCTGCAGAGGGAATGGAGTTACAGTGATTGGCCTTGATCGATGGAGATTCCCCAGGGCCTGCAGTATCCAGCCGGGCATGGATGGTGTCATCTCTGAGTCATTTCCTCTCCTTTATTACATGCACTTAATCATCCGTGGTGTTTTCTGCAGAATTCCTTGTTCACAACCTCCCAGCTCTCTACACTCAGTGGGGACTGCTTCTTTAGAACTTGTTGGGACCACGCGCGTTTATCTCACCGCTTGAGCAGTTGTGAGCCTGTTACCCCATGATGCTGCTGGTGTTTGTGTGCTGTTACGTGATTGCTTTACTCTTCTCATAAGTTCTCTGTCTTTTTACTACTCCTTGGACGCAAACAGACTGGCTCTTCAATTCAGATCCCGACACTTAGCCACTGCACACCTCATGGTATTATTACAAGAATAAAAATGCCTAAGTGTGGGTCGAGCACCTTCGGGCTCATTGCTTTGTCCCCTCGATATTTATGAAAGATTGCATTTTTATTCATGTTTACCAGAAAGATACCATTAATGTGCTCATTCATATACTTAATATTTACTTGCTTACCAGAAAGATATCGTTAATGTGCTCATTCATATAGTTAATACTTACTAAGTGCTGGCCACCAGCGAGGACAGTTCAGTGAACAAAACCCCTATTCCGGCCTTTGCAGAGCTTGCGGTGCTGTGTGCTTAGTCGCTCAGTTGTGTCCGACACTTTGCGACCCCATTGGCTGTAGCCCGCCAGGCTGCTCTGTCCTTGGGGATTCTCCAGGCAAGAATACTGGAGTGGGTTGCCATGCTCTCCTCCAGGAGATCTTCCCAACCCAGGAATCGAACCCACATCTCTTACATCTCTTGCATTGGCAGGCAGGTTCTTTATCACCAGCACCATCTGAAAAGCCCCAGATGAAGCCGTTCCCTTCTCCAGGGATCTTCCCAACCCAGGGATTGAACCCACGTCTCCCACATTGCAGGTGCATTCTTTACCAACTGAGCTACCAGGGAATTGAAAGGCACTGTCCGTCTTATTACCTGAGCTTAGTCAAAGAGGAGGCTTCTGTTTAGTGGGAGGCATTGGCAACACCTAGGCCATGTGGCTAGCAGGAGGAGGGACCCTCACTTCCCTGTAACTCAGCACTTGAGTCTCTTTCCCACTGTTCAACAGTTGTTCTGTGGACACATTGGAGTGACTCCGGCCAAGTTGGTTTTTATTTTTATTTTTTTTTCACTAGAAGTATAAACGTCTCCATTTTATCTTCCAGTGGTGAAAGTGGCGCAGGGAAAACCGAGAGCACGAAGCTGATCCTCAAGTTTTTATCAGCCATCAGTCAGCAGTCTGTGGACTTGTCCTCGAAGGAGAAGACCTCCTCTGTCGAGCAAGCCATTCTTGAGAGCAGGTATTTTTCCATCGTGTTTCTTGTTCCAGCGAACAGGATCCACTGTCCTCACTGTACGACTTATTTAAGGAAGTAGTTGAAACTCGGGGTTCTGCTGCTCTGTTTCTTGACGTGGCTTTCATGATCGCTCAAGGAGAAGTCTCTACACACAGGTGGAGATTTCCGGTGACCTGACCATCCATTGCTGGGCCAGGTTTGAACAAAGGAGTGAGGAACGTTCAGAGCTGCCTCCTACTGGGCAGCTCCTGACTGGCTGTTTGGAGGCCTTGTTATCAGCAGAAATTTCAGCCTCTATCCCGCACATTGCAGAGAGCTTAGCGGTCAACTCTTGGGAAGCGTCTTGTGAGCAGAATGGTATTGTGTAGCCTCTTACCAGGGGCTTCCCTGGTGACTCAGGTGGTAAAGAATCTGCCCTTAATGCAGGAGACCCAGATTCAATCCCTGGGTCAGGAAGATCCTCTGGAGAAGGAAGTGGCAACCCGCTCTAGTTTTATTGCCTGGGAAATCCCATGGACGGAGGAGCCTGGTGGGCTACAGTCCATAGGGTCGCAGAGTCGGGCATGACTGAGCAACTTCCACGTCACTTCTTCAGTCTCAGGTGGCAAAACAATTCAGCATCAATGGCAATTACCTCAGAGCTTGAAAGAGAGCCTTGGTACAGTGCTCTCTGAAATTCTAATTAAAATGTGTAATTGCCCCGTGTCTGATTGGTATCTTTTAAGGTCCTAGAACCCATCAGTTCAGTTCAGTTCAGTCGCTCAGTTGTGTCCGACTCTTTGCGACCCCGTGAATCGCAGCACGCCAGGCCTCCCTGTCCATCACCAACTCCCGGAGTTCACTCAGACTCACGTCCATCGAGTCAGTGATGCCATCCAGCCATCTCATCCTAGAACCCATAGAGACTTTATATGTCCTGTTATTTAAAAATTAGTCCAGAAGTCAGCTGACTCCAGCCTGACATCTGTATCCTGCAGCCTATTTTGGTTTGCCTTTTTAGACTTCAAAATTTATTTTTAAAATTGTGCTAAAATATACATAACAAAATGTATATTTTGTTATGTATATATATATACACATGTATATGTATATGTGTATATATATATATGAACAAAACTTTAAATATTTTTCGATGTACAGCTTAGTAGCATTAAGTACATTCTTGTTGTGCAGCCATCACCACCAGTCTTTCTCTGGGCCATTTTCATTTTCCTCCTGCAGCCTGGTTTTATAAATAAAACTTTATAGAAACACAGACACACTCATTTGCTATCTTGTCTATAGTTGCTTTTGCACTCTAGTGGCAGAGCTGAGTAATTGCATCAGAGACCACATGGCCCACAAAGCCAAAAAGTATTTATTATCCAATCCTTTACAGCAGAAGATGGCTGACCCCTGACCTAGTCTGACCGCAGACCTAGTCTGACCACATTTTACAGCTGGACGAGACCCAAGGAAGTTAAATGAGCTCCCCTGGGACATACAACAAATGAGTGAAATTTCCAGGACTGGGGAATTTTTCAGTTCCTAGAGTTCGTGTGGGTTTGTGTGTGTGTGCGTGTGTGTGCACGTGCAACCCTTGACTTGTGTAAATAAACTAATTTGGGTGAGGACCAGCCCACATGGCCTCCTTGACGCTTGGTAGCATCCTTTGCCCACACAACCAGCTGCAAGCTCTCCTCCTCAAGATGGACACACATTATAAACCCATTTCAGCAAGTGCTGGGAAATCTGGCCCTTCTATAAATAAACATAATTGCTCTAGGGCCCTTTGCTTTCAGATTTCTCCTGCACTTGTCTATTTTGCCATTGGTGAGGACTGTTGTTAATTACATGGACCCTGATTGCCTCTCATTGTTGTCCTGGTTTTTTTTTTTTTTTTTTTTTGCAGCCCCATCATGGAAGCCTTTGGCAATGCCAAGACCGTGTACAACAATAACTCCAGTCGCTTCGGGAAGTTTGTTCAGCTGAACATCGGCCAGAAGGGAAACATCCAGGGCGGGAGAATTGTAGATTGTATCCTGTTTCATTTGGCTTTTGTGTATTAGTATTTGACTCTCTAGTAGAAACTCTTCTTTGCTTTTTCTTAAAACAGACATAGAATATGAAACATTCATTTCTGGTTCTGTCTCATTACTGCTTCTGTTTTACTCTGCTTGACCTGTTAATTATCCTAGGAAATAAGGGGCCCTCTTTCTTTTGGGAATCTCTGATTTCATGTCCCTAATCTGAAAATTTGGACTCCTCATCAAATATCATAGGCTTCCCTGGTGGTTCAGATGGTAAAGAATCTGCCTGCAGTGCAGGAGACTGGGTTGGGAAAATCCCCTGGGGAAGGGAATGGCTTCCCACTCCAGTATTCTTTCCTGGAAAATTCTGTGGACAGAGGAACCTGGGGGGCTACAGTCCATGAGGTCCCAAAGAGTCTGACATGACTGAGCAACTAGTTGTTTGAAATAATCAGTTGTTTCAAATAGCTCGATGCCTTCTAGGGCACACGTATCCCGTTTGAAGTTGGATTTTGATGTAATAGTCTGTTTTGTTTGCTTATCTTTCGGCACTGGAAGTCAGAATGTCCAAGACACAAAGAATTGTAATTATTTGGGTAACAAAGAGTAGAAAACTAAGGACTAATGGAGCATCCTGTATCCTTGTTTTGTTCCTTGACTTGCCATTGCTTTTCACATGAAGATTTATTAGAAAAAGTAAGCAAGCATGATTTAATTCACATTATCTTTAACAGTTTTCAGCAATTACTAGTTCTTGGTCATTAATCAGAGGAAACATCTCTGAATAGATATCTGGCTTCTTCTCTTCACAGAACCGAGTAGTAAGGCAAAACCCCGGGGAAAGGAATTATCACATATTCTATGCGCTGCTGGCAGGGCTAGGACATGAAGAGAGAGGTGAGTGATGGAGCCGCTTGCAGAGACATTTCCCTTTGCAACCCATCTGTGCAAGAGAAGACGGGACTTTATTGGGCTTCCACCATTTGAAACGAAATGTGCGAGATGATCAAAGGTGCTGAGTGCGTGTAGAGCCAGATGCCGTAGAGCGAAAATCGTCAGTAGAGAAAGCTTGAGTGTTTTGGATATGTTGTGGCATCTTAGTTCTTTTCTGATTTAAAGTATATTTGTGAAAAATATATAATGTATCACAGCTGGCTTTACTTTTAAATCATACCCTAATAAAGCAAATTTCTAAACATTTGATTTTTTAAAAAAACAATCAACACAGGATCCTCATCAGTTACTTTTTTCAGTAGTGTTTTCTTCCATCCCTTCTAATCTGATAGTTTTATTTTCCCTAGATGATGATGAAGAGAGAACGTTTTAATCTTTTTTTTTACTTTTTTATTTGTTAGATTATGAAAGTATGATAACAGATTTACGGGAGACTTGGAAAATATAGAACAAAGTTACATATAATTTCAGTATATATTGCAATTATGTAAGTAGATAAATTATGATTTTTAGTTGGAGTTTCAGTATCAAACTCTCGGCAATTAATAGAATGAATATACAGAAAAGTAGGATATAGTAGACCTGAAAAGCAGCATGAACCAATTCAACATAATTAAGATTTGTACAATTTTCACACAACAGTAGGATACAAATTCTATTCAAGTTCCCATAGACTATAAACTAGGAGACACTAGAGCACATCCAGGGACATAAAACAAGGTACAAAAATCTCATGGTCTAAAGGTATTGAAATCATACAGTCTGAGAACATTTTAATCTTATTGGTGAACTATTACAAGCATAGAATTATTTTCCAAACTTTAAAAAATAAAGTTGCAAAGTGGAAAGAAACTCTTCTGAGTTCTGTCTTATCCTGGCCAGTCAAGTACTGATGTTATGTTTTTGTTTTTCTTTCTGTAGAAGAATTTTATTTATCTGTGCCAGAAAACTACCACTACTTGAATCAGTCTGGATGTGTAACAGACAGGACAATCAGTGACCAGGAATCCTTTAGGGAAGTAATTGTAAGTTACTTGCCTATCTTCTTTATAAGGGTGACTCCACCCCCACCCCCACCCCTGCAAAAAAAAGAATGAAAAGAATGAAATTGACAACTTTCATTTTCTGTTTCAAAAAATTTTTTAGTAATCACATTTGTACTGCTCTGTGAGACTAGGTCCTTTCTTCTTATCCCAAGTCCTGGAAGGGAATCGTCTCTCTTAGAAGATGGGTGAACGTCTGCATTCAGGAGCGGTGGGGATTGGCTTGGAATAGCGTTCAGAAAAATGAAACAAGAGAAAAGTCACAGGTTTGGTACTGGAGTAAGCACATCGTCTGTTTCAGGGCTTACAGTTAAAAATTGTTCTGAGTAATTGATTCCACAGTTCAAAAGAAGTCTATCAACGGTTAGACCAGGTGACTGTTGGGTCTCCTCCTGTTCTCATAGCCTGATTCCGGTAAATGATTCTTACTGCACAAACAGTGGTCATCTTAAGACACTTTGGTGTGGACCCCTGCTGTATCCTGCAGTTCTTGAATACCCCAAGGACTGCATTTAGGAAGCCTGGGCATGGTTGAGTGTGGCCGGTAGATTTCATCAGTGTGGCCTGTTCCTCTGCTCCTTCAGCATTTGGAGTCTGTAGATAGAGTTCATTCATAAATGGAGCTAACACTGATTGAGTGCTTACTATGAGGACTTAACCATGCCTCTGCTTCTAACAACCCTGTGAGGGTAGAAATGTGGTTGTCTATATTCTGTGACTCAGAGAGGTTGGTGACTAGCCTAACCACATACAGCACCTAACAGTACCAGTATCTAGACAGTCTTAACTTCAAATCCTAGACTCTAACCAGGAGGCAGATAGGTAGCCCCTGATTTCCGTGCACCTAGATTTGTCTTCCTAGTTGCTGTCAACAACTCGGTTCTGTATCGCCGTTTGCTCTTCTAGACTGTTCATGAGAATACCTTCTGGAATGGAATCAAAGTATATTTTTAAGTGGATATATATCACGTGTCATTTCCCGATGTCTAATGTATGCGCCCTTAAACTGAAATGAAAATAAAAGCAGACTAGGCTTACAGTATTACGATCACCTTTGCTTCAGCCTTCCTTTGAAAGATGTCACATTCTGCCACGTATAATGCAAAGAGATGTCTCTGTCATCTCTCCTTCCTTCAACCTGTTAACCAAAAAACCTCTGCTAACAGCACCGTTGCCGTGTATCTACCCAAGGCAGTACAGGATTTGGCCCTGCTAATTGAATTTTATGAAATGTTTAAGTATTTATTTAAAATTTTCTCTCAATTTTCTTTTGATGCCCGAGACTTCTTTCACTACACGAGCTTCCTCCATTCACTTTGTGCTAGAAAGTGGATGTTTGCAGTGAGAGGCTCCTTGTTATCCAGTTAACAGTGTCACTGCGGGCCCACACTGAGCAACTCACTGGCCGCCAGGGTACAGGGGGCAGCGAGGCCCTTCTTAGTCCTGGGAGTGCCCCGGGAAGGTAGTCTGATGGCTTCCTTTGGGGGCATCGTTTTCTGATTCAAAACTGTGTGCTGCTTCTGAAGGCTTCAAGGAAAGCTGTGCAGCTTGGCCCTCTTTCAGTGATTGCTAGTTTTTATTTTTAAGTTGAAATGATAGGTTTGGGGATTTGAAATTTGGTCCTGTGATGAAAGGACATGTCATCTAGAAGGAAAGAAAAGTTTAGACGTGAAATTGACATAATGAATGTACACGACAGACTTAGAGGAATTCTATTTATAGATTCTTAAATATTTGCTTTGCAATTACTTTTTAGTGTTGACCCATCAGAAATGTCAGTGAAGACTTAGCTGGTATTCACTGAAATCAGGAGCATGTAATTTTTGCTCTCATTTAGCCTTCTTCAGGAAGATTGAAGCAATGCAGCCAGAAAAAAAAAAAAAAAATAATAATGTGCTACTTCTGAGAAAGGAGGAAAAAATATTCTTTTCTATAAAAAAGTGAAATTCTCTCTTCCAAAACCTACAAAAATAATCAGTTGGGGGATGGCTCTAATAATTTATTATATCTTTAAGATCCATTGTAGCTCGCAAAGCCATGTTCATGTATGTTTAACACTAAGGAAAAACTTGTTCATTCTATAAGTGAGGAAAGCATAATACAGCATGATATGATCTTTCATTTGAAAGGTAAGCTTATACATGTCATGTATGTATAGTATGTATGCAGAAAATATGCTAAAATAATTCAAAAGTGTTATCTCAGAGCAGAATTCTAGGGTTTTATTTTATTCTTTATGATTCTGTTAGAATATTTTTACAATGAATATGTCAGTTTTCATGATTATATGATTATATCACCAAATCATAGGTCTTCCCTGGTGGCTCAGTCAGTAAAGAATCCACCTACAATGTGGGAGACCCAGGTTTAATCCCTGGGTCAGGAAGATCCCCTGGAGAAGGAAATGGTAACCTACTCCAGTATTCTTGCCTGGAGAATTCCGTGGTCAGAGGAGCCTGTGCAGTCCATGGGATTGCACAGAGTTGACACGACTGAGTGACTAACATTTTATCACATCATGATTTCTAAAATATAGGAGTATAAAGTATTATATCAGTACCAGCCAACCCATCTTTCTATCCTGCATAGCGCTCTATAACCAAGAGTGATACAGATGGTTAAAGAGACCCTGAACACTTCTGGTTATAAAGTTGATTTTCTGTCTTCAACATTTTTAAGCATCTGTTGTGTGCCAGGCAGGCACTGTTCTAGCAACAAGGAGACCGTAGTGAGCAAACCATCTATATAATCGCTATATTCTGTTAAATTAGGATGACTGGAACAGATTATGCTGTTGTTTTATCATGTAATTTGTCTGCTATTGTTGTTTGGTTGCTAAGTCATGTCCGACTCTTTGCGATCCCCTGGACTGCAGGACGCCAGGCTTCCCTGTCCTTCACTATCTCCCAGAGTTTGCTCAAATTCACGTCCATTCAGTTGTCGATGCTATCTAACCATCTCATCCTCTGTTGCCCCCTTCTCCTGCCCTCAATCTTTCCCAGCATCAGATTCTTTTCCAGTGAGTTGCTCTTTGCATCAGGTAGGCAAAGGATTGGAGTTTCAGCTTCAGCATCAGTCTTTCCAATGAATATTCAGGATTGATTTCCTTTACGATTGACTGGTTTGATCTGCTTTCGGTCCAAGGGACTCTCAGGAGTCTTCTCCAGCACAATTTGGAAGCATCAGTTCTTTGGCACTCAGCCTTCTTAATGGTTCAACTTTCACATTCATAGATGATTACTGGAAAAACCATAGCTTTGTCTCAATTTCCTTCCAAAATCAAGTACCATTGAAATTTGTATCTTCCTACTTTTAATTCCATAAAGCTCCTTTTCCCAGAGGTTTCGGGATTGAAGAAAGGGAAGGGACCACATTCTATTGGGACTCAAGAACATTTGTTTACAGAATGTGTTAAAATGTTAACGGAGAGAAGTTATTCCTGTGAATTACATATGAAAATGTCACCTTTGGTATTTTCAGCTACTGAAAAAAGATCATTATTCTTTTTATCAGCTTTAATGTCAACATACTTTGGCAATAGGACCTTTTAGGAATTTTGCTTATTTCATTGAGAATTTATGTATTTTTAAAATTCTTCATTGATACCACCTGACATTACTATAAATGTACCTGTAAAGGATCCTGAGCCATTCTTAGGGGATCCAGTTTTTCCTGGGGAGAGACAGTGAACACAGACTAAATTTCATAGCTCTTTTTTTTTTTTTTTTCCTTTGTAGTCTTCCAGGTTGCACTATAAAATGCTGAGTCAGAATGAAAAACTATTTCAAGAAAATAGTAACAACTAATTTATTTTTATTGCCTGCACTTGACCTACCAGAATGGTGGCTGTTGAAATGTGAGGAGGATAACAAGAGTCTTTGAGTGATAGTCTCTTTATTCTTTTGACTCCATAAATATTACATGGTAATGGTGTTCATAGCCATCTACCGGACTGGGGTTTCCTGACCATGTAGGTTTTACTGGGTGTACCCGTGTTTTTAACAGTGTGAACCCATCTACCCCTACGTTCTCTCCTCATCAGTCTGACTTTATAAAGATTTAGAGGGCTCTCAGCCATAAAAAAAGAATGAAATAATGCCATTTGCATCAACATGGATGGACCTGGAGATTGTCATACTGAGTGCAGTAAGTCAGACAGAGGAAGACAAATATCATATGACATCACTTATTTGTGGAATCTAAAAAAAGGTTGCAAATGAACTTATCCATAAAACAGAAAGTCTTACAACTGTAGAAAATAAATTTATTGTCACTGGGGGGTCGGGGAGAGGGATGAATGAGAAGATTGGGATTGACACATATACACTACTAGGTATAAGATAGATAAGTGATAAGGACCTACTGTATGGCACAGAGAACCCTACTCAGTACTCTGTAAGGGTCTGTATGGGAAAAGAATCCAGGAAAGAGTAGATCTATGTATATGTATAACTGATTTGCTGTGCTGTACAGCTGAAACTTAAGACAACATTGTAAATCAACTATGCCCCAGTAGAAATTTTAAAATAAAAGACTGACTTTATACCTCGATTTTGCCACATTTGAAAACTTCAGTCTCTTTCAATGTTGGAAAATTCGGGAGTGGAAGCTAATTTTATATTATACAATGCTATAATCTCGCCTAATATAAAATTACGTAATAAATCTTCAAAGTATTGGTCCTTCACTCGTGATTTATTGTGCCCAAACACCTCCCCTCCCACCCCATCTTATTCAGTCCATTTATTCACGATTCACCTGAGGACCCTTGGCTTCCTTAGATGGTGCCCCCACCTCACAGCTGAGACCCTGAGTGGATTTACCTTTTGTACCTGAAATTCAGTCCTCTTCCCTGTTTGTTTCCACTGTGAAAAGCCTGGCTTCCTTCTGACCTCAGTGGTTGGGATTGTATTATGTATTTGTCATCACTCCCCTCCCACCCCACACTTTCACAATCACCTGTTTTTTTATGTGCTTATTAAAGACTTTATAGAAAACATTTTGTATGACTTTGTGCCAGTTTTATAGCTAAATTGCTGTTTCACGCTTCTGAATTGTACTGAGATTTCCCAGGTTTTTTTTTTTTTAAGTCTTGAGCCATGTTGTTGAGAAAAGATAATTATAAGGAGGCTTAACAGCATTGTAAATCAACTGTGCTTCAATAAAAATTTTAGAAAAGTCTTAAAGTGGCTACTTTTGCCAAAGGGGTGGAGCTTGCTACTGAAAAGACTGTAAATAGGACAGTGAATGGAGACTTGCTGGCAGGGGTGAGTGGCCACGCCTGTGCTGGTTGGTGTTAATTGGTTCCAGCCATTACATTACCCCATGGCACATGATTGATACTTGTCACCACACTCCTAATTCACTTAAAGTTAAACTTGAGAGTGAAGAAGTCACAGATTGGTTCATACAGACGGCACATTTTACTCATTGGCTTTCATGTCTCTATATGTAAGCTAT
The DNA here is from genome assembly GCF_027580195.1 of Bos mutus. NCBI lineage: Eukaryota > Metazoa > Chordata > Mammalia > Artiodactyla > Bovidae > Bos > Bos mutus. The sequence continues at coordinate 56,261,886 of NC_091636.1, forward strand.
GTATTTTCAGAACTTAACCAAGAATTTTTTTCATGGAGCATCTTTTGATATTTTTTATTTTACAGTTTGCGGTTTTCTGCTACTGTGAACTTATTTTTTGAAGACCTTCCTTTTTTTCCTGCAAGTATAGAGGAGATTTTGAAAACTTGAAGTATAGTTGATTTATAGTGTGTTAGTTTCTATTGTACAGCCAAGTGATTCAGTTATATATGTGTGCATGTGTACAGATTCTTTTTCATATTTTCCATTATGGCTTATTCTAGAATATTGAAGATAGTTCCCTGTACTATACAATAGGACCTTGTTTATCCAATCTGTATATAATATTTTGTATCCACTAATCCCAAACTCCCAATCCAGCCCTCTCTTGACTCCTCTCCCCCTTGACAAGTCTGTTCTCTATGGAAGATCTTATTTGTTTAGTGTTATATAAAGTCCAGGCTGGTGAGTTACAATGAAATCTTGTATCTCTATGGTCATCCTAAGATGAGCTTAGAAAATTTTTATAAATTAGTGTTGAAGAGGTCCTGTGCTACATGAGGAAAACTTTAATAAAAAAAAAATTATTAACTTTAACGTGGCATAGATGCTTTATAGTTATTTTGCCAACATCTAAATTGGTCCTTACCACTTTGAAAAGCTTCCCTGCTGGCAGTGATGGTAAAGAATCTGCCTGCAATGCAGGAGATCCAAGTTTGACCCCTGGATCGGGAGGCTCCCCTGGAGAAGGAAATGGCAACTGGCTCCAGTATTCTTGCCTGGAGAATTCCATGGACAGACAAGCCTGGTAGGCTATAGTCTGTGGGGTCTCAAAGCATCAGACATGACTGAACAACTAACATTACTACTCCTACTGTTTTAAAAGTCTTGAGCATAATAGATATTCTATATTTCTTAGCCATATTTCTTTGCTTTTAGAATAAGTAAATTTGAATAATTACTTTCCCATAGGTTTTTAAAAATTGATCAGCACTTGACCAATAGTTCTTATTCTTGGCATCAATTTTTGTCTGTACCCATAAAATGATACTCTGTTAAACAATTCATGGTCTTTTTATTTTTTTTTTTGGTAGTCCCTTTTATTAAGTTATAATGTACATATAATAAAATGCCCTCATATAAAGCATATAAAGTGAAATTTGAATTTATGTACTCGTGTACCCACAACCACAATCAAACTGAAGGACAATTCTACACCCTAAAGATTTCTTGTCCCCCTTCCTAGACAATCCCAGACTCCCTAGCCCTAGGAAACCTAGAAAAATGTGTCTTTTCTAGAGTTTCCTGAAAATGAAATCATACAAAATCTCTTCTCCTCTCTCTGGCTTCTTTCACTCACCCAAACTGCACCTAACAGAATTGTTTCTTTTTACAATGAATAGTATTCATTGAAGAGACAGCAATTTATTTATCCATTCACCCATTAATAGACTCAGTTGTTACAGTAAAAACATGTCAACAATATCAAAAGATGTGAATATAATGTCCATTAGCCTGCCAGCAGTAACATTGCAACTATTTTCAATTTTGTAGATCTTCTTCCCAGCCTGATTTTCTTTAAAAAAAGTTGCACAAATTTAGTACTTTTTGCATAAAGCTATCATAAATATCATGTTTATATGTAATGTTGATAATTTCCTTTAAAAACTATATACTGTTCCATAACAAGTTTACTTACTATATTTGACTTGTCTGATTGTAGAAAAGCTAGGGCTTTTTTTTTCTCTGAAAGTGTTGTTAAGATAATGCTGTAGTGAATATTTTACAAAGCTTTCTTTCCTGTCGAGATTTTCTTTGAAACAAATCTTCAGCATTAGAACTTCCTGGTGGTACAGTGGATAAGATTCTGCACTCCCAATGCAGGGGGGCATGGGTTTGATCCCTGCTCAGGGAACTAGGATCCCGCATGCCCCATATGGTAGCTAAAAATAAAAAAATTCCAGCACTGAAATTAAGGGTGATTACATAGGCAACTGACTTTTTAAGGACGTAAAAAAAAAAAAAAAAGCATACAACCGAATGGAGAGTAAGTTCCTAGACTTTGCGTTCGTCAGGCCTGACTTTGAATCTTGGTTTTGTGACCCTGAGAAACTTGTGTAACTTCTCTGAACATTTTAAGGTTATGTACCTAGGTGGTCCAGCGCAACGCTGACCCGTAATCTTTATACTGACTTACGCTACCAGCGGTGACCCCTGCATAAATACCCCACTTTCTCCCATTTTCTCATTCAGAAAAATTTTTGTTAATTTAATAGAAGTTATCTCATTTTCTTCAATATGCATGTGTTGGATTTCTAGGAAGGAAAACATTTCTCTGTGGATTTGCATTTCCTCTTACAAAAGGTGCCTATTTTATTTAACTGCGTCATGTGTCTCTTAATATAGCTGTTGGTTCCTTGCCTTATGCAGTTTTTTCTTTTAATTTTGTTTTCCTGTTTATTGTTTTTGCCCTTTGTTTCTGGCTTTTTTTCCCTTTCCTCGTAAAGAAATTACTTTTCATATTTTAAAGTCTCCAGTCGCTTCCTCTTGCAGCTTCTGTGGCATCACAGTGCTGTGTGGCTTCCGCCTTCCTGCTCCGGTGGTCACTGTAGTGATCACGGGTCTGAGTTCTCTTTGTAGGTTATTTTCATCCATATTGCCAGCAGTTCCGCCCTCTGTTCTGCACGTGTGTGTGCGTGCGTGCATCCGTGTGCGTGTGTGTAGAGTAGGTGTGGGAGAGGGTAGCTGGCTCTTTTCCTGACAAGAATATGGCTCCTAAATCCTAAGAGATAATGAGCAAATCTTTGATCTGATTCAGAAGATGCTTGGCTTCAGTTTAGAAACTTTCTGGGGAACAAAGCCCCTGTTGGTGCTTGTTCTTTTTTTTTTTTTTTCCAAATCAGCATTGTGTTAACTTCTATTTAGTATCCAGAGGCCAAAATAAGACCTTAAAAATCCTTTGGAGAAATGGAGAATAGCAGTGTGATGACTGTCAAGGAAGACAAATCTAGATCCATTCAGTTTTTCCATCAGCATCTTTTACAAAAGGAGCAGAAGTGTCTTCTATCTGTAGAACCCCTGATGGAGAATTTCATTCTGCTTATCAGGCTCCCTGCTTCTTTTAACCGTTAAGACAAGTCCCCAAATTTATATTGGAGGAGTCTCATGAAGTATCCCCCACCCCTGACATTTTCTTTTCTTTTTTAAAATTAATTAATTTTAATTGGAGGATAATTACTTTATCATATTGTGATGGTTTTTGCCATACATCGACATGAATCAGCCACGGGTGCAGTTGTGTTCCCCCAACCTGAACCCCCCTCCCACCTCCCTCCCCACCCCATGCCCCCTATTTTTTATGTGTAAGAAAATAAAAAATGTTCCATTACATTTTGATACACACAGAAAGAAGGATTTCTTTGTCACTATCATTACTATGACTCTCTGGAGTAATTCTTTTCTGGCATAAACAGGAGTCTTGTGTGTAAAGCAGATATTTATTTTTTTTTTATCTTATTGATTGGGTTATCTCTTAAGTATTGTACAATTATTTCCTAATGTCTTGCTTTTCTTTTATGTATACCCATTTAAAGTGTTTGTCATATAAAATGGGTTGACCAAAAAATGTGTTCGTTTTTTTCCTGCAGTATCTAATGGAAAATCCCCAATGAAATTTTTGGCCACCCCAATATTTCTTGCTTTCTTGCCTTGTACTTAGTAACTTTATTGAGTAGTGACCATTTTCATTTTTTTTTAGTATGAAAAAACATGAAAAACTAACCTTGTTTCCTTCCAGATGGCGATGGAGGTCATGCAGTTTAGCAAGGAAGAAGTTCGGGAAGTGTTGAGGTTGCTTGCTGGTATATTACATCTCGGGAACATAGAATTTATCACTGCTGGTGGGGCGCAAGTTTCCTTCAAAACGGGTAAGGTTGCTTCTCCCTGCTTCACTTCCTTGGCTTTTGCCTCATAAGAAATGTAGATCTCAAATATTTCCTGTCTCGCCTTTGACAGAAAAATATTTTGAGCCCTAGAATAAGTGCTACAGAAGTTTGATGTGAAAGGTCAGCTAATAAAGGGTCAAAGCATCTCAAACAAGTGATTACTGCGTGGAATGGTGGCTGTGTTCTCATTTTCTGCTAAGAAAGAAGGAAAATGAGCCCAAGAAGAGGAAATAGGGGCAACAAGAATTTGATGTAGGAATAATGTCTTGAGTCAGGCGTGTAGTGTTGTGGTTAATTCCTGGCTACTGAGGGCTGCCGTAGTGGAATGGTTAAGATAGTTAGTTTTCAAGCCAGGATGACTGGTTCGTAGCCCGGCTCTGCCCCAAGCTGTTTCCTTGGGTTACTTATCCCTTCAACACCCCTTCAACACTCATGACTTCTCACTGTAAAGTGCACAGTGGAGATGTCTTAAGACTAAGTGAGTTAACATACATGTAACAATGTCAGTTGTCATTTTCCTGGAGTGATTTATCCTTTAAACTTTTCTGATGGTTGCAGTGGATGAGGGCATGGAGGCTGGGAAATGGATGAGTGTAAGTTCAGAGTGGCCCTTGAGTTGCCCAGGGCTAGAGGCCTGTAGTTCTCCTTCCCATGGATCATACCTGTTGATGTTTACTGCTTTAGAAATGAAAACAGAGGCAGTTAAAACTGGAGTGGGTTGCCATTCCCTTCTCCAGGGGGTCTTCCTGACTGAGGGATCAAACCCAGGTCTCCTGCGTTGCAGGCTGATTCTTTACCATCTGAGTCACCAGGGAAGCCCTTTAGAAATAAAAGCGGAGATAGTTAAAAACAATAGATTCACTTTAAAATAACCGTAACCAACCCCTTGCATATAGTAAAATAAATAGTATTTTATTTGAAAGGCCATCTTCCAAAACAAAAAAGAACAAGTCAATAATGACTGACATTGTCTAATGATTTTGTAAATGTTTGAAATATCTGATGTAATGAAGGACAGCTGGCTTCTATTTCTGCCTTCAGCTTCTTGAGCTACCCATGTCATGTAGCCTCTGGGATATTCTTCTGTATACTTGTGAGGGAATGAGGGTGAAAAAGCAAATAACAGAGTTTATCACTAAAAAAAAAAGCTAGTCTTATTACTGAAATAGTTATGGACCTTGCAAACCTCTGACAGGGTCTTGGGGAGCCTGCCGGGGGTCTCTGGACCGTACTTGTTCCAAGTACCAGGTCATTTGCTGTAAACCTAAGACACATTGAGGGAGTGAAAAGCCTGCCAGCAGAACATGTGTCCTCTAGGTCCTGCCGAGGGGCTTAGGAATATCCTCTGCTTTACTGTGTCGCTTTGTGGCACTGGCTTTGCACCCATTTGGAGTCGCATGGGCTGTCCCTTCTTGGGGTTGTGCATCCATTTTCGCCTTGTCCTTCCTCCCCAGCCTTGGGCAGGTCTGCAGAGTTACTTGGGCTGGACCCGGCACAGCTCACGGATGCCTTGACCCAGAGGTCCATGTTCCTCCGGGGGGAGGAGATCCTTACACCTCTCAACGTTCAGCAGGTACGTGTGTGGCCCTCAGAGCAACTTCTAAAGATGCCTCTGGGTCTGCAGATCCATGGCTTTGATTTGAATAAGTAACTGTAATTATCCATTTGAATGCTTTTGGCTCAGGATCAAAATAAGACGTCCACGTTGAGGGGATAGGCAAAGTGGTTCAGTGGCCATCTTAGAGACAGTGTAGCAGAATCTTTAAGAGGACTGGGGGAGATTTCCTGAGTCTGAGTCCTGAGTCTTCAGCTTATTATATTCTGGTCTTGGGGAATTTATTCACTGTGCCTCAGTTTCCTTTTCTGTAAGACAAGGATGAAAATAAAGTGTTAGTTGCTCAGTCATGTCCGACTCCTTGGACCTATGGACTGTAGTCCACCAAGCTCCTCTGTGCATGGAATTCTCCAGGCAAGAATACTGGAGTGGGTAGCCATTCCCTTCTCCAGAGGATCCCCCTACCCAGAGATCAAACCTGGGTGTCCCAAAGTGCAGGCAGATTCTTTAGCTTTTGAGCCACCAGAGAAGCCCCAAGACAAGGATGTGAAAGTAGTCATTCAGTCGTGTCCGACTCTTTGTGACCCCGAGGACGGGAGCCCGCCAGGCTCCTCTGCCCATGGAATTCTCCAGACAAGTATGCTGGGGTGGGTTGCCATGTATAAAGATGATAGTAAAAAATATATAAATGCTAAAAACTTAGTGGCATTGCCGACTCAGTGGACATGAGTTTGATCAAGCTCCGGGAGTTGGTGATGGACAGGGAAGCCTGGCGTGCTGTGGTCCATGTGGTCACAAAGATATGGGCAGAGCTGAGCTACTGAACTGAACACTTAGTGACTGGTGCAGAGTAAGAGTTAAATAAACAGCTGTAATAATTATTATTATTAATTGGTGTTAGTTTTATTATAATTAATTATTATTATTAATAATGAAAGCAAAGCAACAGTATGTTGTATGATTTATTTTTGTCTCTGCAACTGCCTTGAGCCAGTTACATGCACTAGCCCATCTAATAGCTGTTTCTGGATTGGATAAGTAAAAATGCTAACCATACCATGAAGAAAACTTGTATTACACTAAGTAAAATATGAGAAGATGATAATGAGTGAAGTCAAGTCTTAATTAATGTCATGTCGTTGTTGGTATTTAGTCACTAAGTCGTTTCCCACTCTCTTGCAACCCCCTGAACTGTAGCTTACCAGGCTCTTCTGTCCATGGGATTCTCCAGGCAAGAACATTGGAGTGGGTTGCCATTTCCTTCTCCAGTGGCTCTTCCCAACCCAGGGATCGAACCCTAGTCTCCTGCATTGGCAGGCAGATTCTTTACCACTGAGCCACCTGGAAAGCCCACTTATTGGCATAAACCTGATCAAATTTAGAGCTGTATATATTGGTTCCGATTCTTTCTTATAACTCAGTACATAAAGCTGAATCTGAAAGCCTGATGCTTCAAGGTGAATCTTGCTGCAAATAAGCAAGCTTCAGGTTTCCCTTTCTTTAGACAGCTGTGTTTTCCTGGGTGGTATTGATTCACTGGACACAGCCTGCGTGGATGTAGAGTGAGTGGCTCCTGAGCGCAGCTCGGGTAGAGGTGCCCATCCGGGTTCCCTGCAGTCATCAGGGAAACCGCGTCTCTGTCTCCTCTCCCCTCAGGCGGCAGACAGCAGGGACTCCTTGGCCATGGCACTTTACGCACGCTGCTTCGAGTGGGTGATCAAGAAGATCAACAGCAGGATCAAAGGCAAAGATGATTTCAAGTCTATTGGCATCTTGGACATCTTTGGATTTGAAAACTTTGAGGTGTGCTACCAATGAGTGGGATCCTCCTAAGCAGAGCTCGTGAAACAAACACTGCTATGTTTTCTCCGCAGATTTTTGTTGGCCTTTTCTTTACCTTTTTATGTAAGAGCGAGAGTGCTAAAGACTCTTGTTGGATTGTTTCCCCCCTTAGGTGAATCACTTTGAGCAGTTCAATATAAACTATGCAAACGAGAAACTTCAGGAATATTTCAACAAGCATATCTTTTCTTTAGAACAACTGGAATATAGTAGGTAAGCACTCACTGAATTGCGTTTCAAAATGTTTAAGAAAATGAGTCCCTACGTTGGATAGTTTTGAAGTGATATTTTACTACAACCTGGACCTTTTTAATCTTTGCACAGAGAAGGCTTAGTGTGGGAAGATATTGACTGGATAGACAATGGAGAATGCCTGGACTTGATTGAGAAGGTAACGCACTGGTGAAGAATTGTTGCAGTCCCAAGGGTGTCCAGCTGGGCTGATTCATATTTACGGGAACAAAAGAGCTTGTAGAAACACGCACGTGAAAGATGTGACTGTTTAAAACACAATGGACCGTTTGGAACCGTACATGTAACTGTGCAAGGTTGAGTTTAAGGACTTGGCTGCTTCAAGCCCATTGTCTCTTTGAAGTCGATATTTTAAGAGTCAACAGTGAGCAGATTGGCTTCCCAGAGATTTTAAGTCAGCATCAAAAACTTTGCCATCCCAGTAGTGGATTGGCCAATTGTAAACATCCTGGTCACCAGACTACAGGGGGTTCAGTGTTTGCAGTATGGAATGAGTTTGGAGTTCTTTATAGTGTATCATTCTGAATTTTTCAATCTGAGAAACTATGCCCTTTTTACCACTTGATAGAGAGTAGAGAGGAAAGGAGCTGTAAAAATACACAGAGGCAAAAATTAAATGTGTAATTCGTATTTAACCTTTTTTTTCCCCTCTCTTCTAGAAACTTGGTCTCCTAGCCCTTATCAATGAAGAAAGCCATTTTCCTCAAGCCACTGATAGCACCTTATTGGAAAAGTTGCACAATCAGCATGCTGTATGTCCACACCTGCCAACTCCTCATTGTGTCTGGGTAGCTCATCTGTGGATTAAGATGCTGGAGGACAGATTTAGGGGCTGTTGGCCCCACGGTGCCTCTCACATTGAATTTTTTTTTCCTCTCAAACGGAAGCTTTGCTCTGCCAGAACTAAATAGAAATAAAAGCCAAAGGCATAGATTTGAGGCTACTTGTCAGAACATGCCCACGTTTACTTTGAGTATAAAATTTAACCTTTTTAACCTACCATAATGACACAGACCAGGGTTGCATGATTTCGATGAAGTGCATCACATGATGTGGCCTAAAGCTCTTATATGTCGTGGGTTTTGAAATTGTTTTCCCTGGCAGTTGTAGTTATACTGTCAGGAAATCAGTGAGTGAAATTAGGCATTTATTTTTTTTTTTTTTTTTTTAGAATAACCACTTTTACGTGAAGCCCAGAGTTGCAGTCAACAATTTTGGAGTGAAACACTATGCTGGAGAGGTAACTCCTGTTTGAATTTGTATGATCGAAGTGTGGTTGATTTACAATGTGGTGTTAATTTCTGCTGTACAGCCAAGCGATGCAGTCACACACACACACACACATATTCTTTTCCCGTTATGATTTGTCCCAGGATACTGAATATCGTTCCCTGCCCTGTACAGTAGGATTATCCATTATCCCTGATTATCCGTTCAGTACGTAGCAGTTGTCCTCTGCTGACCCCAGACTCCCGCACCCCTCTCCCCCGTGGCAGCCGCGGGTGTATTCTCGCTGTGCGTCTGTTTCTGCTCCTTAGATAAGGTCATTTGTGTCGTGTTTTGATTCCACATGTAAGTGATACCATGATATTTGTCTTCCTGATTTACTTCACTTAGAATGGTGATCTCTACTTGTGTCATGTTTTGATGCCACATGTAAGTGATACTGTGATACTTGTCTTCCTGACTGACTTCACTTAGAATGGTGATCTCTACTTGTGTCATGTTTTGATCCCACATGTAAGTGATACCGTGATACTTGTCTTCCTGACTTACTTCACTTAGTATGGTGATCTCTACTTGTGTCGTGTTTTGATTCCACATGTAAGTGATACCGTGATACTTGTCTTCATGACTGACTTCACTTAGAATGGTGATCTCTACTTGTGTCATGTTTTGATGCCACATGTAAGTGATACCGTGATACTTGTCTTCCTGACTGACTTCACTTAGAATGGTGATCTCTACTTGTGTCATGTTTTGATCCCACATGTAAGTGATACCGTGATACTTGTCTTCCTGACTGACTTCACTTAGAATGGTGATCTCTACTTGTGTCATGTTTTGATCCCACATGTAAGTGATACCGTGATACTTGTCTTCCTGACTGACTTCACTTAGAATGGGGATCTCTACTTGTGTCATGTTTTGATCCCACATGTAAGTGATACCGTGATACTTGTCTTCCTGACTGACTTCACTTAGAATGGTGATCTCTGGGTCCATGCATGTTGCTGCAAATGGCATTTTGTTCTTTTTGTGGCTGAGTAGTATACCCCTGTATATACATGTACTACATACATCTTTATCCATTCATCTGTTGCTGGGCGTTTAGGTTGTTCCCATGTCTCGACTATTGTAAATAGTGCTGCTGCTAACATAGGGGTGCCTGTGTCTTTTTTAATTAGTTTTATCCGGATAGATGCTCAGGAATGGGATTACTTGACCATATGGCAACTCTGTTTTTCATTTTTTTGAGGAACCTCCATACTGTTTTCTATAGTGGCTGAACCAATGCAACCAACAGTGTAGGAGGGTTCCCCACACCCTTAGGCAGGTAACTTCTCATCAAGATCCCGGCTGATATTTGCCCATTTGTAATTTCAGAAGCCAATCATAAGTAGATTGAACGATGGTTCCAGCTTTTAAAGGGGATGCTTAGGACCTGAAATGATTCTTTTGATCAGTTCTTCCTTTTCTCACTTGTTTTTGCAAACCAGGTTCAGTATGACGTGCGGGGCATCTTGGAGAAGAACAGGGATACCTTCAGGGACGATCTTCTCAACCTTCTGAGAGAAAGCCGGTGCGTTGGTCTCTTTCCTGAGCTGTCAGAGTGATGTCTGTGCAGATGCTTTTAATTCACACAGAAAAATTTAATATGGGGGCAACTTGATGTAGTGTGTTCTTCCCTGGGCAATATTTGATTAATAAAGTGATATATAAATGGCCTTAGTGGTAGTGGCTACCATTTAATGAAGTGGCATTGGAACACCAGACCCATAGATTAGATACTTTTATTCATCCTGTTATGCAGGTAAGGAGATTAAGCCTGGTGTGGTGAAGTGACTTGCCCAGGATTCTTCAACTAGATTTTATCTGTTCTGCTTGGTTCAAGAATCTAAGATTTTAACCAGCATGACCTAGTTTCTTCGGGTCTTGTAGGACCTTCTGTCTCTAGTTAGTGTAAAGGTTATCAAGAGAAATAAACAAGTATTCAGCTAAAATTACCCATTCGTTTATTCATTCATGAATTGTAAATTCACACCATTAAATCAGTAATTAAGGAAAATATGCTGAAAAGTTTTGATGATGAATTCATTTGTTTGTATATATTAAACCAGGAGGTTTCCTGCTTTTAGGAGGCTTTGTGAGAGAGAAAGAGGGGAAAACAGCCCTTAAAGTCATCAATATGTGTCTTAGATCCAGTGTGAATCTCTAACACAAATTTTCAATATCCTAGGAAGGAAAGTAGCACAATCAGTAAAAAGCTGTAATACTTTTAGAAATGAAAGTCCCAGGTGGCTACCCTGTCGCTTAAATAGCTGTGAACCGGGGTGAAGAGAACCCATCTTAAGTGTCAGCTTAGAAGCCCAGGGTGGAAGTGGGTGATCTTTCAATGTGTCTTAACCCTCCTCTATGAAGATTCCCTAATTACAACCTTGTCGGCTATTTTAATTTTAGGTGCATTTTCAGACCTGTAAAAATGGTGATGTTTTAACCATAGCAGATTACCTCTCTCTCAAAGGAAATTTAAATCAATCCATTTAAGTAAAAGCGGGGTCTTGAGGTTAAATGAACATTTTGTTATGAGCAGGGCCGAGGCTTGGAGCCCAGCAAGATGGCCTTCCATTGGTTGCCGCTATCATAACATTAAGTGGAATTAAAGGCAAGAGTGTTGTTTTAGCCCAGGTTTCTCTCTGCAGATGGAGGGGCTTGGTGTCTTTGCCTCTCTTCTCTCTTTTGCCTTTGGCACCTGTGACATTTTGCACTCCGTCTCTTCAGTCACATCCAACTCTTTGTGACCCCATGGACTGTAGCCCACCAGGCTCCTCTGTCCATGGGTTGCTATTTCTTTGTCCAGTGGGACATTTTAATGGCACCCAAAGCTTTTCTCCAAAGCGCTCAAAGTACAGAGAACTTCAAAGAGCGAGAATGAACGAAACATCACCTTAGGACGAAAGTGAGAGAGTTGAACAGAATGAGAAGTGATGAGGGAAGCACTGGCATTGTCTCTTTGATGGGGTGCGAAAGCCAGACTCTTTCTCCTGGTTCTAGCAAAGACATTACCCCCTACACCCCTGACCCATGGTTTTTATAGCCCAGAACATCTTCCATTCAAAGAAGATCAAAAAGGTCCTGAGGATTTCCTTAGTGGTGCAGTGGATAAGAATCCGCCTGCCAGTGCTGGGGACACGGGTTCAGTCCCTGGTCTGGAAAGATTCCACCTGCCTTGGAGCAATTGAGCCCTGCGCTAGAACCCTCGGGCCACAACTGCTGGACCAGCACACCACAACTACTCAAGCTTGCATGCTCTAGAGCCAACGAACCGCAACTGCTGAGCCTGAGGGCAGGAGGGGAAGGGGACGGCAGAGGATGAGATGGCTGGATGGCGTCACTGACTCAATGGACACGGGTTTGGGTGGACTCCGGGAGTTGGTGATGGACAGGGAGGCCTGGCGTGCTGCGGTTCATGGGGTCGCAAAGAGTCGGACACGACTGAGCGACTGAACTGAACTGAGCTTGAGTGCTGCAGCTACTGAAGCCCATGTGCCCCAGAGCCTGTGGTCTGTAAGAGAAGCCGCCGCAACTAGAAGCCCACACGCAGTAGCTGGAGAGCAGCCCCTGCTCGCCGCAGCTAGAGAAAAGACCTCATGGCAACGAAGACCTAGTGCAGCCAGAAATACAAAAAAAAAAAAAAAGCTCCTGAAAAGTCTTCTACTTTGTTCGTAGTGGCAATAGATTTTCCAGAACTTTTTAATAACAACAACAGTGATCATCAACACTTAGGATGGGCCAGGCGTCACACTCAGCCTTCTGCCTCCATTCCTCATTTCATCCTTACCCCAGCTTCCTAGGATACATCCCCAAATGACTCCCATTTCCAAGTGAGAAAACAGGTGTGGAGAGAGACCAGCATCATGTCCGAGTCATACAGCTAGGAAGAGGGGACGGCAGGATTGAACCCAGGTCGGTCTCACTCCTGCCTGGTGCCCTTCCACCTGTTAACTGACTGCATCTTCGCCACGCTGAGTTGCACAAGACAAACACTTCCCTTCCACTGGGCTGCAAGGCTCAGCTCCGGAGTGGCTGGTCACGTGGGTCATTTTCACCTTCCTCTTCTCACCGGCAAGACTCCAGCACTCCGAAGCAGCCACATCTGCTTTCAGTGCCTGAAGCTCCTGGGTGGTGGTGGGTGTGTGAAATCTTGGAACACTGTCTTAGCTCTTGCAGGCCTTGGTATGTTATTTTCAGTGGGAACCTGCATTATAATTACAGTGATCAAGCACCTAATAATTGGGTGTGCACCCCTCATGGCCCTCCTGCTCTCTGCTCACACAGATTCGACTTCATCTACGACCTCTTCGAACACGTTTCCAGCCGCAATAATCAGGATACCTTGAAATGCGGAAGCAAACACCGGCGGCCCACGGTCAGCTCGCAGTTCAAGGTTAGTTTATGCTGCTGGTCTGGATGGAGCCATCTTTATTGTGACTTTAGGAACTGAAAATCAGAATGAGCATCTATGGGGTCTATGAAAGGGTTCACTTGTTTTCTATCATCCTTTTAAAATAGGATTTTAGGAAGAAAAATATACTTTTGTTCCCTGAGCCAGATTTTTTTTAAAAGGTTTTTTTTGTCTTATTAAAGATAAATAACTACTTACTCTAAGTTTGTGAAATAGTCATTCTTCTTAAGGACTGTTTGGTTATTTGGGATTGCTCTGATTTGTATTTAAAGGCTCAGATGCATATAAAATATATTTCTTCCTATGTCTGGATTTTTTAAAAATTTTTCCTCAGTAGATTTACAGTATCATAACTAGGAAGAGTAACCAAGTGCATGGTTAAATAAGATCAGTGTCAGTCACCTTGTCCAGATGTCCAGAATTCAGGGAAAATAAGGAACGTTCTTATCTGCATCATAAATATGTAAGCCTTTTAGACAGTTTAGAGGCACAGCACAAGAAGGCCATTCCTCTAATTTAATTGTCCTGTTTTAGCCCCAGATCCTCACATGAGGGGGAATGGAGGCTTGTCGGTCATCAGACCTTTGTTAAATTTGCTCTCTGGGAGACTCTCTTTCATGTAGCTGCTCAGTTGGGTGCCGTGGGGTTGGGGGATGCTGTGTGAGGTTTGTTGTTCAATGTGTTTGGGGATCAGTTCAACCCACAGTCCCATTGCTGACAGTACTGGCAGGTGTGAGCCAGATAGGATGTATTTTAATAATAGCTTAATAATCACAGCTGCCGTTTATTATATGCTCTTCGGTTACAGTCACGGGGCTGATCCCTTTACATATGCTCTCTTGTTCACTTGGCTTATCATCTTAGAAGTATGTATTATTGTCCCCATTTTACAGATGAAGAGGCTGAGGTTTAGAGAAATGGAGGCTTGCTCAGTCCCTTTGAGGACTGAAGCTAGGATTTGAACGGAACTTGAGTCTATCTGACTCTAAACCCTAGGCTCTTATTCATCCAGTGGGATCATTACATCGTCTTTTTCTAAGTCAGTGTTGCCTGGAGTTGTCTTAGAAGTTTTTGCGATGTTGGTGACTTAAATTGAACTAGGAATCAGGCAGTGGAAGAGAATGGGCAGAAGTAGAGACAAAGGCAGGAGGCAAGGTCCCAAGTCAGGAATGAGTCCTGTTCCCAGAGGACTGGACTCCTTGGATGATGATAAACGGGTACCAGAGTATGAGGGGCCGTGAATTCCAGGACATTCCGTCATCGGTGAGAAATCCTAAGGCTTTCTGAGTACAGAAGTAACTAGTCAATGTAGTGGACACCCCAGTTTATTCAACAGCAAAATTATAAGAAGAAACAGACAGAGACTGAGGGAAAACCAATGGATTAAAATAGACTGAAAAGACATATCAACCAACTGCACTGCATGGATCTAATTATTTGCATTCTGATTTCAAAGAATAAACCATTTAAAAAGTATGAAATTTGAGACAGCGGAGTATTTAAAAATGAATCCTGAACTCATTGTACCTTTTCATCTTGATAGTGAGAAATATGTGTTAATTCTTTTCAGGAATGATATTGTGGTTACCTCTGTACATTTTAAAGTATTTAGCCTTTGGTAATACATACTGAAATGTTAAAGGATGAAATAGCACAGTGTCTGGGATTTGCTTTTCTACTAAAAGTGGGTGTGATGTGGACAGAGCAGGGATCAGATGAGACGAGATTAGCCAGGAGTTGAAGCTGATGACCGGTACTCCTTACACGCTCTGTCTACTTTGGTAAATGTTAAAAATTCTTCACAATTAAAAAAAAAATGTTTTAAAGAAAAGACAGCAGTATTACAGGAGATTGATCTGCCTGGTGATTGAAAGATCATGGTTCAAAGACCAGTGAGATGCTTGTGGAAGCTGTCATTTCCATGGAAATAATGAGGAACAACTCCAAAGGAGAGGTGATAGTTCTCAGGTTTTCTGTATAAATATTGAAATATCCCAGGGTATTTTTTTATTTTTATTTTTATTTTTTTGCTGGTTAACAGAAAAGTATTTTTAAATGGTACTATATCAAAGAAGTAATAAATGTTTGCATATGTGGAATAATTTCTATGATAATTATAATACCTTTATTTTATTAGAATAACATGATTAAAAATCAAAGGGGCTTCCCTGGTGGCTCAAATGGTAAAGAACCTGCCTGCAATGCAGGAAACCCAGGTTTGATCCCTGGGTCAGTCAGCAAGATCTCTTGGAGAAGGGACTGGCTACCCACTCCAGTATATATCAAAGAAGTAACAAATACGTTTTGCATATGTGAAATAGTTCCTATGACAACTATAATACTTTGATTAGAGTGACATGATTAAAAATAAAATCACTATTATTCCTCAGGTTTCTTTTTCTTGTTTCTGATGAGTGCCTAGGGTGCTGAGAAGTTTCAAGACATAAAAAGAGACCAAATCAACCTATACTTTTTTCTTTCTCATAGGACTCCCTGCATTCCTTAATGGCAACGCTAAGCGCCTCTAATCCTTTCTTTGTTCGCTGTATCAAGCCAAACATGCAGAAGGTAAGATTTACGACACTTCTCCCCTGAGACTGTCTTATTTAAGGCCACTGCTTTCTGGCATGGCTACTTGCTGATTTGGTTTCTCCAAAGTTCTTTCATTATAGATGGTTGGAAATGGATGTGACATTATTATAACATTCAGTGGGAAAAAAAATCCCTTTGTCTTTTGGACCTGTTTGCTTTTGAATGATGCCATTACACTTTAGAGAAACCTAGTTTAAAAGGAAACATTGCAAAACCTTGCATTTTTCCTTTAGCGTTGCTTTCAGATTCTTGGGCAAGCTCCAGAATGTGGTATATACCTTTTGGAAGAAAAGATTGGTGTGTTTTTTGTTTCGATGGATTTCTTTTTCATTTTTTTTTCTTTTGCTTTATTGTTAAACATGACAAAGAGTCTGTATTCTATGTAGTAAATAATGGATTTCAGGGACTTTAGTTAGTTGTAACTAATTAGAGGACTCCTGTCATCAAAAGTTTTAGTGTCTCGGCTCTCGGTTTTAGATTTTTAATGCCATGCCCTGATCAGAAACAGTGTGAGTTTTATACAGAGAATCTGTCTGAAGAAAGAAAAGAAAATGTGTTGTTGTTTGGTCACTAAATGGTGTTCGACTCTTTACAACCCCATGAACTGCAGCAGCCAGGCTCCCCTGTCCTTCATTGTCTCCGAAATTTGCTTAAATTCATGTCCATTGAGTCAGTGATACTATCTAACCATCTCATCCTCTGCCACCTCCATCTCCTTTTGTCTTCAATTAAGAAAATTTAGTATTAGGTGAAAACAGCTGCTCTGTCTAAGGCTAAATGGGTAATTGCCTTCAAGTGCTGTTGAAGAATTGACATGATCTTGATTTGGCAAACATCTGCTCTTAGTCCTGTGAAGAAAGGAAATCCCTTAGCAAAATAATAATGTCAAGGCCCCTCGTGGGGAAGAACTAGATGCCATCCTCATAAGGACTCAGATAAGGAATCTGACCTCGACTGTTTCATGCTCCCTAATGCTGGTGTCCATAACTTTGGTGGTGTGGATCTTTTGTTTTCCAGTTATCTCTGACTTAATACTACAGTAATATTTTCTTTAGAGTTTAAGGTGTTTTTTATAAGAACCACAATTCTGAATTCTGTCTTCTAGGAAGCAAAAACTCAACAAGGGGAGATTATAATCTGTTTGGTTTGTTACTCTGAGGTGTGATGGGGAGAATTTGTCATTTGTGTGGCCTAAAGTGACTGAGATTGTGGTTCTGTAGATCTGTGATGACTTACGGTCCATAAGGTCTGGCAGTTGAATTAGTAGCTCATCTTTTTGTTTTTCAAATTTTTAATAAAATGTTTTAGGTTATCACAAAATAACAGCAGCTTAACAATACATAGGTGTTTTTTTGGACAGAATGTTGAAAGTTAATAGCTAAAACATAACTGTGTTCCATGAAGGACCTTTTGTATAGCCCAGGGAAGTCTGCTCAATGTTCTGTAATGACCTAAATGGGAAAAGAACTTGAAAAAGAGTAGATATATGTATGTGTATTAACTGAATCACTTTGCTGTACACCTGAAACTAATACAGCATTGTTAATTAACTATGCTCAACATAACAGTTAAACATAACCATGTCCCATGTCAGCTGGTTTATATCCCTTTGCTGTGCCTTATGGAGAAGGCAATGGCACCCCACTCTAGTACTCTTGCCTGGAAAATCCCATGGACGGAGGAGCCTGGTGGGCTGCAGTCCACGGAGTTGCTAAGAGTTGGACACAACTGAGCGACTTCACTTTCACTTTTCACTTTCATGCATTGGAGAAGGAAATGGCAACCCACTCCAGTGTTCTTGCCTGGAGAATCCCAGGGACAGAGGAGCCTGGTGGGCTGCTGTCTATGGGGTTGCACAGAGTCACACACGACTGAAGCAACTTAGCAGCAGCAACAGCTGTGCTTTATAAAGCTTCCCTTGTGGCTCAGCTGGGTAAAGAATCTGCCTCAAGTGCGGAAGACCTGGGTTCCATCTCTGGGTTGGGAAGATCCCCTGGAGAAGGGAAAGGCTGCCCACTCCAGTATTCTGGCCTGGAGAATTCCATGGACTGTATAGTCCATGGGGTTGCAAAGAGTCAGACACGACTGAGCGACTTTCACGGTTTCTAAAACCCTAATTGGCGTATCTACGCGATGGATAGAGGAGCTTTGTGTTTGCATCTACACTTACAGGAGCTGTTAACCTCTGCCAGTGTTTCTTTCCTCTTCATTAGTAGTGCCGTAATTTGTTTTTTATGTATCTTTTAAAAACTAGTTGTTTGGCTGTTCTTTGTCTTGGTTGCAGCTCACGGGATATTCATTGAGGCATGCAGACTCTCAGTGGAGACAGGTGTGCAGGATCTAGTTACCTAAGCAGGGACTGAACCCAGGCCCCCTGCCCCAGGAGCAGGGAGTCTTACCCACTGGACCACCAGGGAAGTCCCAACAATACCGTAGTTTGAACCTGCATGTTTGTCCCAAATTTAAGGCCATGAGTATTGAGATACAATGTACAGCTTTTTTGACAAACCATAGTTTAATTTGGAACTTTTTCTCTCTTCTTAGTGATGTCATAATTGTGCAGTTTTATAGCCGTTGGCATCTTAGATTCAATGAAATGAGGAGAGCCGGCCTTGCCAGGCCTTATTTTTAAGGATAGAAATTTTAACTTTAAAACCTTGGCCCTCTGTGTTTTTGTTTTCCTTCTTGGATGGCATGGAGTTAGTTTTTTTCTTTAAATTGAAATCACTTTTGAAATTAGGCCTGTTTGAAAGCACTTCATTCAGAATGTTGAAGAAACTGCCTCTTTTTGATGTTTAGTTTTCCTTACTGGGATTTGGTTGTGTCTAATTGCTTTAGTGTTTGCATTAAAAAAAAAAAGAGCCAATCCAGCTTCTGGTTCTATTTTTCTTGGCTCACAGCCCTTCCTACCTCCTGACCTATGGCAGGCAGTAATTAATAACCTACCAGGAGATGGACAGGACTGTCAAAGACTTTGGAAACACATCTCGGTACCATTTTAAAGGCATCCAGCAAGTCAGACAGGAGAACTGACTTGTTTGAGGCCTAAGATGTAGGTGTGATACCAAGTGTGAAGGGACTAATTAGACTATGGGAAAGGTAAATTATGACTCGCTTAGCATTTGTTTAGTACCATTGGAAATATTGGAGTGTTACTGGTGATGATCTAGGAAATATATGTAAACAACCCTCGTTTGTAGTTTCTTATGACTTTTGTCCAAAGGTGAATGCTTCTAGAAATGTCACAGGGAAAATCTTGCTTGTCTTTCCCCAGATGTGGGGAGTGTGTATTTCCACCTTTCTCAAGTCAGACATTCATCAGGGGGCCTTAGAGGATGTATTGTTTTTTGGCCATATCACATGGCACGAGGGATCTTCGTTCCCTGACCAGGGGTGGCACCTGTGCCCCCTGCAATGGAAGCGTGGAGTCCTAACCACTTGACCACCAGAGAAGTCCTGGGGATGTATTTAAAAATGTATGTATATGGAGGTGTTTTGTACATCATTCAGGAATTTAGATCATGGGTTTTGGCAGCTTCTAGAGATTCCTTTTGGGAATTCTGTGACCCGAAAGGGGATGAGAACAATGGCTGTAAAGTCTGTGGCCTCAGGAGAAGCAGGGGAGCTGCCTAAACAGCTCCTTTAGACACCTGTGCAACACATCCGAGGCTCCCATGGTGGCCCAGAGAGCATACACACACGGCTTGTGCGCTCCAGGCCTGTGTTACAGGCTGCGTCCTATCCTTGGCAAGAACGTGACACTCAGGATGGAGACTTGGCCTGAAGCGTCTAGAAATCCTCTTTGGGGAATATTATGGGTTTTCATTATTGGGGATTTTTATGTTTTGCTTTGAAAAAACTGGTGTGAAAAAGTCCTACGTGTCTGTGCTCAGTCGTGTCCGGCTCTTTGCAACTCTGTGCCCGCCAGGCTCCCTTGTGCATGGGATCTCCCAGGCCAGAATGCTGGAGTGGACTGCCATTTCCTCCTCCAGGGGATCTTCCTGACCCAGGGAGCGAACCTACATCACCTGCATCGCAAGCAGATTCTTTACCACTGAGCCACCTGGGAAGCCCAGCGTGTTTTGCTTTGAAAAGCTGGTGTAAGCAGGGAGAATATAACTGATTGCTGAAACAGTTCTGTCAGTTCGGCTATAATAGTCTATGGGCCTTTGTTGTGAACAATTTGGAGCGAACCTCGGGTATTGTATAGAAGGCACTTTACTAGCGTCACCGGGCAGTCCTCCTGGCACTAAGTCATGAAGAAAGTAAAGGCATACCTCTGGGTAGGGGCTGGCCTGCAGCCAGCTCTTTGCCTCAGAAGACACTGGGGAGTGCAGTCCTCCTGTCAGCTTACAGTCTTCAGTTTACAGAGGGCAGGCTTCTCCATCAGATGGTTTTCAATTGGTGATGTGACCGTGTAGCTTTGTCCTATTGTGATTTGCTTGTTGTTGTTCAGTTGCTCAGTCGTGTCCGACTCTTTGCGATCCCACAGACTGCAGCACACCAGGCTTCCCTGTCCATCACCAACTCCCAGAGCTTGCTCAAACTCATGTCCATCGAGCTGGTGATGCCATCCAACCGTCTTATCCTCTTTCATCCCCTTCTCTTGCCCTCAGTCTTTCTCAGCATCAGGGTCTTTTCCAATGAGTCAGTTCTTCACATCAGGTGACCAAAGTATTGGAGTTTCAGCTTCAGCATCAGTCCTTCCAATGAATAGTCAGGATTGATTTCCTTTAGGATGGATTGGTTGGATCTCCTTGCAGTCGAAGGGACTCTCAAGAGTCTTCTCCAACACCACGGTTCAAAAGCATCAATTCTTCGGTGCTCAGCTTTCTTTATAGTCCAACTTTCACATCCATGCCTGACCACTGGAAACACCTTGGCTTTGACTAGATGGACCTTTGTGATTTGCTTAGGCAGTAGTAGTTCCTGGCCAGATGTGTCCAGACCAACCCCAGAAGATATCGGTACCAGAGAAAACCTGCTTTGCCTCCTCAGAGTTTCTCCCCCAGGGTGTCCTGTGGCCTGTGATCTCTGCCTTCTCTCCTTGCTTATTGTTTCAGCAAATAATTTTTAGTCAGAAAAGTCCATTATTAACATTCCTCAGTTCAGAATTAAACAAGGGGACAGACGGATAAATATCAGAAGAGCCTTCCCGGGTGTGAGAACTGGTTCTCTGCACTTCCCACCCCCGAGTGCGAGGCCCACTTGCTACAGGAGCAGCAGGGCGTGTTCTCGCCTGGAGAACTCACAGGACGGTGGAGCCTGGTGGGCTGCAGTCCATGGGGTCACAGAGTCGGATGCCATGAGCAACTCACTCACCCACTTATTCAGAAAATAGTACTGGGGTAGAGAAGCCAAAGCTTAAAAGGAAATGTGAAGGATCTGCCTGGCTTTCATCACTCTTCCTTCTGTCTTTTGATATGGGGAACTCTTGGGTTCTAGGCAGAAGCATCTTTGATTCCTGCAGGGTCACCTTAAGTTTTAACTCCGCGTAACCATATCCTCAAAGATTCTATCAGGTCTGCTCTAAAAAGGCAGGATATGGGTCAACTGAATGGCCCTGACGCTGGGGGCCTCTGGGGGGAAGCTTCTAGCAGAGGTGGCTACGTGGAGTCAGGTTTTTCTAAGGGAAGAGGGGTGTCCACGCCAAGGGGAGCTCTGGACCAGGCGTCCCAGGAGGGAAGCCCTGCGGTCTGTGAGTTGGAGTGCAGCCATGTTTGCTGGAAAATGGAACATCCAGTAGGACAGTGGAGCTGGACACACAGGGCTGGCCCCGCTGTGATGGCCTTGTCTTAAAGCACCGTCTTCAGGCTCCGAAATACGAGGACAGCCCAACCGTCTCACACCGAAGTCGTCTTCTAGAGACTTCAGGGGAGGCCAGTTTTTCCCCTTAAGTGAGTCCTGCTGACCTGTGTCCCTCTCTTCATGCAGCCGCTGTTGACACCGGCCCAGGTCCCTGTTTAAGACAACACTCAGGACCACACAGCATCTGAGAGTGCCATGTTAGTGTTACAGAAACCGGAGCCTTTTGTTTCCAGAGGCATGGTGATTTAATGAATGGCTTCATGAATCCGGCACATTTAGTCCCAGGGGTTCGTGTTTGTGTGGCCCCAGGGGTGCTGCCTGCTATGTTTTTCCTTAGGTTTTTTGTTTGTTTTAACAGAGTGCACATGTTAGAAAGTTCTGATACTATGATAGTGCATTTCCTACCTTGACTGTTTTGTCCTGTCTTATTCTTTCTCGATCTTTTCCCCTCTCATTTTACTCACCTTGTTTCTCACGGGCCTTTCTGAGTTTATTCCAGTGACCCTTTACATTCCTTTTTAGGCATTGGTGTCTCTACCCCAGTGCTGTTTTCTGAGTGAGTGAGTGAGCTAGTCGCTCAGTCGTGTCCGACTCTGGACTGTAGCCCACCAGGCTCATCCGTCCATGGAATTAATTCTCCAGGCAAGAATACTGGAGTGGGTAGTCATTCCTTCCTCCAGGGAATCCTCCTGACCCAGGGATCGAACCCGAGTCTGCTGCATTGCCGGCAGATTCTTTACCATCTGAGCCACCAGGGAAGCCCTGGCTGGCTTGTTTTCTGAATAAGGTATTCCATAAATACAGAAGATCTTGACCATGTACAGCTTTGCTGGCTGTGTCTTCCATCTTTGCACGCTGCTGTGTAGCCCAGTCTACATCCAGGCCCTCATGTGTGCTCAGTAAATGTTGAATTGAATTGCTCGTCAAAGGACACCATGATTATGCCCATGGTGTGTGAATACTTGACTTTGCCAGAGATAGACTTATGCACCATCTTTAATCCTTACTGCTGTAGGTTTCATTCTAGTTGGGTTATTTCTGGTCTGTTTTTTGCTGGATCATCTTTGATTTCTGCAGTCGGAAGTTACCCTGGGGATAAACCAGTAGGTCAGTATTACAGTGATGTTCTTACTGTGATTCAGCCTTTCTGTGTTACTATGCTATCTTTCTGTCTCCCAGATGACCCCTTCTCAGATGCAGTGTCCCCCACCCCTAGGATCTGGAGCCCTTTGGAAAGAGCCAATCACAGCGCAGGAGACTCATTCACAAATATTGAGAGTTGGCCTTGCTGCTTCATACACAGACGCTCAAATCCTTAAGTGGAGTTCCCCTAGGGAATGTGTTCTCTGCCAGGATTTGGCGAGGAGGTTTGGGTGTACAAACCTGCTGGATAACAAGAGTTGAACCTGAAAGGTTAAATGCTATATTTTAGCATTTTGATTGAACTTTCTAGAATTTGGGCTTCCCTTGTGGCTCAGCTGGTAAAGAATCCACCTGCAGTGTGGAATCCCTGGGTTAGGGAGATGCCCTGGAGAAGGGAAAGCCTACCCACTCCAGTATTCTGGCCTGGAAAATTCCATGGATTCTATAGTCCATGGGGTTGCAAAGAGTCGGACACAACTGAGAGACTCTCACTTTTCACTTTCTAGAATTATACATCATCCAGTTCAAACATTATCTATTACCGTATTTTATTGACTCAAAGATTCTCATGGTTGTAAAGGCACCATTATTTTATACATCACTCTAAAAGCAGAAGTTGTTCCTAAGCCACTTAGCTACAGCACCATGCTGTCCTGTCTCCAGGCACTTGCTTTTGGCTTTGCAAGGGGGGTCGTTGAAATGGTCAATGAAATGGAGGTCGTTTGTCCATCACAGATCCTCGCTCTGCTGGTAAGAGTTACACCTTGTCGCTCCGTTTCCAGGCCTTTCTGCAGATAAAATGACTTTCCATTTCTTTGATGACTCTAAAGAGGAATATTTAGGCTACATTTAAAGGCCAGCTGGACTCAGTGCAAGTAGTTCCAATAGTGCCTGTGATTTTCAAAGACAATGAAAAGCTGTGATGAAATCCATGCACATGCGGTATGGAATTGCATCATGATGGCCATTCAGATGTCAGCAAGCCGTGGACACATTCAGGCGTATGGAGAAAGGAACGTTTGCATAAAGAATTGATGAAATATGATCTGTTTGTCCCCTTTAAATGATACACCAAAGGATCCGTCTCCCTCTTCCTAAACTAATCCTCAGGAATGGATAATTTACTCTTTGTTTACACCTAAAGGGACCCTGTTATCTTTTCTTTCTTTTTATGCCCTTACTATTTATGAGAAAGGTCTTCACTCCTGCTGAATGAAATCTGCACTTCTTTATCTTCCATTTGCTGATTTTTATCCAGTCACTTGAGATGAAAGTAAAATGGCAAATATTTATTCGTATGAGTATGTCAAATATTTTAAGCTCTGAATAAGTATACATTTTTCCTGGTCTAGTAACCAGCCGCCTGCAAGAAATGTTATCTTAGAATTTTTCCGTCACACATCCCTACATCAAACTGCAGTATCTCTAGGCTCTTGAGGACAGCTGGGTTTGATATGGCTTCGCCTTATTCCTAACTCTGCTTGTGTCTTTCACGCCTTTGATTTTCCTGTTCTTTTCAGTGCAGCTGTTTTCCCACGGCTGCTCTTACCACTGCCACACATGTCCCCAGCTGCCCTCTGCATGCTCCCCGGTCACCCATGGAACCTGGGTGACTAGGTCATTCATTCATGCACCGCACCAAGGGCACAGGCGGCTCTGCTCACTGCTGCTGAGACACGGGGTGCAAGGTGCCCTGGGTCTGGGGAGTTCTGAAACCCCGAGGACCCGCCCTTTTGGGAAGGAGATTGCGCAGCCGCCCAGGTGCAAGGCCCCTAAAGCACTGGAGTGGAATTGATGTAAGTCAGAGGTGTGTGTGCCCGGTCCGTCCAGCCTCTTATCACCAAGCGGTCATGTGGCCTTGGGGTTGTTGCTACTCTCCCAAGTGTGCGTAGTGAAGGTACCTGCTGAGCCCGCTAGGCTCCTCTGTCCGTGGGATCCTCCAGGCAAGAATACTGGAGTGGGTTGCCATTCCCTTCTCCAGGGGATCTTCCCAACCCAGGGATGGAACCCGGGTCTCCCACTTTGCAGGCAGATTCTTGACTGTCTGGGCCACCAGGGAAGCCTCATTCACGAGAGCAGCTGTGAGTATTAAATGAGGTAACAGGGACATGAAACAGCTACACTTCAGTCTAACAGTCCGTAGTTGCATTTCATGTGTGGGGTGAAAAATATGCTCCTTTCATCCTCACAGTTTCACCCCCAGTTTAAGCTGAATCACCGAAAATCTCAGACTGTGTCCAGACCTCCTCCTTTTGGAGTTTAGTTTTAAATAGAATACTTTTGGAAGATTGTTGTGTAACCAGCTTCTTAATCTTTTTTTTTTTTAATTTCCGTTTAGCCTTTGACATGGTTATGGATGAACATTTTAATTTCTTTTTTTTTTTTTTAAAGGAACACATTTGAGTCAGTTGTAGTGAGATGGGTGAACCTAGAGCCTGTTACACGGAGGGAAGTACGTCAGAAAGAGAAAAACAAATACCGTATATTAACCCAGATATATGGAATCAAGGAAAATGGTACTATGAACCTATTTGCAGGGCAGGAATAGAGACACGGACGTAGAGAACAGGTTTTTGGACACAGCAGGGGACGGAGAGGGTGGGAGGAGTTGGGAGAGTAACATTGAAACGTATACATGTACATTATCATATGTAAAATAGAGAGCTAATAGGAAATTGCTCTTTAACACAGGGAGCTCAGTGGGGTGCTCTGTGACAACCTAGAGGGGTGGGTGGGGAGGGTGGGGTGAGGTCCAAGAGGGCGGGGACATACGTACACCTGTGGCTGATTGATGCTGATGTGTGGCAGAAGCCAACACAATATTGTAAGGCAGTTATCCTCCGGTTGAAACGTGGGGCTTCCCTAGTGGGTCAGACAGTAAAGAATCTGCCTGCAATGCAGGAGACCTGGGTTTGATTCCTAGCTCAGAAAGATCCCTTGGAGAAGCAATATTCTTTTTTTTTTTTAATGCTATGGCTTTTGCAATCTTTTTTTTTTTTTTTTTTACATTTTATTTTATTTTTAAACTTTACATAATTGTATTAGTTTTGCCAAATATCAAAGAATCCCATGGACAGAGGAGCCTGTGGACTCTGGGGTCACAGAGAGTTGGACATGACTGAGCACCAACATCCTCCAATTAAAAATAAAGAATGAATAAACCTTATTTTTTAGAATATTTTAAAATTTACAGAAAATTTGAGCATAGAGTACAAAGAGTTCCCATATTACTCTCCCCTCCAACACACAGACACACACACAATTTCTCCTGTTAGGCACCTCTTATGTTAGTGTACATTTGTTACCATTAGTGAACCAATATTGATCCATTATTATTGAAATCGAAAATTATCATTAAAGTTCACTGTGTTGTAGATTCTTTGAGTTTTGACAAAGGCGTACCATCATGATGTGTCAAAATATTAATGTTCATCATCTGTTTACAACCTGGTGAGCACTTTTTCGGGTAATATTGTATAAGAATAGGATGGTTTCGATTGCCTGGCCAAGTGATGAAGACTGAGAATGAAGTTTCTGTGGTTCACAGTCTGATTGATATTGCTTTATAGTTGTTGAGTCACTCAGTTGTATCCGACTCTTTTGCTCCCCCACGGACTGTAGCCCCTTAGGTTCCTCTGTCCATGGGATTCTCCATAACTGGAGTGGGTTGCCATTTCCTTCTCCAAGGGATCTCCTGACCCAGGGATCGAACCCACATCTCCTGCATTGCAGGCGGGTTCTTTACCACTGAGCCACTGCTTTATTGAAGAGAGACTAAATGAAAAAATGGAGACACAGAGAGAGCAAAGGAGAACCCAGGAGCCAGGGTTTTTTTTAGAACTGTCTGGATTATCAGACTGACTCCGCCCCACATTCACTTAGTCTTACAGCCTTTTGTGATGATGCTTTCTCTGCATCCATACTGGACAAAGCCCCCTTGAAAGCAACCTTCCAGAACTCTTCCTGTTGTTCTGATTGCGACTCCTGTCGCCTCTTCTCCTGGAACCAGAGCACTCATCGCCTGCATCTGTGATTTTTGAGACCATCACCTAACCACAGTCTAAGAAAAGACAGCTCTACCTTTTCAGGAAACGTTAGTAGGGGAAGCCTTAAAGCTACCATTCTTCTCCCTAAACAAAACAATCCCACTAAACCCCTCAGTGGTCACTTGAATCCTGTTTACTGAGTCGTCATGGCAACTATTCAGGAGCCAAATGCAAAGACCAGGATAAATAGCCATAAATGAAGCAGGGCTCAAGGGAGGGCTGCTGTTGTCAGGGTGGAGTTTCCAAGGTCACCACTAAATTGTGGCGTTTTGTCCCGGGACATTTTTTTTTTCTTTTTAATATTAATCATCTTTGAAAAGTCAGACTTTTTGGACCTTCCTAATGTCTCTGCACACGTGTTGGCGCGTAGAAGGTGATTCGTTTGCTTCTACGGTCGAAAGTGTCTCGGGCAGTTGCTCTCCCGCCCCAGCCTCGCCAGGCTGGACTTCTTTCAGTAAAATCAGGAATTGAACAAGCAGGGCCCAAGACACCACATAAAAGACTGCGAAGCTGAAGAAAGCCGGTTTTTGTGTCTGCGGGCTCAGATGCTTGCAGCCCGGACTGCTAAAGATGCAGCCGTTTACAGTGGACAAAAGCTGAAGGGGGCAAGAGAGACCCAAGGTAGGGTTTTTTCCTCTTTATTTGCGCTGTTTAAAAGTTTCACGATGATCGCAGTTCTGAAATTTTTCAAGCCTGAGGAAAACAGGTTTTTTGCTGTTTTCCTCAGGTTTCCCTGAGCAGCAGAAGTGTTTAGTTTCTAAACAAATGGGTAAGTGCTGATTTTGATTGTATATGCAAGTCTGAACTACTGTTGCTGTGTAAAAACAAAAGACTTAACCACATGGATAAGGCATTGGTGATGCAGTGTATTTTGTTTATGGAATTCGCCTTTTATAGGAAAAAAAATCATTTGTATTATTAGGTCGCTCTGGGAAATGATGAAGGGGGAGGGTGTTCTTTTGTTTGAATTTGTGATGTCAAAGAAGTTCCCTTTGGAAGAGTATATGCTATAGTTCTGGGGCTTTTTCTTGCCCTGTGCTTTATACCAACCTTTAAAGAAATGGGCACAAGAATCAGCATCTTTCTAAATTGGATTATGAACTGGCTGGTACACAAGGCTGGAACTGGGAGAAGTTACGGGAACTGAATGGTCATTTGTTGAACATCCTGTGCTTGTTTCATGCAAGCGTGAACTTGCTGATATTTTGCAATCTGCCTGGAGAAACCTGGTAAGACTCATTTTCTTGAGATCCTCTTGTTCCTCGGAGTAGAAGTCCCTAAAGATTTAAAGAACATAATAAAAGAGCGTCTGAAATGCTAATCTCTGCCTCTACTGCCACCTGAATGTGTTTAGCTGATTTCTATTCAGTTGCTAAAAGTGCCCTTTAAGAGAATAAGTGTTTTAAATGTGAAGGTGGGCTTTCATATTAAACTGACTTGCATTTAAAAGAAATGAATGATAATGTGGCTGACTGCCGCTTAGCCAAATCTGCCTTCACAGAAATAAATTCCTAGTGCCAAGTGAAAGCTGAATGTTAGAATGTTTTATTTTTAACCGTGAGTTTTTTCAACCTTGTGTGTTAGTCGCTATGTTGTGTCCGACTCTGCGACCCTGTGAACTGTACCATTGGAGTCTCTTCTGTCCATGGAGTTTTCCAGGCAAGAATACTGGAGTGGGTTGCCATTCCCTTCTCCAGGATGTCTTCCTGACCCAGAGATTGAACCTGGGTCTCCTGCATTGCAGGCATTTGAGCCACCATAGGGGAAATTAATTAGACATAACATTGATAACCATCATAAGGGAAGGATGAAGTGCCACATGTTTCTGGCTCTTTCATTGTATTGGACTTCTGGGTTTTCTCGCCTGTCTTTCTGTGCTTCAATATATGGAACCCCAGTTCCAGAATCCTATTGTTGTTTGCAGTGAGAAAATACACTCCCTGTTGGATGAATAATATTTCACCGTGAAGAGTACCATGGCATGGTGAAAAGCATGTTGGCAAAGGCAGCCCAACCCACCTGCTTACTTCCCACCTGGAAGATGCCATCTGCCATAACAGGGTACATGTCTCCCCTGTTCCCACCATGCCAGAGAGCCATGCCACCACCTCCCTGCACCCTCCAGGGGTGCATTTTTATTTTGGTTGGTCTTGATGAACTTCTTGAATAGCATCCAACCAAAGTGAGTGATAGTTGCTCAGTCATGCCTGACTCTTTGCAAGCCCATGGACTGTAGCCTGCCAGGCTTCTCTGTCCATGGAATTTTCCAGGCAAGACTACTGGAGTGGATTGCCATTTCCTTCTCCAGGGGATCTTCCCGACCCAGGGATCCTGCATTACAGGAGAGTCTTTACCATCTAAGCCACAGTGTTTGAGCCAACCCCAGTCCCAGACTACCTGTCAGTCACAGGCAGGCTGGTGTGTGTGGGGGTGTGTGTTTTCTAGCCTGAGTGGCTTTGCATTAGTAGTTTCACGAGCAGCCTCCTTAATGTGTGATTTCTGTTTGTGACTTTGCTGTAAAGCATGCCCTGCTCACCCAGGATCTGGATGAAGGGTTCTAAAAGCTGTGTTTCTCCTCAGCGACCTTAGAGCGAAGGGTCCAGGTTTTGGACCCCAGAGGGTGGGCGCTGGGGCTGATTGCAGTGTGGTGCCTAGGCTCAGAGTCTCGTGTCCCTGGGTTTCCTCACGGCCTTGGAGAAAGGCCTTGGAGAAAGCTGGGTCTGCCACCTTCTCTCCTCAGCACTTCCCTGTGCTGGCCTTTGACCCTGGGGAGTTTCCTGTTTTCCTTCCTCAGGCCAGTTCTTTCCCTGATACTCAAAAATACTACTGCCATGAAGAGTAGCTATAATAAAAACATTATCACAGAAGTCATTAGGTTTTTCTTCCACCCCTCTCCAATACAAAGACCATACTTATTGATCATAAAATATTTGGAAACAGTGCAGAATCCCCAAAAAATCTCCTTACATTTACCTATAATTTTACTACCAAGAGACAATCCTGCTTACATTTTGTTGAATGCGTAGTTTTTTCTTTAAACTGGGATCATGGTCAACCTTTTTTTTTTAACCAATAGATTCTTATTGAAGTATAGTTGATTGACAATGTCGTGCTAATTTCTGTTGTACAGTAAAGTGATTGTAACATATATACATTCTTTTTTAAAAAAATTCTTTTTCCATTATTATCACAGGATTTTGAATATAGTTCCCTGTGCTATACATATGCAGTAGGATCTTGTTGTTTATCCATTTTATGTGTAGAAGTTGACATCTGCTAACCCCAGCCTCCCACTCATTATCTCCCTTAACCCCCTCCCCGTCGGCAAACACCTGTCTGTTCTTTGTCCATGAGTCGGTTTCTGTCGTGTAGATGGGTTCGTTTGTGTCGTATTTTCGATTCCACATGTAAGTGATATCACCTGGCATTTGTCTTTCTCTGCACTTTGGTGCAGTGATCTCCGGTTGCATCCACGTTGCTGCAGGGGGCATTACTTCATTCTTTTGTATGGCTGAGTAGTCTTCCGTTGTATATATGTGCCACATCTTTATCCATTCACCTATCGACATGGAGGTTGTTTCTGTCTCGGCTGTTGTGAATAGTGCTGCTGTGAACATAGTTCAGTTCAGTCGCTCAGTCGTGTCTGACTCTCTGCGACCCCATGAATCGCAGCACGCCAGGCCTCCCTGTCCATCACCAACTCCCGGAGTTCACTCAAACTCACGTCCATCGGGTCAGTGATGCCATCCAGCCATCTCATCCTCTGTCGTCCCCTTCTCCTCCTGCCCCCAATCCCTCCCAGCATCAGAGTCTTTTCCAGTGAGTCAACTCTTCACATGAGGTGGCCAAAGTACTGGAGTTTAAGCTTCAGCATCATTCCTTCCAAAGAACACCCAAGACTGATCTCCTTTAGAATGGACTGGTTGGATCTCATTGCAGTCCAAGGGACTCTCTATGAACATAGGGGGTGCATTAATTTTTTTGAATTGTAGTTTTGTCTGAATATGGTGGCTTAGATGGTAAAGAATCTGCCCTGCAGTGTGGGAGACCCAGGTTCAATCCCTGGGTCAGGAATATCCCCTGGAAAAGGAAACTGCAACCTACTCCAGTGTTCTTGTCTGGAAAGTCCCATGAATGGAGGAGCCTGGCAGGCTAGTCCATGGGGTCAAAAAGAGTTGGACGTGACTGAGTGACTTCACTTTGGATATATACCCAGGATTGGAATTGCTAGATCATATGGTAATTTTGTTTTTAGTAACTTACTTTTTTTATTAATATATCTTAAAACATTCCTGTGCTTTTTTCCATGACTATATAATTATCAGTGGTGGTGCTTTAAGTCAAATTTCTATTGTTGGATTATTTCTTTTATTTCTTGTTGTAAACAGTGCTGCTTAGTATATTATCCACATGTGTGTAAATACTTGTGTTCATTTAAGACTGTTTCCTTAAGGTAAATTGTCAGAAGTTTATTTGCTAAAATGTGAGTCTGCACATTGTTATGCTGTTGATGTATACACACATGGACAGCATGCCTTTCATTAAGGCCAACAACCAGAAAAGCTTTTCCAGAGTATAATAATGGATTTAGAGCTTTAATATGTAAAGAGCCCTCACCAATCAATAAGAAAATAATAAATATTTTAGCAGAAAAATGAGTAAAACACATGAGCAAGAAATTTTCAAAAGTTATAATACAAATGGGAAATAACCTGACAACCTCAATAGTATCATCAAAGAAGTAAAATGTAAAATAGTGAGATAACATTGCCGATGTGAAGACTGGATGAGTTTTTGGTTTTCTGTTATCAGTAACACATCCCAGAGACTGTGACTGAGAAAACTCGCATTCATGTACTT
The DNA here is from genome assembly GCF_027580195.1 of Bos mutus. Lineage (NCBI taxonomy): Eukaryota > Metazoa > Chordata > Mammalia > Artiodactyla > Bovidae > Bos > Bos mutus. The sequence goes on from NC_091636.1 coordinate 56,293,593, forward strand.
TGCCGCTGGAAGTTTAAATTGTTGCAGGCTTTCTGAAGAACAGTCTCACCTTGTCGTCTTGGTTTAACATTTTCTTGCTTCTCCCGAGACCATAGCCCATCATTTTCCCTCTGTTGGGCTGTAAAGAGTTCCTTCTCCTTGGAGCCCATCTCCTGGCTGACACTTTTGATCTCAGGTGGCCTCAGTCTGCAGTGGCTTGAAGCGGGGTTTGGGTTCCCAGCCAGAGACTGAGGTCAGGTTGCGGCAATGAAAGCTCCATATCCTACCCACTAGACCCGTGGTCAGTGACAAGGGCCCTGGCCTTTTGGCTTTGCAGAAAAAAATTCCCACAAAGATGGAAAGTAGTGAAGTAGTAAAGTATTTATTAAGAGGAGAAGAGTACAGTACATATGGGTAGACACACAGGCAGACTCAAAGAGAGTCACCGAGTCCCGGCCTTGTGGCAGTTTGAATTACTCTCATGGGGCACTTCTTCCGGGTTTCCTTTGGCCAGTCATTTTGATTTGCCTGATTCACAGCCCATGTTTGATATCTCTAAGGGTCCTCCCATGTATGCACGTGCATCTTTTAGCCGAGGTGGATTCTACTGAAAAGGCCTGTGGGTAGCTTAACATCACTCACTCCCCTTTGACCTCCAAGGAGCCTTTCTGCGCTGTATGATCAGGGAGGTCTCTTGACTTCAAGATTGAGAAATTTGCGATCTGGGCAGGGCCCAGCCACCTCTCTTAACTGTCCTGTTCTGGTCTTGGAGTTTCATCCACAGGGAAAGAATTCCCTGTCACTTTACCCTGGGGGTCCCATCTAGTAAGTGTTAGTTGCTCAGTCGTGTCCAGCTCTTTGCGACCCGCCGGACTGTAGCCCTCCAGGCTTCTCTGTCCACGGGAATTCCCAGAGAAGAAAACTGGAGTGGATAGCCATTCCCTTTTCTAGGGAATCTTCCCAACCCAGGGATCGAATCCGGGTCTCCTGCATTGCAGGTGGATTCTTTACCATCTAAGGCACCAGGGAAGACATACACCTCCTGTATTTAAATATACGTATTTATTTATGTAAAAGAAAGAAGGGGTAGGAATGAATAAGAGCTTCAATTGAGTGGCCTTCTTTTCAGTGCTGAAACATTTCTGAAAAGAGGCCATGCCCGTTTTCTTATTTCCGAGGTTCTGCCATCCAGGCTGCCTCTGCCTCTGTCTTGCTGAAAGCTTGCAGGTACAGTTTTTCCCTGCCCTGCCCTCCTAATCCCTACCTCCCACCCCCATGGCATCACCAGCCACCCCCTCCTTCCTGGCACTTCTCTGACCAAGCCTCTCCCCCTCCCGCTCTTAACTGGTTCCCTGGGTGTGGGCTTGGCCAAGGGCCTGCTCTCACCTCCTCACCTGTGCTGTTCCCATAGGAACACTCACTCCTGTCCCGCTCTCAGCCCAGGTGAGTACCTTTCCCTTGTGTTTTTCCAGCCCCAAACCCCCCTCTAAGCTTTGGCCTCCTAGTCCAGCTTTGTAACCTATTTTTTTTTTTTTTCCCTGAGTTGTGCTTCAAACTTGAAAGGTGTCCATAATTGGATTTCACAGCCTTTTCCTTCCACCTCCTTGTTTAAATATTTTTTAATGTATCAGTTTGGGGTAGAGTGTCTCAACCTTGGCACTGTTGACCCAGTTCTCTGCTGGCGGTGGGGTGGGGGTTCTGTCCAGTGCATCTTATAAGGATTTGTAACAACAGCCATAGATGCTAGGACCATACCACTCTCCCCCAAGCGTCCCCCAGAGGGCAGAATTACCCTTGGCTGAAAGTCACTGGGTTAAGATATCAATGCTGATTATTTCTTGGGCTTTATCCTTATTTTTCCATTGCTCTTGGTAAAAGAAAAATAACATCCACAATTGAATTTTTATTATAACACATGTTATGACTTTGGACCTTGTTTTAACTGTTGAATTTATGGTGAAAAGAGTATCCTTTCACATTTTTCACAGGTATTGAGTCATTAAGTGAAACATATATTACTGTTTTGTTTCCTCGTACGTAGTACTAGAAAATTTTAAATTTGTGGGGAGCTGTGGAGCACCCTGAGTATCAGTGTGCCCTGAAGGATTACGTAACTGCCCTGTGCTATCCGCTTGCTCAGATGAATGGCTGCCCTAATTTCAGCCACTGTGAAAGGATAAAACAGCCCATTAAAGTGCGCCAGATGCTTCGTTTGCCAGTATTTCACTTAAAAGGGGATACTGTTCAGCTTTCGAATTCTGTGATAGACTCAGAGTTTGCCTTTATGAAATGACAGTGTCCGTATTAAAAATGCGGTGAACATTTCACCAGGGAACAAATGTTTCGGATACTGTTTAGCAATGCTTTTGTAAACAGTCTCTTTAGAAACCAGAAGATGAAGTTTGAATATGCACAAGAAGTTTGAGTTCCTGCGATTTCGGCCTTCGTGCTTTAGGCACAGGACGGAGGCTTGAATATGAAATCTTTCAGGCATCCCTTGATGTTGTTTTCAACGGAACAGTTTAAATAAGGTGGTAACACATATGAGTAATTATTGTTGTTCATTTGCTCAGTAGTGTCCGATTCTTTGTGATCCCAGGGACTGCAGCACGCCAGGCTTCCCTGTCCTCCACCATCTCCTGGAGTTTGCTCAGATGTGTATCTGTTGAGTCGATGGTGCCATATAAGTAGAGGATGGTTTAAATAAGGTTGTTACACTACAGAAGTAGAGGACTGAGGCCAATTGTGCTGAGCCAGTGAAACCAACCCCAAATGTAAAGAATCTTTAATATGTTGATTGTGGCTTGAGAAATTACAGAAGGGAAATTAGCCTGGCTTGGCTTCTTTTTCTTTCTCTTTTCCTTTTGTTGATTTTGGTATTAACTCTGAAAAGTTGGCCTCCGTGTTTGATTCCATGCCTTCATTACATCCATTCCAATGAAGCGTGGACTGTTCAGTTTACACTGAGCTGCGGGTGCATACGGAGGCACCCCGGAGAGCCTTCTGCTTGGAGGTGCCTTGCAGATTAGGAAAGTGAGTCCTGAGTGGAGGTGGAAGGGCAGGTCGGACCTGCTGGTGGTGTCACGTGACTTGGATTTCCAGGTTCAGACGCAGCCCGTTAGTGCCGGGGTCTGGGATCAGATGTACGAAACACTGCAAATCTCAGTGCCGCTAACCAGCTCTTGGACCAGTGATGGTCTGTCGCCTCGTTGCATCAGCACACGGTCCACTCCTGCTCAGGAGCGCTGGCAGCTGTGCTGGGCCATTTCCCGGTTCACACAGGCTTGGGGCTCTGCCAGTGTCGACTGAGTTAAAGCCTTTCCCTTCTAATGCCTGATCAAACACACACACACACACAAATGAACTACAAACAATCGGCACTTGTTCTGCATTACTCACCTTGGCTGCCCAGAGCACATCCACTCTCCCTGTTACAACATGTTGGCATGAAGTATTGAAACAGTTGAGAAAGAGGTTTGGGAATATTTGAAGGGCTTTTAGCGACTGACGAGGGTGTGCAGGCTTTTCTCTTCTTGGTTCTGCTTTGAGCCTAAAACCCGGATTGCCCTCTGTTCGGTGCTGCACAGTCAGTAAACTGTAGAGCTGAGAGCAGGTGTAGAGAGAGATGAATAGACTAACGGACATATCGTCACTTGTTCAGTCGCTCGATCGTGTCTGATTCTCTGCGGCCCCATAGTTTTGAAAGTACTGACCTTCCACCTCCTTGGTTACACTTATTCCTAACCATTTTATTGTTTTTGATGGTACTGTGGATGGGATGGAGCTTGTTGGTGTTCACTCGCTTGGTTGAGTTTGCTCAAATGCCTGTCCATTGAGTTGGTGATGCCATCTAACCATCTCATCCTCTGTCGCCCCCTTCTCCTCCTGACGTATGGGCATAGATGAAGCAATGCTCTTTGGTTGACTAGTAACTGTATTTGAGGGGTTGGGTGCAAAAGTACAGAAGGAAATGAACTGATGAATAGGTTGTCTCTAAATCATTTCCATTTCAGTTAATAAATCATGTTTTGGCCTCAGATATAGATGATGAGGCCAAATCATGGATGTGGGAAAAGATGAAGCCAGACCCAGGAGGACTTGTGAGAACAGTCACCAGTGTACGATGTGTCTCTCCACCACACTGGTCCCACCAGGCCTGGTCCCGTGGTTTTGTGGCCTGAATCGCAAAAGATAAGCTCTAATTCAAACCTAATCCCAGCCTGCCCAGTGACTCTATAGTGGTCAGTTAACCTGGGCCTGTTTTTCTACACATTCTAGGACTAATAGCGTAAGGTTTTATGATTCTCAGGGGACAAGTTGATTGTATTTCTGTTTGCTAGTGAATAAAGCAATCTGTCCTTCAGACACTCTATAGTACACAGACTGATAAAACTGGTTAATCTTTCAACAGTTCTAGATTAAAATGATTAGCGAAGACGTATTAGAAGCCATGTAGTGTGGTGGACAGAGTGAAGTCTTATAGGAAATGCTGGACTCCCTGCCTTTCACCAGCCATGTGACACTGGTGTAGCCACTCGAGTTGCCTCCTTGATGGTGTGAGGACCGAAGTCACCCATTTTTAAGGTGGTTGCAAGGTTAACTGTGATCATGTCTGTTGGCTCAGATTCTGGCACACACTGGCCAACGCTGGTCATGGTGGTAGATAAATAATAGTGATCATACTTGTCTCTCTGGAAAGAGACAACACCTGTGTGTTGGTGGAGCCCTTCTACACTGACTGTGGCTGTCCCATCATGAAGAGGCTTTTGTTTCCTCTTGAACTTGTTCACCACTTTCTTAACTTAGGACCACATCCTCAGATAGAATTTATGAAGGGCATAACATCAATATGGGGTAGATGTATGGAAAAGTAAATTCATGGAAAAAGTATTATCAGAACCCTGAAAACTATGCTTTAAATCTAAGAATGGGAAACATCAGTTCAGTCACTCAGTCATGTCTGACTCTGCGACCCCATGGACTGCAGAACGCCAGGCCTCCCTGTCTATCACCAACTCCCAGAGTTTACTTAAACTCATGTCCATTGAGTCGGTGATGCCATCCAACCATCTCATCCTCTGTCGTCCCCTTCTCCTCCCACCTTCAATCTTTCCCAGCATCAGGGTCTTTTCAAATGAGTCAGTCCTTCACATCAGGTGGCCAAAGTATTGGAGCTTCAATATCAGTCCTTCCAATGAATATTCAGGACTGATCTCCTTTAGGATGGACTGGTTGGCTCTCCTGGCAGTCCCAGGTACTCTCAGGAGTCTTCTCCAACACCCAGTTCAAAAGCATCAATTCTTTGGTGCTCAGCTTTCTTTATAGTCCAACTCTCGCATCCATACATGACTACTGGAGAAACCATAACCTTGACTAGGTGGACCTTTGTTGGCAAAGTAATGTCTCTGCTTTTTAATATGCTGTCTAATTGGTTGTAACTTTTCTTCCAAGGAGCAAATGTCTTTTAGTTTCATGGCTGCAGTCACCATCTGCAGTGATTTTGGAGCCCCCAAAATAAAGTCTGTCACTGTTTCCACTGTTTCCCCATCTATTTGCCATGAAGTGATGGGACTGGATGCCATGATCTCAGTTTTCTGAATGTTGAACTTTAAGCCAATTTTTTCACTCTCCTCTTTCACTTTCATCAAGAGGCTTTTTGGTTCTTCTTCACTTTCTGCCATAAGGGTGGTGTCATCTGCATATCTGAGGTTAGTGATATTTCTCCCAGCAATCTTGATTCCAGCTTGTGCTTCATCCAGCCCAGCGTTTCTCATGATGTACTCTGCATAGAAGTTGAATAAGCAGGGTGACAATATACAGCCTTGACAAACTGCTTTTCCCAGTCTGTGGTTCCATGTCCAGTTCTAACTGTTGCTTCCTGACCTGCATACAGATTTCTCAAGAGGCAGGTCCGGTGGTCTGGTATTCCCATCTGTTTCAGAATTTTCCACAGTTTATTGTGATCCACACAGTCAAAGGCTTTGGTATAGTCAATAAAGCAGAAATAGGTTTTTCTGGAATTCTCTTGCTTTTTCCATGATCCAGCAGATGTTGGCAATTTGATCTCTGGTTCCTCTGCCTTTTCTAAAACCAGCTTGAACATCTGAAATTTCACGGTTCACATACTGTTGAAGCCTGGCTTACAGAATTTTGAGCATTACTTTACTAGCGTGTGAATGGGAAACGTGGTGAGTGTTAATAAGTAAATTGGATCACTAAGGGAAGTGCGTCAAGGTGGACAAGTGTTTATCGTGATGGACTACTAATCCATTGTGCTCTGCATGCATGGGTTCAAGTCCCATCCTCGTCAAGTATGGCTTTTGGGCTTCTCTGGTGGCGCAGATGGTAAAGAATCTGCCTGCAGAGCAGGAGACCTGGATTCAATCCCTGGGTGGGGAAGGTCCCCTGGAGAAGGAAATGGCAACCCACTCCAGTATTCTTGCCTGGAGAATCCCATGGATGGAGGAGCCTGGTGGGCTATAGTCCATGGGGTTACAAAGAGTTGGACACAGCTGAGGGACTAACACTTTCAGGGGAAGTGTGTGAAATATGTTTTTCTAAGGATGGATGAGGAGAAAGATCGTGTTGTTGTCTTAAGTATGCTTTCTGTTTCCTGTGCCTTCCTTGAATTTTCTCATTGGGTCCTCTCCCCAGGTAGGGGCATCAAGAAGGGCTTCTAGATTTCAGCATCTTGAGTCACACAACTCTGGGATGCTGGGACTCCAGCCGGAACCAGTCCTGTCCAGGCCCCGGGGATGGGAATACCCTGGCCTTTGGGCATTGCCTTACCTCCTGTTTCCTAGAAACTTTCAAGTGGTTAGCGGAATATTTTGTGGCGTTCCTAATTTATACTTAACAGATATTGGCTATGTCTAAGGCTGGCTAATTTCCCGTTAGGACTTGCAGACAGCCACTTTAATACATGAATAAGCAAGAGAAAAGGCTCCTAGGAGACCAAGCCTTCATTTTCATTTGGGAGAGTAGACTTTACCAAGGACTTGCCAATATGATGCCACCTCTCTCAGGCCAGACCGCACCAAAAGGCTTTCAAGTAACGTTCTCTGTTTGATTTTTTCTGATAGACCAACCTGTATTGATGAATATTTATAAACCAGCCACATCCATTATCAATGAGGTAACTCTTTTCTTAGCACATCCTTTTAGACAAACGTAGACAGGTAACTTCGTCTCAGTTTCTTCCTGTATAAATGGATGATGAGATGGGATAATTTCTTAAGCTCCTTCCAGCTGTCAACCAACAATTGAGAATCTGATGAGATTACATTCTTTCTAATAACGAATAATGTCTTTCTAATGACATTCTAGGTTTTAGCTCAAAATTTTCCGAGTTGCTATTTTCATACCTTCTTATATTTCAAGCTCTTTGGTCCTAATATGAATTTTTATTTATTTGTCTCTGCTGTTGTTCAGTGACTAAGTCTTGCAAGACTCTTTGTGACCCCATGAACTGCAACATGCCAGGCTTCCCTGTCCTTCACTATCTCCCAGAGCTTGGTCAAATTCATGTCCATTGATTCGGTGATGCCATCCAGCCATCTCATCCTCTGTCATCCCCTTCTCCTGCCGTCAGTCTTTCCCAGGGTCTTTTCTGATGAGTTGGCTCTTTGAACCAAGTGGCCAAAGTATTGGGACTTCAGCTTTAGCATCCGTCCTTCCAATGAATATTCAGGGTTGATCTCCTTTAGGCTTGACTGGTTTGACCTTCTTGTCTCTAAGAACCATTGGTTTTTCTGTCTCTAAGAACTGTTGTTTTTCTGTGTATCCTGATGTTTTAAAAAGAACAATTTTTTGAAACTTAAGTATGGTGAACAGTCTCTAGTGTTCAGTGGGTCAGAAGTGTTTTGTCTCAGAAGTTCAATTACCTTAAAGCAAGAAATCACAAGTTTATTCTCCTGATTGTTATCTATACACTGATTTATGTTATCATGATGGCATGCCCTAGTCCCAGCTGATCAGCATCATAAGAGTAATAACTCTGGTGGTCTATGACAGCTCTCAGGTGGACACATTTTCCTGGTTGCCTGGCTCCTGGACACCCACCTGTCTTTCCTCCTCATCCCCTGCTTTACATTCTCTGCCTCAGCATCCTTGTCATATCGTCATGACCTGGGTTATTGCAGAAGCGACTTGGTAAGTTTCACAGCTATTTCAGCAGTTTCAGGACTGATTTGAGCTTTCTTGCCAACATCTACAAAGAGTGACGGCTGCCCCTCAATTGGTATTGCTCAGCATGGTTTCTCACAGCAAGTCTGAATAAGAGGGACTGTGACCTGTCCTATGTGGTGGACGGAGAAGTAGAAATAGTCCAGCAGTGAATAGAGTGAGATCAGGGCTTAGTTTGGCAGGATAAAAAGGGTTTAATTACAATCATTAGATAAAAATCACAGCAGTTGATTCCCAAGAGGGAGACTGCTCTGTGAGGATTTCCAGATAGGGTTTATAGCTCTAGGTTTGGATCTGTCAGGGTTTGTGGTCTGATTTAAAACAAATCTTTAGTCCTTCCCTCCCTCCCCATTTGTCTCTGTGTTTTTCTGAGGTTGTCTTTCAATACATATTAGTTGACTCTTAGGATCTTTTTTTTTTAATCTTGAACTACTGAATCTCTGATTTTACATGTGTGACCTGTTCAGAATTTAAATTTGCCGTCCAACCTGCCCTCTCATTCTTCCATTGTTTTTACTCCCTCGTTTAAGAGAACTAACTCATTCCTTTCCTTCGCACAGACCTGGGTCTCTTAGTTCCTCTTGCTCGTGAACCCGTGTTGGGATTTCATTGTTTTCTTGCTTCAGTTGGATTCATTTGTGGGCCTTTCATGTTCAAAAAATGCGAACACGGAACACGTATTTTAAGGAGCCATCAAACCGTACTTGAACAGCTTTGTATAATCACATGGTAAGCCCAGGTGTGAAACAGCGTCTCAGGTCTGGGAGGAGAGGTGAGCCATTTAGTCATGAACCGGTGGAGTCTGTGAGGTCCCTTTGGCTCACTGACCTCACCTCCCTCCAGATGGACAGGCTTGTCTTGGGTGATACTCATGTTCTCCTCTGTCTCAGATTCCATGGTTTGCTGGACAATATTGAGAAAAGTGCCCCAGTGGATTCTAGGACACATTGGCGCCAGCCTTGGAGGAGGTGACCTCTGTGCCCTTGCCTCCCTCCCTCGAAGCCTTCCCACACCCCTCACCTGATGTCAGCCTTTCCACTCCTGCACATGACCTCACCTCGTGACCCACCCAAGGCCTGAGAACATCTCTTCTTTGCCAGCTCCCCCGCCCTCCTCCTCCTCTCTCCCCTTCTTCGGCAGGTCCTCGCTACACTTTCAGAACTTCCTTCCTCAAACCACTGTGTCAAAAGCCTCCTGCCTATCTGATTGTTTCCCATGATACCACCACCTACTGGTCCTCACTGTGCTCACAGAACCTGGGTCCATTCATTCTGTCTTTGATTCCGACTTTCCAGACCTAGATTTGAACTTGACCACAACTGTGGGATGTCTGTCTGGCTTTGGCATAGCACACCAGTTCACGTTGCCACTGGTGACCTCTGCTCCACGGCTCATTTGCCTTCTGGGTGTTTTCGTGGCTGACAGTATTAACCACTGTAGAGTTTTAAGCTATATATCAGCCTTGCATTTTCACCATGCAGCTTGATCTTTCTGGTCTAAGTCTGTTCCATATTGGAACCCCATACTTCCCAGGGGTGATCCTTCGCTTCTAAAATTTAACCTCTTCAGTCTACCATCAGACCGTACAGGTGTGTCACACACGTACATGATACCCCTCAGTGTCCCTTTGGGCAGAGCCGCAACTCTCCAGTGATAAGACAAAATAACTCAGCCAACAGTGACCTACACAAGAATATACAGATCACATTTAATAACAAGCATTTGTTCAGAGACTTTGCAATATCAGGGCTTCACATTGATGCATATGCAATTCCATTGGTCCTTCCTCAAGGTCACAAAATGACTGCCATAGTGGCAACCATCACATCTTCACAAAACATCCTCATTTAGTTCTTTCAGCAGATAGTCTTTGAGAATCTGTTGTACTCTTGGGATGCATCTCTGAATAAATCAAACCAAGGCTTTGCCGTCTTGGAATACACATTACTTCTGAAAGGAATCCAGACTGTGCCAAAAGGAACAGCTGTCCTTTAATTAGAAAGAAAAAAAAATTTTTTTTCATTAGATTTGCCTCACATCTCCCTGGTCCTGGCTTCTCTGCTTGGTTCTAGGGCCAGCTTGAAGCCTGTTGCTGAGCCTCACTCCACAGAAAGTTTAGAGTGATTACCTGGCAAAGGGGAATGGGTTTGCAGAGCTCACTTAGAATGATCTCATTCCCAGGACAGCTGCCCTGAGTACAGTGGGAGCTCCATTAACAAGGGAGCGTTCATGGGTCCGACTGGAAAATAAAAGTTTAGAAGAAGAGTGGAAAGGATGAAGCTGGAAATAAGGAAATACAAAAATGTTTGAATTATATCTTGTGTACAGTTCGGAGAACTTTTAACAAATGTGATATCAGAATTTCTGAACAGGTACTTTGTGCTTCTTGACAGTTTTGAGGAAGGGTTTAGATAAGTACATTTTCCTTATCTATTGAGCTTGATTTGATGTTAAACAATAGAAAGGGGAGTAAGTCTAGTACTTTCATGCAAGATTGATAATGATGTAATAACAGCAGATTTGTGTACACATGATTATCAAGAAGTTTCTGATAAGCACTACCACAAGTTCAGCAGTACTTCTCAAAATACCTGTGGCAAAAGAGGAACCCTTTTAATTCTTACTAATTCATTGTGGACTGGTACTTCTGAAAAACAGAATAAAAAATGATGTGGCCATGTCATTTTGCTGTTCAGTTCAAAGTTCAGTTGCTCACAAATAATCATTCTGGCTTGTCCGACTCTTTGTGACCCCCTGGACTGCAGCACGCCAGGCTTCCCTGTCCATCACCAACTCCCGGAGCTTACTCAAACTCATGCCCACTGAGTCAGTAATGCCATCCAACCATCTCATCTTCTGTTGGCCCCTTCTCCTCTTGCCTTCAATCTTTCCCAGCATCAGGGTCTTTTCTAATGAGTCATCTCTTCACAACAGGTGGCCATAGTATTGGAGCTTCAGCAGCAGTCCTACCAATGAATATTCAGGACTGATTTCCTTTAGGATTGATTGGTTTGATCTACTTGCTGTCCAAGGGACTCTGAAGTCTTCTCCAACACCGCAGTTCAAAAGCATTTTTGAATGCTTTCAGCTTTCTTTACGCTGTTAAAGTTCCTAAATGCTTCCCCTCTCTTTCGGGATCCATCTCCTCATGGGCCAGCACCTGTCACAGGCCACACTTGGAGTCACGCCTTCCTGGTTTTCCTACAAGAAGGAAGACCCAGAATCTAGGCACAGATCCTAGTGCCTGCTAGTCACAGGACCTCGGACACAGCACACAAGTTGTATCCGATGCATGCAATGGAATAATCATTCTGGCTTGCCCACTTCTCTTAATAGAGTTCTTTCAGGTTTAAATAAGGTACCAAAATCCTTGATATAGATAGTACTCATATTTAAATAATAGATAACCATTATTTGCTGCTTTGCATTTTAGAAGAAAGCCATCACTTCCTTTCAGTGATGAGAATTAAATGCCAGCTCCGCTTTTAGCAATCCAGGGGTCTCAAGTTTGCAGGAACTCTTTCTTTCTGCTTCACGTGAGAGGCAGAGGGCATAGTAGAAAAGTTTAGGGTGTCTGGTCCCCATGAGGGGTCTGAAATGCAGGCCTGAAGACCACGCTCTTCCTGCAGGGTTTCCTGGGGATCTGTGGCCCAGAGGGAGTCAGAGTGCCTTTCGTGTATGCAGGAGAGGAGAGGAAACCCAGCTGTATTCCACGTGCATAGCGAGCAAGAAGAGGAAGGGCGGTCAGAGCAGCAGGTGCAAGGCTGGTTGTTAAAGGCAGGAAACCGGAAAGGAGCAAGAATGGAAGAAAGAAGCCATGGGAGGTGGGGGCGGCGGGGGGAGGGGGACTTGTATTCTTGTAACTCAAGGAACCATTCGACCAAATGTTAAATACGTGCGGTTTTCAGGCCATTTGTGGGGCTTGGAAACAAGTATGGGACATGGGCACAATGGCAGCTAAGAATCAAAGGAGGAAGTGCCCCATGGATCCACTTCAGATGCTCCAGCCAAACTTTGGGAGCTGTTAGCTTGTGTAGCCTTTCCAGGCATTTACTTGCCAAGTTTGGGGGAAAGATGAGAATGTATGTGTTCCTGTTTTGGCCTGTTCAGTCTAATGTTGTGAGAGACTCCCCCTGTGGGACTCTAGTTCATCATCACCATAGGTGCAGAAGATGCTAGGTTCAATGACTTGTCAAACAAGAAAACACATTTAATTGCTTGAAATATTCTGGAGTGATTTTGGGAACAAAACATAAAATCATTAGGAAAATGAAATCAACAAGTTTCATTTGAGAATCACTATTGGTATTTTACGCTTTATTTGAAGTAAATGGAAGTTCTTCACATCTCATTTTTTTGTGTTGCGTCATTGCCCTCATGAAAACTTCTTCATGTGGTCTCTTCTATTTCACATTATTCGTGTGAGTGTTGCTTTTCATCTTTGAACAATGGATAATGTTTTCAATGAGAAGTGATAGGTGTTGTTTGTCTCTCTATAAGCCTTGTATTAAAATAGTCTTGACAGTTCATTTATATAAAAGATGCTCCAAGTTTCAAAGTAGAATTACAGTATTAAGCTTTGTTATTCTTTCACTGCCCAAGTCATTACAGGGCAGAGGTTCAGCCTAATTTGTTAGAGCAGCATTGTCCAGTAGAAGTAAAATGTGAGTCATGTATGTAATTAAAATTTTTCCAGTGGCCACTTTTAAAAGGAAGGAATTTTTGTGGAATTAGGCTTTAGCCCAATAAATCTGAGATGTTATTTCAACATGTAATACATTTCAAAATTATTGACATTTTATATTTTATTTGCATATTGATTTCTCAAAATCTCGTGTAGAGTTACCCTTGGAACACAATTCAGTTTGTGCTATTTGAGTGCATCTTTTCCCTGGCTTTGATTCTCCAACTCAGCAGTTGGCAAACTTTTTCTAAAACTGGCAAGACAGTAAATATTTTAAGCTTTGCCACTGCCCTGTGAAAACAGTCACAATGCATGGCTGTGTTCCAATAAAACTTTATTTACAAACCAGGTGGCAAGCCAGATGTGACTCCAAGGCTGTCCTTTGCTAGCCCCTGCTCCAGCTGAATATATTGTCTCATTTGTATTTTAATCCAAGAAATTAATATCTGTTTTGGCTTAAAGTCTGCTACCAAGATAGCTATTGTGATGAATTTCATTCAGAAATATTTAGGGCAAATGTATCAGGAAACAAACTCCATTGTTAAATAATGAATACTCTTGAACTGCCGGAACTTCCCTCTCCGTCTCCTAAAAGAGCACCTTGCAGACCAGCGGGATAGCTTGTGGGTGTAGTGCAGGCTTGGTCCTCACTCACGGGACTCTGTCTCAGAGGAGCTTCGTGACTCTTGTTGTTTAGTCCTGTTCTGACCGACTCTTTGCGACCCTGTGGACTGCAGCATGCCAGGCTTCCCTGTCCATCACCACCTCCTGGAGCTTGCTCAAACTCATGTCCATTGAGTCGATGATGCCATATAACCATCTCGTCCTCTGTCATCCTCTTCTCCTCCTGTCTTCAGTCTTTTCCAGCATCAGGGTCTTTTCTAGTGAGTTGGCTTTTCGCATCAGATGGCTAAAGGGTTGGAGCTTTGGCTTCAACATCAGTCCTTCCAATGAATATTCAGAACTGATTTCCTTTACGATTGACTGGTTAGATCTCCTTGCAGTCCACGGGACTCTCAAGAGTCTTCTCCAACACCACAGTTCAAAAACATTAATTCTTCAGTGCTCACCATTCTTTATGGTCCAGCTGTCACATCCATACATGACTACTGGATAAACCATAGCTTGACTAGATGGACCTTTGTTGGCAAAGTAATGTCTCTGCTTTTTAATATGCTGTCTAGGTTTGTGACCCTAGATAAGTTAATTAACCTCTCTGTTCCTGAGGTTGTACATCTGTTAAATGAGAATGATGAGTGCTACCTTAAGAGTTGCTAAAGTTAAATAAAAGCTAGGGGCTGTCCTGCTAGTCCAGTGGTTAAGATTCTGGGCTTCCACTGCAGGGGGTGAGGGGTTGATCCCTGGTGGAGGAATTTAAGACCCAAATGCTCCCAAAAATAATAAATAAAAATAAAATCTAGTATTATGAGCTGAACGTACAGCATGACACATATATGTGAGCAGTCATTATACTGCTACCTTGACCACTGCTGCTACTAGTCCATTACTACTAGTAGTAGTAGTACTGTTCTACTACCACCACCGCCCTAAAGGTTCATAAATACAGACTAATCCATGCACCAGAAGTACATCAGCCACTCACAGACAGTCATAGCAGCTACTCACATGATGTCAGTTTGGACTTGAACTTGTCTATAAAGAGAGGAGTTCCTACGTTCTAGGGAAGTTTCGGCAGAATTCGCAGGAATTCTGATGTTAGAAGTGGATGCCTATCGTTCCTGTGTCCTGGTAACTGCCGTGTGACTCGGGTTAGATCACTCACATCCTTTGGACCTGTGTAGTAAAGATGCTAATTGCTGCCCTGCCCACCTCACAGGGCGGTAGAGATGAACACATGGCATCTGATCTACACAGTGCTGTGCAAATGTCAGCTGGTAGCGTTTCCTGAATGTCTGCCTGTCTTCACCTTAATCACACATTTCATTTGATCATCATGGACTGATTTACTCAGAGGGAGGTTGTAAAGATTGAGATACTCATAAAGTGGAAAGAGGTCCCTGTTCCATGGGTAGGATAGCTGCTATTTCTTATTATTAAATTACTTAAGATACAACCTTTTACTGTAACCCATCTCTTTAGGTTTCTATCCATCATGTGGACTAGAAATACTATTAAATGACCTTGTTAGAGGGTGACAGATGAGCTCCCAAAGTCCTGTGGTCTGAGATGCTGGAACATAATAGAAAATTTGCAGCGTTGCGTTGCTAGTTCATCATCTCACTGGTAGTTTCTGATTGATTGACTAAAATGTACCGAAGTGTTGTTGACACTTTATATAATCTGGGAGTCCATGGTGTAATCTTCTCATAGATCAAGAGCCTGTCTCACATATGAGGCGTCTTAGTAATTGTTTTTCCTTGCCAGTAGAGGTGGATGATCTCCATCTTGGAGGAGGTTATAAGACTTCACACTGGGGTAATCACCTTCTGTTCTCTGGGCTTCTAACCACTGGCACCAGAAGTACAGGATTCATTCACCAGGAAGCAAAGAGGGGGCCTGGGATGGAGGTACTGATAGGAAATTCTCTGGTGTGGGGACTCCAAGGTTCCGCTTTATTTCCATTCATTCCATAAAAGTGAAATAGAAAACAGCTCAGGGGAGAAACAACCTCAGTGTTCCTCCATAGGAAACTGATTACACACCCATTCTGGTAAAGACATAGTGTGCTGCTGTGAAAAAAACACGGGAGCTCTGTGTGTCGTGTGTAACAGGGAGCTCTCCAAGATTACCTTGGGCGAACAGAGCACAGCGTCGAACATGTCTTTATTTGCTTTCAAAAGAAAAAAAAAAACAACAGCTCAAAAATGTGTTCATCCGTATGCACAGGTGCACGTCTGTATCCGTGTGTGCATAGAATACATCCAGAAGCAAACACGGGAAGCTGGCAAGAGTGGTTTTCTCCAGGAGAGCTGTGGGGCTTTCATTGCATATATTCTCTATATTTTTTATTTTAAAACCCCTTGGCATGCATTATTCTTTCCTTCAACGATAATGGAGAAAACCAGGCTTTCCTTGCATCTCCCGGTATTTTACATCTGTCCTCATTAAACTCTGTGCCAAAACGTGCTTCGGTACATGGTGGGCCGAGTCCTTTCCCATAGAAACACATTCCAGTTGTGTCATGTAAATCACTGAAAAACTAGGTGGGTGTTGAGCTGAGTTTTGGGCTTGTTCCCTACAAACACATTTTGAGGACGGCTTGGACCTTGTGACTGGCATCCTTTAGAGTTGAGGTTGAGACAGCATCAGAGTTGGGTTTTTCTTTTTTTTTTTTAATTTTATTTTATTTTTAAACTTTACATAATTGTATTAGTTTTGCCAAATATCAAAATGAATCCGCCACAGGTATACATGTGCTCCCCACCCTGAACCCTCCTCCCTCCTCCCTCCCCTGGAGTTGGGTTTTTCTGCTGCTGTTTAAGTGAAAGTGAGTCAGCTCTAGTTGGGCAGAATTCATTTCCTTAAGGTCTTCTTCCACCACGCATCTGTTGATTTGTTCCATTCCAGTGTAAAGGTATGGTGGTATCAGAATTGTTCGTTTACAGCCCCCAGGAAACAACTTTATCCACCACAATATAGTGCTTTTATGTGACTCCTTTTGCCCCTGAGTCTTAGGATAGACTCCGTGCCTAATGCTGTTGTACTTTAGTTGCAGCTTTTCTGCTCAGTCCTTCCCGTGATGTTGTTTCATACATTTGTAATACATTCAGATTCTTTTGTGATAATCTGAGTTATTTCCTAGGATCCTCCAAGGTTCCTTCTTTGGTTGTAAAGCTCTGTGTGTCTTTAAAATTTTGTTTTTAACTGGAGGGTAATAGCTTTACAGTATTATGGTGGTTTCTGCCATACATCAGCATGAATCAGCCATAGGTGTGCATATGTCCCCTCCCTCTTGAACCACCTTCCGTCTCCTACCCCATCCCACCCCTCTAGGTTGTCACCGAGGGCCTGATCTGAGCTCCATATCTATTTGGCATATGGTAGTGTATTTGTTTCCATGCCACCATCTCAGTTCAGCCCACCCTCTTCTTCCCACCCCGAGTCCACAGGTGCTTACTGGGTGCCTGCGTCTACATCGCTGCCCTGTAAATGGGTTCATCAGAACCATCTTTCTAGATTCCACATAACAGAAAGATTCATATGTATCATGTCAGATATAGTATCATATGAAACAGTTTCCTCAACCTAGAATTTTCCTATTCTTTACCTGTTCAGCCCTCCCCGAGGCCCTGGCAATCACTCATCTTTCTGTTATCTCTTTCTACTGTCTGCATCCTTTTTGGCCCCAGGGAATGATTTCGTAGAAGACAGTTTTTCCTCGGACCAGGAATGGGTGGGCATGGTTTCAGGATGATTCAAGCACCTTATATGCATTGTGCTCTGTATTTCTAATTCCATGCCACTGCTGACAGGAGGTACCAGTTTGCAGTCCCAAGGTTGCAGACTCCTACTTTATAGCTTTGCCTTAGTCAGAATGTCAGGTAATTGGAATCACATACATAGTATTGCGTTGGCCAGAAAGTTCATTCAAGTTTTTCTGTAACCTCTTCTGGAAAAACCCAAATGAGATTTTTGGCCAGTCCAGTATTTGCCCATTTCAGGGCTCTTCTTTCACCTAGCATTGTGCATTTAAGGTTCCACCATGTCTTCTGTAGACTTGAGAGTTCAAAAAAAAGAATCTGAGTAAAATTCCATTAAATGAATACTGCAGTTATTTTTCCATTCACCTATTGAAGGGGATGATGATTGCTTCCAGCTTTTGATGGTTATGAATAAAGCTGTTACAAACATTCACGTGTATGTTTTTGTATGAATGGAAGTGTTCAACTCAATTGAGTAAATATAGTTAACGCTCCTGATCCAAGGGTTTCACATCCGGGAATTCAACCAGCCTCAGATCAGAAATACTCAGGAGAAAAAATTCCAGAAAGTTCCAAAACACAAAACATGAATTTACCAGCAACTGTTTATATAGCAGTTACATTCTTTTTATAGCTATCTAGGTAGCATTTATATTGTATCAGGTATTATGGGCTTCCCTGGTGGCTCAGACAGTAAAGAATCTGCCTGCAATGCAAGAGACCTGGGTTTCGATCCCTGGATCAGGAAGATCCCTGGAGAAGGGCATGGCAGGGGAACCCACTCCAGGGTTCTTGCCTGGAGAATCCGCATGGACAGAGGAGCCTGGCAGGCTACAGTCCATGGGGTCACACAGAGTTGGACATGACTGAGTGACTAAGCACCGAGGTGAATTATACAGGAGGATTTGTATAAGTTATATGCAGGTGTGTGTGTGCACACACGCTTCATTCGCTCAGTCATGTCTAACTTTTTGGACTCCATGGACTATAGCCTGCCAGGCTCCTCTGTCTATGGAATTTTCCAGGCAAGAATACTGGAGTGGATTGCCACTTACTACACCAGACGATCTTTCCAACCCAGGGATTGAAACCACTTCTCTTGGGTCTCCTGCATCGGCAGGCAGATTCTTTCCTGCTGCACCACTTGGAAAGCCCCCGGAAAACAAACTTAGCCGTTACCAAAGGGGAAGGGAAGGGGATTAATTAGAAGTTTGGGATTCGCAGATACACACTACGATTCATGAAACAACAAGGGCCTACAGTATAGCATTGGGACTTATATTTAGTGTCTTGTAATAAAGAAAAGAAAGTGAAGTCGCTCAGTTGTGTCGGACTCTTTGTGACCCCATGGACTGTAGCCTGCCAGGCTCTTCCATCCATGGGATTTTCCAGGCAAGAATGCTGGAGTGGGTTGCCATTTAAGTGTCTTGTAATAACTTATAATGAAAAAGAATCTGAAAAAGAAATACATATATGTAAATATATTTAAAATACATATATAAATGTAATATATGTAAATCTGGTTTTTATATATAAAATAACGGAATCACGTCTCTATACACCTGAAACTAACACGATTGTAAATTAACTGTCAGTTTAAAAAAAATGACATGAGAAAGAGCATGACAGGGTCACAGACAGCACGAATTTGATGCAGCCAGGACAATGTTATTGAGGAGGGAGTATTGTGAAGCCCTTAAAGACCCATGAAACGCAACAGAGACAACGGGAACATTTCAGGTGGGGAAGCTGGCTTCAGCTGAGCCAAGACAGGAAGTTTTAGTCAAGGAGCTGCTAGAGTTACTTCTCATCTGAGTTAGATGTAGAGGGTGGGTGGGATGCATTGACGGGGAAAATAGATTGGAACATATTGGGTGGGGGGCTTCAGTGGGAAATTGAAGCCTTTGTGTTAATTTGGTGTGTGTGATCAGTTCATGAACAGGCGGGGAAAGGACAGTGCTAACACAGTGCCTTAGTAAGGTTTCATGACGCGCCTGTGGATTATTTATGTTCAGAGTTCTCTTCCCCATTAAGTAGTTGGGGTTTGTGTGGATCCGAGGTGAGGACCACAGTGTCCACCTATAACAGCTTGGATTGCCTTGCTTTTTTTTTAACTGCACTTATCTGGGAAGGGTGTGGTTTGAAGGCTGTATCTGGTGGGTGAGAAATTTCCAGGCTCTATAATCCGACCCCCAGGACTGACTGACAGCTTCAGCCACTCATGTAACCAAGATGCTTACCATTCCTCACCTGGGAGGGGAGTAGGCTTGCTTCTTCTCCAGGGGAAATTTGTTTCTGCCTCTTCCTCAAAATGAAAAACTTAACAAGTGGCAGCAACTGCCTCGAATGTTGAACAGCCCGGGAGAGAAGTGACTGACGGTGAGACAAAGAATCTTTGTCTCTAGTTTAATTGGCTGTTGTTTACTTCCTGTTCAAGGTCAGGGAACTTAACACTGTAGCTTCAGTAACTGTGCTTTTGAAAATGGTTCAAAAGCAGGATAGGATAAACCCTTGTCTGGTATTTATTAACTGCTTTTGAGAATCTGATGTAATGAAACAAGAAATAAAGATTGAGAGGCCTTACATCTTAATTTTTTGTTAAATTAGTAAGATGTGAGGACAGGAGTCTTACGGAGACTCAGTCACTGTAAGGCCAGGAAAGATATTTTATTAGTGTGATCAATTTTTGGTAAACCCTTCTGCAATTTTTTTACTTCTTGAAGTTGATGAAGAGTTATCAGCCTTCTTAATATTTGTTTGCTTTTAAAGTTGAATTAGGGTAAAGGTATATCCCATGAAAAAAGTGAAAGTGTTAATTGCTCAGTCTTGTTGGACTCTTTGCGACCCCATGGACTGTAGCCCACCAGGCTCCTCTGTCCACAGGATTCTCCAGGCAAGAATACTGGAGTGGGTTGCTGTGCCCTCCTCCAGGGGATCTTCCCGACCCAGGTATCAAACCTGGGTCTCCTGCATGGCAGGTGGATTCTTTACTGTCTGAGCCACCAGGGAGGCCCATATCCCATGATCTGATCATAACACAAATATCCCTAATATATTAAGTCCTCTCTATAACACTAGTGTCTCTCTTTTACTCCACAATGTTTACTTATCAAAATGAAGAGTCATGTAATGGTTTTATGCAAGAATCAACTTAACATTTCTTGGGATGCTGGATACTAATCCTCCATAATATGGACTATGTAACAAGTCCTTCCACTGCAGAGCTGCCATGTACATAAATAAAGTTGACAATATTTCATCGAGGAAGCAAATCAGAAGCCATTAAAAAACACAATAAAAAAAAATAGAACTCCTTATTAGTTTTAGAATGTTACACCACTCAGTTTCAATCTACCAGTGTTGTTCTGGGGTTAAGTCTTCAGAGAATATAAAGTTTTTTTTTAATTAATTGATTTTTGGCTGCTCTGGGTCTTCAGTGCTGCTCGAAGCCTTCAGTAGTTGCAGCTCTTGGGCTCTAGAGCCCAGGTTCAGTAGTTGTGAAAAACGGGCTTAGCTGCCTAGCAACATGTGGGATCTTCCTGAACCAGGGATCAAACCTGTGTCCCCTGCACTGGCAGGCAGATTCTTAACCACTGGGCCACCAGGGACGTCCCTGGAATATGAAGTCAAAAGCAAATGTATTAGGCTACTGAAGTAGGACAATAAGACACCTGTTGGTATCAGGCTCAGATCCCATGTCTGCTTATTCTGTGTTCTGGGGACTTATAGTGCCAGAGCCAGGGTTCACCTCCCTGTTGCATTCCAAGCAGATTGGAACCAAGAAAGCCTGGATTTGTTGTGTCAAAGCAGGGACTGATTTGCTCTGGGGCATCCCAGAGCTTGTGGTTGTTCAGTCTATGGAAAAGTGAAAGTGAAATAGCTCAGTCACGTCCAACTCTTTGCGACCACATAGACTGTAGCCTACCAGGCTCCTCCATCCATGGGGTTTTCCAGGCAAGAGTGCTGGAGTGGGTTGCCATTTCCTCCTCCAGGGGATCTTCCCAACCCAAGGATTGAACCCGGGTCTGCCGCATTGCAGGCAGACACTTTACCATCTGAGCCACCACGGAAGCCCCCAGTCTATGGAAGATTCTTAATAAATACTTTCGATTGATGAAAATAGTAATATTTACTTTTACCTCATCTCTAAGACATTGTGATCCTATCAAGTGGTTAGTTTTTAGACTTTGAATAAATTAAGCATCTCCTTAAAAGGGACAAAAGGACTCATTCTGGAAATTAGTTGTAGCCTGCGTTCAGAAGCACATGCTTGAATGATCAAGTTGCATTTGTTGTGAAAGCAGGAGCAGTCAGCATGAAACGTGTTGCCCCAGGCAGGCTCATGCCATGGGGTGGGGTTCAGTGAGTGCCTGTTGTGGGTCAGCTCTTCTCCGGCCCCTGTCCATGGCAACTGGTACCCAAGGAGTGGGGAGGAGAGGCGGGAGGAGTTGCAGCCACCAGTAGCTCAAAGAACAGTTAAATTCTGTCGTTTCTCTGGGGCTCAGATGCAATGAAACGTGTTGTCAGTCTTTCATTGTCTGTGTTAACAGTTACCAAAGATGGATTTGCTCAGAATTTGCTATTAGATTTTCCAAAAGGTTTCATCTGTTCACTCATTATTTCCATATATAGATATTTGACTGAACTCACAGGGCAGTGAACCCGTTTCTGCTTTACATTGTCATGGCCCTTAGAATTGTGATCTTTCATCACCCGCGTTTACATCACGTCTGTACCTGACAGGTTGTTTCTAAGGCCCCCTCCTCAGTGTTGCTATTTTTAGATACTGTCTTCCTGTGCGGGGAAGACCCAGAGTTTTTGGAAATGCTACAATCCAGGGCACATTTTCTGCCTAGATTTCACTGTACTCTTTTCCCTAGAGAAGTTTCCAGCTCACTCCTTTGAGAATAGTATCCTATGGAAATATGCCTCCAATTTTATAACATATCAGTTGGAAAATATGGTTTGAATCAAGTTTGATTCACATACTAGTTTTCAGGAATGCAAAGCACTTTGAACTTTGTGTGATTTAAGCAAATATTAAAACTGGTTTGAACAAGTCTTTTAGCCTTACTCACTTCCAGTTTCCTCATCTGCAAGATGGAATAATACTACTCATCACACCCACCCCATCGGATTTCTGCGTTCAAGTGCTGTATGAGTTGAAGGATAGCTGTGGGAATCTTCCGCGTATTAAATAAGAGGACTTGATTCCTGCAAGGCTGCTAAGAAACCATTTGAAATCCTGTGTGTATACTCATCAATAGTTCTTTGAGGGTAGAATAATAGAATTCTTTTTAAAAATTATTAATGTTTTTAAGATTATGTTTTTATGGTTCTTATTTTAGACTATAAAAATAACATAGCTTCCTTAAAGGAGCTGATAATCTGTTGATTAACATCTGTGAAGCCTGATCCAAAAAATAAGGCAAAATAAACTACCTGGTTAACAAAAATTACTGTTGAGAAGTAAATTTAAGTTTGAACTTCCTGTCAACCAAGGCAAAAAGGCGAATGCGATGCATTTTCTACTCTTTGTTCCCTTTTAATCATGTGTTTATTTCCATTTTATCTTGCCTAATTCCTCTTTGGCACAGTGTGCTTAAGTAAATCACAGTGAGTTAGGATAGTCATCAATTTATGAGTGTATAGTCAGATAACACATAGCATTTCTTCTCGAGAGTATAGTTTTTTCCCCTCATAGCAAATTTTTAAACAATTGGTCTCATAGATCCATATTAAGTGATATTACATGACAGTGGATGACAGCAGATGAAATAAGAGTTGGTTCTGTGCCAGCCCTATGTCCCAGTCCAGCTTGTTCTCTCCCCTTAGGGGGTCTTCTCTTCAGGAGACTCCAAGGCGTGGAGAGGGTCTCACCTTAGCAGGAGGACTGGATTTCCCCAACACCCCCAACTTGGTTTCTGGTCTATGTAGTGCTTAATATGTGTGTGTGTGTGGATTTCCCCACCACCCCCGACTTGGTTTCTGGTCTATGTAATGTTTAATCAGTGTGTGTGTGACTTGTCCCATCAGAGGAGAGGGAATGCAGTCCTGGCTGGACCCAGACAGATACACACACACCTGCTTTTCTGGTCTATGTAGTGCTTAATCAGTGTGTGTGTGTGTGTGTGACTTTTCCCATCAGAGGAGAGGGAATGCCTTCTACTGCAGTCCTGGCTGGTCCCAGACAGAGACACACACCCCCGCCTCTGTGTGGCAGGCTGCATTCCCACCCCCTCTCCCTAGGCCCTTATCAGAGCTCCTTGGTTTCAAATCTAGGATGTCTCAGATCCGTGAGGTCTCAAACACTGAAAAGCATTAGAACTTCCAGGGTCCACAGATAATTAACTCCTATTTCCGTTAATTAAATAAGCACAGATTGAGCATCCCCTTACTATGGACAGGTGACTATTTCCAAGTCCCACTGTCAACTTCTTACTGTCTCTCTGCAGTCTTTTTGGAATTATGGAAGGCTAGGTGATATTCAGGGTAATCGTATTCATCAGCACATAGATGCGTTTTTCTTTTTTGTTGTAAAACACCTTCCCTGTCCTGTGTCCCTGTCTGCCAGCACTTCTGTTGCCCTTTATGTAGACATTTAGCTACCAAAGCTTGCCTTTACCCATAATTGATTTTTGTGGAAGGCTTAGCATGCTCTGTTATCCATCACTTGTTTTATTGAGGCATTATGAAATCTTATTTTTTCAGATTGTAAGGGAAAAGTTCTATTTTTTGTTTTGTTTTATTTTGTAGAATTAAATTACCTGAAGCTAAATGTATTTAGTCCTGTCTCCAGAATGTAAATTTTCTCTTGCATCCATCTCTTTTTGTCCATTTTAAATGCCTCTGTGTCAGTCTGGCTTTTACAATACCTTTTCTCTAAGCTTTATTAAGCTGTAAATCACATAGCATACAATTGACTCATTTAGAGCATACCATTCAGTCGTTTTTCACATATTCACAAATCTGTGCAACCCTCACCCCCGACACTTAAAGCATTTTCATTAGCTTAAAGGGAAGTCCTCTTACCTGTCAGCTGCTGCCCCTCTGTCTCTTCAGCCCTGAGCGGCCACCACTGTACTTCCTGTCCCTGTAGATTTCCTGTCCTGGACATGTCACGTGAATGGAATCCTGGAACGTGTGGTCTTTTATATGACTGGCTTCTTTCACGTAGTGTAGTGTTCTCAAGGCTCATCCTTGTTGTAGCAGGTAGCGGCACTTCGTGTTTATGGCTGATTATATTCCATGTTATGGATACGAAGCACTTTCATCTGCTCACCAGTTGATGGACATTTGGGTTGCTTCCACTTTAAAGTACCCTTCCAGCAGCTTCTCCTCTGTTCTCCCTGCTTCTCTGCCCCCATTTCCACCTTATTCCATGAAGGACCTCTAGAATCCATTCTGTACCTGATTTTTTCTTTTACTTTGTAAAAAAAAAAAATTTTTAAGTGTCTTCAAAGATATACAGCCAAACAGAAATTTCTCATGTGGTATGTATGTGATTATTTCCTTCTTTTAGTGCCATCTGATTTCCCACCTTTTTTCTTAGCTGTCTCTTCTTCCCACCGCCCAGAATAGTGCCCCCGACTCCACAACAGCCTGGCATGTCTCCTCCTATGCTTTTCTGCACACCGTGTATCTAGATGTATCTATTCACACATATGTGCATACGTAGAACAGGTGTCAGTCATGTTTGATGGGACCACTGTTTGTTTTACAGTAATGAGATTCTCATACATACTTTTCTGCATCTTGTTTTTCTCACCTTACAAAAGGCTTGAGAGTTAACTGGGGTATTTAAAAATACATTTAGTATTTATTTCTATGTGACGTGAAAGTCACTCAGTCATGTCCAACTCTTTGCAACCCCATGGACTATACAGTCCATGGAATTCTCCAGGCCAGAATACTGGAGTGGGTAGCTTTTCCCTTCTCCAGGGGATCTTCCCAACCCAGGGATCGAACCCAGGTCTCCTATACTGCAGGCGGATTCTTTACCAGCTGAGCCACCAGGGAAGCCCATTTATATGTTATTTAATCATTTTATATACTATTTGTATCTAATATTTATTGCTTACTTAATTTCTTAATTTTTTTTAAATTTATTTTTACCACACCACTCAGCTTGTGGGATCACAGTTCTCTATCAGGGATTAAACCCACACCCTCATCAGTGAAAGCACAGAGTCCTAACCACTGGATCTCCAGGGAAGTCCCTACTGGGGCATTTTTAATTTGTGCTTATTTTTTAATGGGCACATAACATTTCATGATAGGCATGGTATCAGCGTATACCCGGCCATTCCTCTGGTCTGGTTTCCAGTTTTGCCACTACCAATGAAAGGGGGAGGGGTGGGGAGGCCCGTCCACAGCCCAGGTCTGACCCCGGCCGGCAGCCCCTGAACCTGAAGCAGTGGCTTCAGACTTGAGTGCCGTGTCCACTGTCAGTGCAGGCTCCCTCTCCGCCTTTTTGGTGTGAGCTGTTCTCTCTGTGTAGAATGTCCCGTCCCCACGGGACTGAGTTGTAGATGTGAGAGTCCAGACTCTTGACTTGTGGTATCTTAATTCAAATTCATGTACCGCCTTTACTATCTCGGTACTTTTCTTTCTTCTATATTCCCAAGAAACACAATTTTAAGTTTCAATGTGTTTTTAAATTCACTTTGAATTGGAGGACAGTGGCTTTACAATATTGTGTCGGTTTCTGCCATGTATCAACATGAATCAGCCATAGGTATATGTATATGTCCCCTCCTCTTGAACCTCCCTGCCGCTTCCCACCCTTTCCCACCCTTCTGAGTTGTCACTGAGCACCAGATTTGACCTCCAGACCGCCAGAAGGTATAAGGGATTCTTTACTTTCCTCTCAATTTTGCTGTGAACCTAAAACTGCTCTTAAAAAACAATAACTGTGGAGACAGTAAAAATATGAGTGGTTGCCAGGGGTTGGGGAGAGGTAGAGGTGAATAGATGAAGCACAGGATTTCTGGGCAGCAAAACCACTGTGTGTGAGGCTCTGATGATGGACATGTGTCATTACACACTCATCAAAACTCAGAGAATGTAACACCCAAGTGAACCCTGACGTCAGCTGTGGGCTCAGGGTGAGTAGGATGTATCCTGTGGGTTCATCGGTTATAATGAATGCACTACTCTGGTGAGGGCTGTTGGTTTAAGACACACAAGAATCTAGCACGTATTTTTTATGTTTTCTCCCCAAGCATGAATCACAAAACCTTGATGCCTAGTAGGTGTTTATTCATTTAATATTTGGTAAATGGATCTCCTGGGACTTTAATTACCCTAGTTCATGGCTGTTATTTCCCAAATCCTCTTTAGCTGTTGGCCTGCAAAACTTCCCAGTTAGGACACTGCAGGGAGTCTTTGAAGGGGGGCCCTCCAGTTCGGGACAACTAGTTACCAGTGTGGACTGGACGCCGTGAGGGAAGTTTTAAAAGGACACATGCCTTTGAGTTGTGACTTGTCCCCCACCCCCCTAGCTGTGTCATCTTTGAACCAGAAAGAAAAGGAAGTTAAAACTCAGAAGAGACCCACCAATGGAAATACAGGTCTGCTCCCCTCACGATGGCCCTGTGGGTTGCCCAGGGTGACAATCTGCCCAGAGATCCGCCTTCCCTGGTTAAATTTCTGTGAAGGGGCAGAAGCACAGTCACAATGGGAGCCTGGAAAGAGTGGCCACTCCTGGTGGCTGCCTCCCACCCTCCCCTCCCTGGGCTCTATGAAACCCTACAACCACACCACACTAATTAGCCCGAGAATGGAAGGGGTTGTCATGGCGACCGAGCACTTTTTAAAGCACAGGAATGGTGTTCATTATTGTTCAGTGTCTTTAGCTGTGGCGAAAAGGTCAGTGTGGCAGTTGTTTTCCATATGAATTTTGGCCTGAGAGCGAAACTGAATGTGGAATGTTCCGCGGAGGGACTGGAAGATGGTAAGTGCGGCTGGACTTTATGGATAGGGGTGTCCATTTAGTAGTATTTTTCAGAGTTTTAATAACTAGTACCAAACTAAGGAATTGTATGGACTTTGTTAAGTAGAGATCGGAAGAAAAGGAGCAAGGGAAAAACAGTATGGGTGAGGAATGGTGAAAGTTTAGAGAGATTTTTTAAAAATTGGACAAGTCTTGAAGCATCAAATGATTAAACATGAAATTTGTAGATTTCTCTGACTATGAATTTAACAGTTAACTAAGCCTGATGTCTTATTCAGTGTTTGTTTTATGTTAGCTCTCTGGTGGTTATTGTGGATTCAGATTATAAGAACTTTTAACCACATACCTTCAGAACTGTGGACCTCTCCTTTTTTTTTAATCCAAAGATTAAGTAGAGGAGTAACCAAGGCTAGTTTTTTCATGCTTTTATTCTATTCTTTCTTGTCTAAGAATATTTGAAATAATTAAGACTAGAAAGCAGTGAGCCACAGTTCTTTGGGTATTTGCCCTCGTTTATTGGCTAGTTTCGGGTAGAATACTGCCGAATAGAGACAGTTTAACTACAGTGTTTTAGGGAGAAATTAAATACGAGAGAAGTCATTCTGCTGCATGGGACAGCAACTTTTCCATCAAACGCTGCAAAGATTTGCAGAGCATTCTTCAGATTTATGTTTTGCTAGTTTGGAAAGTGAACAGGATAACGTGCCTTTCAGCCTGATTTTGTGCTAATAACTGGCTGTGTTTTTAAAGCTCACAAATTTAAGCCACTTTATGTCTTTGCACTTTTTTAACAACGTCTTTGAGTCCTATGGCACTATTTTTCAGTCATCTTATACACAGTTCTGTAAGATAACAAAATACAAGTTAATTAAAGGAAATGGGGTATCTGGATTAAAAAACAAATCCCTGCTCAAAAAGCTGTGAGTGGGAAATGGCCTACTTCGGAGCTTTTCCCTGAAAGACTGTTGTCCTGTCAGCGATGCCAGCTTGTTTGGCAACTGAGCAGATCTGAGAATGTGGTTCAGAATGTTAAGTCTTGGTCTGATTTCCTCTGTCTTTCATTTGTATGTTCCGGGATTAATGTATTTAGTGATCATAGTATGGAATGTGATAAACAGCGTGTTTGACTAGAAGTTGAGAATTTTCTCCACTTACAATCTCTCCTTTTTCTCTCTAGCCCCTAACTCTTTCCCTAGTCCTCCCTGGGTCACTTCACTGCATTCTTCAGCTAAATAAATGCCTGGAAATTGAAGTATTAAAGTGACAAATGCATGACACTTTAGCTTCTTTGGAAAATGTAGAATTAAAAATGGTGGTTTGGTTATGATATTCATAAAATAATCAGAAATTTGAACCTGGATATTAATATCAAGAAATTATTGATATCTTTTAAATATAATAGTATTGTGATAAAAAGTGATTGAAGGGTTAGTCTTTTAGTCATGTCCGACTGTGGCCCACCAGGCTCCTCTGTCCATGGGGATTCCCCAGGCAAGAATACTGGAGTGGGTAGTCATTTCCTTCTCCAGGGGATCTTCCTGACCCAGGGATTGAACCCTGGTCTCTGCACTGCAGGTAGATTCTTTCCCATCTGAGCTACAGGGAAGACTCATAACAGTGTTGTAGTTCTATTTAAAAATGATACTGATGGGGGGACTTCCCTGGTGGTCCAGTTGTTAGGACTCTGTGATTCCACTGCAGGGGCACAGGTTTGATCCGCATTTGGGGAACTAAGATCCTGCATGCCGCACAGTGTGGTCGGAAAAAAAAAAAAAAAATGATACTGATATGTTTACAAATGAGAAGGTGTGCTGTCTGGGACTTGTTGCTCCAAAACATCCAGGAACAAAGAGTACAAGGGCTAAGGATGGGGCAGGGTTGATAGTGCTGGCTATTATGACCAGTCTATAGGTACACGGGATGAGTTCGTTTTCTCTTCTATGTATTTGTGTAGGCCTAAAGTGTATGTGTGTACAGCTGTGGTGTGGGTGGTGTTGTTAATAACCTCATCTTCTCACCTCTTTGCACATTTTAGATGCCCGACCAGTTTGACCAGGCAGTCGTGGTCAACCAGCTGCGGTACTCGGGGATGCTGGAGACGGTCAGGATCCGGAAAGCTGGCTATGCCGTCCGGAGACCCTTCCAGGACTTTTACAAAAGGCAAGATGGAGTTGCAGAGACCCTCCTTTTCAAAGAGATTGGGGAAAGGGTTGTAGCCCGAGGTGATACTGGGTGTTCTTACATTGCAGGTATAAGGTGCTGATGAGGAACGTGGCGCTGCCTGAGGACATCAGGGGCAAGTGCACGGCGCTGCTGCAGCTCTACGACGCCTCCAACAGTGAGTGGCAACTGGGGAAGACGAAGGTAAGATTTCAGAGAGCGAATGGCTGGCCCGTCAACCCCCGGAGAGATGTCTGAGTTCAGTGTCCTGTGATGACTGCTAACCAATTGTTTTTCAGCATTGGGAAGATGATATCATGGTATCACGCTGGCCAACACTCTTTGTCCTTCTACCATTAACCTTTTATTTGAAGTCCTTGACTCTCTGGGGACTCTGTTCTTGGGGACCCATTGAAGCATCAGGTCCTGTGTATATTTTCATTCAGTCAGTCAACAGATGTTGGCTGATAGGCAACTCAGTGCCAGAAAAGAGCTGGGCAGCCTCCAGCATCTAAGAAGTGAGGCACCAGACCCTCTAACTTTGCGTTGTCATAACGCTGCCCGTTCCCTGGGCACCGCGGGAGCTGTTGTGTGAGAGACCAGAAATCGTCTGAAATCATCTAGGTTGCCCAAAGTCCAGTCCCAAAAGCCAAGGTGAAATCCATTCTTTACACATGCAGGTATGAGGCCTTTACCCCTGAGCTAAGTGATGATTGGTCTGGCCTCGATTGCAAAAATTAGCCATAAAATTGGCAGTGCAACCTTTTCTCCCAGTATCAGAAATGGCCAAAACCCCCATGTGGGCTTCCAGCCTTGTGTCCCCTCCCACCTCCAGTGTCTTACCACACCGGAGAGGCAGAAATGCAGGCAGCTGGGGCCTGGCCTTTGAGTGTATGGATGTCCTCAGAGTTGGAGGTATTCCTTGAACCGCAGTGTAGGGTCAGAGAAGTATTTTAAAGTTGCTGCTCAGATTATGTTTTTAACCTAGGAGTTTCTTTGTATAAAAAAAAGAGAGGAAGAAGAGGGAAAGAGAGGTATCTTGCAGTTTGACTATCTTCATCTTAGAGCCGCTCTGATAAAATACCACAGCGTGGCTTAAACACACATGTTTATTTCACAAAGTTCTGGAGGTTGGAATCTGCAATCAGGGTGCCTACGTGGTCAGGTTCTAGCAAGGGACTCCTTCTTTCTTTACCGTCAGCTGCCTTCTTATTATGTCCTTAAACGGTGGAGAGTGAGTTCTGGTCTGTCTTCCTTCTTTCCATCATGGGACCTCACCGTCCTAAATGAAATTACTTCCTAAAGGCCTGATTTTCAAATACCATCACGCTGGCAGTTAGGGCTGCAGCATATGAATTGGGGGCAAAGGGGTGCTAGACATTCAGTCTGTAACACTGATGTGAAATTAATGACAGGTATTTAGGCACCAACTGGAGGTGACTTAGTACACGCGCGTCTATTAGGGTAGAAACAGCATGCAGAGGTATTGTGTGAGTTACCTACTGCTGTGTAATAATCAGCCATAAACTTAGCAGCTTTCACAGCACGAGGCAGTGATCTCCTAGTGTCTGTGGGTCAGGGCTCCAGGCACAGCGTAGCTGGTCCTCTCTCTGGGTCTCAGACTGTCAGCTAGGGCTGCATTCGCTTCCAGAGCTTGTGGTCCTCTTCCCAGCTCATGTGGCTCTAGAATTGAGTTCTTTGTGGTTGTAGGACTGTTGTTGTTGTTGTTCAGTCACTCAGTCATGTCCGATTCTTTGCAACCCCATGGACTGTAGCCCACCAGGTTTCCCTGTCCTTTACTATCTCCCAGAGTTTGCTCAAACTCATGGCCATTGAATCAGTGATGCCATCCAACCATCTCATCCTCTGTCGTTCCCTTCTCCTTCTGCCCTCAGTCTTTCCCAGGCCTCTCTTTTCCTGCAGGCTGCTACCCTGAAATTAACTCTCAGCTTCTAGAGTTTCCCACCCAGTTTCTTACCCCATGTAGTACACGTACACGGTACTACACAGTGCATATAGTAGGAGCTCAGTCAGCGTCAGTTAAGTGCTTAAATCAAAACACACACACACACACTGTTAGGGAATGACACGAGCTTGTTATATGTTCAGTCTCAGGAAAACACCCACTGATGTTCTCACCCTGGGCCCACCTGCTTCTTCAGGGCCAGCAGGAGAAGCTTGGTGGAGTCTTATATATAATGTAACACACTCGCAAGAGGGATACCCCTTCACCTGTGCCACGTCCTAGGAGAAAGTCAGATTCCACCCACCCTAGTTGGATTAAGCAAGGGTGTAACATATCGGGGCGTTTGGGGTCCCTTGGGGTGTGTGTCCTCGCAGGTTTGAAGGTCTCTCTACCGGGAACTCTCCCCTCTCCTTGTTTTAGCCAGTCTATCCTTCAAGTCTGCTTGGATGCAGACTGATGGGAATCGTTTTTTTTTTTTTTTTTTTCTTTCTTTTTTCCTTTTTAAATTGAAGTATAGTTGATGTCCAGTGTTGTGTTAAATGCCGGGGTCCAGCCCCGGCTGATCCAGGGTATTTGAAGGGGAGACGGCTTCAGTGACTATTTAAATATTCATCAAAGATATAAAGAGTAATAGAATGAGGATAGCTCAGTAGGAAAATTCAGTGGAGAAAAGAGGCTGAGTAGCTTGGTTTACGCGGGAGACCAATAAAACTTCAAGACAAGAAGCTTGTGCCACTTACATAGGCCGCAGGCGTCCTTCCGTTCTCCCAAAGGAGAGAAGACACTGAGGCCTCCCCAGTCGGATCTTAGAAGCCCAGGCATAATTAGTAAGCATGGCGGGTTCCGTGCTCCAGATGGAGACTCAGCCAGAGTGAGAGAGCGACATGGGGAGACCAGTCTTTCGAGGAACTGATCCCCCTTCTTTATTTTCCAGAGCCTGTTTTTATACACTGAGATGTTATGTAAAAGTCACGTGGGGACAGCAGTCCTGACTTTTATTAAAGTCAGGTGCTTCATACAAATGTATACAGAGGCCTTAGGGTGTTACATCATCTTCTGGCCAGGGGGGCCTGCTGACAATTTACGACCCTCTCCTTGTGACGGTGGTCAGTCAACCAGAACACTTTTTTCTCCAAGGGTGATTATTCTTAAAACAGACGCCACCCAAATAAAGTTACATTCCTATAGGGTGAGGGTGTAGTGGGTTTTAGTTAAGGAAAGAATTTACTTAGCCTAAGGTCTAACGTGATTAATACCAAAGGTTAATACTTATTTCTTCTATATATTCATTAATGTGTGTAAGGGCAGGGGATGTGGAGTCTTAGCAACAAACATTGGCTCAACAAATGAAAAATCCTTCACCAATACAATTTCTAATCAGCCCACTATACTTATACTAATAGTTTTCTAACTTTTCTAAGGAACCTGTTTTTAGAAGGTTTAAAGCATCTCGTGCCTCTCACGGTTGGGAGGCTGTGAGCAATCACATGTGGCCGGACAAGCCTGTCAGGCAGGCTAGAGAACCTTCAGAGGAGTTTGTAGGTTAAAACACTCTTGTCACGCCCAGGAATTATTATTAACTGGAGCTCTAAGTTAACTCCTTCTCCGAAAGAGGTGGTGGGAGACAGCCCCCCGTAAAGTCAGAGGTGTAGGGGAGAGCACAAAGTAGTAAAGTAGGCAGGCTCTGGTTATGGGGGTAGATGCTCGAGGATTTCCAGGGGGACTCCTGTGGCTCGATCCCGCCTTTGCTTATGTCGAGCCTCCTTCCTCATGACCTTTGTCATGGGCGGAGTACCTCACGCCGGCCCCCAACAGTTAAATCTGCTGTACAGCAAAGTGACTCAGTTATACACATATATACCTGCTTCTCCATATTCTTTTCCATCATGGTTTATCACAGGATATTGAATAGAGTTCCCTGCGCTATACAGTAGGACTTTGTTGTTTATCCATCCTGTAGTAGTTTGCATCTGTCCATCCCAAACTCCCAGTGCACCCCTCTCCCACCTGCTCCCCCTTGGCAGCCCCCAGTATATTCTCTGTGTCCATGAGTCTGCTTCTGTTCTGTAGATCCGTTGATTTGTGACATAGTGTGGATTCCACATGTAAGTGGCATCACATGGTATTTGTCTTTCTCTGGGAATCCTTTTTGACGTGCTTCATCTCCCCCTGCATCGAAACTCACCCCTAAATTGGATTAAGCCCCCTCCTCTGTCATGGCTTCCCTCATAGCTCAGTTGGTAAAGAATCTGCCTGCAATGCAGGAGAGCCAGGTTCAATCCCTGAGTCAGGAAGATTCCCTGGAATCTTACATTCTCTATAATATATTACATTCTCTATAGTGTACCTTCCTCCTATCTCACTTCCTTGTATAGTGGAATAATATCAAAGATCATTGACTTACTGAGCCAATAGCAGTCACTTTTTTGAGCACTGAGCACCAAAAAACCAATCCAACTTCATTTACAAATGGAAGTCAGACCCCAGCACAGCTTAGAACTGGGTGTTGCACAGGGATATAGAGACATAAAAGCATTACCCCTGGTTTGCTTATTTGCTGGGAGATGTCATCGCATTATTATTGTTCAGTTGCTCAGTCATGTCCGACTGCGACCCCATGGACTGCAGCACTCCAGGCTTCCCTGACCTGCGCTGTCTCCCAGAGTTTGCTCAGACTCATGTCCATTGAGTTGACGATGCCATCCAACCATGTCATCCCCTGCCCTCAGTCTTTCCCAGCATCAGAGTTTTTTCCAATACAATTAATAAATTATAGTGTGATCTCTTTAAGGAATGAGGACACAGCTCCAGGAGAGAGCTCACTGTGAATTGAAATGATCAGAAAAGTATTCAAGAAAAGGAAGTCTTTAAAGAGGAGTTAAATTTTAACTGGTGACACATTGGCAGTAGAATGGAAGCTTATCATTTCATGTAAATATTAGGAAGTAAATGTAAACATGGAGAGCATTTGAATTGTATCCGCTAAATAGCTTTGACCTTGACCAACTTTTGACTTAATTATATGCTAGCAGTGTTTCTGTCTGTGCTACTGCCAGAGGTCTTTGCATTTAAACCCGTAAACCACTAAGGAGCATCCAGATCTTCTGGATAAGAAGTTTCTGTCGACACTTACACGGTAGAGGGAACTGTGGGCAGCGCTGTAGTCAGAAAACCAAACATGGCACCAGGACTGAATTCACAGGCTTAAAAAACACATCTAGTTGTTGAAAGGCAAGGATTTAAATCTGCTGGGGAAGCACCCCTAAAGAAGATGGGAGGCTGGCTGAGCCCCCGGAGCAGCCCGATCAGGAGATGGGATGTGTGTCCCCCCTGAGAAGCTGAGTTTAGGGAGGCAGAGGTGGACAGCTGCTCCCCTCTTTTTTTTTTTTTGCCTGGCTTAGGCTTTTCCCTCTGCCCTGTGACTCTAGCACGTTTCACTTTTCCGGTCACCTGGACTACACTGCCAGACCTTACTTCTTCCGTGGCAATAAAGTCTGCAAGCGGTGTTCTAAAAAGACCTGTTTACTATAATAATCCATAGGCTCTTAAGCTATCTAAAGAAAGGATTTTTTTTTTAAAAAAGAGCCACAGGAAAATATTCATATTGGGTAGTGAGTCAAGGTTGGCCGAGCAGCCCCCTGAGTGGGTGTTGACCTTTCCTAGGCTGTTTGATGATTCCCGACAAGGACCTCCACTCACAGCAGCTGGATCCTGCTAACTTTATCTTGGCTGTGTCCTGGGAACATGGTGACGTGGCAAAAGGCACCCTGGGCTGGAAGAACTGGATCAATTCCCACTTGTCACTGCGTAAATTCAGGGTAGATGTTCTTAATGAAGCCAAGTCAGGTCTCTAAAGCATTTTGCTCCATTTTCCATTATGGAAAGAGGATCTAGATAAAGATGTGGATGTAAGTCTAATGGGCAGAGCAGAGAGCTCTCTTTGATGGACATGAAACTAAAACAGGTATTTCTCTGATTCTGATCCAATCAAGAGAGTCCTTAGACTTCTGATACAGTGATAGACTTCCCTTCATATTGTTGTTCAGTCACTAAGTCATGTCCAACTCTCCTAACCCCATGGACTGCCACATGCCAGACCTCCCTGTTCCTCACTGTCTCCCAGAGTTTGCCCAAGTTCACGTCCATGGTCAGTGATGCTACCGTTTCATCCTCTGCTGCCTTCTTCTCCTCCTGCCTTCAGTCTTTCCCAGCATCAGGGTCTTTTACAATGAATTGGCTATTCACATTAGATGGCCAAAGTATTGGAGCTTCAGCTTCAGAATCAGTCCTTCCAATGAGTGTTCAGGATTGATTCCCTTTAGGATTGACTGCTTTGCTCTCCTTGAGTCCAAGGGACTCTCGGGAGTCTTCTCTGGCACCACAGTTCGAAAGCATCAGTGGTGATCAGCCTTCTTTATGGTCCAACTGTCACATTCCTGGGGTTCCTTGATAGCTCAGTTGGTAAAGAATCCACCTGCAATGCAGGAGACCCTAGTTTGATTCCTGGATCAGGAAGATCCTCTGGAAATGGGATAGGCTACTCACTCCAGTATTCTGGCCTAGAGAATTCCATGGACTGTGTAGTCCGGGGGGTTGCAAACAGTCAGACACGACTGAGTGACTTTCCCTTTCTTTCTTTCTCACATCCCTGCTTGACTACTGGAAGCACCAGAGCTTTGACTATATGGACCTTTGTCAACAAGGTGATGTCTTTGCTTTTTAATACGCTGTCTAGGTTTGTCATAGTTTTCCTTCTAACGAGCAAGCATCTTTTTCCTTCATAAAGCTTCCTGTTTGTTCATGTGATAAATATATGGCTCTTTGGAATGAACACTTCTGTTTTATTATGTCACCACCACCGTCATCACTCTTCGTCAAGATTTAACTTTAGTAATTCCATGGGGGGTCCAGCAGTTATAGCTTCACGTCCACTGTAAGGGGTGCAGGTTTGATGCCTGGTCAGGGAACTAAGATCTGGAATGCCATACCACACAGCTCCGTCAAAAGAAAAAAAAGTAAATGGCGAATGTTAAAAAAAAAAAAAAAGACTTTATTACTTTTTCTTTTAAATAGTAAGCAGAAGCATTTGAGTAAGCTCCTTAATGTAGAAGAATCATCTCAAAGAGAAGTTTAAATATTTCTTTGAAGTCCAGGCTTGGTGAAAACTGCTGCTGACCTATTGTTTTGGTAGAGATTCATATTTCTGGAAACCTTTTATCATTATCGAACAAACATAGTTTATGCTTGTAGCTTCTGCTTCTTACTTTTTTTTTTTTTTTTTTACTAACCTTGCAGTCTCTTTATGCATCAGTGGATCATATTACTTGCAATTGTAGGAAGAGCATTGTATGCAAAGGTTTTTTGGGAGAGGTATTGTGGGAGAGTTTTACAAATGCTCAGAAATCCACAGCAGGAGTAGGTAAGGTTTCTGTGAGTCACATGGTGGTAGAATTCTTTATTTGCTTTTTTGTTCAAATGTCTTGGAAGAAACAGAGCAGAAAGTCTGGAAGAATGTGCCATCAGGGGACATGATGCATCGTTGTAGGCCAGAATGAGTCACAGGAGCATAAGTCAAGAAATCATGAATGAGGGAGTGTGTCATTTAACCCCCGACCAGTATTTGGGATTAGTTTTTTTAGGTAATAATTCAAAACTTGTTAGGTGTGCATCACATTGGAAACTACAAAATTAAAAGCTCCTGTGATTGAAAAGTGAAAGTGTTAGTCGCTCAGTTGTATCCAACTCTATGTGACCCCATGGACTTTAGCCTGCCAGGCTCCTTTGTCCATGGTATTCTCCAGGCAAGAATACTGGAGTGGGTAGCTGTTCTCTTCTCTGGGAGATCTTACCAGCTTAGGGATGGAACCTGGGTCTTCTCCATTGCCAGTTGATTCTTTACTGTCTGAGCCACCAGGGACGCCCTGCCATGATTGAGGGGAGGGTCTTTTATTTTCATACTTTTTCAAATATTAGGGATTCTGATACAAATGCCAGTTACCAGACACACTTATTTTATGTAAATGACAAGCTTAGTATTGAAATGCCCATAGCCAGAAACAGGCCAACAGATAGCTACCATCTGTTTAGTCCTGATTCTGATTGTCTTGTGGTGGCTGTAACATCAATGATTCAGTGCTCATTTCAAACAGTTTACAGAATTACACTCTTAAATATCAAATTTTTAATTTGCTTTATTTTTGAGGCCAAGAAGCTTGATTGTAATCACTTGACAGCATGAAGAGAGACTTTCCACGTGATGACAAATAATGTTTTGCAAATGTTTTGGTTATTTCCCCCTCCGTTTCTTTCGTTAGGGGGTCTTTTCACGTCTCTTGTTACTTAGTGCAGACTAGTGCTGGTCCCTGACCTGTTTGCCCTGGCCCACGATGAGATAAGTGTTTATAAACTTCAGTGGCAATTTCACAGTCGTCTTATGCCTGTTGAACTAATAATAAACAAAAAAGTAGGACTTCTATGTTAAATATCCTTAGGTTTTTTTTCTTTCTGGTAATATATTTTGACTACATTTTACAAAAGTCTTAGTCTTTGACAGATGGGATATTAAAAAAATCCTTTCCCCACTAGGAATTTGAGATTCCCTCTGCTGGGCAGCATTGCTTTTTGTGTTTGGAGCAAAAATCGGAGAGAGAAAAAAAGCCTTACCCTCACCCCTCCACCCACCCAAAGCAATCTCTGACTCCGAGAGGCCTTCCCTATACTTGCCACTCTGCGGTTGTGACATGTCACTCCCTCCTGGGCAGGTGTTCCTTCGTGAGTCCTTGGAGCAGAAACTGGAGAAGCGACGGGAAGAGGAGGTGACGCGGGCGGCCATGGTGATCCGGGCCCACGTCTTGGGCTACTTGGCGAGGTAAGAAGTATGCAGAGGGGAGGGGGTGTGTCTAGTATGTTTCACGTGATGGTGCTGGCTATTATATGCTTTCATTTAAAATAGACCCAGATGGTTTCTTATCAGGACCAGGCTAAGGAGAGGGCCAGGGCAGTGCTCCCAATTGGTGATGCCAGTTAGCTTGACGTGGGCAGTAAGTGGGAACAGGGGCTCGTGATGTCTCAGAGCAGTAGTGTCTCTGGGGGGCATCGGGCGAGATATTTAAATAGTTTCCCTAGCTCCTTGGGGCCATATACTGAAGCCACAGGCAGTTCGCCAGTTTACCTTGGTGTCGACCCACGGGGTCCACAGCGGCCCCCTCTCCCGGGTTTGCCCAATGAGACAGGCACTTTCTCGTGCATCCCTAGACCAGCGGGCTGGTCCACTGGTCATCATCTCATCATCATACATTACATTTTCTCAAACATAAAAGCCATCCTGCGGTGGTGAATCCTTTTCCCTTTTGCTCCTAAGAACAGCAGAAAGTATCACATCCCTTGTGCTCCTAAGAACAGCAGAAAGTATCACATCCCTTGGTTCTGTTTACAGCCTCACTTCCTGCCAGGACTTTGCAAAGTCAGTTATTAGGAGTGATGTGTTTATTTAGCCAATATGATGATAGGCTTCTTGCTTGAGTTCTGTTATTATTCTTTTGTTTTTCTTCTGTTTTGCCCACAAGGGCCTACTCACTGGCTCCCTGTAATGAGTCCCATAATGAGTGGATCAGCCCCAAATGAGATCCTGCTCTCTTGTCGTGTAACATTAACATAAACTCCTGTGAAGAGCTTGTGGCCTCATTCCGTCCTCAGCAATGCTGTTGTGCTGTTTTCGTTCTCATTTTTCAGAAAGCAATACAAGAAGGTCCTTGATTGTGTAGTGATCATACAGAAGAACTACAGGGCCTTCCTCCTGAGGAGGAGATTTTTGCACCTGAAAAAAGCAGCTGTGGTTTTCCAGAAGCAACTCCGAGGTCAGATTGCCAGAAGAGTTTACAGACAACTGCTGGCAGAGAAACGAGCAGAGGAGGAAAAGAGGAAACGGGAAGAGGAAGAAAAGAGGAAACGGGAGGAGGAGGAAAGGTATGGACTTTCCTTATTTGCATGAAACAAGACAGGACACCTTTGGAGTTTTTATGCTCTGGATCCAGCCTTGAGGCCGTAATTCCCAGAGCATGCTGCTGAACCTGCTGTTGGAAACAGTATCTCTTGGTGGGTCAGATAAAATTCCTTGGCACCACTGAAGACCCAGTTTCATGCATATTTTTATTCATGCAAAGAATAGCTGTCTGTGTTGCCCAAGACACCCCGTTCATCCTTCATGCGTTTTAAGTCGTCTTTAGCAAAGCTTTTGTTAAAAAGTTCACTCTTAGCTCCTAGTAATGGTAGATGTCATTCTTGTAGCCGTCAACCTTGAGTTTAGCTTGATTTAAGGGTTTGGGAGGGATCATTAACTTAATTATTGCTGGGTTTTTTTTTTGTTTTTTGTTTTTTTTAAGATTTATTTACTGCTGAGCTGGGTCTTCATTGCCACCTTCAGGCTTTCTCTAGTTGCAGCGAGCAGGGCTACTCTTCAGTACGTGGGCTTCTGATTTCTCTCATGGTGGGGTGCAGCTCTAGGCTTGCAGGCTTTAGTAGTTATGGCACATGGGCTTAGTTGCTCTGCACCATGTGGAATCTTCCTGGACCAGGGATCGAACCCAAGTCCAGGGTTCAAACCCAAGTCCCCTGCATTGGCAGGCAGATTCTTAACCACTAGACCACCACGGAAGCCCGGTTAGTGCTCGTTTTGAGATGTCTATGTGAATAGGGTTGGCGCAGATGCAACAATGTGGAAAACTGGGAGATGGGATCACAGTAATCTATGTTCCTCTGGAAACCATTTGAATATTTGTTTTATGTGGATTTTTATTGACTTTTCAAGCATGCTACTAAAGCGTGCCCCTCAACTGCTGAGCAAGCATTTGTAGCTTGTGCATCAGCAGAATGCACCAGAAGCTTAGTGTTGTGACTTGTTTTTTAAACAATAATCTTGGGGAAAAAACCTTGGCTTTCTGAAAAGTGGTTCTCAGATTTTTTTTTCATTGCTTTCATTTATTTTCACTGTCTTTTTTCTTGACTATTTTTAGAGAAAGAGAGAGGGAACGAAGAGAAGCAGAGCTCCGCGCCCAACAGGTGAAAAACGCCACGACCACGTGGTATCTAGTCTGTTACCTTCCCACTACTGACACTTTTGGAGAAGGAAATGGCAACCCACTCCAGTATTCTTACCTGGAGAATCCCATGGGCAGAGGAGCCTGGTGGGCTACAGTCCATGGGGTCACAGAGAGTCAAACTCAACTGAGTGACTAACACTTTCACTAACACTTTGCCCCAGGGATTAGAAACTAAAATAATCATATAGGGAGAAGGATTCAAAACTAAAGACACAGGAAGAAGGATTTTAGAGATGTTTCTGTTGCCATTTCTAACCCATTACAGTTGGGTAAAAATGTGTGAATGTCTAAGATTTTTGTGCCAATCACAAAAGCATGCTGGCTCTAAACCAGCAGCGCCACTGTACTAATTTGCTCAGTCTATGATATATAGTACCACAGCCCGGAGGGAATTAAACAAGAGAAATCGATTATGTCACAGTTCTGGAGGCTACAAATCCAAGATAAGTTTCTGCAAGGGTGGGTTTCTTCTGAAGCTTCTCTCTGTAGGTTCATGGTGTGTCATTTACATGGTCTTACACCTGTGTGCATACTTCCCTGGTGTCTGTGTGTGTGTCCCCTCTTAGAAGGACATCAGTTAGATTGGCTTAGAGCCCTACCTCGGGGCCTCACTGTAACTTTATCACTTCCTTAAGGTCCTGTCCCCATATCCAGGCATATTCCAAGGGTCCTGGGGGTTAGACTACAGAGGATGAGATGGTTGGATGGCATCACTGATTCAATGGACATGAGTTTGGGTAAACTCCAGGAGTTGGTGATGGACAGGGAAGCTTGGTGTGCTGCAGTCCATGGGGTCACAAAGAGTTGGACATGACTGAGCCACTGAACTGAACTGGGGGATAGGGCTTCACATGGCAGTTTGGCAGAGGGAGGGGTGCAGATCAGCACACAATGGGCCCCATCGCATCATGCGGGAGGGCCGCTGCCCCCCTTCTCTGCAGGGTCACTTCCTGACCTCTTCCTTCCTCCGGAATCCAGGAGGAAGCAGCCCGGAAGCAGCGGGAACTGGAAGCCTTGCAGCAGGAGAGTCAGAGGGCAGCGGAGCTGAGCCGGGAGCTGGAGAAGCAGAAGGAGAACAAGCAGGTGGAGGAGATCCTGCGGCTGGAGAAGGAAATCGAGGACCTGCAGCGCATGAAGGAGCGGCAGGAGCTGTCCCTGACCGAGGCGTCCCTGCAAAAGCTGCAGCAGCTGCGGGATGAAGAGCTGCGGCGGCTGGAGGACGAGGCCTGCCGCGCCGCCCAGGAGTTCCTGGAGTCGCTCAACTTCGACGAGATCGACGAGTGCGTCCGCAACATTGAGCGCTCCCTGTCGGTGGGGAGCGGGTGCACAGGCGAGCAGGGCGCCGGGGCGGAGAAGCCCAGCTTCAACTTCAGCCAGCCCTACCCAGAGGAGGAGGAGGTGGATGAGGGCTTCGAGGCTGACGACGATGCGTTCAAGGACTCGCCCAACCCCAGCGAGCACGGCCACTCAGACCAGCGCACCAGCGGCATCCGGACCAGCGACGAGTCCTCGGAGGAGGACCCCTACATGAACGACACCGTGGTGCCCACCAGCCCCAGCGCTGACAGCACCGTGCTGCTGGCCCCCTCGGAGCACGACTCCTCCGCCGGGGAGCCCACCTACTGCCTGCCCCAGACCCCGGGGGCGCTGCCCGCCCCAGAGGGCGACTACGATTACGATCAAGATGACTACGAGGACGGGGCCATCACCTCCGGCAGCAGCGTGACCTTCTCCAACTCCTGCAGCAGCCAGTGGTCCCCAGACTACCGATGCTCCGTGGGCACCTACAACAGCTCGGGGGCCTACCGGTTCAGCTCGGAGGGCGCTCAGTCCTCGGTGAGTACCCGCCGGCCTGGTGCCACCCACCTCCCCGCCTCTTGCCCCCTGCCCGCCCTCATTGGGCTGGAAGTTGTCTGTCATCCACGCCCCTGTTGCACCCTCCCTGGGATGAAGACATCCCCCCACAGGATGGGCCAAAGGCAGGCTCTTATAGCTGGTCTGAGACCTATCTCTCTTGCCAGAAGCAATCCGGTGAGAAAATGGGCCTGTTGGAGCTTCAACACAAAACCCAGAGAACTGCATTTTGCCCAACGTCTAAGAAAACTGGCATGCTCAGTGGAGAACTTGGCCCGTGTCTGTCCTGGCTTTGCAGGAGGTTGGGAAATAAGGCCCGCTCTAAGCTCTAATGAGGCTCACCAGGGACCTTTCAGAGAATGCTCCAGACAGTAGCTTCAGGCTCACTGCAGGATATTGTGTATTGTTCTCATTGTAAGGGAGGAAACTTTGCAGGCTTCAGCAGGCCCTTTGTAGCTTCTGGATTTATTTGTAGTTTACTTTTTTTTCTCCTTTCTTTTCATTGACCATGTGTTAAATACTCTCTGGATTTTGCTAAGATTTGAAAGATACATTTAGCACAGTAACCTAGAGGGGATTAACTCTTGAGTGGTTTGATTAAAATTACATGTTTAAGCAGTAGTGTTGTACTTAGAATACAGAGTCTTGGGATTAAAGTATGTCTCGTGTGCTACATCTCAAGTCCACCGACCACTCTACACCAGCAGTCAGTATTTTGTAATTCTGAATTCTTTTGATGACCACACTCCATTTTATTGTCACAAATCGGCCTGTGGCTTCTTCGTCAGTTACTTTTATTTTTTCAGTGTTGATCTGTGCTGGGCATTTCTGGTGATTGTTTTCTGTCCTTGTGGCTCACTGTTGGCTCTCTCTCTGTCTACCCTGGTTCAGTTTGAAGATAGTGAAGAGGACTTCGATTCTCGGTTTGATACAGACGACGAGCTTTCGTACCGGCGGGACTCTGTGTACAGCTGTGTCACGCTGCCTTACTTCCATAGCTTCCTGTACATGAAAGGTATGACCTGCGTCTGTCCTGGTGCCTGGGTCAGGGGTGAAGCGATGGGAAACTGAGGCTGATGGAAGGGGGACCGGGAAAATCTCCCCACATCCCCCTTCCCTGGTGTTAGGCCCTGTCAGGTGGATGGAGGGGACGCCATGGTGGTGTGGCATTGGTGACCCGATCAGACTGTGCGTTAGGACAAAGGGTCTGCAGCCTCTGTCACCGTTTTCAAGCCATCTCTCTCTGTTGCCTCCATGTTTCGTGTGTGTGTGTGTGAGTCAGTCAGTTGCGTCCGACTCTTTATGACCCCGTGGACTGTAGCCCACCAGGCTCCTTTGTCCATGGAATTCT
The DNA here is from genome assembly GCF_027580195.1 of Bos mutus. Taxonomy (NCBI): domain Eukaryota; kingdom Metazoa; phylum Chordata; class Mammalia; order Artiodactyla; family Bovidae; genus Bos; species Bos mutus. Next base: position 56,337,206 of record NC_091636.1, read on the forward strand.
CCAGGCAAGAATACCGGAGTGGGTTGCCATTTCCCTCCTCCAGGGGATCTTCCCAACCCAGAGACTGAACCCGGGTCTCCTGCATTGCAGGCAGATTCCTTACCATCTGAGCCACCAGGGCAGCCCTTCACATCTCATATCTGTGCTGTCTTCCTCCCTCCCTTTCTCTGTCCCTACATCTTTTCCCCTTTCTCTTTCTTACACATGTACAGACACACTTGTGTGCTGCCGCTGTGGTTGGTGCAACCCATTACAATAATAAAGCTCCATTTTTGCTTCCCACAGGAGTCTTAGAGACCCTGGAGGGATGTCTTATACACAGAAAAGTAAAGATCTGAGAGCGGGCCGCCCCTGGCTTGAACTGCCTATGACACCTACTGTCTGTCCCTTGCTCATGATGAGAATTTTAATTTTATTTTCTCATTGCCTTGGAACTTGGAATATCGAACTGGACCTTAAAATGCTTGGGGACCTTGAAGAACCCTTCTTCTGGAAAAGTACTTAATCAAGACCTTGTCCCTGTGGCTTATTCGTGTTCTCGACCTTGACTTCCAAATCAGTGAAGAGGGATCTGGAGAAACCATAATCATCACCAGTTTTATGTAGGTCATCAAAAGAGGGGATTGTCTGGCTTCTCGCTCGGCCCTGGACTGGATGAAGGGAGAGGCCAAGTCTTGTGGGTCGAGTGGAGACAACAAGACCCACCCTCCCCAGATGGTTTGAGTTCTTGGTGTTTTCTCTGACCCTTTGTTTCTGTGCTTGCCTTTGCTTCTCTTTTCTGTTGGTATATTTTTCTTTTCTCATACCTCTTTTGTTCTCCTTAATACTTTTTCTGTGTGTTTATTTTTTTTTTCCTTTTAACTTGGTTTCTTTTTTGCTACTTCACTTTCCTTCTTTGACATCTGTGTAGCTGCTAACGTCAGTCACTTACTTTTAAAATTTCTGCTGTTCGCAGCCTCAAAGGGCCCATGGAAACCTCTCCAGGTTTGTTTTAGGGGAGATCTTCCTATTGGTGAAAGGTACTTTTTGATGGAAATTCTTGTAGTTGCATTGGGATGAAAAAGATTGAGGAATTCTAACCAAATAATCGGATGAGGGAAAAAAATGTCATCACAAAGCAGAGTCTAATAATGTAATGAGTATCTAATCATAGCATTTTAAGATTTTCTCGTGCATTTCCCAGAATAAAGATAAGCTTTTTATTATTCTTATATTTTCCTCACCCCCAATTTATCTAGTTCTCTAAGTTAGCTTAAAAATTCCCTGTAAATCACTCTTAATTGTAATATATGGCATTCATTTATTATATAATCATCTTGATTAAAACAAAGAAGATTATGAAAAAGTAAATATACATTCAGAGCACTCAGATCCCAACATTAAATTGTTAAAAGCTCAAGAAGGTAAGCAAGTGAACTTTTGGCAAACTCATCTCTTAATAAAACAAATTATTGTGTAACTGCATCACCATTTAATCTCCGATATATTGTTGTTTGATGTTTAGTAAGGCCTTAAGTTGTGACCAAAAGTTTCAAAGAAACGAGTGATAAGGCAAATCTGACCATCAGATTATATTTTGTGAGTGTAAATGAGTTTGCACCAGCCTAATAACCTCCTGAAGGTGTTTACAGTCGGGAAACTAAGAACACTGGTCAGATTCTCTAGATGAAATATGAAGGGGGCCCCCGGAATGGGGGAGGGAGGGCTGGGCGTGAGTCCCATCAATAACGGAAGCACAACGGAGTGACTGGTAGTGATGACTGTTGTAATCTGTGTGTTTAAAACAACTGTGAATAACCCTTATCGTTCAAAGACGATAAGATAATCGGATAACTTTGTACTATAGTTTCCTCTTGGCTTATTTTGAGAAACTTAGATTAAAGCCACAAATCCAGGAAAAGAAGTTTTCTCCTGCTAGTCCCCGGCAAGTTTGTTGTTTGTTAGGAAACAGCTCTGGTGCTTGGCGTGATCACAAAGGCTTCTCAGCTAAGTAAGCAGGACATTCTGTAGATACGAGACAGGACTGTCGTCTGTACGAGTTAGCGAAACGTGTGCTCTGCAGGGCACACACGAGCCAGTGTTACCTGTGCTTCTCTTGTTCCACTGTGAGATTGAGATCTGCAATCACTGAGCAACCATTGAAAAAATTAATCTGAGAATGTCGGTTTTAAGTATATTTCTAATCTGTAAAAGGAAAGCATTTCCTCTATATTCGTTTTCAGTATCCACATTTAGATACTCTTTATTTGTGTTACTGGTGGATCAAAGAGATAACTAATTTATTGAAGTAGATGCGGTATTCTTCAGTGGATTTGTTAAAACAGATTCGTGACTTGTGGTGGCAAAATGTCACTCTTGAGTGTCTTGGGAATCTAAGAATAATCAAATTATCCTGCTGGAAGACTATTAGAAATATTTTTTATGTTGTAAAAGATAATATCTGTAAATCCTGGTCTAGTTTCCTTCAACCACATTTATTTTCATGAAAGAAATTACAGCTAAATTCTCGTGTTCACGGTGCTGTCACAGTTTGGAGTCTTTGTTTCATAGTCTAAATTTTATACCTTGACATGTAAACCATTTTCAGATAATGATGCTTTTCTCTGAAGATGTTTATTGAAAAAAGGGACATGTTATTTTCCTATGTAAGTTAGAGTTTATTGCTGAACTCCTGAATCTTATAGATGTTGTTCCTCACATTGACTAGACTAAGAAGGAAAGTGTTAACTTGGACACAGTTTAAACTAATTTCCCCTCCCTGGGGTGTCTGGACAGAAACACGATCCATCAGCATGGAAATGGTTCTCCCCAACCCTCTACCCCAACCCCCATGGTCCTGCCTCACTCCGGGTTAGAATATCAGTCCCTTTGTAGTCTTGGTGTTAAGCTCCTCACCAAGATTTCTAAGCTAAGTGAGTAGGAACTTCTTTGGAAATAAGGAAAGATTGTATTTCTTTTTTTGGCTGCATCTAATGGTGTGCCAGATCTTAGTTCCCTGACCAGGTACTGAACTTGTGTCCCCCTGCAATAACCCATGGACCACCCAGGAAGTCCCAGGAAGGCTTCTGATATAATTCAAGCAAGCCAGTGTGGTCCCTCCCCTGTTCCCCCTGAACATGACCCTGCAGTGCTATGATCCATCGTTGGGGGCATGTCTGAAGGGAGGACATTTGGTGCAAAGTTAAGGATGGGCTGAACCTTAAGACCTACTGATCTTAACATCCAACTTGATGGACTTTCCTCAAACCCTTCCCTTCCCCCCGAACCCTGGGGAGACAGGTGGCCTCATGAACTCCTGGAAGCGCCGCTGGTGCGTGCTCAAGGACGAGACGTTCCTGTGGTTCCGCTCCAAGCAGGAGGCCCTCAAGCAAGGCTGGCTGCACAAGAAGGGTGGCGGCTCCTCCACCCTATCCAGGAGAAACTGGAAGAAGCGCTGGTTCGTCCTCCGCCAGGCCAAGCTGATGTACTTCGAGAACGACAGTGAGGAGAAGCTCAAGGGCACCGTGGAGGTCCGGGCGGCCAAGTACGTTGATGGGCCCTGGCAGGGGCTTGGGGCTGCTTCATCAAGTTGGTCCCTGACTCCAGGCTATCTGGGACATGTTCTCTGAAGCAGTAGGTTGTAGGAGGTGATCGAGAGTCCTCACCATTCCTTTCAGTGCGTTGAATTATTAGGAAATCAGAGAAATAAGACCATCTGGGAAAATTCACTTGAGTTTTCAAACATTCATCTCTGGGTTATAAGATGCTCACTGAACATAGAACTAACCTGTTGGAAATGTGATTGGCTGTACACACAACTCATGGTGGGGATATTGATCCATTGGTTGAGCATCTCGTCATCCTTCTATGGATCAGCCTATCACTTTTATTTCTTCCCACACCCAACGGTAGCCAACAGATGGCTATCCTGGGAGCGGACAGTCCATCTGGAGGGGAGTGAAATGAATCATTTGTGTCCCACCTTTGCTGGGTTTCCTGGGTTCTTCATGCCAACAATGAGAGCAACAGAGCTGGGGTTTGAATCCAACACCCTCCTTTTTCTGCCACCTTTTTTTTTTTTGGTCACACCACTCAGCTTGTGGAATCTTTATTCCCCAATCAGAGATTGAACCCCGGCCCATGGCAATGAAAGCAGCAAGTCCTAACCACTGGACCACCAGGGAATTCCCTTCTTCCGGGTTCTTTTGAATCAAAGCATTTAACTGTTGAGGGCCTGTTGTATTTGTTAAAAATTAAGGTTTTCAGAAAATACTGAGAATTGAGGGGTAGCTGGTTTTCTTGGATAACTAAATACTGAGCATAAAATTTGGGGATGGCATGTAGCTACTCCCCACTCAAACTGAGTAATCATGTATGTTTAGAAAACGGGTAAAAATAAGCTTTGAGAGACTGAATTAACCCCTGAATTCATGAGACCTAAAAACGACATCCCGTTTCTACTCAACCAGCATCAGGAACTTTAGAAAATGGTTCATTGAAAAGTGGAGAGTTTAATCAGTTATGTATTTAATTTTAAGGATAAATACTGAAATGCAAACAGCAGAGTATTGGAACTTTCCAGGCTGCCGCTTTGGGGTTCCTTAGGAGGATCCCATGTTCCATAGTCAGATGGGTTCGTGGGCATTTGAATCTGAGTCCTGCAGGTGTTTGCAGCATGGCCCAGCTCTGAGCCTCCTGCAGTCTTCCCCCTGCCGTATATACCACGATGGTCCTCTCTTCACCCCATGGGCGGGGGGGAGTCACAGATGCCAGGAGGCTGAGAGAGACAATTACGGTCGTGAATTTCACCAGTGTAAATTTGATGGATGTTCCTTTTGCTGCTCACTGTATAGCAAATGAATGCTTAATAGAGCCCTGTTCTCCAGGTGTTCTGTAGAAATTATAGAGGTAAGAAGTGTTATTTTCAGCTGTTGGTCGTGTTCTGTAGAGAGAAGGCAACGAGTTGTTAAGGTTTCACCATAAGGTTTTCTTCATTTTTTATTTTATTATATAAAAGTATATAGTTTGTATTATAGAAAATTTCAGTCATACGCAAGCATAGGTTGGAGACTAGAATGAAATTCATGCGCTCATTACTCAACGTTCAGTGGTTTCCCACTCCCAGCCAGTGGTGTTTCATTTGTGATCCCACCCTGCTCTCCCCCCTGCAAATTACATTTTCTGTTGTGGTTGACTGAGCTACGTGACTCATAGTATCTTAGTTCCCCAGCCAGGGTTTGAACCCACACCCATGGCAGTGAAAATACCCAGTCCTAATCACTGGACTGCCAGGGAATTCCCCAAACTACATTTTTAAAGCAAGCCCTAACCATATAATTTCATTTGTGAATATTTGGTATTCACTTAAAGATTAAGACATTTAAAAATATCACAATATTATTATCACATTTAAAAAGGAACACGAACCCCTTCTGTCATCCAAATTCTAGTCATTATTCAGATTTCCCCAGTTATCTTATAAATGGAGGTGATAGTGTTTTTGGTTCGGGTTGGTTTCTTTCTTCAAATCAGAATCCAGATGAGGTTCATAGTTTTTGATCAGCTGACAGATCTCTCAAATTGCTTTCAATGTATATACCATCCGCTTCATCTTTTCTTTCACTCCCCATCTGTTATTGGAGATGCTGCCTGATTTATCCGGTAGTTGACACGCTGTGTTTATTGAGACCCTGACAGTATCATCATCTCCAGGGAAGCTTTTTATAAATGCAAGTCACTGGGTTCTACCCTGAAAAACTCCACCTGGGTTTTCTGAATGTTCCCCAGGATTCTGGTGGACCTGCTGTGGCTCAGAACCATGGCACCCACTCATTTTATACACAAGGTAACTGTGTTCCCAGGAATCTAAGGGGCTGGTCTGGGATGATGTGGTCTGGTTAGATTTCCCCTGAAAATTGTCACCCTGCTCCAGAGGCTGCAGTATCAGACACCTGGCTGATCGCTCCCCCATGAGGGTCACTCTCTCTTCCACTCCTGAGAAGGCACCACAGACTCCTGTGTGAATTCTGATCTTGGTTTTTCAAAATATTTTATCTTAGTGGTTGTTCTTCAGTTGCCAAGTTGTGTCCAACTCTTTGCGACCCCAGGGACTGCAGCACTCCAGGCTTCCCTGTCCTTCACCATCTCCCAGAGTTTGCTCAAACTCATGCCCATTGAGTCGGTGATGCCATCCAACCATCTCATTCTCTGTCGCTCCCTTCTCCTCCTGCCTTCAATCTTTCCCAGCATCACGGTCTTTTCCAGTGAGTGGGCTGTTCGCATCAGATAGCCAAAGGATTGGAGCTTTAGCTTGAGCATCAGTCCTTCCAATAAGTATTCAGGGTTGATTTCCTTTAAGAAATCTCATCTCAGTGATTCCAGCTAAAAGGTCATACAGTATTTATTTCTTCTAAGCGGACTGCTGAATGTTCTAGTTGTAAAATAAGTGTTTTACTGGAAACAGCTGTGCTACTTCAGCTGTCAAAGCAAGCTGTCTGTATCCCCAACACCCTTCTTCATCAAGATCGCCACCTCTGGTCCCATCCCAACAGCTGCTTGTTTTACCCTGCTATTCGTAGCCTGGTCCACTGAGTTTGAACCTCTAGAGTTGTTTAAGATTGTTAGGATCAGATTCAGGTGGAATTGAGATCTAGAGACACTCAAGTCCTGCTCTTCACCCCGAAGCCCCTGGTAGAAATAGTGTGCCCTTATCAGAGGAAGTCAGAGGTGTCAGCAGCGGCCTTAAACCTTGTTGGAATGCTGTGATGAATGAAAGCGCTCTGCAGATTGGCTTCAATGTGGGAGTCCTTTATAGAGCAGTGGGGGAGCCAAGGGAAGGTATAGGCAGACTGGGGCATCTGAACTGGATGGGCCTTGGATGGGCCGGGGGAGAAGAGAGGCCCCGCCCCCAACCCCATTCCCGCCTCTCCACACCACCCTCCCAGCACAGCCCCCCCGCCCCATTTTTGAGCAAGAAGGAATCTCCCACCCCCAGAGGCCCCTTCATCATTTCTCAAAGTGAAAAGGCTGAAGGACTGGTGTCTGATTTTTCAGTTACTGTGAAATTTCTCTTCTTGCCCCTCCTTAAGCATTCATTCTCTGTTCCCGATCTGCATTGGGTGCTTGTGTTCCCCTGCAGGGAGATCATAGATAACACCAGCAAAGAGAACGGGATTGACATCATCATGGCCGACAGGACCTTCCATCTGATTGCAGAATCCCCGGAAGACGCCAGGTGAGGTGCTGTGCTGTCCACTTGGTCGTAACTACATCCTCGTTCCTCTGCCGGCCTGGAGGTCACATGGGTCACTGTGGCGCTGACCAGCCCTGAAAAGCTCTTAGCTGATTTTTCTAGTTGGGTATTTCTGTTAGGATGGTTGAAGGACTGAGTTGGAAGAGCTGAATGTATTGCACACTTGTCTCCTGGGGACTCTTTATGTCTGTTACAGTAACAAAGCACGTGGATTTCCAGCTTCACTTGCCATGGGACAGACCCTTTGTTGGGTGCACTCAGGCTTTTACTGTCACCAGTGGCATATGGAAACTGCACTCCTACACACAGCTGAAAGCCACCCTGTGGAAGCTTCTGAGCTTTGGAAGGGAGCAGCTTCTGTTTGCTTAAGGGTTGAAAAAGCAGGAACATTCACCACTGGCCGTTTAAACAAATGCCAGGATTGTGGCTTTTGGGAGGGTGCTTAAGGCTGTGACAGTGAAGAATTCTGTGGCTGGAGAGTTAGTTAACACTTAGCGGGAACTTACTACATTTCAAGCAGTGTTCAAAATGCTTCACGTGTACTAACTCATTTAATTCTCACAACAACCCAGTAGGGTAGCAGGAGTTACTGTTACCCGATTTTACAGAGTAGGAGACTGAGGTACAGAGAAAAGCTAGAATAATCTGTAAAGTAAGGCAAGCTCAGTTCTAGTGAACAGAGGCAGAAAGCCTCTGTTAGAAGCTTAGACTTCTGACTGAGCTCAGAAGACAGTGGTGTCTCTTATTGGCTGTGGCAGGTTGTCTGACTTTCCTGGACCTCAGTGTCCATTGTTATGCCAATGGGCACCAATCAAGGACTGGGGTCTGCCCCTCCGTATGGTGCATGGCAGGATCACTCAGGATGCCCCTCAGTGTGATGCATGGCAGGATCACTCAGGATGCCCCTCCGTATGATGCATGGCAGGATCACTCAGGAGAGCCTGTGTCTTATCTGTCCCTGCTGCTTTCTGGGTGTGTCGGGTCAGGTTGGAGCTGCCTGTCATCCAGCGCCAACAAAAGGAGCTCGTCTGAGCTCAAAATGCTCATCTGAGCAATGCCACAAAATACCTTCTAATTTATGAGGGTGACATCCTTTGGCCTGTGTTCTTCACTTTTCAGAACTTCCCTGGTGGCTCAGATGGTTAAGAATCTGCCTGCAATGCAGGAGAATCCAGATCAGTCCCTGGATTGGGAAGATCCCTTGGAGGAGGGAATGGCAACCCATTCCAGTATTCTTGCCTGGAGAATTCACTGTTCAGCTCAGAAATCACTAGAATCTTCCAGAGAGTTCTCGGGGCCTTTATGACCCCTTGCCCTTTGGATGTTTCTATGTTGATACAACACCATGGCAGCAGCATTAAGGGCAAAGAAAATAATTTCTTCCCATGGGAACGAACTAAAACCCCCGCTCAGATCCATAAATCATGACACACGCTGGAAAAACAAGCAGACCTGGAATTACAGCCCCATCATTCTGTCTGGGACTCCTGGAGACCAAGTGTGGTTTTCTGCGGTCCGGGGAATGCCCACGGCTTTGCGACTGAATTATAGACCTAGCGCTTGGCAGCAGCCCTGTCTGTTTTCTTCCATAATGAACCTGCTAAATTTAACATTTGGAATATTGTAGCCAAGGAATTTTTGCCCTGACCAGTGGAGCACATTTTTACAAATTCTTTTTCAGATTCTGAGTTGTACTTGATTTAGGAGAAGAGATTTTTTAGATTTGAGGGGGTCACCTGTACAGATGGAAGCCACAGCAGATTGTGTGTGTGTGTGTATCTGTCTGTCTATCTGATCCCATGTGACCTACATTTTAAATGTATATGTTGCTCAGTGTTTGACTTGGGATGTTTTTGAGCTTTATAAAGCAATAACTGAAGTCTTGCCTTTGGATTAACTAGAGTTGATGAACAAATTCATATTAAAATGTTTCCATTGGTCTCCCTAAGAGTCTGTCTGTGTTGAGTATTTTCAAGCTCTTCATTACATGTTTCTGCTTTAGGAATCACAGAAAATTTTAGTGCTTTGCTATAAATAATTTACATGACTTACCTTTAAATATAGATATTAATTTTTTTACTTAAACATGCCATTGGATACCAAGTACTTTCTCAGCTTTAGTTACAGGAGTGTGTATATGTGTCTGCTCAGCCCCCTGCAGGAGAAGAATGTCCTGGAATCTCACATTCGGTACCTTTCACTTGTAGTTGCTTAGTAAATAACAGATGGATGGATTGACGGACCAACAGACAACTGGACATGTGTAGTCATTTTTCTCAAGCGTGTATTGTGTTTCTAGTTACAACATAACTTTTGTTCTGCTTGACTTTTCTGGAATTGACCTGTTTTCCTTCATTATCTGAATCTGATAAGGCTGGAAGTACCAAAAACCTTTTGAAATGAAGGCAGAAGTATTCTCTAGTCAAAATAATTTTCTGCTTCAGGCATTTGTTTTCTGTTTCCAACTCTCCTGTGGTTTTATGCACCTAGGTAGAAATCCATCAGGGGTTTGGAAACCTCATCCTGGGATTGAGTAGACACCCAAGATGATGCTCTTATACTATAGGTCTTCTTATCTCAGAATACACTTTTTAAAGCTGAGAAGGCACTTGCATGTTCCGTAGGTTATAAGTAATATCTTCAGTAAAGACTCTTGACCTCAGGGTTTTGGATAGAATTGAGGGTCTTATTTCTTGCTGCCAATTTCTCTAGAAACTCATTGTCATCACCATTAAATGTCCATGTGAATGTAGGGCCAGAGAAAAGGGTTTTCCCACTGATTGGAAGTCGCATCAGATGGTACTTCAAGGTACCTCGGCTGCTTTTACTACCCTTGCTCCTTTGGTAGTAGTATAACTACATTTACCCGTGAGGAACAGGCAAGTTAAGAAAGTTGCTCAGAGCAGATGTCATTTTTTCAGGGGAGGTGGAACAGGGTGTCCCTGTTTTGTAAGTGCAGAGATTGGCCATCCCTTGACCCTCGCTGTCTCCTTCCCACAGCCAGTGGTTCAGTGTGCTGAGTCAGGTCCACGCATCCACAGACCAGGAGATTCGGGAGATGCATGATGAGCAGGCAAACCCACAAAACGCTGTGGTATGTAAGCTGCGGTGGAGTGGAGGGGGGCAATCCCAAGAGGGGCAAGGGGACCAGGAACTTGCGGGCAGTTTTTTTTTTTTTTTTTAAGTAAGTAATAGTATAATAATTGGGCTTTCCAGGTGGCTCAGTTGGTAAAGAATCTACCTGCGATGCAGGAGATGCAGGTTTGATCCCTGTATTGGGAAGATCCCCTGGAGGAGGGCATGGCTACCCACTCCAGTAGTCTTACCTGGAGAATCCCCATGGACAGTGAATCCATGTCCTGCATCATGGAAGGCTATCGTCCATGGGGTCCCAAAGAGTAGACATGACTAGAGCAACTAAGCACACACACACTATAATAATGAAAGAGAGAAACAGGAATATCTTGGTAAAAATCATTCAGAAACACAAGAAATTGTAGAAGATTCTGAGTGGTAATAGATTACAGATTGCCCATCTGGAACAAAAAGCATTCCAGTTTTTATGAAATCATTTAAGCTTATTATATTTTCTTCAAAAGATTTACTGAATTACAAATAGTATTCATTCTATTGTTATTCTATCCCAGACATGTATAAACAGAGCCACAAAACCATATTTTAGAAGTAGTTTCCTTTTCATATAAATATAAAATTCAAGATAGATCATAATATAAATCAGAAAATTGGTACGATTGAAAGAAGTTCATAAACACTCTTTACTGAAAGTATTTTAGGAACAAGACAGAAAGATTCGCTTATAGTTTATTTGATGAGTAGACTGTAGATTCTGCCCTGTCTCAAGGCTGTCTGTACTGAATGAAGGGGAATGTTTCTTTAGATAACTATTACTTCACAGTTAACACAAAAAGAAGGAGCCTTTTTTGTTTGCCTGCTTGGAGAGGCATCATCTAGGGGTGTTATCATGATGTGTGCTGTACTCCAATGGTTCTCTGAGTTTCTCTGATTTTCGCTCCTTTCCAGGGCACTTTGGATGTGGGGCTGATCGATTCTGTGTGCGCCTCGGACAGCCCAGATAGGTAAGCTCAGGTGTGATGGTTAACAAAAGTACCTGCTCATTACCTGCAGGCACCCACAGGCCTCTATGCTCAGGCTTTGTGTTCCCACCTGGTCTGCTCCAGCAATCACAGTCTTCCTCTCTGGGTGTCTTTGGTGTGTGGGGGATCAGAGGTGAGGGAGACCATGGAAACCTAATTTAGACAGTCATAGAGACAAACGGGCTTCCCAGGTGGCCCCGTGGTAAAGAGTCTCCCTGCAGTGCAGGAGATGTGGGTTCAGTCCCTGGGTCGGGAACATCCCCTGGAGAAGGGAATGGCAACCCACTCTAGTATTCTTGCCTGGGAAATCCCATGGACAGAAGAGCCTGTGGTCCTTGGGGTCACAAAAGAGTCGGATACAACTAGGCGATTAAACAATAACAACAAGAAAACTGGGAGAAACTTGGGATTCATTTAATAAGAAAATGCTTGTGTCCCAACACAGGAGTGGGTGAACGTCCCCCTTCTATATTTTAATAATGAACTAGAAAAGGATTTTGATGGAAGTTTATATGTAGAGTATTAATAAATTAAACCACAGTCATTTATTTCCCTTGCCATGCCTTCCTTACCCGTGCCCTTAAATATAGCATATTTTCAGTTTTGCTTTTTTTGTTTTTGAAGGCAGATCATCTTTGGCAGTGGTCTCAGGGGTCTTTGTACCCAGTGACCATCATCTTTACTGTCTTTATTTTGCTTCCCCACTTAAGAATTCTGAGTATGAGTGGAAATTGACTTCTGCCTTCAATAACATTGCTTTAGAGAGAATAGAAATGAATTCAAATTGACAACAAAAATCATGTCTCCTGGGCCAAATGAGAGTTCTGAGGTGTCCGTCACTCAGCGTTCACGAAGGCTTTTCTGAACTGTATTCTTTGTTTCTACTAGTCACCCCGCACCTCCCCGTACCTGGCTCGGGAACGTGAACACGTGCACGTCACGTCAGTCATCGAAGCCCAGGTCCTGATTCTGACGGTCACGTTCCTGCCTGCATCTCTCTTCTCCTAAAGCCCTTCCTCTGGCACGTTGGGCATGTGATGATCCACGGGAGAAATTTCCATCCCTACCTTGCTTTTCCCTTTTCCCCAAGTGCTCACCTTTCTCCTTTCCCGACTCTAGAAAAATCTTGTTTTTTAAGGACCATCTGTCTGTCCATACTATAGTCCTGTTCCTCTTTCTTTTCCTTGAATTTTTGCAGCACTTAGCTTCAGCAAACATTTGAAAAGTTCCAAAATATTGTTCATAGTCCCTAGCTCCAGTAATTAAGAATTAATAGAAGCAAGGTCCTATGAGAGATTCAGGGCATTGCCAGACAAAAAGATGCAGGAGAAAGTAAATTTCCATTATTAATTTATCTCTGCCTGGAAAAGGCCCCCTTGTCCCCTCACACTGAGGTCATGGATCCAGGTGGCGCTCTGTTCCAGGCATAGTCAAGTGTATAAGATGTTCCACTTACAGCTGTTTACTGATCTTCTGTTACTGGTGTATGACATTTCATTACCGACCCACAGAAATATTATCCAAGGCAGGAAGAAATTTACTTTGGAGAGGCATCCAAAAAAAATCTTTCCCCCACGGTCACCTTGGTTAGCCTGCCCGGAACCGAATTTCGTCTGGAAAGTTTTGCGAGAAGAAATGTTTTTCCTTCCAGGACCTTTCAGAATGTGTTGCTCCAAGTGTAAAGGTTAATGAGGCATGAAACAAATCCTGCAGAAATGAGTGAGGTTTGCCTCAGCAGAAAATACAAATAGCACTGCCATTTTTCTCCCCATGATCCGTAAGCCAGGAAAAAGACGTTCAGTCTCGGTTCACACGGAGGTGACGGTTTCAGTGGAGCTAAGCGGTTTTGCTTCCTTCTCTCCCCGCCGCTCAGACCTAACTCGTTCGTGATCATCACGGCCAACCGGGTGCTTCACTGCAACGCCGACACGCCGGAGGAAATGCACCACTGGATAACGCTGCTGCAGAGATCCAAGGGCGATACCAGAGTGGAGGGCCAGGAGTTCATAGTGAGAGGTGACGCCCTGGGGCCTTCTGACTGATTCATAGTGAGAGGTGATGCCCTGGGGCCTTCTGACTGGTGGAGCCCTGTTTTCATCTACAGGAGTATCTGCTGCATTTCCGTTTTAAGCCTCTTTTCTGAATAATTTTGCCTTTTTTTTTTAATTGAAGTATAATTGCTTTGTCCAAGTTCATAGACATGAACTTGGGCAAACTTGGGGAGATGGTGAGGGACAGGGAGGCCTGGCGTGCTGCAGTCCATGGGGTCGCAAAGAGCCGGACACAACTTGGTGACTGAACAGCATAATTGCTTTACCGTGTTGTGTTTCTGTTGTACATTGAACTGAATCTGCTCTATGTGTGCATATATCCCCTCCTCCTTGGATGATTTTGCCTGCTGGCATTGTTAAAAATCACCAAAGAAGGAAGGATTGTGGCCATTGCTAGCAGATGTATAGAAAGACACCCCATTTGTAAGGCGATTGTCACCTGGTATTAGATGCATCCTGGTTTTGAATTTACACTTCAGTCTGTCTTTCCAGGGTGGTTGCACAAAGAAGTGAAAAACAGTCCGAAGATGTCGTCCCTGAAACTGAAGAAACGGTGGTTTGTGCTCACGCACAATTCCTTGGATTACTACAAGAGCTCGGAGAAGAACGCTCTGAAGTTGGGCACCCTGGTTCTCAATAGTCTTTGTTCGGTCGTCCCACCTGATGAGAAGATCTTTAAAGAGACGGGTAAGTGGTGCGGTATGCTTCGGGCTGATCATGCCTGAGACATGGCCCGACTGATCGTAGGAGTTCCAGGTTTGCTCAGAGCAAAGGGGCGAGGTCCCCACCTAGCGTGTGTATATTCCCTCCTCTCCCCTCCAAAAATATCTCTTTCCTTGCTTAATTATCTTTTGAGGCTATCCATGGTTACCTATATAAACACTTGATAATGTAAACCATAGTAAAGGGTCCTGATTTATTGAGTTGCTGAAAGATTCTTCTCAGGACAGTGGAATGTAAACAGACAAAGGTTTTCCTGCAGAACGCCTTGTTTTTCTGTGCTTGTGTTTTTGTCTTTCTCACCATTGCACCCTGAGAGTCATAATGCAGCCTAAAAACAAGGTAAATTCTGAGTGTCAGTGAACATAACCCAGTAGAATATAAAGCAGTCACACAAGCTTCTTTTTCTTGTCCCCTTTTGGGTATTATGAAAGATGTTTCTAGATTGTTTATTTTGATTTTTGTTGCTAGTTGTGACTTTGTGCTTTTGTAGTATAGTTACTCCATTCAAAAAATACTCATGTATTTTTTTTTTAACTGAAATCACTCCATTACACTTTCATCTGGTGTCTGAACACTTGGACTGCTTGCTTTGCATAAACAGTTTCTTTTGAAGGGAGGAGGGAGAATCCTAAAGAAAGGAAAAGTAGGAACAGAAGGCGGGGGGGAAAAAGTCAGAAATCTGAGGCAAGAGTTCTGACTCTTGTCCAGAGCCTTGAACAGGGCTTTAGTTTATGCCTGTTGCTTCTTTTAGAGCAGATGGTACTAATTATATGTTTGATTCTGGGCTTATCATTTTAATGTTTGTCTCTCCCTCTCAACTGTAATTTCCACGTGACTTTGGGTATCTAGTGCAGGGCCAGGGCACTTGGAAGAAGTCAGCAAATAGCTCCTGAACTAAATAATAAGGGACTTAGGTGGAGACGACGTGGGTGCTGGATTTCTGGAACTCTGGCATGAGGATGTCACCTTGGCCCCCAAGGTTAACACTGATACGTGTGTGTCCCTGCTCTCACAGGCTACTGGAACGTCACCGTGTACGGACGCAAGCACTGCTACCGGCTCTACACCAAGCTGCTCAACGAGGCCACCAGGTGGTCCAGCGCCATTCAAAACGTGACGGACACCAAGGCCCCAATTGACACGCCCACGCAGCAGCTGATTCAAGATATCAAGGTGGGTGTGGCCATAGTGGTTTGTGGTAGCCCGAAGATTCCCACCCTCAGAACACCAGGACGTCAGCATTAGTCAAGCTTCATTTTCACTCTGTAATCAAAACTAACTCTTGGTCAATTTCGTGTTTGTGCATCCAGGTTTTAAAAAATCTAAATGCTCGACTGCACGTGGAATGTGATGCTAAAGCTGTCATGTCTCTGGGGAGGTGTTAGGTGTGGCCGGCGAGGCAAACCCAGCTGTAGAGCTCTGTAGGCCGAGGGACAGTGGTCTGTAATTTGGCGTGGGGGCTCCCCAGTTGCAGGGATGTGGTGTGACCTGTGTAGGGGACAACCTGCATGTCACAGATTCCACTTGAGCCCAAGTTGGGGCCCTTCTAGGAGTCACAAAATAATTCTACTTTCACTCAACGGTTTCTAGACCACACAAGTGGATTCACTAAGAGCCCATAATCTAAACTAATTCCTAGTGCTCAATCATGTCTGACTCTTCACAACCCCATGGACTATAGCCCACCAGGTTCCTCTCTCCATGGGATTTTCCAAGCAAGACTACTGGAGTGGGCTGCCGTTTCCTCCTCCAGGGATCTTCCTGACCCAGGGACCAAACTTGCACCTCCTATATTGGCAGGTGGATTCTTGACCCCTGAGCCACCAGGGAGAATCCCAAGATGGGTCTAGAAAATTGGAATCCTTGTCAGGTGCCTCTAAACTCACAGAAGAAGCTCCCAAGTTTGTGGACCAACATTGACCTTGTTAAATTGTGATTTTCTGTTGATAAGATTACTTGCTCTGAGTAGATACTGAATGAATGAATGATTAAACGGCAGCCATGAACAAGGATCACGGCACGGCGCTCATTTTCCAGGAATGGAAATGGAGACGTGGGATGTTCTGGTTGCGTTGTTCACATAACGGGTCAGTCCCTCGTGCAGAAGCAAGTCGGGAATTATTTTTATGCTGTTCCTCCAAGGTTTCCATGTGGGCAGGGTTCCAATATGAAGGAAAGAGCCAGAGCTCTGACAGAAAAGACACCACAAGGATAGTGAGGCAGGTGTTTATTTACTGATCTCTGTCAAAGGAAAGGAACTCGTCAGATCCAGGAGGGAAGCTGTGCCTTTGTAAAGTGGGAGAGGGTCTAATGCATTGATAGGATATTATTACGCACCAAATTCAAGTCAGCCTCTTGATTCCAAAATGATATGTTTTCTGGACATTTGGAGTCAAATTCCTGCAAGTCAGTTATCCTACAAACTGCAGAGCTGTTTGGGGAACGCTTGAAACTAATATGTCATTAGGAACACTTGAAACTAATAATGTCATTTCTTGTCACAAAAAAAAAAAATGAATTTTTTGAAGCTTTCCTGTGAGAAAAGAAAGAAAAAAGCATGTATCAGTTCTCTTCAAAGCTATATCTTATCTACTCCTCTGTTTATTATATAAATCAAACATGAAAGAGTAAATAGTTTTTAACTGTGAAACTGTGATTCTTAACATTTAGCAGCACTTCTTAACTTAGACAAATACATTTAATTTATTTGTTAAATGAAATCAGATGTTAAAAAAGTAAGGAGAATTTTTTGATATGAAGCAATGCTTCTTAAGAAATGAGTCAAGATTGCCCTAATTATTTCCATATCATATTTTTAAAGTAATTAAAACATATTTCCTTCTCATTTTCAGTTGAGTGTTATTGAAAAAGTTTCATAGTGGAAATGAAATTGCCACGATAATGATTTATTCCCTCTCCTCCAACATTTCTGTTGATTCAAAGTTCTAAAAATAATTGTGACTTTTTCAGATCCCAAATTAATGTTTTCGAGACATGAATACATGATGAAATTCTCTGAGAGGAGCTCTTATATTTCAGGAGTTCTCAGGAAAGAACAGTCTCACGGATAGCATATTACAGTGTCATTTCCATGCATATTACAGTGTCATTTTCAGATGGACGATACAAAAGACCAGTGAGAGAACTAGAAAAATGTATTTTTTTTTCTAGTGGCCACCCCACACGGCTTGCAGAGTCTTGGTTTCCTACCCAGGGATCAAACCCAGGCCCCCTGCAGTAGAAACGCAGAGTCCTAATCACTGAACAGCTAGGGAATTCCTATTTTTAAAATGAATTACAAACCAGGATAGCATGATTTGCCAAATGACTTATGGCTAAATAATTAGCAAAAGAAATTATTAATTTTTTAAGTATATGTAATTTCCAGAGATTGCTCCTTAGACGAAAACCTATGACAAACCTAGACAACATATTAAAACGCAGAGACATCACTTTGCTGACACAGGTCTGTATAGTCAAAGCTATGGGTTTTTCAGTAGCCACGTGTGGATATGAGAGTTGGACCATAGAGAAGGCTGAGTGTGGAAGAATTGGTGCTTTCAAATTATGACGTTGAAGAAGACTCTTGAGAGTTCCTTGGACTGCAAGGAGACAAGGGAGTCAATCCTAAAAGAAACAAGCCCTGAATATTTATTGGAAGGACTGATGCTGAAGCTCCAATCTTTTGGCCACCTGATGTGAAGAGCCAACTCATTGAAAAAGACCCTGATGCTGGGAAAGATTGAAGACTAGAGAAGGGGATGACAGAGGATGAGATGGTTGGATGGCATGAGTGGGCATGAGTTTGAGCAAAACTCCAGGAGTGAAGTGAAGGACAGGGAAGCCTGGCATGCTGCAGTCCATGGGGTTGTTCAGACACAAATTAGTGACTGAACAACACCACCAACAATCTCCAGAGGGAAGGTTTTTTAGTAACATAGGAAAATATACACAGACCAAAAGAGAATGAGAATAAGCTATGTAAGAAAAACAGGAATGTGTGATTTGTCCTGCAGCATCGCTTGTGGGTGTCTTGGTGCTTGAGATGATTAATGCTGGATTCCCACCACCATCCCCAAGCTGCAGGTGTTCTGTGACGTATGAAAACCGTTCACGTGCAGGTGGATATGGGTGGCTTTTTCTTTCATGTGTATGGGGCTTACAATGAGCTTGTGGGCGTTCTCTCATGACCCTGTTCTTCTCAAGGAGAACTGCCTGAACTCGGACGTGGTGGAGCAGATATACAAGCGGAATCCCATCCTGAGGCACACCCACCACCCACTGCACTCGCCACTCCTGCCCCTGCCCTACGGAGACATCAACCTCAACTGTGAGTCCCAAATTCCACCCGGACCTGGGACATGGTGCTGCAGTTCCCTGTCAACTCTTGAGCTCCATCAGATATGCGTTGATTAGTTCTAGCGGCATGAGGATTGTTGTATTAAAGAACATGCCAGTTCTCCCTAGGAACTCACGGTACCCTTCGTATACTAGAACTGGGGTTCCCAACTGCCAGGATCAATGCCTGGTGATCGGAGGTGGCTGATGTAATAATAATAGAAATAAAGTACACAATACATGTAGTGCACTTGAATCATCCCCAGCCATCCCCACCCACCTCACCTGGTCCATGGAAAAGTTGTCCTCCACAAATTTGGTCTCTGGTGCAAAAACGATTGGGGAACGCTGTAAGAAGCAGACGCTAAACAGGTGTCTTACCTGTCAAATGTGGAACTTGTTTGGCATAGACCAGCTTCTCAGCAAGCATTTTGCACAGTAAAATAGTTCAGTTATGTGTTTAAATAGTTTAAACAACTAAAAATAATTTAGTTTAGCCTGCCTCAGTTTGGCTGATTGGAGTGTCCAGGGCACATGGTGGGCACTGCCTACTGAAATAGCTCTAGTCCCCAGTCCTGCCTCTTGTCCACTGCCCAGCGGGTACCTTCTCCAAACCCCACATGGTGGGCACTGCCCAGAGGGTACCATCTCTGAACCCCTCCTGTGACTCGTGCTTGTTTTGCTCCTCGTAGTGCTCAAAGACAAGGGCTACACGACGCTTCAGGACGAAGCCATCAAGATATTCAACTCCCTCCAGCAGCTGGAGTCCATGTCCGACCCTATTCCCATCATCCAGGGCATCCTCCAGACGGGGCACGACCTCCGGCCTCTGCGAGACGAGCTGTACTGCCAGCTCATCAAGCAGACCAACAAGGTGCCCCACCCGGGCAGCGTGGGCAACCTCTGCAGCTGGCAGATCCTCACCTGCCTGAGCTGCACCTTCCTGCCCAGCCGCGGGATCCTCAAGTACCTCAAGTTCCACCTGAGAAGGTACGAGGTGGCCTGGGCGGCTCTGCTCACGTTGGGGGGCGCAGTGGCCCGTGGCTCCGAAAACTCAGACCCAGAACAGAAGACGCCTGGTGTGGGTCAGCCTCCTAGGTCACTGGAGCAGCTCACCAGGGGCAAACGACCTTTGTGTCTCTAAACCACACGGGGCTGGTCCAGGGACCAGGTCACTTTGAGGTCCTGATGTGTAGGATGCTGGATAAATTGAATGCCACCACTCTATATGAGGGCTTTCCTGGTGGCTCAGCAGTAAAGTATCCATCTGCAGTGCAGGAGATGGGTTCGATCCCTGGGTTGGGAAGATCCCCTGGAGGAGGGCATGGCAACCCACTCCAGTATTTTTGCCTGGAGAATCCCCATGGACAAAGGAGCCTGGCGGGCTGTAGTCCATGGGGTTGCAGAGAGTTGGACATGAATGAAGCAACTTAGCACATGCAAACTCTATAAAAACAGGAAAAAAAAAAAACCAAAAACCGTTAGATATTTGTTTCAGATCAAGCAGGTGGAAACTGATTCAGATGCAGATTAACTGTGAAAAAGGGATTTTCACAGGACAGTATGAGGCACGTGGCTTTTTCAATCATAATAGCTCTGCAGAGGTCAGCTGGTAGCAAAAGTTGTTCCCAGTCATACTTGGGCTCTTTGGTCTCTGGATTTTCTGTCTTTCTTCCTTCCTTCCTGTCTCTCCCTTTCTGCTGCTTTCGTCTTAAACAGCACAGGGTGAACTACAGAAGTGGCTGGCACTGGCTCCGCTCCCCACTGGGACCCCACTGGCCACCTTGGTCTGCGGCACCTTGAAGCTGCCCAGCTCTCCGTAGCCAGCCATGCTCAGTCTGGCAACTAACGGTCGGTGTTTGTCTCCTAGGATACGGGAACAGTTTCCAGGAACTGAGATGGAAAAATATGCCCTCTTCATTTACGAATCTCTTAAGAAAACCAAATGCAGAGAGTTTGTGCCTTCGCGAGATGAAATAGAAGCTCTGATCCATCGGCAAGAGATGACATCCACGGTGTACTGCCACGGTGGGGGCTCCTGCAAGATCACCATCAACTCCCACACCACGGCCGGGGAGGTAAGCGGGAGGCCCACGGGCCCACGCGCTTCCTCAGACAGGAAAATCGTGCGCAGTTCGGCTGGCGTACTGCCGCTGCTCAGTAAACGAGGACGTGCCCGTAGTCCTGCTAATCTGAGAAGCAGTGGAGTGTCTAGTAGGCATTGTGGACCTGACTCAGCCACCATGATGAGGGTGTATCTGATCGTTTCTGCAGTAAAGTATTTCTGTTTGCCACACAAATAATCTGGAACATGGGGTCTTCCCCGGTGGCTCACTGGTAAAGAATCTACCTGCCAATGCAGGAGCCACAGTAGACATGGGTTTAATCCCTAGGTGGGAAAAATCCCGTGGAGGAGACCAAGGCAACACTCCAGTATTCTTCCCTGGAGAATCCCATGGACAGAGGAGCCTGACGGGTTACAGTCCATGGGGTCACAGAGAGACAGACGTGACTCAGTGACTAAACAACAGCAATCTAGAGCACTAGGAGAAGGGAGCACAGTTTCTTTCTTTTTTCAATGTAAACTTAGTATTAATATTATAAAACCAATGGGCTAAAAGGAATAGTACAATAAAACCCAGGAAAGCTGGTGTAGCAGAAATATCAACGGAAATCACTATTAGACAAAGGGGCTTTATTTTTGTTGTTGTTTACAATTGTATTTATCTGTTTATTTTGGCTGAGCTGGGTCTTTGTTGCGGTGTGCAGGCTTCTCATGTCTAGGCACACAGGCTTAGTTGCCCTGTGGCCTGTGGATCTTAGTTCCCCAACAAGGGATCAAACCCACGTCACCTGCATTGGAAGGTGGATTCCTAACTACTAGACCACCAGGCAAGTCCCCAAAAGGACTTTAGTTTCATGCACTTGGCTAGTTTGCAAGAAACTGGCCCAGCATCTGCCCCTACCAGGAGGTAGAATAGCCTGTGTTCTTTTTGGCAAGGAAGACAGAGAACTGATTTCAAGAGAACCAGGGGGTACGGCACCTTTGAAATTCCACACACGATGGTGTGGGAAAGCTGCTTGGACCCTCGCGTGTGCCGGCAGCGCCCTCTGGCTTCTGATAAAGGCATGTTCTAGAACCACAGCTGAGGCCCCCGTGTGTTCCAGGTGGTGGAGAAGCTGATCCGAGGCCTGGCCATGGAGGACAGCAGAAACATGTTCGCACTCTTTGAGTACAATGGACACGTCGATAAAGCCATCGAGAGCAGGACCATCGTAGCAGATGTGTTAGCAAAGTTTGAAAAGTAAGTTCCTTCTCCCCGAAGTGCCAGCAGATTAGAGGAAAGAAGAGAAAGGGTTTGAACTTCTATTCCATTTTCAGCTTCAGCGCGTGTTCGAATCAGTCTCATTTTACCTGTGTTGAAGCATTTTTAATTTCTCGTCTCTCTCTGCTGCCTGTTTCCCTATAGAGCCACTGTCTCAAATAGGATTCACTCATCCTTGTTCCTCTGCCCCATTCTTTCTCTCAGTCCCCTGTTGTTCCCATTATCTCTGAATTTTCTGATTTTCTCAGATCTTCACTTGTCATTAGCTTTGAAGCTGGACGAGTAGACAGAAGCCAGCTTATAAACTCTTCAAACCCCACTTAGTATCTCTTGGACCTACAATATTCACAGCCCCCAAGTAACACAGAAGATATTCCTACTTTAGAAAGATGCTAGTGCCAATAACAAGACTTTGGCCAGGCTGGGCCCTCGCCCTCCCCGACTGCATAAGGGGCAGAAGCAGCTTTAACTTAGAAATGTGGCAGGAGACCACGAGGTTTACAGCAGCCCCAAACTTCAAGTCTCTGAGAAGTGACATCCTCTCTTCTGGGTGGGCCTGGTCTAAGTGCTTTGTTGGAAATAAGCCAAAATGGGGAAAAAAAAAACAAAACAGACATTTCTACTTTATGTAAACACAGCTTCCCTGCTATTCACGTCAGTTTTTGTTCAGGTTGGGTTTGTTTTTTTTTTTTTTGCTGCGCTGTGCGCTTGCAGGATCTTAGTAGACCAGGGATCAAACCTGGGCAGTGGAAGGGCAGAGTCCTAATCGCTGGACTGTCAGGGGAATTCCTCAGGTCAGTTGTTATAAATATTTGAGAGCTGGCAAAGGGAATGAAGGAATAGGCTTTGTTTCTTTTCTTCCTCTGAATGCATCAGAATGCTTAGCTGGAACTAACCAGAGTGGGCACTCAGAAAATACTCGTTAGCTCAGTTTAACTGAAGGCTGCCTGTTTGTTGTCTTTAAAACTAGGATGAAAGCATATTTTTCGCCTCTGGATAAGTTAGCAGGGTGCACCCTGGCTCTGTTTTCTCTCCCACCATCCCACCTCCACACTCTGCTCTGAGCCCAGACAGGGTGTCTGAATCCTGATGTAGAATACATCCCATGCGCTGATGGCCCTGTGGGTCACTCTTGGCCTGTATCCGGTTTTACTCCTTGCGTGTCTCTCCGCTTGTCTGTAGGCTGGCCGCCACTTCAGAGGTGGGCGAGCAGCCCTGGAAATTCTACTTCAAACTTTACTGCTTCCTGGACACAGACAACGTGCCAAAAGACAGCGTGGAATTCGCCTTTATGTTTGAACAGGTAAATGGAGTTCTTAGGTTCCTTTGCAGACACGCAGGGGTGAACCCATTCATACCCTTCTCAGGTTAACTGCTAGTCCTTAGACCCCAGGCACGGCCGTAGAATTCTCAGCGTCACCAGTGAGGGATGCTCTTTTATTCACTGGTAGAAGGAAACTTGGGTACGTTTCGTATGAATGCCTGTACCAGGAACTGTCCGAGTTGGGGATAGGGAGGAGTGAGAGGGAGAGGAAATAATAAATACATGTTTTCAGTGGTACCCATTGCCAGGGAGAAATTTAAAGCCACAAAGGGGTGTTAGGGTACCATTTTATGGAAGATGGCATTTGAGAGAAATCCTGATGGTTTGAGGGAGCAAGCCAGGGGGGTGTCGTGTCACACGGCAGTGTCTCGCCCCATGAAGCCATCGACTACTTCTTCACAGGCCCACGAAGCCGTCATCCATGGCCACTACCCGGCCCCCGAGGAGAACCTGCAGGTGCTGGCTGCCCTGCGGCTCCAGTATCTGCAGGGGGATTACGCACCGCACGCCCCGGTACCGCCCCTCGAGGAGGTCTACTCGCTGCAGAGGCTCAAGGCCCGCATCAGCCAATCCACCAAGAGCTTCACGCCGGGGGAGCGGCTGGAGAAGAGGCGCACGAGCTTCCTGGAGGGGACCCTGCGGCGGAGCTTCCGGACGGGCTCCGCGATACGGCAGAAGGCAGACGAGGAGCAGATGGTGGACATGTGGGTCAAGGAGGAGGTGTGCTCCGCGCGGGCCGGCATCCTGGACAAGTGGAAGCAGCTCCAGGGCGTGAGCCAGGAGCAGGCCATGGCCAAGTACATGGCCTCGATCAAGGAGTGGCCCGGGTACGGGTCGACGCTCTTCGACGTGGAGGTGAGAGCGGGCTGCTGCTTCCTGGACCAGGTTGCACACCTGTCAGTGTGACCGGTCAAGGTCAAGGGGAAGGAGGACTGGGTGGAACACGTGGCTCTCTTGCCCTCTGAGGTTGCGTGCATGCTAAGTCGTTCGGTCATATCAGACTCCTTGCGACCCTGTGGACTGTAGCCCACTGGGCTCCTCTGTCCATGGATTCTCCAGGGGTGAATACTGGAATGAGTTTCCATGCCCTCCTCCAGGGCTTCTTCCCCACCCAGGGATCAAACCCGTGTCTCTTATGTCTCCTGCTTTGGCAAGTGGGTTCTTTACCACTAGCGCAACCTGGGAAGCCCTGCCCTTGTAGGTTAGAGCTCCCCAGTTTTACCCTTCACACCCTCCTGTACCCACCCAAAGTATTCTTCCTCCTTTTCAGTAATTACTTGTAATGTTAGAAGCAAGTGGAAAATTAAGATATTATTTATTCTTAAGTAACTGACTCTCATTCAAGCCGTACACCCAATGAAAAAGTGCTGGTAAAAATCTGCATTAAAGTTTTTAAAAATATCTTAGCAGTATGTCCATAAAATTAGAAAATTTGGATACACTTGGATTTTAATTTTTTTTCCCATGACTATTTGTAGGGAAAAATTTCTTTTACACAATTGGAATTTGGCTAAGTTTGCATCAACCCAGTACTGATTCATATCCTTTTTCTTTTTTTAAGTAGACCATTTATTGGAAGAGAATTTTATTAATGATCAAGATCAAGCCTTGACAACTGCAGCCTGAGGGCCAAATGCTGCCTGCCTTCTTTTTTTTGTAAATAAAGTTTTACTGGAATACAGCAGTGCTTTCTTTTATGTATTTTTCTCTGGCTGCTTTCAGGCTGAAATGACAGAGTTGAATAGCTGTGATCAATACCACAAAACCTAAAATGTTTGCCGTCTGTTCCTTAACAGATAAGTTTGCCAACTCTTGGTCTAGATGAGCATCTATTTTTCTTGTGATCAGAGTCATTCAGCATGTTATTTGTTGACTTTTAAAGAAGGCTTTATAAAACCCTAAATATTGATCTCTATTCCATGAGTTTTCACTGGATGCCATCTTTGGGTGGATGGGTTGATTGGTTGAGTCGGTTACATTTGTTTTTAAGTCAGGTGCTTTGTACAAGTACCTCGTCTCCTGTGTCACCGATGCGTATCACTCTTGCGTCCCATTGACTGGTGTTGTCATCCCTATATCCCAGCTCCTCTCTCTCTCCACTTATGTGTGCAAAAAAGTCTGTTGGTAAACGAATGAGATCAACCACCATACACACAAAAGGCCATTGCTGCTACTTGTCACAAGATGTATTTTGCAGGAGGAGCTGAAACTGCACAGCACATATTTGGAGAATTTCCCTCTATGATCCTAGATTTTGTATTTGAAGAACACCCATCCAAAACAGGATTGAGGCGGAACTAGAGATAGACAGGAATCCCCAGGTGGCATTAGTGGTAAAGAACCCCCTGCCAGTGCAGGAGATGTAAGAGATGCCAGTTCCATCCCTGGGTAGGGAAGATCCCCTGGAGGAGGGCATGGCAACCCACTCTAGTATTCTTGGCTGGACAATCCCATGGACAGAGAAACCTGTTGGGCTACAGTGTGTAGGGCGCAAAGCGTCAGACACAGCTGAAGTCACTTAGCATGCAGCAATAGGCTGCTTGATTTGATGGGAAATTACTGTCGAGTTTCTCGCCTGTGGCCACCTTCACGTAGCTAATTCACATGGCCAAGACAGTGGTGATGTTGAGAGGTGGAGAGTCCAAGCAAGATGCTGAATTTACCAGTTGGTGTTCTCCAAATGCATGGGGTTGATGAGTTGGTCAGAAATCAATCAAGGCAGTCAGAGAGCTACCATTTCTCACGTCTTGTATTTCAGTTGCCCTCTGCATAAAGACACATTGAATGTGTTCAGTACACCATGCAGAGGGCTGGGCTCAGAGCCCATCTTGTGGTTTCTGTGTCCTGTTTCTGACTTTGCTGATCTGATCTTGCCCCAACTCTTGCCCGCCCCCCAGTGCAAGGAAGGTGGCTTTCCCCAGGACCTCTGGCTGGGCGTCAGCGCCGATGCGGTCTCTGTCTACAAGCGTGGGGAGGGGAGGCCATTGGAAGTCTTCCAGTACGAACACATCCTCTCCTTCGGTGCCCCCCTGGCCAACACCTACAAGATCGTCGTCGATGAGAGGGAGCTGCTCTTTGAAACAAGTGAGGTAAGAGGCAAACCTTTCGTCCGTGGCCTTGATGAATTAGCAAGACAACATCCCAGTTCCTGATGCCTTTGACCAAATAGCTTTATTTGCATATTTCGCTCTAAGACATAGGAAAATACAGTATGGTGGTCCCTCCCCTGCTGCAGGTTTCTCACAGGCCAAAATCTGACAGTCCCACGTTTCTTCTGTATACCTTTGCAATGGAGAAATTTGGTTTTCAGCTGTCAGGGGATTTTACCCTTGCAGGAAAAGAAGAGAAAGGGAAGTGACATAGAAATGAAGAGATTTGGTTTCCAGCTGTCAGGGGGGTCTTACCCTTGAAGGAGGAGAAAGGGAAGTGACACAGAGGTCCAAAAAATTATATATAATTTGGCAATAAAGCCTTGCGAAAATTATTAGACGAGGTGGCAGTGGGTCACAGCCATGGGACTGGGGCCAGGCAGCGCCCACGGAGCAGGAGGGTGAGTGGCAGCCCAGCCTGGGAAGAGCTAATTCTCACAATAAAAATCACAAAACCCCTGTATATATGCCATCCTACTCCAAAGCATAAAATGTAGTAGTAATCATGATGAGAATGCAGGAAGCCTGTTGAGGTCTCCACACAGGGAGCTGCCAGCAAGCAAAGGTGAGAAATGGGCGTGAATCCCAAGTGAGGGTGAGGTGCTGGGAGGTGATCACTGGACCACAGATGTGGTGCAGGAGGTGTGCGGTGGGGTGGAAGGAGGGTCCCTGGTGCCCGGCTGCTGGGTTTGGTCAACTCCAGTAGAGAGCAGAGAACCGCTGTGAGATCTTTGTGCATGGTGTGTCAGGACAGTGCTTTTACAGGGATGTCCAGTGGGATTAGAAGGAAGAGAGATCAGGAAGACGGAAGCCAGTTAGGATGTCTCTGCAGGGACCCAGGCCAGCCGTCGGGAGGAATGGGCCGGAAAGGGGCAGCAGTGAACACACCATGAAAGAGCCCCTGCACGTGCAGAGTCTGCAGGGAGCAGAACCTGCGTGGGTGGCTCTTGGTGGGGTGGGAGGTGGTGGTCCCCATTTCCGCCCGCCGCCCCCCGGCCCTCAGTTCTGTTTCTCCAGCTGTATCACGAGATGCTGACTGGCAGGATGGGATCCAATCTTTAAAAGCTGTGATGTGGGCTCTGTTGTGTTGCCCTTATTTTCAATGGGGACAGTCATCCCAGCCCTGATCATACCAAGACCCTTAATGTGATTAGGTGGGGGGCTTTATTTTACCTGCAAAATGCGACAGTTTTACATCAGGCAACCACCAGGTGGCGCAGTGGAAGGACGAGGCCACGAGTTCGTTCTCCCCACCAGGAGCCAAAGGGCAAAAGCAGTTGAACTTTTGGCTGAATCCGTGGATTCACACGGGGCAGGTTGCTGGCTTTTGCAGGCGGGACGGACCCCCGCTTGCCCACGCTGGGCGGAGGATGTCTGATTGTTAGCCTGGGCGCCCTGGCCTTGCGGACACTTGGTGACCGTGGTCCTACTCTGCTCCCCCGGCAGGTGGTGGACGTGGCCAAGCTCATGAAAGCCTACATCAGCATGATCGTGAAGAAGCGCTACAGCACCTCTCGCTCCGTGAGCAGCCAGGGCAGCTCCAGGTGAAGGCAGCCTGAGTCCACGCGAACTCAAAATCTGCACGCGCCACCCTGCTCCTTGGCCCCCGCCGGCTCCCGCGTCTGCAGTCTGAATTGCGGCCGCCCCAGACTTTCCAGAAGCCCCTCGTTGGAGGGAGGTGTCTTGGGGGACCTTTCGCCCTGTCCATTCCAGCGATCGGTGTATTCAGCTGTACCACCTTAACCCAGTGTCCAAAGCTTTACTTCTCTAGGTGACACATGCCTTAAAAAGAGAGGAAACGAAACCCACGCTGCCACCAAAGCAGCCGGAAGTGCCTTAACTCCGTGGAGCCGACATGAACCCCCCGTAACTGTGCTACTGAAGGGAGATAGATGCTCGCCCCTGCTTTACGGGAAGGCTTGCTGAGCTTGGGGTGGGGGAGGGGCGTCGATCCATCAATTCTGCACTAACCTCCCACTGGCCTTATTTCCCCTGGGAGGGAAGGTGAGGGAGTTGGGGAGAGGGACGGAGAGAGAGCGTAAGAGGATGGTCTGTTTTAGGTGGAGAGCTGCTGGCAGCCTTCCTCACAGACGCCTATTAACTTCTTCTCTGTTTCATCTTTAACGTGCATGCGCTTGCCTGTGCACGCATGTGTTCATAAACACATCACTTTCATCATTGTTCCGCGAGCCTTGAAAGCGAAGGGAAAGAGGATGTGCAATGAATGGTGTAGCATCTGTATATTTTAATCGTTCAGAGTCAAGAGTCCTCAACTGTTACTTTGCAAGGTGGTTTTACTAACAACCCGGAATCCTGGATTTTTCCTGTCTTTGCTGTAGTTCAAAAGCCACATTTTTGACTCCAGTTTGTATTACATGTAGCAAAGTCTGCAGTCTGTGTCTGCTGTATTATAAACAGATGTGCAGCCTGCAAATAACTGTATTTATAAACCACTCTTAAACAGCTGGCTCCAAGGCTGCTTTTAGAACTGTATGAAGTCACTTTGGAGTCTTCAGTTTCTAAGAGATTTAAGTTAAAAAATGTTTCCTGGAAGGTTAGCTTGAATCACTCTGTGGATAGATTGTGACTTAACCCTGTTTGAATATGAGGGAAAGCTGTCACCTTCCTTGAAAGCAACTTGAGCAAATCTTTAAAGGACCCTGACATTCAATGCTGAGGCTTTAATAAAATACACACCTATTTTATCCCAAGTTTATAATGGTGGCCTGAACAAGGCCCCTGTAAATAAATCAGCATTTATGACCAGACAAAAGATAATCTGGTCTTGGACTTCTATTTTTATACAGAAAACTTGTAAAGACTTAGGCCAACTAAGTCTACCCACCAAGAGAAGAAACTTGCCTTATCCCTATGGATAGCCATGCGGAATCATTGTTTCTTGGCTCAAGAAAGTCTGACAATAAAAGATACTAGCTAATGTTCAGTGTCTTTTCTTTATGGGGTGGCTCTCAATACCACATGGGCTTTGTGTTTTTGTTGGGTTTTCATTTTAATGCTTAAGGCTTCAAAGGGCCAAAGCTGTGTGTTTCATGCACTTGATCATCAGGACTATATGTCAACCACGTCGTCATTTCAGCAGCTTTTTAGACACAGAGCATGACCCCCAGAAAGCGGAGAAGGTAAACACCAGGTTCAGTGAAATCGCAGAAATCTGAGGACTTGAATTGTGGATGTTGGACTGTCTCCTGTAGCCGAGCCCCAAGACGCCTGATGGCAGTGCCTCTGTCCCGCCACCTGCTTGCAGCCCCGCTCACCTGCTTGTGAGCGGAATACACAGGGAATTTGTTTAGCGACTGATTTCCCCCAAAGAACCTACACAGGCTCCTCAATCAGACGTGGCATGTGACGTCACTGGTCCCCCCAGTGTCCTTCTCATCACCTGTGTGTCCTGGAGCTGCCGCCTCCCAGGAGCAATCAGGAGGTGATCCGAAGCCAAGTACCCCCCAGCACTTGGCCTGGAGGTGACCAAACAAAAGTGAGCTAAGACTCCAGTATTTTATTTTTGTCACTGTTTTTATTTCAGGCCCCAAGAGCAGCCGGCAGAAGTGCCTTTTCCCCTGCTGACCACTCAGGACCGCCTCTATAACTTCTCATACCCCAGAAGGGTGCCCCACGCCCCCAGTCACATAATGAGGAAGTGGGCAGAGACAGGCAAAGTGACTTGGCTGAGGCATTGCAGCAGTGCCGGACTTGGACCCAGGTCTCTCTACACAGAAGCTTTTACCCATCAGTAGCTTCAATGTAACATTTTATTTAGAAGTAATTACAGATTCAAGTGAAGTTGGAATAGAAGTACAGAAAGGCCTCTACACCCTTCACCTGGGTGTCCTCAGGGGTAACATCTCGCACAATTGCAGAAAAGATCACAGCTAAGAAACTGAGTTTCCTCCATCTGCAGTTTATTCTGATTTCACCAGATTGACACGCACTCATTGTGTGTAAGGCTAATAGGTTTGTGCACGTGACCTGTGGAGTAATGTGGAGTCTCTGCTTACTACAGAGAAAGGCATCAACATGGACAACTAGTTGGACAACCTAGTTTTTTCATTTGTTCTCATTTTTAATTCTTTTAGAAGATAATACACATAGGTGGGGTTTTTCTTATTCAAACAGTGAGAGTAAAATGACTTTTCCACCCAGCTGTGATCCCCTGGTTTACCCAATTTAATTCCCCAGAAACTATTTTTACCATTTTTTAGAATGTTCTTCCAGAAATATTCCAAGCATATAATCACATAAATATTCCCAACCCCTTCCATTTTAAATACACAAAAGCATAAACTCTTTCACCTTCCTTTTCTCCCAGGATATTTTAGATATGACTGTACATGGTATCTCTAGAGGTATCTCTAGAGGTGCCTAGTCCTTTTTGTGTCCTAGACAGCTTTGGAGAGGAAAAAAAAGCCCACTTGATTTATCTCTAAAAATAGTTCAGAAATGTAACAAAGCAAACATTTGTGAGACTTTTTACTAAGCACCTTAAGTTGGGTCACATACACGCTTCTAGTCAAATTCTATATTTAATCTATTTCATCCATTGGGATCTTTGATATATAATAGAAATACATGTGTCCTTTGGGTATACAAATACATGCTTTAAAGAACATAAAAATTCTGATCCACTAAACCTTATTATCTATTAATAATAGTGAACAAAACAATATATAAAACTGAAGACCTGGGTTTGATCCCTGGGTCAGGAAGATTCCCTGGAGAAAGGAATGGCAACCCACTCCAGTATTCTTGCCTGGAGAATCCCATGAACAGAGGAGCCTGGCGGGCTGCAGCCCATGGAGTCCTACAGGGACTACATGACTGAGTGACTTGCACTCACTCACCCAAATTTAACCAGTACCTTTATGCCTGTTTTGTACAACTGACCAGAGAAACATCATGATATTTGGGAAAGCGTTGGATCTGGATTCTAAGCTTGGCATTACCATTTTCAAATCTGTAATTTTGATCTTTTAGGTCAGAGGTCTGGAAACTATAGCCCAGAGACCAACTGCTTTCTAAATAGTTATTCTAAATACTTTCTAAATAGCACATCTCTGCCTGCTGATTTGTGTGGTATCTAGAAGTGTGATTACCATTCAACAGCAGAGTTGGTGTGTTGTGACAGGAG
The DNA here is from genome assembly GCF_027580195.1 of Bos mutus. Classification (NCBI taxonomy): domain Eukaryota; kingdom Metazoa; phylum Chordata; class Mammalia; order Artiodactyla; family Bovidae; genus Bos; species Bos mutus. The sequence continues at coordinate 56,368,609 of NC_091636.1, forward strand.
CTCTTGCAAAGCCCAAGTATTTACATTCTGGTCCTTTGTGGAAGGAGTTTGTGGACCCCTGTTTTAAGTAATTACAGAAGTATGCTATCTCCTTTGTGACCAGCTGTTAGCTCTAGTTGGGATTTTGATTTCATATGTCAGACATAGGATAGAGTCCCTGGTTTTGGATCTGTTGCTTTGTCTTGTCCACCATATTGAATGACCTTCCTGATCGGCCCTCCTTGCATTTCTCAGCACAGATCTGGTTTCTGCCTGATCAGTCCCTAGGTTTTGACAAGAGCTTCTTCAGGACAGAAAATGTCTTCTGTCCACGTGCCCAAGAAATCCAGCATGGTGCCCTCCGGGAATGCCCCAGAAGCTGAGTTTAGCCAGACATAGTGATCAAGTCCCAGCCCCAACTCTCAAGGAGTTGTGGAGATGAGACAGATGCAGGTGAAGATGCTACGTGACCACACAAGGTGACCGCAGTGGTCAGGTGAGTTCCAGGAAATCCAGGGAGTGGTGTTCCAGGTGCCCAGAGCACGTAGGTCCATGTGACTGGGAGGGGCGTGGAGGAGCTCCCTCAAGAGTGGGGCACCTTGAGTGGGTCTTGCCCTGCGGCAGAGGGAATTCCTGGGGGGGGGGCCCTCAAGGAGCCTGAGCACAGAGCTGTAGGCATGGAGCAGGTGTCAGGACAAAGGTCAGAAGCCATGTCCTAGCTCCCCAGCCCCAGATGGCATCTTTCTTGGTCTCCATACTTCCATCTTTTGTACCCTTCACCCCATCCCCATATGCTGTTATCCACAGACAAGATGCCTGGAATGTCTTTATCAAACATAAATCCAAATATGCGTGCATACTCAGTCGCTTCAGTTGTGTCCGGTGACCCTATGGACTGTGGCCCACCAGGCTCCTCTATCCATGGGATTCTCCAGGCAAGAATACTGGACTGGGTTGCCCTCCTCCAGGGGATCTTCCAAACCCAGGGATCAAATCTGAGTCCTTTAGGTCTGCATTGGCAGAGTGCCACCTGGGAAGCCCAATGCACTCTTGCACTGAAAACCCTCCTGTAACCTAACCAAAAGATGAATCTCTACTACACGCCCTGTGCTTTCTGCCCGGCTGCGTCCAGCCTTGTCTGATGCACACTCTGCCTCACCCATGTGTCAGCCCATATTGCTGGCTCCAACTCAGTGGCACATACCTCGGCCGGCTGGCCCTATTTTAATTTTGCCCCCCTTTTGTCACCCGAACTTAGAGCATTCTTCTGCCCAGCAGTGGGAAGGTGACCCTGACGTTTACTGCTGAGACCTAGTGTCTGAGTCAGGATGACAAGAGCTGTAATTCTCCAGCACTCGATGTTCTGGCAGCACTGACTTGCTGGCAGATAAATTCATCTCCGGGCTCCCCAGGGAAAACAATCCCATTTTGTAGTGTTTGCTGATTTCCAGGGTGGCAATATTCCCACTATGGCTGATTGCAAGCTCCGAGGTGACATTGCTGCACGCAGAGTGGAAACGAGATGCATAGTCGGCTCCCCAAAGCTGGTAGAAGCTGGGTCCTTACCCCCAACAGAAAAGACACATCAATAAATAATTTTTCAATAAAAAGCGGCATCTTAGAGGAAACCCTCTGAAGGAAATAAAAAGGAAGATGCTTAGAAAGCTTGCAGCATTTTGAGTGAGGGAAAGATGTGGGAAAATTAAAGATGTTTTTAAAGTATAGAGACAGTGCCTGTCTTTAGTTCACCCAGGCACCTTTACTTTTTCTTTCAGGTAATAACAGGATCAGAGTTGATGAGCAGTTTGAGACATAAACAGGGTCTACTGTCCCAGAGGCATCCAGACGTTTGTTTGGTGGGAACCAGTTGCCAGATTAGAGGTCTCCCTATCCCCTCCTGACATGCCAGGAAAGAAAATGAATAATTCCTCTAACTCTGATGTCTTGGGGGAAATGATTCTCTGTACATTTACTTGACACTGAGGAAATTTAATAGTCCTCTTGATTAAAGATATGATAACCCCAAGAATAACACCAACCAGAACATAATTTAATTAATTTAGTGAGTATTTACTACATTCTTGCTGTTTGGATAAAAAAGCGAAACACCTTCTCAGCGGGGTTTGCCAAGGAAACCCAAGAATTATCTAAATTGCTTAGAGTCTGAAAGTTGAAAGTATGAGTCACTTAGTCATGTCTGACTCTGTAACCACATGGACTGTAGCCCACCAGGCTCCTCCGTCCATGGAATTCTCCAGGCAAGAATACTGGAGTGGGTAGCCATTCTCTTCTCCAGGGGATCTTCCTGACCCAGGGATCAAACCCAGGTCTCCTGCATTGCAGGCAGATTCTTTACCATCTGAGCCAGGAGAGAAGCCCAGCCTAGCTGGAGATAAAATATATAAATACGTGAAGCCAGAAGTTGATTCTAACATATGCTGATCATTGCATATGTGTTGAAGTGTCCAGAAAACAAGAATTCGAGGAGGAAAGTTTTCAAAGGTGAATAATGAGCCAGAAAATGCAGGTTTGTGATGTATGATGTGAGCTCATGCTGGCGGGACGAGTCGTTCCTCCTCACACTCCCCTTTCGCTGTGTTTTTCCCTTGACCATCTCTCTCTGATGTAACCAGTGGCATTAGTTAGCATTTGCTCAGCACATGTAATGGTTCAGGCTTGGTGTCAAGTACACAGTCCTCATCATCTCATTGTGTCCTCTCAGTGGCTGTGATGTAGATGCTGGCAAATCTATTTTATGCTGAGGACACTGGGGTGTAGAAGGTCATTTATTTAACTAGCTGTAACAGCTTTGTTGTGTAACAAGTCACTCTAGAATCCAGTGGCTAATGCAACAAGCCTTTATTGAGAGCATGATTCTATAGGGGACAGTTTCCCTGATGGGTTCACTCATGACTCTGCAAGTCAGCTGCAGCCAGTTCTCTTTGTTGATCCTGCCCTGTCTTTGTCCTGTGCCTGTGAGAGTTGGACTGTGAAGAAGGCTGAGCGCCAAAGAATTGATGCTTTTGAACTGCGGTGTTGGAGAAGACACTTGAGAGGCCCTTGGACTGCAAGGAGATCCAACCAGTCCATCCTAAAGGAGATCAGTCCTAAGTGTTCATTGGAAGGACTGATATTGAAGCTGAAAATCTAATACTTTGTCCACCTGATGCGAAAGGCTGACTCATTGGAAAAGACTGATGCTGGGAAAGATTGAAGGCAGGAGAAGGGGATGACAGAAGATGAGATGGTTGGATGGCATCACCAGCTCGATGGATGTGAGTTTGAGCATGCTCCAGGAGTTGGTGATGGACAGGGAAACCTGGCGTGCTGCAGCCCCTGGGGTCGCAAAGAGTAGGACATGACTGAGTGGCTGAACTGAGCTGAACTGGGGCCTCAGATGGGTGGTTGAGCTCTGCTCTATGGGGTCTCTTATCTACTACTTAACTAGTGTTAGCTGATTCACAGGACATTTTGGCAAGACCTCAAGAAAACTAGCAGGCAGTCTCTTGAGACTTATGTTTAAAATAGTCACATGATTAATTCTGCCCCATTCTATTGGCTAAAGCAAAACCCAATGCCAGACCAGAGCCAAGAGATGAGGGAACAAACTCCATGGCTTGATGGAAGTTGCTGCCAAGTCACTCAGTCAGAGTGGGGAGAATTGTAGCCGTTTTTGTAATCTGCCTTGCTGGCTGAAAAATCATAAAACTACAATGGACAGAGAATTCAAACCTGGGTTCATGTGAAATCTTGCTCGTATCACAAAGCTATATTAAAATCCAAATACTTCCTCTCTGTTTCTTCATAAGGCCACCCCCATCCTAGGGGGCACAGTCTGCTAGCATCCCGCCAACGGCTTCCTCTGGATAGCTAAGCACTCTTAATGTACACAGACACACATGCCCACATTACTCCCTCCTCCAAGTATCTGTTCATGTTCTTCCCTTGCCTGAAACGCCCTTTCTCCCCTTGCATCTTTTCTTCATCTTTGGCAACCTGGTTTAGATGTCAATTCCTTCACAAAGCTGCCTGTTGCAGAGATGGCTAACCATCCACCAGGCATCTATCCATTCTCTCCTTTTACCTTATAGTAAAAGAATTCCCCTAAGCTTTAGCTTGCAACAGATACTCAGCTACAGAATACATTTCCCAGCCTCCCTTGCAGCTTAGTGTGTGTGTGTGTGTGTGGTAGTTTTAAAATATGCTGCAACTTCCTCATACCCAGACCATAAAAAGGTCAGGTCTCACCTTGTGAATAAAGGACCAGCCATGGTGACTCTAGGCTTCCCTGGTGGCTCAGCAGCAAAGAATCCGCCTGCAATGCAGGGGTCACAGGAGACTTGAGTTTGATCCCTGGGTCAGGAAGATTCCCTGGGAAAGGAAATGGCAACCCACTCCCATAACCTTGCCTGGGAAATCCCATGGACAGAGGAGCCTGGCAGGCTACAGTCCATGGGTCCCAAAGAGACATGACTGAGTGACTAAATACCAGTTTAGTGACTCCACTTCTAATAAACGGGATGTGGTGGAAGTGATCCTGCCCAGCTTACAAGCCAGGTCAGCAAAGGTGGCCTATCTTCATCTGCTCTCTTGGGAACCACACCTTAAATGCTCTGAACTGACAGGAAGTCCCCCTAACCTGAAGCGGCAGTGCTGAAAAGATTATGCCAGGAGGTCACGTAGAGATGGACAAGCCCGAGTGGACCATCACCCACTGTTGATCCCATAAGTCTCAACCATAATGTGTGAGGGTCTTTAGATCATCTCAGCCACTAACTTATTTTTACTTTTTTTAAACAGTTTTTTTTTTAATTTTATTTATTTTTGGCTGCTTTGGGTCTTCATTGTTGTTTCGTAGGCTTTTCTCTAGTTCCGGCAACCGTGGGCTACTCTTCATGGCGGTACCCCAGCTTCTCATTGTGATGGCTTCTCTTGTTGCAGAGCACAGGCTCTAGGCACTTGGGCTTCAGTAGTTGCAGAGCACGGGCTCAGTAGTTGTGGCTCACGGGCTTAGTTGCTTGGGAGCATGTGGGATATTCCCAGATCAGGGATCGAACCCGGGTCTCCTGCATTGGCAGGCGGATTCCTACTGCTCCTCCACTAGGGAAGTCCCTCAGCCACTAACTTTAAATCCCCCTTCATGCAAAATCCACTCCCTCCCTCTCCAGACCCATCAAAGTCTTATCTATTGAGGCATCAAGTTCAGGCTTGAGGCCTAAGACCTTGTCATCTAAATCAAGCTCCACTGTGAATGAGGCTCCTTGGTTGTGGTCCCCAGATACAGCTCATTGATTAAAGTCTTGTTGATTGGAAGGTCTCTGCACTAAAGAGACAAGTTTTCTATGCTCCCATACCATAATGGGACTGGCAAAAGATAACAGCTGTGGACATTAATTTTTAAAGGGCGAAGGTAGGAGGCACATGGGAGAAGGCGATGGCGCCCCACTCCAGTACTGTTGCCTGGAAAATCCCATGGATGGATGAGCCTGGTGGGCTGCAGTCCATGGGTCGATAAGAGTCAGACACGACTGAGCGACTTCACTTTCACTTTCCACTTTCCACTTTCATGCATGGGAGAAGGAAATGGCAACCCACTCCAGTGTTCTTGCCTGGAGAATCCCATGGACGGAGAAGCCTGGTAGGCTGTAGTCCACGGGTCGCACAGAGTCGGACACGACTGAAGCGACTTAGCAGCAGCAGCAGCAGGAGGCACATAGCCGTCACTGTTGTTGTCATTGTTCAGTCGCTCAGTTGTGTCTGACTTTGTGACCCCATGGACTGCAGCACGCCAGGCCTCCCTGTCCATCACCAACTCCCAGAGCTTACTCAAACTCATGTCCATTGAATCAGTGATGCCATCCAACCATCTCATCCTCTGTCATCCCCTTCTTCTCCCACCTTCAATCTTTCCCAGCATCAGGGTCTTTTCCAATGACTCAGTCAGTCCTTCACATCAGGTGGTCAAAGTATTGCAGTTTCAGCTTCAGCATCAGTCCTTCCAATGAATATTCAGGATTGATTTCCTTTAGGATTGACTGGTTGGATCTCCTTGCAGTCCAAGGGACTCTCAAGAGTCTTCTCCAACACCACAGTTCAAAAGCATCAATTCTTCAATGCTCAGCCTTCTTATCAGTCACTAATCCATAGCATTTAAAGAATAATGAGTGGGAGGGATGTTTAAGTGGGAGGGGACATGGGTAAACCTATGGCCTATTCATGCTGATATTTGATAGAAACCAACACAATACAATAAAGCAATTGTCCTTCAATTAAAAATAAAGAGAAAAAGAAAGAATAATGACTCAGAGGATAGACCCAAGAACCCATGGAGAATGATCCCAGTTAGCAGAACTGAGTCAGTCCTGATAGTGTGTTAAGTGAATTTCGGAAGTGCATGAAGGAGAAGACTCGATGATTTGGACCAGGGGACCAATCACGGTGGCTTTAAATGCACCCACAAATCCTCTGATAACCCTCCCGTAAGCAGGTGGAGTTCGATTCTCCTCTTTCTAAAAAATAGAATGTGGCAGAGGAACAATGTTCAATTCCCAAAGCCAAGTCATGAAAATGGACACAACAGTTTTTTTTGACTCGTGGGATGTGTGCTTTTGGGGTACAACAGTCCCGTACTGGAGACACCAGGTAAAAAGCTATAGGGAGAAAGATAGCGTAGGCACCAGACGTCAGCTAACCCTAGAAACAAAAATAGGAGGAAATCGGTTTATAACCCAGTTTATTATACAGGTGAAGTAGCTAGATTCATCACTTTAATTTCACGGTCCTCTTAAATGATGCTTGGTGTAAAAAATAATCTGATTTCTAATATGACAAAATATATCCTTTCATGACAAAGAAAATGCCATCTATTGGTAAGTTGGAAGACTTTGCTTGAAATATTTGTCTTTTAAACCATCTGGCCTTCTGTTGCTTGGTAGAATCATGAATTTTTTAAAAGTAAATTTTTGCTGCTATTCACCCAGAGCATGCTACCCAGAATCATCCATGTGAGATAGCAAATTGATACCTGCCATTAAAGTCGCCTCTTCTTCCCCTCATTCTGCACAAATGGCTGTCATGCAGGTCTTGGTTTGATTATCTCCCTAGAAGAGCCTTTCTTCACCACCAAATATAATATGGCGAGACTTTTATCACATCCCTGTGGTTTAAATAGCACTTGCCACAAATGGTATTTTTCTTATTTAATGGTTTCTTGCACGTCTTCCCCAGTTAGGATGTAAGCTCGAGGAGAACAGAAATCGTTTTATATTTATCACTGTGACTCTGTTAACTAGAACGGTGTCTGAACATAGTAGATGTTCAGTAATTATTTCTCGAATCAATGAAGGAATAAATGGTGACTTTCAGCTGGGGGAGGGAGGCACATTAGATGAGATTCCCTAGAGAACAGAGCCCATAGCAGAGATTAACTGCTGAGGCTTAAAAAGGGCAATCCCAGGGCAGCAAGTTTAAGGCAGTGAGGTGGAGGAGGATGGAAGGCAAGGCAAAGGACCGTGTCACTGTGCCAGCCGCTGCCTCCCAGGGAACCGTGAGAGACCCCACCCCCCAGGTGCTCAGTAGGAGCCTCTCTGGGGCCACGGGCGATGTCTCTGCACAGGTCCCCCAGGGACTTCCTGCCTCGGAGTTCTCCAGGAAGGAGGAAAGAAATGTCTTCTTGGATAGGTCCTGCCTCCTGGTTCCCATTGGTTGAATTTTGCCACATAGGGGGTCAGGTCCCTCCCCTTTGGGCTTCCTCAATAGCTCAGCTGGTAAAGAATCCACCTGCCATGCAGTAGCCCCCAGTTCGATTCCTGGGTTGGGAAGATCCCCTGAAGAAGAGATAGGCTACCCACTCCGGTATTCTGGGGCTTCCCTGGTGGCTCAGTTGGTAAAGAATCTGCCTGCAATGCGGGAGACCTGGGTTCAATCCCTGGGTTGGGAAGATCCCCTGGAGAAGGGAAAGGCTACCCACTCCAGTATTCTGGCCTGGAGAATTCCTTGGACTGTATAGTCCATGGGGTCGAAAGGACTCTAACAACTGAGCAACTTTCACTTCCTCCCTCACCTTTCCATGTCATCTGGTGCCTTTAAAGCCACGTGGGAAGCCATATCCCTCACGTTGGCAGGCTGAACAGTGGTCGCCAAAGATACCCTCATCCCAAAGGAAGATGTGGTACATGTGTATGGTGGAGTATTGCTCGGCCATTAAAAAGAATGACATAATGCCATGTGAAACAACATGGATGGACGTGTAGACTGTCATACTGAGCGAAGGAGGTCAGGCAGAGAAAGATAACTATCATGTGATTATCACTTGCCAAACATATATGCCAAATTTGAAAAGAAATTATACAAATGAACTTACTGACAAAACAGAGACAGACTCATAGACTTAGAGAATGAACTTACAGGGGCATGGGGGGAAGGTGGGGGGAAGGGACAGTTAGGGAGTTTGGAATGGACACGTACACACTGCTGTATTTAAAATGGGATAACTAACAAGGCCTTATGTACTGGACAGGGAACTCTGCTCAATGATAGGTGGCAGCCTGGATGAGAGGGGAGTTTGGGAGAGGATGGATACATGTACATGTATGGCTGGGTCCCTTTGCTGTCCACCTGGAACCATCAGAACATTGTTAATCAGCTGTATTCAATATAAAATAAAAAAAGTTAAAAAAAAAAACATCCTCATCCTGATCACCAGGACCTGAACATGGTACCTTATAAAACAAATGAAACTTGGCAGATGTCATGAAATTGAGGATTTTTAGATTATTCTGGGTTATCCGTGAGGGTCCAGTGTACTCACGTGTCATAAGGAGGAGGTAGGAGATCAGAGTCAGCAGGAGGAGAGGAGAAGGAAGCAAGAGGTTGGGGTGATGCAAAGAAGGGGCCACAAGCCGAGGAATGCTGGCAGCCTCTGGAAGCTGGGGGAGGAGTGGGCTGGATTCTCCCTTGGAGTTCTCAGCGGGAACCAGCCCTACTGACAGCTTGGTGTTACCCGCTGAGCCTCATTTCAGACGTCTGAGCTCCTAAACTGTAAGAGAATCAACTACTGAGTCTGTGTTAACTTGTTCCAGCAGCGACAGGAAATTAACACACATGCCCTGTAGGGGGAGCTCTTCCTTCAAATCTATGGCAGGAGGATCCAGAGGCCCCCAGATAAAGACACAGGTCAGTCTCAAGGGGTGGAAAAGGATGTGCCCACAGAGTGGCCATCAGCCTACTTGACTCTGAGAGCTTGGCGTCCGACCAGGCCAGGGCACCTGAGGAGATATGTGACATGTACACAATACAGGGACTGGTATTTATTTTTATTTTTTTGAAATTTGGCAATGCTAGGTCTTTGTTGTGGCACGTGGGATCTCGTTCCCTGACCAGGGATCACACCTGGGCCCCCTGCACTGGGAGCGCAGAGTCATAGCCACTGGACCACCAGGGAAGGCCCAGGGACTGGTATTTTAAATGACCACGAATATTAAGAAGTTGCCTGCTCAGTCATGTCCGACTCTTGCAACCCCGTGGACTGTAGCCTGCCAGGCTCCTCTGTCTATGGGATTTTTCAGGGAAGAATACTGGAGTGGATTGCCATTTCCTCCTCCAGTGGATATTCCTGACCCAGGGATATCCGGGTCCCTCATCTCTTGCATTGCAGGTGAATTCCTTATCACTGAGCCACTGGAGGAAATGTGTACATCCTGATTGTATTAATATTACATTTTATTATACTTCCTTTCCAGTCATGGTAGAGAATAGCTGCCTAGTTCCCTGGGCCTCCCAGAGTGAATTCAGTACTGTCCCATAATCTGTATCTGAGTCAGACCATCACAAACATACCTTCAAATCTGTTCATAATCTACTGAGGCAGAAACAATTTTATTTAATGTAGATTTGATATACAATTTATATCATCCTAAAGAAAATCAGTCATGAGCATTCATTGAAAGGACTGATGTTGAAGCTGAAACTCCAATCCTTTGGCCATCTGATGCGAAGAACTGACTCATTTGAAAAGACCCTGATGCTGGGAAAGATTAAAGGAGGGAGGAAAGGGGACAACAGAGGATGAGATGGTTGGATGGCATCACCAGCTGGATGGACATGAGTTTGAGTAAACTCTGGGAGTTGATGATGGACAGGGAGGCCTGGAGTGCTGCAGTCCATGGGGTCACAAAGAGTTGGACACAACTGAGCGACTGAACTGAACTGTATGAGGGTAACTTAAGCAAACAAACTCCTACATTTGACTGCCTAATAAAATTAAAGGTGATTTCTTACTTACATATCTATCCAATATGGGCATCCTGTAGAAAGGATGATGGTTCTGCTCCTGTGGCTATTCAGGGGCCCTGGCAGATACAGGCCTTGCTTGCTTCTACATTTACCATTCAAGCTACCTTAGGCATAAACAGGTGGCGGAGTGGGAACAGTGGATTGGGTAAGGACGTTCACCTCTTAACCTCCTCGGCCTGGAAGTGACATCACTTCTGCTTACAGCCCTCCAGCAAGATCTACTCACATAGCATTACTTCTATGTGAGGGATGCTGGGAAATGTAGTTTCAGGCTTTTCAGTAACAACTATACATTAGATAAGGGGAGACTGAAGCTTTGGTGGACAGCTGCTCCTCTGGACAAGAACTATTCATGAAGATTCTTTCCCCTAAATATGGAAAACTCTTCCTCCAGCTAAAAAGGAACACTCAAGGGAATTTAAGCCAGCTTTTTCATTTTCTTTAACCTTCATCAAGAGGCTCTTTATTTCCTCTTTGCTTGCTGCCATTAAAATGGTTTCAGCTGCATATCTAAGGTGTTGATATATCTCCTGGCAATCTTGATCCCAGCTTGTGAGTCATCCAGTCTAGCATTTCTCATGATGTACTCTGCATATAAGTTAAATAATCAAGGTGACAGTATATAGCCTTAACATACTTCTTTCCCAATTTGAACCAGTCTGTTGTTCCATGTCTGGTTCTAACTGTTGCTTCTTGTTCTGCATACAAGTTTCTCAGGAGACAGGTAAGGTGGTCTGGTATTCCCATCTGTTTATGAACTTTGCACAGTTTGTCGTGATCTACATGACTCAGGGACTGAAAAACAACAAGGGAATTAACTCGAAATCCTATTAGGTACTGAGTCTCTAGGAGCAAGACAGATGGGTAGCCAACATGAGACTGCTCAGCCTATACAGTGAAAAGGAGCCAAGGATGTATGATCAGAAGGCTGAGGCTGCCCTCCCAATAAAAAGTCACCATCCCTTGTCCAGGTTCCAGACCAGAGCCAGTGTTTGGACCCAGGCCTACTGATTGAAGAAAGACTGTATGTGCAGGAGGCAGAACCCTACAGAACTAGTATGTAGGCAGAACCCTACATACAGAACTGTATGTGGTCTTGGGTCTCCCACTCCTTTACCAAAGGGACCTTCTTGGGCAACTTAAGTGAACTCTGAATGTTGCCCAAGAGTTTTGGTGGCCAGCAGGCAAGGTCTTAGTACACATTGATACCTAGAAACACTAATCACAATCACAGGCCTCTGTCAGAGTATAAGAATACTGGGACTAGAGTAGAAATGGAGCTCTGGAGAAGGAAATTTCAATCCACTCTAGTATGCTTGTTGTGAAAATCCCACAGACAGAAGCCTGGTGGGCTACAGCTGGACGCGACTGAGCAGGCACACATATAGAAATGGAGACCTGGCCAGATCCAAGGTCCCGTGGGTCCACTGTGTCTGTGGCCCCAGCTAGTGGTCATTTCCTGAGAGCCCAAATGCTTAGTGGTTGCACAACCTCACATTTGTTCCTTGGCTTAGAGTAAGACCGCCCGAGTGCAGAGGCCAGGGAGAGTGCTCTGAAATGAATCCCCTCCGTGACCAAGATGGTGAGTCAAAACCGACAGGGCGCCCTGGGTGAAATGGCAGAAATCAGTGTCATCCCTAAAGACCTAGAGGGTCAGGGTGAGGCCCCCACCATGCTGCCTTTTAATGCACAAGTCTGGACCTTGAGAAAACCAAACACGTCCAGAGAACTATGGCAAAGTCAACCAAACATCATCCCAGTTTCTGTGACAGATGTGGTCTCACGGCCGGGTCAGAATAGCCTGGCCTCAGTGTGTGTTGTGTGTGATTTAATATTCATTCTGCCTTGGAATTGTTCTTTGAACTAATTTCAAGTGAACTGAAATCAGAAGGTAGAACTGTATGTCTGAAGATACACAAGATGTTTCATTGTTGTTTAGTCACTAAGTCATGTCTGACTTTGCAACCCCCTGGACTGTAGCCCGCCAGACTACTCTGTCCAATTTGATTTCCCAGGCAAGAATTCTGGAGTGGGTTGCCATTTCCTGCAGGGGATCTTCCTGACCCAGGGATTGAATCCTTATGTCCTGCATTGCCAGGCGAATTCTTTACCACTGAGCCGCCAGAGAAGCCCATACAAGATGTTTAGGAAAGGGTTAATTATTTTCAAAGAGAGTTATATAATTGAAGCTTAATAAATGACATAATAATAATAAATTTTCCATATGGTACTTATTTGGCAAGCTCAGTAATTCAGAACACAGCCAAATATCTATGAGGAAGTAAAACTTGGCCCCGCAGCAGTAATTAATAATTGTTCACTGCCTGGGTGCAGTCTGCTCTCCTTGTTTTAACCTTCTTCTTGTTTCGTGAGCACGCCAAGCTGGGCCTAGCTTCAGGATCATTGCACCTGCTGTTCCTCCATCCGTCATGTCCCTGCCTCCAGAACTTCACATGACTGGCTGTCTTCCTTCATTTAGGTCTCTGATCAAAAGTCACTTCCCTGACTACCCTGTCTGTTCAAGCCCCTTCTTCTGAGTTAATTGTCTTTTTGCCCTATTCTGATTTTCTTCATTGCATTTAGCACATGTTAGGTTGTTATGCTTATGGTCAGTCAGTTCAGTTCAGTCACTCAGTCATGTCCAACTCTTTGCAACCCCATAGACTGCAGCACACCAGGCCTCCCTATCCATCATCAACTCCTAGAGTTTACTCAAACTCATGTCCATTGAGTCAGTGATACCATCCAACCATCTCATCCTCTGTATCCTCCTGCCTTCTCCTCCTGCCTTCAATCTTTCCCAGCATCAGAGTCTTTTCAAATGAGTCAGTTCTTCACATCAGGTGGCCAAAGTATTGGAGTTTCAGCTTCAGCATCAGTCCTTCCAATGAATATTCAGGACTGATCTCCTTTAGGATGGACTGGTTGGATCTGCTTGCAGTCCAAGGAACTCTCAAGAGTCTTCTCCAATACCACAGTTCAAAAGTATCAGTTCTTTGGCATTCAGCTTTCTTTATAGTCCAACTCTCACATCCATACATGACTACTTGAAAAAGCATAGCTTTGACTAGCCAGACCTTTGTTGGCAAAGTAATGTCTCTGCTTTTTAATATACTGTCTAGGTTGATCATAAATTTTCTTCCAAGGAGTAAGCATCTTTTAATTTCATGGCTGCAGTCACCATCTGCAGTGATTTTGGAGTCCCCCCCCAAATAAAGTCTGTCACTGTTTCCACTGCTTATGGTCAGTTCCTAATGACTCCCATGCTCTTGTGTTGTCCCCTCTCATGATGACTCCAGGCTTAGCCATGCCATTTACCTTGGCCATTGGGACATTAAAGGGTTAACCCAATCAGAGGCCAGATAAAAGCTTGCACATTAGATTGCCTTCATGGAACCCCAGCTGCCAAATGAGGAGCTAGAACTAGCCTACTGGAGAGGCTGTACGGGGACAGCTGGCAGCCTCCCCCAGCTGCCATGCACCAAATGCCAGTTGATAGCAAATGCGTAAGTGGAGCCAGCAACACCATGGCGTGGATCTGAGACATGCCTCTCCAGCTAGCCTCTCCCCAGTCTCCAACCCATGGAATCATGAGCGCATAAAAGTCGTTTTAGGCCCCTGAGTTTGGGGATGGTTTGTTACGCAGCAGTAAATTATACCTGTCACTATTTGAAATTTTATATATACAAGAAGATTTGCTCATTGCCTGCCAACCCTTCTAAAATTTCAGCTCTGTGAAGGATAGGAACTTTACCTTGGGTACACCATGGTCCCCCAGTCTGTCTGGCCCATGGAGATACCAAGAAGACATTTTTTGTTGAATGAATGAACAGTCTTTTATGGAACAGCCTCATCTGGTCCTCTGGCTTCCAGTAAGCTCTCTAAATTTGGCCCATTAAAAAGATCTGTCCCTGTGTTTATTTGACCATGCAATAGGATCAACTAAAATTCAACATTTCCCAAGCTGATGTTATTCCTGCCATGCCCACCCCCCAGATTTGTTCCCAACCATTCCCCTCTATTTCACATTTTAGTAAGGGCACAAAAATATAACCAGTCTTTAAAAGAGCCACGATGATGGTTAATTTTATGTGTCAACTTGGCCAGGCTTTGGTGCCCAACTGTTCAAACATTAATCTAGATATTGATGTGAAGTTACTTTTATAAATAAATAAACAATAAACTTATTGATAAATAAATTATATAAATATAAAAAATGATATAAATATAACAAATAAAACTTTTAATAAATAGATAAATATAAATGTGATTAACATTTATATCAGTAGACCCTGAGTAAAGCAGATTACCCTCCATGATTTCGGTGGGCCTCACCAATCTGTTGAAGGCCTTAAGAGAAGAATCTGAAATCCCCTAAGGAAAGTGGAATTCTGTCTCCAGACTACACGTGGATTCAAGACTGAACATCAACTCGTGTGGGAATTCCCAGCCTCCCAAACTCCCCTGCAGGCTTCAGACTTGCCTGTGTCCACAACTTCATGAACGGATTCCTTAAACCTGCCTCTCTTTGTCACGATACACACACACACACACACACACACACACACACACACACACACACCCTGCTGGCTTGTTTCTCTGGAGAACCCTAACACAGGGGTTATCCTGGACCACCTCCTCTCCTTCCCTCCCAGCACTCCTTCGGTCATGAGAGCCAATTAGTGCTTTGTCACATCTCCTGCATCGACCTTTCTCTGCCTCCGCCTACCCCATCTTGCTTTAGGCTGTCAGTTAGCATCTCTCATCTCAACTATTACAAAAGTCTTTTAGTCAGTCTCTCTGTCTCATCTTTTCTCAATCTCCTGCCACTCCACCACCAGGATTATCTTTCAAGATAAGAATCAGATCATGTCACTTACCATCAGAACCTTCCCAGCATCTGCAGGATACAGCTCAAACTCTTTAGTATAACATGAGATCTCCTGATTAACTAGCCTCCATCTCTCTTACTCCTCCACAAACCCCCTAAATCTGAGCTTTATTTAACTACTTGGGGATCTCCAAACATGTTGTGACCCCTTGATAACTTCATGCATTTGCACACTTTGTTCCATTTGCTTTGAATGCCTACCAGTCTGTCTTGAAAACATTCTGACTTCCTCTTCAAGTTCTAGCTTAGAGCTACTCCGTTCCAAAGTTGTGCCTGGATGCCTGGTCATAATTTTTAGACTGTGATAAAGATCTTTTCATAAATCTTAGCTTATTCTATTGACATTCATGTATGTGTCTGTATTTCTCAAAAGACAAGGGGCTTTTGGATGGCCAGGACTGTGTCTTATTCATAATCAGATCCCCAGTCCTAGTCTTTCCTTTGGCTCATACGAACCACTCAAAACATGTCAAGTCCATGTTTATGTGATATTTTTAAGCCCTTTGAAGGCATGCATGGTATCTCTCAGAGGATCTTGTATATAGTTGATGTTCAATGGAAGAAGATTAAATTCAATAGATAAGCTACAGTTCTCTGGAGAAAACCTAAATATTTCCTTTCCTGTTGCTGTTGTATGTCAGAAATCATCTGATTCCCATGCTCTGTTGTCACAATGATTTTAAGTCAAGCAAGAGTCCTTGGAAAGGAGAAATCATCAAAGGTCACAATCTTGGGCAAAAGAAAATAGAAGTGATGTGTGTTTTAAGATATTTATATATGAAAACTTTCTCTATTTCTTATTCTCTCACATAGTCTTCTAAAAAATAGTTGACCACATTCAAACCCACAGGAAAGTCAAAAGAACACAACAATGAACACCCAGATTCCCCTCATACAGACTCTCTAGTGTCTTGCCACACCCATTTCCTCTGTTTCTGAATTTATATACCTCTCTCTATACACACACTTCCTTTTTGCTGAAAGCAGATGGCTGCCCCCCCCACCCCGGTATTTCACCTCTAAATGTTTCATATCGCCTCACTCAGAAGGAGGACATTCCCTTACACCACCACAACACCATTATCACACCTAAGAAAAGCAACATTAATTCAACAAAATCACCTCCTGTGCAGTCTGGACTCAAATTTCCCTAATTTTCCCTCCATATGTCCTTAATAGCTAGCTTTTGACCCAGAATCCAATTAAGTTTCACACACCGACTTGACTGTTGTATTCCTTTATTCTCCTCAAGGTCTTCCTCTGTTCTTGATATCAAACACTTTGCAGATTCAATCCAGTTGACCTGCAGAACATCTTAAGTTCCAGATTCCTCTGTTCTGTCAGGATTTGATGGAGAGCAAATGTTTCCAGCAGGTTTTGTTGTGCCTCACCCACGGCAGGAGGTCCGTTCCTCAGAAGGTCAGATTGTCACACTACTGGTGATGCCAAGTGTGAGGAGAAGCACATAAGGTCTCTCCAGTGCAAAGACACACTTTCGCTTTTGTAATTAAAAAGTAACCATGAGGTTATGTCTATACCCTCTTTCCTAGAGTTTTTTTTCCCACTGGTTTGTATTTTTCATTGACGAGCATTGCTTGAATCAGTTATTACATTGAGAGTTACAAAAGGGTGCTTTTCTAAATCTGTAAGTTAGTCTATACTTACTAGCTTATAATGTTTTTTAAATTAATTTATTTTTTATTGAAAATAATTGCTTTACAGAATTTTGCTGTTTTCTGTCAAACCTCAACATGAATCAGCCATAGGTATACATATATCCTCTCCCTTTGAACCTCCCTCTCATCTCCCTCCCGATCCCACCCCTCTAGGTTGATACAGACCGCCTGTTTGAGTTTTCTGAGCCATACAGCAAATTCCCCTTGGCTATCTATTTTACATACGGTAATGTAAGTTTCCATGAGGGTGAGATGTATGGAAAGAGTAACAGAGAGCTTATAATCTTTTGTAAAGTAGAATTTTGTCTCTTTCTCTTTTGAGTCACTAGCAGTTCAGTTCACTTCAGTCGCTCAGTCATGTCTGACTCTTTGCAACCCCATGAATTGCAGCATGCCAGGCCTCCCTGTCCATCACGAACTCTTGGAGTTCACTCAAACTCAAGTTCATTGAGTCGGTGATGCCATCCAGCCATCTCATCCTCTGTCATCCCCTTCTCCTCCTGCCCCCAATCCCTCCCAGCATCAGAGTCTTTTCCAATGAGTCAACTCTTCGCATGAGGTGGCCAGAGTACTGGAGTTTCAGCTTCAGCATCGTTCCTTCCAAAGAACACCCAGGACTGATCTCCTTTAGAATGGACTGGTTGGATCTCCTTGCAGTCCAAGGGACTCTCAAGAGTCTTCTCCAACACTACAATTCAAAAGCATCAATTCTTCAGTGCTCAGCTTTCTTCACAGTCCAACTTTCACATCCATACATGACCACTGGAAAAACCATAGCCTTGACTAGTCACTATGGAATCATAAAAATTTTTTAATTCAGTATTTTGTAATCATTCGCCAAGATTATTCCTTTTGATCCTCAAAGTTTCCCAGATTTGGTCAATGGAATCCCTTCCAAGTTGGCTTCTGTGTTCTTTTGATATGAACTATTGAATCATCTTCGAACACGTCTTTGCTTTCCGGCAGGCAACATGTTCCTAACTCAGACCTAGCATCAGCCAATTCTCTAAGGAGCCTAGGTTTTTTTTTTTTTTTTTGGTAGAAACCAGGGGCTCCCTATGTGGCTTAGTGGTAAAGAATCTGCCTGCCAATGCAGGAGATGCAGGTTCACTCCTGGGTGGGGAAGATCCCCTGGAGAAGGAAATCGCAACCCACTCCAGTATACTTGCCTGGAGAATCCAATGGACAGGGGAGTTAGACACGACTCGGTGACTGAACAACAACAACAAACAATAACAATAAGTTAGAAGCCATCTGCTCCCTAAGTGAGCTCATTGCTACAGGGTATCGTTGAGTCAGGTTCTTTCTGTGGGCAGAGTTAGAATATTATCAGATCATGACCTCATACTTACTGATATCTCCAATTCAAATCCTACACCTCAGCCCTTTGATGATCTGGACTTGAGGCTTTTCTGCAAAAGCTGGGCCTTACTTGTGTGTGTGTGTGTGCTCAGTCATGTCTGACTCTTTGTAGCCCCGTGGACTGTAGCCTGCCAGGCTCCTCTGTCCATGGCCTTCTCCACGCAAGAATACTGGAGTGGGTTGCCATTTCCTCCTTTGGGGGATCTTCCCGACCCAGGGATCTAACTGGCATCTCTTACATCTCCTGCATTGGAAGGCAGGTTCTTTACCACTAGCAGCACAAAGGTGGTGGCAAAATGACACAGAAGGAAAGATTCCCTAGCCAGTCAGCCAGCTGTACGCCAGGGTGACTGCCTGCTGGGCTTCTTGCAGCGGACAAACTTCTGTACAGAAAGGGAGGGACCTCTCACAAGGGAAGGCAACTGTCCAAATGAACATTATCAAAACAGCCACCTGGGATCCAATACTTACCTGCCTGTGGATTTTTTTAACATAAAATCAGGCTTCCCTGGTGGCTTTGACTGTTAAGTGGTGGCTCCGACTGTTAAAAATCTGCCTGCAATGGGAGAGACCCAGGTTTGATCCCCAGGTCAGGAAGATCCCCTGGAGAAGGGAATGGCAACCAACTCCAGTATTCTTGTCTGGACAGAGTGGAGCCTGGCAGGCTACAGTCCATAGCACTGCAAAGAGTCAGACATGACTGAATCGACTTACATTTTCACTTTCTTTCAGCTTTTGAAGATTTTTCTACTTAGGAACAAATTAAGGACAAAGCTGCTTTTGTTGTTTCCTCTGCGCAAATGACATCTTTACCACTCAAAGCTACTTGACACATTACCCCTGGAGAAAGGTCCCCTTTATTTCCTCTGAACAGGGTTCTCAGTGGCGTGTTGTGGTTAAGCCACCCCTGGGGTGAGACTGGTTTCTCTTTCTGATTTTGCACTGTGCAGAGGATGCTGTGAGATTCTATTAGTATACAAACTTTGGTATGTGTTGCAATAATTTTTGCATGTGGTATATGTCTTCCTGTGAGATGCTGGGTGATTATTACAGACTGGCTGGGGATAGCATCTAGGTTCCCCACCCTAGGTCATGACTATGTTATCTCAAGTCATTCCCACAACCTTCTTGAGAGTCATGTATCGACCCAGAGATGGCACTGAGTGAAGTAAATCAGAGAAGGAGAAATAAGCCATTCCTTATATGTGGAATCTAAAAAGAAATCAGACGAATGAACTTACTTATAAAACAGAAACAAACTCACAGGCTTGGAGAAGGAACTTACGGTTGCAGAGGGGAAGAATGGGGGGAAGGCGTTGTTAAGGAGTTTGGGATGGACATGTACACACTGCAGTACTTAAAATAGATAACCAACAAGGACCTACTGAACAGCACAGGGAACTCTGCTCAGTACTATGTGGCAGCCTGGATGGGAGGGGAGTTTGGGGAGAATGATAAGCATATGCATGGCTGAGTCCCTTTGCTATTCACCTGAAACTATTACAACATTGTTAATAGGCTATACCCCAATACAAAATAAAAAGCTTTTTAAAAAGAAAAAGATGAGGAGGGGACTTCCCTGGTGGTCCAGTGGCTAAGACTCTGTCCTCCTAATGCAGGGGCCTGGGGTTCGATCCCTGGTCAGGGAACTGAATACCACATGCCGCAGCTAATACCTGGTGCAGGCAAATAAATACATATATAGCTCAGCTAGTATAGGAAGCTGCCTGCAATGCAGGAGAGCCCGGTTTGATCCCTGGGCTGGGAAGTTTCCCTCGGGAATGGCTAGGCTACCCATTCTAGTAATCTAGCCGGGAGAATCCCCATGGACAGAGGAGCCTGCTGGGCTACAGTCCATGGGGTCGCAATGAGTCAGATATGACTAAGCACACAGCATACACCTATTTTAAAAACAGATGAGGAAACCAAGACTCAGTGTTGTAACAGAAAGCTAGAGAGTCACTGTATTGATTCTAAGATGGCATAGATTTGAAGGTATATTTCATTCCCAGGTATGTTAAAATGGAGTGGGGGAGGACTTCCCCAGTGGTGCGGTGGATAAGAATCCACCTCACAGTGCAGGGGACAGGAGTTCGATCCCTGGCCCAGGAAGATTCTACCTGCCCTGGGGCAACTAAGCCCATGCAGTGCAACCACTGAGCCTGTGCTCTAGAGCCCGGGAGCTGCAACCACGGAAGCATGGGCACCTGGAGTCTGTACCCCATAGCAAGAGAAGCCACCGAAATGAGAAGTGCAAGCGCCGTAAAGAAAAGTAGCCCAGCTCAGCACAATCAGAGCAAAGCCCGAGGGACAACAAAGACCCAGTGCAAGTGCAAGTAAATAAATATAGGGGAAAAGTGAGTCTTAAGACCGATATAACGCAGAGGTTAGTGCTTGGACTTCCCTGGTGGTTCAGATGGTAAAGCGTCTGCCTACAATGCGGGAGACCCAGGTTCGATCCCTGGGTTGGAAAGATCCTCTGGAGAAGGGAATGGCAACCCACTCACTTATTCTTGTCTGGAGAATCCCATGGACGGAGGAGGCTGGTAGTCTACAGTCCATGGGGTCACAAAGAGTTGGACACAACTGAGGGAGTTCACTTTCACTTTCAGTGCTTGGACACTAAGAGCTACAATTAATTTAAGATCTTCCTGACTTTGAAACCCAGGCTCTTTGCACTTGAGGAAGGATTTCTGGACAAGGAGTAGAAAGCTACAGATTGGGGAACTAGGGCTTGAGAAGACAGGAAAAGGTTTTACTGTGTCAGCAAAGGCGTGAATGAGAGGGCTTGCTTGGAGTGTGGACTCAGTGAAAAGTTAATCTGACTATAGCTGAGTGTTCAGATTAGCATTAGCTAATGGTGGCCCTAGTGTTAAAGAACCGACCTGCCAATGTGGGAGACATAAGAGACGTGGGTTCAGATCCCCTGAAGGAATGTAAGACAACCCATTCCTATTCTTGCCTGGAGAATCCCATGGACAGAGGAGCCTGGAGGGCTACAGTCCATAGGGTTGCAATGAGTCAAACACGACTGAAGTGGCTTAGTAGCACAATCTGCCTACAAAGAAGTGTGACTTTTAGAGAGAGGTGACCCAGGACTTTAGAAGGTGGCTTATAATTATTTCAGTTTAGGGGTCCTGGGTAACTGGCATTGTTGGAAGCATTTGGGTGGGTGTTCCATGTTGCAAGCGGAGAAGGCAATGGCACCCCACTCCAGTACTCTTGCCTGGAAAATCCCATGGATGGAGGAGCCTGGAAGGCTGTTCACTTTCATGCATTGGAGAAGGAAATGGCAACCCACTCCAGTGTTCTTGCCTGGAGAATCCCAGGGATGGGGAAGCCTGGTGGGCTGCCGTCTATGGGGTCACACAGAGTCGGACACGACTGAAGTGACTTAGCAGTAGCAATCCATGTTGAAAGACATGTTTTGGATGAGACATATATGGTATAGATCAGAAGTGAAGGGGTTAGTGCAGTTCAGACAGGCAGCAAGTGATGAATCTGGGACAGAGAAGGTGGCTCTGAGACTGGAGAATAAGAGAGATGGGCATGGGAACATTTGGGAAGAAGGGTTCTCAGCGGTCGCTGACAAATGAGAGATGGATGGGGAGTCTATATAATTTATCATCCAAACCTGGACACCTTGAGAAAGAAAGCAAAGTGCTATTAATAACCACGGCAGACAGCAAGCATAAGCCAGGGCTGTCGTGGGCAAACCCGACATATGGTTACTCCAGACAGAGAAGGAGGGAGAGACCAGACTCAAAACTCACCCCAGTGTTTCTTGCCTTGGAGACTGTGTGTTACTGTGGTTGACAAGGCAGTCATAAATGTTCCCTCTTGTGCTGCAGTGGGATTTCTCTTTGTGATCTCCCCTTTTCCTCTCCAACAGGGCTTGTAAGGAATCAGTCCCACATGGGATGGGTTAACTCAAAAGAAATGTTGAAGCCGGGGAGTTCTCTGGGGCCCATCGTGGGGGAGCATTCCAAAAGAAGGAGTCTCTTCCTTCCAACTCTGTCCCCTCCCTTCTTTACAGGGCAAAAGTGACAACCAATTCAGGGCTTCCCAGGCGGTGCTACTGGTGAAGAACTCATCCACTAATGCAGGAGATCAAAGAGACGTGGGTTTGATCCCTGTGTCGGGAAGATCCCCCAGAGGAGGGCATGTCAGTCCACTCCAGTATTCTTGTCTGGAGAATCCCATGGACAGAGGAGCCTGGCAGGCTAGAGTCCATGGGGTTGCAAAGAGTCAGGCATGATTGAGCAACTATCACTATCACTCAAAGTGACTTAGCTCACACACATGCGAGAACCACTTCATCAGTGGGAGGGAAAATGGTCTATAGGTCCACTGGATGCATGGTTGGCAGAGCTTGGGGAATCCAGCTGTCCAGAACATGGGGAATCTGAGAGCCTGTGGGTAGCTGGCTTTGGAAGTAGAGGCCCCTGAGTCTGTGGGACCTTAAGTTCACATGCATCTTCTCCCTGAAGAAAAGAGAAAGGCCTTCAGTCCCAGCCCAGCCCTTGTCCATGCAACCCAGAGGAAGCTCCCAAGGCCATTTTGGGGGACCTGGTTTAGAGCAGGGGTGGGATGAGAGTGAGCATGCAATGGGGGAGACAGAGACCATCAGTTTTCAATAAATGGGTCTCCAAGCCAATATAGTATACTGTGGACGCATGCTCAGTTATTTCAGCCGTGTCTGACTCTTTGGGACCCCCTGCCTGTAGCCACCAGGCTTCTCTGTCCATGGGATTCTCTAGGCAAGAATACTAGAGTGGGTTGCCATGCCCTTCTCCAGGGGATCTTCCTGACCACGGGATCAAACCCAGGTCTCCTGCATCTCCTGCATTGCAGGGGGATTCTTTACAACTCAGCTACCAGGGAAGCCCCTGTAGTATACTACGAACTATATTAAATACAATCTCCAAGTTCCTTTGATGACTCAGAGGGCACTTGAGTCCTGTAAAGCCTAAGGGTCCCCATGAACAGCCCTGGCTGGGCCCCTCCATGCACAGGTCTCGGAGGATGCAGGTGACATGCCTGATTGCACGTGCCTGGCAGTGCCTGGACCACTATGTCAGCCCAAAAAGTCACCAGGTTTTGTGCCCGATTTCTAATGAACTAAAATAGGAAGAGGTGACAAACCAAATACAGACTTTGGAGGGATATCCGTGGGATGTAACGCTTGCAGCGGTTCCATGACATTCCACCACTCTAATTTTAGCTTCGAGAATACCCCTCGAGACTGAAGACCTGATTTGGAGACCTGCATTTAGAGACAATCATATTCACGGTTTTGCTTTGACAATGGACGTCCAGCTGGAATTCCTGGGCCTCAGGAGACTGGAATTCTATCGATTCTGTGGTAAAAATAAAGAAAAAGACAATAAAAAAGAAACTCACAAATTTCAGGATTCCTCCTTTACTCACAGAATTGGGTCTAAACTTGGCAAATGATGCTCAAAACTCCCTTCTGTTGATCTGTCTGTCCGAAAGTCTCATCGCATTTTCTGTTGCACGTGGTCAACCTGATCTGGCCTGTGAGCTCACACCAACCTCACCCCTCTGCCAAGTTCTCATACAGGCTGCTTCCTACCTCTGATCTGGCTCTTGTTCAGAACCCCTGCTGCTCTCTGAGCCACAGAAACCGTTGCCCACCTGCTACCTGGCTTTTCCAAAGATGCTCCAAACATGCCTTCCTTGTCTCCCCAGTCTTAGTGAAAAAATCTGTCCCGGGGTCTCTGCCAGGCTCCGTATAATCCATTGCCCCAGATACTTTTCTGCAACGCCAGCCAGGCCACTTGACTCTCCTGCTGGAAGCCTACCCAGGGTCCCAAAGCTCAGACTTCTTAGCGGTCCATTGGAGGAGACAGTAGATTTCCATCCCCACCTGCCAGAATCCTAAGAGTTTATTGTTGTTGTTGGTATCTAGTCCCTAAGTTGTGTCCTTCCACAGAGGCCTTAGTGTAGCTCAGTCACACTGACCACCTGAATGGTCTCAACACCACACCTGTCTCTCACAGCCATGTCCTTGGGACCGCTCCCGCTGTGGGAATGGTGGGCAGAACATACATCCCAGGACAGAGGAGGGGATCCGGCACCTCCAATCGCCTGGGTCCAGTTTGAGTGTCAATTAGAAGTCACGTCCTCTTGGTGAACTCCTTCAATAGGACCAGAAGGGCGGCCAGTCCGCTAAGGTGAGTGTAACTGCTGGGGCCGTGGGAAGGGGTTGGCAGTTAATGTTCTGAAATCATTGCTGCTGCTGCTGTCTGTGCTGATGTGTGTGCCTGTGGGTGGATGAAATAGTACCTTTTCAGGATACACACTCCTGCAGTGTGACCCCAGGTCCCTTCAATAAACCCTCCTGAAGACTTCCAAAAGCTCTTTTGTATATTATTAGGGAATGATACCTAACACTGAGTACCCCAACTTGGTGTGGTTGGCCACCATGCTAGAGTTCATTTCTGGTAAGCATCCCCCTTACAGAATGCTTGTCAAATTAGGTTTTTCTGGTTTGGATATTCCAGTTCTTATAAGCACAACAGTCAATCCGCACAGAAAACCAATTCCTTTTGTGACTTGGGCCTTGGAAACCAGGCACAATCTTCCTTTCCATTCCCTCTGTTGTTGCTGTCGTGGTGTGGTGTTCCTATTTCTCTCTGCTCAGTGTGATCTATTAGGCTCTCTTGTTGTTCCTGTTCAGTCGAGAAGTCACGTCTGACTCTTTGTGACTCCATGGACTGCAACACACCAGGTTTCCTTGTCCTTCACTATCTCCCAAAGTTTGCTCAAATTCACATTCATTCAATCGGTAATGCTATCTAAGCATCTCATTTAACCATCTCATTCTCTGCAGCCCTTTTCTCCTTTTGTCTTCGATCTTTCCCAGCCTTAGGGTCTTTTTCAATGAGTTGGCTCTTCACATTAGGTGGCCAATGTATTGGAGCTTCACAAAATTAACAAAGCTTAACAAAATTATCAGCACACAAAGATCTATCTGCCAGACCAAAGCTCCTTCATGTAAGGACCTAGGAGTCTAACCCGAAACATTTTAGGGGAAGAAAATACGGAGGCATTTCCCTCTTGTCCTAAGGCTTTAGCCTGAGGTTGCCTATGTGGCCTCCTAGAGTAGGAATTAATTATTCATTGCTTTTTTCTCCTATTACAAGCTTTCTAGCCACTTTTGGAAGAGAAAGGCGAGTGACCTTTTTTAAGAGTTGTGTGTATTTTGGCTTTCTTTGCCTGACTGGTTATTTTCTAAACTGTCACTTAGATTCAGTGGCTACAACTGTTTTCTTTGTCTCGCTCTCTTTTTTTCCCTCTGACATATCCCCAGTCTGTTTTCCTTGGATCTATATTTTCAAATTGTCTACCTCATTAATGTGAATCACTCTGTTCCCCGTACATGGTTGTACAAAATTCAGAAGAGAATATTAAATGATAAGGTTACTCACAGGAGTTTTAAATGTGACATGTTGTAGAGATGAGGGGACAAGGTTTATTTTAAGCATCATCAGTATTATTTTGATGCAGTCTTAGCACTGAATACATTATTCACACATCGCAAAGTTAATTAGGCAAAAACACCCAATAGCACCCAGTTATGTGTCTAGGCCAGCATCTGCTCCTGTGACATTATTTGCTGGTAATCATTAGAGGTCAGAGGTGAAAAAGATGACAGCACTTACTCCAGCTGTGCAGCATTTTAAGAGAGAAGGAAAGATTTCACAAAGCTGTGAGGAGGGAGCTTTATCAATAAGTGGAGGTAAGCGTTGCAACCCACACGTAGCAAATGAAGTTGAGCTTTTATGTGTCTTGGCTGTCAACAGCTTTTACTACTTCAGCATATCCTGATGACAGTAATTAAATTCCAGGGAGAAGAGGAATGTGTAGGATCTTGCGGACATGTTTCTAGAAGCACATCACCCTGGTTTGGAAAATGGGGATATCCTCCCCATTTCTCAATTCCTCCCTCCAGTTGTAGAGTCTAGGGCAACCCTTGGGCTGTCTCAGTCCTTTGCTAAGCAAAGGCCAGATGACACAATAAACCATCCTTAATCTTTCAAAAGCTCCTGCACCAATGCTAAGAGAGGGCACAACACTCAGGGAAAAATTGTTGTTGTTGTTTAGTCGTTAAGTGGTATCTGACTCTTTTGTGACCTCATGTCCCACTGGGATACTCTGTCCATGGGATTCTCCAGGCAAGAATACTGGAGTGGGTTGCCATTGCCTTCTCCAGGGGATCTTCCCCACCCAGGGATCAAACCTGTGTCTTTTGTATTGGCAGGTGGATTCTTTACCACGGAGCCACCAGGGAAGCCCCAGGGAAAGACTGTGTTTTCTTTTGTGGTAAAAACACCAGAATTGCTTGCATATTGCTTTTTCATGCCTCCCCAGCTACTGTATTGGGTTGTCATGAATCTGTTCATAGACAAGCCAGAAACATGAGACTTTGCATTGCCAGCAGGTCAAAAACCAAACTTCCTTCCACTACTGGACCAACTGGGGTGACCTGCCGCAGACGCATAAGGAACCATGACCTCCACCTGCCAGTTCACAACTTCACTTGTGCTGATCTCCCGACAGACATGACTGCCTCCTCTTCCCTACCCTATCCTGCCTTTACTGCCCAGTTCAGTCTCTCAGTTGTGTGTGACTCTTTGTGACCCCATGGACTGTGACACACCAGGCTTCCCTGTCCATCACCAACTCCAAGAGCCTACTCAAATTCATGTCCATCGTGTTGGTGATGCCATCCAACCATCTCATCCTCTGTCGTCCCCTTCTCCTCCCACCTTCGATCTTTCCCAGCATCAGGGTCTTTTCCAGTAAGTCGGTTCTTCACATCAGGTGGCCAAAATTCAACTTCAGCATCAGTCCTTCCAATGAATATTCCTTTGCTGCCCTCCTGCTTGCAATTCAGGACAGACACCCTCTATTCCAAAAAGCTCCCAGAAACCTGACTCCTCCACTTGTCCCTAATATTTGACACATGACTGAAGTAAGGACTCTTAGCCCTGAGTGATTATTTCCGTCACAGCAGTAATCACAATTGTCACTGGCCCTTCCTTGGACTGTGAGCTTCCTACAGGTGGAAGCCATACCCACAGAACTGAGCAAGGGGTTGAGTACATAGTAGGTGCTCAATAAACCTCTGAGTAAATTAGGCTTACACCCTTTTGAGGTATAACATACACACAGGAAAGTGCATACATTTGCAATGTACATCAGTGAATTTCTTCGTATGTGTACACCGAGGTATAAACATATATATAACCCCAGATGAACACTCTAGAACATTCTCCAGAGGCTCCCTGGAAACAACAGGCTTTAATAGCTCTAAGAATGAGCCCCATCCATCCTGTGAAAGAAGTTGGTTGCCAGTAGTAAACTCCAAGAGGATATAAGATGCTCTGATTCATCAAGGTAGAATGCTCTGCAAAGGGAAGGAACATTTTATTCTAGAGAAAAGTGACAATGGGGATGAAGGAAGAGAACATTTAAAAAATGAAAATAGGGAAAAGTGAACATAATCGTTTACCTTTTATCCCAGCCTCCCCAATCACCCAGAAGCACCAGTGAGGCCAGGTCTGAGAGATCTCAGAACTCCTGGTCACTCCGTCACAGCACCTGACCCCTGCCCTGATGCCTGCTGTGACCACAGTGACTCTGGCCAAACCTGTGTAACACACCCAAGCGGTGCTGCGTCTCAGCTCCCCGCTCACTTGTGCCCTCCATAGACCAGCGTGCATTTTGGAGCCACATGACTTTGTCCACAGGTCGGAGAGAGGAAGCCCCCTGCCACAACGCGGTGGCCTGGCGGTTCCTGATTTGTAAAACCAGAGGGCCACATGCTTCCGAATGGACCCAAAATGTTTCGCCCCCACCCCCTCTCCTCCCGGGCCCTTGCCTTTCTCAATCCAGCCTTTAAATCATCACGTTGTTCTTAAGAGTCCTGAAGATTTCGGCTATGAGGGTGCAATCTGCTCCTGCAAGGGCACTCGGTGGGGATCACTGGGGGCTGAAACACGCTGCCAGGCTCAGGGGCGCCCCATTATGCCCTCTAAAGCTGCAGGATGAGCGATCAGAGGCCCTGGCTGGAGAAAGTGAGGACGGCCAATTGCTTCCGCCCGTGGCCCGGAGACTCCCTTTTAGATAAGCGGGCGGGCGGCGGCTGGGAAGGGAAAAGGGGATCACTCCGGTGGCCCCGCTTGAGGGCCCCCGCTCCCCCGGGGACGCCGCCCGGCCCCGCCCAGCCCCGCGCCAACCCGGCCGCACCCACTTCCCCCGGGAGGCGCCCCGCCGCGGCCGACGCTGACGTCACAAGGCACCCAGCCGCCGGCGCCCCGCGGTGCGCGCCCCGCGCGGGGACCCGCCGCCCTCTCGGCGCGACACCGAGGCGCGCGCGCGCGCCCGAGCCCGTCCCCGCCCGCGCCGCCGAAGATGGCGAGCCCGGCGCCCCCGGAGCCCGCCGAGCAGGGATCCCCGGCTCCCGCCGCCGCCCCCCAGGCGCCGCCGCCGCCGACCCGGGCTCCCCCAGAGGAGCCGGAGGGGGCCGCGCCTCCAGAGGAAGGGGCGGCGGCGGGCGCGGGCCGGCAGGTGGAGGAGGCCGCGGGCGGGGTGGCCGCCGTGGTGACCTGGCTGCTGGGGGAGCCGGCGCTGTGGCTGGGCGGCCGCGCCGACGAGCTCCTGAGCTGGAAGAGGCCGCTGCACAGCCTGCTCGCCTTCGTCGGGGCCAACCTGGTGTTCTGGTGAGAGCTCGGGATGGGTGGGGCGGGGGGTGCGGGCAGGTGACCTTGGGGCGCCCGGGAGCGGACGGAGGGCGCGCCCGGGACCCGATATGGGGCGGTGGGGGGCGGTGCACGGCGGACCCTGCGGAGGAAGGTACACGCTCAGGCCCGCTTTCGCGGCCACCCTTCCCCGCACAGGTCTACACACACTCCCAACTTGCCTCCAGACTCACCTCCCCCTGTAAGCAGCTGTCATCCTCCGTGGGGGTAGCCCAGCCTCGCGGGCGAGACGATGGGCTGACCCCGCACGCACCTGGACCGGCAGGTGTGCCTCCGAGCGCACTGGACCTTTGGCTTTCTGAAACTCGCAGGTCGTGACCTGCTTGCCCAAAGCCCGCCGGACCACACGCACTTGAACCTGTGTCCGTTCTTGCCCCCAGAGAGGGCATATCTGGACCAGCTTGGGCACACGCTCAAGACTGAGCCGTCGCCATCAGTCAGCTGAGACGGGCACCGAGTGATTTGTTTGCCCATCCCACCCGGAGGCTTGGGTGTACTGTCTCTACTCCCCGAGAAGAAAACAGGAGGCAGACAGGTGGATTATGGACATCACCCCGCTCCCCAGGTGTGCGTAGTGTAAAAAAGTCTTATTTTTAGCTGAAGAATAAAGAGACTACCCAGGAATGTTCTCTGAAAAGCCCCTGATCAACAGGTTTGTCTCTTCCAAAAGCGCCCTTCGCCCTAAAGACGCGGAAATGTCTGGCTCCTTCGTGGAAGCCCCTGCCTGGTCCTCTGTTACCAGTCTGATGGGGGTGGAGAAAAAGCTGCTTTGTTTCCACCTGTGTTCTCATAACAAGCATGACCGACACTGTGCAAAATAAGCAGAGCTTCAGTGACCCATACATACCTTGTCACAGGACATTGGTTTCTTAACCTTAATAAAGTTAGGAAATAAATAAACGAACAAAACATACACAACCTGCCACTTCCTCAGTTAGCTCGTTTAACCATAATGTTTATCTGCAGATCTGTGCCAGACTGATCTTGTCTTGAAACAAACTGTTTCTTAATAGAGCCCCTGAGTGTGAATTAACCTTACTTTGGGTCTCTTAGCTATCATTGTTTCTGGAGCTTATTCTGTATTTCTCTAACCTGTTATGAAGTTATAGTGAGCACTCAAAATCAGGAAGATATATGTATGATGGTAAATTGGGCAACAATAGTCATAGGGCTGTATCTCTCTCATTTTACCAATGAGGAACATGTTTTTAAAATTATTAATTTTAAACTTTATTAAAAAAATAGCTAATAGCCTCAGAGTTCACAAGTTTAAGGTACAAAAAGTTAAACAGTCTGTAAATGTCTTTCCTATGTCTCTCTCTGGCTACCCACTTTCCTACCAGAAGCAACCAGTGTTACCGGTTTCTTGTGTATCTTTCCAGATAGTGCATATTTCAACAAATACAAAATATTCTCTGCAAATTGTGGACTACTGTCTGGGCTATTTTTCTTCTTAGCGCACTTTGGTGATCACTTTCTTGTGATCAGCTGAGTCCCACTGTATGGATGTCACACATTAACCTGTCTCCTACTGACAGAATAAGATTCTTTACAAACTTTTGCTATGACAGCGTTATAGCTAAGGGTCTGAACATGCATTATTTTGCATGTAAGCAAGTATTGCTGTAGGAGGAAGTCCCAGAAGTGGAATTGTTGGATCAGAGGGAATGCGCCCTTGTAGTTTTGATGGCTGTCATTGCATTATTATACTTCCTTGGAGTGTTACCAATTTATGCTCCTACCAACAATGCATGTGACTGCCTATTTCTTTTTATACCCTTGCCAACAGCATTTTGGAGAAGGCAATGGCACCCCACTCCAGTACTCTTGCCTGGAAAATCCCATGGACGGAGGAGCCTGGTAGGCTGCAGTCCATGGGGTCGCTAAAAGTCGGACACGACTGAGCGACTTCACTTTCACTTTTCACTTTCATGCATTGGAGAAGGAAATGGCAACCCACTGCAGTGTTCTTGCCTGGAGAATCCCAGGGACGGAGGAGCCTGATGGGCTGCCATCTATGGGGTCGCACAGAGTTGGACACGACTGAAGTGACTTAGCAGCAGCAGCAGCAACAGCATTTTAGCAAACATTTTGATTTGTAAATCTGATAGGTAAAAAAGGCTATCCAGTATGGTGTTATGGTTTTGCATTTCTCTGAGCTTGAGCATTTTTTATTATGTTCAGGAACCATTATAATTATCTTTTCTATGCATTATCTGTTTACAGAAAACTTTTATCCGTATTTTTAATTGAGTTATTAGGCTTTTCCTATTGATTTGTTAGAACTCTTTTTATATTAAGAACTTTAGCCTAATTTCTATAACATGAGTTGCAAACATTTTTTCCTGTGATATATTTTTAATGTCTATTGAAAATAATGATTTTTGCATTAAATAATTGAAAGGCATATTTAATTTTATTTGGGAATGATGTCTTCCATCCATATATTTTTTTAATAAGTATGATAGCAAGGCAAACACTGGCCATAGGTTTTCTGTTTATCTGTTTTGTTTCTCCTTTTTGGAGAATTTACAATCCTATGTGTATATTTTCATGGACAGAAAAATGACTGTCCTGCTTTTGAAATTTGAAGTACTTGCTAATTGGAATTTCTGACCCATTTATTAATTTCATTAAAATGTTGTAGTTTTCCCCATTTTGCTCCTAGGTTGAAATATTCTTTCAAGGACTTTGTTTTCTCTAAATAGTGTACCTCTTATCAAGCTATCTTAAATTATGTGGCACTGACATTCTGTGTCCCAAGAACTCTAAAACTGTATTTTTATGCTCACTAATGTTTTATTTATAATAGTGAAAATTGAATAAAACTTAAATGACAAAACATAACACTAGTTTCATAAACTGAAGTACTATGTCTAAAGAGTAGATCATGTAGTTAGCAAAGTATAATTAAGTATACAGCATAAAATAAAGCTCTGTTTTGTTTTGTTTTAATAAAAAATCAGTGTTCGAAGCATGAAGAACCCAAATTTGTATGAAGCAATCATGATGATTTCACTTTCACTGATGTTATGTTTGTGAAAATTAACTTTTTAAATACATATTTTTGACTGTTTAGTACCTGGTACCAGCAGTAGCTCTCAGGATTTTGAGTTTGAGTTTAAAAGCTTTAACATTTATTATCTGCCCATTTTTTGCAAGATTTTAGTGCTGTGTATTGGAAGGACAAAAGCTGAGACAGGGGCATGATGGTATGGGTATAACTCAAGGCTGAATGGCATGAGTGTGGTTGAAGAGTCAGAGAAGGAATCATTCATTTTGATGCAGCTTTTTGTTGGGCAGGTGGCATCCTGGATAGATGAGGCTGTGGGGTCTTCTTAAGGAGACCATGCTTGAATCGATTTTGACGGACAGGAATGATTTGGGTAGATCTAGTGCATGAAGGCAATGGCACCCCACTCCAATACTCTTGCCTAGAAAATCCCATGGGCAGAGGAGCCTGGTAGGCTACAGTCCATGGGGTCACTCAGAATCGGACGACTGAGCGACTTCACTTTGACTTTTCACTTTCATGCATTGGAGAAGGAAATGGCAACCCACTCCAGTGTTCTTGCCTGGAGAATCCCAGGGACGGGGGAGCCTGGTGGGCTGCCGTCTATGGGGTCACATAGAGTCGGACACGACTGAAGCGACTTAGCAGCAGCAGCAGCGCATGGTAGACAACACTCCAGGCCTAAGGAATTGGACTTAATGTACTTGTTTCCACCAATGTATTCAACTGATGCAGTGCCACATGAGGCAGTGGGAAAAAGTAGGGGAGATGAGACTGGCTAGGCATTTTGGCGACCCATCTGGGGGCAGTGGTTGCCTCGAGTGTCATACTTCATGTTTGGATCTGTTTTTTCTATAGGCAATGGAGACCCCAAAATGCCTTGTGTAAGTGCCCAGGAATATTTTAGTGGGCAGGTAAATTGTGGTTTATTCATTTATTCTTACCATAAAATTCTTTCCATAGAGCAATAAAAATAAACTGGAGCTATAGGCAACAATGTAGATGAATTTGACAAATGCAATTTGGGGAAGAAAAGCACCTTTAATAATATGTACAGAATGATTCGGTTTTTTGAAAGTTTTAAGATGTCCAAACCTGAACAGTATTGGTTAGGGATATATAGATAAAAGACATTCTTATCTGTAAAATCAAGAGTAGAGGGAGAAGGTTTGATCACAGAAGGCACATGAAAGGTTCTGGAGTGTAGGTAGTGTTCTGTTTTTTGACTTTGGTGGTGGTAGTTATCTGATGTTCAAGTTATAATTATTTTAAAACTGTGGTTGTGTGTGCACATTCTTATCTTTGATGTATTTTTGAAAAATACTAAACTCCTAAATAATGCTTTAAACAATTGTTATTTACTCAGAGCTCAGAGGAGAATCCCAGGGCGGAGCCTGGTGGGCTGCCGTCTCTGGGGTCACACAGAGTCGGACACGACTGAAGCGCCTTAGCAGCAGCAGCAGCAGCAGAGGAGTTTAGTATAATGCAGACCATATAGTTCCTGTCTCAAGAAGCAGGGTTTCCACAACCTGAAATAGATTGGGCAACAGTCCAGTAGTCATAGGGTTGGGTCTCTCTCACTTTACCAATGAGGGACATGTTTATAAATTCTTTTTCTTATCTTAAATTTTATGGATTTAAAAATGGCTAATAGTGCCTCATAGTTCAGAAGTTTAAAAGTATGAAATTAGATGTCTTTCCCACGCCTGTCCTTGACTGCCTGTTTCCTCCCAGAGGCAACCAGTGACACCAGTGTTAAGTACACTATCAAATAGAACGAACCCAGTGAAACAGAAAATGCCCCATTTGCTTTTGTTTTTAAAGAAGTAACTTCATGCAGTATACTGTCAATAAAAACACACACATTCTAAGGGAACAGCCAAGTGTAAACACCTGTGGAATCAAAATGGCAATCAAGATCTAGAACATTTCACCTCTCTTAAAGGTTACTTTGAGTTCCTTTCCCATCCACACCCACCCCAGGGATCGATCTGTTTTCTCTCACTGTAGATTAGATTTGTCTTCCCTAAAGTTTCTTGTAAATGATACTTTATAATATGATGTCTTTTGTGCCTGGCTTTGCTTACCCAGCGTAAAGCTTTGAGATTCATCCTTATTGTGTTTATCAGTGGCTTGTTTCTCATTTTTGCTGACTAGTCCGCCTCTTTGGGGGCTTTCTGGAGGGCTCAGTGGTAAAGAGTCCACCTGCCAATGTAGGAGACACAGAAGTTGCGGGTTTGATCTCTGGGTTGGGAAGAGCCCCTGGAGGGGAAAGGGCAAGCCATTCCAGTATTCCTGCCTGAAAAATCCCATGGACAGAGGAGCCTGGCGGGCTCCAGTCCATGGGGTCGCACAGAGTCGGACAGGACTGAGTGAGCATAGCACAGCACTGCTGCTTCAGGGATATACCACAATTTGTTTATCCATTTGCCAGTGGATGTTCTTTTGGGTTATTTTCATGGTTGGCTGTTATGAGTGAAGCTATTGAAAAAATTCAGGCACAAATCTTTGCATGAAATGTCTGGTTTTGGTGAAAGGAGTGACGAGCTCTCACTGTGTTTTGTATGGCCATATGGTGATTGCCTTGGATAGCAAGGGCTGGAGGAGAAGGTCCCTCTTGTGCTCCTTGATGGTCATGATACTGAAATTGAGTCCTTCACGATGCCACCTAGAAAGCTGCTCTGATGTGATTTAGTCTTGAACCCACAGTTGGAGACCATGCATGCAGAGAAGTCTATGCTGGGCCTTTTTCCTCAGAGCATCTGGCACTTCATGGTAACAATACCCTCCACTTACATGGTTAGTTCAACTGCAAGAAAGTGATTAGCCTGAGGTGATGACGCAAAGGTGTGCCTGGCAGGAGACCTTGAGTTCTCTGACTTTTGCCATTTCTCAGACTGGGCACCCGTGCAGTCTGGAATGCCCAGGACCCACTGAGAGTCCTTGGAGGCCGGTCCTCTAGAGTTGGTTTGGAAGGTTGCAGAATCCAACTCTCACTTGATGTCAAGAGCCCCCTTATGCCATCACTGTTGGGTTCAGTCAGCTGATGTCAGAATGGTGTCCCTCAAAGAGCCAGTAGCCACCAGCATCATCATGGCCATCTCCGGGGTGCTTGTAGAGATGCAGATCATGGGCTCCACCCCAGTCCTTCAACCAGAATCCCTGGAGGTGGGGCCAGAACATCTGAGTTTTCTCCAGCTCCCCAGGTGACTCAAGTTTAAGAATCACTGCATTTGAGCACTCTCTGGGATCATGAAATCTTCTCCATTAAGGCAGCATTTCCACTGCAGGACAACTCTTGACTAGCAACTATTTTTCTAATACTGAGTTAAACTCACCTCTTTGTTACCTCTCCAGCTGCCCAAGATCTGGGCTCCCTCCCCATGACAGTCCTTTGTCTGTTTCAAGATTTGTTCTGTTCTCCATTTCCACTGAGTCTCTTTTCCCCAGGTGAGAAATCCTGGGCTCCTTCGACTCACCAGGCTCTTCTGAACACGCTTCAGTTTATCCACATTCCTCCTCAAATGCAGCATTCTGAGATGCTCTGAACAGTGTGGGTTTTCCCCCATCCTCCTGGACAGCATCCTTCTGTTCACATGGCCTGAAATAGAAATTCTTTGTTCTACTTGATAGTAACTCCTTTGACAGCCGCTACTATTAATGACTGCTGCTCTCCTCAAATTGTGCCTGTATATATAAATGTAGAAGCAGGTAGAGTTTGTCAAACTACAAATATTAAAATGATTAAAGATGCTCACAGTTAGCACCTCATTTAAGTCTTACAGCAACAAGAGAAGCAGATATTGTTCCCTTTTTACAGAAGAGGAAACAGGCCCATAGAAGTTAATTGAATTATTAAAGATGACTTTGTAGTGTTCCATAGAAAATTTGCAGTGATGGAAATGGTCTACATTTGTTCTGTCTTGTAGGGTAGCAAATAGCCTGCTGTGGTTATTGAATTTACAGTGTGTGGCTAGTATGACTCAGGAACTGTATGTTAAATTTTCTTGAATTTAAACTTCAATTTAAATAGCCACATGTGGTTAGTGGCTGCCATATCAATAGCCCAGTTCTAACCTGGCTCATGGGCCTAGGTCATGAAGCCACATACTTTCTTCTTCTTCTTTTTTTTTTTAATTCTATCACTCTAAAGAATAATAGAAGACAGATATGGGAGCAGACTGGAGGAGGCATGGCAACCCACTCCAGTATTCTTATCTGGAGAATCCTCATGGACAGAGGAGCCTGGAGGGCTACAGTCCAGGGGGTCGCAAAGAGCTGGACATGACTGAGCGACTAAGCACAGCACAGCACACATGGGAGCCAAAAATTGGGGCTTACATTTTACAAGTATTACAGAATTTCACTTAATGGTTTCAGTATAGGTGAAAATAACTTTATTGGGAGAGGATTGTTTCTACATTGAGAGGGATCTTTTTAAGCCTATTAGCAAGTCTGGTCCACATCCCCCACCTTATCTCAGCTCCATCTGGGCCTGAGGAGCCATGGAAGAGTGTCTGCTTCAGGCCTACATGGTGCTGGGCCCAGAGGGTATACCAGAAGTCCCCGGTCTGCACTTGGCTCTGAGAGCTTACTCTCTGCTTTTGGAGATATAGCTGGTTCAGTGAATTGGTTGAAACAATGTATCACACTTCTAAATTGCATGCCACAGGCTCTCTAGGGCTTTACAGTTTAGGAATAGTGAATATCAGAAAGGTTTGGAATAGTTGATAAAAGCTTTGTATGATTTACTGTATGTATAGCCTAGCTTCCCTGGTGGCTTATAGGTAAAAATTCTCCTGCCAATGCAGGAGACACGGTTTCAATCCCTGAGTCGGGAAGATCCCCTGGAGAAGGAAATGGCAACCAATTAAAGTATTCTTGCCTGGGAAATCCTGTGGACAGAGGAGCCTAGCGAGTATGGTCCATGGGGTTGCAAGACTTGGTGACTAAACAACCACAACAAAATAGGCCTAGAAGAGAAGATGTAACTGTAAAAGTAAGGTTAACAATGAGGGTTTTCTGTGTGGGACAGACCCAGGAATAAATGGGGGACAAGCGCTGGCTGTTGTCAGTCTAGGGAGACTCACCTGCCTCAGGCTGAGGATATAGGTTATAGTCCATGAGATCGTGAAGAGTCGGGCAAGACTGAGTGACTTCACTTTCACTTTTCACTTTCATGCATTGGACGAGGAAATGGCAACCCACTCCAGTGTTCTTGCCTGGAGAATCCCAGGGACAGGGGAGCCTGGTAGGCTGCCATCTGTGGGGTCACACAGAGTCGGACACGACTGAAGAGACTTAGCAGCAGCAGCAGCAGCAGAGGATATTCCCCTATACTGTACTTGTATATATATAGGCAGGTATAGTCTGTCAAACTACTACTATTAAAATGCTTAAAGATGCATGGTTAGCCTGGATAGGGTGAGGATGGTTTAAGGAAGGTCTTGCAAAATAGAGAATCTTCAGGTCATTGAAAATCGTGGACAATTTTTATTTTCAGCAAACGTTTCTTGAGTGGTGGCCGCATGTGCTTATTATTAGATCCGGGGTGCCTTTCACGAGCCTCTCTGTAAGGCTGTTTTCTAGATCTTGGTCTTTGAAGACCAGGAGCTGCTGGTGGGAGGTCCTAAGAAAAAGGGCTGTTTTTAACCAGATTAATGTTTATTCCAGAAACCCATCAGGTTTTCTTCTCTAGTGTAATAACCACAAAGCTCATTTTTAGTGATTTCTCACAGTTTTATGGTTATGCTTATTTGGGTAATAACTTTGTCTCAGCTTCTTCTTGCTACTCTTTCTCTTCTTGTCCTGCTGTGCATGAATGTTTTTAAGCTGCCTGATTGATCCAAACGAGTACAGATAAATGTGTTGTATCATTATCCCTAGCTGCTGGGAATATAGTGATGACTAAGACACATTCTCATCCCTGGTGAGAAGTGCAGATTAGTAAGCAAGTAATTCTAAGGTTATGCTGTGAGCACTAAACTATCGCACATGGGCCAAGAGGAGCCAATAGGATTTCCTTAGGCAGCAAATGAGGGTATGGAGACTGAGGCAGAAGACAGGATGATCAGTATATAAAAGTGGAAGAGAACTAATATGTATTGAGCAGTTATTATATGCTGGGTGCTCAGTTGGGAGAGGGAAGGGTGGAGATCGGGGGGACAGGGACAGCAGGGGCTCTGGGGGAGCCCACGGGGGCTGGACTTAAAAGACACCTCCTCCTCTGACTCCTGAGGACCAGGGGGAAAGCTGGGTGCACCTGGCGGGCAGGTGGCCGGGGGGCCCCTGCCAGTGGTGGCTAATTTCTCTTTGAAGGAAGAGGATGAGCTCCTGAGGTTGAGGCGGCTTAGGGAGGAGGAGACTGACTCTTGATTTCATGGGGAAGGATAACAGGAACCCAGAAACTATTGGGTGCGGCGTGCAGGGGGGAGCTCGATTACATTTTCTTGGCTTTATGTGTGTGTGTTTGGCCGTTTCTTCAGTGAATGCATTTTTATCAGGCAGGAGGGTCAAAGCATGGTGTCCCCGAGGGGCCAGGTCAGCTCGCAGCTGGGTCTGCTAGGATTCCAACCAGCAAGTGCCCTTTCCTGGCCAGCACAAAAATGAAAATACATTTTATCATGTATTTTCATCTTTGTCCTCATAGACCAATGATTTTTCAAGGTGCATGTTTCATAGAAGAGCACCAAATTTAGTGTTGTGGTCACCTCTGTGGTCTGTGAACTTTAACAGGAAATATTTTCAGGAAGTTAACCATTTGCTGAAGAAGCGAGATCGCCTGTGTCTGGGGTTTGCACATGTTACTACACACATGCTGTCAGAAGTGTACAATGCAGGTATTTTCAAAGATTCTTTGTTCTCTGCCGATTTCAGTTCATTGGGGCAGTAAGTGTTTTTGTCTCGGGCATGAAGGCAGCATTCCCGAAAGGAAAACAGGTGGAGCGAGGTGTGACCGCCTCCCACCCCAGGTGGCATCATCTTCTTCTTGTTTAGTTGCTAAGTCATGTCCAGCTCTTTGTGACCCCACGGACTGTAGCCCTCCAGGCTCCTCTGTCCATGGGGATTCTCCAGGTGAGAATACTGGAGAGGGTTGCCATGCCCTCCTCCAGGGGATCTTCCTGACCTGGGACTCAAACCCCCCTTTCTTATGTCTCCTGCATTGGCAGGTGTATTCTTTATCACTAACGCCATCTGGGAAGCCTGAAGAATGCTATACAGGAAAATAAAATACTCTTTTTTGTCTCTCCTCTCCCTCTTAATTAGATCAATGAATTCCACCAGATTTTTAATAAAATTAGAGCAGTCTCTTGCTCACCTCTTCCCACTTCCAAGTCTTGTTTCTCAGGGAAACTGTTGTTAATTTTCTGCTTTTAGCTCTGTTTAGGCTTTTCTAGATAATGTGCTTAAAATGCCATTTCTTTTTTTTCCCCTGCATTTATTTTATATTTACATTAGTAAAATTTGCGGGGTATAATTGATGAACGTTATATTAGTTTCAGGTGTACACTATAATGATTTGATATAAGGAGTCGGACATGACTGAGTGACTAGCACTTTCGCTTCCTTGACTTTAATTTATATATATTGTGAAATGATCACTCCAGTAAATCCAACATCCATCACCACACATGAGTGTGTGCTTAGTCGCTCAGTCGTGTCCAACTCTTTGCGACCCAGTGGACTGTAGCCCACCAGGCTCCTCTGTCCTTGGGATTTCCCAGGCAAGAATACTGGAGTGGGTTTCCAGTTCTTTCTCCAGGGGATCTTCCCCACCCAGTGATCGAACTCATGTCTCTGGCACCTCCTGCATTGGCAGTGGTAAAGGATTCTTTACCACTGTGCCCCTAGGGAAGCCCTATCACCATGCACAGTTACAAAATTTTTTACAATGCCATTTCTGGATTTAGCAATCCGTTGACCTCCTCCCTCTACTAAAATGAGGTTACCGTTTCGGGTTCTGTCTCAACATCAGTGTGGTTCATACGCGAGCTGGAGAAGGATGCCATGTTCATGGTCCCTTTCTGGTACAACTATTTTGCCCTTGCTCCTAGCATTTTTTTCTGTTAGGTCTTTGTAACTCTCCAGCATTTCTAGAAAACGCCTTCTGATAAAGGTCAAGCCTATCAGGCCCGCACTTCAGTTTCTCTGTCTCTTTCCCAGGGAGCCCCCTCTCTTAGAGTCCTCATTCCCCACATTGTCCCCTGGGCCTCGTCTCCCCCAGGATATCTGCATCATCGCTTCACCCCCACCTCCAGGGTGAGAGCCTCTGCTACTGGCCCGCTGCTGAGAGCAGGGTCGGGACAGTCAGCTGAAATGGGGGAGCCCCCGTTTCTTCTCCTTGAGGTTATTCCTGATAGTTTAAGGTTTCCTTGTGTTCGCACTTTGCCTGTCTGCTTTCTCTGTTGTTGCACTCTTTCTTGGTAGGCTCTTCATCCTGAGAAAGCACACCCTCTACCTTGGAGAGAGGACAGAGAAAACAGCACATTTTGGGAATCTGTGTGTGGAAACGTCTGTATCTCACCCATCCAGTGGGCTGCTGGTTTGGTTTGGCGTAGAATTCAGAGCTTGGAGTCATTTTCCTTTAGAATTTTGAAGCACCACCCTCTCTCACTCGCATCCAGGGGTGCTTTTCACAGATGGATACCTTTCCTGTACCCTATCTTGGTAGATCGTCTGTAGTTGGTCCACCCGATGGTTTATCATTTCTGGTATTTGGTTAATAAACTCAGGAGTCGGCCTGAGTGCTGTTACTATAGCTCGTGCTTTAGCTCTTTGGGGCAAGCTCATTCCTCTTTGCCTGACTGACTTCTGGGACCTAAAGTCCGCTTGTCTTGTGAAGGCTGCATCTGACTTCGGTGGTCCATTCTCGAGGTGGATGGAGTTGAACACGGGCTTCTGTGTACCTGTCAGGGCTGCTCATGCAGAAACGAGCCTGAGTAACACCTGTTGCCCCACCCCATGCCCACCCCCTGGTCCCACAAGCTTGGCTGAGTCGTGCCCCCTGGGCGTCAGGCCTGGTACCTGACCTGGCTTTGTGGAAACTTATATCCTAGGATTGGAGAAGGAAATGGCAACCCACTGCAGTGTTCTTGCCTGGAGAATTCCAGGGACGGGGGAGCCTGGTGGGCTGCCGTCTATGGGGTTGCACAGAGTTGGACACACTGAAGTGACTTAGCATAGCATAGCATAACATACATCCTAGGATAGGCTGGGCCTAACTGAACTAAAAGGCCGGGAGAATTCATACCTTGACCTCGTTAGCACAGTGCTCAAAACAGATGGTTAAATAGCATGACCAACTCAATGGACATGAATCTGAGCAAATTCTGGGAGATGGTGAAGGACAGGGGAACCTGACGTGCTGCGGTCCATAGGATCACAAAGAACCAGATCCAACTTAGTGACTGAACGATGAAAACCACAGAACAAATAGTTTCCTCACTTGTCACAGACCAGGACGCTTGAGTCCAGAGTCACTGCTCAATTTCTGGGTCTGGCGTGGAGCCGAATGCTACGTAGGTGCCCACTTCTGCTTTGTCTGCTTCCATAAAGCCTCATGGGTGCTTCTCTGTGTGTGCTTTGCTGACCTGTGCAGCGCTGGATGAAATGGACATCTGGAGTTGCAGATTGCAGCCCAAGAGTCATTGAGTAAATCTATTAAAATCAGCTAAGACCCTGAATGCCCCAGTTCTCTGATGGTACTGACCTGCTTTCGGTATTTCAAATAACTGGGGAAGAGGCTTAATTCTACAGTCAAGTTACAGTTGCTCTGACCTAGTAAACTGTATTATTTATTTTGTTAGTAACTAAAACTTTTCAAAGGCAAGCACCTGTGTGATGAAATAAAAGGTAGGTGATCTTTGCTTCAGTTTAATCACCTCATTTTATAGATGAAGAAACCGAGGCCCCAGGCCTCACAGAGAGCTGGTGACAATGCAAACCCTCCTCCACTTTAAAAAATATTTTAAGTTGATATGTTGTATTTTCAGTTTTATTCAGTTCAATACATTTTTCTTTTTCTTCTGTCCCCCCCCCCTTTTTTTTTTGGCTTCATGGCATGTGGGATCAGACCCGCGCCCCTTTCAGTGGATGCGTGGAGTCTTCACCACTGGACCCCCAGTGGGGAGTCCAACCCAACCCCTTTTGAAAACTGCATGCTGCCAAGTGTGGAAGCAGTGAGCGAGGAAACTTAGGAAGGGGGAATCATAAGGTTCCCAGGGCAGAATCACCCTTCAGATTTTGCAGGCCTGTATAGAGGCTTTGCTGAGTTGATCCAACCATGTCTTTGGGGGGTCTTGAGCATCTGCAGTAGGTATATTGACTGGTCTCC
The DNA here is from genome assembly GCF_027580195.1 of Bos mutus. Taxonomy (NCBI): domain Eukaryota; kingdom Metazoa; phylum Chordata; class Mammalia; order Artiodactyla; family Bovidae; genus Bos; species Bos mutus. Next base: position 56,410,946 of record NC_091636.1, read on the forward strand.
CCAAGACTTAACCTCATGCATTTCCTCCAGATTTACCTGCACTTCTTACCTGCTGTCACAGGAGCCAGTTCGTAAAAGTCACTTTTGACATAAGGGGACTTTCTCCTCTCTCAGTAGTCAAGGCTTACGTTTGATCGCGTCTACTGGAAACAAGAAGTCTACCGTCCAGGTGATGGAGCTCCGCCTTCTTTCAAGTGATGAGGTAACTCCATCCTGGGAGACCTTTCAGAGGAGACTTGGTGTCACTTGAATATGCCTTTATTATTCAAAGGAAATATTTTTACATGTTCTTGAACTACAAATGGATAACATTTGCTCAAGTATCACTGAGACCTGTTAAATTCGACAACGTACTCGGTAACTTTGTTTTCAAACCCAGCTGAAGGACTTTTTTGTTGGTAATAAAGTCTCTTGAAAAGAGCTCTTGACCTCTTCCCCTCAAGCTCTCCTGTAGCTGCTACACATAAAAAAAAAAAAAAAATTATGTGCACACTCAATATTTTTTAAAAATTCAAAATTTCAGGGGAAATAACAGCCAAATAAAAAAATAAGGATTAAAGCTATTCATTCGAACAGTGAGGTTTAGGGACTGATACACAGGACTTCCCTGTTGGCTCAGACGGTAAAGCGTCTGTCTACAATGCAGGAGACCCAGGTTCAATCCCTGGGTCAGGAAGATCCACTGGAGAAGGAAATGGCAACCCACTCCAGTACTATTGCCTGGAAAATCCCATGGACAGAGGAGCCACAGAGAAGCCTGGTAGGCTACAGTCCATGGGGGTCGCAAAAAGAGTTGGACACGACTGAGCGACTTCATTTACTTACATACACAAGATTGCAGCTGCTACTGATTTGCCCAACTCTAGTCCCCCAGGGGAATTTCACAGGTAGTCTGGAGGTGGCCTTGTGTGCTCTTGCTTGGGGCTCTGTTGCTCATGAGTTGCATAAAATCCAAATCCATCTTTGTCAATGGAGGAAACGGCTCATAAACTGGAGGAAGGGATGGTAATGAAATTCCTTCTGCGGCTGAGTTCCTGTCGTTGAATGGATATGTCTTGGACTATTGACTGTAGCTTGGAAACCTTACTTCATCTAAGTCATCTTTTTAGAATGAATATATATTTCCTTGTCATACCTGATGGTTTTAACTTCCAAATACCTTTGGGATAAGTTCAAAACAACAGCTTGCGTTGTTACATTGTGTAGGATATCTGAGAGTTATAGCGAGGGACTTTAACTGGTTTATTTTTATAGTTTATGAAAAATATGATACATATGTGAAACTACAAACCTTTTTCTTATAAATTACATCCAAATATTTGAAGATATTTAACAATGATGTTTCCCTTTTCGCTCAAGTTCCAAGTTTCTTAGATTTTAAAGCATAAGCTAGTGGAAATGGAGAATACGATCTTAGGTTGTTTTTTGCTTTTCTAATTCACTAGTAGGAGCAGACTCTAGTTTTCATTTATCAAAGTGGAAATTGATCATTTCCATTCAAAGCTTCAGTTTTAGTAATATCCTGAGTATTTTAGCTCTGATGTTGTCCATGGACTCTCTGCTGTGTGTGGGTTTGCCTGGCGCACAACGTGGATGTCTTAAGCCTTACAGCCCCTGATTCATGCCACGCTTGCCACGTGCCTCTGGCATCCAAAAGCGAGGCTGTTAAGAGAGACCCTTTGTTGGGTATTGTCTTCAGAGTGTCAGAGATGATCTTTTCTTCTAGTTAGAGCTCCTGGATGTGTGGAAAGAAGCCCTGGCTCATAGTGCTTTCACGTAGGCCTGGCTGCTTAGACAGCGTGCAGTCATCGGCCAGGGCACCGTCCTCAGGGACCTGACCAATCACATCATTGCAGCAGGGCTTTATTCAGCACCGTGGCAAGTTCAGAGGGCCAGACTGACTTCCCATTAGAGAGATACATATTCACCTAGGCCAGAGTCCCAGGGCCATCATCTTATCAGTTGCTTTTCGAAAGGTCTTCTAAAACTCTGCAGAAATATTTATGCTCCATAGGCAATTACTGTCCCTTCCCCCCTACCCCCTCCATTTTGGCAAGCTGTTACTGTTGTGATAGTATGATAGTGTGCTTTAGGGAGTTCATGATTCATGATAACGTTAATTACATGCATAATTATTTAATTATGTTAATTGGCCCATCCATTCAGTAAACACTGAATGAGCCACAATGCCAAAAGGCATTCTTGAGCACCCGCGACCAGCCAGGTGGTGGCCTTGTCCAGGGGTGACCTTGGTGAACTGGACAGAGGGGATCCTTCCCTCCTGGAGCTAATGGTTTGGTGTCAGCAAATGATAAACAAGCAAATGAATGTACAGGTGGGAATCAAGATGAGTCATGAAAGGAATAAACGTTTTTCTGGGAAAGCAGTAGGGTGACGAACATGATCACAGTCAGCCAAGGAGACTGGTTCTCCGGGCTCTGTTGCTACTGAGCGTGACCACAGGGCAGTGTTTTGACCGGGTGCCTTTACCAAGCTTTTGAAAATGCCTTTTGCCAGAGAACTCCTGTCATCCTTGATCAAAATAGCCAATCCCTTTTGAGAAAGCAGTTTTGATGTTCTGATGTAGCTGACTGTGTGGTTGGGGTCATTTTTAAAAGATGTGTTGGGAGGGACTGGTACCTGTACCTGTTTTCTGGTGGGTGGAGAGAGCTACAGTGTGATCCAGCAATCTCACTCCTGGGCATGTATCTGGAGAAAAAATAATTTGAGAAGATAGATGTGCCCCAGTGTTCACTGCAGCTCTGTACACAATAGCCAGGACATGGACACCACCTAAAAGTCCATCAACAGAAGAATGGATAAAGAAAATGTGGTACATATGTACAATAGAACATTGCTCAGATGTAAAAAAAATAAAACAATGCCATTTGCAACAACATGGATGGATCTAGAGGTTCTTACACTGGATGAAATCAGTCAGACAAATATTATGTGATAGTGCTTATATGTGGAATATAAGAAAAGGCTACAAGTTAAACCATCCCAGGGTTGGGAAGATCCCCTGTAGGAGGGCATGGCAACCCACTCCAGTATTCTTGCCTGGAGACTCCCAAGGGTAGAGGAGTCTGGTGGGCTACAGTCCATAGGATTGCAAAGAATCCAACAGACTGAAGCTACTTAGCACTCAAGCACGAGCTTATCTATAGAACCAAAACAGAGTTACAGCTTTAGAAAATAAATGTAGGGTTACCGGGGGGTAAGGAGGAGAGGGATAAACTGGAAGATTGGGATTGGCACCTGTGCACTACTGTATATAAAATAGATAACTAATGTGGACCTATTGGGGACCTACCATATAGCACAGGGAACTCCACTTTCTGTGACGACCTGTGTGGGAGAAGAATCTAAAAAACAGTGGATGTGGGCATCTGTATAGTGGATTCACTTTGCTCTGCACCTGAAACTTGCACAACATTGTAAATTAATTATTCCCCAATAAAATTAAAAAAAAAGACATGTTAACAACTGACCGAAGGCATCTTTCTGTCGTGTGTGTGTGTGTGTGTGTGTTCGCGTACACGTGTGCCGAGTCATGTCTGACTCTTTGCAGCCCCATGGACTGTAGCTCACTATGGCTCCTCTGTCCATGGGATTCTCCAGGCAAGAATACTGGAGTGGGTTGCCATTTCCTCCTCCAGGGGATCTTCCCGACCTGGGAATCAAACCTGCGTCTCCTGCATTGGGAGGGGGGTTCTTTACCCCTGTGCCACCTGGGAAGCAGTTTTACCTCACATTCACTTCTCATCTGGTTGAAATGCCTGCTTATGACTGAAATGTGGATCCTATCCGGTATCAGGCTCCTCGTGTCTGCTGTCTGCCGTTGCACTGAGGCGTTTTCTCTTATCTTTCATGTTTAATGTCAGATGTTATAAACACAGAGGCGGAGTCGCTCATTTGGAGACCTTAGTGAGAAACTGTTGTCTTTGCTCATTATGTTTGCTTTTACTCTGCTTCCAGGCATTGTTTTTCACAGGCGTTGTCTATATGTTTGAAGAGTTAATTTGGCGCTGGGAATCTCAGGTGGCATTCTCAGGAGGACATGTGTTTTCCGTTGGAGGTTGGTGAGGGCCGTGCTAGGGGACGGCTTTGTCTCCCTTGTTTAATTAGAGAGAGTTGCACCACTGCTGTGCAGGTGTGCACAAGAGGACAGGCCTGTCGGGTGATGCTCACACCTTCTAGCACACCCATGGGAGTTTTGAAACTGCGTGTGTTACAGCGGGTGGCTTGGTTTCCTCCTATAACACTCCCAACCACCATTTATCTTGTCTTTCTTTTATTGCTCCTTTTGGACAGACAGTCAAAAGCATTAAACCCAGCATCTCCAGAGATTCCCTTTTTTTTGTAACCATTTTTTAAATTGAAATATAGTTAATTTACAGTGTTGTGTTAGTTTCTCGTGTACAGCAAAGTGATTCAGTTATACACACACACACACACATCTATCAGGTTCTTTTCCTCTATGAAAGCGAAAATGTGACAGTGTTAGTTGCTCAGATGTGTCTAATCCTTTGTGACCCCATGGACTGTAGCCCTCCACACTCCTCTGTCCATAGGATTCTCCAGGCATGAATACTGGAGTGGGTAGCCATTCCCTTCTCCAGGAGATCTTCCTGACCCAGGGGTTGAACCTGGGTCTCCCACATTGCAGGGGGACCCTTTACAGTCCGAGCCAGCAGGCAGACCCTTTATAGGTTGTTGTAAGACACTGAGTGTAGTTGCCGGAGCTGTACATTAGGTCCTTGTTGTTTATTTTATATGGAGTAGTGTTTATGTGTTCGTCGCAAACCCTGTCTTCCTCCCATCTCTTTTGTAACCGTAAGTTTGTCTTCTATGTCTGTGAATCTATTTTGTTTTGTAAATAAGATCTTTTATATCATTTTTTAAGATTCCACATACAAGGGATAGCATATGATGTTTGTCTTTTCTCTGTCTGACTTCACTTTTAACAAGTCAGAGATGCATTGTCATTCAGGTCGTTATTGCATCTCCCAGGCTCTCAAAGTGAGCTTTTTTTTTTTTTTTCAGTTTTTTTTCCTAAATTTTACTTTATTTTTAAACTTTACAATATTGTATTGGTTTTGCCAAACATCGAAATGAATCTGCCACAGGTATACACGTGTTCCCCATCCTGAACCCCCCTCCCTCCTCCCTCCCCATACCCTCCCTCTGGGTCGTCCCAGTGCACCAGCCCCAAGCATCCAGCATCGTGCATTGAACCTGGACTGGCGACTCATTTCATACATGATAGTATACATGTTTCAATGTCATTCTCCCAAATTTTCCCACCCTCTCCCTCTCCCACAGAGTCCATAAGACTGTTCTATACATCAGTGTCTCTTTTGCTGTCTCGTAGACAGGGTTATTGTTACCATCTTTCTAAATTCCATATATACGTGTTAGTATACTGTATTGGTGTTTTTCTTTCTGGCTTACTTCCCTCTGTATAATAGGCTCCAGTTTCATCCACCTCATTAGAACTGATGCAAATGTATTCTTTTTAATGGCTGAGTAATACTCCATTGTGTATATGTACCATAGCTGTCTTATCCATTCATCTGCTGATGGACATCTAGGTTGCTTCCATGTCCTGGCTATTATGAACAGTGCTGTGATGAACATTGGGGTACACGTGTCTCTTTCCCTTCTGGTTTCCTCGGTGTGTATGCCCAGCCGTGGGATTGCTGGATCATAAGGCAGTTCTATTTCCAGTTTTTTAAGGAATCTCCACACTGTTCTCCATATTGGCTGTACTAGTTTACATTCCCACCAACAGTGTAAGAGGGTTCCCTTTTCTCCACACCCTTGACGTAATTGTCTATGATTTCACAACTTCACTTACCCACCAACTATATTTTAATTGATGAATTCTTTTCCTATTAAGAAGATGAGGAAATGCTCACTGTTTTAGTTTGCCTTCTACTATTGGGGGTGAGAAGGGATTTTTCTAGTGATGAAATATCAAGTTCTTACCCCAAGGAGGTCATCTCAGAACCAGATTTGTGGCTGTCATTTTGCATCTCAACTCTTGGTTTGATTTCTCGTGGGCTAAACTTAAACCTGAATGATGGTCTTTTCTTTATTTTTCCTCTCTCAGTTGCTTTTTGGATTGAGATAGAGTAGAAATAAATGCTCATGGAGGCACACAAGTGTGTGCGTGTGTGTCTGCCTCTCTCATTGTATGTGTGTGTGTTTGTGTGAGGCTAAGGAGGAGGGGTGAACGGGAGGTGAACTAGCTTCTAGCAAGATGAGCCTGGTTAAAGAACTTAATCTCTCTGAGCTTCGGTTCGCTCGTTTGTCAAAAGCAGTGAGGATTACGGAGCCAGATGCCTCACGTTCTCAGCACTCCAGCCGTGAACTCATTCAGGCTCGTGCCCTGGCCTCGTGGCTCTTTTTCAGAATCACAGTTTCCCACTTAAAAATGCTCCATTAAATTGTGTGTTACCACTTGTTTGTGCTGTATATCAAAAGTTATTCTTTTTTTCATCATAAGATGTGAAAGAGGACAGTAAAATATTCTTTTAAATAAAAATAACTTCTTAGGGGCTGGAGGCCTGATTTATAGGTTACCCTGCACTTTCAGGAGCAGGCTCCACCAATCCAGGGCAGAATAATTTTGTGACAGTAGCGCTCCCTCCCACCGGCAAGTTCCCACGTGTTCTCCATCCGGGAGGGTGGGAGAGGCTCTGCTCCGCCTGCTCAGGGATCCTGTAGGTCCCAGGATCAGGGGCTGGAGTTGGGGACCCTGAAGAATTGACATCCATCAAAAAAGATTCGTTCCTGGGGCTCCCTTGGCAGCTCAATGGTGAAGACTCTGCGCTTCCATGCAGGGGATGTGGGTTCCATCTGTGATCAGAGAATTAAGCTCCCACATGCCGCGAGGCATGGCCAAAAAAGTAAAAATTAAAAAATTCATTCATATCCAAAATTTACTCTTGGTTTGGAACACTCCAGAAACACATTTGAGGCCAGGGGTCCGTGAGGCAGCTACTGGTCCTCTGTCATGCCTTGTGTACTGATGAATAACATAACCCCTCCCCGGCCCCATATATCTGTCTCTGTCTCTCTTTTCTCTTTTCATTGGACTCATAGGAAAGAACCAGAAAGGGTTTTCTTACCTGGATGACAGAGCACAGTCTTGGGCCTGGAAGCAGCCCTGTCAATCAGAATCCAGGCAGGCAGTGGCCGTGCGTCCAGAGTGGGCCTTTCTGGTGGCCTGGGTTCTCCCCTCCTGTGCCAGCAACTGGAAGGACACCCACTGGACCTGCACACGTGCTTTTGGTTTCTACTCAAGTTTGGAAAACGTCTCCCACCCTGTGTTGGTCAGGCAGTCACCCAAGTAGGATTATAGTCTCCCTCGTGGTGCAAACGGTAAAGAATCTGCCTGCAATGCCGGAGACCTGGGTTCAATCCCTGGGTCAGGAAGATCCCCTGGAGGAGGGCAAAACCCAGTCCAGTATCCTTGCCTGGAGAATTCCCATGGACAGAGGATCCTGGCAGGGCTACAGTCCATGGGGTCACAAAGAGTTGGACATGACTAAGCAAGTAACACTTTCACTTTGGCCTGTCCCCGTGTTGCCTTTTGTGGGGACAGACACCCACCTGTTGTCATCACTGCTGTGTCCCCTGAATGTACCTGTGCAAACTGTGATGACATGATTCTGGGATGATGTGATGACAGGATGACTAGTTCTGGGTAGTATATAGTTTTTTGAATGTTTTTGCATCAGATGAAGGTGGGTGACTTTTTTCCTGGCATAGCTCCTGGATATGGTGTTCCTGATATTAAGGGAGTGTTTGTGTGGGGAGGCTGCTTACTCGTATTCTTAGGGGGGCATGTTGGTAAATGGGGTGACCCATGAAGCTTCAGTTCAGTTCAGTTCAGTCACACAGTCGTGTCCAACTCTTTTCGACCCCATGGACTACAGCACGCCAGGCTTCCCTGTCCATCACCAACTCTAGGAACTTGCTCAAACTCATGTCCATTGAGTCAGTGATGCCATCCAACCATCTCATCCTCTGTCACCCCCTTCTCTTCCTGCCTTCAATCTTTCCCAGAATAAGGCTCTTTTCAAATGAGTCAGATCTTCACATCAGGTGGTCAAAGTACTGGACCTTCAGCTTCAGCATCAGTCCTTCCAATGAATATTGAGGACTGATTTCCTTTAGGATTGACTGGTTAGATTTCCTTGCTGTCCAAGGGACTCTCAAGAGTCTTCTCCAACACCACAGTTCAAAAGCATCAATTCTTTGGCACTCAGCTTTCTTTATGGTCCAATTCTCACATCCATACATGACTACTGGAAAAACCATAGCTTTAACTAGACAGACCTTTGTTGGCAAAGTAATGTCTCTGCTTTTTAATATGCTGTCTAGGTTGGTCATAACTTTTCTTCCATGAGGCTTCAGTATACTGATAAAGGATTCTTGATCTTGGCCTTCCAATAAATGGCCCTCCCAGGATGGCAGAATTACTAACTCAGTGCTCAGTCTGTTTGATGTTTTCAACATTTGAAGCAAATTAAACTGGTGCTTCTCTGTGTTGTGTATTTGTCTGGCTCTTTAGTGGGTGAGTGTGTGATCTTCTGTCTAATCCTAAGGACGCCGGACAAGGTGTCAGGTGGGATACTATGGTTTCTCTAGTCTTAAGTCACCTGTCTCTTCTAATTTGCAGTTTCTTATAGTTTGTTCAGTTCTTTCAGCCTTGGCGTCTTCGTTAACTGAGTGTAGCAGCCTGAGAGAATGTCTTCTTCCCTAGCCGGTAGGGAAGAGACAGGATGGTCCTCAGCTCTGCAGGGTGGCCCTGGGGCAACTTTAGGGTCATTCACCTTGACACAGAAGTAGACCTTGCCGTGAGCAGTTCAGTCCAGACACTTGGCCCAAGGGCTGTAAAAGCCTCAGTCCTAGTTCTGGAACATTATGGGCTCAGACCTTCGAGGCGAGGGTCTGGGCTGTGTGAATCTTGTTGCTGAGCCTAGGATCTTGACTCAGGGAATGGTCATTCCAGGAGGCCCATTGAGGTGAGACTGTGATCCTGTACAGTGTATTATTAGGGTGTGATCAAGGTTTCATCACCTGGATAGGGGTTGGCTGGAGCTGGGGAGGCAGAGTCCTGGCCAGGCTTCCCATGAGGAAGAAGAGAAGGACCAGGGTAGGGATGGGCTGGAGAACCAGGCTGACCAACAGGGCAAGACCAAGTGGGGTGGGGGCCACATGAAAGCACCAGGACTAGGGTGTCCAGTTCCCTCCATCCTTGGGTTTTCAGAGTGACGAAGCTGGAGGAATAAGATCGACAGCTGGGGCAGTGCTGTCAGAACTGCAGAGTGTCTGACCCTTGTGGGGCCCTGGACAGGGTGCGTTGGAATGGGGTCTGGGAAGGAATGAGAATGAGAGGAGCCCATATGACAGTTGCTCTTTCAACCCTGCTATCTAGGGACTTCACTGGCGGTCCAGTGGTTAAGATTCCTCACTTTCACCACAGGAGGTGTGTGTTTGATCCCTGGTTGGGGATTGAAGACCCCTGCATGCCTCACCAGGGCCCCAAATTTTTTTTAAAGAATCCAAGCAAAACAACCACTCCCCTGCTATCTAGAACATTCTGGTGCTTTAGATTGGTTGATTAAAGTGGGAGGCCGAGGGACTCTGTAGATGATATGTAAACAGAGCAGTGGACTTGGAGTCAAGAAGACCCAAACTCTTTGGGTTATATGCTGCACGTTTTTTGACTAATTGCTCTAACCTAGTCTATTTATCGGAGAAGGCAATGGCACCCCACTCCAGTACTCTTGCCTGGAAAGTCCCATGGATGGAGGAGCCTGGTAGGCTGCAGTCCATGGGGTTGCTAAGAGTCTTGCACGACTGAGCAACTTCACTTTCACTTTTCACTTTCATGCATTGGAGAAGGAAATGGCAACCCACTCCAGTGTTCTTGCCTGGAGAATCCCAGGGACGGGGGAGCCTGGTGGGCTGCCGTCTATGGGGTCGCACAGAGTCGGACACGACTGAAGCGGCTTAGCAGTAGCAGCAGTCTACTTATAAGTGTATGATTTCCAAATATCTAGCTTCCCAGGTTGTGCAGGAGCATTAAATGAGATGAAAATGTAGAAAAACTTACAGCTATCAAAGGGGAAAGGAAGTGGAAGGGAGGGATAAATTACGAGTATAGGATTAACAGATGCAAACTGCTATGCACAAGACAGGTGTGTGTGTGTCTGTGTGTGCTAAGTCGCTTCAGTCGTGCCCAACTCTGTGCGACCCTATGGACTGTAGCCCACCAGGTTTCTCTATCCATGGGATTCTCCAGGCAAGAATGCTGGAGTAGATTGCTGTGCCCTCCTTCAGGGTCTCTTCCTGACCCAGCAAGCTAACCTGTGTCTCTTACATGTCCTGCATTGGCAGGCAGATTCTTTACCACTTACACCACCTGGGAAGCCCACACAGAGAGATAAGCAACAAGAATTTACTGTGTAACACAGGGAACTATATTCAGTATGTTGCAATAACCTATCATGGAAAATAATCTGAAAAAATATATATATATAACTGAATACCTTTGCTATACACCTGAAACTAACACAATAAAATGAGATGAACATGTGAAAATATTTAGCACACGGTAAGTCCTCATGACACCTCAGCTGCTTTTTTTCTCGGGCTCTCATAAAGGTTGATTGAATTCCTTACTGTGTGTCTGGTCCCCCTTTCTCCTTCCCAAGAGCTAGTCGTCTTAGAAGCCCCTTCCACCCCTGCCACTGTGGATTGAACTCAGTGTTTACATTCATTTATTTATGAAGGAAGAGGGCCCAAGTTCAGCTCAGATTTGGATCAGCCGAAAGGTATTACTTCTGCACTTACAGTTCATGAACTCAGAGGATGTTTGGATGGGAAATGCCCAGGGGAATCATTGCAGTTCATTATTTGCAAACCTGGCTGTTAACACGGAGACTCCTGTGCCCCACCCCAAGGATTCTGCTCTCCCAGGTCCAGTGTGGTGCCCAGGAATCTGTATTTGGAAAAAGTGTCCTGCATGATTCTGATGGTCAGTTTGGGGAAGGACTTATCTAGCCACTGTCCACTTTGCAGATGAAAATACTGAGGTGTAGAGAGGAGGATGGAGGTGTTTCTCACTGGCCATGTGATTTGGGGCTGAAATTCAAACTTTGCAGTCGCCACTGGGCACACATACCATATATCTCCTTGCTATTGGCATAAAAGCCTATGTAAACCCAGGTGGCTCACTGGTAAAGAATCCACCTGCTGATACAGAAGATGCAAGTTCAGTCTCTAGGACTGGAAGATCCCCTGGAGAAGGAAATGGAAACCCACTCCAGTAGTCTTGCCTGGAAATTTCCCTGGACAGAGGAGCTGGTGGTGAGGGGGTGGGCAATACAGTCCATGGGGTCACAAAACAGTCCGACATGACTTAGCGACTGAACAACAAAACCGACAGCGATGCCGTGAAAACAGATGCCTGACCTTGTATTTATTTTTTTCCCTCCTCTGTGCTTCTGGGTCTCACTGTCCCTTTTCTGGTCTCCACCATCCCCCCGCCCCCCCCCCAAACCCCCCTTCCCCTTGCCTTCCCTCCGTCATGCCCCATTGCAATGCATGGCTCTGATAGCATCTATTTCTTCTTTTTCTAGCTCCTTTCTGTGATGGAATCTTGGAGTTAGTCTTTAACTTACTGGGAACTCGTTGGAATGGGCTGTAGAGGTTGACTCACTAACCCTACTTGGAAGTCAGCTTCTACTGAGCTGCAGAGACCACCTGGGACAGGTGTGGGGTATGGTGGATGGGCAGATATTGTAGCCCAGGTGGCGGTGCTAGAAACCCACTGCTCACCCGGGTGCTCCTGACTTGATTTGCCCGTGGCTTTTCTCCTAATTCCTTTGCAGAGCTGGGGTAGGGTAGGCCTGAGTTTGCCTTGCCTTGACCTCAGTTGGACTTGGTTCCTCTCTAGCTGTGCCCTTGGCTTCTCCCACTCCCTGGGCTCAAGAACACAGACGCCCCGAGGCTCCTCCCCACAGTCTTGTGGTTTGTCCCCTGTGAGTTGCTTAGCTGGGCACATTCCCTGAATTCACTGGATTATCACCACTGGTTTCTACTGGAGCCAGCCCGACTCCCTCTTCCACTGACTGCAGTGGACCCTTTCTGATTGCCTCATTCTGATGCTTCCCTGCCTATGGGTGGCTTCCAAAATGTCTCCTCTCCCTGGGTCAAGAGGCTCACCTCTTTATTTTTCTTCATACTTCTCACCTCTCTTGCTTCTGATTCACTTTTTTGGTCATTGCAACTAAAGTACTTCTCTGGAAAAAGAAAAAAAAAGCACTTCTTTGGAGACTAACACTTCAGAGTTTTAGTCTCTGATTTGCAATTTCTTGAGTCATTACTTTATCTCACTAGATTGCATGATTACCCTCTTCTTTCTCAATTATTTAAAATGTGTATTTAGCTGATTTCTAAGAAATACATCCCTCCCCACCTTGGCATATCTTCATGTTTAAACAGATTTGCATCTGGGACGCTATTACAATTCAGAGGGTCATTGTGTATTTGGCAGATTTTTCCCCCTTTTGTGGTGTGTGTGCTCAATCGTGTCTGACTCTGCAGTCCTTTGGACTGTAGCGCGCCAGGTTCCTCCGTCCATTGGATTTTTCAGGCAAGAATACTGAAGTGGGTTGCCATTTCCTCCTTCAGGGGATCCTCTTGACCCAGGGATTGAACCCATGTCTCCCGTGTTTTCCCCGTTGGTGGTGGGTGTGTAATTTCACATGGCATCTTCAGACAGTATTTTTGCTGGATAAAAGACCAGGAAAAATTAAAGCCAACTTCAGTGAAGATTCAGAATTTTGTGATATTAAAGAGGACTGCTGCCAGTACGCCTAACTCTTGACAAGATGATGGAATTATTTTCCAGAAAAATGTGATCTGGAGTTTGAATAATGTTGGATAAATCATATAAGGCCCTTCTTTTATGATTAGAGGTGTGTAATGTTAATGTAATATTTAATAAAGCTCTATCTAGGCAAAGCCTATGGTTCTGTATATTTCAATAAAGAAAAACTAAACTTCCTTTTTAGATCTCTGTTTTGAAAGAGCTACAAAGCCAACATTATAGATGAATTTGTGCTTGAGAACTTGGAGAGTTTCAATGCCTTTGTCTTTCTTTCTCTGGAGACAAAAAATAAAGTGTGTTTTTTTTTAGCTGTCAACAGCCTTCATTTCATTGTAAAAAGTGAGTTATACTTTACCCAGAAAGGAGGGTTAGGTTTTTACATGTGGGTTGAGCTAAATATTGTCCTTTTCATCCATTAACAAAGAAATTGTTGTTTCCTTTTGTGAATTATCCCTTTCTTTGCTTCTTAAGAAATGTATCCTGTCAAGCCATTTAATTTGGCCTTGCAAAGCTCATCAATGAAGTAATGGATGATTCAGTTAGTGTTTCCTTATCAAATAGATACACAACTAATCAAAAAAAAAAAAAAAAAAGAGGTTTAGAGACTGTAGTTGGCCACGGAGGGGAGGGTCACAGAAGGTGGCTGTGTACTTTCAGCTCCTCCTCATGTGCGCACTGTCCACACAGCCCTTCCTGGGCGCTCCCAGCCTGGCCCAGTGCTCTGCCGGCCGCCAGTCCTGAGTTGGAGCAGGCACCCTGGAGCCCCACGCACCTTTGAAATGCCTGAAACCAATGAGCTTTGAGGGAAGATCCCCCTGTCCATGGCTTATAGGCAGTGATTTCAGACTGATTTTATATTAGTCAAAGCCTATAATTTGATAGGAAAATTTTCTACTTAAAATCACAGTGCTTTCCAAAATGGACGTCATCCGGGAGCTCCCTGGTCTCCTCTATTTTTTTTTTTTTTCCACCATTAGAAGAGTCATGTAGTCACAGTCATGTAGATTTTCTCAGAGTCTGTTTTCCTTATACCCTCCCTTGTCTCTGAGTATACAGGTTGGGTCTTATTTCTTAGCAGAGCAGAGACTAGTGTTATAATCCATCCCAACAATACCAAGTGGACTGTGGCCACTGGTGACTTGAAACTAGATTCAAATGCAAATTGATGTACCTGAACTGGAGAAGAAAGTGTAGAATACAAAAAGGACAGAAAGAAAAAAGCAAATAGACAAATGTATTTATTCCAGTATAAAAATGAATCAGAAATGATGCTATACTAGCATGGCTGGACATCATCCGTAAACTGTAATTATCACAAGCTAGACATGAGTCAGCCTGGTCATGCAGTGTTTTTTTAAAGCAATCATCGCCCTGAGATGTAGAAATTGGACACAACTTGCTAAAAGAAAGTACACACAGTGAATTGCAGAACTTGACCTTTCCAATAACTGTTAAACCATACAGTACGTCTTTATAAGACAGATGGGTATCATATATACATATGATTTTATATGTATAAGCATACATAATTTAATATATTTGTATACAAAGTATGATTGTCATATGTAGTACTGACCTACGATGATATGTGCATGCTAAGTAAGTTGCTTCAGTCCAACTCCTTGTAACCCTGTGGACTATAGCTGGCCAGGCTCCTCTGTCTGTGGGATTCTCCAGGCAAGAATACTGGAGCAGGTCGCCATGCCTTCCTCCAGGGGATCTTCCCAACCCAGGAACTGAACCTGCGTCTCTTACATCTCTTGCACTGGTAGTGGGTTCTTTGCCACTAGCACCACCTGGCAAGCCTCACCTACCATGATGTGTATGTGTATATTATGGTTGTCATGTGTAATATGTACCTGTCTTGGCTTTCGGAGTCTGGATTATCCATTGTCAGATAAAAGAAGTACATGTAATACGCACTGTTATATTTAAAATGGGTAACTAACAAGGACCTCCTGTAGAGCACATGAAACTCCGCTCAGTGGTGTGTGGCAGCCTGGATGGGAGGGGAGTTTGGGGGAGGATGGAGACATGTATATGGATGGCTGAGCCCCTTCGGTCACTGCTCACCTGAAACTATAAGAGCCTTGTTCATCATCCATACCCCTGTACAAAACAAAAAGATTTAAAAAATATGCAAAATGGTATTTGAATTTAATTGGTTATGAAAAGCTCACGTGCAGAACAATATTTACCAGAGCCGGAGACTTAGGGGCTGGTAGGGCTTCTTACTAGTTCTCACTTGTAGGAAGCATCTGTTGATACAGTCAGGATCCCTCGGCTAATTTGGAGAAAGACAAGTGTCTATGATCTTTTTCTCGAACTAACAATGATTTTAAAGTGAAAGAAAAAAACCTTTCCAGGGCTGGCTGAAAGGGCGTGTGACCTGTGCAGACACGCAGAGCCTGGCGCCCAGAAGGCCCTGCACTTGGAGACTGATGCTCTGAGGCTGCAGTCTTATAATTCTTAGCCCTTCTGTCGAGGGATTTGTGTTTTGTTGGTGAAGCGCAACAGGACAGTGAAGCAAGGGGAGCAAGGAGCCTCAGCTCATGCGTGGGGTCTCCTCACCAGAGTGGGGTATGGGCACCCCCTCCCTGCCATTGGGTGCTGGCCCTGCCAGCCTCCCCCTCCCCACCCCACCCAGGATTGCTGCCCCAGGGCGGTGGGCAAGAGGAGGCCTGTGTTCCACTGTAACCCCCTGCTCCTCACTGAGGCGTGGGTGTGAGACACAGACCACCACCTTTGCCCGGCCCGGAGAGCCCCAGTACTCCGAGTGACCAGTTGGCAGGGGCCTCACCCCTGCCCTGGATCCAGGTCCCGAACCCGCCCTGGAGTAGGGGCTGCAGTGTCTTAGGGAGCCCCCCTTTGTTGTGGGTGGGGCCTGCAGCCTGGTGGGAAGGGGAGGTTGATTTCTCCACCACCAGCACCCACATGTTCAACTTGCACTGGACTCGGAAAGCCACGAAGGCCCCAGCGTGAGAGACACCTGTCCACAGCCTCTTCCTCTTAAAAGTCTGTGCTTTTTCACTCTGCTTCCTGGGGCCTCATGGGCATCCTGCATTGTGACTGCAACCCGTCTCTGAATCGTTGTTCAGCAGCATTCAGGAATCCTCTGGCCACCTGGGTGAGGGGGTCACTGTGTGTGTCTGTGAATTCTGTGAATGGGTGGATCAGCAAGGTCACCTGGGTCTTGGGCTCGGGTCAGGCTGTTCCATGTGATATTTGCTGGCAGGTCCTAATGTTGTTTAGTTCTACTGAGAATGTTCCCAGACCTCACAGTGTAATCCTCAGCATCAGCCAAGCAGATCAGCACTTATAGACACTCAGACCCGAGGAATGCAGCAGGTTTCAACAAGGTGTTTAAGAAAAGTGTCTCATTAGATCTTTATGGACAGGATGGACTAACATGGGCAGAAGATAATGGCAAGCTGGATGGTCTGTCATATTCATAAAGTACCGATTAATAATAGTAAACTAGGTCTCCGTGGGAATCACCAGGCTCCAGTCCTGATCCGTCTTTGATGAGGATGAGGACAGAAGACACACAGACGTCAGATGTGTGGGTGTCATGGCACTGGGTACGAGAACGAAGGTGGTTGATGCCACCAATAAGGGCTGTAGGTTTGATTGATGGGCTGTCAAACAGGCACCAACGTAATAAGGCATACTGAGATTCAAAAGTTGCAGCAGAAAAATAAAATCCGTGAAGGTTTTAGCCGCCTATAAATTGAAAAGCATGCTGATAGAGCTATTTTTAAAAAGGCTGTGTCCAAGTGAGTTAATGAGTTGAAAACTTATGAATACACAAAATGCTGCACACACATTTTCAGAGAAGTTTTATTTATAATCGCCCCGAATTGGAAGCAACCAAGATGTCCTTCAGGAGGACAAACAGTGGTACTTGGATAAACGGTGGTGCAGCCTATGATGGGATGTTGCTGCTGCTGCTGCTGTATCACTGCAGTTGTGTCTGACTCTGTGCGACCCATAGATGGCAGCCCACCAAGGCTCTCCCGTCCCTGGGATTCTCCAGGCAAGAACACTGGAGTGGGTTGCCATTTCCTTCTCCAATGCGTGAAAGTGAAAAGTGAAAGCGAAGTCGCTTAGTCGTGTCTGACTCTTAGCGACCCCATGGACTGTAACCCACCAGGCTCCTCCATCCATGGGATTTTCCAGGCAAGAGTACTGAAGTGGGGTGCCATTGCCTTCTCCATACTCAGTAATAAAAAGAAGCGAGTTATCAAACCATGAAAAGACAGAGGAACTTAAATAAATTCTAAGTGAAAAGAGCCAGTCTGAAAAAGTTACCTGCTATGCGATTGCAGCTATATGACATTCTGGAAAAGGCAAACTCATAGGTACAGTAAAATGACCAGTGGTCACCAGGGTTTATGGGGAGAGAGAGAGGTATGACCATGTGGAGCTCAGGGATTTTTAGGGCAGCGAAAATATGCCAGGTGACACTGTCATGATGGATACGCAAAATTCTACATTTGTCAGAACCCACAGACTGTGTGACAGAGTGAGCTCTCCTGTGATCTATGGACTTGGTTAATAACATATCAGTATTGGTTCGTCAGTCATAACACATGTATCACAGTGAAGCAAGATGTTAATACTAGGAGACACTGCAGGTGGGATGGGAGGATAGGGGAGGAGGGGATATGGGAAGTCTCTGCACAGTCTATTCAGTTTTTCTGTAAACCTAAAACTGCTCTAAAAACACAGCCTATTAATTCTTTAAAAAGTGTATAAGTAGAGCTTTGGAATCCAGAACAAAGGGATTCAAGGCCCTTCCTGGCTCCCCTACAGATGCCCAGTGGGAGCATTTGGTCTGAAAAGAGTCACCCCTGGAGCCTGGCCAGAGTTGGATTAGACACATGGGGAAGAGGTGACGGGACCAGGGATGTTTGTGCTGACGAGGCATGATCATGACCCCCACTTTCTGCAACCTTGGTGGTGGTGGCTGGTGTCACTGAGGAGTGCTCTTGGGATCTCTTGTGTCAGTTCAGCACACCCTGAGCAGACATACTTTCCAAACTCAGTAACAGCCCTTCTAGCTGTTTTCATGTAGTAACAGGAGGAGGAAGAAGAGGAGCTTGTGTTTTGGAGGTGTTTTTGCAAGGTGGTGAGAGAGCTGGCTTAGAGCCAAGCTGTTTGGATTCCCAGATCCTGTCTGGATCCTGGTCCCACCTCCCCTGACTTTGGGGCCTTAAGAAAATTTCTTAACCTCTCCTTGCTCATCTGCAAAATGGGGCTACGTAGTAGCTTCCTCATGGGATTGTTATAAGGATTAAATGAGTGAATACATACATTGTTATAAGGATTAAACAAGTGAATACATACATTGTTATAAGGATTAAATGAGTGAATACATACATTAAATGATGTCTAGAGCCATGCTTGCACTCACTAGACATCAGCTATTCTATTCACTGCAATGTGGTTCTGTAGTAGCTTCCTCATGGGATTGTTATAAGGATTAAATGAGCAAATACATGCATTGTTATAAGGATTAAACGAGTGAATACGTATATTAAATGATGTCTAGAACCACGCTTGCACTTACTAGACATCAGCCGTTCTATTCACTGCAATGTGGCTCTGGATAGCAGAACTTGAGCCTCTGGGTCAAGGGAGGCTGGCGTTAAGGGCACTTTGTCACTCTCCTGTCCAAGCCTCTCATTGTTTCCCTGCTTCCCCTGTTCCCAGACCCAGAATGCCTTTGGTGCCTTTTTACCTGGCAGAGTCCAACAGCTTAAACGCCACCCTCTCTCAAGAGCTCTCTCTGCCTTTCTTATATGGTCATCGGTCCTCTTTCCTGTTTCCACAGTCTTGTGGAAAGTACTTGGGTTAAACATAGCTGTTTACTTGTCTGCTTCTCAGCTTCTCTGGGATTTAGTCATCAGCCCAGGGCCTGACAGTCACTGGTTATGGAATGAAATGGGATTTCCCCTTCCCCCAGTAATAAAAGGACACTGTAGGGAGCTGGATGCAGAAGACATGCTGAGCTTCCCCATATGAGATGTGTTTCAGTAGGACTGGGTGATGCTTACCGAGGGAATCATGGGTTGGATGAAAAAGTGTAGTCGTCTCTGAGTAGTGCCACAGAGTGCCAGAATCAGAATCGCTTATGGCCGGCAGGCAGGGATTTTTTTGTTTTTGTTTTTGTTTTTTTTGATGTCCTATAAGACAGTTTTCATAAAAGAAAAGATCGGTTTGAAACAACTCTGTTCAACTATTTTTTTTAAAAGATGTTACTTATTTATTTTATTTTTGGCCGCAGTGGGTTTTCACTGCTTCAGGAAGGCTTTCTCTAGGTGCAGCAAGCGGGGGCTACTTTTTGTTGTGGTGCTGGGGCTTCTCATTGCTGTGGCTTCTCTTGTGCGGAACTCAGGCTCTACGCGAATGATCTCCATAGTTGTGGCACACAGCCTGGGTTGCTCTGAGCCATGTGGGATCTTCCAGGGCCAGGAATCGAACCCATGTCCCCTGCATTGGCAGGCAGGTTCTTTACCACTAGACCACCAGAGAAGCCCTCTATTCAACTATTTTTTTTTAAAGTATAATTTGATTTAGTCAGATTGTAACCCTGTTATTCTTGAGCTTTCAATTTTAGCTATCATAGCATTATTATGTTTATAAATCCAAGAAATTTTAGCAGTCACTTTCAAGAGAGTCTTTGATGAATGATTGTGTGTGTTAGTGGCTCAGTCATGTCCAACTCATTGCGATACCATGGGCTGCAGCACACCAGATTCTCTGTCCATGGGATTCTCCAGGCAAGAATACTGGAGTGGGTTGCTATTCCCTTCTCCAGGGAACCTTCCCAACTCAGGGATCGAAGCCAGGTCTCCTGCAGTGCAGGCAGATTCTTTATCATCTGAGAATGGTTTCATTAAAAACTTTCATTATACTTCTTTCCACATGTTAAACTGCATTTGTAAAGTTTATATTTTTCCTGTCCCTTTAAAGTGTTTTATTATCAAAGGTTACTACAGTTTATACCAAAGGGACTCAGGAACCAACCTGATTAACCCACCAAGATGGGCCACTTGAGGGTCCGTAGGGATGAGACTCCGGGGGCTGTGGCACATCATTCATAAACACTGAAAAGGAATGAAGGAGACCAGCTTCTCTACCTTTACCTTAAATCTTAGTATTAGAGAACACTAAGGTCTCATTTTTTTTGAGGGCTGGTAAATAAAGAGAAGGAATCAAGTGTTGATCCCGCCTTTGCCTTGAGATCCATCTCTTCTGGTCATCCGACATTGATGAAGGGAAGTTTCTCTTGATCGATGTGACCTAGCTAACACCTGAAGCTAGAATGAAGTGCTCCCACCCCCGGGTAGCCCCTGAGGAAATATCAGCCAGGCAGCCATCACCAATGGCTGCTAACGTCACAGAATCGAGACAGTGGTCACTGGGTACCTGCTGATGGGAGCACACAGGTTCACCTGTCGTGCAGCTCTATAGAAGAAGAAACTGAGCCGAAATCTGGTCAAGACTGCAGATGCAACTGCCAGTTTTCACAGTCTGCAGAAGGGGTAAAGGAAAATGTTACACTAAGCCACAAGGATACAAGAAATGATTCTGACTTTGGAAAGCTTTACTGGACAAATGAGTCTGTTTCTTCCATGATAATTTTAAGCAAAAACAGTAATAATAATAAATAGAGAGAGACAGATGAGGGGCAGACAGGAAACCTACAAATTACAGGAAACTTAAAACTCACATCTACCGTTTCAGTGTATGATTTTTTCAGATTCTGGTTCAGTCTTTCAGTGTTTTTGTGTGTGTGTGTACACATGTGTGCAAAAGATGAGTGGGCAATTGGGAATGCTGACAGGCACCTGACGACATCAAAGAATGTTTGCATTAAGGACATTGAGCAGTATTATTAGATGTGATAGTGATATTGTTGTTAGGTTAAAAGTCCCTTTTTGTTTTTGAAGATAAATGACATTTGCAAATACACACACAAAAAATAAAATTTTGTGAAGTTTGACATTTACTTCAAATAATTTAGCTGTGTATGTGGTGGAGAGAGCTTCAGTTCAGTTCAGTTCAGTTGTTCAGTCGTGTCTGACCCTTTGTGATCCCATGGACTGCAGCATGCCAGGCCTCCTTGTCCATCACCAACTCCCGGAGTTCACTCAGACTCACGTCCATCGAGTTGGTGATGCCATCCAGCCATCTCATCCTCTGTCATCCCCTTCTCCTCCTGCCCCCGATCCCTCCCAGCATCAGAGTCTTTTCCAATGAGTCAACTCTTCACATGAGGTGGCCAAAGTACTGGAGTTTTAGCTTTAGCATCAGTCCTTCCAACGAACATTCAGGACTAATTTCCTTTAGGATGGACTGGTTGGATCTCCTGGCAGTCCCAGGGACTCAAGAGTCTTCTCCAACACCACAGTTCAAATGCATCAATTCTTTGGCGCTCAGCTTTCTTTATAGTCCAACTCTCACATCCATACATGACTACTGGAAAAACCATAGCCTTGACTAGACGGACCTTTGTTGGCAAAGTAATGTCTCTGCTTTTAAATATGCTCTCTGCTGCTGCTGCTAAGTTGCTTCAGTCATGTCCGACGCTGTGTGACCCCATAGACGGCAGCCCACCAGGCCTACCATCCCTGGGATTCTCCACGCAAGAATACAGGAGTGGGTTGCCATTTCCTTCTCCACTGCATGAAAGTGAAAAGTGAAAGTGAAGTCGCTCAGTCGTGTCTGACTCTTAGCAACCCCATGGACTGTAGCCCACCAGGCTCCTCTATCCATGGGATTTTCCAGACAAGAGTACAGAGTGGGGTGCCATCGCCTTCTCCGAAATATGCTGTCTAGGTTGGTCATAACTTTTCTTCCAAAGAGTAAGTGTCTTTTTACTTCATGGCTGCAATCACCATCTGCAGTGATTTTGGAGCCCAAGAAAATAAATCTGTTTATTTTTTAGATTTGTTTCTCCACTGTTTCTCCATCTGTTTGCCATGAAGTGATGGGACTGGATGCCATGATCTTAGTTTTCTGAATGTTGAGCTTTAAGCCAACTTTTCACTCTCCTCTTCCACTTTCATCAAGAGATTCTTTAGTTCCTCTTCACTTTCTGCCATAAGGGTGGTGTCATCTGCATATCTGAGGTTATTGATATTTCTCCAGGCAGTCTTGATTCCAGCTTGTGCTTCCTTCAGCCCAGCATTTCTCATGGTGTACTCTGTATAGAAGTTAAATAAGCAGGGTGACAATGTACAGCCTTCACGTACTCCTTTTCGTATTTGGAACCAGTCTGTTGTTCCATGTCCAGTTCTAACTGTTGCTTCCTGACCTGCATACAGGTTTCTCAAGAGGCAGGTCAGGTGGTCTGGTATTCCCATCTTTTGAAGAATTTTCCATAGTTTATTGTGGTCCACACATTCACAGGCTTTGGCATAGTCAATAAAGCAGAAATAGATATAAAAATAGGAGAGAGCTTCAGTGTGTGGAAATATAAAGAAATAAGACTGGCCATGAATGGAGAATTGTTGAAGCTGGGTTTACTATACTTCAGTCTCTCTTTTTGTATATGTTTGAAAGATAACAAAATAAAAGTTTTAAAAAATGACCTTGTCTGACAACCAAGATCTCCCAAATATTAGGCAATTCCCATAAAATAAATACATTCATAAGTGTTCCCGTGATTTGAATTTCAAAATCAGAAGTCTAAATTATGCTACATATTTTAATTGCAACCATGAGATGAATCCTCATAACCAGTATAAATAACTAAAATACCAAAAATATGCAGGTTTTTCCTAAGTACAAATTATTAATATTAGGACTTTGTTTCTTAGACATTTCTATTCTTAGCTCTTGGACTGCAAAGACATGCATCGACCAAGGAGACATGCAATCCCATACAATTTTGGCATTTCCACTCCAAGTATTGAATAGTGATTGGGTTGCATTCTCATTTGGCTGAGGATCTTTAATGACAAATGAGACCCTTGGGCAAGATACCAACTAGTCCCTGGCTCAGGGCACATGAGGGGCATCCTCAGGGCTCTTGGAGTTGCTATGGTAGTGCCCTCTAAATGAGAGCTATTAGCAGCCAGGGCGATGGGTCAAAGTCCTATCATTCCCTAATTTTTGTATTCCTGGAAGATTGTAATTTCCACTAAAAGAATAAGTAATGACCAGCATTGCTTCAGTTCATTTTGCATTTCTTTGGTTTTTAAGACATCCTTAAATGGCTTCCTGGTTAGCTCAAAAGATATTTAAACTTGAGGGAACTTTCTCTCCTAGGTCTTTACCTGACTCTGAAGCAAAGGCCTTTCTAATGAAACATAGTAATCTAACATCTGCAGATTCCTTCTGATGCAATGTGAGTCACACTGAGTTACAACTCGTTGTGGAGACACTTAAGTGAGTTGCAGTCAGCATTTTAAAATATAGTGGAATTGAAGGAAAGTATCAGAAGTCATCACACATTATAAGGACAAATATCACTTTTGAAGCTGGTTTCATCTGTATGTATGTAGATATAAATTAATTTCTTACAGTGGATCATTATCAAAAATTCTGAGAACTGCCACTTCAGTGTGTTGTGGTTCAGTTGCTCAGTCATGTCCAGTTCTTTGCAACCCCACGGACTGCAGCACGCCAGGCTTCTTTGTCCTTCACTGTCTCTCGTGCTGGCAAAGTAATGTCTCTACTTTTTAATGTGCTGTCTAGATTTGTTATAGCTTTTCTTTCAAGGAGCAAGGGTCTTTTAATTTCATGTATGCAGTCACCATCTGCAGTGGTTTTGGAGCCCAAGAAAATAAAAGTCTCTCACTGTTTCCATTGTTTCCACAACTATTTGCCATGAAGTGGCCCAGTGTAGGCCCCCATAAATAGATATTTATTGAATGTAAATACTAGTATTTAAACCACCTATTTCAGAGGATCTCGGGGGAGGAGCCTGGGGTCTGGGAATCTGTATTTTAACAAGCTTTCCAGGCAGCCAGGCTGCTAACAGTTGCAGAACTATACTTAGGAAGCACTGACCTATTCTACCTACTCTGGCCCAGGTCACACACAGACAATTAGCATAAGAACCAGACCTTAAACTTGGGTTTCCCACATTCTGGGAGAGGGTTTACCTGTACTTCACCAGCATCTCATGTTGGCCACTTCCCACCAAGCACATTGCATAACCTTCCTGAATGCCAGTTTCCTCCCTATCTACCGTATCTTCCCTGCTGCCCTCAGGGATTTCCCTAAATCACTCAATTTCATTTTCCTACTCTATATCTTTGGCTTTTTCTCTACTGTCAGTAGAGTTAAAACCAAACTCCCTATATATCCTTCAGGGCTTGCCACAGTCAGCCCTGAGCCTGACACCTCAATCTCTTCTCTCTGCCAATCTCCCAACTCTCTTCTTTATCCCTTTGCTTCTGCTGGGGCTACCTCAGACCACCTGCATGCCCCAGGCACACCTCACCCTTGTCTGATTCTTCTACTCATGTTATATCCACTAATTGGAACTTAGCTTCTATTTACCTCTGAATTGCATCCATCCTCCCAGACTAAGTTCAGTGCCACTTTTCTAGATCTTCCCTGATTTGGAGTTAATAGTTTCTCCTCCTTTGGTTCTCTCTTCTCTTTGCCCATGTTTTGCTATAGCATTAAGACTCATTGCCTTGGATTTTGTTAGCACAGCCTGTGTTCATTTCTCTGATGAGGAAGTAAGTTCCTAGAAGGCAGTTTTCATGTATTCTTTATATATGTATGCTTCTTTATATTAATACATTCTACACTACTTTACAGTTAGTGTTAAGTGATATATATGTTAATTTGTCTGAGTTATGATCGCCCCAAGTGAAAGGATTCCCTGGTGGCTCAGTTGGTAAAGAATCTGCCTGTAGTGTGGGAGACCTGGGTTCAATCCCTGGGTTGGGAAGATCCCCTGGAGAAGGAAATGGCAACCCACTCCAGTATTCTTGCCTGGAGAGTCCCATGCCAGAGGAACCTGGCAGGCTTCAGTTCACAGGATTTCAAAGAAGTATTAATTAGCAGCTTAACCAACTAACTTATGTAAAATGGGCTTCAACCTCTGTATGAAGGCTCAAAGCTCCCTGTGACTTCTTTGCCTTTCCATTCCTTTATAAAACCAATCAAAAACAAACAAACCAAAAAAGTATTGTAGGGTTTGTGTGCTGTTCATCATAAAGAATTCTTTGTTTTCTTCTGGAGAGAAAGCGGGCAGATAGACAAAAGAGCAGTGATATTAGAGAGAAAGGGCTGGCAAACTGGGTTCCTAATAACTGCTCTTTTTAAGAGATTGGTGGGAAAATGGGTAGGAGTTAGAGAAATGAATATGGCATAAAACAGAAACTAAGACAGAATAGTAAGCAAAAGGCATCTACTTTAGCTACTCTCTGTGCATGAGAAGAGGCTTCCCTGATACCTCAGTTGGTAAAGAATCCGCCACCAATGCAGGAGACCCCAGAGAGAGTTTTGCCAGGAGAACGCACTGTTCATAGCAAACACCCTCTTCCAACAACACAAGAGAAGTCTCTACACATGGGCATCACCAGATGGTCAATACCAAAATCAGATTGATTATATTCTTTGCAGCTGAAGATGGAGAAGCTCTATATAGTCAGCAAAAACAAGACAGGGAGCTGACTGTGGCTCAGATCATGAACTCCTTATTGCCAAATTCAGACATAAACTGAAAAAGTAGGGAAAACCACTAGACCATTCAGGTATGACCTGAATCAAATCCCTTACGATTATCCAGTGGAAGTGACAAATAGATTTAAGGGATTAGATCTGATAGAGTGCCTGAAGAACTATGGATGGACGTTTGTGGCATTGTACAGGAGACAGGAATTAAGACCATTCCCAAGAAAAAGAAATGCAAAAAAGCAAAATGGCTGTCTGAGGAGGCCTTACAAATAGCTGTGAATAGAAGAGAAGTGAAAGGCAAAGGAGAAAAGTAAAGATATACACATTTGAATGCAGAGCTGCGAAGAATAGCAAGGAGAGATAAGAAAGCCTTCCTCAGAGATCAATGCAAAGAAATAGAGGAAAACAACAGATTGGGAAAGACTAGAGATCTCTTCAAGAAAATTAGAGATACCAAAGGAACATTTCATGCAAAGATGGGCTCAATAAAGGACAGAAATGGTATGGACCTAACAGAAGCAGAATATATTAAGAAGAGATGGGAAGAATACACAGAAGAACTGTACAAAAAAGATCTTCATGACCCAGATACTCATGATGGTGTGATCACTGACCTAGAGCCAGACATCCTGGAATGTGAAGTCAAGTGGGCCTTAGGAAGCATCACTACGAACAAAGCTAGTGGAGGTGATGGGATTCTAGTTGAGCTATTTCAAATCCTGAAAGATGATGCTGTGAAAGTGCTGCACTCAATATGCCAGCAAATTTGAAGACTCAGCAGTGGCCATTGGACTGGAAAAGGTCAGGTTTCATTCCAATCCCAAAGAAAGGCAATGCCAAAAAACATTCAAACTACTGCACAATTGCAGTCATCTCACACACTAGTAAAGTAATGCTCAAAATTCTCCAAGTCAGGCTTCAACAGTATGTGAACTGTGAGCTTCCAGATGTTCAAGATGGATTTAGAAAAGGCAGAGGAACCAGAGATCAAATTGCCAACCATCTGTTGGATCATCGAAAAAGTAAGAGAGTTCCAGAAAAACATCTATTTCTGCTTTATTGACTATGCCAAAGCCTTTGAATATGTGGATCACAATAAACTGTGGAAAATTCTTCAAGAGATGGGAATACCAGACCACCTGACCTGCCTCTTGAGAAACTTGTATGCAGGTCAGGAAGCATCAGTTAGAACTGGACATGGAACAACAGACTGGTTCCAAATCAGGAAAGGAGTACATGAAGGCTGTATATTGTCACCCTGCTTATTTAACTTATATGCAGAGTACATAATGAGAAACGCTAGGCTGGATGAAGCACAAGCTGGAATCAATATTGCTGGGAGAAGAAATATCAATAACTTCAGATATGCAGATGACATCACCCTTATGGCACAAAGTGAAGAGGAACTAAAGAGCCTCTTGATGAAAGTGAAAGAGGAGAGTGAAAAAGTTGGCTTAAGCTCAACATTCAGAAAACTAAGATCATGGCATCTGGTCCCATCACTTCATGGGAAATAGATGGGGAAACAATGGAAACAGTGGCTGACTTTATTTTTCTGGGCTCCAAAATGACTGCAGATGGTGATTGCAGCCATGAAATTAAAAGATGCTTCCTCCTTGTAAGGAAAGTTATGACCAACCTAGACAGTATATTAAAAAGCAGAGACATTACTTTACCGACAAAGGTCTGTCTAGTCAAAGCTATAGTTTTTTCGGTAGTCATGTACAGATGTGAGAGTTGGACTATAAAGAAAGCTGAATGCCAAAGAATTGGTGCTTTTGAACTGTGGTGTTGGAAAAGACTCTTGAGAGTCCCTTGGACTGCAAGGAGATCAAACCAGTCAATTCTAAAGGAAATCAGTCCTAAATGTTCAGTGAAAGGACTGATGCTGAAGCTGAAACTCTAATACTTTGGCCATCTGATGCAAAGAACTGACTCATTTGAAAAGAACCTGATGCTGGGAAAGATTGAAGGCAGGAGGAGAAGGGGACGACAGAGGATGAGATGGTTGCATGGCATCACCAACTCAATGGACATGAGTTTGAGAATACTGCAAGTGTTGTGATGGACAGGGTGGCCTGGCGTGCTGCAGTCCATGGGGTTGCAAAAAGTCGGACACGACTGAGCAACTGAACTGACTGACTGACTGTGCCTGAGAAGACCCTGCAGCTCTGCCTTTGTTATAATGATTCTGCTCCAGGTCAATTCTATTCCATCTAGCAGAGTGCTATTTGGGCCATACCCGAAATTGCAAATCCTCTGCCCAGATGGGCAGTTAGAGCAGAAAAGCCTGGCACAAAAGTACACATGGATCAGGTGCTTTTATTTCACTGTCTCTAATGCCTATTAAGTAACTTTCTTTCTTCTTTAATTTTTGGCTTCTCTGGGTCTTGGTTGCTGTGTACAGGCTTTCTCTAGTTGCGGCAAGTGGAAGCTGTTCTGTAGTTGCAGTGCTCGGGCTTCTCATTGTGGTGGCTTTTCTTGTTGCATAGCATGGGCTGTAGGTACATGGGATTCAGTTGTTTCACCTCGTGGGCTCTAGATCATGAGCTCAGTAGCTGTGGTTCACAGGCTTAGTTGCCCCCAGACATGTGGAATCTTCCTGGACCAGAGATTGAACCTGTGTCCCCTGCATTGGCAGGCAGATTCTTAACCACTGGCCCACCAGGGATGTCCCAAGTAACTTTCATATGGTCACGTTGTGGGTGCTTTTGACAAGTGAAATCATTATTGAATCTATTTTTTGTTTCTGTGGCAGAAAGTAAACCTAATTGTTTAAAAAGGGTAAAATCCTCAAATTGAAACAATGATTTGTCTGTTTTTTGCTGTGATAGGTTCCTTGCACTGACTCCATGGAGAGTGTATCACCTGATTTCCGTCATGATCCTTACACGTGTTATTATGCAGATAATAAAGGATATGATTTTGTCTAGAACAAGAGGTAAGAAAACTTTGAATTCATTTTTATGGCATTTAATTTTCTAGACCCTGAATGTCTGACCTTTGTGTAGAGATTTTAACCAAGTGGTCTTTGAAAAGGAACAAAATAAACAGATTGTATAGGCACTGGCTTTTCTAGTTTAAATGTTTGTTAAGTGTTACTTTTAAATTTATTAAATTTATTTAGGTATTTATCATTTATTGAACAGATGTGTCCTTAGTCATAACTGCTGCTGCTGGGCAAATGGTCTGCGTGTGCTGGTTTCTATTTTGGCTCTGAGCACTGTTATTCTAAATGGCATTTTGATATTCAAGTAGGCCGCAGTGAGGATGACAGTTAAATATTTATTACATCCCACATGACGAAACTGAGCCATTGGAAAATGGACTGCTGCTGCTAAGTCATTTCAGTTGTGTCCGACTCTGTGCGACACCATAGATGGCAGCCCACCAGGCTTCTCTGTCCCTGGGATTCTGAGGCAAGAACACTGGAGTGGATTGCCATTTCCTTCTCCAATGCAGAAAAGTGAAAAGTGAAGGTGAACTCGCTCAGTCGTGTCCGACTCTTTGCGACCTCATGGATTGTAGCCTACCAGGCTCCTCGGTCCATGGGCTTTTCCAGGCAAGAGTACTGGAGTGGGTTGCCATTTCCTTCTCCAGGAAAATGGACTAGTTGATGTAAAATTTTTCTCTGCCTCAGTGGAGAAAAGCAGTGAATTCAGGGCTTAAAAACAATTAAGTTATGGTTAAATACATTTTTTTAATGAATTGAAAAAATAAATTCATTTTAAACACCAAATTTTGAAAATTCAAGTGAAAATTTGAATTATTTAAAATATTTGTGTAAGATTTAACTATGCTATACGTCTGAGTCAAGCGTTTCCATACTTGGAATGGGGGACTTCTTTCTACCAAGGTTTGAGCAAATGTTTGTAAGTAGGTAAAAATCCCTGCTTGGAATACTTGGGCTCCGTGAAATTAAGTGGAATAGGATTGATTCGATCAAAAGTAGCTAAGAGTGGGTTACAGTGAGGTAGTTGATTCCAATGAATGTAACCCCAATGGGTAATTTTGGTTGGGGTCCTTATGGGTGGATGCACATAAGAACTGTCCAGGGTCCTGTTCCCTTTTGGGGACACTGAGGCTGCTGCTGGAACCTCCCTGATGACATTCTTGGGACCAGGGATGTAAGCGGTTAGGGATGTACCATCATCTGTTAAGGAGGCACCATCACAGTGCTCTATAGGCTAGTCCTGGTACTTAGTTGCTCAGTCGTGTCCGATTCTTTGTGACTCCATGGACTGTAGTCCAGCCAGGCTCCTCTGTCCCTGGGAATTCTCCAGGCAAGAATACTGGAGTGGGTTGCCATTTCCTTCTGCAGGACATCTTCCCAACCCAGGGATTGAACCCAGGTCTCCCACATTGCTGGCAGATCCTTCACTGTCTGAGCTGCCAGGGAAGCCCCTACAGTGTTCTATCAGTTCAGTTCAGTTGCTTAGTCATATCTGACTCTTTGCGACCCCACAGACTGCAGCACACCAGGCTTCCCTGTCCATCACCAATTCCCGGAGCTTATTCAAACTCATGTCTATCGAGTCAGTGATGCCAGTGTATGGAACATTACAGTGCTCTATAGTGCACTTCAAATCCGGTTTATATTTTAAATCTGTATGGTTCTTAAATTAACTCATGTGTAAACCATTTAGAAAGATTGTTTCACATGGCTGTGTTTCAAGGTTTGGAGGTGATTCCTTGGAGGTGATAGATACCTCCAAGGTTTGGAGGTCCCTGTTCTGGGAACATGAACAGATTTGGTTTTGTCCAGTTACCACTTTTCTCAAATCTATATAGGCTGGTTTATATTCTTGTACATGTTCTTCCTTCTTGCCTTGTCCTCCTCCTCCCCACGCCCCTCTTTTCTGTTTCAGAGAATACCTTCTAACCTTAACCGGGCACCCGATGCTTTCTGTTCACCCTAACATATGCGTGCGTGCTCAGTTGTGTTCAACTCTTTGTGACCCCTTGGACTGTAGCCCACCAGGCTCTCTGTGCATAGAATTTTCTAGGCAAGATTACGGGAGTGGGTTGCCATTTGCTCTTCCAGGGGATCTTCCCGACTCAGGGATCAAACCCACATCTTCTGCATTGCAGGCGGATTCTTTACCGCTGAGCCATTGGGGAAGCCCCTTGGTTCGCCCTAGAAATACTAATTCTGCCTAGAGTTGGGGCTTCTTTGGTGGCTCAGATGGTAAAGAATCTGCCTGCAATGCAGAAGACCTGGGTTTGATCCTTGCCTTGGGAAGATCCCCTGGAGGAGAACATGGCAACCCACTCCAGTATTCTTGCCTGGAGAATCCCCATGGACAGAGGAGCCTGGCGGGCTATAGTCCATTGGGGTCATAAAGAGTCAGGCACGACTGAATGTGCACACATAACATTTTCCACATAAAGTAACATTTTGCAGGATTCAGGGATTAAGGCCTGATAGTTTTGGGGACCGTTATTCATCCTCCTACATAATTGGAACCTCTATACTATGATGAGAAATCCTCCTTATACCACAGAGTTGTGTAGAGGTCAGACAAGAGCATTAAAAAAGAAGTTCCTACATCAGTATGGGCCCCTCTGTTCAGCTTCCGGCCCATCACTTGAATATCACGGGTTTGGTCACCCATCAGTTTGTCCATATTGAGGGCCTTCCTCTAGCCAGGGCCTGTTGTGAGTGCCACTCTGACCAAGTCCAGCTCTCACACTTCTGCCTGTAGGGCCGGCATTTGGAATGGACCAATCTTTCTGTCCGAGTTTTCACTGGGGGACATTGCTCTCAATACAGAGTTTCTGCTGCATGAGAAAAGGAGAAACAAGATTCATCCCCATGCGTTCCCAGGACTCCCTCTCTGTGGCTGAAGAAGCCCTGGTGCCTGCTTCATTCTTTCTGATCCAGTCTTTTAGAACAAAGGCCCATTGAATCCCATGTGTGGTTGGCAGGAGCCTGGTCTTATAGGCCTTCAGCCTAAGGCCCTGTGGTGATGAATTGGTCTCCAGGAGGCACAGAATTGGTTTCAAGTTGGACCCAGATATGGGGATTGGCTTCATTTAGAGCCGCTGGGCTCTCATGAGACACCCTGGCCCCCCAGCAGGAGTGGTGAGGAAAGGACCCCCAACTCATCGGTCTCCTCGCCTCTCCCCCAACTTTCCTGCTTCCCACAGCATTTCTGGCTAAATATATTAACCAAAATCCTCTTGTTAAGAATTTAATTGTATCCCTCCTTTCCCTTCATTATATCTTTAACACTATCTCGACACTTAATATGAAATAGATGAGCAAAAGTGTGGCTGTACTGCCTTGGAACTTAATCGTTGTAAAACCCATGGGGCCCCATGTCTCTGGTTTCTGAGTCACTAGTGTGGATGCCCCCTGGCTGTGATAGATTTCTGTCTTGCTTTTTGTGCCCAAGTGCCTGCTCCCAGAATTAACCCCCTAGTCTGGTTCCTGGGCAGGCATCTGTGGTGTGGGAAACTCCTCCCACAGCCTTCAACTTCTCCATCACCACCTTCTCTCTCTTTACAAAAGAACCAGTCATCTCCACACCCCACACCACCTGCCCCTCACTGTCTTGAGATGCTCTTTACCTACTTCCCTGGGCAGTGGAGGAGGGCTCACTCAGCAGAGCCCCACATGCTCCCTGTGGAGCATGACCAACCACCGTCCCTTTATGCCTTTCCTCCTGCCAAATCTACATGAACCATTTGATACAGAACATGGACCCACCTGGAATCATGGCCTATGAACTGTAGGCATTTGTGCTCACTCTGCACTGTCATTCCAGCTTGTGCCCTCATGGCTTGTGTGAAGGCCTGGATTTGGTCCCCTAGACTGTCTTCGCATCTTGGACCTCAGCCTTTGGAAGTGCTGTCTCCAACCCCTGACAAGGCTGGAGGGTGCTTCCTTCTGTTCAGCCTCACTGCCACTGAACCAGCTCTGTGCCCGCAGTTCAAGCTCCTGCTCAGCCTCTCACCACTGCCCCACCCTCAGCCCTGAGCAGCCACAGCCTGGTCTACGTTCAGTGATGGTGGTGCTGCTGTCTTCATCATTCTAATTTTCTCGCTCCCTTAGGCAGCAACCATTTTTCCATTTTTTTGTTATAATTAACATACAATATAAGCTTCAGGTGTATAGCATAGTGACTTAATATTTTATACACTAAAAGTGAAAGTCACTCAGTCCAACTCTTTGCAACCCCATGGACTACACAGTTCATGGAATTCTCCAGGCCAGAATACTGGAATGGATAGCCTTTCCCTTCTGCAGGGGATCTTCCCAACCCAGGGATCATACCCAGGTCTCCCGCATTGCAGGCAGATTCTTTACCAGCTGAGCCACGAGGGATGCCCAAGAATGCTGGAGTGGGTAGCCTATCCCTTCTCCAGCAGATCTTCCCAACCCAGGAATTGAATCATTGAACCGGGGTCTCCTTCATTGAAGATGGATTCTTTACCAACTGAGCACTTAGGGAAGCCCTCTTTTATACATTATGAACTGATAACTTCAGTAAGACCAGTTACCATCCATCATGTCACCACACAAAGTTGTTACAATATTATTAATTATATTCTCTGTGTGTGCATTGCATTTCCATGATTTATTTTATAGCTAGAAGTTTGTACCTTTTAATCCCCTTCACCTATTTTGTCTATCTCCCTGACCCCTCTCCCCTTTGGCAACCATCAACAGTTTGTTCTCTTTATCTATGAATCTATTTCTGTTCTGTTTCTTCATTTGTTTTGTTTTTTAGATTCCACATGTAAGTGAAATCATGTGGAATTTCTTTTTCCCTGACTCATTTCATTTAGCATAATACTCTCAAGTCCTTCCATATTGCTGCAAATGGCAAAATTTCATTCTTTTTTCATGACCAAGTAATACTCCACTATATATGTATATTGGGTTGGCCAAAAAGTTCATTTGAGTTTTTCCATAAGATGTTACACTACATCTTCTTTATTTGTTCATCTAGGTGAAAGGGAACCCAGATCAATTATACAGTTCTAATAATCTGATAAAAGGATGCAAGCAATTTTGAGAAACTTCCTGGGGCTGAATTCTAAGAAGACTTTATCACATAGATCTTTGAGAGGGGCTTCCCAGGTGGCTCAGTGGTGAAGAACTTGCCTGCCAATGCAGGAGATGCTGGTTCGATCCCTGGTTGGGAAGATCCCCTGGAGGAGGAAATGTCAACCTAGTCCAGTATTCTTGCCTGGAAAATTCCATGGACAGAGGAGCCTGGTGGGCTACAGTCCAGAGGGTCACAAAGAGTCAGACACAACTGAAGTGACTGAGCACACAAAAGCATGTAGTGAAGCACAAGAGGGACAACATCTTTATTTGATGGAAAAAAGCAGAAACTGCCTCATGGCCATTTCTTTTCTTGAACTTCATTAAAGCTGGTATCTGGGAACGTACTATCAAGACATAGTCCAATGAAGAAAGTCATCGGAGAATTAAGAAAGCAAATGAGATCTAGGTGTATGTTTATATACATGTATATACAATTTAACGTTGATTTCAGTTGAGCCTAGATATACACTCAAAACACTTAATGAATGAATCTTCTTTCTCAAATAACAGTTGTCCCTTTGTCAGTACCATTTCAGAGTTCACCTCATATACCACCTCTGTCATTGGTGCTTTCATGACCAGTCACATTTTTCTGTCCTCCCTGAACTCTCATGGCTTATGTTTCTTGTAGAGTTCCTACATCCCCTACCTTGGTTCATGTTCACTTGAGTGCAGGTTCGGTCTGCCCCAGGGGACAGTACAGCCCTCCAGGCAGGACCATGTGTTCTCTGCTGTTCCATCTCTCCTGCTACCTATCCAACGGTTTTGCATATATTAGAATCTCAGTGGATATTTGTGGACAATTTTCCTGAATGAGTTATAGTACCAGAGGTAGACACTGTATGATTTGAGAGTTTGTAGAGTTTAAAGATCTAAGCATTCCATTTTAAGTAGCCCAGAATCTTTCTACGTTGAGAAATACCTTAAGCAGAAAATACCTCCACTAACGTTCCACATTTACTTCTATTGCAGGTGCACAGTTGTGGAGAAGCCTCAGTGAAAGGTAGGGAACTTGCTTTCAGTGTTACCACTGATGAAGAGTGGGTGGGAGAGGTGACTGGGCCACCGAGATGTGCCTCTGAAACCATAGTTTAGCGACAAGAATGACAAAAGTAATCTACAAGAGTGGGAAAATAAAGAAAAATACAGCTGAACTGAGGATGAGGATAAAATTGGGACTAGCTCTTGGAAGTAGCTCGCAAATTGCTGTAATATTGGGCTACAAGATTGCTTGAGAGTCACAGTGTGTGAAGGAGTATGGAGAGGGAAGAGTTGGGAGATGGGTTTCATTGGGGATTTCCTCTCCAACCTCATTTTGGGGTGTGAGCATCACTGCTGAGGTGGGTGAAAAACAGGTGACCCCGAGGCCTGGAACTCTGCTGGAACGTTCCTGAAGGTTAACCAGGAGAGAGCTGTTGGTTCATAGAGCTGTGGATTTGGGGAACAGCGAAGAGGAGTGGGAGGTTTGTAAGCTTGAGGGGACAGCGAGTATCTACCAGCGTCTGGGCTCCTGGCACAGCCGCAGGCAAAGTAGTTCCGTTTTCATCCACTGTACTCTACCCGGAAGTAAAGGTGGTCCACCCGGAAGTAAAGGGCCCCACCCGGAAGTAAAGGTTCTCCACTCAGAAGTAAAGGTGCTCCACTCGGAAGTAAAGGTGCTCTGCTGTGTGGAGGAGAGAGCTGGGGCAGGTGATGCGGGGAAAGTAATCAATATCACGAACTGCATGTATGAGAAGTGGGAAAGTGAAGAAGATGTAAGGGTTAACACCCCAGTAAAACAAATTTTTGTAGTTATTTATTTTTTAGTTCTGCCTTCAAAGTATTCTCGTATGACTGAAAGAGAGGGTTGAGTGCTCAACTTACATCCAAGTGGACTGTGTGCAGTGAAGACTCAAAAAGGAGACAGTTCAGTGCAGTTCAGTTGCTCAGTCGTGTCCGACTCTTTGTGACCCCATGAATCGCAGCACGCCAGGCCTCCCTGTCCATCACCATCTCCCGGAGTTCACTCAAACTCAAGTCCATTGAGTCGGTGATGCCATCCAGCCATCTCATCCTCTGTCGTCCCCTTTTCCTCCTGCCCCCAATACCTCCCAGCATCAGTCTTTTCCAATGAGTCAACTCTTCGCATGAGGTGGCCAAAGTACTGGTTTCAGCTTTAGCATCATTTCTTCCTGGTATATAACATACCCTTAAAAGCTGTGTGTTTATTTCAGGTGTAAAGTCCAATTTTATGACTAGTTGACATCTGTGTGCGTCTTCATTTTGGAGCTCAGATTTTCAAGGTGGGGTAGGTGGGAATGTAAACTTGCCAAGAGACTCAGCAGAAGGAGACATTGGCTATAAGAAGGGAAATGTGATCTTCCAGGCACAGACTCACCCCAGCTTGGCCGTCTAGGGCCTGGTTTCTGTCCTGTCCTTGCTGACACACTGAGCCTCCTAGGATATGTCTGCAGATGCTTCCCCAAATGTCAGGTGGAGAAGTTGAGCATGCTCCCTGATTCTGACTGGGGGAAGATCTGACCAAGTCAGCGGGTGTAATTTCAAAGGAATTTTAAAAGCTTTTTGATGAAATATTCTTTCATATCTGCTCAGACTGGTTAAGGCATTGCCCATCTTTACTATAGCCCTTGCTGTCCACAGCCCTTCTGAAGTAGCTGCAAGTTGCCTGGGAGAATTTCCACGGCACACTTTCTCAGCATGGAAATTAACTAGAGTATTTGATAAGGGTTTGGAGAAAAACCTTAGCTGTTAGTGAGCCCGGCAGGACCAAGGATCTCACTTTGCCAGTGTCAGGTTCAGTTCAGTTCAGTTCAGTCACTCAGTCATGTCCGACTCTTTGCGACTCCATGAATCGCAGCATGCCAGGCCTCCCTGTCCATCACCATCTCCCGGAGTTCACTCAGACTCACGTCCATCGAGTCAGTGATGCCATTCAGCCATCTCATCCTCCGTCGTCCCCTCTTCCACCTGCCCCTAATCCCTCCCAGCATCAGAGTCTTTTCCAATGAGTCAACTCTTCGCATCAGGTGGCCAAAGTACTGGAGTTTCAGCTTCAGCATCATTCCTTCCAAAGAAATCCCAGGGCTGATCTCCTTCAGAATGGACTGGTTGGATCTCCTTGCAGTCCAAGGGACTCTCAAGAGTCTTCTCCAACACCACAGTTCAAAGGCATCAATTCTTCAGTGCTCAGCTTTCTTCACAGTCCAATTCTCACATCCATACATGACCACTGGAAATTAGCTCCTTACAATGTGGCTTTTTAAAGATTTGTAACATTCTACTCCTTTGGGGAAGTGCTTGTGTGCCCCCAAAGAAGCCATGCTATGGAAATAGTCCTTTCTAGGGAGGTCTCTTTGACTTCAAAGTCACCCAGTTGGATATTCAAGTGCAGCTGATTTTCCACCTGGGTCCTAACCCTGTTCCTAGTGGTCTTGCCAAGTTACTGCTCTCTCGGCCTGCTTTCTCATCTGCAAAGTGAGAGGTAAGAGAGAGAATCATCTCGAAAATTCATTCCAGCCCTAAAAAGTCTGCAATGTGATTCAAGGGGATCAGTGTTACTTTAAGCTTCCCAGGAGTAGGAAATGACAACCTATTCTAGTATTCTTGCCTGGAAAATACCACAGACAGTGGAGCCTGGAGAGCCAGAGTCTGTGGGGCCACAGAGAGTCGGACATGACTGAGCGAGTACGTGTATGCATGCAGTGTTCCTTTCAGATTGTTACCCTTTTACCTTTCTGTTTGGCCAGTGCTTGTTTCAAAGTGATTTAATTCTCACTAGAAGGGATACTTTCCCCGATTTTCTTACTGCATTTTCCACTGTATAATTGCATTCTGTTCTCTGTTCATCACACTGGAGATGTGAAATTAAAATATGGATTTCTTTCATTTCTTTGATGGTTTGGTTTATTGTTTACAGTGATTCTTAGTATCTGGTACTGGCTAGTACAGTGGGTTTTTTTCTAATTTATTTTTATTGAAGTATAGTTGTTTGGACTTCCCGGTGGTGCTGGTGGTAAAGAACCTGCCTGCCAGTGCAGGAAACCCAGGAGACACTGGTTCGATCCCTGGGCCAGGAAGATCCCCCGGAGAAGGGCATGGCAACCCACTCCAGTATTCCTGCCTGGAGAATCCCATGGACAGAGGAGCCTGGCAGGCCACAGTCCACAGGATCACAAAGAGTCAGACACAACTGAAGCGACTTCGCACACATGCCCAAGTAGTTGATTTACAACGTTATTAATTCCTGTTTTACAGCACAGTGATTCGGTTTTATACACACACGTTCTTTTTAAAGTATTCTTTTCCACTATGGTTTATCATAGATTTTTTTTTTTTTTTTTGGTGGATAATTGCTTTACAATGTTGTGTTAGTCTCTGCGGTATGACAACATAACTCAGCTGTAAGTATACATATATGCCCTCCCTCTTGAACCTCCCTCCCACCTATCCCCCATCTCATCCCTCTAGGTCATCACAGAGCACCATGCTGAGCTTTGAAACATTCAAAACCATCTTATTTTAAGAATAAAGTGCAGTGATGAGTAGGAGGATCTTTGCAGGCAGAAGGGGGTGGGATTTTGCTCCTGTGAGGCAGGTGGGATGAGGATCTTTCCGCTTGTGAGGTCTGTGAAGTCTCTCTCTTCCTTGGCGGTAGTTAGACATCAGCATTTCTCCTTCCTTTCTCCCGTTACAGCCCGTACACCTGGATCCCCAGGTCTGTCAGGCTGGCTTTATCCTTCCTCACCCCAGCTTTGCACCAGTGGTTTATGCTTGGTCCCAGAATGAACCCGGCCTCTTTTCTGAGGGCTGGGTTTAAGGGCCATGAAGTTCACTGTTCAAAGGTGGATGGAATGATGGGCCATTCTGTATGACAGCCTCTAGGTCCACCCATGTCTCTTCAAATGGCTCAATTTCGTTCCTTTTTATGGCTTAGTAATATTCTGTTGTATATATGTACCACATCTTTTTTATCCATTCGTCTGACGATGGGCATCCAGGTTGCTTCCATGTCCTGGCTATTGTGAACAGTGCTGCAGTGAACACTGGGGTGCATGTGTTTTATTCACTTTGGTTTTCTCAGGGTATATGCCCAATAGTGGGATTGCTGGGTCAGTCATACAGAGTGAAGTAAATCAGAGAAAAACAAATATATATTAACGCATATATGTGGAATTGAGAAAAGCGGTATAGATGAACCTGTTTGCAAGGCAGAAATAGAGACACAGATGTAGAAAACAAATGTATGGACACTCAGCGGGGAAGGTGAGACACTAAGGGGTGAGACGAACTGGGAGATTGTGATTGATTTATATATACTCATATGTATAAAATAGATCACTAATGAGGACCTGCTGTATAGCACAAGGAACTATACTTAATGCACTGTGATGACCTAAGAGGGAAGGAAATCCAGAAAAAGAGGGGATATATGTATACATATTGCTGATTCATTTCATGGTACAACAGAAGGTAACACAACATTGAAAAGCATCTATACCCCAATTAAAAAATAAAACACAGTGGACCACTCTACCTTCATGATGCCACTGTAGAGTTTTTCCATTAACAAAGAGCTCCTTAAAAAGGGAACTCTTGTGCACTGTGGCTAGGAATATAGATTGGCACAGCCGCTACAGAAAACAGTATAGAGGTTGCTCAAAAAATTAAAAATAAGCCATTCTGATGGTGGTTCAGTAATTCCACTCCCAGGTCTAGATCTGAAGGGAATGAAGTCACTGCCCTCAAGAGATGTTTATGCTCCGTGTTCACTGCAGCGTTATTCACAGTAGTCACAACAGAGAAACAACTCAGTGTCCACCGGTGGATGACCTGGTAGAGAAAACTGGCATATATACACAGTGGAATATTATTCAGCCACTAAAAAGAAGGAAATTCTGTCATTCATGACAACGTGAATGAACCCGGAGGGCATATGCTAAGTGAAATACATCAGACAGAGAAAGACAAATACTATGTGATCTCACTTACATGTGGAATCTAAAAAAGTTACTCATAAAAAAAAAAAAAAGTAGAGTGGTGGTTGCCAGGGGGCTGGGGAGTGGAAGTGAGGAGCTGTTGGTCAAAGGGTACAAACTTCCGATTATGAGGTGAGTGAGTTCTGGGGATCGAACATGCAGCAGGTGACTGCAGATAACAGTACCATATTATTTACTTGAAGGTTGCTGACAGTAGATCTTAAATGCTTCCACCACCACCATGACAAAGTGACAATAATGTGAGGTAAAGAATGTGTAA
Organism: Bos mutus; assembly: GCF_027580195.1. NCBI lineage: Eukaryota > Metazoa > Chordata > Mammalia > Artiodactyla > Bovidae > Bos > Bos mutus. The sequence continues at coordinate 56,450,824 of NC_091636.1, forward strand.
ACTACCCACTGTGGTCAGCATTTTGCAACAGGTACATCTGTCAGATCCCCATTGTACACTTAAACTTGTGCAATGTTGCACATCAATCATATCTCAATAAAACTGGAAAGAAAAGTAATTTCTCCTTCCTACAGTCCTAATGGCTTATTTCCATAGAGTCTGAGAAAATTTGCTTTGTCAGCTAAGCTTAAAGTACTTCATCCAAAATTTAGCATAAAGATAATGATATCTCTGTGCGTGCACATTCGTGTGTGCTCGTTCGTGTCCTGCTCTTGGCAACCCCATGAACTGTAGCACGCCAGACTCCTCTGTCCATGGGATTTCCCAGGTGAGAGCACTGGAGTGGGTTGCCATTTCCTCCTCCAGGTTATCTTCCCTACCCAGGGATCGAACCCATGTCTCCTGTGTCTCCTGCATTGGCAGGTGGATTCTTCACCACTGCACCATCTGGGAAGCCCTAATGTCTCTGTGCATGAAGGATGTTCTCAAGTATAATGTGTTACCCTTAACTAGTAAATAACAGTAAAGCCAGCATCAAATGTCTGATGTTACCAACAATAAAAATTGGATCGTTTTAATCAGATGCCATTCACATACCAATTTCTGTACCTGGAAAGTTCATTTTGTGCAAATATGATTCTCAGTGGGTAAGTCCTAAGAAGAGCTTGTGCTTGACCTTATTCTTTAATAAACAGTAAGGCCCAGCTCTGCATTCTGAACAGGATTTGTATGGAGTGGTCTGTCAACTGAACCAAATTAGCATTTTCTGTGGCTCATTTCTAGTAAAATGAAAGCTGACCTGGGGTATCATAGCTCTTAATTCTCGTGTGACCATGGCCGTGACTGAATAAAACCTCTGTTAACATAGGAGAAATTGTCCCCATTACCTTTAAAAACATAAAATTGGTTTCAGTTTGGCCTGATTTTTCTAAGTAAGTATAAATCAGAAAGAAGTACTTTTACTTATGTATATACTGATCATTTAAAATTTCCCAGATTAAAGAGTTATTTTCATCATAAACAGTTTTATGGTTCAGTGTCAGTTTACAGAAAATGTTTTTTTTTTTTTTCTTTAATGTTACAGATTTTGGGAGTTATGGCTGAGAACCCTGGGGTTTTCTTACAGATATCCCTGGAACCCCGATACCTTGGCTGTTGTCTTTCACAGAAAGTGGGGCGTGGCTGTCCAGGGGTGTAACGAGGGCCAGGACTATTGTGCCTGACCTCGAGCTGATTCTTGGGGGGCACAGCAGAGAATTAACAGACACTGCCTTTCTAGAGCCAGCTGGGATTAGCGAGAGTTGTGAGCTTTTTACCTTCAGTCTTTACCTCCAAATCTCAGGACTCCTCTGAGCTTGCTCGCTCGCTCTTTCTCTTTCTCCCCCAGCCCTGCTCCTGCTCTCAGGAGAAGCAGTTCTGTGGCCTCACTTTGTGGAGTGAAATACCCTTTTGTCTTGTCAGCTTCCAGATCATTGCCAGTCAAAGCATTCTAGCTGATTCTGTTTTTTTTTTTTTTCCGAGGAAAAGGAGCCAAGAACTATTGGTCGTAAACCCCAGTCCTGAGCTTGCCCCAGCTCATAGACCCAGAACCAAATGGAGCATTGACGTGAGAGCTGTCTAATTAATTAAACCCTGGAGCACAAACTCAAGCCTTGGTTGAAAGTGAAGAGTCATCTAGCATTTGCTAAATTGTCTCCTTTGAGGAATAGCATTCAGTGTGAAAACTGCGTTTTCTTATTTATGAATCATCATTACTTGTCAAAATTCCACAGCCAGGATGAATTACCAAGTAAAAAGAATTAACTAGTCACATGGTAGCTTAAAAAGTTTCCTCTTTGCTATTTGTGTGTGTGTGTGTGTGTGTGTGTTAGTTGCTCAGTTGTGTCCAGCTCTTTGTGACCCCATGGACTGCAGCCCTCCAGGCTTGCACAGCAGGAATGCTGGACTCATGCACTGAAACTACTAGATTTCACAGTTTTTAGTTTTTTCAAAAGTGTCTAAAATCCCCTCGTAACTTGTATTTTGTTACCTTTTTTCATAAGGCATCCTGTTTTGAAGCCGTATTTTTTAACTTCAGCCAGGACTATAGTTAGGGAGCCATATCTCCATGAGTTTTAAAAGAAAGTCTAGATATGAAGGATACATTTACCTGGAATGAATGAAAAATTCTTTTCCTCAGAAGAAAAATGCTCACTTCAATTTGGAATGTGCTGGATTTTAGCTCAAGTGTATCTGAGCTTGTGGCGTCTCAGGCTGCAGATGTCTGGCCAGCCTGCAGGCAGAGCGCCGCCTTGAAAGTCTCTACCCCGCCAACACAAAAAATGCGAATAGGCCTTTTATTCCTTTTTTCAAAAATCATAACTGAGCACAACTCTGTAGTCATTTATTGTAGCATGGAGGGCCGAAGTCCTTTTATTCCCCCCTCTTGGGGAAGAAGAGACCCATTCAGTGACTGAAAGACGGCAAGCTCCCAGCCAGCGCTGCCGCCGAGAGAACATTTCTCAGAATTCATCCAGATTCCAGTCTGTTGTGTTCATTTCTCAAAGTCGTGCTTTGACAGTCAGACCAGCTGAAGACAAGTACAGAGCAAAGGACAAGCCAAGTTTTTTCTTTTTTGTTTTTTGGACCGTGCCACTCATGGCATGTGGGAATCTTAGTTCCCTGACCATGAATCAAACCCACTCCCACTGCATTGGAAGCATGGAGTCTTAACCACTAGACCACCAGGGAAGTCCCCTTTTTTGAAAAAAAAAAAAAAAAAGAAAAGTTAAAAAAATTTACATTTTATTTTCTAATTAAAACTTTAAAATTTTATTAAAAAAAATTTTTTTCCTGCAAGCTGTTTTTAAAGCTGTTTGAGGACAAGAGGGCTAATTCTGCTTGCTTCCTGTCTCTTCACCATCAGTGGGGTCTCTACATAGAGTGTTGACTTCCTGAAAATGCTTCATGCTAGACATTTAAGGGCTTTCCCCCGCTCCTCAGGAGCCCATCAAGCTAAAAACCCTTCTTGAAACTGACGTGCATCTGCACAATTGCAAACTGATCTATTTCTTAGGCATTAAAAATAAAATGAAACAGGAAGTACAAACTGTTATGTATAAATGAGCTACAAGGATATATTGTACAACACAGGGAATAGAACCAATATTTTCTAATAACAGTAAAAGTAATATAACTTAAAAATTATGAATCACTGTGCTGTATACCTGTAACTTATACAACTTTGCACATCGACTACACCTGAATAAAATGAAGAAAATGAAATAGGAAGTACATTTCAAGGCCCACATGTTTCATTGACAAGGGAGATAAATTGCTAGACCTGTTTCCGGCTGTATAGTCCTGTCATGAGTAATATATTCTCCTTATATTCAAGCAGATTTGTCAAGTCAGAATGTGGGTGGAAAACCCCAGGCCAGGCTGTTGGTGAGTCTGGAAGCGGCAGCCCCTTACTTAATACTCAGGGCTCCCAAGTGAAAAACATTCAATATTATATTTTATAATAATTTATAGTTTTTGGTTTTTATAATTTGGGGCATTCCTTAAATTTGATAATCTGATTTAATGAGTCCAATTAGTTTTTTCCCCCCATTATTTTAGAGCTACTCCATTTCTGCATAATTCAAACTGTGTGTCCATCACTGTGTTCTGTGGCCACACCACAGGTGTCTACAGCCACTTGATAAGAAATGAAAGTTCTAGCTTTGGTCATTTTAATTCATGTTTTCAGATCCTCTTAGCCTCCTTGCTTATTAGGTTTGATTTGGTACTGGACCCTGTGTATTGGGTTTCCCTGGTGCCTCAGACAGTAAAGAATATGCCTGCAATGCAGGAGACACAGGTTGGATCCCTGGGTCAGGAAGAGAAGTGAATGGCTACCCATTCCAATATTCTTGCCTGGAGAATTCCATGGACAGAGGATCCTGGCAGGTTACAGTCCATGGGTTCGCAAAGAGTCGGACATGACTGAGTGACTAACACTTTCACTACATTTTTTTCCTGAAGTATTAAGCATTTGAGAATACAGTTCACTTATAAATATATAAAATAAGGAGAAGGCAATGGCACCCCACTCCAGTACTCTTGCCTGGAAAACCCCATGGACGGAGAAGCCTGATGGGCTGCAGTCCATGGGGTCGCACAGAGTCGGACATGACTGAGCGACTTCACTTTCACTTTTCACTTTCATGCGTTGGAGAAGGAAACGGCAACCCACTCCAGTGTTCTTGCCTGGAGAATCCCAGGGACCGGGGAGCCTGGTAGGCTGCCGTCTATGGGGTCGCACAGAGTTGGACATGACTGAAGTGACTTAGCAGCAGCAGCAGCAGCAGCAGGCTAGACTAATTGTTACTTAATAGCAGTCTTGCTTCAATAAATTTAAATTACCGAGAAGGAAGAATGATCAGTAGTTAATAATATTTATCTTAACTTGCCCTGACCTTTGTTGTGATTATTTGACCATAAATTAAAATTTCACAGGTAGTTGAAGGTTTCTGTCCTCTGCTTATCTTTGCCTCTTTCTCTGTCCTTCTCTTTGTCTCTCTCTATTGTACCAAAACAATATTTATAGTCATATTTTCTAGTAGCATTTAAAACAATTTTTCCTGATTTTAAAAAGTAATACTTGCTAACGTAGAAAACAGAAAATATAGGAAACTTATGATAAAAAAGATAAAAGACACTTGCTCCATGGAAGAAAAGCTATGACCAACCTAGACAGCATATTAAAAAGGAGAGACATTACTTTGCCAACAAAGGTCCATCTAGTCAAAGCTATGATTTTTCTAGTAGTCATATATGGATGTGAGAGTTGGACTATTAAGAAAGCTGAGTGCCAAAGAATTGATGCTTTTGAACTGTGGTGCTGGAGAAGACTCTTGAGAGTCCCTTGGACTGCAAGGAGATCCAACCAGTCCATCCTAAAGGAAATCAGCCCTGAATATTCATTCGAAGGACTGATGCCAAAGCTGAAACTCCAATACTTTGGCCACCTGATGTGAAGAACTGACTCATTTGAAAAGACCCTGATGCTGGGAAAGATTGAAGGCAGGAGGAGAAGGGAACGACAAAGGATGAGATGGTTGGATGGCATCACCAACTTGAAGGACATAAATTTGAGCAAGCTCTGGGAGTTGGTGATAGACAGGGAGGCCTGCCGTGCTTCAGTTCATGGGGTCGCAAAGAGTCTGACCCGACTGAGCAACTGAACTGAACTGATGATAAAAAAAAGAAAACAAACTTTATAAACTGTCACCTAGAAATTAAACTCATTTTCAATTTTATGCTTTTCCAGTCTTTTTATAAATGTATTTGTTGTTTTTGTTGTTTTTAGCTGTTTAGTTGCTCAGTCATGTCCAACTCTTTTGCAACCCCATGGACTATAGCCCACCAGGCTCCTCTGTCCATGGGATTTCCCAGGCAAGAATACTGGGGTGGGTTGCCATTTCCTTCCACAGGGGATCTTCCCGGCCCAGGGATCAAACCTCCATCTCCTGAATTGGCAGGTGCATTCTTTGCTACAGAGCCACATGGGATGCCTGTTTGCTCATTCATCCTTTCAACAACTATTTATTGAGGGTCTTTGTTGCCAGTACTTCTAGGCATTTGTGGAATTAAACAAAAACAATGACAAACAACTTTCTCCTCCTGGAGGTCACATTCTACTGAGTGAAGCCAGAAAATAAATAAATTGCTACAATATATAATGTTAAGTGGTGATCCATATTTAAGGGAAAGTGAAGCAGGAGAGGAGATTAGGGAGTGTGAAGGTGGGAAGTGAGGGTTGATTGTATTAAAGTCCTCAGGAAGATTATTTTTGAGCGACCACTTGGAGGAGGTGAGCTTGTGAATCGTGTCTGGTTGAAGAGCTTCTAGGCAAAGGAATCAGCAAGTGCAAAGACCCTGGGCCAGGAGTTGTAGATGAGGGTGATTTTTGTTTTACATCATTACTTTTATTTTTTAAATGCAACTGTGGTAACTAGAATAAATGGAATATTATGTATCTGATTAAGATCATATTTCATCGTGTTTCATTAAGCTAGTTTCATACTCTGTAAAGAGTATGAAAATGGAATATGGGATGTGAAAATGTATCATTTACTGCTAATTGTAAAAAAAATTTGAGATTTAAAGTACTGTAGGGTGATGTCATACCTGGTACATTACAGCTATATGCTGGTACATGTCTGGAAGCTTTGGGTGAGGAGAAAACAAGTAGTCTTTAGTTTCTTGATTTATTTATCCTTATCACATTTTTTCCCCCTATAATGAGCATGCACAGCCTTTAACCTGAAGAGAGATGACAGATACTCAGAGGGGAGAGCGTCCCACCAGGCAGGTGAGGCCTGTGACTGTGGGCCTGGGAGGTGACACGTCACTTCAGGTATTCAGTTCACGTGAGGGCTCCGGCCCGTGAGCTGGTGTCCAGAAACAGGGCTCTGGTTACCGGGATGGCACAGCCCAGGCCTTGGAGACAGGTCAGGGCTGAAGTCCAGAGATGCAGCGGGGCTCAGAGGAGAGGCCGGAGCCTCAGGAATACATCAGAGGCATTACAGGGGCCCTTGACCAGCCCAAGTGTCACTTGATACGAAGCCTCTGAGGATTGGGGCAAAGAAAATGACTAATGTGTGATTAAGTGATAAGTTAAAATGATGAATTTCCTCAGGTGGTATTGGAGGGTGGGATGAAAGTGCTCCCTGCTTCCTGAGGCTCGGTGGCAGGCACAGGTGAAAGGCCCTGGTGCGTAGCCTCCTGACTCAGACGCCCCTGGAAAGCTTATCGAAGTAAAATTTGGAAACTCTTTGTATCATCCGATAGGATTTATATCTTATTTATATCTCAATCCTTATGCTCCAAACTGCAGTCTTGGGACAATTCAAATAAGAATGAACCTGAGAAGCCATTGTGTTCTCTTCTGAATATCCCATCTCTGGGTTATGTAGGCCAGTCAGTCTGTCTGTCTGTCTGTCATCTCTGTCTGTACAATCTAGTTAGGGTGCATAGTCCATACCTTTGCATATTGCTTAATTGTCTTTTAATGATTGTATTTGATATGTTGAAGAATGTAGCTTTTCCACTAGTCATGTACAGATGTGAGTGTTAGTTGCTCAGTCGTATCTGACTCTTTGTGACCCCATGAACTGTAGCCCGCCAGTCTCCTCTGTCCATGGAATTTTCAGGCAAGAGTACTGAAGTGGGTTGCCATTTCCTACTCCAGGGAATCTTCCCGACCCTGGGATTGAACCCACATCTTCTGTCTCCTGGTTGGCAGGCAGATTCTTTACCACTGTGCCACCTTTGAAGTCTATTAAAAAACGGTACCGTAATTATGTAATCTTATGTAAGAACCAGTGTCTTAACACTAAACCTTTTTCAAAAAGATGAATCCACGCCGCTGTGTGTGACTGTGGGTCCTTCCTTTTTGTTGCTATATAATATTCCACTCTGTAGCTATACCACAGTTGATCTATATGCTGTCTTTCACTGGACTTTGGGACATTTTTTACCAGACTGTCCACTGCTTCTGTCACTTTCTGAGTTTACCGTATGACAGTACCAAAACTCAGAAAATGGGGAAAGGCAAATACTTAGCACATAAAGTGAATGGTTTTCTAGGCCAGAATACTGTAATTTGAAAGCTTGTGTAAAGTTTGTATCATTTCTTTGGCTCAGGCAGCTGTTTTAACGGAATGATGATTGCCTTGCACTCTTGGATTCTTGGCAGTGCTGTAGTGCTGGCCACCACTAGAGGGCGTAGGAGAGCTGGGCCATCAGCGTGTTGAAGAAGCTTAGAATGAGGTGACTGCTGTTTGAAACCTAGCCCCATGGCACCAGTGTTTTTAGTACATGCACGTTTCAGCAGGGCGAAAACATCGGTATCGCTCCAGTTACAGTATGAAAATCCAATTAAAGGCCACATCTGTATCTGTACACGTCTATGCCAGGTTAAACTTTAGTGTTAGTTAGTTCAGTCATTAAGTCACACCATAATGACTCTTTGTGACCCCATGGACTGCAGCACATCAGGCTTCCCTGTCCTTCACTATCTCCCTGAGTTTGCTCAAACTTATGTCCATTGAGTCACTGATGCCATCCAAACATCTCATCCTCTGAAATGAATAAGGATGAAGAGTAGCATCAAAAAAGAATAAGACAGATTGGGTGCGGAGGAAATTCACATACAGATGACCCAGAACAATGACAGATGACTCTTCTCAGATGAGAAACAAGCTGATGTTCAAAGCCTCTAAGGACTCAGTAGTATTTTGAGTGTATCACCCTGTTCCTATGTATTTCTATCCAGTGTTTTAAGAAATCTTCTGAATGTTCTTTATTATGTGATTTCCAAGAACTTCCATAGAGCTCTGTTGTTGCTGTTTAGTTGCTAAGTTGGGTACAACTCTTTGTGATCCCATGGACTGTAGCCCACCAGGCTCCTCTGTCCATGAAATTCTCCAGGCAAGAATACTGGAATTGGTTGCCATTCGCTTCTCCAGGGGATCATCCTGACCCAGGGATTGAACCAGCATCTCCTGAATTGGCAAGCAGATTCTTTACCACTGAGCCTCCAGGGAAATGTTCCCCCCCGCCGCCCCACCAGAGCTGTAAATAACCTTGGATCAAGAATCCCAGAAAATGGCTTAATTTGCAGTTTCATGAAGAGAGGGCTTCTTCTGAGTTGAACAACAACAAGTTGATCAGAACAACTTCTGGTCAGTTGTTCAGCAACTGATCTGTGAAATACTGAGGACAGAGGTCCCTGCTTGTTGGACATATGTGCGAAAGTTAGGGGCGGGGCTGCTGAGGTGTGTCCTGGACCAAGTCACACCCCAGCACCCACCTAAAGATGCCCATCTGCAATGCCCAGAACCTGTGATTTTATTCCTAACATGGCAAAGGGACTTGGCAGGTGTGGACATTGAGGGTCTTTACGATGGGAGATGATTCTGGATTATCCACATGGGCCAGTATAATCGCAAGGATCTTAGGAGAGGGAGGCAGACAGGCAGAGAAGAGAAAAGATGCTTCTGGGCTTGGAGATGGAGCCTGGGGCCCCGAGCCAAGGGCAGGCGGCCTCTAGAAGCTGGAAGAGCTCAGGAAGCAGATCCTCCCCCAGAGCCTCTAGGAGGAAGGTAGACCAGCAGACCCATGTTAGACTCTGGTCCCCAGATCTGTATGATGATAAATCTGTGTGGCTTTAAGCTACTAATTTGATAACATGTATAGCGGCAATGGGAAACTCTACAGTGTTCCTTATGATGGGAAAGAACTGGCTTTGTTTGAAAAGGTTCAGGATAGGTTTACCAACTCACATCTCCATCCCCTGAAGGAGATGCTGTCTGACCCCAGCATGCGGGAGAAGCACCTCCTGAAACCAGGGGGCCTTGAGTGATGCCAGGCGAGGTGACGCAGCCCCAGGAAAGGACAGGGAACCCAGGATGGCTGGGGAGAATGTTCCCACTGGCAAGTAGGTATTGGAGAGCTTGGAAAGGAAACAGGAGGTCAAGATGGCCTGAAAGAGTCTTGAAGACGCCATACTTGGAGGGACTGTTGTGGTGCAGGCTGCCTCGTCCCTGGGGTAGAACTTGCAGGGAGAGTCACTCGCGGGGCAGGATGATGTCTGGGGGAGAGGTGGACCTGGGCAGGTGATTGGCATTGCTTTTCATCCATAAATCTCTTCTGGAGCATTGAAGATAGTGTGAGATAACTCAGCAAATGCCGGAATGCCTACTGGGGAAGCTGAATTCTAGGCAGGCTGTGTGCCTCCGGCAATGAAAGCATTGCTTCTGGAAGAGGCACCCAAGAATGTGCCCTTCACTTGTCATTTTAGTCATGTGTCCTTTTTAATTTTTTGAAAGTGGAGGGGACTCTGCAGTTAGGAAGTGGGAGGGGACAGTGTTATGACTTAGAGGTACTTCATAAAACAAGGAAGAGGGCCGTGAGTCGTCCCCTTGTTGGGGTAGATTGCATTACTCATGTGCCGTTTTAGGTTTTTTTTGAAGGCTATTCTTACTTGTGCCTGTTTTTAATACCTGAACAACTGGGAGAGAACTTATAATCCTGCAGTCATTTGGCTTGTATTCTTAGAGAGTATTTTTAAACTCTTAACTTTCAAAGCCCTCTAATGTCATTTAAAGCACAAGAAGTGCTTTCAGTATCCATTTCTGCCCAAGTGCAAGTTTTTGATTTTAAATAGGATTTTTGCTTCTGCTGAAAACACCTTTCAGTGATGTTTGGGTTTTTTTTTTTTGGGGGGGGGAAGGTGGGCTCAGGTGTTGTTGTTATCTTTATGAAAATGAGTGATATTTTCAGTCATGACTCAGGAGTCATCGGCTCTGGAAAGAGAACTAACTGAACTCTGAAGCTTATCAAGCTGAACATCCCCAAGTCAGAAATGGATGTTTATTTTTAATAAATTGCACTCTTAAATACATTTATTTTTCATGGGGCTGAGTTGGAATGAAATCATCCTCCTTTATAGGGCTTTTAACAGATGCACCAGGCTTGGAATATGTAATGGAAACTCAGTAATTGAGAAGATCTTTAAATGAAAAAGAAATTTGTATTTTAAAATTGAGAGCTGGATCTGAAATTGATTTCTGATTACAGCAGGACTGTCCCAAATCTAGGTCCTCAGTAAACTGGACTTGGAAAAACTGCCTTTCTCCCTACTTCTGCCCGTAGATGAGCTGTTCCATGAATACACAGATGACTGGGTTGCATCATTTCTGCTTCCCTCATGGAAGGGGGTGCTCAGTGGTAAAAAATCCACCAGCAATGCAGGAGACTCGGGTTTGATCCCTGGATCGGGAGGATCCCTTGGAGGAGGGCATAGCTACCCACTCCAGTATTCTTGCTGAGGGTATCCCATGGACAGAGGAGCTTGGCGGGCTACAGCCCATAGAATCGAAAAGAATCAGACATGACTGAATTACCTGAGCCCACACACACGCAGGGAAGGAGAGAGTGACCCTGGTTTGCGGAATTGGTCTGTGCTCTTTGTGTAGGGCACACAGAGAGCTTGAGACTGACTTATGAGTTTGTCTTTGTCCCTTGTTTGAGGCACAGAAGTCCTTCAATGGTGAAAGAATGCAAGGCTTACAATAAATGCATTTTATCCAGCTCATTAAAATGTGGGGCTAATAATTTAATCAATTACAGATAGCTATTTGTAAAATCCTAGATAAAGCTTTTCCTTTTAATACTGCCAGTTGATTTCTAGAATTAAAAGAAAAAAGCAACTTTCCTCTGCTAAGCATGTGATTTTGAGAGAGAAGGAGGCCAATGAGAATTGAGTGAGGCTGGATGTTGCCTGAGCTCATCACTTAGACTTTGCGTGACCTCCTGGCCTCAGATTCTCTTCCTGCCAATCTCCTCCATTTTACCCTTGTGAATTTAATAATAAGAGTAAGAAAGGGGAATGAAATGGTTGATAAAATTCATAAAGAAGGCAGAATTACAGAGTAAGATGACTCTACAGGTAATCCAAGCCTCCGAGAAAGCTTTGAATGAAACAAAGTTATAAAGATAATCTATCTGGCACTCAGATTCCTACAGAAGCGATTACTTCATAGTCAGTTTTGGTTAAATGGATTCCCCTGTGGCTCAGCTGGTAAAGAACCTGTCTGCCAGTGCAGGAGATGCAAAAGATCTGGGTTCAATTCCTTGGTTGGGAAGATCCCCTGGAGAAGGAAATGGTAATCACTCCAGTATTCTTGCCTGGAAAATTTCATGGGTAGAGGAGCCTGGTGGGCTACAGTCTATGGGGTTGCAAAGAGTTGACTAAGCACACACACGTGGCTACCCTTGGTTAAATTGTTCTAGCATCTCAGGACCCCCTGAGATACAAAGGAGAAACACTCCCTTTCATATTCTTTACAGACACTCTTTCCTGCCTATTACAATTGAGCTCTGGGACTCTCGAATTACAAGGGTTATTTTAAGGGACGTGGTATATATTTCAGTGTGCACCGCAGGGGACTAAGCCATTTTCAGTCACATACTGCCTTCAATCATTTATATTTTGACACCTTTCTTTATAAAAACTACATATTTATTTATTTACTTGCTTATTTGTCTGCACCAAGTCTTCACTGTGGCACTCGGGATCTTTGAACCTGGGCCCCTGCATAGGGAGCGTGGAGTCCTAGCCACTGAACCACAAGGGAAGTCCTCATATTTGGACTCCTTGGGAAGATAACTTTATAGCCGCTAGACTGGGTCCAATTCTGTGGTAGGCACCGAGGGGAGGAGTGCATCATGTGGCGGGGACACGTGGCATCAAGACAATATCATGGGCCGAGCCCACTATCAACCCTAGTCATCCTCCTCTCCTCCAACCCTGGAGTCTCATAATTTCAGGATATGAAATTGTTGGGACTTTTGACATGATGATGCCATATTTGTATCTGTTCTTCCAGACACAGCTAAAGGGTTTTGTAAAACCTACTGTTAACAGAACTGAAGGTATTATATACCTTTGTGTTTATGGAAAGGTTGTGTTATACACAATGAAAAGAGAACTTGGAAGAACCAGAGATATTCTTTGGCCAAACCATCCAACTATTTCTGTAGCCAGAATTCATGCTGCTGAAGCAAGAGTTACTGTTTGGGGGCCATAAACTGTCTCCATTGTTGGTAACATGCTCATGGTTATTTTTCAACACAAGAAAGCAGAAAGCCAGCTATGTGCTCGGCTCTGCAAGAGGGTGGTAGGAAGCGAACGTGGGATGCATTAAAATCGTTCCTTTTGTTCCGAGGAAACCCAGGTCTCCTGTGATCTGCTGAGGAGATGGTTAACCCTCTGTGCTTTCCCTCCCTTAAAATATCTTTCATCTTGGGCCTGACTCTGAAATTCTGCACTTGAACTTCTTGTGATCTTTGCAATGGGATGAAACGCTTCACAAATGTCGATCTTTTGGGTCGTGAATGGAGAAGGGGAGGTGACGGTGTCCATGGTCCCCTTCCGTCGCTACAGAGCTGCTATTTTGGATTCCTGCTTAAACTCTGGGGCCACTTGCCCTGTTGGTGTCTTGAGCTTGAATCAGCGGCTCCATTCTTCCAACATTAAGTAGATGCCTGCTGTGTATAAGGCACTCCACTGGACGTCTGGAATGGCCCCTCATGTGCTGTCAAGAGTTGATTGTATTTCCCTTGATGTTAGCACAAGGGGTAAAGTTCTCAGACATCAGAGAGGTGGTACAAATAATAAGAGAGTTGTGCATTGTCAGAATTGGGTTGAAGCTGTCAGTTCACTTTGAAATAATTCTAAAGAGAGTCTGTTGCTGCTTGCTCTACCTAAAGGGAGAGAGCCAGTGGGACCCGAATGAAAATAGCTGTATTACATCATCAGGAAAAGTTTTCATTGGTACTTTATGTCTTGAGGGGAGGAAGTCTGCAGTTATATTTAGATTGACTCGGTTTTGCTTTTTGAAATGGTAATTTCAAGAGAAAGTAAGAAACAAGAAAGGGAGGGATACTTGAAGAAGTCCACTAGGTTTATCTTGTACACGTTGATTAATGTGGCATTAATTTTTGTGTGTATTGAATCCGCAACCTATCGTATTCCTGTTTTCCAATCACCTATTGTATCTCATTTAAACTATAATAGCATCTTTGAAGTAACGTGTTGCTTCTAACAGTGCACCTCTTTTGAAATGTCAAATGTTTCTTTATCAGGAATATGAAATTTCAAGATTTCTTCTGTGGAAAACAGAGGTACCAAAAGAAATTTTTTTAGTGCTTTTTTTGTTTTGTTTTGTTTTGTTTTTCTCTTGGCATTTCATTTATCTGAATCTCAAAGCCTTGCTTTTTATGACCTGTGAAGACCAGACTTGTTTAGATGCTGAGGGATAAAGGTCTTTAGCTTACCACATGTATGATGCATTTCATCAGAAGCCAGTGGTGCCTCCAGCCCAGCACTCCTCCTGGGCCCCGTGGAGAAACAGTGTCCCCACATGACCCAGGGGAGTGAGGCGGACCATGAGAACCACACTCGGGAGACGCTAATTCACATGGCTTCCCAAGGAAGCGTCTGTGATAACAACAGACAGAAACCTCTCCATCCAGCATTCAAGAAGGAGAGGTTATTATTTGGACTCAGTATCACATGAAAGGCTGAGACCCTGAAACGTAAGGAAACAGGAGCTGGAAAATGACTGGAACAGAAGCTACTAGAAGGCACCCCAGGAGTCAGAGGGGACTGGTGGGACGCTCACAGAGGGGAGGCCTGGGATGAACATAATGGTAAGTTGTGAAGAACCATCATCTGTTAGTGCCAAACATATGCCAGGCTGTGCTGAATACGGGCTCAGTTAGTAAAGAATCTGCCTGCAATGCAGGAGACCCCAGTTTGATTCCTGGGTTGGGAAGATCCACTGGAAAAGGGATAGGCTACCCACTCCAGTATTCTTGGGCTTCCCTTGTGGCTCAGTTGGTAAAGAATCCGCCTGCAGTGCGGGAGACCTAGGTTCGATCCCTGGGTTGGGAAGATCCCCTGGAGAAGAGAAAGGTTACCCACTCCAGTATTCTGACCTGGAGAATTCCATGGACTGTATAGTCTATGGGGTCGCAAAGAGTCTCCCAGGTGGCTCAGTGGGTAAAGAATCCACCTACAATGCTGGAGACACAGGTTTGATTCCTGGGTTGGAAAGATCCCCTGGAGGAGGGCATGGCAACCCACTCCAGTATTCTTGCCTGGAGAACCCCATGGACAGAGGAGCCTGGAGGGCTACCGTCCATAGGGTCACAAAGAGTCAGACACGACTGAAGCCCTTGAGCACGCACACATGCGCTAAATATTATACTTTCAGCTTTACCTGCTTTACCTACATGATGGTTCATGAGGCAGGAAGTGCTGGCCCCATGGAAAAGAATACCACAAGGATACCACAGCTTGGCTAACTTGATTAAAGTGATGGAGGGAAGACATCGACTCACATCCACCTCCGAAGGGCTGGGTTTACCTCAGCGTTTTACTGCATCTCTTACTACACTGCTTTTATTTCCTTTTCCAGGGTATAGGTGCTGCTGCTTCTCTTTTTCAAAATTTACTTATTTGGCTTCATCAGGTCTTAGTTGCAGCACACAAAATTTTCGTTGCATCGTGTGGATCTTTCCTTGTGACGCATGTGCTCCAGAGAAGGAGGGCTCCGTAGTTGTGGTGCATGCTCCAAGGCTTGTGGGAGCTTAGTTTCCTGACCAGGGATTGAACCTGAGTCCCTTGCATTGCAAGGCAAATTCTTAACCACTGGGCCACCAGGGAAGTCCTCCCAGAGCATAGCTTCTTAAACAGTATATAGACAAATTAAGGTATAGTTAAGAGTTTAAAATGTTTTCACCACCTCACTTGCCAGCAGTGAATAAATGAATGGAATGTTGGCAGCATTATTTTGCAAGGATTAGAGATGCTCAGAGCTTTTGGGGACACTTGAGCTAGGTGGAGCCCTGAGCGGAGCAGTGGGGTGGGAAAGTGAAAGTGTTAGATGCTCAGTCCTGTCCAACTCTTTGTGACCCCATAGACTGTAGCTCGCCAGGCCCCTCTGTCCATGGGGTTCTCCAGGCAAGAATACTGGAGTGGGTAGCCATTCCCTTCTCCAGGGGATCATCCTGACCCAGGGATTGAAGCTGGGTCACCTGCATTGCAGGCAGATTCTTTACCGTCTGAGCCACCAGGGAAGCCAAGAGATGGGAAGGGGTCTCTGAAATTTAGGGAGTTGTGCTTTCTTTGTGACTGAAATATATTTATGTATTTCTTTGCTTTTGCTAAAAGCTGATTGTTCATAGTTGTAAACCTTGCTTTCATCACAGAAATGAGACTGTATTTTAATATGTTGATTTCTGTCATACCAACTAATTTTTCTTGGCATAGACCCTCTCCTTGCAGGTAAAAGAAGTGAATCTTAGGAGATGATGTGTCACCAGTGGAAGGCAGTTTGGACTTTGAGCAAACAAGGTCGGCTCTTGGGCCTCGGTTTCTTTACCAGCTAAACCAAGTGAACAGGCTTATTTTAAAGCGATGCTGGGGCTTCCCTGGTGGTCCAGGGGTTCAGACACATGCTTCCACTGCAGGGGGCGCGGGTTCAGTCCTTCACTGGGGAACTAGGATTCCCACAAGCCTCACGGCATGGCTCCAAAAGAATAAAAATAAACTGGTTTTTGAATTATCTTTTCCTTAAAAACTTGTGCTAATCCAGGCAGAGTAGAGTCTAGAGATAGACTCACGCATATATGACAACTAATTTTCAACAAAGATTCAGAGGCAGTTCCGTGGAGAAAGGATGAAAGTCAAAGCCCAAGTTGCTCAGTCATGTCCGACTCTTTGTGACCCCATGGACTGTAGCTCATCGCTCCTCTGTCCATGGGATTCTCCAGGCAAGAATATTGGAGTGGACTGCCATGCCCTTCTTCAGGGGATCTTCCCGACCCCGGCGTCAAATCTGCATCTCTTACATCTCTCCATCATTGGCAGGTGGTTTCTTTACCACTAGTGCCGCCTGGGATGGTGTTTAACAAATAGTGCTTAAAAAGCTGAATATCCATGTGCAAAATCATAAACTAAAGGATGGCTTCTAACAAATAGTGTTTAAAAAGTTGAATATCCATATGCAAAATCATAAACTCTGATCTATACCTTGTACAATACACACAAAAAATAACTTAAAAAGGTGTTAAAACATAGGCCTAAGTGTAAATCTACATCTATAAAGTTTCCAGAAGAGAAAGCAGGGAAACTCTCCATTATCCTGGATTAAGGAGAGGTTTGTCGGATAAAATGCTGTAGGCATGACCCATAAAAGAAGAAAAATGACAAAGTGGGCTCCATCAGGATTAAAAAACCTTTGTTCTTTAGCTGGAATGTTGAGGGAATGAAAAGTCAAGGCACAGATGGGGGTGAGTTTTGTAAATCATATAGCTGACAAAAAAATCATACCCAGAGTCTATAAAGAATTAAAACTTAATAAATATCCCAATAAAAGAGGTCCAAATGGTTTGAACAGATATGTCAACAAAGATAAACACATGAAAAGGTGCTCACCATTGTTAGTCACTAGAACTGCAAATTAAAACCACAGTGAGACACCCCCATACCAATTTGAATGGACAAATGGTATTTTATTTTCTTCTGTTCTGTTCTGTACCAGACTGCAAAGCTTGTGGGTTCTTAGTTCCCCGACCAGGGACTGAACCTGGGCCCCTGGCAGTGAGAGCAAGGAATCTGAACCACTGGAATGCCAGGGAATTTCCCAAATGGCCGTTTTTTCTTTAAAAAGGGCTGACCATACCCTGTTTTATGAGGGTGCGGAGCAGTTGCGGTTGTCATGTCCTCACATTCATATAGACGGAATGAATGTCAGACTATATACAGCTGTTTGCTAAATCAGCTGGGCAGTTCTTAAAAAGATAAACATACACCTGCCACGTGATTCAACCATCCCATTCCTCCGTGTTTACAAGAAAAATGAAACGTGTCCACACAAAGTCTCGGATGTGAATGTTCACAGTGTCGTTATTTGTAATAGCCCCACACTGTTCTGTGACAGGTAACGGATGAGTAAACTGTGTCTATCCATACAGTGAACTCCGGAGAAGGCAATGGCACCCCACTCCAGTACTCTTGCCTGGAAAATCCCTGGACGGAGGAGCCTAGTGGACTACAGTCCATGGGGTCGCTAAGAGTCGGACACGACTGAGTGACTTCACTTTCACTTCTCACTTTCATGCATTGGAGAAGGAAATGGCAACCCACTCCAGTGTTCTTGCCTGGAGAATCCCAGGGATGGGGGAGCCTGGTGGGGTGCCATCTATGGGGTCGCACAGAGTCGGACACGACTGAAGCGTCTTAGCAGTAGCAACAGCAGCATACAGTGAACTCTGCTTGACCATGAAAAGAGCTTCCCAGGTAGCTCAGTGGGTAAAGAATATGCCTGCAAGGCAGGAGACACAGGAGACACGGGTTCGATCCCTGGGATGGGAAGATCCTCTGGAGGAGGAAATGGCAACCCACTCCAGTTCTCTTGCCTGGAGAATCCCATGGACAGAAGAGCCTGGCGAGCAGCAGTCCGTGGGGTCACAAAGGAGTCGGACACGACTGAAGCAACTTAGCATGCGTGCACGCTATGGTGAAAAGGGATGAATAAATGGAACAACTTGGATGAATCTCAAAATAATTATGCTGAATAAAAGAAGCCAGACAAAACAGAGTACGTGCTGTAAGATTCCATTTGTAGCAAATTTTTTAAATGCAAGCTAATCTATGTTACAGAAAGTGGATCAGTCCTTGCCTTGGAACAGAGTGGGGTGGTCAGGGAAGGGTGATTGGCAAGGAGTGAAAAGGGTGTCAGGAAACTGGGGAAGAATGATGGATTGTTTATTATATTGATTTTGGTGATGGTTTCTTGGGTGTGTATATATGTCAGACGTTATCAGATAGACCTCTTTAAATATGCAGGTTTTTGTACGTCAAGTATACTTCATAAGAGAAAACAAAACAGCTACAGCAATCGATACCAATACATGAGACAGACACAAATACAGTAGGAGCTGTTCTGTGTAGACAGACACAGTTCAGTTCAGTTCACTCGCTCAGTCGTGTCCGGCTCTTTGCAACCACATGGACTGCAGCACACCAGGCTTCCCTGTCCATCACCAACTTCCGGAGCTTGCTCAAACTCATGTCTATTGAGTCAATGATGCCATCCAACCATCTCATCCTCTGTTGTCACCTTCTCCTCCTGCCTTCAATCTTTCCCAGCCTCAGGGTCTTTTCCAGTGAGTCAGTTCTTCGCATCAGGTGGCCAAAGTATTGGAGTTTCAGCTTCAGTATCAGTCCTTCCAATGAATAGTCAAGACTGATTTCCTTTAGGATGGACTGGTTGGATCTCCTTGCAGTCCAACACAACAGGACAGTTCTAAAATCCTGGCAGGAATTTTCTGAAGTTTTCTCCAGGTAGTCCCAAAGCTAGTTCCCACACCCTTCCATGTGGCTGAGATGTCCCTTCACGTGTGCTGTGTGGCATGTATTTCTTTTAGCCGAAACGATTAAGCAGCCCTTTGACTTATGAAAACAATGTGTCATATATTCAAAAACAAAAAGAGATGCTTTCTGGAGGCACAGTGCAGAGATGGACAGCGTAGACCTGAGTTCTGAGCTGAGTTTGCTGGGCTGTGGGTCTCAACCTTGTCGTTTGCCCTTCATGGAAGACCACCCCCAAAGAGGGCTGGATGTTTGGAGCACACCAGGGTTTCCCTGGTGGCTCAGACAGTAAAGAATCTACCTGCAGTGCAGGAGACCCGGGTTCAATCCCTGGGTCTTCAATCCCTGGGCGGGAAGATCCCTTGGAAGAGGAAATGGCCACCCACTCCAGTATGCTTGCCTGGAGAATTCCCATGGACCAAGGAGCCTGGAGGGTTACAGTCCATGGGGTGGCAAATAGTCAAACACTGCTGAGCAACTAACACTTTCACTTATAGGTTTTACTGACTCTGAGACCCCCTTTCCCCCAACCTGTCTTCTGTCTTCATAAAGCTCTGTCACCTGCTAGTATTGTATACAGTGGAGCAAAATAAAATATACTTGTGCTTTAACGCCCCCATGCACACACACACAACGCCCTCGGGCAGGAGTCAGGTGGAGCGCT
Organism: Bos mutus; assembly: GCF_027580195.1. NCBI lineage: Eukaryota > Metazoa > Chordata > Mammalia > Artiodactyla > Bovidae > Bos > Bos mutus. The sequence continues at coordinate 56,470,461 of NC_091636.1, forward strand.
CCTCCCTGGCACCATTGCTCCTGGGCAGTAATGGAAACCAAGCGGTGGCTGGGGCAAGGTAGGCAGGTGTTCAGTAGGGGAGCATTGGAAGTGTTATGTATCTTGCTTCTGGTGGTGGTTCCACGGGTGTTGTCATCTGTCAAAACTCACCCGATTTTATGCTTTGAAAAGAAGTGAAAGTGAAGTTGCTCAGTCATGTCTGACTCTTTGCGACCTCATGAACTGTAGCCCACCAGTCTCCTCCATCCATGGGATTTTACAGGCAGGAATACTGGAGTGGGTTGCCATTTCCTTCTCCAGGGAATCTTCCTGATCCAGGGATAGAACCTGGGTCTCCCGCATTGTAGGCAGACGCTTTACCGTCTGAGCCACCAGGGAAGTCTTATGCTTTAAATGCATGCAGTTTATTCTCTGAAATTTTATCCCCATGAAGTTGTTATTAAGGATGTATTTTATTTTCATCTTTGGCTGTGCTGGGTCTCCTTTGCTGCACGCAGGCTGAGTGGGGGCTATTCTTTGTTGCGGCACACAGGCTCTTGAGGGGCAGCCTTTAGAGCACGCGGGATCTTCTCAGACCAGGAATTGAACCTGTGGCCCCACATTGGCAAGGCAGATTCTTAACCTGTGGATCACCAGGGAAGTCCGAAGTTGTTATTTTAGAACTCCATACCTTGTCTGCCCTCAGCTCTCAACTCTAGAATATAACGGCCCCTCCACACACTCTCTGATTATGTTTTAATAAAATAATAGTATTGTTGCCTTCCTTGGTATTTCTTGGAACAAGAAAGCATAGGCAGGTACGTTAGATTTTATTGTGAAACTTGGATGCTCTTCCTTTACGTCTCTGTTTCTAAGGACAAAGTCAAGTGTGAAATTGCAGCCATTTGTTTTAGCTAATGAAACAGGAGAGAAAGTGATGCGTAGTCCTGTCTCCTCAGACGAGCAAGCCCTGGGACAGGGCAGGGTCAAAGGTGATGCTTGTCCTAGAATCTCCCAAGCACAATGATACCACATGATAAATGTTTCTTGTTTACTTGTCACTTGACGGAATTGATGCTTTTTTTTCCGCTTTAGTTGTGAATCATCCTTTTACACAGCTGCTGTTTCCCTGATCCCCACAAAACACACAGGACGTATCAGCCAGCCATGGCGAATGTCTTCCCAGTCACTTCGTGTCCCCAGTTCTGTGCTCAGAAAGGTCATTTCTGTTTGGCTCCCTGGATCCCGGAGGAACTGATGGACCTGAGTGCCCAGAACCCCTGCTTTTCGGGCCCAGGTCCCCGATATCCCTCTCCTTCCCTTCCCTTGCTATATAATCATCAGTCAGCTCCACGTTACTCATTAACCAGCCTAAATCTTTCTCAGATTTGATTTTCCTACAGCGACCAAGTGAATCATTTACAGGTATGTGGATTTCCTAAAGGGATCAGAATCAAAGGGTTTCAGATTCTCAGTGTTTAAGATCCTGTCGCTCATAATTGAATTTGTGGTAGAGGTGAGCTCATTCTTTAGCTCCGGCCTGTGTCTTCAGAGATAGGAGCTTCTGTGTGACAGAAACATGAATCCTGAGTCCCTGAGTCCAGCCTCATCAGATCCCACTGTCTCCCTCTCCCCCTTAGGCTGGTACACTTTGTCCTCTCAAGTTTTATCAGTGATTGACTTCACAAATGACTGTGATCGTAAACAAGCATAATGAGGTCATTGATTTGTTCTTAAGAAATTTACAAGTGCTTAAAAGGCATCAGTCAGAGAAGGCAATGGCACCCCACTCCAGTACTCTTGCCTGGAAACTCCCATGGACGGAGGAGCCTGGTAGGCTGCAGTCCATGGGGTTGCGAAGAGTCGGACACGACTGAGCGACTTCACTTTCACTTTTCACTTTCATGCATTGGAGAAGGAAATGGCAACCCACTCCAGTGTTCTTGCCTGGAGAATCCCAGGGACGGGGGAGCCTGGTGGGCTGCTGTCTATGGGGTCACACAGAGTCGGACACGACTGAAGCGACTTAGCAGCAGCAACAGCAAAAGGCACCAGTAGGGTAGAGGCCAGTGCCCTGGGAACTGAAACTTCCTGTGTTGGTTGTTTTTAGTCGGGGACCCAGTTTGCATCAAGAAAGCTGTGGACTTTGGCTCACTTTTGTTGTTGTTCAGTTGCTCAATCATGTCCGACTCTTTCCGACCCCCATGGACTGCAGCATGCCAGACCTCTCTGTCCATCACCAACTCCCAGAGTTTACTCAAACTCATGTCCATTGAGTCAGTGATGCCATCCAACCATCTCGTCCTCTGTCACCCCCTTCTCCTCCTGCCCTCAATCTTTCCCAGCATCAGGGTCTTTCCAATGAGTTGGTTCTTTGCATCAGATGGACAAAATATTGGAGCTTCAGCTTCTGCATCAGTCCTTGCAATAAATATTCAGGATTGATTTCCTTTAGGTTGAACTTTTTAGTCCTTGCAGTGAATATTCAGGGTTGATTGATTGGTTTGATCTCTTTGCAGTCCAAGGGACTCTCAAGAGTCTTCTGCAACCCCATAGTTCAAAAGCACCAATTCTTTGGTGCTTAGATCCCCATCAAGAAATATTCCCAAAGAACCGATTTTCATAAATCTACTCACTGAATGTCTATTTTCTTTTCAGCAGCCACATCCTTTGTCCTAACCAAAAAAGCAGTCAAGAATCTAAAGAAGATACTTAGAAGTTTTATGTTAAAATAATTATTTGAATGTGCGCTTTCCTCAGGCAGAGTTCTTATCTGTTCATTTAAATGTGTCATTTATATTTTCTACTCTGAGCAAAGCTGACTTGGAAAAGTTATTTTAAAACATGTCTTTCAATCTAGGCGTATTGGATAAGTAAAGAATCTGATAGCAGTAATCACTTGACATTTAAATGTCTGGTGTATAAACTACTTAACAAATTTTGACAATTACTCAAAACATGTTTAAGACAAGTCAAGGTAACAATGAGATCTGCCTTCAGTGAGAGTGAAGTGACATGGTGAGACATGGTGCCAGGACAATTGGCTCTGCTGGCAATTGTGGGGATGGGACCTGGGGGCCCAGGGCCGGGCAGCAAGCAGGGGCCCCGGAGACAGGACAGGAGAGGAGGCTGGGCCGGCAGGACGAGAGGCTGGTCTTGACCTTTCCTGTCTGGCTCGCTGAGTCCCGGCCCTAGATTACGAAACATGTTCTGGAAATTATTTCCAGCCGGCACACATCCCTGCGGTGACAGCTTATTTCTGGATTCCCGGTGCGAATGCCTGGGCTCTGATGACATTCAGGGGTGTGTTTTACAGCCTATCATCTGATTAGTCACTGAATTCTGAGGACTCTCCCCGCTGGCGATGGGACAGAGCACGTGAGCACAGGAACAAAATAACTTGTTTATTTCCTCCAGGCTCCTTGTAACAGACCGCCAAGTCAGGGCCTCCCTGCCTCTGTGTCCCCTTTGTGAATGTTCCCAGCCATGTGGATGAGAAGTGTGGGGCCCTTCCCGGGGAATACCCCCAAAGCAGAGATTTTTGAGCTGCATATAGGGACATTTCGAACTTGATGTCTGAAGAGATGATTTCAATCATTTCTGAAAATTTTTGAAATACAAACTGAGTCTGTAACAGCTTCTTACAAACCAGCCTCAGCTTTCTTTTGGAGAAGAGCGCTGTCACCCCTTGTCAGTTCTCGGGATTGGGGACACCGAGGACAGAGTGCAGGGTGTTCTAGAAGGTCAGAGGTCATGCCAAGAGGCAGAGTCCTGGTTACAACAGACTTGAGTTCAGACGTCTCCTGACCTCATTGTGCTCATCTTTAAAATGGGTATAGTGATAGAATTCCCCTCCCAGAGCTCTGGGAAGGCTTGATGGAGATCCTGTATGTATGGCATCAAACAGAGTAGTGCGCTTGCAGTTCATCAGAGCTGCCATGGCTGTTGTTACTTGGGAATCATTTTCATGAGACGTAGAGGAGCCCCTGGGGCTTCCCAAGTGGCTCAATGGTAAAGAGTCTACCTGCTAACGCAGGAGACCCAGGTTTGATCCCTGGTTTGGGAGATGCCCTGGAGAAGGAAATGGCAACCTGCTCCAGTATCCTCACCTGGAGAATCCCACGGACAGAGGAGCCTGGAGGGCTGCAGTCCATGGAGTCGTAAGGAGTCTACAGGACTGAAGGCCTGAGCACATGCATGAGAGGACCTGCTGATCTAAAGCTGCTGCCCTGCTCAGAACAAGCCTCCGCAGGGAGCCAGGAGGTACACTAACCCTCCTGCTGCCTGGAGCTGTCGCCCCTCAGGTTCCCTTCATTCAGAGCAATCTAGAGCCGGGGTCACCTCTCCCAGAATGGTGGGGGGCTAACTTTTCAAATCCTCTCTGGGGGCCGGGCTCTGTATGTCTTGCTCTGATTTGGGTCCTACTGGAACTCTCTGTTAGTCCCCACAGATATCCCTGGAGGAGGGCATGGCAACTGCAGTATTCTTGCCTGGAGAATCCCCATGGACAGAGGAGCCTGGTGGGCTATAGTCCATGGGGTCGCACAGCCTAAGATATCAGATATCACAGACTAAGCACAGCCACAGATATCAGTAAAAGGAGCTAGGTCCTCCCTGTGAAGATCCTTGAATATACACAAGTGCTGAGTTCCTCCGTATTCTGTGAATATATTGGGGGCGGAGAATTCCTGAATTTGATCTGCTTGCCATCTGCTCCCACAGCAGCGTCCCTGCCTGCAGCCTGGGGCAGGGTCCTCACACTCCCCTTTGCAGATGAGGGGCCCCTAGGACCTAAAGTCACCCCGTGGCCACCCACACCCATGCCTCACGCTGTTTTTTTTCCCTTTGATGAACCAGAGCCTTGGTCTGATCTGTGGTCATAGCCACACGCCATGTAGGACCTATGCCCACGCCCCACAGTTGAGCCGCTGCAGATGCTGGCAGCTGGCAGATATCCAAGCAGAACAGGGGCAGCATTTACAGAACGGGCTCCGAGGCTCACTGCCTGTGGTTGCAGCCTAGCTCTCTTCCTAGGCACCTGGCTCTGGGCAAGTTCCAAAACCTCAAAGCCTCAATTCCTCATTTTTTTTGGCTGCAGCATGCAGCCTAAGAGATCTTAGTTCCCCAACCAGGGGTGGAACCCAGGCCCCGTGCAGTGGAAGCACAGAGTCTTAACCATAGACCACCAGGGAAGCCCCTCATTTCTTCATTTTTGATACATGGGAAATGCTAGTTAATGCAGGGGTCACAATGAGGGTTAGAACCCATGGAACCCTGCCAAGGGCCTGACTCTTCCCAGTAGGGGCTCCAGGAACGAGGGCGGTTCTCTGATCTCTGCCACCGTCCAGGGTCGGAGGGTAGGCCCGTCGAGGGTGTGGGGGCAGGACAGGCAGAGTGGGATGGGTGGGTGATGGTCAGGGGAGAGCAGGCAAGGGTCCAGAAGGACTGTTGGCTGAGATGGGACCTTTTGCCATCTTGGGGCCCTGTTTCTATGGATATGCCCTCCTCGCCCTGACAGCTCATCCTGGGGGGACCCTCAAGCAAGTCCATATTTGAAATGCCTTCCTCTAGTCTTCTGGCCAAAATCCTCCCCCAGGAGTCTCAGATGAACTTGGAAGCCCCATTAGTGGTAAAACCCTCTAACTCTGATATTTTGTTGTTGTTAACTATTTTTTTTTTTTAACTTTAAACTTTTTATTTTGCATTGTGGTATAGCAAAGAGTTGGACACAACTGAGCGACTGAACTGAACTGATAACCAATTTAACCCACTGCAGTATTCTTGCCTGGAGAATCCCATAGTCAGAGGAGCCTAGTAGGCTACAGTCCATGGGTTCGCAGAATCGGACACAACTGAAGCGACTTAGCGCGCACGCACATAGCCGATTAATAATGTTCTGGTATTTTCAGGTGAACAGCGGAAGGGACTTAGCTATACATATACATGTATCCATTTTCTTCCAGACTCTGATTTTAATTTGTCAAAATCCCCATGGCCTTGGGCATCCCTTTGGTTTGGTGTCCTCAGCATCACGCGCCAGTCACCCATCAGCCTCTGGACTCTCTCTGGTTTTCCACCCAGCTGGCTCTGAGACACCTGGGCCTGAGTACTTCCTATTGGGTGGGATGAGGGGATAAAGGTCACGGAAGACCAGGGTGTCTTGAGAGACCTGTGTTTGTCCTGAGACCTGTGTGTCTCGGGGGAGCCTTGGGAGAGCAGTTAAAATGTGTGGCAGGGCTGGCACGTCGATTCCACGTTGTGGCAGGTGACGCTCTTAGGTTTACTTATAAGCCTTGCTGCTCTCATTGCGACTGTGAGTAATCGGATTCTTCCTGTTCAGAGACACAAAGGAGTGAATTTGGGTTTTATCAACACTGATCAGCTTCAGGGCAGTTTGTGAGCTTCTCTCTGGGGATGAACAAGAGGGCTCACGGACTTCAAGGCCACCCCTGGGAAAAGGCAGGCTTCTTCACTGGTGAAAACTGGTCAGAAAATTGTCATCAATCCCAGCATTTGGGTGGTCTGTTTCGAGCAAGAGGCAAGAAAATGGTTGGGCACAGGAGGTGGGCTGCAAAGAAGAGAAAAGGACTCACAAAGCTCTCATGTGCTCCTGTGTGGTTTTTTCAAAAAGATATTTATTTGTTTATTTGGCTGCACGGGGTCTTTGTTGCAGCCTGTGAACTCTTGTGCTGAGTGCTAAGTCACTTCAGGTGCGTCTGACTCTATGCGACCCCATGGACTGTAGCCTGCCCGGCTCCTCTGGCCATGGGATTCTCCAGGCATGAATACTGGAGTGGGCTGCCATTTCCTGCTCCATAAACTCTTAGTTGTGGCATGTGGGATCTAGTTCCCTTACCAGGGATGGAACCCAGGCTCCCTGCCTTGGGAGTGTGGAGTCTTAGCCACCAGACCACCAGGGAAGTCCCTTTGTGTGGTTTTAAATCAGGCCCTGAGGCGTGGCAGACAGCTCTTCTGACCCAGTGCAGCGTGCATCCCACACCTATCCTGTAGCTCCCGCCAGCATGGAGACCGCTCCCACCCTTGGTGCCTCTGAAATCGGCCAAGCGCTCAGATCTCCTGAGGACTCATGCCGCCTGCAAACATGCTTGTACATACTTGGGGGTGAAGAGAAGAGAAAAAAACATGGGTGGTCTGCTTTAAATCCTTCGTTGTTAGGACCCAGAGCTTAGCTTTTAACCAAATGATCTTAGCTCTTAACCAAATGGGCCTTTATGTGTTGGTCTCTGGGCTTCCCCCTTGGCTCAGTGGTAAAGAATCCGCCTGCAATGCAGGAACCTCAGGAGACCCAGGTTCGACCCCTGGGTGGGGAAGAATTGCTGGAGGAGGGCATGGCAACCCACTCCAGTATTCTTACCTGGAGAATCCCATGGACAGAGGAGCCTGGCTGACTACAGTCCATGGGGTCGCAAAGAGTTAGACATGACTGAGGTGACTTAGCATGCACACACATGTTGATCTGTGTCTTTGGTTGCTTCAAATTCAGCTTCTCTACTACCCTGGGAGCTCTATGAAATGGAGATCGTGTCTCCTGGATCTGCCCCTGTGACCCCCTCCCCCCAGGGCCTAGCACAGTGCCTGGCACTTAATACATGCTCCCTAAAAATGCTTGATGAGTGAATGAGTGACCACAGGCCTTTGTTTCCAGAAGAAAAATGACAGCAGGAGACACCGCCTTGCGGGAGTTTGGCAGGGATATTGTAGCAATGCAGCAATCTCTGCAACAGAGTATAATTCTAACAGGGCTTCTGCCCTGAACAAATTAGTAAGATGGGTGTTCTGAGTCTCCTGTGAAAAGCGGCTGGTAAGCGCTCAGCAGAGGAAAATGCGAGCTGGCCAGGAGTGAAGTGTGAAGGTTGCTGTGAGTGCAGAAATCCCCGGGCCACCCCTTCTGATTCATTCACACATTATCACCTGATGGTCTTGGCCTTGATAAGGTTGGCTGAAATAAGCAGAGCAGCCTCTCCTCTCCACCCGCTCTATACGTCTGCACTCTGCAGCGGGGCCGGGCAAGCGTGGGGCGCCCTGCACTTCACACAGTAACCTAGGGGAGCATCCCGTCACACAGCATCACACCAGTGGGGGCCTCGTGTCTCGTGTCTTAGACTGAGTGTAGACAACACACTTCTCACAGTCAGAGCCTCGGTTACTCGGAACACATACTCTAATGCTGGGGTTTTTCGTTGTTGATAACATGCTCACTGTTGTAAATCAGTGGGTGTAGAGAAAACGTGGCGTTCTTTTTGGTTGCCCAGACCTTTGCCCTGAAGGAGGATTTTCTGGCTTATCACTTCAGGCAAAGATTTCATGCCATTATCTTCTTATTCAGGTAATTGGTAAACGTTTCTTCACAAATATGCAGATAATGCAGTGTAATACGCAGATTTTACACTTGGCAAAAATGCTTTAAAAATGGCATCTAGGTAATTGCTTTCAGTTCAGTTCAGTTGCTCAGTCGTGTCCAACTCTTTGCGACCCTGTGAACTGCAGCACGCCAGACTTGCCGGTACATCACCTACTCCCGGAGCTTGCTCATGTCCATCGAGTCAGTGATGCCATCCAACCATCTTGTCCTCTGTCATTCCCTTCTCCTGCCTTCAATCTTTCCCAACATTAGGGTCTTTTCTAGAGAGTCAGCTCTTCGCATTAGGTGACCAAAGTATTGGAGCTTCAGCATCAGTCCTTCCAATGAATATTCAGGACAGATTTTCTTTACGATGAACTGGGTTGATCTCCTTGTTGTCCAGGGGACTCTCAAGAGTCTTCTCCAACACCACAGTTCAAAAGCATCAATTCTTTGGTGCTCAGCTCTCTTTATAATCCAACTCTCACATCCATACATGATTACTGGAAGATCATAGCTTTGATTAGACGAAACTTTGTTGGCAAAATAATGACTCTGCTTTTTAATATGCTGTCTAGATTGGTCATAGTTTTTCTTCCAAGGAGCAAGCATCTTTTAATTTAGGTAATTGCTTTAGGGGAGATCAGCCCTGGGTGTTCTTTGGAAGGAATGATGCTAAAGCTGAAACTCCAGTACTTTGGCCACCTCATGTGAAGAGTTGACTCATTGGAAAAGACTCTGACGCTGGGAGGGATTGGGGGCAGGAGGAAAAGGGGACGACAGAGGATGAGATGGCTGGATGGCATCACCGACTCGATGGACGTGAGTTTGAGTGAACTCCAGGAGTTGGTGCTGTGATTCATGGGTCACTAAGAGTCGGACACGACTGAGCAACTGAACTGAACTGAACTGAATTGCTTTAGGTGTTCCCTTTATCATCTGCATGGAGACCCAGCATGAGGGAACTGAAAGGAAAAAAAAAAAACATGAAAAAGGAAAAACATTTTGAACACTAATGAGTCAATTAAGATGAAACCTCTGATGTCCTGGGAAACTGCGTCACTACCCTGATACCCACAGACTTGAGTGACAGACAGGCTACTGATATTCAGTGTCACTGGGTCTCCATTGGACACTGTGCAGGCGTGCTAAGTTGCTTTATTCGTGTCTGATTCTTTGCAACCCTTTGGACAATAGACTGCCAGGCAGCTCTGTGCATGGGATTCTCCAGGCAAGAATATTGGAGTGGATCGCCATGCCCTCCTCCAGGGGATCTTCTCAACCCAGGGATCAAACCCGTGTCTTTTATGTCTCCTGCATTGGCAGGCAGGTTCTTTACCACTAGCTCCACCTGGATATCAGGATGCATCTCAGTGTCTGCCTTCCTGTGTCTGTTTTTAAGGACGGTTTCTAAGGCCAAGGAGGACGTGGCCTATTCCCTCCAGCCTAGTGGTCTAAGTCCTTTAACAGTTGCACAGGGCCCGGAAGGGCCGATGGTTCCCAAGGATGCCGCTTCCTCGTGTTGGAAAGGAACCTTGCAGCGGGAGGAGGAGCACAGACCTTCCTAACCAGGTTGCTGGCCGCACGCACTCTAGGGAAAGCCCGACGCAGGCTGTCCACTGCCTCGTTTGTTGGGAGAAATCCTGTCTAATGCCTGGGGGATCTCGTTCCCCACCCCCCTCCCCTGCATTCCTCTCTAGCCCGCCCCCTCCTGTGCTCATCACGTGCCTCTCCGTATCACCCTGTCCTTGACCTGTCCTGACAGCACCCATCACATTACTTTGTAATTGCCCCTTGATTTGTCTTGTCTTCCCCACCAGACAGACCTGGTGATAACAGGGAGCTTTTCTAATCTTTGCCCTCCTGCTGTCTGGCCTATAATTGCCATCAATAAACACTTATTAGATGAATCAGTCATGTAGCCAAACGATAGAATTAATAAGCAACTCAGATGAGTCTAGAATGGTGCTATGAGCAACGAGTGATTCAGCAGAAGAAACACAGCCCTGGCTCAGCCCGTGTCCACGTTCTTCCTGTGGCCTTGAGCAAGATGCTGCAGCTCTCCGTCTCTTTCTTGCTCTGTGAAAGGGGATTGGAACAACACCTTCCCTAAGATGTTCCAAGGATTACATGAAATAATGAACATAAAGCACTTGATCCATAGTAAGCAGTCCTTGGTGCCGTTATTATTATCAAGAGGAGAACTGGCCAGCAGTAATGAAGGATCAAAAATGAAAGAATGTACAATATTTGTCTTTCTCTTTCTGCCTTACTTCACGCTTTAGAATAGTCTCCAGGTCCAGCCACCTCATTAGAACTGAATTAAATGCATTCCTTTTTATATAGCTAAGTAATATTCCATTGTGTACCACAACTTCCTTATCATTCATCTGTGATGGACATCTAGGTTGCTTCCACGTCCTAACTATTTTAAATAGTGCTGCAGTGAACGTTGGGGTCCACGTATCTTTTTCAGTTATAGTTTCCTCAGGGTAGGATGATTGAGGGACTAGCATAGAAGCATATATATTACCGTGTGTAAAATAGATAGCCAGTGGGAATTTGATGTATGACACAGGGAGCTCAGTCCAGTGCTCTGTGACAGATAGAGGGACCGGGGCGAGAGGTGGGGAGTAGGGGAGAGGTGGAGAGGGGCACTCGAGGGAGGGGACACAGGTATACATACCTCTGGCTGATTTCGTGTTGATGTATGGCAAAAGCCATCACAATATTGTGGAGTAATTATCCTCCAATTATAAAAAACATTTTAAAAATGAAAGAATAGGAAACCTAAACATCAGTTCAGTCGCTCAGTCCTGTCCGACTCTTGGCAATCCCATTATGGACTGCAGCACGCCGGGCCTCCCTGTCCATCACCAACTCCTGAAGCTTGCTCGAACTCATGTCCATTGAGTCGGTCATTCATTTCTTATATTGATATTCCACTGAGAGTTAGAGAAAGGAAAGATCGTTGTGATTGGAGAGAGCAACATGGAAAACGTGAGACTGAATCTTTGTCTCTCATGTGTGTTTTTAAAGCCAACACGTAGGATAGTCAGAACCCCTGCACTGTCCTCTGTGTTTTGCATATGACAGTATCTCGTTTAATCTTACACACTCAGTCTAATCCACTTACAACACTTACGGGTGCCTTAAGTCTTTGCAGCCCCTGTTGCCAGTACTTTTATGATCCTCATTGCACAGATGAGGAAACAGGCAGAGAGGTCGAGTCGCTTGCTTGAGCTCACCGCACTGGTGGGTGATGGAGCCACATCAGGACCCAGGCGGGCTGCCTGCGGGGGTCACTGGGTACTACTGCCCAAGGAACATGCTGTGTGCCCAGCACAGCGAGGGGACCAGACACCAGCAGGTTTGCTGCTGGGGGTGAGGACTCACAGTGGCATTGGAAGTAAACAATATTTGGCAACAGAGGAGAGGTTGATGGCCGGGGTGGGTCTCCTGGAAGTGGACTTGGGGATGGAGATGAGCTACAGCACGTTTGTCTGGGTCAAGACCTGGGAGGGTGGGGCAGAGGGAAGAGGGCAGGGAGGAAGGGGAGCTGCCACTTGGCCCAGCCTTCTGGGCGGGGAGGACGGTATCAGATGATGGGAGACGGTGAACATCACCGTGTGCGGGCTGCGGTGAAAGAGAGGCTGAGGATGGTATCCATGAGCTTCAAGGTTAAATTTCACCCTCTGCCCAGTTCCACAGGTGGATGCACAGGGGTTTGCCAGTGTGTGCAGTCAAGGAGATGAAAAATGAAAGCAATGAGACAGCTGGGGGGTCCTCGAGATGGTCCATATTCTCTGAGGTTCAGTTGCTTCTGAAAAATGCCGCCAGACGACCCTTCTGTTGTCTTCGGTGGGCTGAAGTGTTAAGTCATTCAGTCGTGTCCGTGTCCACTCAGTTTGTGACCCCGTGGATTGTAGCCCACCAGGCTGCTCTTTCCATGAAATTTTCCAGGCAAGAATACTGGACTGGGTTGCCGTTTCCTCCTCCAGGGGACCTTCCCAAACTAGGGATTGAACCTGGGTCTCCCGCACTGCAGGCAGATTCTTTACCGCCTGAGCCACCAGGGTGGGCTGGTTCAAATCAGAGGCGGATCCAGGAAGAGAGAGTTTCTGGTTTGTTCAGTTACCACATTAACAGCGACTGCTACAGCTTTGATTTGCACCTGATATGATAAGAGACTAATTATATGACAGGGTGACCCACATGGCAGGACGATTTCGGTCATAGCAACACAATATTTACCTGGACTGCACACCGTCCAGCTGCTAAGTCAAGATGCAATCTTTTCCAGGGACTCAGCCAATGCAGTGAAAAACAGCCTTCCTTGTTCCTCACACAAGCTCTCTCCAGTTCTAGGAAGCATGACAGGTTATTTTCTTGTCATCTGCAGATTTAGAATTTATTTACTGATGACCTTTTCCGTAAGTATTTTTATATTAAAAGAAAATATCCATTTGAAAGTATGATCAATGACAGGACACCAAAATACAGTATCCTGATTTTGTTTTTTCTTTGTAGATCTGTAAAGGTAGAATTTCACACTTTTGGGGGGTAGATTTTTATCTGACTACATATATCCGTGTGGGGAAACTTTTGAAAATACTTGAAAATCACAAAAGAAAATAGAAACTGTAGAGACGATTGCTATAAATATTGGGTTCCTTCCAACAGTTCCTTCCTGTTGGTTTTCTTTAATCAATTAAAAATACCACATACTCTAACTGGTGGTGGGGGTGTGTTTAAAAAACAGAGGTTTGCCAACTGTGGCCTACATTCGTTCCTTTACATATTGTCTGAGCCACAGTTGTTTGTTCACTAAGTCGTGTTTGACTCTTTGTGACCCCATGAACTGCAGCACACTAGGCTTCCCTGTCCTTCACTATCTCCCCAAGTTTGCTCGAATTCACGTCCATTGAGTTTGTGATGCTATTTAACCATCTCATCCTTTGCTGTCCCCTTCTCCATTTGCCTTCAGTCTTTCCCAGCATCAGGGTCTTTTCCAGTGAGTCGACTCTTCAAATCAGGTGGCCAAAGTATTGGAGCCTCAGCTTCAGCATCAGTCCATCCAGTGAATATTCAGGGTTGATTTCCTTTAGGATTGACTGCTTTGATCTCCTTGATGTCCAAGGAACTCTCAGAAGCTTCTCCAGCACCACAATTGGAAAGCATCAATTCTTCAATGCTCAGCCTTTTTTATGGTCCAGCTCTCACATTCATACACGACTACTGGAAAGCTGAGCTACACTAGTAGAGTTGATTAGCTGGGATAGAGACCATATGGCCCACAGATGTGAAAATATTTAGTGTGGGGCCGTTTTGCAGAAAAGTTCTCCAAGCTTTTTTAATATGTCAGGTATCCTAGGCCATTAGCTATTCTTTAAAAACGTGCTTTTAAGGACTTCATGGGGGTCAGGTGTATAGACTGAAGTCACATGTGGTTTCCCCTTATTTGTATTTCACAAGTTTGGTCCGTATGGAGACCTGCTTGGCTCCATCTCCAGAATGTGACCTAGACCCCAAGCCCCACTCCATCATCCCCTTGGACCTGGGCCAGATCTTACCCCTGACTGACCCCCACACTTCCTCCTAACCCTGAAGAGGGGTCTTCATGTAGTAGCCAGGACTATTTTGATGATTTCTCCTTCCATTCAGAATACAATTCATACGCAACATAAGGGCACCTCGAACGTGTGTTGGCCCTCCTTTCCATCGCCAGATCCAGGAAAAGTTTTAGGCCGCCTTGCCTACGTCAGCTTCCTGGAATGAAAACAGAAAGGGTCCAGTTTTTGACTTGTAGTAATTGTGAAATCACTGTTAGCTCACTGTGTTGATAGATATAAAATCACAACTCATTTGCATAACATCTTATTCATATTTAGTTTCAAAATGCTGTTTTTCCTCTTCTCCCTTCACGTCAATTTTATTAAAATGAGGGCCACTTTTTGGCCTTAACACGTTTTCCAGAACAAGTTATTTTCTTTCCTGAGTTGTGATAGAGGACTAAAGTCACGGATATTGATCCAAGCTATAAACAGCTATTTCAGTCAATCACTTTTTCACTCTATATTTATCCCTCCCCCTCCCGTTTTATTGAGATATAATTACCATACTACTTCGTATAAGTTTCAGGTATATAAGGTAATTATTCAGTACACATACATATTACAAAACAAAGTTAACACCCATTGCCATACAGTTGGACTTCCCTGGTGGCTCCGTGGTAAAGAATCTACCAGTCAAGCAGGAGACTCAGGTTCAGTGCCCTGGAGGAGGAAATGGCAACCCTCCCCAGTGCTCTTGCCTGGAGAATCCTACTGATAGGAGTCTGGCGGGCTGTGTTCACAGGGCCACAAGAGTCGGACACGATTTAGTGACTAAACAACAGCAACTACAAAACAGTTGCAGGTTGTTTTTAGTATTCATTCCTCACTTACTTGTTTGGCTGCACCAAGTCTTACTTGTGGCACTGGAGATCTTTAGTTTCGGCACGTGAACTCTTAGTTGGGCATGTGGGATCTACTTCCCTGGAGGAAGTAGATCGAACCTGGGCCCCTTGCACTGGGAGCACAGAGTCTTAAACACTGGACTATCAGGGCAGTCCCCACTTACCGTTTTTTTTTTTTTTTTTTTTGATGACAAGAGTTTTTGAGGTTTACTCTCTTAGCAACTTTAAATATATAATATAGTGTGGTTAACTATAGTGACCATGCTGTATGTTACATCCCCAAGATCTGTTCATCTTATAACTGAAAGTTTGTAACTTTTGTCCACTTTGACCCAATTCCCTTCCCACAACCCCCATCTCTGGAGAATTGCATGGCTCCATCTTTGGCACATGAATACTTAGGATAGTAATTTTCTTAAAACTTTTTATTTTGTATTGGGGTATAGCTGATTAACAATATTGTGATAGTTTCAGCTGGACAGCGAAGGGACTCAGCCACACATATGCATGTATCCATTCTTCTCCAAACTCCCTTCCCATCCAGGCTGCCACATAACACTGAACAGAGATCCAAGTGCTAGTATATTGCTTTTTGGAGAAATTTTTGCTAAGCTTATATTACGATAACACAGCCACTTAAGCTGTGAAGTTGCACACTCCAAAATAATTAAGAAATCTGTGATAAATGTGTTTTTAATGTGTTATTATTTTTTGCCCACCTCTTTAATTAGTGTTATTATTGTTTTTACCCACCCTGGCAATCAGGCAACTGCTGTGACATCTAAAAGCTTCCCAAACCAGCCTTGACTGATGTCATTTCAGTCATTCTTCCTCTCCTAGTGCTTTTCTATTCAAAATTTTAAAGTTGAGTCCACAGCCCTGGTCTGTGACAGATTACAGACATGTGACAGCTCCTCATTTGGAGGGATTTGTTGTTGTTGTTCAGTCGCCAAGTCATGTCCGACTCTTTGTGACCCCATGGACTGCAGCATGCCTGGCTTCCCTGTTCCTCACCATCTCCCGATGCTTGCTCAAACTCATGCCCTTTAAGTCAATGATGCCATCCAACCATCTCATCCTCTGTCGCCCCTTCTCCTCCTGCCTTCAGTCTTTCCCAGCATCAGGGTCTTTTCCAGTGAGTCAGTTCTTCATATCAGGTGGCCAAAGGATTGGAGCTTCAGCTTCAGCATCAGTCCTTCCAAGAATATTCAGGGTTTTCTTTAGGATGGACTGGCTTGATCTCCTTGAAGTCCAAGGGACTCTCAAGAGTCTTCTCCAGTTTGAAATCATCTTTTAGAGGGATAATTTCTAGCACAGCGCAGCACAGCACGTTTTAAAGAACTGTGCCTGTTTGGGGGCCTGTGGGCATGCATTCAGTGAAGCCTACCTTTCAGGCCGATGCCCCTAGAGGAGCCTCAGTTTTGCCCTTCGGGTTTATAATCCTGTGCCATCGCAGAGACCCCAGAAACAGCTATTTCTCATTGTTGGGGAGCCTCCCTGTGAACCCCTTCTGTGACAGCAGCTGCACTTGATGGGAGGAGAAGTGGACCCCCAGCTCACCCTGGAAGACATGTGGAAACATGGTGTCCCTGCTTGCACACCCATTGAGGCTGGTGTGAGAAGACATGTTGCTTCCTGGCCTCTGTTCCAGCCCCTGACACGGCCCATCCCTTGCTCTTTGATGACTTTGGACTGAGGCGGTGTGTACATTCTTATTGCTCCTGATGAACACAGAAGCTGGGTCAGGGGGATTCTTCACCTCTCATGGGCCTCTCCAGCTTTCAGTACAGTGTAGGATTTCACTGTCATGTGTTAAGTCAAGTTTGATATAAAATTCACATTGGTTTTAAATAAGCAGATCAGAAAGCCGTCCCTGGCAGCATAAATCTGCTGTGAAAATGTATGATGAACTGTGTGTATGTTGTTGCCATGGTTTTGATGCTAAAAGTAGGTGCAGGTGAAGAAGCCAAGTCTCCTTTCCATTTTTAAACTGTGGACTTCCTCTGTACTCAAAATAGGAAAGACACATGAAACGTCAGGACGCATGGCACACGTGGAAAGGAAATCTGAACTTGGTTACAAACCTGGACGTTTTATGAGAGTAAGGAAAAAACAGCAGGTGGTCATGGTTTTGTAAGAACGCGCTGGTGTGCAGATGGCTCACCTCCGAGGACACTGCTCGCCGCCGGTGGCACCCCCTGAGGGGCACATGCAGCGCCCCCACCTCACCCACGTCTGTGGAAATGGACATGCACGTGTGGAGCACAGGCTTTTGCTCCTGTGTCTGCTGACCTCTGACTTCTGAGTTCAGTCTCCATATCGTCCCTTGGCTGGTGCTTACAAGGTGGGAAGGAAGCAAGATGATGTTGAGGGGGTTCAGGTGCACTGTGGTTGATCCTAAGCCCAGCTGGAGAGTGAGGGCTGGAGTTGGATCAGTCAAGGGGGGAGCAAAGAGGTGGCCTCTCTAGGTCTCTTAAGGGGCTGGAGGAGGAGTCGTGGAAGAGGGCAGGGTGGGCAGAGTTGGCAGCTGAACAGTTTGCACAACAAAAAGTCCATCATATAGCTCTGGATTATGGCTTTCCTGGTGGCTCAAATGGTAAAAGAATCTGCCTGCAATGCAGAAGACCTAGGGTTGGATTCCGGGGTCATGAAGATTCCCTGGAGAAGGGAATGGCAACCCACTCCAGTATTCTTGCCTGGAGAATTCTGTGGACAGAAGAGCCTGACTGGCTACAGTCCATGGGGTCACAAAGAGTCAGACTTGGCTGAGCGACTGACATACACACACATACACACTCTGAGTGCTCATGAGTCCGCCCTGATTGATATACATGAATAGGTGAGTCAGTGAGGGAAGGAGGAAAGGCAAGTCTTCCTTCCAGAAGAATTCTGAAGACTTGAAGTTGCTCCCCCTACGTTCAGGAGGTGAGCTGTGTCCCTTGGGCTCCACCACCCTCCCCCTGAATGTGGGTGGGACTTGGATTTGCTTTCCAAGACCAGAGTATGGAAAGGGAAAAGTGATAACTTTGCAATGGGGAAACCTGGCATACATGCTGTGTAATCTCAGTGATCAAGTGACTGTCACCCGGGAGAAGTCATGTGGACATCAGGAACGCCCCGGTGTGATGGGAAGGGCCCTTCTCCTCCAGCGTCATCTTGCCCCCAAATCCATAGTGAAAGTCACTCAGTCGTGTCCGACTCTCTGTGACCCCATGGACTATACAGTCCTTGGAATTCTCCAGGCCAGAATACTGGAGTGGGTAGCCTTTCCCTTCTCCAGGGGATTTTCCCAACCCAGAGATCGAACCCAGGTCTCCCGCATTGCAGGCGGATTCTTTACCAGCTGAGCCACCAGGGAAATCCATAACCTCAGTCGACTCATGAGACAAATATCAGAAAGACCCAAACTGAGGGCATCCTATAAAATTACCTGATAGCTACGAAGTAGCTGTCACAGCTGTCAAGGTAAAGGGACTTCCCTGATGGCTCAGTGGTCAAGACCCTGTGCTTCCACAGCAGGAGGCCCCGATTTGATCCCTAGTTGGGGAAGTTCCACATGCCATGCAGTGTTGTCATAAAAAAACAAAGACAAAAAACATGTCTAGGTAGGAAACCAAGGGAAGAGGAGCAGCTCTCCTGGACCACAGAAGCTCAGAGGGTATCATGATTGAATGTACTGTGATGCCCCGATGGGATCCTGGAAGAGAAAAAGGACATTAGTGGAGGAAACTAAAAATAAAATCTGGTGATCATAGTCACCTACTGATGCTGGCATGTAGTTCTGACGGACGTGCCATGGTAACGTAAGATGTTAACCCACGGGAATCTAAGTGAGGGGGGTAGGCAGGCGCTCTGGGTACTATCTTCGCGGCTCTTCTGTAAATCTCAAATCATTCCCAAATGAAAAAGTTATTAAAACAAAACACGTTTGTTATGCTTATAGGAGTGAGGGGCTGGGTCCTGGGGGAAGCCCCTCATGGGGAATCATTGTAGAGGCTGGAGATCAGAGATGAACCCTGTCAGTTTTTTGGGGTTTTTTTTAAAGATTTTTTTTTTTTTAATGTGGACCATTTTTTGAAAGTCTTTATTGAATTCCTTACAGTATTGCTTCTGTTTTATGTTTTGCTATTTGGGCCATGAAGCATGTGGAATCTTAGCTCCCCAGCCTGGGATGGAATCCACATCCCCAGCCTTGTAAGGCGAAGTCTTAACCCCTGGATGACCGGGGAAGTCCCTACCCTGTCAGTCTCAATGGACCCAGTTTCTCTGCTAAGGCTTCCTTCAGGTTCACCTTTTGGATTTGTTTCACTGGGTTTTTAAAATGCATTGCTTTTTGCCAGTCATTGAGAGGGCTTTACTCATGCCTGCTAGAAACAAACTCACTCAGGGCTGCCTTATCTGGAACCTTGAGGTGGCCTGAAGGAGAGATACTGCGTTTCTGAGAGGCCAGGTTTATTATCAGGAGGGCAGACAGTGGTTGAGGTGATAAGGAGATGCTGGTCCTATAGTTTACTGGAGGGAGCCACCCTGCCACGAGAAGCAGATAGGGGTCTCTGCAGTGAAGGCTCTCTCTCTCTTTTAAAATTTATTTATTTATTTTAATTGGAGGCTAATTACTTTACAATATTGCGGTGGTTTTTGCCATACATTTACATGAATCAGCCATGGGTGTACATGTGTTCCCCATCCTGAACCTCCCTCCCACCTCCCTCCTCATCCCATCCCTCTGGGTCATCTCAGTGCACCAGCCCTGAACACCCTGTCTTATGCATCGAACCTAGACTGGCGATCTATTAGAAGGCTCTCTTTACTGAGGAAGACCAGAAAGAGACAAAGGTCTGTCTAGTCAAAGATGTCGTTTTTCCAGTAGTCATGTACAGATGTGAGAGTTGGACCATAAAGAAGGCTGAATGCCAAGGAATTGATGCTTTCAAACTGTGGTGTTGGAGAAGACTCTTGAGACAGTAAGGAGATCAAGCCAGTCCATCCTAAAAGAAGTCAGCCCTGAATATTCTTTGGAAGGACTGATGCTGAAGCTGAGGCTCCAATACTTTGGCCACCTGATTCGAAGAACTGACTCACTGAAAAAGACCCTGATGCTGGGAAAGATTGAAGGCAGGAGGAGAAGGGGACGACAGAGGATGAGATGGTTAGTTGGCATCACCGACTAAAAGGACATGAGTTTGAGCAAACTCCGCGTGATAGCGAAGGACAGGGAGCCCTGGCGGACTGCAGTTCATGGGACTGCAGAGTCAGACGCGACTGAATGACTGAACAACAAGACCAGCAGATACCCAGCTTTTCTTGTAGCAAACATTTCTAAAGGGACTGATTGTCTCCAGAAATGCCTGGAGGCCATCGGATGCTAGCCAGGCCTGGAGAACATTCCCAGAAATGCAGTTACCTGGAGGGGAGGTTCTTTCAGTGTCTGAGATCTCTCAGCCCTCCCCAAGGCCAGGGCAGCAGGTGGAACTCATCCAGCCAAGGCCACAAGGGTGTCAGTTGATGCGTGGTGAAATGGGACTTGAAAGGGATTCTCTGGTCCCTGGCCCATACCCTCAAAGCTAATAATGATTAACTAGTACAAGGCTATGGAGCTGGATAGTCTCCATTTCAGTTTGGCTTCTCCACCAAATACTGGGTAAATGTACAACCAAGAAGCATCTTATCAGGTGCTATTTAAGGAATGAAAACTACTTTTTAACACTGACTTCGCAACATGTGATAAGGAAGATTAACAGATGAAAGTGTTACATAATCCTTGGTTAAACATAGGTTGTAATTACCCTCTGTTTTTCATTGTGTTTTTTTAATTAATTAATTTATTTTTAATTGGAGGAGATGCAGATGTAGAGAACAGACTTGTGGACACAGTGAAAGGAGAGAATGGGACAAATTGAGAAAGAAGCGTGGAAATGGATATGTTCAGTTCAGATGCTCAGTTGTGTCTGACTCTTTGCGACCCCATGGACTGCAGCACGCCAGGCTTTCCTGTCCATCACCAACTCCTGAAGCTTGCTCAAACTCATGTCCATTGAGTCGGTGATGCCATCCAACCATCTCATCCTCTGTTGTCTCCTTCTTCTGCCTTCAATCTTTCCCAGCATCAGGGTCTTTTCCCATGAGTCAGTTCTTCGCATCAGGTGACCAAAGTATTGGAGCTTCAGCTTCAGCATCAGTCCTTCCAGTGAATGTTAAGGACTGATTTCCTTTAGGATTGATTTTTTTGATCTCCTTGCTGTCCCAGGGACTCTCAAAAGTCTTCTCCAGCACCACAGTTTAAAAGTATCAGTTCTCCAGTGCTCAGCTTTCTTTACAGTCCAACTCTCATCCATACATGACTACTGGAAAAGCCACAGCTTTGACTATATTGACCTTTGTTGGCAAGGTAATGTCTCTGCTTTCTAATATGCTCATTACCATATGTAAAATGGATAGCCAGTGGGAATTTGCTGTATGACCCAGGGAGCTCAACCTGGTGCTCTCTACAATGTATTTTTAAGTGCAAGAGATAAGTTTTGGCTTAAGCTGTGTGCCACTCTTGTTTGAGTCACTCCAGGCTTTACCATCTACAAAGACCTCTGTCTTTACGATTTGTGGCTTTAGAAATTTTCCATTTCCTTATGTTTACTAAGAGCAGTAAGACCTGCCAGAGTTCTTTCTCTCCTACGGCTATTTGTCCTAACTTTCTTGGAACCAAAGATTCTCTGTCAAGGAGTTTTAACTCCTGAAATACACATAGAGCCTGAGAAAGGAGCTTTCAATAAGCATGCAAGATTATTCAGAAACAGGATTGTTATTCTTCAGGATTATTCTATGAAGGGAAGCTTGAACCAATAGTGACATTGCAAGCCTTGGGAATTTGATTTCTACCATGTCTGTACTGCTGGAGTTTTATGCAATTGGGAGGGGAGGAGTTTGAAAAGGATGGGAGGGGGAAGAGATAAAGAAATGACCCCTCTTATAGAGAAGAGCATCAACAATGTTCTAAAGAAGGCATGAGGAAGTAAGTGGGAATGAAACCAGTCACCACTGACAACAGGTCCTTGGAGAAGCACGAATAGGACTTCGGAGAGACCCTGTTAAGTGCATTGAAATGGGTCTCAGTAAATGATACACCAGTAGTCACGTATGGATGTGAGAGTTGGACTATAAAGAAAGCTGAGCGCCAAAGAATTGATGTTTTTGAACTGTGGTGTTGGAGAAGACTCTTGAGAGTCCCTTGGACTGCAAGGAGATCTAACCAGTCCATCCTAAAGGAGGTCAGTCCTGGGTGTTCATTGGAAGGACTGATGTTGAAGCTGAAACTCCAGTACATTGGCCACCTGACACGAAGAGCTGACTCATTTGCAAAGACCCTGATGCTGGGAAAGATTGAGGGCAGGAGGAGAAGGGGACAACAGAGGATGAGATGGTTGGATGGCATCACCAACTCAATGGACATGAGTTTGGGTGGACTCCAGGAGTTGGTGATGGACAGGGAGGCCTGGCGGGCTGCAGTCCATGGGGTCGCAAAGAGTCAGACGTGACTGAGTGACTAAACTGAACTGAACTGAGATGACACACAGACACACAACCCAGGCCAGTGAAACAGGGTGATGTGACTCACGAGGTCCCAGCACCTGGCTGGTTTCCCAGAGTCCTCTTTTCCTCGCTGTTCCTTAAGCAGTTGCCAGGCAGCCTCTTCTTCCTCTCTAGGTATCCTGAGGCTACTCCTGTCCCCCGAATTCACCGTCCCTTTCCTGCTCTTCCCCAACTGCCATCACCCCACCGTGAATTCGCCAAATGAATCGGCAAATGGTTACTTGTGTTGTTTACACTTTCCTTCATAGGTTCAAATGGTCATTCACTCCTAAATATCACAATTTAAAATTTAACAACACATAATGAACTTTTATTAAGAAACACATAAGCCAAACCTATGGTTTTTCTAGCAGTCATGTATGGATGTGGGAGCTGGACGATAAAGATTCTGGCTAAGCACCGAAGAATTGATGCTTTTGAATTGTGGTGCTGGAGGAGATCAAACCAGACTGCAGGGCGATCAAACCAGTCAATCCTAAAGGAAATCAACCCTGGACATTCATTGGAAGGACTGATGCTGAAGCTGAAGCTTTGGCCACCTAATGCAAAGAGCTGACTCATTGGAAGAGACCCTGATGCTGGGAAAGACTGAAGGCAAAAGAAGGGGATGACAGAGAATGAGATGGTTGGATGGCATCATTGACTCAATCGACATGAGTCTGAGCAAACTTCTGGAGAGAGTGAAGGACAAGAGTGCCTGGCATGCTGCAGTCCATGGGGTGGCAAAGACTCGGACACGACTTCGTGAGTGAGCAACAACAACAAGAAGCAAGGACCTACTTACTGTACAGCACAGCAAACTATATTCAGAGTCTGTAATAACCTCTAATGCAAAAGAATCTGGACAAGAACGTTATATATATGTATATACACATATGTGTATATATGTATTGTATGTGTATATATATATATATATATATCTGAATCACTTTGCCATACATCTGAAACTAACACAACATGGTAAATCAAATATACATCAATAAAAAGATTTTGATTTAAACTTCAGAGCATCAGATACAGCCCCACAGAGATCAGCATGAACAAGATGCACTGGCATAGGACCCACCTCTTGGGGGGTCTTGGGTCTTTCACTGTGCTTCCTCCCTCCTCCCTACCCCAAAACTTCTCTCTACTCCTTCACCCCCTTTTCCCTTCAGCCATTTGCTGATTCTTCTCCCGTAGTTTGATCCTTCCACTCCTGCGTGCTCGCTCCTCCTTTGTCCCTGGGGCAGCTGCATCCACAAATGTCCAAACCACAGTTTCCAGACAGCTTCGCTCCATCAGTATCTTTTTTAGGAAAGGACACAGTTCAATCCGCGATGACAAGTCACACGACGCATGTGGTATGGACCAGACTGGAAAGGTGTGAGAGGCATTCCCTAGCTAAACTGAATGATCTGTGGCACAGACTTGGCTCCAGTTGAGGGGCATCCCTGTTGAGACAGTAACAAATTACGCAGTAATGAAAACAAGAATCGAGCACAAATTAGCAGCATGGAAGTTCTGACAAGTAAGAATATGCTAACAATTTGGGTTATCCTACAACTGATGACCTAAACAGGGACACTGATGAGAGTGCAAGGGGTCTGTTATTGATTATACCAGGACAAGAGGTGAAAATGAAGACTGTCCCAGGCTGGAAATAGGATGATTACAGTGGTACCTCCAGCGAAAGGAAGGAGGAGGTTGACCAGAAAGCTGGAGGACAGGACCTCAGAAGCTCCATGTGTTGGTTACAGAGTATCAGCTATGTTTGGATGAGAAGAAATTTGAGGAAAATGCTTCATAACTCTAAGCATAAAAAAAAAATAAAATGGGTAACTGAGTTGTTTTGTTGTTCAATCGCTAAGTTGTGTCTGACCCTGTGACCCCCATGGACTATAGCATACCAGGTTCCTCTGTTCTCCACTGTCTCCCTGAGTTTGCTCAGATTCATGTCCATTGAGTGGGTGATGCTATCTAACCATCTTATCCTCTGTCATGACCTTCTCCTTTTGCCTTCAGTCTTTCCCAGCATCGGGGTCCTTTCCAATGAGTTGACTCTTCACATCAGGTGGCCAAAGTATTAGAGCTTCAGCTTCAGCATCAGTCCTTCCAGTGAATATTCACAGTTGATTTTCTTTAGGATTGACTGGTTTGATCTCCTTGCTGTCCGAGGGCCTCTCAGGAGTCTTCTCCAACACCATAGGTTGAAAGCATCATTTGTTTCTGCGCTCAGCCTTCTTTATCCAGTCACCTGTGTTGATTCTGTCCTAATTATTATAAGAAGCAATTGAGAAAAAAAGATTCCCACTTTCTCTTCCTGGCTGTCCAGATGATCCTGGTCACAGTTTTCCATCTGTATCTCATGCAACTCTGGATTTCCAAGGATTCAATTCAGGGGCTGCCTTTGTGCAGAATCGAGTCAGCCTCTCAGTGCCCTGCTCCCAATTAATCCTGGATCACTCTTTTGGGTTGTTTTGTCTTTTATATACAAAGCTTTGTCATAACAGCATTTAGGGAAAATAAGAGTTTTTTTCACTTGGGAAGCCACGGATCTAGGACAAGTCTCAGTATGACTCCACCAACCAGAAAGCAAGAGACAGGTACCATCTCTCAGTGTAAGATGTTATGACTGTTCATCAGATCATCACTACTGAATGACATTAATCACATGGTATACGTGTATAGTCATTTGAGCCTTTTATTTCTTTTTAAGAGGAGAAAGATGTCCTTTTCCATTTTGTTCCAGAAATACATTGGCTTTGATACTAATTGACATCCTTAATCCACTTTTGCAAAGTGCATAATGTATACGCTGACTTCTCATGGGAAACAATTTCTGTGTTGGCGACACCACCTTCTTCTATGAAGAATATGCATTGAAAGTCTTTGGTGGGATTGTCAGGTGGTGCTAGTGGTAAAGAATCCGCCTGCCAATACAGGAGACGTGAGAGACACAGGTTTGATCCCTGGGTCGGGAGAGGAGGGCGTGGCAAACCCACTCCAGTGTTCTTGCCTGGAGGATCCCATGGACAGAGGAGCCTGGCAGGTTACCAGGCTATAGTCCATGGGATCACAAAGAGTCGGACACAACTGAAGCGACTTAACACACACTCATGAAGAAGGTGGAGAAGGGGAATTCTTATCCTCTCAAGTCAGTGGGTGGAGGGAGGGCTTGCTTCTGTTTTCTTTCTCTCGTTCTTTCAGTCAACACGAATCTTTTTCTGAACAGTCAGCTGCTTGTAGATGGGAACTCTTTCTGATCTGGCTTGTGGGAAAAGTCCTGAAGGCCTTGTTTCTCAAGTGAAAGAATATAGATTTTTTTTTCCTTTAGTGACAGGAAACCACAGAAAATTTTTTCCCTTCCACTTAAAAGTAACTGTTTTTTCTTTTTCCTACTTTAAGAACATTTTCTTATCAGATGAACCATTTGTATTTGTTGCCGAAAAATGGAAAAACAGGCAAAAAGAATACAAGTTAAAACATTTATTATTTTCTAAAGCTGGGAAAAAAAAACCCACAATTAATAGCTCAGTATAGACAATGGCACCCCACTCCAGTACTCTTGCCTGGAAAATCCCCTGGACGGAGGAGCCTGGTGGGCTGTAGTCCATGGGGTTGCTAGGAGTTAGACACGACTGAGCAAATTCAGTTTCACTTTTCACTTTCATGCACTGGAGAAGGCAATGGCAACCCACTCCAGTGTTCTTGCCTGGAGAATCCCAGGGACGGGGGAGCCTGGTGGGCTGCCGTCTATGGGGTCGCACAGAGTTGGACACGACTGAAGTGACTTAGCAGCAGCAGCAGGTCCTTTGAAACATTTTTCCTTTGTCTCCGCCCCCCCTCCTCGGCCCCTCCCCACTCCTCCTCCCCTCGTCTCCTAGTTTCCCTTTCTTCATTCATATCTTTGTTCAGATATTTTCATCAATATATAACTGTATATTTTTACATCAATGGGAGGCTATGCATTTTGTTTTCTAGTCTCTTTTTAAAGCTGACTATATTATGGAAAGATTTTCATAATCTCATCCTTTTTATCATAAGATTTCATTGCACCGAAATATAATTAACCCCTTGCTGATAAACCTCTAGGTTGTTTTGGTGGGGAGGAGTTGCAATTATAAAGAATGCCTGTATTTATTTTATCTCTATGTGTTTTTATTTTACATATGATGGATGAAATACATAAAGTATTTGCAAGTCATGTATGTATATCAAAATATATGTGAAGATGAAGTCACCATGGATTTGGAGAATGTGTCCTGCTAGGGGTGCTTGATCACAAACATTTGGGGGGCTCTAGCCAAAACAACAGATGATGCTGGACTGAATTAGGACAATAAGTACAGCAGGCACAGCCTCCAGGGTGGTTACAAATACAGCTCATGTGTTAGAGTAGATAGTACTTAGTGAGAAGTCTCCCCTGGCTGGTGACGGAGAGGGAAGAATGAATATAATCCCCATGTTTTTGTCTTATTTGACCATTTGGAACATTTCTTCACTTACTGATGTAACTAGTATTAACTAATAATATCATCCTAAAATAATATGGTATGTGCTGTTCTAGGAGCTAGGTCTACCACGCTCTGTACTACTGTTGAGAAACAATAATGACCAAGAGGCTAAGATCCCAGGGTATCTCCTAGTTGGGAGGGAGGGATTCAGACAGCTGGCATGTCAACAAGTAGTGAAGATCCACGGAGATGTTGCTAAATTCTATGAAGAAAATGCATCATAAAAATAAGATTGAGAATGATATGGGAAATGATTTTTCTAAAGAAAGAAAGAAAAAGAAGAGGAGAAACAGGAAAGGATAAGGGAGAGCTGGTTGATGAGAGACAGTGGGTCCTCTCTGGACTTGTTTTTAGAGACGTTTGTGGGAATTCCAGGTATTAAAAGACACACTGAGGCATATTAAGCATTTTAAGAGTTTATTTGAACAAAAACATCAATTTGAACCTGGCAGCACCAAACCAGAAGTGCTTAGGATGCTCCATTGGTGGGAACTGGGGACAAATGAGTCTTTTATAGAGAAGACACAGAAGCAGAGAGAGGAAATCATCTGATTGGCTTTAGCCTAAGTAGTTGCTGACAAAGGTCTTTCTAGTCAAAGCTATGAATTTTCCAGTAGTCGTGTGTGGATGTGAGAGTTGGACTGTAAAGAAAGCTGAGCACCAAAGAATTGATGCTTTTAAACTGTGTTGGAGAAGACTCTTAAGAGTTCCTTAGACTGCAAGGAGATCCAACCAGTCCATCCTAAAGGAAATCAGTCCTGAATATTCATTGGAAGGATGGATGCTGAAGCTGGAACTCCAATACTTTGGCCACCTGATGTGAGGAACTGACTCACTGGAAAAGACCCTGATACTGGGAAAGATTGAAGGCAGGAGGAGAAGGGGACAACAGAGGATGAGATGGTTGGGTGGTATCACTGACTCAATGGACATCAGTTTGAGCAAGCTTCAGGAGTTGGTTGGTGATGGACAGAGAAGCCTGGTGTGCTGCAGTCCATGGGGTTGAAAGGAGTCGGACACGACTGAGCGACTGAACTGAACTAAGTCGTTGTCCTTATTTGGGAAATCCTGGTTGGATGTATGTGATTAGCTGTTCTTATGTTTCTTAACCTTGCAGCATCTGTAGGCTCAGGTTATGATTGTATTACGTAGGCTTCTAAGGCCTTAGAACCACCTGGATCTGATGGCGTCCCTATTTAATTAATTTAACACAGATTCTGATGTCTAGTAGGCAGCTTTGTGTGGGTACATTTCTAGCAACTGTCAGTAGGGAATAGCAGCTTATATGTAACATTTGCCAGTTTCCATACCGTGGCTAATGCAAGCTACCTTCTTCAGAGCACTGAATGTGGGGTGGTAAGAAATGGTAAGAGTTTTCATGAGCAGATCAGAGGCAGCTTTGGTGCATCACAGCTGGTGGGTGACAGGACTCAAAGCTTCCTCGGGTTATGATAGGGTTATGTCCCGCTAAGTTGAAAATGTTGTAAGTCAAAAATGCATTAATACACCTACCCTACTGAACATTGCAGTTTAGCTGAACTTATATGTGCTCAGAACACTTCCATGAGCCTACAATTGGGCAACATCATCTAAAAAATAAAAATAAAACAGTAGTCACTCAGTCATGTCCGATTCTTGGCAACCCCCATGGACCGTGGCCTGCCAGGCTTCTCTGTCCCTGGAATTCTCTAGACAAGAATATTGGAGTGGGTTGCCATGTCCTCCTCCAGGGAATCTTCCCAATTCAGGAATTGAACCTGGGTCTCTTGTATTGCAGGCAGATTCTTTACCATCTAAGCCACCATGGAAGCCCAATGTCATCTAACACAAAGCCTATTTTATAATAAAGCGTTGACTGTCTCGTGTAATGTATTGTCCCAGGTGGCACTCATGGTAAAGAACCTGGCTACCAATGCAGGAGACAGAAGAGACACAGGTTCAATCCCTGGGTCAGGAGGATCCCCTGGAGAAGGGCATGGCAATCACTCCAGTATTCTCGCCTGGAGAATCCCATGGACAGAGGAGCCTGGAGGGCTGCAGTCCATGGATTGCAAAGAGCTGGACACGACTAAAGCAACTTAGCAGATCTCACGTAATGTATTGGACGCTGCACTGAAAGTGAAAAGCAGAATGGTTATCTGGGTACAGAGTGGTGGTAAGCATATCGGTTATTGACCCTTGTGATCACTGGGCTGACCAGGAGCCCAGGCTCACTGCCACTGTCCAGCATCACAGGAGAGTATTGTACAACAGCACTGAGTACTATTAAAAAAAAACTTTTTTAATGGGTCTTGTTCTTAGCAGGTGACGAGGAGTCTCTTTGACCAAACTCTAGTCAGGCTTCTCTAAGCTCTTTTTCACCCACTCCAGTGTTCTTGCCTGGAGAATCCCAGGGACGGGGGAGCCTGGTGGGCTGCCGTCTATGGGGTCGCACAAAGTCGGACACGACTGAAGTGACTTAACAGCAGCAGCAGCAAGCTCTTTTTTTTTTCCACCTAGGCGAAGTCTGTGGGTATGACCTCAGGAACCCAATTTTAGCAGGAAACTTGTCAAGTCACTTTATCGAGAATCCTCCACCCTTGGTATTTGATCACCTTTAATACCTAACCAAGGGCTTTCCTCATAGCTCAGTCGGTAAAGAATCTGCCTGCAATGCAGAAGACCCAGGTTCAATTCCTGGGTCAGGAAGATCCCCTGGAGAAGGGCATGGCAACCCACTCCAGTGTTCTTGGCCTGGAGAATCCCATGGACAGAGGAGCCTGGCAGGCTACAGTCCATAGGGTCTCAAGAGTTGGACACGACTTCGCAACTAAACCACCTACCAATACCTAACCAAATCCCTCATGTCTCATCACCTGGCCAGCCTTCAGCAAGAATTTTGTTAGGTCAGTTCAGCAAAGAGGCAACCTACCCCACTTAGTAATTTTCTCTCTACCAGTGACAACCACCTCCTCCCACCACCACCACCACCATTGCTTAGCCATTCATCCTAATATTGCCCAGTAACTTCCAGGAGAGGGAGCTTCCCTCCTCTTGACTCTGAAAGTTCCAGAGTCTCAGTCCACACCGCTGTAGGAGTGATGGGGAAAACAAAGCTCTTAGACCAGTGATTATGTGGAGAGAAAAAGTGCATTAAGAAAAGTGGACAGGGACATCCCTGGTGGTTCAGTGGTTAAGAATCTGCCTTGTAGTACAGGGACATCCATTTGATCCCTGGTTGGGTAACTAAGATCCGACATGCTGCAGAGCAACTGAGGCCAAGTGCAGAAGTTAGAGAAGCCCATACACCACAATGGGGACACAGTACAGTCGAAACTTTAAAAAAAATTTTTTTTAAATTTTTTTAAAAAAGAAAAGTGGACATTTAGCTTTGAAATGGCATTTATTTTCTTAGGGCATAACACTGTGTGATTAAACAGCAAGAGAAAATGGAAATGTTTGCTTAAAATATACTACTAAAATTAAACGCATACGAATTTTGAAAGAGTGTGGGTATAAGAGAACTTGAACCGTACACGTGTCTGGCCGTCTGGGTGCCCTTTTGCCGGAATGAGAGGCTCTGCCATCTGTTCAGCCGGAGGAATGAGAAGAGCCCTCAGGACTGGAGGCTGTTGCTGGCTCTGACCCCAGCAGCTCACCTCACTACTGGGCCCCAGTTCCAGCGACTGAAAGTCTAGGATGGCTTTCGTGGCCCTTCGGGGTCTTTCCCATGTCTGTATTCTGTGAGACCTTAAATTCGGGCGCCCAGTAGATTTTGAATTGGTGATGACGAGGGGACCCTGGGCATCCTAACCCCCTGCAGGACCACAGGTGTCTGCTGGGGCAAGGAAGGCATGCTGTATGTCCTGCACTCCGGAGTTTGGTGTCTGTGCCATTACTTTCTCCCTCCTCACCCCTGTGAATTTCAGAAATTAACCCAAATATGCTGAAAGGGGAGTTTACAGTTGGAGCAAGAAATTCAAAAATCCACAAAGGAGTGCTTAAAGGAGGTATTGTTAAAGGAAATTAAAGAAGATATTTTATGGTAGTGATGAGTGATTCACCTCTCACACAGACCAGTTAATTGTCCTTTAAAACTGATAGATGGTTTCAGGGATCTAGTGGTCAGTTCTGTAGTCATCCACAGCTGAGTTCAGCAACAGCTATACATAGATATTCAAGAAATTAGTACAAGAGGAACTTATAAGAATAAAGAAAAGGTAAAAATTAATGAGATAGAATTGTTAGAACTGAGAATTAGAACATAGAATTAGCATTGTGGTTGATCAAGGAAAATAGTCTCATGGATAATATTCTCATGAATTTTTCACTTCATTTAGACCTGGAATTTCTAACACAGCACATTGCTCCAATCCTTGGGAGGCTCTGGCATACCCTGATCTTCAGAACTCTGCTTATGATTGTTTTCTTCCAAGGTCAACAGTATTTGAGTTATGTATTTGAGTAACTGCAACAACTTACTCTTAGCCTTTGAAGTCTAAAACTTTAGGTCCTGTGTGGAATACTGAAGGATTGTCTTGAGTTGCAACATGCCTGTATCACAAAATAGCTAATACCCCTCAAAGAAAGTAGACAATATTTGCTTCCACTCTTCATTATACTCTAGAAATTACTTCAGAGACTTGTGAACGTTAAGTGTACATTGAATATAGAGATATTGCTGGGATTAGCTATGACTAATCCTGTGACAATGGAACACATATTTTAAAAAGTGTACCATTTTACATATATACAGTGGAATATTACTCAGCTATTTAAAAACTTCATTTGAATCAGTTCTAATGAGGTGGATGAAACTTGAGCCTATTATATAGAATGAAGTAAGTCAGAAAAGAAGAGCACCAATACAGTATATTAATGCATATATATGGAATTTAGAAAGACAGTAACGACGACCCTGTATGTGAGACAGCAAAAGAAACGCAGATATGAAGAATAGACTTTTGGACTCTGTGGGAGAACGCGAGGGTGGGGTGATTTGAGAGAATAGCAGTGAAACATGTATATTACCATATGTGAAATAGATCACCAGTCCAAGTTCAATGCATGAAACAGGGCGCTCAAAGCCAGTGCACTGGGACAACCCAGAGGGATGGGATGGGGAGGGAGGTGGGAAAGGGGTTCGGGATGGGGGACACATGTACACACGTGGCTAACTCATGTCAATGTATGGCAGAGACCACCACAATATTGTAGGGTAATTAGCCTCCAATTAGAATAAATTAATTAATTTTAAAAATAAATAAATACTAAAAAAAAGTGTACCATTTTGTTTTTATTTTTAAAATTAATTTGTATTGGACTATAGTTGGTTTACAATGTTATGTTAGTTTCAGGTGTACAGCAAGGTGAATCAGTTACACATGTATCCACTCTTTTTTAGATTATTTTCCTATACAGATCATTACAAAGCACTGAGTTGCGTTCCCTGTGCTATGCAGTGGGTTATTAGTTATCTATTTCACATATAGCAGTGCGTATATCAGGCTTCCCAGGTGGTGCTCGTGGTAAAGAACCTGCCTGCCAACGCCGGAGACGAAAGAGACGTGGGTTTGATTCCTGGGTCGGGAAGATCCCCTGGAGGAGGGCACAGCAACCCGCTTCAGTATTCTTGCCTGGAGAATCCTATGGACAGAGGAGCCTGGCGGCCTACAGTCCATAGTCTCACAGAGTCAGGCACACCTGAAGTGACCGGGCAGGCACGCACGCGTGCTCACAGTGTGTATGTGTCAGTCCTGAGTGCCCCGTTTATCCCTTCCCCCTTCCCCTTGGGTAACTATAGCTTGTTTTCTACATCTGTGACTATTTCTGTTTTGTGAATAAGTTCATTCATACAATTTTTTAGATTTTTGTATATAAGTGAGATCATATGATACTTGTCTCTCTGACGTACTTCGCTCACTGTGACAATCTTTAGGTCCATCCATCTTGCTGCAAATGGCATTATTTCATTATTTTGTATGGCTGAGTAATACTCCATTGTATGTATGTACCACATCTACTTTACTCATTCATCTGTAGATGACATTGAGGTCATGTCCTAAAAGTGGTTGTTTACATGGCTATTGTAAATAGGGCTGCAGTGAACACTGGGTGCATTCATCTAAGGAAAATATATTGTTTCTTAATAATTAGATCTTACTTATGGCTTTACTTTGCCAACCAGGAAAAGAAATGGTTTCAAGATTCTGTGCAAAGCTTTCAGGTTACATTTCTAAAGGGATCTCAGTGTTTTGCCCAGCTCTTTTGAAAGCAGGATTAAGTAATTTTTGTCCTGCTCTTAAAAGTTATAGTGAATGAGGGTACCTGGTGATTGATGACCTGTGTATGATAATGGGGGCTTCCCAGGTGGCGCTGGTGGTAAAGAACCCATCTGCCAATGCAGGAGATGTAAGAGACATGGGTTCCTTTCCTGGGTCATGAAGATCCCCTGGAGGAAGGTATAGCAACCCACTCCAGTATTCTTGCCTGGAGAATCCCATGGACAGAGCAGC
Source organism: Bos mutus (assembly GCF_027580195.1). Taxonomy (NCBI): domain Eukaryota; kingdom Metazoa; phylum Chordata; class Mammalia; order Artiodactyla; family Bovidae; genus Bos; species Bos mutus. Next base: position 56,503,833 of record NC_091636.1, read on the forward strand.
GTGGCAGGCTACAGTCCATGAGGTAGGTCACAAAGAGTCAGACACGACTGAAGCGACTTGGCATGCTCACATTCACGTGATGAGGGGCCAAGCTATCAAAACATCTCAGGCCAACAGCTCAGCCACATCCCAGTGTCAGGCTGCTCCCAGATGACAGAGGGAGGTCCCTCTGAAGAAAACTTGTTGCCCAAAGGAACTCACAGGCTCTTGTTTGCTTACTTCTGAGTTAAGAAATCTAGATGACCCAAAGGAAGATTTTCTTGCAAAACAATAGCGCTCCAAACACAACTGTTGATCAGTATCTCCCCCTCACCCACACCCCCAACCCTTTTGTGTGTGTGTGTGTGTGTGTGAGAAGTGATCTTTTTGCTGAGTGGCTAAGTGTTTCCAGAACAAACAAGCCTCTGGGCTCTTGCAGTCCTGCCCATCTGCTCTCCGCCCTCCAGCCCCTCCTGCGAGTTGGAGATCTGATAGCCCAAGCTGAAGTTTGAAGCTCCCGGTGGCCACGCCGCCCTTCGGAGGGGTGCCTTGTCAATGCCAGGAAAAAAAACAGGAAAGAGAAAGGGTAGGCTGGCTTCGGTGAAGTCATCCCAGTAAAGGTTAATAGCTGGGCGGTGACACCTCCTCACAGGACTGGAGCGAAAATGCTGGGCAGCCAGGCAGCGCTTTGCTCCCAGCTGCCTGTCACGGTCCCGGGAGTAAGAGGTGACCTGTTTATATTTAGAAGGGGACAGTCCTAATAACCCGGCTCCCAGCTTCATTCAAGGCAGGCCGGCGCTTCGGAAGTTTGTAAACACCTACTTTCTGAGTAGGGGAGGAGTGCTTTTCTCCAAAAAGGAAAGAACTTCACTACTGGGTTTTTTCCCCCTCCTGATAATCATCATCAGTGCGGAGAAGAAACTGCTATAGCACAGAAGGGCTGCAGCTTTCTCCACTTGGTTATTATTTTTTTTAAAGGGCAGAAATGCCTGAAGGTGAAGACTTTGGACCAGGCAAAAGGTAATAATGATCTGTATTTACTTTTTCCTTGAGTCTATTTCCTTTGCCAGTTATCTTTTTTAAAAAAATTATGACTAATTTAAAAGGTAGTTGAAATTAAAATTTAAAAAGGAGTGCAAACCCTTTAGTTCCAGAAAGGGAATTTTCTTTAGCACGAGGAGAGAAACCTAAAATTAACAGATATACCCTTAGAAACATATGCCAATAAGCGCTTTTCTTGAACGAGGAAGAGACAGCCTGAAATTATCAAAAAGTGCTTTGACCTACACCCCGTAAAGTCTACTTGGGGTTTTTTGATGTTTCATTTTTAACTTTAGGTGGTAGTTGTTAGAAATTTAAGCTAGTGAGCATTTTAGTTGTTAGAAATTTAAGCTAGTGAACATTTTGCAAAAACGCTTGGATTTTAAAGACTTGTTGAACATTTCTAAAAGTTAACTATTAGACCAATATACCCATTTTTATATTAAACACTTTTTTTTTAAACTTCAGTTCTTGTCTTTGAAAATATGATCCCTGGGGCCCCCATATGCAGTACATTAACCAAATACTTTATTAATACCTGGCTCTAAGAAGGGGTATAGGGACGGGAAAGGAAGCAGGCAGTTATTCCTATTAATATGAACATAACTTATGTCCATACTGGAAGTTTCCACTTCTAGCCCCACTGCACTGTTAACAAAATCTGTGTGAATTGGTGTCGTTGGAATTCTGATTCAGGTCATTGAAATTCATATGTGAAAAAGTAGAAAGAAACTTGTTTTAAAAAAGGACAAGAGATTATTGCCAATCGTCAAAGAAAGTGGAAACTGGTGAATCTCTAGGAATAAGAATAACACAGTATTTTTTTTATCATTGTATGAGCATCCCTTTTCAGCCATAGTTGTATGATTGTGTGTGTGTGTGTGTGTGTACTATAATGTAGCTATAATCATGTCCTTAAAAGCTACTTTTGTCTTTAGTTTTCATTTTCTTCCAGATTCCTTCCCAGTCCCTAAGAGGGGACATGAAATTCACATTTAATTGCCTATTAAAAGAGATTTCTATATAAAATGAGACATCAAATCAAGTGCTTGAAGATGACAGTTATACACGTGCCTAGATTTAGGACACAGACTAATTGATTAAATAGTTAAGAAAATATTTCCAGAGACATTTAAATGTCAGTTTTGGTTTGAGATGATGGGTGATCTACCAGGATTGTATGTGTCCCCCTTATGACATTTTAATATTTCTGAACGCAGGACTTTCCCTTTTTTACTTTACATCATGGCATTCCTAATGACTCTGCATAAATTTTTGCATAGAACAGGCATTTTTAATGAATACTTGTGAATGGAATGTATTTATAAACCATTTGAACACTGGCAAGAAGTATCTAGGGGGCCTGATCATTTCAGAGACTGAAGGGAGAGTCTTGGCAGAAATGTAATAAAGTTTGCCTTAATGAAATGTTACATTCCCACAATTAAATTAAATCACAATTAATTGTGGCTAATTATAAATACTTTGAACTCGCAGTTTATGATATAAACTAAACAAACTTAAGTTTTTTTCTGAGAGTGTGTTACTGGTTACAGGGTAAACAGGCAAGAAGGGGAACCCTGAATACACAGTGCATGTATATCTATTAATAATAATTATTCCCAAAGACCAATAACTTGTGGAAAGTAGAAAACACCCTCACACTGCTCTGAAGTCGTGTACCCCTGCCTCTCCTTGTTTATTCTGCTGACATACTCTCAGCAGTTGGTGGTTTCTATAGAATATACTTTGCTTTGCCTCGTATGGTTTGGTTCCACCGTATCTGTGCAAGAGAGTTAGAAAGGGCACCCCAGACAGAGGGGATGTTTAGAGCCCGGCAAGAAGTGAAATATTATACGAGAGGGAATTTTACTCTTGCTAAATTTGAGATGGAATGTCATTGGACATGCCCTTTGGTGTCACTCCTGAAAGAGATGACTATTGTAAGTCTTGAATCTGCTGATAAAATGTGCTGTTGGAGCTTGATTGTGGCAGGTTCTGGGTGAGTCCCACATTTAGGGCTCCTTCGTGTTACTTTAGTCCCATTTTGGAATTTGCTGAATGGCTCTGTAGCTGGCAGTGAGGCAGCCCTGAATTCCATCAGTGGAAAGCAAGCGAGGGGAGACTTCGTGAGGGTATCCGGATGCACACTTAGGGCACCGCACGGGCAGACTGCTGTGTGGCTGTGGTCCAGCGGGCCCGACGCGCCGTCAAACATTCACCAGTGGATTTCACGTGATCACAGCCACCGGTGGGCTGGGGAGGCAGGGGAGAGACCCTCCTCCTGGCCATTTATCTCGCTGCGTCGCCAGTCATAAGCCCTCTTGGTAAAAACCTCCAAAGACTCCACGCCAGTTTCAAGGTCAGGAGATGAGGGGAGAGGGTGTGAGAGAAGGCCATTCCGATGCTGGGTGGGGAAGGCAGAAAGCCAGGCGTCTGTGCCAAAGGAGAAGGAAGGGAGGGCCACAGCTGGGGAGGCACACTGGATCAAGAAATGCCAGGAGAGTCCTCCTTGCTCCAGGCGCTGGGCACTGCGTGGTCCCTTATCCTACCTCTCACCTCATTTGGGGCCCCACCTGGAGGTAGCAGGCGGGCCCTGGGGTGTCTTCAATAGCCCAGTGAGGTGTGTGTGTGGGGAGGGGATGTGTGTGGATGGGAGAACCGGTTTTCTGTTTTTCTGTTCCAACTGCCTCGAAGGGTGTGGACCCCAGGCCACCCAGACTGAGTTCCGAGTGTGTTTTATCACAGAAGCCCTTCCACAAGAGATCATTCTGTCCACACGTCCCCTGGTTCACTTGGGGCATGTTTAATCAAGCTGCATTCTAATCTGGTGGCCGTGCGCCAGGTATGATGGTTTGAGCCTCTGCTTTCATGGAGCACACAGTCTGAATGGGGGTGAGACTTCACACGTTAAAAAAATCAGTAAAAAAAATACTTCTGATAATAAGGGTTAGAATAAAATATAAGAATGGTCCTATGGGAGATGACCTGGTGGGCGTGTGGGGTGAGAGAGTCTTTAAGCAGGCCTATCTGACAAAGTGCCCTTTTGGGGCTGAGATGTGAAGGGGTGGTCATGTTGGGGTGTCAGGTCCCCAGGAAGGAGACCCAGCTCGGGTCAAGATCCTGAGTGTGTGTGTGCTCAGTTGTTAAGTCATGGCTGACTCTTTGCAACCTGACAGACTGCAGCAGGCCAGGCTCCTCTGTCCCTGGGATTTCCCAGGCAAGAAAACTGGAGTGGGTTGCCATTTCCTCCTCCAGAGGACCTTCCTGACCCAGGAACTGAACCTGCATCTCCTGCATCGGCAGGTGAATTCTTTACCACTGAGCCTCCTGGGAAGCCCAACACCCGTTAGAAGCAGACAGACGGGAAAAGAGAGCAGTGACTAGGAGAGAGGGTTGGCCAAGTCCGCAGCACCTCTGAGGCCTCGGCAGGGGCTTGGATGGTCCTCAAGGGCATGAGAAGGTAGGGAAGGGTCTGAGGCAAGGGGCCGGGGGGCCTCCTAAATACTCGAGAGATGTCATGAGGTGATACGTGCTTTCATGAATTGATCTCAGGACCTTAACACGGTTTCTAATTTCTCATAGAAATATGGATTCTGAAGGTAAAAATGCTGATTTTAAGAACAAATCTGAGTTTATAAGTTGGAATGAGAAAAGCCTCACAAAGAAGTCTGACCAGTACCCCCTGCCCACCCCAACACACACACAGCTCAAGCTTTGTGTTGAGATGGGTTCCCTGAGCAGGTATATTTCAGCGTTCTCAAGGCTGCCAAAGTCCTTGTGCTGCCTGCCATTTGGTTTTGAAATAAGTAGAGAGAGGTGAAGTTAAAAAATAAAGGTCACACAGCCATTAAGTGAAGGAGCTGCTGTGTGAAGGCAGGCAGCTGCCTCCTGAGTCTGTCCAGACACATGCATAGTTATATGGTGGTGACCCACAGCATGGGCTGGACACTTAGAAAGGCCAGTGTGGTCAGCACACTCGGAGAAAGGAGAAAGGTGGCTGGAGGTGGGAGGGGGAGGTGTATAGGATCCCCTCATTGGGCCTTGTAGTCAGTGGTGTGTTGGTAAACGTTCAACAACCTGCTCTCTGTTCTTTAGCATTTGTTGATTCCCGTGGTGTAAATATAACCACTGTGGTCAATTTCAAACCACCCCCATGCGGTCAGTGAAAGTGGGGTTCAAAGGAGATTGGAAAAACTGGTTCTTGCAAACCTGCAAGGGTCAGCCGCAATGTACAAGTGGTGCGCGTGAAGTGAGTGAAAGTCCCTCAGTCATGTCCGACTCCTTGCGATCCCTTGGACTACACAGTCCATGGACTTCTCCAGGCCTTTCCCTTCTCCAGGGGATCTTCCCAACCCAGGGATCGAACCCGGGTCTCCTGCATTGCAGGCAGATTCTTTACCAGCTGAATCACCAGGGGAGCCCAGAAATACTGGAGTGGGTAGCCTATTCCTTCTCCAGGGGATCTTCCCAACCCAGGAATGGAACCAGGGTCTCCTGCATTGCAGGCAGATTCTTTACTAACTGAGCTGTGAGGGAAGCCCAAGTCAGCCTTCCCTAGTAGTCAGTGGTGCAAAAGTCATTATTTAATTCTATTAAAAACTGCTCCATCTTCATTTATATATCCTCAAGGCATACTAGACATTCAGGAAAGCTTTGTCAAAGGAATGAATGGTTTATTTTCCTTCCACCCTTTGATGCGGTCGTGGAAAATATCTCTCAGGCATAGACAATGTTTACCATTTTCGAAATCCTGCTTTGACCCAGCCGGACTAATATTTAAAATTGATTAAGAGCTTGGAGAACAATGTGATCTGTCCTTGTTGCAAGAGAGCGTGTTTAATGGCCATATCTTTACTCACCAGTTAACAAACCGTTAACTTCCCAAACCCCCAGGGCTCCCCAGTAAGCTTCTGGTAGTCAAGCCCTGTTGAAGCTCATTTCTGTTTCATCAACACAGGGTAACTCATTCTCTGCAATCCTTAAAATGTGATGAAGGTGGCTTTGGTTTCCATTGCCAGAGGAGGGCTGTAGCTGTTGTATGGCGGACCACTGAGAGGGCTGTCCCCAGGCTGCTGCGAGAAGCTGTCCCCAACAGAGGGACTGTCCCCTCGTTCAGGCCACCCTTACTCCCAGCTTTTTGTCTCTTCATGGGCAAATCTGTGTCTGGAGCCACTCAGTGTCTCCTCACTGTAGAAACTGGATTCCCATAGAAGGCATGGGAGGGCACAGGCTCACCTGAGGACCAAAACTCATACACAAGGTTTTCCCACTGAAGATGTTATGACTATTCATTTGGGGAAACCAAAATCGTATTAGAGAAAAATGAATGTAAAAAAAGATTGTAAGAAAAGATCCATCATAATCTTACTACCCTAAAAAAAAAAAAAAAGAGGATTGTTATATGACATTCTGTCTTTTCTAGTACTTCCTTGGACAGGTTTTCTTGGCAAAGTTACAATCATGTACTTTACACACAGTTTTGTATGTTGCCTCTTCCTCTTCTAAGCACCTCTCAATGGCATTAAAGATTTGGGGAACATTTTTTAATGCCTCAAAATACTCTCACCTTTGAATTGCTCCCATTTATTAATATTACTCTGTTGTTCAAGATTATTTTGTCATATATAAATGGGAGAAAGGTATACCACTTTAATTTTTCTCAGGGGAATGCTTAGATCCAGGGCTAAGAAGTCTGAGCTGCCCATTTCCTAAGGCCTGCTTCCAGAAACTGTCCAAGTATCATTCCCACTGTGTCCTGCTGGTCAAGCAGTCAATCCCAGTTTGAAGGGAGAGGACATGAACCCCATTTTTCCTTGGGAAGAATGTCAGTGAATTTGGGGGGGTTTATTTTAAAACTTGTAGACTGGGAAAACTTGTTTACTTACTAATGATTTTTATAAAATGTTATCAGTTGTCATTTGAAAGGATATCAATGGTAAAAATTACAGTCTGGCTCCCTCTTCAGCTTTAAAAAAAAAATGCAGGCTAGTGACATCTAAGGGAATGCTCCAGTGGTCTGGTCTCTTGGTGACTTTTTTATATAGAATAACTTCTTAGTTTGTTGATGCTCACATTTTTACACATAAACACTTAACTATTTTAACTCTTCTGTAGAATGCATACATGGTCTGTGCAATGATGCAAAGCTGTTTCCAGTTCTGGCTGCAAATCCCAATTTCACCAATGACTAGTGAATTTCATTTTGTTATCAATAAAATGGGGATAATAATACTTCCTTTATCAGTTTGTCTTATAGATGAAATATGGTAATCCACATTAAATATTTAGCTTTATAAGTGGCTTATCATAAGCCTTCAAGAAATAGTTAATGATAATAATACTTGCATAAGTTATATACTTCCTTAGGCAATATAGAATAGGTCACTTTTAAGTGAAAACACCTCAACCATCTGTGGTTTCATCCTCGTGAATATTCTGATTGCTGGTCATGATCCGTGCAGAGGCTGTTCAGTGTGTGTAACCCATCCACTCTAGATGGTGGACTCAGCCTTGGGTGTGCACAGAATTGGCCCATTCTTGTATGGTTTGGTCGAGATGGTTGGTTTGGGTAGGGCCATAATGGGGTGTGTGTTCAGTTCACATTGTTTTGATTCTTCCTGGGATTGATGTAACCCACTGTCGTGCCAGTGACCTGTGTTGAGTCAAAGTACTTACTCTTTCTTGAGGGAACAAGGATGTCTGCCCAGTGCATCCAACAGAGAACTGAGTGCCCACAGGAGGGAGTTCAGTGCACTTGTCTAAGTGTGTGTATGGTAGTCGCTCAGTTGTGTCTGACTCTTTGCTATCCTGGATGGCAGCCCACCAGATTCCTCCGTTCATGGGATATCCAGGCAAGAATACTGGAGTGGGTTGCCATGCCCTTCTCCAGGGCATCTTCCTGACCCAGTAATCGAACCCAGGCCTCCTGCACTGCAGGCAGATTCTTTGCGGCCTGAGCCACCAGACAAGCCCACTTGTCTAAGTGGTTTGCTTTAATCTTATGGGCACCATGATTCTTCTAACCAATTTATTTCCATCTCTGATTTAGCCATTTGGGGTAAATCACAGCTCACTTCTAGGTGGTATGTGGGACCCTCCAGATGTACTTCTGTATGTTCTTCTTCCCCTGGGCTCTTCTAATTTCCTCTCCCATCAGGCGTTTTAGTCTTGTTCCTTTGTAGGGCCACAGGCCCCATGGCTGCAGGGGTAGTATTCAAGGCATCCAGCTGAGAGAGTCAGTGGAGGTGGGGGCCACTGCCGTCCATCCTGGGTTCCATCCCCAAGCCCTGTGCCCTGGAGTGACGCTTCATCTCCTGGAAAAGGTGCACCATTTTGTACAAATACAGCCTGTGGACTAACAGGCTCTGCTCCTTGAGCTGTTTATTTATCCCTCGTTCACTATGTATTTTTATAAGCGACCTCAAATCCTTTCTAGACCAGAGTGAGAAAAAGTAATTACCAAGGGAACAACCTCTGCCACACACGAAGATGCTGTGAAGGGTTAAGGGCAGGAGGAGAAGGGGACGACAGAGATGGTTGGATGGCATCACCGACTCAGTGGACATGAGTTTGAGCAAACTCCGGGAGATAGCAAAGGACAGGGAAGCCTGGCGTGCTGCAGTTCATGGAGTCGCAAAGAGTCGGACACAACAACAACAACAGCAACATGTATAAAGAAACAGAAAATGAAGTGTGCCACTCACCTAGTTTTAAACTTTAGACAAGGGGACAAAAAAGATTCAGTACTGGAGAAGGTCAGTTATAGGTTGAAGTTAAGGGGAAAGAAATTCAGTGCCTCAATTTTGTGTTTGAGAAAATAGGGCATCCACTTACAGTCTTTTAAAGGAAGGTTGCTTTGAAAATCAGAAGTTTTCTTCAGCGATTACATTGCTCTTTCAAATAAAATCAAGGAGTTTCAGTTGGTTTCTGGGGCTGGTTGGCCACATCACAGCCTAGTAAGAGTGTATAATAAGAACCAGCCCAAAGTCAGAGGAAGGACCTTCAGGCAGAAGTGAGTTAAAACTCTGTTGATGTTTCTCCCGCTGTTCTTGTGAAACTACCGTGAACTCTGAATAGGAAAATAAAAGTGGCCTCCTTAAGGAGTCCTGGCTTCCGGTTCTTCAGCCAGAGTGACCGCATCTCATCCCATGTTTTGTGAGTGAGATGATCAGTTAGGAGGATTCTACCTGAGCCGTTCCTCCGTGCATTTTTTTTCTAATTTCTCTCTCATCCTCTCCTGCATCCGTTCTGTCTCTAATCTCTTTTCCCTGGTGCCTTCAACACAGGAACTACCTTCTCACTCATGGTACTCACCCACCTCTTCGTCCCCAACTGCCAAAAGCCTGGATGTAGCAACACATGGCCGTACATCTAGGTCACACACTGTCCTGTTGCAGACGTTGGGAAACAGTGGGGTGGGGAGTGTCCTGGCTGTTCCCAGAAGGCACACAGAAGCTCAGTGCTCAGGAGGACACACGTGGGACCCTTAGAAGGAGGCTCCCATGAGCCCTCCAGGCAGAACACGCTCCCCTACCTGCTGCCCCCCACCACACACACACCCCACAACCTCATTTCTGCAGGGTTGCCCTGCCCTGGGCGTGACTGTCACCCAGTGGCACAGTGCCACAGAGGGCTATTAAAGATGCTACTCTGTGGATTCAGCAGCGTCTCGAGAGGGATCACCAGCCCACATGGTCTTCCTTGGAAGGGGAGATACGGAACGAGGTGAGAGAAGGGCTGAGGCCCCACCTGCCTGCTCTTCTCCGTAACGCTGATTTATGACGGGTTGGTGCGTTTCCAGGGTGGAGACTGGCTCCCCAGAGCTGGGCAGACACCCACTTGCGGTGGTGCATCAGAGGCGTCAGCTTGTAATTACCAGCAAGATGCAGCCTCTTTGCTCGCTGTAAACTGAATGAGCAGCCATGCACCAGTATTATCCGTGACTCAGGAAGGAACATCTTCTGGTCGGTGTTTTAGTTGAACTCTAAGCAAGTGTTTTATTTTTTAAAGGAAAACAAGCCCATCTGTCAGAGCGTTTTCACATTATGCCTGTAGAAACATGCCTATAGACTCTGTCTTCAGAGAAGAGGTTGCGATTGTTGTTGTTAGTTGCTCAGTCATATCCAACTCTTTGCCACCACATGGACTGTAACCCGCCAGGCTCCTCAGTCCATGGGATTTCCCAGGCAAGAATACTGGAGTGGGTTGCTATTTCCTTCTCTTGGGGATCTTCCCGACCCAGGGATCGAAGTCGTGTTTCCAGCATTGGCAGGCAGATTCTTTACCGCTGAGCCACCAGGGAAGCCCAGAGAAGATGAGGGGATTACAGATGTGTTTCTACATTTTGGGGAATTATTAGCATCTACTACTGGGAGTATTCTGTGCAGAACTCATTAATTATGTGGCATGAACGTGTAGGTCATTCAGTTGCATCCTACTCTTTGCGACCTCATGGACTATAACCCTGCAGGCTCCTCTGTCCATGGTATTCTCCAGGCAACAGTATTGGAGTGGGTTGCCATTCCCTTCTCCAGGGGATCTTCCCGACCCAGAAGTTGAACCCAGGTCTCCTGCATTGTAGCTCCTGCCGTTTGAGCTACCAAGGAAGCCCATTATGTGGCATATGTATGTTTAAACGTGGCTCTCTTCTCTAAGAAATTAACTCAGTGTTTCTCGAGTAACTTGTTACATAAGTAGTAGATAACTTTCCTTCCAAAGTGATTTAAGTGAATATGAATTCTAGATAGTCATAGTTTCCCCACTTTGTAATATGAAAACTTCCCTTTAGAAGTGTGTTTTTTGTATGAAGGAAGACTTGAGACATAGGAGTACACACATCAATAGATTATAAACCTAGACTTAATTGATTTGCTTGCTGAAACAAGAAGAGATTTGCTCAGTAAACTAAGATACGGCCGACATTGGCAGCGACAATAAAGGAAGAAATAGATAATCCCTTTTTTGGGCACTGCAGAGGGGAAAATAGGAGGCGGTTTGTTCCATAAGTGTTGAGGGTTTGGTGGCAAATGACTTCATTCTCTGATGCCAACTCCTATAAACTGGAAATGGTGCCTGGAGCTCTGACAGGATTGTGAGGCCTCACTGGGAAGATTCTAGAAAGAGTATGATGACAAATTAGCATGGTCTGCTGTACTTGGGGAGGGTAGAGTAGTTACGTGTATGAAGCCCACTGCACAAGGGTGAGGAGTATGGGTTGGAGTTGGAGGGGCTGGGGTTTAATCTTTGTTTATTTAGATAAACTTTGAAAGACCCTAAAGTTTTCAGTGATATTTATGGCACCTTGACTTTTCCTCTGCGTTAGATACCAGTGTTCTGAAGCTTAGCAGCTTCACCCAGGGAAAAGTCTGAAGGTCAGATGCCTTTTGCTAAGACCTGGATAAACTTCTGGGGCAAGGACTATTTTAAGATCAGAGGAAATTTTTCTCACTGTAATACTTGACAGGCCAAATCTGGCATTCAACAGCTTCAACCAGTAATATGACAAATTGTGTGCTTATATTTCGTTAGCAAAAGGACTGTTTTGGTGACCACAGGCTTGAGAGGCTGGTGGGCTGGAGCTGGAAAGACCTGGGTTTAGATCCTGAGTGCTGCTGCTTCTTGGTTGTGTCCCCCTTCTCATCTGGAAAATGGGGGCATTTAGTCCACCTTGTCAGATATTTGTGAGGATTAAGGAAAATGTTATCAAGATCCTAATGTAGTTTCTGGGCTTCCCTGGTGGCTCAGAAGTAAAGAATCTGCCTCCCAAGGCAGAAGAGGCAAGAGATGGGGGGTTTGATCCCTGGGTTGGGAAGGTCCCTGGAGGAGAAAATAGTAATCCACTTCAGCATTCTTGCCTGGAGAATTCCATCGACAGAAGAGCCTGGCAGGCTACACTCCATGGGGTCGCAAAGAGTCAGACTCGATTTAGTGGCAACAACATGTAGTTCCTCGCATTTGGTATGTGCACAATAAGTGGAAGGTGTCCTTGGACTAGAAGTCCTTTGAATGGTTCCTGGTTGGCTCGCTGGGCTAATCAGTGATCCCTGTCATAGCAGTACCCAGAAGTTCAGTGAAGCCCTGAGGCCAAATCCACCCGCGGCCTGTTTTTATAAATCAAATTTTCCTGGGAAACACCATGCTCTTCCGTTTGCATGTTGCCCTCGTGCTGTGAAGCAGAGTTGCGTATACAGACTGGCCAGCAGGGCCCAAATATTTGCTCTCTGGCCCTTTCCAGAACACATTTGTCTCCTCTGCTCTAGGGCATAACAGCTTCCACTGTTTGTCTGCATTCTGAGTCGTGTGTTCATTCTCAAATCTCTTAATGGCCATTGCTGTCACTACTGTAATCGCATAATTTTAATTATAAATTATAATAAACTGATGAAGTAAGAGATCAAAAGGAGTATTGTTGTGGGAGAGTCTACTGGCTGTCCCCAAATCCTTGACTTCCTTTCCTTTGGTAATAAGAATCTCAAGTTCCAGCTGGAAGATGGCCACCAGCAATTTAATTACATTTCTTAGGCTCCCATGCAGCCAGACATGGCCATGTGATGACATTCCGGCCAGTGGGACGTGCTTGGAAGCTTCAAATACAACTTACAGGTCGTGATTTCAAAGGGAGAGGGGGTGCCTTCTGCTTCCATCCCATAGACCATGGGATGGTTATGTGATGTTGAGAACATGGAGCAACAAGATGGAAAGAACCTGGGTCTTCAGCATTACAGAGATCTCATGTCAGCCCTGGACCACTGTGATCTGCTGTCCCTGAGGGAAAACAGAAGTGCTTTCTTGTTTAAATCCCTGTCACTTTGACATTTGACACAAAAGACAAACTTATATCTTAATACATACAGCTGTTTATGAAAATTAAGTTAAATGTATTAGAATCAGTAAGGGCCAGTTACAAAGTAACAATACTATTTTTAAAGAGTGGACAAACAACTAAAAAGGTCCATGGGAAATAGGCATAAAAATTGAGAATGATCCTTTATGTGGGTTGTTTGACTTATTAAATTCTCATTCCTCTGTAAATAAATGAAACAAGAAATTATGGGTAATTCACTAGGATGTGTTTTATGCCAGAACGCCAGTCTTGTTCTAAGCCCTAACTCAACTGGCACATTTATAATTCCCACAGCACATATGCAAACATTAATGTTTACTGGACTGAGTTGACTGACCCACGAGTGGACTGCTTGGTTTGTCAGTCTCCAGTCAGCATTCAAGTTCTACCCTGAGCCTAAGGATATTCACGCCAACTGCTCATTAACATGGCTGAGAACTAATCATCTACACGAGCTCAGATAGGGCTTCCCTGGTGGCTCAGTGGAAAGAATCCGCCTGCCTTCCGGGTCCAGGAAGATCCCCTGGAGAAGGAAATGGCAACCCACTCCAGTGACATTGCCTGGAGAATCCCATGGACAGATGAGCCTGAGTCCATGAGGTTGCAAAGTTGGACATGGCTTAGGGACTAAACAATAATAACAACAACTGGAATAGGGAAGTTATCTAATACTGAAAAAGCAGCTTCAAAGTGACCATGGTTTGCAACAGATAAAGATGGGCTGTGTTTGCTCTTTTAAACCCCATGATGAAAATCTGAGATAGGAAGTATAATCAGTTCAGTTCAGTCTCTCAGTTGTGTCTGACTGTTTTCGACCCCATTAAATTGCAGCCCGCCAGGCCTCCCTGTCCATCACCAACTCCTGGAGTTTACTTAAACTCATCGAGTCAGTGATGCCATCCAGCCGTCTCATCCTCTGTCGTCTCCTTTTCCTCCTGCCCCTAAACCCTCCCAGCATCAGGGTCTTTTCCAATGAGTCAACTCTTTGCATGAGGTGGCCAAAGTACTGGAGTTTCAGCTTCAGCATCAGTCCTTCCAATGAACACCCAGAACTGATCTCATTTAGAATGGACTGGTTGGATCTCCTTGCAGTCCAAGGGACTCTCTCAAGAGTCTTCTCCAACACCACAGTTCAAAAGCATCAATTCTTTGGCGCTCAGCTTTCTTCACAGTCCAACTCTCACATCCATACATGACCACTGGAAAAACCATAGCCTTGACTAGATGGACCTTTGTTGGCAAAGTAATGTCTCTACTTTTAAATATGCTATCTAGGTTGGTCATAACTTTCCTTCCAAGGAGTAAGCGTCTTTTAATTTCATGGCTGCAATCACCATCTGCAGTGATTTTGGAGCCCCCCAAATAAATTCTGACACTGTTTCCATTGTTTCCCCATCTATTTGCAATGAAGTGATGGGACCGGATGCCATGATCTTAGTTTTCTGAATGTTGAGCTTTAAGCCAACTTTTCACTCTCCTCTTTCACTTTCATCAAGAGGCTCTTTAGTTCTTCTTCACTTTCTGCCATAAGGGTGATGTCATCTGCATATCTGAGGTTACTGATATTTCTTCCAGCAATCTTGATTCCAGCTTGTGCTTCTTCCAGCCCAGTGTCTCTCATGATGTACTCTGCATATAAATTAAATAAGCAGGGTGACAATATACAGCCTTGGTGTACTCCTTTTCCCATTTGGAACCAGTCTGTTGTTCCATGTCCAGTTCTAACTGTTGCTTCTTGACCTGCATATAGGTTTCTCAAGAGGCTGGTCAGGTGGTCTGGTATTCCCATCTCTTTCAGAATTTTCCACAGTTTATTGTGATCCACACAGTCAAAGGCTTTGGCATAGTCAATAAAGCAGAAATCAATGTTTTTCTGGAACTCTCTTGCTTTTTCGATGATCCAGTGGATGTTGGCAATTTGATCTCTGGTTCCTCTGCCTTTTCTAAAACCAGCTTGAACATCCAGAATTTGACGGTTCACGCATTGCTGAAACCTGGCTTGGAGAATTTTGAGCATTACTTTACTAGCATATGAGAGGAGTGCAATTGTGCAGTAGTTTGAGCATTCTTTGGCATTGCCTTTCTTTGGGATTGGAATGAAAACTGACCTTTTCCAGTCCTGTGGCCACTGCTGAGTTTTCCAAATTTGCTGGCATATTGAGTGCAGCACTTTCACAGCATCATCTTTAAGGATTTGAAATAGTTCAACTGGAATTCCATCACCTCCACTAGCTTTGTTTGTAGTGATGCTTTCTAAGGCCCACTTAACTTCACATTCCAGGATGTCTGGCTCTATGTGAGTGATCACACCATCATGATTATCTGGGTCGTGAAGATCTTTTTTGTACAGTTCTTCTGTGTATTCTTGCCATCTCTTCTTAATATCTTCTGCTTCTGTTAGGTCCATACCATTTCTATCTTTTATTGAGCCTATCTTTGCATGAAATGTTCCTTTGGTATCTCAGATTTTCTTGAAGAGATCTCTAGTCTTTCCCATTCTGTTGTTTTCCTCTACTTCTTTGCATTGATGGCTGAGAAAGGCTTTCTTCTCTCTCCTTGCTATTCTTTGGAAGTCTGCATTCAGATACTTATATCCTTCCTTTCTCCTTTGCTTTTCGCTTCTCTTCTTTTCACAGCTATTTGTAAGGCCTCCTCAGACAGCCATTTTGCATTTTTGCATTTCTTTTTCTTGGAGATGGTCTTGCTCCCTGTCTCCTGTACAATGTCATGAACCTCAGTCCATAGTTCATCAGGCACTCTATCTATCAGATCTAGTCCCTTAAATCTATTTCTCACTTCCACTGTATAATCATAAGGGATTTGATTTAGGTCATACCTGAATGGTCTAGTGGTTTTCCCTACTTTCTTCAATTTAAGTCTGAGTTTGGCAATAAGGAGTTCATGATCTGAGCCACAGTCAGCTCCCAGTCTTGTTTTTGCTGACTGTGTAGAGCTTATCCATCTTTGGCTGCAAAGAATATAATCAATCTGATTTCGGTGTTGACCATCTGGTGATGTCCATGTGTAGTGTCTTCTCTTGTGTTGTTGGAAGAGGGTGTTTGCTATGACCAGTGCATTCTCTTGGCGGAACTCTATTAGCCTTTGCCCTGCTTCATTCTGTACTCCAAGGCCAAATTTGCCTGTTACTCTAGGTGTTTCTTGACGTCCTACTTTTGCATTCCAGGCCCTTATAATGAAAAGGACATCTTTTTTTGGGTGTTAGTTCTCTAAAAGGTCTTGTAGGTCTTCATAGAACCATTCAACTTCAACTTCTTCAGTGTTACTGGTTGAGGCATAGGCTTGGATTACCGTGATATTGAATGGTTTGCCTTGGAAACAAACAGAGATCATTCTGTTGTTTTTGAGATTGCATCCAAATACTGTATTTTGGACTCTTGTTGACTATGATGGCTACTCCATTTCTTCTAAGGGATTCCTGCCCACAGTAGTAGATATAGTGGTCATCTGAGTTAAATTCACCCATTCCAGTCCATTTTAGTTTGCTGATTCCTAGAATGTCGACGTTCACTCTTGCCATCTCCTGTTTGACCACTTCCAATTTGCCTTGATTCATGGACCTGACATTCCAGGTTCCTATGCAATATTGCTCTTTACAGCATTGGACCTTGCTTCTATCACCAGTTACATCCACAGCTGGCTATTGTTTTTGCTTTGGCTCCATCCCTTCATTCTTTCTGGAGTTATTTCTCCACTGATCTCCAGTAGAATATTGGGCACCTACTGACCTGGGGAGTTCCTCTTTCAGTATCCTATCATTTTCCCTTTCATGCTGGCAAGAATGGGGTTCACAAGGCAAGAATACTGAAGTGGTTTGCCATTCCCTTCTCCAGCGGACCACATTCTGTCAGACCTCTCCACCATGACCCGTCCATCTTGGGTGGCCCCACATGCCATGGCTTAGTTTCATTGAGTTAGACAAGGCTGTGGTCTGTGTGATCAGATTGGCTAGTTTTCTGTGAGTATGGTTTCAGTGTGTCTGTCCTCTGATGCCCTCAGGCAACACCTACCATCCTACTTGGGTTTCTCTTACCTTGGATGTGGGGTATCTCTTCATGGCTGCTCCAGCAAAGCGCAGCCGCTGCTTCTTACCTTGGACGAGGGGTATCTCCTCACTGCAGCCCCTCCTGACCTTGAACGTGGAGTAGCTCCTCTCGGCCCTCCTGAGCCCACAAAGCCACTGCTCCTTGGACACATGGTAGCTCCTCTTGGCCACCGCCCCTGACCTCCAGCGTGTGGTAGCTTGTCTTGGCCGCTGCCCCTGATCTCGGGCGTGGGGTAGCTCCTCTCGGCCGCTGCCCCTGACCTCGGGCGTGGGGGCGTGGAGTAACTCTTCTCGGCCGCGCTTCTTCACGGTCTGTCGCAGCTGAGTCGCTTCTGCGCGGGGGAAGTTTAATCACTCCCAGGTAATTAGACCCGGACAGTAAGGAGCACCCATTGCTTCTGGAAAATTTGCCTTTGTCTTCTGACCCTCATCTCTGCCATCTTCTGCTCAATGTTTCCAGTGAAACCAGAGGTCCTGCTTTGACCAGACACAGAATTTTGACTCACATGTTTTAGCAACTTTGGAAAAGAAAGATAACAAACCAGTGAAGGTTGGAGCCTTGGGCCACCTAGAGGATCCAGCTGACTGAGCCTGCAGAGGGTGGGCTGGCTGGACGGGGCATCTGCTCTGGCCTTGCAGTTCCCAGGGCCCGGCTCGGAAATCAGTAAAGAAAAGATGAACCCTTCTTGTTGTTCTGTCGCTCAGTCGTGTCTGACTCCACAATCCCATGGACAGCAACACGCCAGCCTTCCCTGTCTTTCACTATCTCCCGGAGTTTGCTCCAACTCATAAAATTCCTTATATGGTTTTAGGTTTCTCCATCCTAGGACCACAGATATGGACAGTTTACATCTTTAGTATCCTCACAGTCTCAGAGAATGGAAGCAGATGGGGCCCTCACAGCTTATTAGGAGGTCTGTTTGCTGGGAACATCTCCTAGCCTGAGATCTGACACTTTGACGTCAGTACTTGACGGGTCTCTGATAGCTAATGGCAGAGGTTCTTTTTCCCATTGGTATCACCAGGGGTGTGTTAAGGGATGTTGTCAGCTTTAAACATTTCTCTCTAAAGTTAATGTCAGTTTCTAAATCGACTCTTTATAGTAGAAAATAAACGTTTATTTCATGAAAGTAGAGGACATATCTAGAGTTTTCCTGAGTTCAGGTAAACATGTGAATGGATTATAAAATCCTTGAACAGAAGGTGTCGTTGATGATCAAATCCAGCCGTACTCAACCTGGAGCCCATGAACCCTCTGAATCCCTGAGATATTTCAAAGGAGGCTAAATATTATCCAAAACCAGTTAATATCCAGTCTGGTCCAGCAGAATGGCTCCCCAGTGACTTCTGGGGTTGCTATGCCCCTGATCTGTATATTATTATATTCATGCATTCTTTAGCATAATTCATTAAAAAACATTAATTTCATTTCCTCTTATGATTCCAAAGAGTCCCTTCATAACAGAGTTGATTCATTCTTGGCCTCTCGGGCTATATATTCAAAATAAATTTAATTTTTAAGTGAACCTAATCATTCTTAGCATCTGGGGTGTCTGGTGGTTACGCTTTGTACAGGGATTGTTCAGACCATGTCAGTACTAGATAGTTTTGTTAAAAGGTACATAAACTAGAAGGTATAGGCTTTTGTTTATGACAAGAGAAGCCAAGGCATATATCTATCTATAGAAGCAATTACCTTTTCTAGAGCCCAACATTTTATGAGCTGTCTTTTCCATTTCTTAAAAATGCACAGTAGCATGAGCTAGGGGGAAAAAAAATAATGTACATGATAAATTCAGTCCTGATCAACATAGAATTCTAAACACAGAATATCTTTCAAGACAATGATTAAAAGATCTCCCTCTCTCTTGCAGTGCACATTATTTGTTTAAAATAGTAATCATGTTGTTTAATTATAGATGATTTTCTTTGACCATCTGCCTCCATTGGTTTTATTTTGGCTGTGGTCAGTTCCCTGAAGACCTGTTATCTTTAAGACTCTCACCAAGGATGATGAACTCGCAAGAAGCTCAGGATGAAATATTTGGCACCACTTTACTGATCCACTTAGGGCTTTTCTGATAGCTCAGTTGGTAAAGAATCCACCTGCAATGTGGGAGATCCTGGTTCGACTCCTGGGTGAGGAAGATCCCCTGGAGAAGGGAAAGGCTACCCACTCCAGTATTCTGGCCTGAGAATTCCATGGACTGTATAGTCCATAGGGTCACAAAGAGTTGGACATGACTGAGCAACTTTCACTTTCACTTACTGATCTACTTAACTGGATGGAGACCACCCTGGGAATGTCCAGGCCCAGTTACATGCTGTGTCACAGTAGTCTTGTCCTTGTGGTTCTGGATGGTTCCACATGGCAAAAAGTGTTAAGGCAATCCAAGTGTGGGTTGGAAAAGAATTTGCTGACACAGAGCATTTCAGAAGAGGGTGAGTTTATTAAAAGCAAAAAGCAGAAATACTGAGGGTACTGCAAATGCAACATGCCAACCTCCTGACAGACCAGGGAGAGTAGACACTTTGGGAGGGTTAGTAGCCAATTTTTATAGCTTCAAGACAGGGACAAATCCTGCTGGAAGGTTGGCATTAGGTGATTGGTTAGGATGCCATAGGGTGACTTCCGGGGTAGGCATTTTTGCCTAATATGAGTCAGGAAGCATGCTTGTGATGATCAAGGGGGTTTTTGGCAACAGTCACAAAGGGGCTCAGTCAGCTTTGGAGATGACCTTGGTTCTGGGCTCTGCTTCTGTGGCCTTGGTACAAAGCCTCACACCTGTGGCCTTGGAGCAGGACTCAACAAAAAGTAAACGATTAAGGCTGATCAAAGATCTATTTCACCTTACTCGGGCTCTTTTCAAGTTTATTTCATGTAACTATATTATAGTGTTGGGGAGGAATAAATTTTCCTCAACCCTTCTAGGTACTTCTGGCCAGTCTGAGAATTAAATTGGCATGAGCTAGATTAACAGGACAAAATCAAACAGAAGTTTATTAGCATGTGTATACATGAGAGACACTCAGGAGAACTGAGTAACTACCATCTTTAGATAAAGACACAGAGAATGTCGAGGGTAGTGGTTTCGGACTTTTAAGGCTAGAAGGCAGTTGACATGGAGATAGAAGAGCAGATGTTTGGGGACTTCTCTGATGCTCCAGTGCTTAAGACACCACACTCCCAATGCAAGGGGCAAAAGCTCGATCCCTGGTCAGGGAACTAGATCTCACGTGCCACAGCTAAGACCTGGCACGACCAAATAAATCTTAACAGAAGCAAATGCTTGGTAAGTGCAGGTTGGCTGGGCCTGCAGAGCAGTGGGACACAGAGTGGACTCTGATCTCTAGGCCTGCCGAGTTTCTCCCACCATACTCAGATCATGTTCTTTGCCAATGTCTCTGATTCTCACTTGGTTCCTGGGACAGGCCCTCTATCTACATTATTTTAGGCATTTTAGGGAGAAGGTCAAAGTTTCTTCCTGAGTTTTTTGGGCCTTGGTTGTTTTCAGCTCAAAATAATACACAATTTGGGGTAGCAGATTTTGCTCCCCTGCAACAGAGTACAAGCAGAACGTGATCATAATACATTCTGTGTGTAAAAACATGAAGGCCTATAGCGTTTTACTGACTAGACAATCCAGTTAAACAGTGACCTAGAGGGAGAGGAGTAATGGGTATGGGTATATTGGGCAAAGAGTGTGTTTGGATTTTTCCCATTACTTCTTATGGAAAAACTGGAATAAACTTTTTGGCCAATAACATGGGGCCTGAGCAAGCTGGGGAGGTGTGAGCACACTTTCCTAGGAGATCTGACTCAGTGTCGGTAGTTTCCTAGAAATGGCTACAATATCGGGCAAGCAGGTGTTCTCCAATGTACTGGCTTGGCAGTTTATCCACCCGGAAATTGCTTGTGGCAGCCTTTAGATTCTCCTGAACGCCACAGAAGGAATTTGCATTCTAGAGGCAGCCGTGAGTGTCTGCAAAGATAAAAGGGGATGGGGGAGATGGCAGGTACCTCTCTCACTGGCATGAAGTTCAGCCTAGATCATTTCAGTCTCCTTTATTTGCATTGAACTACATTGCACAAGGGAATATGAATTTTTAGAGTAAGGTTTTCTAAGCAAATTATAATTGCGAATGGATATGAAATGTTGGGGGGAAATCTTTAAATAAAGTGTTTGCAGAAACCCCTTCACTTTTCAGGTATAAAATGAACAATAACATTTATCAAGGTGGTGAAAAATGCACTGAAGGTAACTCCTTTTTAGTTCATTACCAGCCAAATTCTCTTTTTTTTTTTTTAACTTTTTATTTTGTATTGGGGTCTAGCTGATCAGCCAGTTAAAATGTTGTGATAACTTCAAGTGAACAGCAAAAGGACTCAGCCATACATATACACATATCCATTCTTCTCCATGTGGTGTTGGAGAAGACTCTTGAGAGGGAAGCCTGGCGTGCTGCCATCCATGAGGTCGCAAAGAGTTGGACTGAGTGGCTGAACTGAACTGATTCTTCTCCAAACTCCCCTCCCATCCATGCTGGCGCATAACACTGAGAAGAGTTCCCTGTGCTACACAGTAGATCCTTGTCAGTTATCCATTTTAAATATAGCAGCGTGTACGTGTCCATCCCAAACTCCCTAATTATCCCTTCTGCCCCATCCTTCTCCCAACCCTGGCCCCTCACAACCATTAAGTTATCAGTCTGTGAGTCTCTTTCTGTTTTGTAAGTAAGTTCTTTTGTATTGTTTTTTTTTTTTTTTCAGATTCCACATATAGAAGATTTCATATGCTATTTCTCCTTCTCTGTATCAGCCAGATTCTTACTGCTGCTCTGTGTATGAGAAAGTAGGGGAAATACATTCCTGTAACAACTCTCTAAAAGCAGACAGGCTGTGTTAATTGCTTTTTAGAATTTTTGTTTTCCTAAAAAAGCTATCACTAGGAGAAATAAGTTCTGAAGTTTGTCTTCACTCCACAGCATCAACCACTGCACCCCACCCCCCAACAAAACATGGCTCCTCGGTAACCTGTGCCAGGCCCACCTCTCCTCCCCGCCCACCATATACTCCTTTCTAGTTTGTGCCAAACACACCCCCACCTTCCGCCATGCTGCTGTTGGATATGGCCTTGTACTCATTCACCATTAAAACATGCAATATCCACACAGTAGCTCATTGTTAAAAATCTGCTTTTGAGGGAGGGCTATGGTTTTTCCTGTTGTCATGTATGGATGTGAGAGTTGGACTGTGAAGAAGGCTGAGCACTGAAGAATTGATGCTTTTGAACTGTGGTGTTGGAGAAGACTCTTGAAAGTCCCTTGGACTGCAAGGAGATCCAACCAGTCCATCCTAAAGGAGTTCAGTCCTGGGTGTTAATTGGAAGGACTGATGGTGAAGCTGAAACTCCAGTACTTTGGCCACCTCATGCAAAGAGTTGACTCATTGGAAAAGACCCCGATGCTGGGAGGGATTGTGGGCAGGAGGAAAAGGGGATGACAGAGGATGAGATGGCTGGATGGCATCACTGACTCGATGGACATGAGTCTGGATGAACTCTGGGAGTTGGTGATGGACAGGGAGGCCTGGCGTGCTGCAATTCATGGGGTCGCAAAGAGTTGGACACGACTGAGCTACTGAACTGAACTGAACTGATGGCCTGTTTAGCAAGCAATAAGACATCATAATGCAACTCTCATTTTCTCTATGACTGGTAACAGTGATCTTCTTGGTAGGGGCACATTCTTGTGAAGTGAAGTGAAGTGAAGTTGCTCAGTCGTGTCCGACTTTGCGACCCCATGGACTGTAGCCTACCAGGCTCTTCCGTCCATGGGATTTTCCAGGCAAGAGTACTGGAGTGGGTTGCCATTTCCTTCTCCACACATTCTTGTAGGAAACATCAACATTGTTTACTGGCTTTTAAAAGAGAAGAAACAGGAAATTCACTCTTTAAAGATCTAAGGTGAGACAGGGTCCCGTGATTTAACAGTGTAACATTTGTATATGTGTGTGTGGGGGTGGGGGTGGGGGGCTGTGCTGAGTCTTCTTTGTTTTGTTTAAATTTATTTATTTTTCAATGAAACAAAGATGAGTACTTTTAATGATGAAAGGTGCAATTCACAGAGAAGATAGACACCATAAACCATTGGACACCTAACAACAGAGAAACAAAGATACATACAGCAAAAATCAGAAGAAATATAAGGGACAAGAAATATACGTATAATCATAGTGAGACATATTCTTCATTACAGTGCTTGGGCTTCTTCTGTGGTGGTGCTTGAGCTTAATTGCCCCATGGCCGGTGGGATCTTAGTTTGCTGACCAGGAACCGAACCCGTGTCCCCTGCATTGGTAGGTGAATTCTTAACCACTGGCCCACCAGGAAAGTCCCAGCATTTTTAATAAATACCTCAGTGATGGATAGTCACTGACTTCCCATTTGCCATATTCCAAGGTACCCCTTTAAACACAAAGGCTGCCAACAAATTCTCGAAACAAAATTGATGTTAATTGACCTTTATAAAAAAAAAAAAATGCCCCTTGGAGGAACTTGATCATCATTCAGCCTGTTTGGGTTGTATATACCTGTTCCAGTCCAGTGCTATGGCTAAGGTTTCTCAAAAAACAAAATGAGGAACTATATACAGTTAATGAAAAATTTTGCACCATAAGAAATACATTCTTCAGTATTGTCACAGAAGCTTAGGTTTCATGCAACTAGGCCAAAGGATTTTGTTTGTTTATTTGTTTGTTTTAAGAAAAAGCAGGGAGGGGACATTTTCTTTTGAGTCCATTTTGAGTAAATCCTGGATGGTACTTCATTGGAAATGTAGATCCCATACGGAATGCAGAGAAAGGCTTATATCTGAATTAGCAAACGTGCTTCCCAAGAACAATTTCTATTTTCTTTGGAGAATATTTCCTGGTTCTCAGGTATTGTCTGTCCTTCAGGGATAAAGTAGAAACCTTTTCTTTCCTCAGGGGTAGTTATTAAAGCAGATTTCAGTGTTTACAAATGAAAGGGTGTTGACTCTCCTGAAGGTCTCAAGTAGGAGCTTGTTAGGAGCTTGTAATGGAATTTAAACTGTTCATGCCCTCGGCTTAGGAAAGTCTACTTGTTGAAAAATTAACAAAATGAGAACACTGGAAAGTAACTACTATGGGCATCTGTTCATAGAAGCTAGAATCATAAGAAGTAGTGTGATGGGCATCTAAAAAGAAATTATAGAAACGAACTTACAAAACAGTAACAGATCTACTGACTGAGAAGAAACTTAAGGTGGGGGGTGGGGAGTGGGAAGAAGCAGAAGAGGGATAGTTTGGGAGTTTGGGATGGACACATACACATTGCTGTATTTAAAATGGATAACCAACAAGGACTTACTGTATAGCACAAGGAACTCTGTTCAATGTTGTGTGGCAGCCTGGACTGAGGTGGGGAGTTTGGGGGAGAATGGATACATGAGGCTGAATCCCTTCACTGTTCACCTGAAACTATCACAGCATTGTAAATCATCTGTACCCCAATACAAAGAGGGTTTTTTTTTTTTTTTTCAAAAGTAATGTGATGGGCAACCAAATGCCAGGATTCCAGAAGGTCTTGGTGAATTGATCACTGATGATCTCTGCTCTCTGGGGAAGTGGCAAGGCAGAGATTGAGGTGGAAGGAAGGGCAGTTTCACAAAGTGACTGATCTCTAATTCCTTTATGACGTGGTATAAAAAGAGAGAAAGACCTCCAAATAAAACACCAAGTTGCCCAGAGGGAGGTGAGGCCTGGCTTCTTAGGGCAGGAAGAGATGACACTCAGGTGGGCCTCTGAGTGGTCCCTGGCCGGGGAGAAAGATGTCCACGTGGCTGGTTGATCTGAGAGAGTGAGGGCTTCACATGGAGTGCTATGTAATTTCTTAATCTCGTGTTTGCTTATTTAATCCTCCAGTTGACATATCTCATTTGCTTTGTCATGGTTCTAATTCTGTGACTGTTTGTGCAGGGAAACAAATCCCTGTTTTTTATTTTGTTTCTCTGCTTACACACCCTCACGCGCAAACACACCCTCACGCAGGGAAACACGTCGTGGATCTGGAGGATTAAAAACAGTCATAACGCATCGCACTAAGAAATGCCCAGATCTGTAACTGGAGACTGACTGACCTTTCTAAGAGAAATTCGGCAGGAGTTAACATCAACAGATGTTCACTACCAGCAGAGAACATGAGACCATTAGTCACCAACTGAGAAGGACAGGGCGATGGAGGGCTCGGGGCCAAAGTTTATTTATAGGTGTGATGGGTGAAGCAGCTATTTGTCCTGTTGCTAGGTGACAGCTTAGGTTATAACAAATTCCCTCCTTCAAAAGTTTGTCAATATATGGGATGTCGACGTGTTAACTTTCTATAAAATATGGTTCAGCTTCAACTTCCAATCCGTATGGATTAAAAATAAAACCAGAAAGTGTAAAATAATGTATTTTCCCTGGAGGTAGTTTGACAGTTCTTCTAAAGATCTTTGGAAACGGTTATTGCCATATGAGGGCTTAGGGATATGGAAAATCTAAAAAGTGAGTAGAAGGGTGTGCGCGCACGCGTGTGTGTGTGTACTTGTGCATGTGTTTGAGAGAAAACAGCAATAGCTAAAAATATTCTTTAATGGGTTGACATTGCCCAACAGCAACAAACATATCCTTCTGTCTCGATAGCAAGATGAATATTCATGGAGTTTCACATTCTGGATGACTTCCGGGCCCCAGTCCTGTCTCCATGGGTCTCACTGGTGCTCTTGAGTCACTTGAAAGTAACAGAAGGTGGGCCTGGATCCAGGGATCTCCATGGCATTAAGACCCAGGTTTTACCAGAAGGAATTCCACCCAAAACGCCAATTCCCAGTTCAGGAAACGTTTGGAATAAATGAGCCCTATTTCCTTATTACCTAATTTCAGTGACACATTAATGCTCCATTTCCAAGAAGAAAAGATTGAAACATTCCATGTAAGTGAAAGTTAGTTTGCAAATTATTTAGACTTTTTGCCTATGGTATATTCTTACACATATAAAGGAATACACGCTAAATATTGTGATAGGTAACATATAGAAGCATTCAGATAAATGAATAAAAATCATACATGGTGTCATTAGACTTGGCATGGGATATGGAATCACTTGAGGGTCCTGGAATATAATTAGCTGAAGCAGTGGAGAGAGGAAATAGGAATCTAAACTCCTGGATCCCGAGCTTCACCTGGGAACCTAGATGAAGCTGAACCTTCTTCAGCGTTTCTACTTCTGTAGCTCAGAATTCCGGGAGTCTGTAATCCATCCATGTTACTGCTCTAGCGTTCTTTCCCACTCATCTTTGAAATGCTGCCAAGTTCCATTCCAGGAAGTTCTTCCTGTGTTTCACTTCTCATGATCAGCATTTTCAGTTCCATTTATGAAGGTCTTCTATTCTGTGTGTATTTGTACTCTGACCTCAGCAGTTAATGTATCTAAGCCTCAGTTTCCTCATCCGTAGGACAGAATAATAAATGGCATCTCACACATAGGCTGGATGTAAGGATTGAATGTGATCGTAAGTTTTCAACATCATAGCATGGTGCTTGGCTCCTTGTAAGAATTAGTTGTTACTCTGATTTCGCATTGTCTGGAACCCCCTTTACTTGAACTTTTCATCATCTTCTTTGGTGTGAGTTTTTTGTTCTGTTTCCATCCTTCCATTCTATTAAAACTTTATTTAAACATCATCTAAATAGACGTCATCTACATTTATTAAAACGTCATCTAAATAGAACTTCTAAAAAGCACTAATTTGAAAAGATACATGCACCCCAGAGTTCACAGCAGCATTATTTACAATTGCCAAGATATGGAAGTGGCCTAAGTGTCCGTCAGCATATGAATGGATTAAAAAGATGTGGTGTATACATATGATGGGATATTACTCAGCCATGAAAAGAATAAGACTTTGCCATTTGCAAAAACGTGAGTGGACTTAGAGGGTATTATGCTAAGTGAAATAAATCAGACAGAGAAAGATAGATACTGCAAGTTCTCACTTATATGTGGAATCTAAAAAATATAAAAAAGTAGTGACTATGACAAAAAACAGAACAAACTAGTGATTACCATTGGGGAGGAGGTGACAGGGCAAAATAGGAGTAGAGGGGAGTAAGAGGCACAAACTATTAGATACAGCATAAGCTACAAGGATATATTGCACAACAGAGAGAATATAGCCAGTATTTCATAATAACTATAAAGGATAACCTTAAAAATTTATGAACCACTATGTTATATACCTGTAACATATAATATTGTATATCAGTATTACAAGTTGATTGTACACTAACCATACTTAAGTACAAATAAAACAAGGTGAAAAAACTAACAAATGAAACCATTTGAGTACTAAAAACTAAAAAAACAAACAAACAAAAACCAGACAGTAAAAGTTGAAAATCGCTCAGTTGTGTTCTACTCTTTGTGGCCCCATGGACTATAGCCCACCAGGCTCCCCTGTCCATGGAGCTCTCCAGGCAAGAATACTGGAGTGGGTTGCCATGCCCTTCTCCAGGGGATCTTCCCAACCTAGGGATTGAACCCGGGTCTCCTGCATTGCAGGCAGATTCTTTACCATTTAAGCCCCCAGGGAAGCAAAAAAGAAACTGAACTGTCATACTAAACTCTGTGGAATCTTATTCCATAACTCTTTTTAATAGTTGTTTCTACCTTATAATTTAAAATATATTCTACAGTTCTCCATTGCACCCCTCCTCCCTGAAAAATGTAGCACTTTGTTTTACATTGTAAATGCCAGAAATCAGACTGAAGCCAGTTAGAGCCAAAAAAGGGGGAATGGGCTCTACAAAGAGGGCATCTATGTTTGGGTTTGTTTTGGACTCAACAGAAACCAGATGACCTCACACTGAGCATCAAAGTCATTCATAGCCTGTACCCCCACTTACCCCTACTCCTCACACTCTTTGTCCCACTTTCTGTCTCTCCATCTGCTCCACGATTCCTGTCTCTTGTTGGTGATTATCTCCTCAAATCTAAAGCTCAAGAAATATGTGCAAGAGTTATTCCAGTATGCAGTAGATGCAGACACATACTGTCTGCACTTATATAATTCCACTTATATGAGGGACCTTGTTGTTGTTCAGTCAATAAATTGTATCCAGCTCTTTGCGACCCCATGAACTGCAGCACACCAGGCTTCCCTGTCTTTCACCCTCTCCCGGAGCTTGCTGAAACTCATGTCCATTGAGTTGATGATGCCATCCAACCATCTCATCCTTGGTCACCCCCTTCTCCTCCTGCCCTCAATCTTTCCCAGCATCATGGCCTTTTCCAGTGAGTCAGCTCTTTATATCAGGCAGCCAAATAGTCAAATTCATAGTCAGAAAGTACATTGGTAGTTGCCAGGGTCCAGCTGAGGAGTGGGGAGGGGGACGGGGAGTTGGTGTTTAACAAGGACAGAGTTTCAGTTTAGGAAGGAGAGAAATTCAGCAGATGGATGAAAGTGAGAGTTGCTCAAGAGTGTCAATGCACTTGGTGCCACGTCACTGTACAGTTAAATATGGTTAAAATAGTATGTTATGTTACTTTGACCACAATTTAAAAAAAAACATTAAAAAGGAAATATGTGCAAGGATTTAAACTTTGGTATATTAAAACCTGTTCTTTTGCTTTGAAAAATTACTTTCAGTTTTAAAAATATCTTCTGAGTTTTAGGTTCACTGAGCTCAGTCGCTCAGTCATGTCCAGCTCTTTGTGACCCTGTAGACTGTAGCCCGCCAGGCTTCTCTGTCCGTGGGATTTTTCAGGCAAGAGTACTGGAGTGGGTTGCCACTTCCTTCTCCAAGATTCACTAGTATATACTAAAAAGATTTATTATCCTATAAAATATACAATAATGAAATGATTGTAACATATTCAAAGGCTCTCCTCATATATCCAATCCCCAGCTTGGTTTTTGAGTGTCTCCGCCACCCACCCTCCCCCAACCCCAGCAATTAGCCCTCAATTCAGTGAAATGTCGTTTTATAAAACTGAGTTTCATACATAACGTGAGCAGGAGAGAACTCATTTTGGGGTCACACCTAACCCTTTTACTCGCTGGTTGAGATGCAGTCAGATCACTCACTCACTTGAGATCCCTGAGGTGGGACTGGTGACAGACAGACAGCCACACTCAATGCAGGTTGATTGAAATGAACCGAAAGGGAAATGATACTGAAATGCATTGTTTGTTCTCTGCCAGGATTAATTTATTTCAGCATTATTTTTGGTTGTACTCAAAGACACTTGGGAGTGAAAGAGATAAAACAGGCTGCCGGCATGTGTTCTTTCCTCCGGAATTACCATCTATTTTTAAAGAGCACTGGGGCATCACACTTAGTCTTACAGAACCCCCTAATGGGGAGAATTGTGTGCTGCACCCGGAAAGCCAAGTCCATTCCATTCCTGGTTCGTGTACAGAGCCCTTAAATGTGCAAAGCCTAGTTTGCTTTTTAATATAAAATTCAGACAGTGTTTTTGTTAAGTAGATTTTTAAAGAAAAAAGATACACAGTCAAGTAAAAGGTACTTTGCCATATACGTGAAACTAACACAATATTGTAAATTAACTGTAGTTCAATGAAAAAAGATGAAGAAAATTCTTTACCACTGAACTATAGTGCCATTATCATTTGTTCGTTTGATATTTTGTTGAATAAATACTGTGCAAGGAAGTCCCTATGCATATATTAAAAGAGTACATCATATATGATAGCATCAAAACCCATCAGATTTCTAGGAACAAATGTCATGAAGGGTGCATAACCTCTACACTAAAAGCAGTAAACAAAAGATAAAAGAAAAACAAAATTATAGTTATGTGTTCATACACATCGGTGTGTGCATGTATATTTAATAGCTTTACAATAGATCTTGAAATATGGTAGCGTGTGTCTGAACCTTGGTGCATCTTTTTCAAGATTTCCTTCACTGTTCTAATACATTTGAATCAGTTCTAATGAGGTGGATGAAACTGGAGCCTATTACATAGAGTGGAGTAAGCCAGAAAGAAAAACACCAATACAGTATACTAACACATATATATATAATTTAGAAAGATATTAACGATAACCCTATATGCAAGACAGCAAAAGAGACACATGTATAGAACAGTCTTTTGGACTCACAGTGAGATGGTAGTCATCTACAAGCCAAGTAGAGGGTCCTTGCCAAGAACTGTGTCTGCCAGCACCTTGATCTTGGACTTCCTAGTCTAAAGAAGTGTGTTGCTTAAAAAATTAAAAATTAAAAAAAAAATTCTCATGTAAATTTTGGGATTAGGCAGCCAATTGGCATAAAATCTAATGAGATTTTGAATTTGTAGGTCAAATTGGAGAGAATAGACATATTTACAATATGCCAATATATCTACTCCATGAACATATTCCTCTATTTACTAAGGTTTTCTTAAGTTTTTCTTACTAATATTTTGTAGCTTTTAGTGTAGTGATTTATGCATCTTTTGTAATATTTATTCCTAAGAATTTAGTGGCCTTTGATGAGACTGTAAATTATATACTTAAAAAATTTTTGTTTTTTAAGTTTCTATGTTATAAATAAATGAAAACTCAACTGAATAAAAAAAGGTATGAAAGAAAAAATTAGAAAATCATTTAGATCCCAGTTTGACCATGTGGGTTATTTGGTCCATAACAAAACTCACCACTTTGTATTCCTTTGTATGACAGAGTTTGGAGGAGGAAATGGCAGCTCACTCCAGTATTCTTGCCTTGGAAGTTACATGGACAGAGGAGCCTGGCAGGCTACATCCATGGGGTTACAAAGAGTCAGACTAAACAACTTAGCGACTAACAACAACAGCATGACACAGTTAAATTACTTTAAATCAGTTGGATCCTTTGAGCCCCTGCTTTTAAGCGGTGTTAGGACCACAGTGGCATTTCAGTCTGAATTCATTGTTCTCCGATACTGAGGTCGGACCTCTGAGCACTCTACTCCGTTGTGTGAATTCTGAGCATGTCTAGTCCCGTCAGTGGGATCCAGTGTCCTCCAGCCCTGTGAGCACAGGACTCCCTTCCCTCATTCCTCACATCCTTTCTGATGCTTTTTGTTCCTCACTCGTACTGTGGTCACCCTCAGCTGGAGAGTCCAGGGGACCCTGGAGGTGGCCTGTGTTCCCTGTTCAAGCTCTTACCCCTTCCCCCGCACACTCTGTCCTGCCAACTCCAGCCTCTGTTTACTCTCACGGCTGCCTCCTCAATTCAGCTAGTTGCCAGGACCCACCTTGGGAGGGGGTGGCACCTCCCTGCTCTGGAAGTTAGGTCCCTGCTATACCATCTTGCCTGAAGCAGAGTTTCCCTCTTGTCTCTTATTTTTGAAACAAGAATCCTATGTGGTTTTCTCACTGGGTGTTTCTTATTTTGATCTTAGGATAAGAAACACCTGACTCAAGATGAACTTATTTGCAAAGGAGAAATAGAGACACAGATGTAGAGAACCAATACTTATGGACACCAAGGAGGGGAGGGGCGTGCAGGATGAATTGGGAAATTGGGACTGACTTATACCCACTATTGATAGTATCTAGAACCTACTTATAGTGCAGGAAACTCTACTCACTGCTCTGTGGTGACCTAAGTGGGAAGGAAATCTAAAACAGAGAGGATATATGTATACGTATACCAGGCAATCCTAAAAGAAATCAACTCTGAGTACTCATTGAAAGGACTGACGCTGAAGCTGAAGCTCCAATACTTTGGCCACCTGATGTGATGACCGTCTGACTCATTGGAAAAGACCCTGATGCTGGGAAAGATTGAGGGCAGGAGGAGAAGAGGTTGACAGAAAATGAGATTGTTAGATAGCATCACTGACTCAATGGACATGGATTTGAGCAAACTCTGGAAGATGGTGAAGGACAGGGAAGCCTGGTATGCTGCAGTTCATGGGGTCAAAAAGAATCGGACAGGACTCAGCGAGTGAACAACAGCAAATAGCTGACTTGCTTTGGTGTGGTAGAAAATAACACGGTGTGGTAAGGCAACTATACTCCAATAAAAATTAATTTTAAAGGAAAGAAACACCTGCCTGAGAATCACCTGGGACGCTATTTTCAAAGGGCAGATATCTGAGGTCACAGCAGGCCTGCTCTACCAGAGTTTCTGGAGTAAGGCCATGACCGCTGTTTAAACAGTACTCTGGAGTTCACACACACTTTCCACGTAGAACTACCTAAAGAGATTACTTTGGCCACATGTAATGTCTATGCCTGAGTGTGTTCTAATAATTGCCTGATGGCTCAGCTGGTAATATAGGAGTATTACCTGCAATATAGGAGACCTGGGTTCGATCCCTGGGTTGGGAAGATCCCCTGGAGAAGGGAAAGGTTACTCACTCCAGTATTCTGGCCTGGAGAATTCCGTGGACTGTATAGTCCGTGGGGTCTCAAAGAGTCAGACCATGACTGAGAGACTTTCATTTTCACTTAATTTTCATTTTCTCAGTTCCATGGACAGAGGAACCTGGCAAGCCACAGTCCATGGGGTTAAAAAGAGTTGTACATGACTGAGCGCATGGTGAGAGCATATACCCACACACACAGAGATGGAGGCAGAAGGAAGGGATGTTGGCTTCAACTTCTCCTGGGAATCCAGAGCTCCCTTCTGGAACAAAGTGAGGCTGCTTGTCTCAGGAGCTATTTCCCTTAGATCTTCTCAGGCTGGTGGAATCATGTTGGTTCTTCAGTAAGCAGCTGCTTGTCTTGAGCATGTTCTTTGTCAAAAATCTAACCCTTTAGTTTCTCTTAAAAAGGAGACTGTAATTGGCTATATGACTCTGGGAACTCAAACCGGGGCTCCGTGACAATCTAGAGGGGCGGGATGGGGATGGGAGAGTGGCTAAAGAGGGAGGGGACATACGTAAGCGTGTGGCTGATCCGTGTTGATGTATGGCAGAAACCAACACAATACTGTAATTATCCTTCAATTAAAAATAAATCAATTTTTAAAAAAAGGAGAATGTAACTAAATGGATGTTTTGGAAAGCTCTGCACAGCTGCAGACTCCTGGGCAGAGCCCAGGTGACAGATGGGAAGGCTGGGAGGTATGGCTTCTCCAGGAACCATGTGACCTGGATTCTTGGAGAGTCTGGGAAGCTGGGACTGATGGTCATGACGGAGGGACTCTCACGTGGTCCTTGTCTCCTGGCAGGAGTGTGCCAAAGATTCACTCCTTCGAGAGAGAGAAAATTAGTGGGGAAAGGAAGCAAGTGAAGGTAGGGAGGAAAGAAGGAAAGAAAAAAAGGTAGATCAACAAAGAAAGTGCATGTTCTCTCTGAAACTTCGAAGGAAAAATCCTTAGCCCTGGAATATTAATGCTGAAGCCATTGGTATCTTTTTTTTTTTTTTTTCCTCTTGAGCGAACATCAGTCATAGAACACTTAACACTCTTTGGTGAAGAACTTGGTGAGTCAGACAGAGAAGCAGAAGTATCATATGGCATCCCTTATATGTGGAATCTAAAAAGAAATGATACAAATGAACTTACAAAACAAAAGCAGACTCACAAACTTATGATTGCTGGGGGGAAGGATGGAGGTAAAGGGTAGTTAGGTTGTTTGGAATGGATATGTACATGCTGCTATATTGAAAATGGATCACCAACAAGGACCTACTGTAGAGCACAGGGAACTCTGCTCAGTGTTATGTGGCAGCCTGGATGGGAGAGGAGTTTGGGGAAAATGGATACATGTATATGTATGGCTGAGTTGCTGATTAACAACTATCAGAACATTGTTAATCAGCGATTCCCCAATACAAAATAAAGAGTTAAAATTTTTTTAATGATTAAAAAAAAAAAGAACTTGGCCAAGATTCACACCATTTTTCAGCCTCCTTTTCTCTTGCTTGGGTCTTTCGTTGCCTGTTGTTCAGCGCCAGGGATGGTGGGAAGAGAGCCACATGCCATGTAAAAGATCTGTCTCCCTAGCATCGTCCAGTATTCACAGGAGATCCTTTCTCTGGTTATGCGTTTTCCAGACAAGGCTCTCTAGGAAAACCTAGAGTTTCTTTATGGAGCAACTCAGAGCCTGTGTGCACCCACACATGTGTGTATGTATGTGCAGCTGTAACCTGTATTGTCAACCATCCATCAAGCATGAATCTTACGTTCTGATGAATATTTGGATTCTGAACAGGAAGTACTCTTTTCTTTCTGTAAAGAGTTGGTCCTAATGATGCCCTGTTGGTCTTGGTCACACCTCATTTGCCCTGACTCTGAAGGAGTGAGGTTGATCAGCTTATGTTCCTTCTTGTTCTAAATTATAATTCATGGCCTCTTCCAAGATGTCATTGAACGGATTCTTCCCTTGAAGAGGGCACATGTTTTAAAGGGAAGAGAACTATAGGAAATCAGGCTCTGCCCTGAACTAGCTGAGAAAATAGGGATCTCCCTTTCCCCATTTATAAAAGAAGGGAATTTGAAAAGTTGCCATCAAGTGTCCCATCTCATTCTAAATTATATAACTGTATTATTCAAATATATTATGTAACTGAATTACCTAAATAGAACTGTGGTGATGTCAGTTACCGGTAGACTATATATAATGGAAGACAAGAGAAATGTATAGCCCACTGGTCCTCAGAATTAGCCGCTGGACAATTTAAAGGTATCATGAAACTCCCAGAAAGTAACTCTGCTGGGTGCATGTTTTATTTAGAGTGTACATGTAGAGTGACATCTCTTCTTGGCCCTTGAATTCCCATTTTCTTCTTAAATCATATTTCCATTAAATTTTATTCAGGATAATCTATACATTTATTTTTATCTCAGACATTTATACTCTTTCCCAAACCTGTTTGGTTAGATGATATTTTCATGATTTACACAAAGAATTTCTCATTTCTGTTTGTGATTTGTACAGTAATGCAGGTATCATTAGAATAGTTTAAGGCATTTGAAAAGATGCTTTGATAAGCCTCAAGTATTTTAGTTCCCCACATAGACACTGAATCCTGGCCATGGCAGTGAAAGCACTGAGTCCTAACCACTAGCCCATGAGCGAACTCCCTAAGGGGACTTTGTTAAAAATAAAGATAAGTAACTAGTGGAATTTGTTGTCCCAAAGTACTGTCACAGGAGGTAACATTTGTATTTTGACTATAAGATGTGAAGTGGGATATACTCGTGTAAGAATGTTACTGATTTAATTAAAAGAAAGAATATACACTTAAGCATCAAAAATCACTGCAAATGGTGACTGCAGCCACAGAATTAAAAGACGCTTGCTCCTTGGAAGAAAACTTATGACCAACATAGACAGCGTATTAAAAAGCAGACACATTACTTTGCCAACAAAGGTCCATATACTCAAAGCTATGCTTTTTCCAGTAGTCATGTATGGATATGAGATTTGGACCATAAAGAAGGCTGAACACCGAAGAATTGATGCTTTTGAACTGTGGTGTTGTCAAAGACTCTTGAGAGTCCCTTGGACTGCAAGGAGATCAAACCAGTCAATCCTAAAGGAAATCAATACTGAATATTCATTAGAAGGACTGATGGTGAAGGTGAAGCTCCAATCCTTTGGCTACCTGATGTGAAGAGCCGACTCACTAGAAAAGACCTTGCTGGGAAAGATTGAAGGTGGGAGGAGAAGGGGACGACAGAGGATGAGATGGTTGGATGACATCACTGACTCTACCGACATGAGTTTGAGCAAGCTCCAGGAAATGGTGAAGGACAAGGAAGCCTGGCCATGCTGCAGTCCCTGGGGTCGCAAAGCGTTGGACACAACTGAGTGACTGAAAAGCAACAACAATCAAGGAGTTTTAAATCAAGGGTGTGAATGTGTACATGTATACAGCTTTAAGAACAGTAATATTGTACATCATTCTTGTGTATCCAGCACTTGAATTAAGATATATAACATAAGGATATTCAAGAATTGCCATCTTAAGTCTTATTCCTTACATACTCTCATCTGAGGTAACTGCTCTCCTGAATTTTGTTTTTTTCTGTTTTTAATGTTTCCTTGCTTAAAGAACTGTTAGCTTAATGTGATTTTGAGCTTTATAAAAATGTAATTATGCTGTGTGTATTCTTCTGTGAATTTTTTCCCTCAATATTACGATCCCAAGGTTCATGTACAAACTTGGAACTTGTATTCCTTTATTTCCATTCCGTCTTTCATTTCTGAACACAGCTCACTTTATTTGTTCATTATCCTAATGGAAGTATATCTTAAATTTGCTTCAAAATACAAAACGTTCACTCATTCCATTGTAATCATTAAAATAATAATAATCAAATTAGTTCCATTATGTTTTTCATAGATTTTTGTTAGAATTGTATTTGCCAGTCAATTTAACCAAATGCTCATATACTACTTACTAGGCCTAGAGAGTAGAAATTAAAATCTTTATTAGGTTAGCCAAAATTTTTGTTGGGGTTTTTCCATAAGATGTTACCCCAAATGAACTTTCTGGCCAACCCAGTATGTCATGCACTGAGCCAGCCGCAGAGGAGCCTACCCTTGGCAATTTGTTAACAGGCCTATATTGTTGTAGAAAAGAAACCATAGGTTAGTAGCCAGTTCAGTTTTTACTCCCCTGTACAAAGTCATTTCCCATTAAGTTAATACACTGGCAAGGTTTTGTTACAGATAGTGACCTCCTAGCCATGCACTTACTGTTTCTTTTAATAGGTCTGGAATCATTCATAGGATATGCAGACCTAGTGCTAGACTTGGTCACCAGTGTCAACAGGCTTGCTCAGTGAGTCACGAGTGGGTAGCGTTTATGAATACATAAACTGATAGCTAAACGTCCCCAAAAGTACATTTCTTAAAATAGTTGGGACATCATTTGGCAAATGTCTACCTCATGGAGTAGCATCAGCCTGAACGCTGGAGGCTCAGTGACTGTCTGGCAGAGCTTTGGTTGAGGCTGACAGAGCAAAGAGGAAGGACAAGACTTTTTTTTTTTTTTTGCTTTTTTAATGCTGTTGAACTCACTTAAATTAGCTTAAAATTTATACTAAAAAGGGAAATTGTATTGATTGTAGTTGTCATGGTGTTGAT
This sequence comes from Bos mutus, assembly GCF_027580195.1. Lineage (NCBI taxonomy): Eukaryota > Metazoa > Chordata > Mammalia > Artiodactyla > Bovidae > Bos > Bos mutus. The sequence continues at coordinate 56,540,859 of NC_091636.1, forward strand.
TTGAAAATTTATTAAAAAGAAACAATTTCTGAGTAGTTCAGCATCTAAGGGCCAAAGTGGCTTTGATTTGTCATAGGGCTGAGTTGAAGGCAGGAGAAGAAGGGGACGACAGAGGATGAAGTGGTTGGATGGCATCACGGACTCGATGGGATGGACATGAGTTTGAGCAATCTCCGGGAGGTGGTGATGCACAGGGAATCCTGGAGGGCTGCAGTCCATGGGGTCGCAGAGAGTCAGACTCAACGGAACAACTGAACTGAAAGTGAAAGTGTGTGGAAGTGTTAGTCGTTCAGTCGCGTCCGACTCTTTGCCACCCATGGAATGTAGCCCTCCAGGCTCCTCTGTCATGGGATTCTCCCGGCAAGAATACTGGAGTGGGTTGCCATTCCCTTCTCCAGGGGATCTTCCCCACCTAGGGATCGAACCTGGGTCTCCTGCCCTGCAGGCAGGCTCTTCACCGTCTGAGCCACCAGGGCTACTGGAGTCCAATCTAGAGATCAGTCTCACTCTGGCACCCTTGCAGTCACAGCTCAGAGGACACCTCACTAACAGTGTGTCCTCTACTGGACACATTTGTTTAAAATTATCTATGAGATGATTGAATTGGGGGGCCCTTGGTAGATCTTGTTTGGTATATTTATGTGATAAGATAGGATTTTAAGAGTGGCATTTGAACTTGATGGCTTTGTAACTGTAAGAAATGCCCAGTGTCTCTATGTCTCCCTCCTGGAGCAGTTGTGAACAGTTTTTAGTTCCTGTAGAACAAATGAAGACAGGGACGCACAGTACGTGCCTGGCATGTACACCACATTCAGCATGTTTTCTGATGATGATTGAGAAAAGATACTCTAGAAAAATACGGGGTATTGAGAGATCTTGTTGAGCTTAACAGTTTTCTACTGAGTTGACCAACATGGAGTACCACTGACCCTTGAACAACCCAGGTTTGAACTGTGTGCATCCACTTAGAGTGGATATTTCTCAATAGTAAATATACAGGGTCTGTTGTCGGCTAAACCCTTGGATGCAGGGGAATGACCAACACGAAGGGGCAACAATAAATTGTACATACATGGATTCAGTGCAGCATTGTGCAAGGATCAAGGGTGTACTGAAAATGCAATATTGGTGTTGATGTTGAGGATGATAAGATTTATGCCAAGGTTTCTTTCAAGGTGCTGTGGCTTCTGTATCCCTAAGGTTTAAAACATTCCTAAGAATCCCACAAGGTCTCTTCCCGTCGTCCCAGCTCCCTGCAATGTTATTCTCTGGTTCGCTCTGCTGCAGCCGCACCAGGCTCAATGGTGCTTCAGCTCCATCTCACACCAGTGCCTCTTGCACACGCTGTACACTGTTCTGTTTTGTCTGGAACCCTTCCAAGCCCTTATAGGAAATAGTGTAAATGCAGACTGCACCGTAAAAGTGACATCTTCAAAGATGCCCCAGCGCCTCCACTCTATGCTTTTCCTTTGTTGTGACCAGATAATCGTGGAGTTCCGTGCTGCCCTTGGCCTGTGAACGTCCTTGGACAGCTATCTGACTTGTTCATCTCTGAATTTATATGGCTTTTCCAGAGAGTGTAGTCACTAGGAGGTGCTGAATGAATATGTGCTGAAGCAGTGACTATTGAGTGAATTATCCAAAGTTCAGTTAAAAGTTTTGTTTTCTTTTTCTCTCTTTAGCTGGGAAGTTATCAATTCTAAACCGGATGAAAGACCCGGGTTCAGCCACTGTCTTGCAGAATCATGGATGAATTTCAGCATATTTCTTCAAGAAATGTCTGTGTTTAAACAGCAGAGCCCTGGCAAGGCAAGTTTTCCAGGGAAGGAGAATGATGTGTGTGCTTTAAGATGTGCAATAAACTTGGAAACAAATGAATTAACCTATTTCATCAGCTTGTAAAAGTTTTCCAACTCTGAATGTAACATACTGGGAACTGTGCCATAAAAACTGATATTAGCAAGGTCTGGAAATGTTAGTGTGTTAGCACTAGAAAGTCCTCAACCTTATAATTTAGTTGGAATTGGATTTCTATTTTATCAATATCTATGTAGCTTATTAGCTAAAATAAAATGAATGATGATTTGTCTTCTCACTCAGTGAGACCAAAGATAAAAATGTATTAGGGGCTCTGTGACAACCTAGAGGAGTAGAATGGGATGAGAGGTGGGAGGAAGGTTCAAAAGGGAGGGGACATATGTATACCTATGGCTGATTCACATTAATGTATGGCAGAAACCAACACGACATTGTAAAGCAATTATCATTTAATTAAAAATTAACTAATTAAAAAAAGAATTTCAGTTTATGTTAATCTAGACTGGGAGAAGACAATGGCACCCCACTCCAGTACTCTTGCCTGGAAAATCCCATGGACGGAGGAGCCTGGTGGGCTGTAGTTCACAGGGTTGCTAAGAGTCGGACACGACTGAACGACTTCACTTTCACTTTTCACTTTCATGCATTGGAGAAGGAAATGGCAACCCACTCCAGTGTTCTTGCCTGGAGAATCCCAGGGATGGCAGAGCCTGGTGGGCTGCTGTCTATGGGGTCGCACAGAATCGAACACGACTGAAGCGACTTAGCAGCAGCAGCAGCAGCAGCAGACTGGTTCTCAAGTCAAAGGGAGATAGAATGAACACATAGCCCTTTGAGGATGCTTTTGGAGGTAACTGAATCTCACTTTTAGTCTAACAAGTGAAGATTCTTGTATGATTTACTTAAGGAAGGAAACCTTTGGCAGAAACATCCATAGTGATCATATGAATGGAATGAGTATTTTTCCAATGAAGATGAAAACCCATGAGGAGCAGAGTCAAGAGTGGTTTGAAGGGGCTGCATGGAGAAATGCACACTGGAGTGTTTCTATGTGTAGAAGCAGCTCCCGCTGTATCCTGACACCATGGGTGAGGTCGGGCACCATCAGTAGACCCTCCCCTTCCAGGGCTGTAGTCAGGTTTCTTGAACATCCCCCTGTCATTGGAAGGAAGGACCTAGGAATGTCCTCATTTAAAATCCCTCTCTTACAGGAAATCTAACCTTCAATGAAGAGTAGAACTATACTTGGACACATTTTGAGCATACTAACATTGCAACATTATATATGGATAAATCATTTTAATCACTGAAGGCAGTTTTTAGAATAGATACCAATATGGTGGTGGGGGTGGAATAAGTCATGCTTTTGTTGCTTCCTTTACTGAGATGATTAAACACATTGTCAGAAGATTCTGAACTTAAACTTTTGCATTGGGTTACACTAATGTGCCCCAAGTCAGTTAGCCTAAGATGATGATGCTCTTAATACAGATTTAGTGGATAATATGAAATCCCTTTGCAGAACTGAATTCTGTATATAGTAATGCCTTTATTTGTTCTTTTAACTTTTATGGTCTTTCCCCTTCCATTTTGCAAATAGAGCTCCATATTCTTCAAGGACCTCTGATACTTGAGAAACAACTCTTAATTTTGTTCCCACAGTTTCATCTGTTTTCCTTTTGACTAGTGAATTTGTTCGGAGAAGGCAATGGCACCCCACTCCAGTACTCTTGCCTGGAAAATCCCACAGATGAAGGAGCCTGGTAGGCTACAGTCCATGGAGTCGCCAAGAGTCAGACACGACTGAGCGACTTCACTTTCACTTTTCACTTTCATGCACTGGAGAAGGAAATGGCAACCCACTCCAGTGTTCTTGCCTGGAGAATCCCAGGGACGGGGGAGCCTGGTGGGCTGCAGTCCATGGGGTCGCCAAGAGTCAGACACGACTGAGCGACTTCACTTTCACTTTTCACTTTCATGCATTGGAGAAGGAAATGGCAACCCACTCCAGTGTTCTTGCCTGGAGAATCCCAGGGACGGGGGAGCCTGGTGGGCTGTTGTCTATGGGGTCGCACAGAGTCGGACACGACTGAAGTGACTTAGCGGCAGCGGCAGTGAATTTGTTAACCCTGTGCCAAGAGTGAAAAATCAAAATTAATCTGAATTTTAGATCCCCTTTCTGTTTCCCTTTATCAGTTATTGATCAGAATTGTATATGCTGTCCTCATGACTTATTTTGAAATTCCCTTAATGAATTTTCTTGGCTTATCAGTGAAATTTAGTACCATAATGTAAAGCAAAGGAGTAAGATAGTTTAAAGAATAGAGTGTGGGAAAGAAGTGAAGACTTTATGGGACAATTTTTCTGTCTTGATGTTTTAATTTCCTAAAACAACCAAGATTCTTTTGGCCACAACTGACAGAAAGAAAATAACTGAATTTTGCCATAGGAATTTAGTTTTACTCGTCGTTGGTTTCCAGCTGACCTAGGAGTGGAGTTGGTTTGAGGAGCAGGTGGTTAGAAAGGAGGATAGTAATGGCCAGTAGATTTATCCTACGATCTACTAGTAATCTACAATCACAATTGCTTACCACCTGGGTAAATTGCTGTTATGTTTATGTAAATACCTCTAATTTCTCTAACTCGTTTTGCTGGATTTATGGATTTCCATGGACTTACAGGTGTAGTTTGAACTTACAGATTTCATTCCTGGACTGCATTGTTTTCAGAGAGTGACCATGAGTGAAAGAAGTTTCCAGGCACATACTACTCTTCAGGTCTCTTGCATTTAGTAACGTAGCCGATTAACGGGAGATGTTCTCTGTGCCAGAAATTAACTTCTGGAAACTTCAAAATGATTATTATTAAATGTGAAAGTGGATTAAGGCTCATTGAACACAGCAGTCATTAGATCTAAGTGCAGAGAACAGTGTTTGAAGAACGTTTGCCATAACATGATAGATGACACATAGATCAATAAGTGTGTGTGTATCCTGTGCTCTGAAGTGTCTTGGTGTTATGAGCGAGTGAGTAACTGTCCCATTACTTCTGTTACTTCTAGTTTTGTCTCCTGGTCTGCAGCGTGTGCACCTTTTTTACCATCTTGGGAAGTTACATTCCTGGGGTTATACTCAGCTATCTACTGTGTAAGTATGTAGAACATTCAGCTAATTGATACAACACATACGATGTTATTTAATGGTCTATTAAGAACTTCCATAGCTTAGAAGAGCGGGTATGAGTTCTTGATTATAAATCAAGTTGACTATTTAATTTTCTGCTCTTCAAAGTTTCTTCTTTTTCTAGAGACATGTTGCTTTTCCACAACTGTACAAATCACTGTCAAAAAGCAAGATTGTAAGCAACTCATTTTATTTTAAATTATGTCAATAAAACAATAAAGTTATACTCTCCACTCCCCAACCCAAACACATTAATTCCTTTCGCCCAAACACATTAATTCCTTTCGCCTAAACACATTAATTCCTTTGCCATTGTGCATGATTGGCAGCTCAAATGTAATTAAAGGCACAATGAGGATGTCCCTGGGTGGCTCAGTAGTGAAGAATCCCCCTGCCAAAAGCAGGAAACATGGATTTGAGCCCTGGTCTGGGAAGATGCCACATGCCTTGGAGCAGCTCAGCCCACGCACCGCAACTATTGAGTCTGTGTTCTGGAACCCGGGAGCCACAGCTACTGAGCCCACGTGCTCCAGCTGCTGAAGCCCACACACCCTGCAGGCCGTGCTCCACGACAGGAGAAGCCACAGCAATGAGAAGCCCTTGCCCAGCAAGTGGAGAGGAGCCCCTGCTCACCGCAGCTACAGAGAAGACCCAACACAGCCAAAAATAATAAAGAAGTAGAATTTTTTTTTTTTAAAGCACAATGAGACATCATTATACCCCCACCAAAGTGGCGGAAATTAAAACTACTGACTGTATCAAGTATTAGGCAGGATATGGAACAATTAGAGTTCTCATGGATCAGTAAAATGGCGCAGCCACTCTGGCTAACAATTTGGCAGTTTTCCAAATGACCCAGCCATTTCAAAGCAAGGTATTTATTTACCCAAGAGAAATGAAAGCATACACCTTCACAAAGACTTGTGCACAGATGTTCATAGAGGCTTTATCTGTAGTCTACTCACTCCAGTATTCTGGCCTAGAGCATTCCATGGACTGTATAGTCCATGGGGTTGCGAAGAGTCGGACATGACTGCGCGACTTTCACTTTATCTGTAGTAGCCGAAATCAGAAGATAATTCATATGTCCATCAACAGATAAATGGGCAAACAAATTGTGATATATCCATACAGTGGATTACTACTCAACACTAAACAATTGATATATGCAAAGATCTGGATAAATATAAAAGTAATTAGTTGAGTGGGAGAAGCCAGGTTAAAAAACAGACTACGCACCATACGATTCCATTTATATATAATTCACAGTAATCTTTAGTGACAACACACAGAAGTGATTCTCTGGGGATGGGGTGGGTGGGGCGGGGAAAGGCAGGAGAGAGGAAGGGCTAAGAGAAACAGGAGGAAACTTTAGGGGCTGGCAGGCATGTTCCTTATTTGTCATAATGATAATTTCTTAGTTATATGCATGTGTCAAAACTTTTCAAACTGTACACTTTAAATGTATGCAATTTATCATATATCAACTATAACTCGAAAGTGCTGTAAAGAAGTTGTGCCTTCATGCTTTTCCTGAAAAATGTGACATTCTGGCCCTGCCACCTTTTTAAATGGGGCAGCAACTCTTCACTAAACTAACCTTCTTATTTCCCTATTTTTCTTGCACCAGCCTTTACATTTTACATATACCTTCTCAGCTTCTAAAGATATTTGAGTTCACAACTCCTATTTAAAAAAGGTAAATGGGCATGTGTCCTGACAACTGCAAAGAAATAAACATGAGGGCATGCAATGTTGATTAGGGCATACTGCGTTGATCTTCATTTCTTTTCATATTCCTAAAGCCTAGCACAAAAGGCAGATGAAGTGAAGTGAAGGTCACTTAGTCATGTCCAACTCTTTGCGACCCCATGGACTGTATAGTCCGTGGAATTCTCCAGGCCAGAATACTAGAGTGGGTAGCCTTTCCCTTCTCTAGGGGATCTTCTCAACCCAGGGATCGAACCCAGGTCTCCCTCATTGCAGGTGGATTCTTTACCAACTGAGCCACAAGGGAAGGCAGATGGTCAGGGCTCAAATTCATTCTCCCAGGTATAACTCATGTAGAATGTTTCAGCCCTTGAGCTGCCTTGTTTAAGAGAGAAAGGAGAAGAGAGCCAGGGAAAGAGTGTCTAAATATGGGCCAGGCATTATTCAGATGGTCTGTATTCATCTCAGTTGTTCTTCACAGCAACCCCCAGAGATGGTGGTGTTATCCTAATATGACTGATGAGAGGCTAATGGATAGTGATAACTTTTCTATGGAGAAATGTCATTTAACAAATAAGTAGAGTTGATATTTTCATCCAGGACTGTTGTATGAGAAGCATGTAACCTTTGTATGACTTTTGAGTGTAAGAGGGTTGAGTGGATGGGTTATCTAATTTCAAGTCTTTGAGAACAGTGATCATGGGGTGTGTGTGAGTGTGTGTGTATGTGTAGGAGAAAATGTTTTCATTACAAGGAGAAGAATGAAATTATGAACTTATCTCACAGAGGCATTTCCCCAAGGGAAAAAACTCCAGTTTGTCCGTAAAGGAACTGAAACAATTTTGTGAAATACTAATAGGTAGTTGGAAAGCAAGGGCATTTCCCCTAACCTCTCTTCCTCCTTATCTTTCAGTGCTGTGTGCATTTTTGTGTCCACTGTTCAAGTGTAATGATATTGGACAAAAAATATACAGCAAAATCAAGTCATGTCTCCTGAAACTAGATTTTGGAATCAGAGAATATATTAACCAGAAGAAACGTGAGAGATCTGGTAGGTAACGTTTGGATTTTAGATTCCACACCTGAAAGGAGGCATTGCTGGCTCTGTATTATGAGATCACTTTGAATGCATTTTAGGGTGTTTTAGCCATTAACTACATATTATTACAGAAGCAGATCCCCCCACAAAGTAACATAGCTTTTTCCTACTTAAGCATTTATTACTCTTTTCTCACACACATACTAAAGTGGCTTTTTAATCCAAACTATCGGGGGAAAGAGGAAAGACTCCGGAGGTCTACATTTGCTATTTATTGTTTCCTTTCTCGACACTGTTTGCTTTTGGGGTAGGTGCTTGCAAATAACGAATGATGCAGGTAGGGCAGAGAGTGGGAGCCATGGAAAAAGAAAATAGAGGGAAGGCCGGTGCGATCCTTTTTCACATTTTAACTTGGCCTCTGACCTTATAGATTCTCAACTAGAGCAAGCACCAGATGGATCTCGAGAGCGTCTTAAAGTTAGTGTCTGATTGAGTTGGTCTGGGGGAGGGCCTGGGAATTTGTATTGCTAAAAGATTCCCAGTGCTGCTGTTACTGCTGTGGTCCAGGGGCCACGCTGTGAGAGCCACTGGTATGGACCATTTCCCTCGGGAACCAAACACTTGCAAATATGTGAAGCTCGTTATATGCAAACATTTAATTACAGGGAGACATTGAAGGACATGAGGATTGGGGGATCAGGATATATAATGGATAAAATACACTCTGTCTGAGCTGGCCAGGAAACTGAAAGCTTCCAAATTTTTTCTCAACAGAAGCAGATAAAGAAAAAAGTCACAAAGATGACAGTGAATTAGACTTTTCAGCTCTTTGTCCTAAGGTATTTTTTGTTCAGTTTTCAATTCGTTCCTGTGTTGTTTGCCTGTCAGTGTATCTACTTGTACCAAAACTGGAATGATTTTCCTTTTTTAAAAAATTTAAATTTATTTATTTTAATTAGAGGCGAATTACTTTATAATATTGTATTGGTTTTGCCATACATCAACATGAATCTGCCATGGGTGTACACATGTTCCCCATCCTGAACTCCCCCTCCCACCTCCCTCCCCATACCATCCCTCTGGGTCATCCCAGTGCACCAGCCCTGAGCATCCTGTATCATGCATCAAACCTGGACTGGCGGTTCATTTCTTATATGATATTATACATGTTTCAATGCCATTCTCCCAAATCATCCCACCCACTCCCTCTCCCACAGAGTCCAAAAGACTGTTCTATACATCTGTGTCTCTTTTGCTGTCTCACATAGAGGGTTATCGTTACCATCTTTCTAAATTCCATTAATACAACTTCTCCTATTTCTCTAAAATGATTGAACTATTAAAAGGGAAAATACTCATCTGGTTCTTACTATTCTGACATTTTTGGTGTTAGTTGGATTTTTAGAAAGACATCCCATAGGAGTTTGAAATGTGTCACTGGCATTTATATTAATACAGATTAGCCTCACCACTGCTGCCAAAGAATTGTCTGTGTCTGACACCGATGTGTCTGAGGTCTCCTGGACGGACAATGGGACCTTCAACCTCTCAGAAGGATACACTCCACAGACAGACACTTCTGATGGTATGTTCACACCTGTAGATGCTCTGAGTGTTATTTTGAGTCCATGCAAAAGTATTTAACTGTGTCAACTTCTGACTGGATAAAGTGTGCTACATCTATGCAATGGAATATCACTGGGCTATAGAAACACTGACACTTGCTATAATATGGATAAACCTTGAACATGATATGCTGAGGGCAGGAAGCCAAACACACAAGTCCACTCATTGTGTGACTCCATTTACATGAAATGTCCAAAACAGACAAATCCATGTGGAAGGAAATTAGATGAGTGATTGCCAGGGGCTGGGAAGAGGGACTGGTGGGTGACTGGTAATTAATATGTTTCCTTTTGGGTGATGAAAATGTTCTAGAATTAGGTAGTGGAGATGTTGTACAGCCTTGTGAATATACCAAAGACCACCTAGTTCAGTTCAGTTCAGTTCAGTCGCTCAGTCGTGTCCGACTCTTTGCGACCTCATGAATTGCAGCACGTCAGGCCTTCCTGTCCATCACCAACTCCTGGAGTTCACTCAGACTCACGTCCATCGAGTCAGTGAAGCCATCCAGCCATCTCATTCTCTGTTGTCCCCTTCTCCTCCTGCCCCTAATCCCTCCCAGCATCAGAGTCTTTTCCAATGAGTCAACTCTTCACATGAGGTGGCCAAAGTACTGGAGTTTCAGCTTTAGCATCATTCCTTCCAAAGAACACCCAGGACTGATCTCCTTTAGAATGGACTGGTTGGATCTCCTTGCAGTCCAAGGGACTCTCAAGAGTCTTCTCCAACACCACAGTTCAAAAGCATCAATTCTTCAGTGCTCAGCTTTCTTCACAGTCCAACTCTCACACCCATACATGACCACTGGAAAAACCATAGCCTTGACTAAACGGACCTTTGTTGGCAAAGTAATGTCTCTGCTTTTGAATATGCTATCTAGGTTGGTCATAACTTTCCTTCCAAGGAGTAAGCGTCTTTTAATTTCATGGCTGCAATCACCATCTGCAGTGATTTTGGAGCCCAGAAAAATAAAGTCTGACACTGTTTCCACTGTTTCCCCATCTATTTCCCATGAAGTGATGGGACCAGATGCCATGATCTTAGTTTTCTGAATGTTGAGCTTTAAGCCAACTTTTTCACTCTCCTCTTTTACTTTCATCAAGAGGCTTTTTAGTTCCTCTTCACTTTCTTCACCACCATAAGGATTGTGTCATCGTCATATCTGAGGTTATTGATATTTCTCCCAGCAATCTTGATTCCAGCTTGTGCTTCTTCCAGCCCAGCATTTCTCATGATGCACTCTGCATATAAGTTAAATAAGCAGGGTAACAATATACAGCCTTGACGTACTCCTTTTCCTATTTGGAACCAGTCTGTTGTTCCATGTCCAGTTCTAACTGTTGCTTCTTGACCTAACCGTACACTTTAAAAGGGTAAATTTTATAGGATATGAATTATATCTCAAAATCTATTATTTAAGAGTGTGAGAAAAAAATCTAAGCCAGTCAATGTCAAATTCTTCCTTTATTTTGAAAACAAATAATTGGCAATGAAAAAAATTCTGGAATATCTGGTGGCATTATTTATAGCAGTAATGGGAAATAGTGAGACACACACACGCTCAGTCATGTCCAACTCCTTGTGACCCCATGGAATTCTCCAGGCAAGAATATTGGAGTGGATAGGCATTCCCATCTCCAGGGGATCTTCCCAACCCAGGGATGGAATCCGGGTCTCCTGCATGGCAGGCAGATTCTTTACTATCTGAGCCACCAGGAAAGACCACAGTTGTGGGAGAGAGGAAGAGAAAAGCTAATCCCACGTATCCAGAGCTAGCGCTCATTAAGAGGGACTGAACCATGGGGGACAGGTTTCCTGAATCAAAAGCTGACTCCAGGGTTGCTCATATTCTTCTTCCAAGGTAGTTTTTTTTTTTTTTAAAAGCTTTCTTCTCTTTTATAATTAGGTTAAGTACAATTTAAAATAAAATTTCAGACAACTCTTGTGCAATAACTTTTGCTAGTCTCATTGGATTATTTCAAGTCATTTTAACCATATACTGAAAATATAAGCAATTATAATAAAGGATTATGAATAAATTATTTTACACATGTATTTACAGGCAAGAACACACTTCCTTTTTCTAGAGGAAGGAAGAAGGCTGTGTGATGTTGAAATAATACAGATTGGGAGATTGGAAAACCCAAGTGTAGCCTTGCATTTGTCATTAACTTACTATATGGCCTTGCACAGGTAACATAATTTCTGTGGATCTCAATTTCCTCATCTTTAAAGTGTATTAGAACAAGAGGCTCACTGAAGTCCTCTCAAGTTCTACAAGCTGTAAACATCCGTAAGACCAGCATAACAAACCCTTTAATCTTAAGCATCCTGTCTCAGGGGCTTCCCTGGTGGCTCAGATGGTAAAGAATCTGCCTGCAATGCAGGAGACCCGAGTTCTATGCCTGGGTTGGGAAGATCCCACTTGGAGAAGGAAACAGCAGTCCACTCCAGTATTCTTAAGTGAAAGTCGCTCAGTCTTGTCCAACTCTTTGTGACCCCATGGACTATGGGGTGAGGCCTGGGTTTGATCCCTGGGTTGGGAAGATCCCCTGGAGGGTTTTTCTGGAGTAGGCTGTTCCCCTGGAGTAGGCTACCCTACTCACTTCAGTATTCTGGCCTGGAGAATTCCATGGATTGTATACAGTCCATGGCGTCGCAAACAGCTGGACATGACTGAGCGCCTTTCACTTTCACTTCCAGTATTCTTGTCTGGGAGATCCCATGGACAGAGGAGCCTGATGGGCTGCAGTCCATGGGATTGCCAAAGAGTCGGACACAACTTAAAGACTAAACAACAACAGCTTCATCAGTTAAAAGTTGAATCATTAAAAAAAAAATTATTATGGTGCTTAAGCCTCAATTTCTATTCTGCATTTTACAGACCTTGACCGACCTAGTGAGGAAGTTTTCTCTCGAGACCTTTCAGATTTTCCATCGCTAGAAAATGGCACGGGAACAAACGATGAAGATGAATTGAGCCTTGGCCTGCCCACTGAGCTCAAGAGAAAAAAGGAGCAGTTGGACGGCGGTTCCAGACGGAGCACAGAGAAGAAGTCAGCAGCTGGTCTCAGCCTTCCTCTGAGCAGTGACCAGACGCTGCACCTGATGAGCGACCTGGCTGGGGACGTCATCACGGCCGCGGTGACCGCCGCGGTCAAAGACCAGTTGGCAGGCGTGCGCCAAGCGCTGTCTCAGGCTGCTCCCAGCCTGGGGGAGGACACAGACACGGAGGAGGGCGATGACTTTGAACTCCTGGACCAGTCAGAGCTTGATCAAATTGAGAGTGAATTGGGACTGTCACAAGACCAGGAAGCAGAAGCCCAGCAAAATAAGAAGTCTTCAGGTTTCCTTTCAAATCTGCTCGGAGGCCATTAGTCTGGGAATCAGCTTATTATGACAGAGCACAAACTACCAAAAAAATTTCAAACAAGCAAAAAAGAAAAAAAAAATCAAATCTTTTCAAACTGTGAGCTTTACTGATTACTTTAGAATTTTTTTTGGTCTTTCTCCCTCCTTCTGCAGTGAATTCATTGGATATATGTCAGCTGACACTGATAGATTGATATTTCTCATAGTTATTTTTATGTAATGAGCATGGAAATGAACTTTATATATATGTATATACACACACACTGTGTTGTCGGAGTTGAACATTAGCGGTTGTTTTTAAAGTAAAATGGAAACACCCAATTATTGAGATCCTCCCATAAGTATTCCTTACATTTTCTTCACAATTTTTCAAGCATGCAAAAACAGTTTATTGTAACTCACTGAAATACTAACAATTGTGAACACATGCTATATTGGCTCCTTGTTCCTAATACTTGGACACAGTTAAAAATTTTTGGTGGATTTTGACATAAAAAGACAAAAATTATCAAAGTCACTTTGGTTGAAAGACTTGGGAGAGACTATTAAAATCAATTTCCTAGGATAATTTTTTGAAAATATATTTATGTTGGATAGGCTGATACATTTCCATGTTATTTCTGCAGTTGTAGACTTTAGGCTTCCTTGTAAATGGCATGCTCCATTGACTGCCAGCTCGAGCCTTGGCAATGGGTGATATTAGCGTGTAGAAAGCAAGTACTTAGATATCACGTGTCTACGTGGTTTTGATGTAAACAGAAATAGGCTGCACTTTGTTGTTTCAGTTGTCATGTATTTGTGAGAAGGATATTGTGAGTGCAGATTTATTCTGCCTGCTCAGAACTAGGTTAAACCCTCATCTTTGATATTACAGAAAAGTCTCTTAAAATAGTTCCTGGTATGTTCTATGAGTGATGTGGTCATCCACCGCAGAGAAACAAGAACTGTTTTCATAGTCTGACTCCCTGGCAGGAGAGAAACTTGCCTGGCTTTCAAGTGTATTTATTTGCCATTGAAGTCAAAACATGTAATCTGTTTCTTCTTAGGAAGCTAGAATATATATTTTCTTTTACTTTAAACATTTTAGATTACTTATAATCAAATTCGACTTAGGTTTTTAAAAGGACTAAAGAGCAGAAATCAAGCTACTTCTGTTTGTGCGATAGAAACTTTTAATAGTGTCGAGGGACCATGTCAGCAGCTACCAACCATCTCTTCAATCTTCAGGTAGAGCTGGCATTTTGACAGATGCACACAGACATCTGAGCCCCTCAGAAAGGAAGGATAATCCAAGAATACAGGAAATCTGAGGTCCCCTCTCTTTACTTCATCCCTTCCCTTCTGTGTCTAAAGAGTAATAATACATCACCTGACATTTTAATGTAACATCTCATATTTTGTTTTTCTTTCTGAGGTATTAAAATATCTAGACTAAATTTTGCCAAATGTTAAAGGGAGAGAAGTGACTGAAGACTCTGACCGCTTGCTTTTCGTGATTGATGATGCTTCCTTGTTATTAGTGCCTCGTGACTGTGTTTGATGTCCTTTATCAATACAAAAGTGAGCCCGTGCCTTCATCATCTTGCCCATTTCGGTACAAATGGAAACCTGGTGTTAGATCTATGAGCTGTGTGGGTTTGCGAGGAATATCCCTGACTTCTGTTTCAGCAAGAGTTTCTGGACATGAAGAAAAATACAGTCACGTATTTATAAAATAGTTTGTTACCAGGTTTCTTTTTTTATGTGTATGTTTCTTCATTGGAAAAAACTTCTGACCATGAAGTCAGAAAGTTTAAAGGTCTTTTAAGTTTCTTCTATGAGGAGAAAAATAAGTTAAATAACTCAAATAATTAAAGAACGTGTTACAAGCTTCAGTCAGTTCAGTTCAGTTGCTCAGTCGTGTCCGACTCTGCGACCCCATGGGCTGAAGCTTACAAGCTTACAAGGAGATAAACTCCAAGATTTGATGGTATAAATCATAAAGCTAGAATCAAATGTTATAAACTATCAATTAAAAGGGGTTGGGGATAGGGAGGGAGGTAGGTAGGGTAGAAAAATGTGTTACCACCCTATGGTGGAGACATACCAACTCTCTGTGGACACTTGCATTCTAACTACATATGCACTTTAATAGCATTTATTGAAGAATGGTGGTGGTTTAGTTGCTAAGCCATATCAGACTCTTGCGACCCCATGGAGTGTAGCCCGCCAGGCTCCTCTGTCCTTGGGATTTCCTAGGCAAGAATACTGGAGTGGGTTGCCATTTCCTTCTCCAGGAGATCTTCCTGATGAAGGGCTTGAATCCAGGTCTCCTGCAATACAGGCAGATTCTTTACGAATTTACGGATTCTTTACTGAGTCACCAGGGAAGCCCTATGTGACTATAAATATACACAACGTAATAATGGTACTCTTAAGTCTATCAAACATCGGGATGTTGAGGGTTTTCATCTTGTGTGTGTGTGTGTTTCTGGCAGGTTGGGGTGGAGGGGACATTACATATAGTCCTGTTTCTGGTTTTAAGATGTGCTAATGATAAACCTAGTGATTGATTCAGTTCAGTGGGAAACTACAGATCCTTTATTATGATAATTTATACAATCATTAAAATGGGAAGCATGGATTTTTCTTTTAATTGTAGAGGAGCTATAGAAAGATGTCTTGTTCACTTCTCATAGGAAGTGCTGAGCAAAACCATACAATGGGAAAAGCATACCCTGATCATGCATTTTGATCTGAAACAATAAAGCAGGGCTCAAGTTCCTTTTGGAAGGTCAGTCTAGGTTTAAAGCAGTATTTATATTCTCATTCTGCAACATTTTTACTGTTTTCACCCTAAAAGTCTTCAGAAGTGATTTTTGAAAACACTTTAACATAGTACCTCGATATGCCGAGGAGAGATTTAACTCAAAGTTCTCTTGGCCAGTGGGCTCGCCATTTATCAGGGACCTGTTGGCCATAGACCTCCTCTTTTCTACTGTTTCTCCAGTCAATTGCAGATACTGCTGCTGGATCTCCTCAAGGTCCAGTTATATTCCTCATGCCCATAAAAACAGAAACACTCTGAGTCTCTACTGTTTACCAACTGCAAAGTGAACAGCAAATTCTAGAATTCAACTCTTTACCCAAAGGTGATACCTTAATACTTCCTTGTCTCATTTCCCTTTCTTTACCATATCTTTTGTATCACACAAGCTAGGTATGTAATCTTCCTAAATATGCCGCTTATTTTCCTCTGTCCACAGGATCTCTTCTCTAGCCCCTTTTTTCCACCTACAGATGAAGTCTTCATTATCCCCACCTCCTTCAGTGCCCATCTGAAATGTCAACTCCTTAATGTAAACTTATCTCCCTAGTTGATGCCATTTTTCTATTCTAAATACCCATTGCCACTTCCTTTGTATCTCATTGTATTTGACCCATCTTTATGCTATTAGTTACTTGTGAATTTCTTATCCTTAACAAGACAGAAAAATCTCAAACAAAGGTGTATTAATTTATAACCAGTAGGATATTATGTATGTGATTTTGTGATAATAAAATACAGATATTTAGTCTTTGTCCCATTCCTTGCATGGAGCTCCTAAAACCCTTGGAAGGTCTTAAATGATGAGAATGATAAATGTGTCTTTGTTATCTTGATGAGGTGACTTTTGGACAGGCCTGGGTAGGCTAGCTGAGAGGATGTCATAACCAAAACTCCAGGGAGAGAGAATCTCTTGTTTGGGACCTTTCCAACCTCACTCTAAGTATTTCTTCATTGGGCCGTTCATTTACATCCTTTAGTTTCCTTGGTAGGGCTTCTCCGGTGGCTCAGTGATAAAGAATCTGCCTGCAGTGCAGGAGACACAGGAGATGTGAGTTCGATCTCTGGGTCAGGAAGATCCCCTGAAGTAGGCAACGGCAACCCACCCCAGTATTCTTGCTTGGAGAATCCCATGGACAGAGGAGCCTGGCAGGCTACAGTCCACGGGGTCGCAAAGAGTCAGACACGACTGAAGCTACCTAGAAGTCACCCCTGTTTCCTTTGTAGTAAACTGGTAATCTAGTGAGTAAACTAGTCTCCAGATTTCTGTGAGCTGCTCTAGTAAATTACTCAAGACTGAAGAGGACGTCTTGGAAACCTCTGATTTACAGCCAGTTGGTCAGAAGCACCACAGCCTGGACCTGGAATTGGCTTCTGAAGTGGGGTCAGTCGTGCAGGACTGAGCACTTTGACCTGTGGGATCTGACTTCATCTCCAGATAGATAGTGTTAGAATCAAGTTGAACTGGAGGACACTAGCTGGTGCTGGAGAACTGTTTTGTAGTCTGGGAAAAAACACACATGTTCCTGGAGATAGATAGTGAGGAGAGGTGATAGGAGATACTGAAAACCAGGCAAAGGAATGTAACCTTCATCTATGGGCAACAGATAACCATTCTTGAGCAGAAGGAGCCACACAAGAGAAAAGATGGCTGAGGAGAATTATTGTAACGATCTCTGTGTGCTGGAGGGTAGATTAAGAGGAACGAGAAGGCTCTCCAGGAGACCAAGTATTAATAGAATTGCAGCCCTTGGAGAAATTCACATGATGGAGAAAGTAGAGTCCCTTTGAAGGAAAAGTAAAAACACTCGGTGAGTTTAAAGATGCTGAAATGAGTCATGAAATAGATGGAAGGAGGTAGGGAGGAAATAATGACCTGAAGAAGGAATAGATGCTTGAAGAACCACAGATAATGGAAAAGAGAAAACAGAAATTCTTTACTTAACATAACCATTCTCTGCTTTAATTTTAGAGAAAGCTTGGAAATATATATTGTATTGTGTATCCCTGCTGGATTCATACTAATTACATTTCTTAAGATGGGTATCCAGAGGACTCAGCTATTTTAAAAGATTTTGATAATCTCAGAATTTTCTGGAATAAAAATCATCACAAAAGAATCCTTCAACACATACTAAATAATCCATGTGCCAGCACTGTTCTAGTTTTGGGGTACATAGCAAGGAAAGGAGTCCCTGTTCCCAGGGAGCTTGTAATCTGGAAATGGAGGACTAACCCATAATGGGACTGACTATTCTGGTCTGCCAAGGATGGAGGCAGTTCATGGGCTACTGGACTTACTGTGCTAAAATTGGGAAATTAGAAACAACAAATCCTAATGGTGGCCAATTTCCCTAAATGGTCCCCAAAGACACCCCATTCATGTACTCATATACCCCCTCCCACACTGATTAGGGCTGACCTTTGTAAGTAACAGCATATTGCAGAAATGACCGTGTGTGACCTAAAGACATTATGACTTCCACTTTGCTTACTTTGAGGGAAGCCAGTTGCCATGTTACAAGGACACTCAAGCAGCTCCATGGAGGAACCCAAACCCTCCTGCTATCAGTGTGCAAACAAGCCTCTTCTGAGGGGATCCACCAGCCACAGTCAGATCTTCAGCTGCCTTAGATTCTTGATGTGACTTAAGCTCTGTCCCCTGCAACTTTATGAGACGGAGAGCCACTCCAACTCCTGACTTACAGAAATGGAAATAAGCAAGGTCTGTTGTTTTCTTGCTAGATGTTGGGCGTAATGTGATATGGAGTAATACATGTCTAGTACGGTGATGTGAAAAGAATGGTAAAAAAATTCTCCTGCAATTCAGGAGACCCAGGTTCAATCCTTGGGTCAGGAAGATCCCCTGGAGAAGGAAATACCTACTCATTCCAGTAGTATTGCCTAGAGAATTCTATGGCCAGAGGAGCCTGTTGAGTCCATGGGGTCACAAAGAGCTGGACACCACTGAGCAACTAACACACACATTGCTGTGGAGAAAAGGTATGCTGGGGAAAGATTTATGAGCTGGGAGTAGGCACTACTATGACAAGAGGGTGTGGATAGGCCTCTCCTATAAAAACATTTGGGTAAAAACCTTAAAAGTAAGGGAGCAAGACAGCAATAGTTGATTCAAGCAGAATAGTAAATGATTTCTGAGACATAACACCAACAAAAAGATGCTTGCTTAGCTTTGTTAGAGGAACAACAAAAGTGTCAGTGTGTCTAACGTGGGTAAGCAGGGTAGGGCAGGAGGTCAGGGGTAGGTGTAGTGGGCACGCTAGAATAGAAAGGGGATCCTCTTCGTCACTTTGGACTTCCCTAGTGGCTCTGACAGTAAAGAATCTGCCTGTAATGCAGGATTCAACCCCTGGGTTGGGAGGATCCCTTGGAGGAGGGGGTGGCAACCCACTCTAGTATTCTTTCCTGGAGAATCCCATGGACAGAGGAGCATGGTGAGCTATGGGCCATAGGGTTGCAAAGAATTGGGACAGGACTGAAGCAACTTATCACACATGGACAATAAAATATCACAGACTGGGTGGCTTATAAACAACTTCCCCCCCCCCCACAGTTCTGGAAGCTGGAAGTCAGGGTGCCAGCACAGTCTGGTGAGGGCCCTCTTTGTAGTCTCAGACTTATTGTATCCTTTCCTGGGTTTCTGTTAGAAGACCACTAACCCCATTGGGAGAAACCTGACCTCACACCCTAACACCTCCCAAAAGGTCCACCTTAAATAATACCATCATCTTGGGCACTGTTTTCAATCTATGAATTGTGGGGGAACACAAACATTCAGACCAGAGCAGGAAGGTGTTTGAATCTTATTGTGAGTCAGGGGAATCCACTGGATGGCTTTCAGCAAGAATACAAGACTAGACTTGATTTTTTTTTTTTAAGTCTTTTCTTTGGTGCTCTGGCTCCCTTGTATTTAAAACATGTAGCCATTCAATTTTGAAACAGGCTGATTGCTTGTTAGGCTGTGCACAGAAGTATAAGAACTCCCCTTTCCGTCAACATAAGTGCCTCCTATAGAACTGGGCTGGGACAAATGAAAGGACAGAGCTAACTGAGCACACGAAATGAAGCTAGTCTGAAGTGCTGCTGCTGCTGCTAATTCGCTTCAGTTGTGTCCCACTCTGTGGGACCCCAGAGACGGCAGCCCTCCAGGCTCCTCCGTCCCTGGGACTCTCCAGGCAAGAACACTGGAGTGGGCTACCATTTCCTTCTCCAGTGCATGAAAGTGAAAAGTGAAAGTGAAGTCGCCCAGTCATGTCTGACTCTCTTAGCGAACCCATGGACTGTAGCCTGCCAGGCTCCTCCATCCATGGGATTTTCTAGGCAAGAGTACTGGAGTGGGTTGCCAGTGCCTTCTCCGAGTCCGAAGTGAGGTGGGCGTTAGTTGTAAATCCACTCTGGAATCCCAAGATTTAGTACTAACAAACCACGTAAATGTCTCATTAAATCCTTTGTCTTGACTACCTGTTGAAATAATATTCAGGTCACTTAAGTGGTGTCCAGCTCTTTGCGACCTATGGCTTGTGGCCCACCAGGCCCCTCTGTCCAAGGGATTCTCCAGGCATGAATACTGGAAAGGGTTGCCATGTCCTTCTCCAGGGGATCTTCCTGACCCAGGGATCAAACTCGTGTCTCCTGCATTGGCAGGAGGGTTCTGTACCACTATCACCACCTGGGAAGCCTGCTATACTGGGCTTATTACAGGATCCAGTTCAGTCACTCAGTCGTGTCCGACTCTTTGCGACCCCATGAACCACAGCACGCCAGGCCTCCCTATCCATCACCAACTCCCGGAGTCAACCCAAACTCACGTCCATTGAGTCTGTGATGCCATCCAACCATCTCATCCTCTGTTGTCCCCTTCTCCTCCTGCCCTCAATCTTTCCTAGCATCAGAGTGTTTTCCAATGAGTCAACTCTTCGCATCAGGTGGCCAAAGTATTGGAGTTTCAGCTTCAACATCAGTCCTTCAATGAACACCCAGGACTGATCTCCTTTAGAATGGACTGGTTGGATCTCCTTGCAGTCCAAGGGACTCTCAAGAGTCTTCTCCAACACCACAGTTCAAAAGCATCAATTCTTCGGCGTTCAGCCTTCTTCACAGTCCAACTCTCACATCCATACATGACCACTGGAAAAACCATAGCCTTGACTAGACGGACCTTTGCTGGCAAAGTAATGTCTCTGCTTTTTAATATGCTGTCTATGTTGGTCATAACTTTCCTTCCAAGGAGTAAGCGTCTTTTAATTTCATGGCTGCAATCACAATCTGCAGGGATTTTGGAGTCCCTCAAAATAAAGTCAGCCACTGTTTCCAGTGTTTCCCCATCTATTTGCCATGATACGGAGTTTAAAAAAATGGCCATCTTATCTTTCTTTCTGCTTTCTTAAAACATGGCTACTATTAGATTTAAGATGACCTGCATGTCCGGGATTCTATTCCTAATGGGCAGCAGCTGGACGGGGGCTCTGTGCTCCCAGGTGCGAACTATTGATTCAGGAGGTTCCCCTGCGCCCTTCATTGGAAGGGCCGCCCTAGTAAGGCCGAGGCTCTGGCCTGGACTCTCTGGTTTCCCTGTGAATTCCCTCAGCCTCCAACCTGAGTCTCTCAGCCCTCGGGAAGAGGTCTCTGATGGTCCGACCAACGGTCTAACCAGCAGTCCTGGCTTTCGTGACACCCACTCCCGGGGCTGCAGGGGCACGAACTTCAGAGAGTCCTCGACCGTCGAGTGGTCAACCACATCAGTCCTCCGGATTCCCCAAGCCGCGTTTCCGCGAGGCGGCCCCCCTTCCTGGCCTCAAGTTTCACCGTACAGGAAAAAAAACAAACCCAGACATTAATTCGGCCGGGGCTAGGCCTGTCAATCAATAACCACCTCAGGCCACGCCCACTTTTGTTGACTCAACACACAGCTCAGGTCGACTGGGCGGGGCCGGATGCGTCACTGGCTTCCCCCACTTTCCCGGGACTCTCCGCGGCGGAGGCGTGGCTACAGTCTGAGAGGCGGGACTTCCTGTCCGGCTGGGGATGACACGTTCAGTCCGGAAGTCAGCTCGCAGTTCGGTTCTTTTGGTGTGGTCAGGCCTCTGGTTGCTAGATTTCTGCCTCGGTCGCGCTTTATTTCCCGCCTGGGGATGGCGACCTACACCTGCAACACCTGCAGGGCGGTGTTGGAAGATGCGGAGGCGCAGCGGGTCCACTACAAGACGGACTGGCACCGCTACAACCTGAGGCGCAAAGTGGCCGGCATGGCCCCCGTCAGCCTCGAGGGCTTCCAGGAGCGGGTGCGGGCACAGCGGGCCCTGGCGGAGCCAGAGAGCAAAGGCGCGGCCACCTACTGCACCGTCTGCAGTAAGAAGTTTGCTTCCTTCAAGGCCTACGAAAACCACCTCAGGTCCCGGCGGCACGTGGAGCTCGAGAAGCAGGCGGTGAGTCGGAAAGTGGCACTCATGAACGAGAAGAACTTGGAGAAAGGGCTGGGCGTAGACAGTGTGGACAAGGATGCGGTGAACGCGGCCATCCAGCAGGTCATCAAGGCTCAGCCGTCCACGTCTCCCAAGAAGGCGGCGCCAGCGCCCGAGGCGGAGCCCGGGTGTCCCGTGGCCGCCGGCGGACGTGGGACTCAGCCGCGAGACCCGGGCGAGAAACCTCCCCGGCTGCGGTGGTTTGAACGGCAGGCGAAGAAGTTGGCGAAACAGCAGGGGGAGGAAGAGAGTGAAGAAGACCTGGATGCGGACGGTGAGGACCGGCCTGGGGGGCGGGGCTAGGGAGGGGTTGGTCCTCAGGTTTTCAGTTTATCCTTGAGGTTGGAGCGGGGAGGTGTCAGTTTTTAAGTGAAGATGATGAGTGAAGGTGGTTTCCATGCTTTCTGAACTGACCGGTGTGGCCAGCATCCTTACAGGGCATTTTATCAGTTAAGTCAGTTGTCAGTTCAGTCGCTCAGTCGTGTCCGACGCTTTGCGACCCCATGGACTGCAGCACGCCAGGCCTCCCTGTCCATCACCAACTCCTGAGTCTGCTCAAACTCATGTCCATCGCATCCGTGATACCATCCAGCCATCTCATCCTATGTCTTCCCCTCACTGTTGTATTAAATTGAGATACTGAAACCTTAAGATGGGCGAAGGGTGAGAATTAGCTTAGTAAATATTTGTAGAATGAATAGATCCTTTCTCTGTTTATTGAATGGAGAGATTTTTAACATATGCAGAAGGGTACACATTACCCACTACACCTTCTGCTGTAGAATGTGTTATTTCTATTGGGTATCTAGTTATGATGGCTTTACACTTAACCTAGTTTGGTAAAACCGTGCACTGAGAAGTTCAGAATCAGCTAACCTGAAACGGGAGGTTTGAGCCTTCGACCTAGCTTCCTTGACTTGGTGAGTTTTTTTTTTTCCCCTTTCTTCCCCTATGGCATCTCACATCCCACTAACACTGATTGGAAGTGTTCATATATACCTAGAAAAGGAGCCAAAGCCCCCTTCAACGGGTTTACTGTGCCCTGAACAAGGAAAACTAAGGCATTCCTTAGCCATGCAGACTGGTGAGTGGTAAATGAATAGCTAACACTGACATCTACTAATTTTGTTTTCGAAATCTCTGGCTTGAAGACTGGGAGGATATTGATTCTGATGAGGACTTGGAATGTGAGGATGCTGAAGCCATGGAGGAGGAGGAGGAGCAGGATGCAGAAGAGGAAGAGGCAGGAGGAAGCACCCCCCTTGGTGCCATCCCCATAACGGACTGCTTGTTTTGTCCACATCACTCAAGCTCCCTCACAAAAAATGTGGCTCATATGACCAAAGTCCACAGCTTCTTTATTCCTGATGTAGAATATCTTTCGGATCTTAAGGGACTGATTAAATATTTGGGTGAGTATAATGTTCTTTTCTTTTTTAATGATGAAACCCTGCATTATTGGGGGGCATTAACTTTGTGTTTCTCACCAGTCTTGGATTTAATGACCTACTGATTTTGTGAACATCAAAAACTTGACCACCAAGGTTTTGATTGTGATGAGATAGATGATGAGATATAATCTGGCTGCAAAAAGCTGCTTTCATGTCTTTTTCTCAACTTTTTTTCCAGGAGAGAAAGTTGGTGTTGGGAAGATTTGCTTGTGGTGCAACGAGAGAGGGAAGTCCTTCTACTCCACGGAGGCGGTACAGGCACACATGAATGACCGGAGTCACTGTAAGCTCTTCACAGATGGGGACGCTCTTTTGGAATTTGCGGACTTCTATGATTTTAGGTCAGTCTGGTTTGTAACATGGAGCGAAGCAAACTCATCACATTTGCATTGGATTCACCTGTGCCCCTCCCTGGTAACTGTGTCTGGCTCTGTCGGATACCCTATTCTTAATACCTCTTAGAACACTTTTGTAAGAGGTGCTTATTTCCTGTCATTTTGTAAATGAGAAACTGAGTATCACAGAGGTAAACACACATATCTGACAAAGAGACGATCTCAGGCCCAAACTGTAAGTTCGTCTGGTTTGAAAGCTTGTTTTTGTTTGCTGTGGTGTCAACGGTCCGAAGTTCAGTTTTGCCTGAGTGGTTGGTGCTTAGTGTCGGTGTGCCTATGACCCATCACAGCTCTGCTTTGCAAGCAGGTGTGTGTCATGACCATGCCAGAGTGCAGAGTCCCCCTGATACAGGTGTTCAAAAAAGTCCTGGTCTTTTAAGTTGTCCTTTTGCATTTTCCTCCTGATTTCTCATTTCTCACTTGTCCTGACAGTTTTTCATTATAGCCACTTTGGTGGCTGTGTAGGGGTAAAAGTGGCGGCTGTGTAGGGGTATCCATTGTGGTTTTGATGTGCGTTTCCCTGATGAGAACTAATGCAGTTGAGAACCTTTTACTGTGTGTTAACTGGGTATCTTAACCACTTGAATATCTCTTGTGAAGTGTCCGATCTAGTCTTTTGTCCATTCCTGTTGACTTATCTGCCTTACTGTTAACATTTTAGTGTGATTTTCTCTAATTATTTTCTGTGTGTATTTGTGAAAGAGATTCTTCTAGAACTACAGTGTCTTAATTTGCTGATTTCTAGATGTACTCATGTCACTCTTTGGGATAATTAATTAAATTAAAAATTAAAAAATTCGGTTCTTCAGTTGCACCACCCACATTTCAAGACCTATGCTTAAAAGCAGATGTGCTTTCAAAGTAGCCACCATACTGGACACGCAGACTGAAGATCTGTATCATCACAGAGTTCTCCTGGACTGCACTCTTCTAGAACTTGTTTCTGTAAGGATTTAAGTTGAGGAGAGCTGCATCTCCCACTGTACAGCCTCTTCCTCTTCCTCTGTTTGCCAGCCCTCCTCGAGAGAAACAGATAACACAGATGAAGAATTGGTGTAGGTTATTTGCTCACTGTTTTTAGGAACAGTTTTAGGTTCTCAGCAAAATTGGGCCGAAGGTATAGCAGTTTCTTATGTACTCCTCACCCTACAAGTGCATAGCCTCCCTCATTATCAGCCTCCCCCAGTGGCACATACATTGCATTTGATGAACCAAGTTGACCCACCAGTTACCGCTCAAAGTCCATAGTTCAGTGTTCGCTCTTGGTGTTGTCTGTTCTGTGAGTATGGACAGATGTACATATAGTGACCTGTATCCACCCTCAGAGTAGTTTCATTGGCTTACAGATCCTCTGTGTTCTGCCTGTTCATCATTCTCCTTCACCCGATCCCTAGAAAACAGTGATACTTAATGTCTCCATATTTTTGCCTTTTCCAGAATATTGTCTGGTTAGAATCATACAGAATGAAGCCTTTTCAGGCTTCTTTCACAGTAACATGCTTTTACGGTTCTTCTGTGTCTTTTCATGGCCTGCTAGCTCATTTTTTTTTGGTGTAATCCAAAACTGTTCCCTTGCATGGATGTACCAGTTTGTTTATCTAGTCACCTATTGAAGTCTGTGTTGGTTTCTTCCAAGTTGTAGGAATTTGGATAAATCTTCTGTAATCTACTTGCAGGTTTTTGTATAGACAGAAGTTTTCGACTCCTTAGGGTAAATCCAAGCAGCAGGCTGGGTCTTATGGTAAGAGTATGTTTGATTTTGCAACAAGCGGCCAGCTCTTCCAAGGTGGCTCTGCCCTCCTGTATCCCTGCTGGCAACCAAGGATTCCTACTGCCCATACCCTCCCCAGCATTAGATGTTCCGGGTCTGGGCCATTCTGATAGGTGTGTAGTGATATCTCTGTTTTAATTTCCATTTTTCTGATGACATATCCTGTGGGCATCTTTTTTATATGCTTATTTGCCATGTGTTTCTTCTTAGTGAGGAGTCTGTTGAGGTCTTTGGCCCATTTTTGGCCGAATCGGTTATTTTCTTACTGTTGAATTTTGAGAGTTCTTTTTACATTTGAATAACAGTCCTTTATCAGATGTGTCTTCTGTCAATACTTTTTCCAAGTCTTCATCTTGTATTTTAATTCTCTTGATACTGTTTTTCACAGAGCAGAAGTTTTTAATTTGAATGAAGTTTAGTTGATCAGTTCTTTCTTTCATGAACTGTGCCTTTTGTGTCATGCCTAAAAAGTCATCACCAAACCCTAAGTCATCCAGGTTTTCTTCTATATTATCTTCTAGGATTTTTTTATAGTTTTGTGTTTTACATTTAGGTCTGGGATCCAATTTGAATTCACAGGCTATTTGCTTACTTTACTAAAGAGAAAATGCTAGCAAATTGTTTTCTCTCCAGAAGCTTTCAGTGTAGTCCCTGTAGACGTTAACCCCCACCCGCCACCCCTTCAGTGATCTAGTAGGTTGGCAGTATTTTAATGAGATTTGGGGTCTTGGTCTGTGTGTTAATGGCATTCCATGGTTCCAGGAGTAGCTACCCAGATCACAAAGAAGGCGAGGACCATGATGAGACTGAGGAGCTGCCCTCAGAAAAGACCCTGGATTATGACGATGAAACCATGGAGCTGATTCTCCCTTCTGGTAAGTGCATTTGTCCAGAATACGTAGCTTCACGCCATTGAGATTATCGGAGAAGTGTGTTCCCATCACTTGCCTTCCACGCTGTGGGGAGAGAACCTACAACTTCAAGTGTGTGTCTATGTTCCTTGGACTAGGTCACCTCTGAAGGGAGCCCCATAGCTCTGATTTAGCTGTTTTGTTTAAGTTGCATCAGTGTTTTCCTCACTTTGTTGTGATTTATAATGCTTTAATCGGCCGTTTCCTTTCTTTTCAATACATAAACCTTTTGTATACTGTTTATTATCTAGCTTTTCGGCTCCTGGATTTTTCTTGTTAAACTTGACTTTGCCCTTACTCCTTGAACTGATTCCTGTTTCCACAGTTGTTCAGACTGCATGTGTTAGTCTGGCATGGTCGGATATAATTGACAGCACCTAGGCTTCCTGTTCATATTCTGGGTGCAGGGAGAGACTTGGAGTTTAAATTCTGCCTTCTCCTTTGGGGAACAGCATTCATAATGGTAGAATTTTGTCCCAGATATGAGAAGAAGAAGGAAAGCTATGAATATGAGAAGTGTGAAATATTGTTTATAGTGTTATGCTTAGCTGATAGGAATGGGAGCAGCTAGAGAATATACATTTTAAAATGACAGGGAATGGAATGATAAGATAATAAGGTTCTAATAGTATATTTACTGAGAAGTTTGTATATTCAGGCAGATACATTATTTTATCTTTAGATCAAGTCTGTGAGTTAGATTCTGTGGTCCTTTTTTGACATATGAGCCACCTGAAGTTTAGACGGATGAGTAATTTGCCTAAGATCAGGGACCTCATCAGTGAAGAGCCCATTCCACCTTTCCTCCACTGCCTGGGAGATTTGCTGTGATGGGGGGTGCAGGAGCAGCCATGCTGCCAGTGGGTACATGTCTGCCATGATGGAACCACCTTGTGCTGTTTGCAATCCACATGCAATATTGCTGTTTAGGAACAGACAGCCCTGCTTAACCTGGAATAATAACCTTCTAAGGTGAAGGGCAGCTTTATGCAGTGACAGTTGGAGGAAAGTGCCGGCGGAACCTGTCTTGAGGATATAGCTCCTCTACAGTGATAAGAAAGCTATAATGCAGCAGAATATTGTGGCCCGTGCAATACACAACAGCAAAACAGGCTTACGTGTATCACAAGGGACCTGATCTCTTCCCCTGGTGAAAATACTAATGCAGAACCTCAGACATAAGTTTGAAAACTTCTTTTTCAAAAACTAGTTGCTTGGGCCCTTATTTTATTAGGTTCCCCTTCCTTGCATGCTAAGTCGCTTTAGTCATGTCCGACTCTGCGACCCTATGGAGCCCACCAGGGTTTTTACCACTAGTTCCACCTGGGAGACTAAGATCACAGTAGACTTTGAGAAGGTGAATGTGCTAGTCCCTGCCAGCAGTGTCTGGCTGTAGCAGGATCACTAGGAACGTGGGCTTCGTTTTGCAGCCATTTTAGCACTTTTCATGACAAAAGTCTGCTCAACAGTGAGGATATCCTATTTAAGAAATATAGCCTATTTTGAGAGAAATTTTCATCTGGACTTAAAATTTCAGAAACTTAAAGACTCCTTAGCTGTCTAGACAACAACACATTGCCCAGAGTGATCCAGTCTCCTCAGGTTCGCCAAAGCCAAAACTGAGTGTCTTCTCAGGATCCTTTATTCCTCTCCTAAATCCAGATGGTAACTAATTGCAGTTCCTAATTAGTTAGGAATTTGCGTTTTGAATAATTTTTCTTTTTTTTGCCTCCTTGTCCGTTTGTCTGTGTTACCATGAAAGCTTCCTCTCTGGCCTTCTCCAGTCTGATTTCCACTTGGCCACTGGAACATTCTTTCTAAAACAAACACCATTCTGCTATATTTTCTTTTCCCTCTGGAATTCCCAGGGGCAGCCCTGGCCTTCAGGGTCACTTTGTCACCAGTGTCTTTGTGTGCTTCCTTTTCCTGCCCACGTGAAGTTTCCCTCCTCTAGGCCTTTGTACACGCACTGCCTGTCTTCCTCTGAGACTCAAGTTGGGTTCTATGCTCCAAGCGGCTGAGCTGAGCTCCCGCCCTGGGTGAGGAGAGTCTCCTCTGCTCCTGTGACACTTCGCACGGCCCTCATGATGGGTCTCTTCTTCTTGGTACTCGTTGACTCGCTTGCCTTCTGTCCCTGTTTCTGTGAGGACCAAACTGGCTTCTTTCATCTCAGGACAGTGCCTCAGATACATGGGAGCCACGTCTGTTGACTGAGTGACTGGAAAGTTGGAGGTGACTTCCCTGGGCCTGCCACAGGGCAGGTAAAGAGAGCCGAAGGAGCCACCCTGGGCTCCAACGTGGCCTCAGGGACCACGTGTCATATTTGCCTACAGCCCCAGGTGGCAGATTGCTTGTTCATCACACAGTCAAAGAAGAAAGGGCCATGAGATTAACTTGTAGGTCCAGTTTCTTGGGTATTATTTAGTCTTTATTTTTAAGATATTTTTTATGTGGACTTTTTTTAAGAAATCTTTATTGAATTTGTTACAACATTGTTTCTGTTTTATGTTTTGGCTCTGGGGCAAGTGGTATCTTAGCTCCCTAACTGGGGATCGAACCCACACCCTCTGCATTGGAAGGCAAAGTCTTAACCACTGGACTTCCAGAGGAGTCCTATTCTCGCGTTTTTAAACATGAACTTCCTTACTGACAGCTGCCTGTCCACGTACAGAGTCATGCTGTTTTAAAGTGTCGGATGGTGACCTCAGGCAGCTCTTGAGGGAGACTTGGCAGTAGTGAGTGACCCTTGTGGTCCTAGAGTACCAGGCAGTACTGTACCATTATACAGCCTCTGGAGAGACCTAACCGACTGCCAGGTACTGCCCCAACCCGGGGTAACTAGGCTGTGCACATCTCTTCCTGTACGTACATTTTCGTGGGGAAAGGCCATAACGGCATCAAGTAACCTGTGTGGCTACACAGATTTTTTTGACCATGTGAATAAGTGTATCTCCCCACCCTGGGGAGAGTCTGCATGTAGTGTCTAAAAAGCATGTGTGACCTGGAGCCAGAAAAGGAACTATCTACATATACATCAGTCATTGCCTTCCTGGGTCTTCTTCACAGATGACTGACTTCTGAAACCTTATAATAGAATTCATTTAAATAGCAATAGTACATGGCTTTCTTAGTGAACCAGAAACTAGCAATATTCTGAAATTTTTTCCAGCTCTACAGTTACATACACTTTTACTATCTCATTTTAAAAACCAGTCATCCTCTGGTCAGTCTTGGTTGTAATGAGATATGACAGTTTATTGTCCATTGGTTTTCTCCCTCAATACTGGTGTGGGTTTTTTCTAATGAACCAAGGAAATAGGAACTCTCAAATAAACACCGTTTAGACGTGTAGTGGCATTATGGCAGTATATTCAATCACCTGGTTATTTCTTTGAACAAATTCACCATTCAGAAACTTCTGATTATGTTCAGTTATATGACTGGGTGGTGTGGACATTAGCATGAAGCTGATTTGAGAAGGATTCTAATGTGGAGAGCATAGTGATATTTAATCAACTACCCTTAGTAGAGTCTGCATAAAACTGGTTTCAAAAGCAGCAAGTAGTTGGGATTCCTTGACTGTAGTTGCTTCAGGTCAGTTTCAGTTCAGTCGCTCAGTCATGTCTGACTCTACGACCCCATGGACTGCAGCACACCAGGCCTCCCTGTCCATCACCAAATCTCGGAGCTTGTGCAAACTCATATCCATTGATTTGGTGATGCCATACAACCATCTCATCCTCTGTCATCCCCTTCTCCTCCTGCCTTCAGTATTTCCCAGCATCAGGGTCTTTTCCAAGGAGTCAGTTCTTCACACCAGGTGTGTGAAGTTTCAGCTTCAGCATCAGTCTTTCCAATAAATTTTCAGGACTGATCTCCTTTAGGATGGACTGGTTGGATCTCCTTGCAGTCCAAGGGACTCTCAAGTGTCTTCTCCAACACCGCAGTTCAAAAGCATTAATTCTTCGGTGCTCAGCTTTCTTCACGGTCCAACTCTCACATCCCCATACATGACTGGTGGAAAAACCATAGCTTTGACTAGATGGACTTTTGTTGGCAAAGTAATATCTCTGCTTTTTAGTATGCTGTATAGGTTTGTCATAGCTTTTTTCCAAAGGAGCAAGCATCTTTTAATTTTATGGCTGCAGTCACCAGCTGCAGTGATTTTGGAGCCCAAGAAAATAAAAGTCTGTCACTGTTTCCACTGTTTCCCCATCTATTTGCAATGAAGTGATGGGACCAGATGCCGTGATCTTGATGGTCC
The DNA here is from genome assembly GCF_027580195.1 of Bos mutus. Lineage (NCBI taxonomy): Eukaryota > Metazoa > Chordata > Mammalia > Artiodactyla > Bovidae > Bos > Bos mutus. Next base: position 56,571,683 of record NC_091636.1, read on the forward strand.
CAGAGGCAGTGACATAAAGCATCCAGTAGAGGGCGCCGTGAGTATTTGTATCCAGACTGGTCGGCTCAGTTCCCCCTTCGCTCTTCAGTTCCTCTGGAGCAGGTTGGTGTGAGGACAGCTCCAGTTAGTTGCTGACTAGCCAGAAGAATCTCCCACTGGATCCACAAGAGATACATAATCAATCTTAGGGAAATTACTGTTAGAGATACTTCTTTTTCACTGTCTAATGTCAAATGTTAGGCTCTTTGTTAAGTAGGACCCCACTCCAGTACTCTTGCCTGGAAAATCCCATGGACGGAGGAGGCTAGTAGGCTGCAGTCCATGGGGTCGCTAAGAGTTGGACACGACTGAGAGACTTCACTTTCACTTTTCACTTTTCATGCATTGGAGAAGGAAATGGCAACCCACTCCAGTGTTCTTGCCTGGAGAATCCCAGGGACGGGGGAGCCTTGTGGGCTTCTGTCTATGGGGTCGCACAGAGTCGGACACGACTGAAGTGACTTAGCAGCAGCAGCAGCAGACAGTCTTTTTCATTTTAATTGAAGTATAGTTGATGTACGCTGTTGTGTGAGTTTCTGTTGTACAGCAAAATGATTCTACATGTTGGCGTAAATATGTATATGTGTGTGTTCTTTTTCATTAGAGTTTATTACAGGATATTGAATATCGTTTTCTGTGCTGTGTAGTAGGACATTGTTGTTTATCTATTTTATACATAGCAGTTTGTATCTGCTACTGCAGTTACAAAGCCCTAATTTCTCCTTCCCTGACCCTCTTTCCTCTTCAGGAACCAAAAGCTTGTTTTCTATGTCCGTGAGTCTGCTTTGTTTTATTAAGTTCACTTGTATCATATTTTAGATCAGGAGCGGACAGTCTTGTAAGCAGTTATTACTGTGGCAGAAGATAGGTGGACAGGTGGAAGCTTCAGCCTGACTCAGACACTTCGCATCTGTTACTTATGGACAGGCACGCTGTGTTCTGGTACGAAGCGGAGCTGTTCTCAGCGCCTGTGCTAGGTGCTTACTGCCAGGCACGCCTGTCACTGCCACAGGAAGGGGTGGCTCTAAACAGCGCTTACAGTTCTCCTGCCAGGTGTCAGAAACCCTGGCACTGATTCATGAACCCTCTTCAAACATGTCTTAAAAGATAGCCTTCAAGAATAGGTATTTCTAAATGCTGCTTACAAATGTAAATAAATCAATTTAGTAAGTCCTAATGAGCAGCATTATCATTTAATGATTCTGAGGAAGTCTTTGTTGCAAACTCAGAGCATCCTGACCTACATTATAAATAGAAAGTTGTCATCAGCACTGCTGGGCTTTGCTGCTAGAGCCTCCATGTACGTGCGAGCCTTCTCCATTGCTGTGTCTTACTTGTTTCTGGTGGTCTGGGAGCTTTGTTAATTCTTCCCCCACCAGAACAATCGGGTCCAGGGAGACATCGTTCATCCATGTTAGTATCCAGAGACCACAGCATCCTGGAATTGAAAATTTCTTTTTTTGTTGTTTCCTGAGTCTGGTCACAAATCAATCACCTGGAAGTAATCACTTATTCATATCTGTGTAGGGAGCAAAATGTTACACAGGTAGCTCGTCAAGTACTGGGACTTCACACAAAATAACCTGATAGAGATTTTTCTAGTAGGTTAAAAATCTAGATTCTAAAAGCAAATATAGCCATCTATAATAGTTATAGTATTCTGTTCATGGTCTTTCTACCCAAAAAACTTCCAACATTTAGAAAGCAGTAGGTCGGGGTTTCTCCACTTCAGCACTGTGGACATTTTGGGCCAGATAATTCTTCGCTGAGGGGCTGTCCTGTGCATTGTATGGTGTTTAGCCAAATCCCTGGTCTCGACCCACTAGGTCTCAGGAGCTTCCCTCTACCTGTGACAACCAGCAGTGACTCCAGTCATTGCCACGTGTCCTCTGGGGATAAAGTCACCCCTGTTTGAGAAGCACCCCATTAGAGAATGTTAGCAAAGGGAAAGTGGATTGGCTTCTCTTCTAAACCCAGACTGTGGCTTGTAGAACTAAAATCGGGCCATTATTGGTTCAATCTTTTTTCTTTTAAAGAGAGTTAAAATTCCTTGTCTCCTAGGACCCTGTTACCTGTATTAGTAGGGATGGCCATGTGAATTTCTGTGGAGGCATATCGTAAGTGCGGGGGCTGCATTTTTCACCTGACAGTGACTTGTCACTGTCTCTACTGTTATCACTTGTCAGCGTCTCTACTGTTCTTTTCTCCTTTAGCCGTAGACTTAATTGGTTGAATATTTGCAACTATTATTCTATACACAAGTTTTAATTTCTTACAGAACTCTCTGTTCCATGTTGCTAGGTCACTTCACTCTGTTTTATGCCACATTTCCATCAAGAAGTATTTCCCCAGTTCACAGTCTGCCTGGTTGTGTGTTGTTGTTGTTTAGTTGCTAAGTTGTGTGCGACTCTTTGCAATGCCATGGACTGCTCTGTCCATGAGACTTCCCAGGCAAGAATACTGGAGTGAGTTGCCATTTCCTCCTCCAGGTTTTTTTTTTTTTTTAATATTTATTTACTCACTGATTTGGCTACACCAGGTCTTAGTTGCAAACTCGGGATCTTTAGTTGTGGCGTGTGAACTCTTAGTTGCAGCACGTGGGATCTAGATCCCTGCCCAGGGATCAAACCTGGGCCCTCTGCCTTGGGAGCATGGAGTCTTAGCCACTGGACCACCAGGGATGTCCCTCAGTGTCTCTGCTCGGGTTTGCCTTCTTTCCCTCGTTGGTTAACATACAGCTTCATCTTTCTTCAGCTGATAGGAGTGTTTTTTTTCCTGGCACATGCGTTTGCCAGCTAGATGAACATGAAAAGTGATTTGGAAAGCTCTTGCTTTATAACTCTGCTTTGAAAAATGATCCACCTCCGTACTTCAGTACTGTTCTTTTGAAAACCAGGTGCCAGGGTGGGTCATCGCTCCTTGATGAGATACTACAAGCAGCGGTTTGGCTTGTCGAGAGCTGTGGCGGTTGCTAAGAATCGGAAGGCTGTGGGCCAGGTCCTGCAGCAGTACAGAGCCCTGGGATGGACTGGCAGCACAGGTACGTCCGTGGGGACCTCCCGGGCCAGCCCAGGAACTTGCATTACACAAAGGGGCTTGGGTGACGTGGTTCTCTTCACTCTGTTCTTATGGGTCCTCTCTGGGGGAAACTTACCTTCTTGCCTATGACCAGTTGAGACACATATGGCGATAAACCCAAAGCTCTATGACTTAAAAATTTCATATTCCCCAGCACAGTAGCTTTTTAAAACTGCCTGTAAACCATTAACTTTTTTAGGAGGTATAATTGCAAAAATAATTGTTTAGTAATCATCAAAGGTTGAAATTCTGGAGGTTATACAGTGGAATTAAATAATGTCCTTGAAGCAATATAGTTTGAGCTGTAGAGTCAAACATGACTTACCTGATATTCTTATAGGTTCTTATACAAAGAGTCTGAGTAATTTAGTTAATCGAAGCCTCTGCTTTCTCACTGATAAAATGGAGGTGGTATTAATAATATCTACGTATAGAGTCGTGCAGGTTGAACGTCATAAAGCATGTATGACATAGTACATGCATATAATAAACGCCGGCTATCATCCTTCGTTTTGAAATTTTTCTTTAGAAAGCTTAGTAAGACTCAGAGGGCTAGAGCACGCTACTGAAATTGTTCAGCTTTGAAACATCATCAGTATGAAACTATTTAAATCTATTCTGAGGTCTGCTGAGTGCAGCTCGTTATGCTTGGATCTTTGAGGAGAACGTCAGTCCCTGAAAACAGGAGTGGGGAGAGGTGCTTTCCGACGGCCTGGAAAGCGCCGAAACCGAAATCCATTGTCAAGGCCTCTGTGTTCATGTATGCACATGGGTTCCCTCACTCGGGCTCCCTGGGAGCTGTGAGACCACTTAAACGTAGTGGACAGACTTCCTGTTAGTCTTGTCAGGAATTCCTGTCTGACTTGGTTTCTAATCTGCCTTTCTCTGTGCCTTTGGTCAGTGGGCTTCACCTTTTGGGCTTCTAGACCTTTTCAGGTGATGAAAACTGAAGAGGCATGTATATAGAGAGCAGTTCTGGTGCACAGTGGTGGGCGCACGGAACCCCCCAGGGCTCGTTGGATAGAGGCATCAGATAATAACTCCTGGTTAAATATTAGAACCCGCTTACCTGAAACCAGCTTTGATTCTCTGCCAAGTTGGGTTTTCTCTGATCACAGCTCACAGCCCTTTGCCTCATTCTCACCCCCTTCCCAACCCCAGGAGCAGCTCTGGTGCGCCAGCGGGACATGCAGTATGTCCAGAGGATGAAGTCGAAGTGGATGCTGAAGATGGGGATGAAGAACAACGCCACCCGGCAGATGCACTTCCGGCCCCAGGTGCTGTTCTGATCGGCCAGGGGCTGGGACGATGGCCCTCCTGCTGCCACTCCCCTGTACTTCCTCTGTCCTGACCTGATAATAAAAGCCAGGATCAAATTGGCTCTCCCGTGTCGTTTTTGGACAGGGTTGAGGGGTCATCTTCTCACCCAGTGAGTACTGTCTGCTGGACGCAGGCCCTGCCCTGCTCCTGAGAGGTGCTGTGTAGTGTCAGCTTGGAGCTGATTTAGGGCTGTCAGAGTAGCGTGGGGGACTCAGGACTGGCTTGTCTGCCCTGAGCCTGGCTTAATGTTCAGAGGAACACCTTGCTGTGTCCTGGAGCCGCGACCCGCATTAGGTGCTTTGAAGCTTCTGGGGGAGCAGAGTGGAGTGTCCCTCATTGGAATGTACTGTGGCTCCCGACATGGCGACGATCTGTGGGCACTTTGATTAAATCCAAGCAGAATAAAAAAGCATGTCAATGGCTGGCTGTAAAAGTTCTTTTGAATTTGTTTATCATTTATTTTTGGCGGTGTCGGGTCGTAGTTGCAGCGTGCAGGATGCTCATTGTGTCATGAGGGGTCTCGTGTTGCCGCACGGGCTCTGGAGCTCTCGAACTTGCGTAGTTGTGGTGCACGGGCTGAGCTGCCCTACAACATGTGGGATCTTAGTTCCCCAAGCAGGGATCGAACCCGGGGCCCCTGCACTGCAAGGGGGGGTTCCCAACCACTGGACCACGAGGGAAGAAGTCCCTCTTTATTTCTAACTGTGAGCCAGTGCTCCCTTTAGAGTAGGAAGAAAATAAATGTAAAATGTTGAGTTTTCATTTTAGAAACAAAAGCGATCTCAGGGTTCAATCTCTGAAGAGATGCTCAGTATAGGTGGTTTGGGGAAAAGGCCATGGTCTGTTGGAAATGAAAGTAAACGTGAAGTTCAAATCCACTGAGTGACCTTTCTGACTTTGGAAAGTGACTTGATCTTTAAAATCTGTGCAGTGAGGTGTTTATTACCTCACAGGTGGTGTGTGATGAATTAAATCAGTGGACCCATCAGTCACTCAGTCCCCAGCACAGACTAAGTGCTTCACGTTCTCCTGGGTGGAGCAGGGGCCCCGCTGAGTAAGGGGGTGTCTGGTCAGTGTGATGGTCTCCCTGAGGGGTGGGTTCTGAGATGCCCAGAGAGCGTACTTTACCGTACATTCACCAGCCCTTGATTGCTATGGAGACACTTATTTTTCTTTAAATCTTGGATGCAGAATTGAATTAATTTTATTTCTTTAGTACAGGGCTCACTGTCCAACGGTGGAGGGCTCCCTGGTTTTTTATTTCATTCTGTTTCCTAACATTCTCGTCACACAACAGTCCTCCACTCTGTGTCTGACATCTTTAAATCTATGTCCTGGGAAATGATACACTGCTTGGCATGGGGTATGTTTTTAATTTATACTTAATTGAATGTGGCCTTCCCAGGTGGCACAGTGGTAAAGAATCCACCTTCAATGCAGGAGACACAAGGGTTGCAGGTTTGACCCTGGGTTGGGAATTTCCCCTGGAGTAGGAAATGCAACCCACACCAGTATTCTCACCTAGAGAATCCCATGGACAGAGGAGCCTCGCGGGGTTCAGTCCCATGGGTTACAGAGAGTCGGTACATGATACTGTGCTATATAGTTCTTGTCAGTTTTGTTTTTCTTTCAGTATTTTTTGACTCAGCCTCATAAGCTTAATTCATCATGTAATTGCTGGGAGACATCCATGCTGTGTCCCCCACGCAGAACTTCCCTTCCCTTGCAGCTGACGTGTCCTTTCTAGCCTCTGGTCTCACAGCAGCCCTGCACTGTTGGTGTGCCTCATTTGTATAGGTACCCTTTAATTTTAAGACCTTTTTACCTCTTGAGTGTCGATGAGGACAGTTTGAAATATTTCATTGATTTATTATCTCCTTCCAGGCTTCAAAAGACCGGTTCTGATTTAAATTTGTGAAGGAATCCACTACACTGCTACCTACATCATTTTAATAACTTTTAAAACTTCAGTTTATGTGCTTTTCTGGAGTAAAATTCTACTTGGGAATGAAGGCAAAGAAAAAAGATTTAAACAACTCGTAGTTAAATAACATGAGAAAGGAGCTTGTTTGGGAGGGGGACTTCTTTGTGGTTCAGGAAACTGAGGACGTGTCTGATAATGAAATCCTCCCGTAGTTCTCTCCTCTGATGTGTCTCTGTCTGTCTCCGGGTGCACTGTGCCCCAGTCTGTCTCGTGTAGTTGGGCTTCCTGGGGCTTGCTGGCCCATTGCCACACAGCAGTTTGCCATCGGGCCTCCCCACTTCAGTCCTTTCAAGGCCACATGTTCTTTACGTGGTGTCTTAAGCACATTGGAGAAGAGGCAGAACCTGTCAGAATACCAGCTTAGAGTCTAAGGCAAAGCTGCCATCCTTCACCTCACACTCTGTCATTCTGAATTTCACTGCTTACAATGTATTGTTGACATACTGCTTTCCTTTCTCCAATTATTTATTCACATTTTTAAAATTAAATATTTATCCAAAGTAACTCCAAAGTATATTTTTACTAAATCCAAATTTTTTACTTCATTCTCATCAAGACTTCCTAATAGCGACTGTAAGATAGTTGTCTAAACTGACAGCGGATACAAAAGTAATCTTATTAGCGGTTCTGCATCAGGACTGAGTGAGCACTGGCTGCTGCAGCTGACTGACCGTGACTCAGGTGGACTCTTTCATCCTGGGAGTAACCCCAGGATCGGCTGGTCCTTGAAAGTGGATCTGTCTGTCTGTGGTTGAGATAACAAGACTGGGATCAAAAGTGACAGAGTGTAATCTCATCCCCTCTCCATGCATTTTACCCAAGTCCCATGCAGCTCTGCTGACGGGTTGCACTGCTCATCTGGTGATGGCACCGTGTGCTCTTCCTGCCTTGTGGACACTGCGTTTGTGTTTTATGGAGTGTAAAGTGCTTCACAGTGCCATTTTCTGTTTCTCCACAGTGAGGTGTAGGTAACATTTCTATTTCACATGTGAGAAAATAGATTTAGGGAAGTTTAATAGCTTTGGTAAGGAGACAACCAAAGGAAGCCAGAGATTTCTGGTCCAGTGTTCTTATTTAGATATTTACTTGACTGCTGCGGTCATGTGACTAAATTAGGGCCAATGGCTGTGAGTGGAGGTTGGATTCAATCCAAGTACAGATCATCTCTGACTTGGAGACAAACAGCATTTCCACACTGTGACTTTTTCTCCTCTGCCCACCTGGGGGTGAGCTGTTGCCACTCTCAGCTGTGCAGGTGAGGATGACACCTTAAGCAGAGTGATCGTGCGGAAGACACCAGGGTCTCTAAATGACATCATGGAGTGGAGCTGCCTTGCTGACCCGAGCTGGCTGGACTGTTATGCGAGATAAACTGAAGCCACTGTGTGGTAGCGTTTCTGTTACAGTTGCCTCGCTTACAATCCAACAGAGTAAAACCCCAGGGTAATGCTCATGGGACCTGGCCCAAGGCAACAGTATGTGAGATGCAATTGCTGGGTTCCTCTCTTTCCTCTTACCTTTGTTCTCAAAAAGAGGTGGGCTAGATTGTTCCGTTATGCAGGATTGGGGAACAGTGAGGAGAAAAATGATATGATCTTATGGGACTTGCTCAGGTCAATGTGTCCAACATGTCTCTTTTTAAAATTATTTTAAGAGAGTGTGTGTGTGTTAGTCACTCATTCGTGTCCAACTCTTTGCAACCCCATGGGCTGTAGCCCACCAGGCTCCTCTGTCCATGGGATTCTCCAGGTAAGAATATTGGAGTGGGTTGCCATTCCCTTCTCCAGGAGATCTTCCCAACCCAGGGATTGAACCCAGATGTCTCATGGAGCCCACTAGAGACTGAAAATGAATATTTTTTTATTAACCTTGTTTGGCAACCTTACAACATGCTTGTGGATTCTTTGACCCTGCTCCTATGGAGAGGTAGGGTCTGCCTCCCCTTCCTTTGATACTGGGCTGGCCTTCGATGACTTGCTCATAACCAATAAAATGTGGCAGGCGTGATGCTGCCAATTCCACGGATAATCACATAATGCAGTTCGGCTCCCACGTTGCTTTCTTGGCCCCTGACCATGGAAGAAGTCTGACCCCCACCTTTCCTGGAGGTCAGGCTGTGCAAAAGCCCAGGTGATGTGGAGAGGTCACTGTAGAGTGCTCTGGTTGATGGTCCCAGCTGAGGTTCCACTCAGTAGCCAACACCAACTGCCAGCATCCAAGGTCAGCATCTTGCATATCACACCCAGTCAAACCTTCAAGGGACTGCAACGTTCCTTGACATCTGACCATAACCTTATGACAGATCCCACCCCAAAACTGCCCAAATGAGATTTCCCCAAATTCCTGACTCATAGAGGCTGTGAGAATTTAAAAGACAGAAAATTGTTTTACACTGTTGGGTTTATACAACAGCAGTGATCAGCACACTTGACTGTTGTACCATCACATGTTTCACCCAGTTGGCATTTTGGTTTCCACTTGTCAACTTTCAGTTCAGTCAGTTTTCATTCCAGTCCCAAAGAAAGGCAATGCCAAAGAATGCTCAAACTACCACACGATTGCACTCATCTCACATGCTAGTAAAGTAATGCTCAAAATTCTCCAAGCCAGGCTTCAGCAATACGTGAACTGTGAACTTCCTGATGTTCAAGCTGGTTTTAGAAAAGGCAGAGGAACCAGAGATCAAATTGCCAACATCCGCTGGATCATGGAAAAAGCAAGAGAGTTCCAGAAAAACATCTATTTCTGCTTTATTGACTATGCCAAAGCCTTTGTCAACTTTAGGTGCAGTTTTTCTGTCAATATGGCTTTAAGGGCAAGGCCTTTACATACATTATTTTTATTACTTAATTTTTGTAATGTTCTTATCAAGTAGATGCAATTATTATTCCCATTGTACAGCTCAGGAATCTCAGGCATGGCTGCCAGGGTCTTGTGTTCTTCATCACTGTGCTTTTTATCAGCTGTGCTGCTTGAGTCATGGAATTTCAGGCTTTGGTGACACTCTAAACAGAATCAGATCAATTCCCACCACCCACCTCTTCCCTCCCATCTGGGTTACATACAAGAACCCGGGTGCTCTGGGTGGTGACACGTGACTCCTCTGTGGTATACGTCAGTAATTGACAGCATGGGAAAACCAGTATCTCCATGCTGGGCTCGATACTCACTACACGACTCAGCAAAATCAAACTTTTTTTCAGCTCTTTCAAACAACCTTTTATTATAAACTATTTCCTGAGAAAACATGATGCATTTCTTTGGAGGAAAAGAATGCTCACTTAGCATAGACCTACAAATATATTAAAAGCACTAAACTACACTAAAACATCAAGCCTGTTTGTTAAGGAAATCTACAATTTTGATTTTATTGAATAAGACCTCTAAATCCAAGGAGTTCATTATTATGTTAACTCCATGATATTTCATTATTAATGACCATATTTGATATTCCATCAGCAAATACCATCTTCATCTGGAGTAATGCGTCTCATACATGTTGCCCTGACCAAAAGCATCCATTTTCTAAACCCAGCATCTGCAAATGTGGAGAATAAGACTCTATAGAAGCAAGGGATTTTAGTGTTTGTGAAGAGATTTGCTTTCTTCTTAGTACTGGTGATGGGAATATGAAACTGACAGCAAATGGGAACTACTCTGACATTCATGCTTGAAGCATGAGCCCCCTTCCAAGATGTCTTTCCTATTTCTGATTCAATGAAGGAAGTCTATGTGGATAATTTGGTAGTGTCTTCTTTTTATTCATCTTGAAGCATGGGGGAGTTTTTCACAATATAAACATAAAAATATATAATATGTAAACATTCATAACAATGAAACGGAGCTTATTATGTGCAAGATAGTGCTGTGTGTACTCTAGATATGTTAGACCATCATCTTCTCACAAGTACGGGAGGTAGGTAATATTAATATCCCTAACTATCCAAGTGGGGAAACTGAGGCACTGACATCCCTTTGTTGTTGTTATTTAGTTGCTAAGTCGTGTCCCAACTCTTTGCAACCTCATGAACTGTGTCACGCCAGGTTTCCTTGTCATGTAAAAATTTAGCATCATAGTATTAAAATGTCCCCTCCTGGACCATGTCAAAATGCAGCAAATGTTTGTTAAAAGGAAGGGAGCAGAAATACTAACTTTTTAAACTACCGATGTTGATTTCAGTAGATATCGCCTCTGCAGTGAGGTGGGAGGATTTGATATTTCCTTTTATTTTCCTTCCTCCCTCCCTCCTTCCCTCCCTCTTTATTTCCTCTACTTTTACCCCTCAAAAATGGACTTTAATGTTTCTGTTCGACAGTAAACCACTGATACTTCATTGCCTTCATTACCTAGAATTCTTTCAGGAACAGCAGTTACAATCACAGCGTTTAGTTGAACCCAGGGCTTCTCCCAAGATCCGTAGTAACTAGTGTATGACAGTAAACCTGGGCTCATGGATGCCTATCTGGTTTCGTTACCATGGATAGACATATTCAACAATTCAATTATGTGTTGTAGTGGATACTGTGGTGTGCTGCCTAATCTCGCCTCCAGGACGGAGGCACTCCCCCAGATGCCAGGAGAGCTGGCCTCTGATATCTCACTGATGAGCCTGTCTCTGGGAATAGCCCTTAGCAGAAGTAGGCTGCCCTTCCGAAGGCCACACCTGCTCTGCATCCAGCGGCTGGTCCCCTTGCCTAGATTAGGTCCACTCTGATAGCTTCCCCAGCTTCAGAGCTCTCCATGGGACCGTCTGAGGCCTTCACTGCAACTGCATCATAGTTCAACTACTCCCACTATGGATTCCTTTTTCTTCTACTTCTTTATAGGTAAAGACCCCCAAGGCACTCCCCAGTTAAAAAAAAAAGTCCTGAATGTAAATCTCCATCTCAGAGTTTGTTCAAGAAAGCATAATGAAAGCCAATGGTGGTAGGAAATGTCCCAGGAAGCTCTTACGTGAGATCTGGAGCTGGGTTACCAGCTTATTGTTGTTCAGTCACTAAGTCATGTCCAACTCTGTGACCCTATGGGCTGTAGCACCCCAGGCTTCTCTGTCCTTCACTATCGCCTGGAGTTTGCTCGAATTCATGTCCATGAAATCAGTGATCCTATCTAACCATCTCATCCTCTGCCACTCCCTTCTCCTTTGCCTTCAATCTTTCCCAGCGTCAGGGTCTTTTTAGCATCAGGTGATCAAAGTATTGGAGCTTCAGCTTCAGCAATAGTCCTTCCAATGAATATTCCTTTAGGATTGACTGGTTTGATCTCCTTGAAGTCCAAGGGACTCTCAAAAGTCTTCTCCAGCACCACATTTGAAAGTGTCAATTCTTTGGTGCTCACCCTTCTTTATGATCCAACTCTCAACATGACTAGTGGAAAAACCATGGGGGTTCCCAGATGGCGCTAGTGGTAAAGAACCTGCCTGCCAGTGCAGGAGATGTAAGAAATGCAGGTATGATCCCTGGATCAGGAAGATCCTGTGGAGGAGGGCATGGTAACCTACTCCAGCATTCTTGCCTGGAGAATCCCATGGACAGAGGAAACTGGCAGGCTAAGTTCAGAGGATTTCAAAGAACTGGACACAACCGAAGTGACTTAGTATGCATGTGTGCACCTTTGTTGGCAAGCTGACCTCAGTGAACGAGAGCACCGTCTCTGGGGGTGGGTGGAGAACAGCGAGCCCCCAGTACTCTGTAGTCCTACAATTGTTAAAACCTTCACTGTGGTGTGACAGCCAGGAGGGAATGCATAGAAGGGCGCAGGATCTGTACATCTGAGAGGTTCAAGGGAAGTGGTAATCGTAGGTACAGTGGAATTACATGGCTGTTGCTGAGTGTTGTGGAATGACTTAGAGGAAGCGGTGAAAGGCTGGAGTGATTAATCACCAATCTAAGGCTAAGTGCGAGAGCCAAAAGGCTTTGAAGGTTTATAGAGAGACTCCCATCTCCTGCAGCCAGAGGCAGAAAAAAATGCCAGCATTCAACCTTGGACTTAATTAGAAGGCCAACAGAGCTCCAGAGAAGTTTGAATTTTTCAACCCCAGCAAGTCTGCTATGCCAAGGTCAAGGCCCTAATTGGGAATAAATGAGATGCTGAGACTTGAGATGCAGACAGCTGTGTTCATGCACTATCAAAAGTCTGGAATCTCCAAATGCCCTTGAACCCCCTGGGCCTGCTCCTCCCCATGAAAAAAGTTAGCTCTGCCCCCTTACTTGAAGATGAGGCAGCAGCCTGTCCACCATCAGCATGAAACCAGCTCCCAAGCCAAGATCCACCCCTACCTCCATCCCTGGACACTAGACCAGTAACCAGAATGGGGACCAGCAACTACACCCTATGGGTCAAGTCTAGCCTGTAGTCTGTTTTTTTGTACATAAAGTGTTATTGAAACACAGCTCTGCTCATTCAGTTACATCTTGTCTGTGGCTGCTCTTATGCCAGAGTGAGAGACTCAAATCATTGCAACAGAGTCTAAAACAAGACTGGCTTTTTACAAAGAAAGTTTGCTAACCCCTGAGCCTTTGACTGTGTGGATCACAATAAACTGTGGAAAATTCTGAAAGAGATGGGAATACCAGCACACCTGATCTGCCTCTTGAGAAATTTGTATACAGGTCAGGAAGCAACAGTTAGAACTGGACATGGAACAACAGACTGGTTCCAAATAGGAAAAGGAGTTCATCAAGGCTGTATATTGTCACCCTGTTTATTTAACTTATATGCAGAGTACATCATGAGAAACGCTGGACTGGAAGAAACACAAGCTGGAATCAAGATTGCCAGGAGAAATATCAATAACCTCAGATATGCAGATGACACCACCCTTATGGCAGAAAGTGAAGAGGAACTCAAAAGCCTCTTGATGAAAGTGAAAGTGGAGAGTGAAAAAGTGGGCTTAAAGCTCAACATTCAGAAAACGAAGATCATGGCATCCGGTCCCACCACTTCATAGGAAATAGATGGGGAAACAGTGGAAACAGTGTCAGACTTTATTTTTCTGGGCTCCAAAATTACTACAGATGGTGACTGTAGCCATGAAATTAAAAGACGCTTACTCCTTGGAAGGAAAGTTATGACCAACCTAGATAGCATATCAAAAGCAGAGACATTACTTTGCCAACAAAGGTCCGTCTAGTCAAGGCTATGGTTTTTCCTGTGGTCATGTATGGATGTGAGAGTTGGACTGTGAAGAAGGCTGAGTGTGGAAGAATTGATGCTTTTGAACTGTGGTGTTGGAGAAGACTCTTGAGAGTCCCTTGGACTGCAAGGAGATCCAACCAGCCCATTCTGAAGGAGATCAGCCCTGGGATTTCTTTGGAAGGAATGATGCTAAAGCTGAAACTCCAGCACTTTGGCCACCTCATGCAAGGAGTTGACTCATTGGAAAAGACTCTGATGCTGGGAGGGATTGGGGGCAGGAGGAGAAGGGGACAACAGAGGATGAGATGGCTGGATGGCATCACTGACTCAATGGAGTTCTGAGTGAACTCTGGGAGTTGGTGATGGACAGGGAGGCCTGGCGTGCTGCGATTCATGGGGTTGCAAAGAGTCGGACACGACTGAGCGACTGATCTGATCTGATCTGAGGAGAAGGAAATGGCAACCCACTCCAGTATTCTTGCCTAGAGAATCGCGTGGACAGAGGAGCCTGGTGGGCTGCTGTCCATGGGGTCGCACTGAGTCGGACTCGACTGAAGCGACTTAGCAGCAGCAGCAGCAGCAGCAGAGCTCAAGTCAAGTAATAATAAAACCCAGCAGGAGAAGCGCTAGTTCTGATAAGGGAGTAAAGGGAAAATACACTGAAGAAGATGAAGATCTTAGCCAATAAATACTAGCAGAAGTGGAAGAGTACACATGGGATTGAGTTCAGAAGGGCCTGGATTATTAGGATGGATAAAGGAGCGTTTCTCCACATGAAAGAACTCTCCTGACATATAGGGTTTATTAAACACTCTCTTGGTTGGCTCTTGGAAGCTTAGGAAAGCAATGACCATGCTAAGTGGAGGATATATGTGAGCAGTGCCTTGGCTGACACTGGAGAAAGGGATCAAAATTCTCCAAGAAGCAGGCACGCCAGAGTGGATATGCTCTGTATGACTGGAAAATCTACCGATCCACTGTGTTTTATAGGGGCACCCAGAGGATGCTCTGGTTACCAAGGCTGTAAGCAATGAACCGGTGAGAGCAACATCCTCTTCCCTGAGAGTCTCAGTGGGCTGACCTCTGCAGGCAGGGCTGATGCTATAAAAGATGCTGATACAGAATTGGGCTCCCTGGAAACAATGAAGATGAGATCTCAGTTTGTCAGAGGTCAGGTCATTATTGTTCAGTTGCTTAGTTGTGTTTGACTCTTTGCAACCCCAAGGACAGCAGCACGCCAGGTTTCCCTGTCCTTCACCCTCTCAGAGTTTGCTCAAACTCATGTCCGTTGAGTTGATGATGCCATCTAACCATCTTATCCTCTGTTGTCCCCTTCTTCTCCTGCCCTCAGTCTTTTTTCAGCATCAGGGTCTTTTCCAATGAGTCAGCTCTTCACATCAAGTAGCCAAAGTATTGGAGTTTCAGCTTTGGCATCAGTCCTTCCAATGAATATTCAGGGTTGATTTCCTTTAGGATTGATTGGTTTGATATCCTTGCAGTCCAAGGGACTCTCAAGAGTCCTCCAGAACCGCAGTTCAGAAACATCAGTTCTTTGGCTCTTGGCTTTTTTTATGGTCAAACTCTCACATCCATACATGACTACTGGAAAAATCATAGCTTTTAGGGCTTTGAGGTCAGGTAGCAGGAGCCTGGTAGGCTGCAGTCCATGGGGTCACTACTAGTGGGACACGACTGAGTGACTTCACTTTCACGCATTGGAGAAGCAAATGGCAACCCACTCCAGTGTTCTTGCCTGGAGAATCCCAGGGATGGTGGAGCCTGGTGGGCTGCCGTCTCTGGGGCTGCACAGAGTCAGACACGACTGAAGTGACTTAGCAGCAGCAGCAGCAAAACTTAAATATTGGAAGCAAAGAGGATGCAATTTAAACAAGTTAAGGGGCCCCTCACTCACAGAGAGCCATGAAGATGACCAATAGAACTTGATGTTGTTAAGGGCAGGAAGAAGAGTGGCTAATTAAGATAATGCTGACAATCCCCCCCAGTGATAAGTCATGGCCAACTTCCAGACCTGAGCTGGTCCTTCAACTTCAAAGCTGGCGCCTGAATGAAAGGCTGGTTTGAAAAAGGATCCTGCTATACCAAGGCAAGGGCATACAGTAATAATTTTCCTAGTCTTTATCCAAAGGTAACTACAAAAAGTTCCTTGGGTAACTATAGAGTGGCTTCCCAAAGATTTCAGAGACTCTTGGGCATGGCAGTTTTCATTGATATGCAGAGATTTTTGTGTTTCATCATGGCTCTTTACTCAAGTTGGGCCTAGTTGGCAGGGGTTAGGTAGTAAGATACCCAGTCTTGTCCACAGTGGGTTCTTTGGCTCCATGGGTCTACTTGGAGATCATTGGTTCCGTCTCTGAATGTGTCAGTAAATGGACATCCTTCAGTTGCCAGAATCTCTTCATTGTCTCTCTGGTTTGTCGAGTGAGCTGCTGTAGAGGAGAAGGCCACATGGAGGAGGACCCTGAGATGTTCCCACTATGGTTGAGAGAGTAGTTTAACAAAACTGTATCACAGATGGGGAGAGTGGCAGTGATATCTGCTCCCTTAACAGACTCCACACTGCCAGGGTAGTGGGCCCCATCAGGCCCCCATTTAATTTGCCACTCTGCCCCATGTGAAGCCAGTATCCTGGACTGTCCTGGTGGTGCAGTGGATAACCTGCTAGTGCAAGGGACATGGGTTTGATCCCTGGTCCAGGAAGATTCCACATGCCATGCCACAACTTCTGAGCCCAAGTGATGCAACTGCTGAAGCCCATGCACCTGGATCCTGTTCTCTGAAACAAGAGACGGCACCGACGAGAAGCTTGCTCCCCGCAACTGGAGAAAGCCAGTGCAAAAGAAAAAATAAATAAATAGAAAAGCAACGAAGACCCAGTGCAGCCAGAAAAAATAATAAATATAATAAACAAATAAAACCAGGATCCTAATCATTAAGAACAGACTTAGTGCATTACCATTGCTACATATCCAACCTGGCAGCACAGACTCCAACTCTGAGATCCCAGAGCTACGTCCTCCCCTGACAAACCAGTTACTTGTTAGCAACTTGCTGGCATGGGATCCCTTCAATCTGCCAGTGGCAATGACCAGAATTAATGCATATTCCAGGAAACACCTTTGCCTTTCCTGCCTAAATGGACTCAGTCGGAACTGCCATCCATGAGTTTGTAGGTTATTTGATAAACTGGCATGGGATTATATACAATGTGACCTTGGACCAAGAATCCCATTTAGTAGCAACTGGAGCCTACCTACACAGAAACACACCACCCAGAAGCTGCCTGCCTAATAGAGCCTTTGGAAGACACAGCTAAGGTGACAGCCTGGAGATGATACCCCAGGAGGACTGGGTAGCATTATATCAATGTCTGTTATATAGTGCTGTGCTCCCAATAGGTGGAATTGATTGGTCCGTAAAACAAAGATTGGAAGGAGGCCAGGCCCATTGACCATTACTCTCAATGACCTGCTTGGGGAATTTGTGTTCCTTGTCATTGCACATTTAGTCTCTCGGGCCCTGGTGTTCAGGGAGAGGTTGCTCCTATCAGGGGACACGGTGAGAATTGCATTCGGCTTGAAGCTACAGCTGCTGCCTCGTTACAGCCACATCCACTCACGTGACTCACTAGGCTGGTCCTTGGGACTCCCTGGCCACATTTTTAAGCTAAAAGAACAAGTAAAGCAGCTATGGCTTGACTTTGGTCATTTACCACCACGGCCATGTCCTCAAGGTCACCCCTTGAGGGCTCGGAGCCCTTAGAGATGAGAACTGGTTCACCCCCACAGGTAAGCTACCCTGACTAGCGGGGATGCTCTAGAAAGGATAGCTGGGAGGGAGACAGTGGTACCAGCTGTAGTGGCAGGAGCTGGAGTTCATCCCAACAATCTCCCTTCTTCTTAACATTTTCCTCAGAAAAAGGGATCATCCAGAATCACATGGAGGTAAGAGCCCCTGGAGGAGGCCATGGAAACCCACTCCAGTATTCTTGCCTGGAGAATCCCGTGGACAGAGGAGCTTGGCGGGCTACAGTCCATGGGATCACAAAGAGTTGGACACCAATGAAGCAACTTAGCATGCATGCATTCCCACATGAGACAAAATCAGTGTATATAGGAATTGGATTTGGAGGGCTTGAGGAGTGAACTGTAATAGATCTAGGGGGTCTCCCCTTCAGGAATGAAGCATTCATTGCTTAGGTAGTTGGAAGGGTTGACTGACTTCTGCAAAGGTACTCACCATGAATCCCGCTCAGAATAGCCCTCGGCCAAAGGGCAATGCTTCAGTCAAGGTTACAGCCAATTTCCAATGGCATCTGGAGATGGGCTTCTGTAAGGACACAAAAGGCCTGGCCCCCTCACCTCTATGAGGGCCTCCGAAGGGCCATGTCCACTTGCCATCTCCTTCTGGTATCACTAAGGCTCCTTCTGCAACTGCATCCCAGCTCAGCTTCTCCCTACACCCCATCCTGCCTCCCTCAGCCCTCAAATTAGGTATGTGAGAGCACTTTCCACCAAAAGCCCCTGTGTGTGACCTTCCATCTCAGAAGCTGGTCCCCAGGAACCTAAGACCACACTCTGGTTTAGGCATCTTACAAATGCATTTTCCCAGTTGTTGTAACTGGGGTTAAAATAGACCTGTGACTGCTGCTAAGTCACTTGAGTCGTGTCTGACTCTGTGCGACCCCATAGACGGCAGGCCACCAGGGTCCCCCGTCCCTGGGATTCTCCAGGCAAGAACACTGGAGTGGGTTGCCATTTCCTTCTCCAATGCATGAAAGTGAAAAGTGAAAGTGAAGTCACTCAGTCGTGTCCGACTCTTTGTGACCCCATGGACTGCAGCCCACCAGGCTCCTCTGTCCATGGGATTTTCCAGGCAAGAGTACTGGAGTGGGTGGCCATTGCCTTCTCCAAGACCTGGGACTAAGAGGGAATAATTTTCCCTTACAAATTGAGAATTAAAATATTCAGTAGTTTCATGCAGCAGAAAACCTTGTGCTGAACACAAAGGGCTCTGTTTCAATGGGAAGGCGTCTCCACACAGCATCTCATCTCTCAGTGAGCTTTTGGTGTTTCAATTATTTATTTTTTAATCAAGTTCTAATCTGTTGTTTGGATAGATGTTTCTGAAGTATTTTTTTAATGTAGGATCTCAGTCTGTCATTATATAGACTGTGTGGCAGATGGTAAATGGAATTAGTTTTAACCCCTGGATGCTGTTAGCTTGCTTCACTGTCTCCCTGGAAGAGAAGGGTTGTTAGAACTGTTCTTTTCTTCCCTCCACTCACAATTAATTTTGCTTCACTTTGGGATTTCCAGCATCAGATTTTGGGGAAAAAATCCAAACATCACCTTAACCTCTTTAAAGAGGATCACAGACAACAGATCTGCAAATTGATCTTCTCTTTCCACCTCCGAATTATTTCTTTGCAAAGAGAAAGACATGTTCACTAAGCATATTGTAGATTTTCAATTCACTGAATTTTTTTCTTGAACTGTTAGTTTTTTAAATATAAATTTATTTATTTATTTGTTTTTGGCTGTGCTGGGCTTTCTCTCGTTGCAGCGAGCAGTGTCTACTCTGCAGCTGTGGTGTACAGGTTTCTCATTGCGGTGGCTCCTTCTGTTGCAGGGCAGGGCTAGGGTGCTTGGGTTTCGGTAGTTGTGGCTCCTAGGTTCTGGAGTGTGGGCTCAGTAGTTGTGTCCATGGGCTTAGTTGCCCTGTGACAGGGATTTTCCTGGACCACGGATCAAATTCATGTCCCCTGCATTGCCAGGTGGGTTCTTAACCCCTGGACAATCAGACAAGCCCTAAACTGTTAGTTTTGATGGTTTTTCTATTAAATTTGTGGTGCTTTAAGTCCCAAACAAACATACTGTAGGTGATCCATTTTTTTTTTCAAATTTTCAATCATTAAATTAGATAATATTTGGAATGTTTCCAAATTTCAAATATATGTAAGAAATCAACATATTGATTATGGAGAGATTTTATGAGAGTTTTGTTTTCCTCAGATTGTTTATTTCATTACTTTCTAGTCCTTGGCAAGTTTGGAATTTCATTTCTATAGGTCTTGATGTCCTCTTAAACATCATTTATTAGTGTTAAAGTTTTTTATTAGGGAATTTCCCAAACATGCACAAAGGTAGAATAAATAGTGTAGTAGACCCCTGGGCACCCATTGTTCAGTTTCAACAAGGATCAACATTTTTCAAATTTTATTTATTTACCCATCTTTACCACCTCCTTTCTGCTCCCACCACACACACACACACACACACACACAATTTTTTCCTGGAATATTTGAAGAAATATCAGACACTGCATCCTTTTCCACATAAAATATTTTATCTGCATTTAATTAATATGACTTCAAAAATATAACACTGATATAAAAACATATGAGTGTTGAGTTGAGTGTTAGTTGCTCAGTTGTGTCCGACTCTTTGGGACCTCATGGACTGTAGCCCACTAGGCTCCTCTGTCCATGGAATTCTCCAGACAAGAATACTAGAGTGAGTAGCCATTCCCTCCTCCTGGGGATCTTCCCAACCCAGGGATCAAACCCTGGTCTCCTGCATTGCAGGCAGATTCTTTACAGTCTAAGCCACCAGGGAAGCTCTAAAATATCAGATCAGATCAGTTGCTCAGTCGTGTCCGACTCTTTGCGACCCCATGAATCGCAGCACGCCAGGCCTCCCTGTCCATCACCAACTCCCGGAGTTCACTCAGACTCACGTCCATTGAGTCAGTGATGCCATCCAGCCATCTCATTCTCTGTCGTCCCCTTCTCCTCTTGCCCCCAATCCCTCCCAGCATCAGAGTCTTTTCTAATGAGTCAACTCTTCGCATGAGGTGGCTAAAGTACTGGAGTTTCAGCTTTAGCATCATTCCTTCCAAAGAAATCCCAAGGCTGATCTCCTTCAGAATGGACTGGTTGGATCTCCTTGCAGTCCAAGGGACTCTCAAGAGTCTTCTCCAACACCAGAGTTCAAAAGCATCAATTCTTCGGCATTCAGCCTTCTTCACAGTCCAACTCTCACATCCATACATGACCACTGGAAAAACCATAGCCTTGACTAGACGGACCTTTGTTGGCAAAGTAATGTCTCTGCTTTTGATATGCTATCTAGGTTGGTCATAACTTTCCTTCCAAGGAGTAAGCATCTTTTAATTTCATGGCTGCAGTCACCATCTGCAGTGATTTTGGAGCCCAGAAAAATAAAGTCTGACACTGTTTCCACTGTTTCCCCATCTATTTCCCATGAAGTGGTGGGACCAGATGCCGTGATCTTCGTTTTCTGAAGCTTTAAGCCAACTTTTTTACTCTCCACTTTCACTTTCATCAAGAGGCTTTTTAGTTCCTCTTCACTTTCTGCCATAATGGTGGTGTCATCTGCATGTCTGAGGTTATTGATATTTCTCCCAGCAATCTTGATTCCAGCTTGTGCTTCCTCCAGCCCAGCGTTTCTCATGATGTACTCTGCATAGAAGTTAAATAAGCAGGGTGACAATATACAGCCTTGACGTACTCCTTTTCCTATTTGGAACCAGTCTGTTGTTCCATGTCCAGTTCTAACTGTTGCTTCCTGACCTGCATACAAATTTCCCAAGAGGCAGCCACCTGAATATTATTATACCCCAAATAATAATAAGATATTACATATTCTAATACCCAAGCTATATTCAGATGTCTCCAGTCATCTCAAATTTTTCTTTACGGTTGGTCTACTTAAGTAATAAGAATTAATGATGTTCATAAACGGCATGGTTGCCATATCTCTTAACTATTTTAATCTACGTGGTTCCCCCTCCCCTCTCATACCATTGAATTTGTTGGAGAAATCAGATTACTCATCCTTTATAGAATTGTACCCAGTTCTAGAAATGTATAGTTACTTTTATATGATGTTTCTAACTTGCTCTTCTGTTCTTTGTGTTTGCTGTAAACTGGTAGTTAGACCTGAGACATGATTTGATTAAAGTTCAGATGTTTTTTGGGGTCATATTATTTCTTAGGCTGTATACTTTCCATGGAATCATATCAAGAGCTTAGGAAATCTGAATATCCCACTTTCAGAAATATCACCAATTCGTCCAGGTGGTGTCAGAATGTCCTGTGAGTTTAAGAACATTTCACCTATAATTTTAGGATTCACTGATGACCATTGCTTAGATGCAGAGTTTCATTAAGGATTGAATTCAATTCTCTTGCCAGTTAGTTAGCCATAATTAGTCAGCAAATTAGCCATGATTCTCTGCATTAGTTAGCCATAATTCTTCTATAAAGAATAATTCATCCTCATCAGTTTCTTGGCTTCCTCGAAACAGAGTTTGTATAGGAAACGCAGGCCAATTCTTTATTCTTTCCATATATTTATCAATTTCCAGAGCAATGAGTTAGTGCCCTTATGACATCCAGTGGAAACTAGTAAGTTTAAGAAAAGTATCATGAATTACATATATAAATAATATTTTAACTGAGTGTGATTACTATTCTTTTAGTAGTCATGATGTTCCATTTTGCCCAATGGGCTCTCTTTCAAGTTGGCTTCCTTTTGACACTGTCTATTTAGTCTTTAATAGCTTCTTGCTTTTTTGCACTTTGAGATGCCCCAAGTTCATCTTGTACATTTCACATTCCATATAGATTCTCAAAAGGTGATTTATGGGATCAAAAGGAATAGCTATCTTTAAGGCTGTTTGAAATAGTAGAAGGTGGCTTTATAGGTGGTTAGAACATGATAAGAATCCTAGCTCTGGGGACCTAGAAGAGGTTTTATCTCACAACATAAGGATAATACGAACTCATAAGGAAGAGGAAGTTAAAATAACATACAGAATTATTTTATTATAGCATTAAGTGGAAAAAGCAGGCTTCACAATTTTATTAAAAAAACACATGAAGACAATATTGTGATCAAATATACTAACATGTCAATAGTGATGTCTCTTGATGGTGAGACTACAGGTCATGTATTCTCTTGTTTATGCTTCTAACTCTACTGTTTCACATAACCTAGAATGGAAAGAAATAAGGTAACTTCATTCAAAGAAAAATAAACCTAGAAAATAAATCCTATAGTGCTGATGCAGATTCATTTGGGATATGATTCGTTGCATACACTTTTTGTATCTCTCATGGTCAATTTAATCCCCTTGTCCTTTAATAGGATTTAATGCAAATTCTTTAATAAAGAAAAATACTGATGTACCTACCCTCTGCCATCTGCCTCATTTCTCTGCACCCTGTTCTATTGATTTCAATAGACCAGGTCAAAGCTGAGCATGCCCTGCTTTCAAGGATAACCTCTGAGGGCCTCATGCTCTCTGCCTCCTTCTCCCAGGGGATAGCCTGTAGGTTCTGGGGTGACAGCTGATGGCAGAGCAGTAAAAACAGGAAGTAAAATAAAATCTCCATTTGACACACTTATAAATCAGCTTTCCTATGGGACACAGTTGTTGGTGTTGGTGCACAATGAAAATGGTCTTATTGATCAGAAAGCTAAACCAACTGTTCTTTATACACCTGAGAATTCAGATTGACTCAGAGTGACTTGTCAAGGATGAATTCATCTGTAATTCTTTAAAACTATGGCAAATGATGAAAACTTGTGGGGAAGATATCTGCAGAGTATTCTGATCTAGGATTCAATCTGCTTTTCAGGAATGATGTTTTGCTCTTGGAGTCAAGGATCCTAATTTTTTCTTTTCAAATGGTTGATAAAGTTCTACAGATTTGAGGTTTAAGGGAGGATGATAATATTAACATCTTTCTTTGTTATTTTTTCTATTTATATATCTTATTTCCAAGGAGAATTCTTGATTTTTTGAGTCAGTGTAGGCTAAGTCTGACATTGGGGAAACCTGACTACCATGATCAACTCATTAAATTCTGAACAGTGACTTGCCTTGGACAGGTCCTCAGATGGCTGTAAAAGAAGAAACATGTAAAATGAAGTGTCCTGGAAATTGACAATAAATGGGAAGGGTTGTTTTTTCTCTATTCTTTTTCTTTGTGTTCCCCTCATCAATGAGCTGATTTAGATGCTGATCTGTAGATGAGCTAAACCCAAGTATTTGGTATCTGAACTCGTCACTAAAAGCGTTGCTTCCTTGGGACGTTCCTGGCATCCCAGTGGTTAAGCTCCTCTGCTTCCACTGCACCAGGCGCAGTTCCATCCCAGGTGGGGGAGCTAATATAAGATCTTGCGTGTCGATCCCACACACCACACAGTAAGGCCGAACGAAGAAGTTAAAAGTGTTGCTTCCTTCAACAACACATCTTTAGTGAGCCCTCATTCCTGATGCAGGGTCTCTGCTGAGTGTTAGAAAAACGCTGCTGATGGAGATAGAGTGCCTGTTTACAGAGCCCTCCCAGCCTGGCTGGCTGGGCCTGGAAATAAGAGATTAGCGTTGGCTGCACCAGGTGTGATGTGTGATAGTACTCGGGACAGTGTATTAGCCAAAGAAACAGAACCCACATACCTCTTCCCCACCCCTCATTATTTTAAGGAATTAAGGCATGCAACTGTGGCAGGCTGGTGAGTCTGGCATCTTCAGGGCAGGCAAGCAGGCTTGAGACCCAGAGGAGTTGGGGGTGCGGTCTCAAGTCTGAAGGCAGTCCTGAGACAGAACTCCCTCTTCCTTTTTAGGAGGAATATCAATCTTTTTTTTTTTTTTCTAAACTTGAGGCCTTCAGCTGATTGAATGAGGCCCACCTTCTCATTCTTTTTTTTTAACTATTTATTTGGCTGTGTCAGATCTTAGTTGTGGCACTCAGGTTTCTCTCTAGTTATGGCAGAAATAGTCCCACAGCACATGGGATCTTCGTTCATTGACCAAGGCTAGAACCTGCGTCCCCTGAATTGGAAGGCAGATTGGTAACCACTGGACCACTGGGGAAGTCCCCACCTGCTCATCTTATGTCACAAATTCAAGATGCAAAATGATACACAACAAAAATGAGTATCCCCCTCACTCCTGACCTTATGCCACCCCAGGCCCTTCCGCAGACAAAGCAATGATTATCAATTGTTGATTTCCTTGTAGAGATATTCTATTCACTGATGAGCAAATGAATACAGATTATTTTAAAACGATATGCCAGTGATAACATCTTGCTTTTTTTCTAGCTTGAAAAATATCTTGGAGATTGTTCCACTTGAATTTAGTTAAAGCTGCCTTTGTTTTTTATAGCTACATACTATTCCATTGAACAAATATACCATAATTTTTTAGTAGGTCCTCAACTAGGTTGTTTCCAGTCCCACACTAGGACACACAATATGGTCATAAATATCCTGGTACATACACCCTCTACCCCCATTCTTTAGGATAGATTCCTAGAAGTATAATTACTAGGTCCAAGGGGACATGTATTTGAAATTCTGACATACTAGCAAATTGTCCTCCAGAGAGGCCCTGCCAGTTAACACATCCACAGCTGGTTCTTTTCAGACCCAACTTGCAGATGCCCAGACATAAATCACAGGCATTATTTTCAAGGGTGTTGATGGATTTTGATCCATTCTCTCCTTTGCCTCATGCCCCTGGTCCATTCACTACCATTTGGGAATCCGCTGCCTAGGGTGTAGCCTGAGGAAAGGAAACATAGCAAAGGGAATTGGTCTGTGGAGATAGCAACACCGGAGCTGTACACGGTGACTATTTGGC
The DNA here is from genome assembly GCF_027580195.1 of Bos mutus. NCBI lineage: Eukaryota > Metazoa > Chordata > Mammalia > Artiodactyla > Bovidae > Bos > Bos mutus. The sequence continues at coordinate 56,596,936 of NC_091636.1, forward strand.
TTTGATCAGTTACAGCAATGTAGGTCTCCACCTGGTGACTTGCCAAGACCACTCAGCTCACAGGTGTCAGTAGTAGAATTTGAACTCTTAATCAAGTTCCTGTTCAATTAAACTTACGATTACCAAGGGGAAAAGGGGGAAGGAATGAACTGGGAGATTGGGATTGATCTATACACTACTATGTATAAAATAGGTTAACTAATGAGAGCCTAGTGTGTAGCACAGGAAACTTGACTCAATGCTCTGTGAATACCTAAATGGAAGGAAATTAAAAGACACTTACTCCTTGGACTTCCCTGGTGGCTCAGATGGTAAAGCGTATGCCTACAATGCGGGAGACCCAGGTTTGATCCCTGGGTTGGGAAGATCCCTTGGAGAAGGAAATGGCAACCCACTCCAGTAGTCTTGCCTGGAAAATCCCATGGACGGAGGAGCCTGGTGGGCTGCCGTCCGTGGGGTCGCTAAGAGTTGGACACGACTGAGCGACTTCACTTTCACTTTTCACTCTCATGCATTGGAGAAGGCAATGGCAACCCACTCCAGTGTTCTTGCCTGGAGAATCCCAGGGACGGGGGAGCTTGGTGGACTTCCATCTATGGGGTGGCATAGAGTTGGACACGACTAAAGTGACTTAGCAGCAGCAGCAGATAGCATATTCAAAAGCAGAGACATTACTTTGCCAAAAAAAGGTCTGTCTAGGCAAGGCTATGGTTTTTCCAGGGGTCATGTATGGATGTGAGAGTTGGACTGTGAAGAAAGCTGAGCGCCAAAGAATTGATGCTTTTGAACTGTGGTGTTGGAGAAGACTCTTGAGAGTCCCTTGGACTGCAACCAGTCCATCCTAAAGGAGATCAGTCCTGGGTGTTCATTGGAAGGACTGACGCTGAAGCTGAAACTCCAATACTTTGGCCACCTCATGCAAAGAATTGACTCATTGGGAAAGACCCTGATGCTGGAAGGGATTGGGGGCAGGAGGAGAAGGGGACGACAGAGGATGAGATGGTTGGATGGCATCACCGACTGACTCGATGGACATGAGTTTGGGTAAACTCTGGGAGTTGGTGATGGACAGGGAGGCCTGGTGTGCCGTGATTCATGGGTCACTTCTCTCTTGACAAAGAGTCAGACATGACTGAGTGACTGAACTGAATTGAACTGAAATGGAAGGAAATGTAAAAAAGACTGGATATATATATTTGGGGGCTTCTCTGGTGGCTCTGCAGTAAAGAACCCACTTCTAATGCAACAGACATGGGCAGGAGACTTGGGTTCAATCCCTGCATCGGGAATATGCCCTGGAGAAGGAAATGGCAACTGACTCCCTGGGAAATCCCATGGACAGAGGAGCCTGGAGGGCTACCATCCATGGGGTTGCAAAAGAGAGACAACTGGGTGACCAAAGAGCAGCAACATAACTGATCCACTTTGCTGCACAGCAGAAACTAACATGACAATGGAAAGCAACTATACTCCAATAAAGATTAATTTGAAAATACACAGACTTTGACAAAAATAAAAAAAATGAGGCAAAAAGAAAAATTCAAAGAAGTCCTGTCTATTTAAACTAAAATCAAATTTCTTTAAAGACTGTTTAGTCTTTGTTTATATCAGCTCAAGTTGTAGAGAGAATGAAAACATATTATTATGTTACAAGGAGAGATTCTCACACTGGAGACCACCAACATATGCTAGAGGATTTGTAAGTTTTCTCTGAGAATGTAAATATTTTACGTGTTTATTTCAAACACAATCTTTAAGGAAGAATATAAACATAAAGTCTTAAATCCCCAAAATAGTTCTTGTTCAACTCATGACCTCTAGGCATCATAAATACATGACCGTGTCTCAATGAACTGATTCATCTGCATCATTGATGATGAGCTAATTCATATTCATCCTGTAAAAGCTGATTCATGTGTATTTGTGATGGTCCATATGTCTCATTTATGAACTGGTTCACGCGTGTTGTTTAGGATGGTACCTGGGACTTAGTAAGCACTCAGTGAACACTAGCTATTACTGTCCTTCTGGTTCCTTAGGAAGTGGGTGTGGAATGTGTATGGTGGGGGGACACTGGAGGAGACTAGAGGAGGCTGGATGCTGCTGGGGATGGGTCTGGAGCCCCAGAGAGGGCTAGGATGCCCTCCTGCTCCTCCTAGCCATGTAATTCAAGCAACTCCAGCTTTGTAGCAGCATTTGAATCGTGGGGGCCGAGGACCATTTTTCTTAATTGAGCGAGAGCTAATGAGAGCTGTATTTCTTTGAATCTGCCCATTGGATGAGAACAAACATTAATTACTGCAGGGCTGGAAAGGCCAGATACAATATACGGAAGAGAGGACATCTTCTCCCATCAGTTATAAAGTGATGTGCAGGGGACCCGAGCACTTTCCAACAGCGAAAGTCCATCACTGGCTGTGGTGTTAAATACAGAGCAAAGGCCCCATAAATGGTACCCACGTGTGAAGCAATTTAACGTGGGCGGCCCTAGCAGCCATGCTCCAGCAGCCGCCTCCGTGGGAGCTTTCAAGCCTCAGCAACTTGCAGGATGACTGAGGAATGATAATGCTCTGGCTTCCTTTGTGGACACAAGGAAGCCTGCAGAGGAGGAGCTGGCGTCTCCTAGCTGAAGCAAGATCCTGATGGCGTGGTCACCTGGGTCCCCAGGGAGGGCAGGGCTGGCTCTCCCCCGCCAGCTCCCTCTGCCCCAGGACCCTGTGGTCTGCTGGTGGCCGCAATTAGATACCTTCCATGCACCTGACAGGCAACCCCGGGCTCCCAGGAAAATAGTGACCTGGCTGCTGCTTCTCTTTCTTTTTCATCGTAAACGCAACCTACCATTTCATGTGTCCCAGCTCCCATCTCACCAAAAGCCAGTCTCCCTGCTCCAGTTTGGGAGCCCAGAGGGTGTTGCTAAGTCTTGGGGACTCAGCGAGGTTGGTGGTTATCCTGAGCACATCTCTGAACTGATGCAGTTGGCTCGGTTTATAGTAATGGCTGGGTTCCTCCATGCTATGCTAGTGGGAAGCAGAGGACAGGGTACAGGGAAGGCGTGGAGGAGGGGTAAAGGAAGTGCTGCTGGGTTTCTCATTCTCCTCTGTGACCATTCCCTTTAAAAGCTGGAAACCTGGGTCCCCTGGACCCCAGCACCCATCTCTCCAGAGCAGATCCAGGGCCTGTTGGACCCTGGGTGTGTCTGGTGTGTCCAAGTGAGCAGCACCTTCTGGCTCACTCCATCAGCTCCACTGTCCTGGCCAAGGGGCCACTGAAGTCCCTGTTCCCAGGCCTCCCCCAGGTCCTGCTCCACTTCACGTCTCTGGGTTCCTGGGAGGACCAGGGCATGTTGTCTCATGTCGCAGCACCGCTGCCTGTGGAGTTGAGGCCATGTGGTTAAGAGGCCATGTGGCTCAGTGGTTAAGAGTTTGACGCTCTCTTTTGGAATCTGGGCTCTCCCTCTTACTGTGTGTCTTTGAGGCAACTGCTTACCCTCTCTGTGACTTAGTTTCCATATCTGTAAAGTCTGGATCATAGCAGTACCTCCCTCAAGGATGGTCAGAATTAAATGACATCTTGTATGTGGAGTAAATGGAACAGTACCTTCTATATAAGCAGCCCCTGGTCCCTGATCCCACCTACTTCATGCTTTGACCTAAGATCTCTTTCTTGGGGCTCAGGTCTAGTCTGGCTGGACTGGGGGTGGGGTGGGCAGGGAAGGAGGGCTCTGCCTTGTGGTCCACATCTCATCCTGACCTCTTGGCTTTGCAGTAGCAACTTTCCCCTCCTTGTTCTGGTACAAAAGAAGTTCAGAAGCTCCCAGGTGTGTCAGCCTTGGGGGCTGCCTGTGTGAACCAGGCTGGCTTTGCTAGGCCCTGTGGACAACCTTAGATCATTTGGGGTGTCCTCTGTAGGCCAGTGCACACCCTATGGGACCTTCTCACCCATCTTACCAGCCAAAGCCCATGGGTCGCATTTGAGTTGCATTTCTAAGTGTGTTGCCATGATCACCAAGATGACTCCCGAGCTGGGGGAGAAGAAGAGCCTTTACAAATACCCTCACCCCTAGTTAGTTTCTGCTGGAGGCTGGCAGGCTGAGTCGATAGTTATTGGCTCCAGAGGCAGATCCCTTCCTTAGGTCTCCACACACACCCTGATGGTAAGAATTTCTTCTCGGTATTAGGTGGTGTTAGGAACTCCTGATCAGGAGGAGCATTCTCCTCTGTTAAGAGAGAATCGGGGGAAGTTTTGGTCTTTCTGGGCTCCTGGCTGGGCCCAAGATCCTGGATTTTGACTCCAGGAATTTTCCAGTCCTGATGAAGTTAGCAAGGATGGTGAACATGAATTATTTGCCACTTTTTTGTGAGTGTATGAGGGTGTCAATTATGATTTACATTTTTATTAAACAATCCTTCTTTAAAAAAATTAGTTTACTCCTTTTAAAATTTTATTTTGATGATTTCATTAATTTATTTGTTTATTTCTTGGCCACACCGACTGGCATGCAGAATCTTAGTTCGATCAGGGATCGAACCTGCACCCCTTGCATTGCCACCACAGAGTCTTAACCCCTGGACTGCTAGGGAAGTCCAACTATTAAGCAATCTTGACTATTATTCCCTTTGTTTATATCTTCCAATGATTATTTTAACCTCTCTTTCATCTTTGCCTTTTGACTTATTATTACTTTCCCCTATCCTTTTAAAAAATAGTCTTATTGAGGTCAGTTGATAAAGAACTGCATGTATTTAATGTGGACAATCTGATGAGTTTGAACATCTCGGAACACCTGTGATTCCATCACCATGATCGAGACAATAGACTCAGCCAATACCTCCCAGAGTTTCCCTGTGTCTCTCCAACCCCACCAGCCAGTTGGTTTTATATGGTAAGAAAAAGGTCTTTATTATGTGGTTCCCTCTCTTTTCACATTAAAATATCGTATTTACCGGCAGTCATTTGATTTGGACTTTTCCTCTGTCCACGGAAATTTTTAGGCAAGCATACTGGAGTAGGTTGAAATTTCCTCCTCCATAGGATCTTTCCAACCCAGGGATTGAACCCACGTCCCCTGCATCTCCTGCATTGGCAGACGGATTCTTTATCATTAGCACCAGCTGGGAAGTCCTTGGACTTTTAGTATTGTTAAAAAAAAGACTGAGGCATATCACAGATTTTAAGAGATTTTTGGAACAAAAATCTATTTGAATTGGGCAACCTCAAACTGGAACTGGTTAGAAATGCTGTGCTGACAGGATCAGGGGAGAGAATTATACAGAAACAACAGGAACAAAGTGAGAAAATGATTGGTTGGCTGTAGCCTAAAGCCTAGTTGGCTATTTGTGTTTGGTTGTCCTTAGATTTTGATTTCAAAACTTGAGGCCTTTACAGGTTTGGAATGCCGTTGGCTCACACAGGCTGCCATGGTCTTGGTGCCACCTCTGTCTAACGGCCTACTTGTCTAACTGATTTAAAGATATCAATTAAATCCAATAAAAATGGACAATGATTAACCATCTATATTTATTTTAAAAATGAAAATACCTTTTATTTAAAAAATAGATTTCCATTGAAGACTAAACGGAGCATAATCTCTGCTTTAAGGAGGTGAGTCCAACAGTTTAGAAACCAATAATCTGGGGATAAACTCCTCTCCCACCCCACACACACTCTCTGCCTCTCTTTTGGGTTTTTTTTTTTTTTTCTCTTTTTCTTTGTTTTAAACTTCTCTCTCACGAACACACACAATAACTGATAGACTGATGTTAATGGATGATTGTTTTTTCCAGCTCAACTGGGGTTCTAGGGTAGAGATAGAAATTTGGTCTATGGGGATCTCAATATATGGACTGGCTGCTCTCACTAGCAACATGCCCCTGGGAGCTCCACTTAGTTGCTCTGGGCCTGAGTTTCCACGTCTTTAAAAAATACAAATGTGACTTCTTATTCTATAAGATCACTTCTATTCTTTCACCATAAGACCTCCAACTTGCAGTGGCCATTTATCCACAAGCCACAAAGGCAAGGGCTTATTTGCATACAAATAGAAGGCTAACCAGGAGATGCAGATAAAGGCCCTCACAGTCTGGATGGTCTGTGGGGACACCATCCTTCGGGAGGTGCCCAGATAGGACCAGCTCAGGCTGGAGACATGAACCGAGCTGGAGCAGCAGGGCGATACCAGTTATCGCGGGCTCCAGGTACACTAAGCAGTCTCAGAATCTTCAGTGCTTAGCTTGGGGGAGGCCTTATCACTCCAGCCCTGGAATTTGGAGCCATTATCTACCAGAGCAGAGGGAGTAAAAATAATGTCTGGGCCTGATGGACAGCGGCTAGCAGCCCTTCACACAATGACCTTGATTGCTCACAGAAGGGTGTCTTGGAAGAAATAAGCCAGGAGGCCAAGATAGAATGTTCAGGACCTTTGGGATATCCCTGGGGGCACCTCGGGAAAGTTCCTTCGACTCCCTGCAACTGAGTTTTAGTCTTCATTTTGTAACCAGTTATTATTTGACTTCTTTTCTCACTGTGCTGTTACAAGAATAAAATAGAATCATGTGGCAATGGTGCTTTGGAAAATTAGAAATTGGGTCCATATAAACCATCAGTTTTCAGGCAACCCGTATCAGTGTGTATTGTACGCACTATCCTGTGAATGGTAGTAACCGCCAACATTTGTAAAGAGCTCACTATGCGGCAGCATTGTTGTGGGTGTTTTAAATAAATCAATGTTCTTAATTCTTAAAACCTGTGAGATAGGTGCCACCACTGTACCCATTTAAGAGATTAGAACATGGAGGTAAAGGGATTTATCTAAGGTTACAGCTAGTATGTGTTTCAGCTGAGGTTCCAACTCCCTCTAGAACCTGCCCTTTTAACCACCAGGTCATACTCCCCTCAATAAAAATGGTGATAAGGCAATTTAGAAACATCCTTTTATGCAATGTACCTTGTATTTATTTGAGATAATATTATAATCTTGAAATATATTTTAGTTAATATTATGTAAGTATATTCCCATGTCTTTAAAAACTATTCTTAAACATAATTGAAGGGCACATATTGTTATATTGAAAGGAATTACTATAATCTACTTAACCCATGATTCAATATTTGTTTTTTTTCCATTACAAGTAATCTTAATAAACATCTTTTCTATAATTTGTATCACTCCTCAAAAGTGAAATTTTTGTGTTTAGAAAGTGTTTATATAATTTTATTTAAAAATTATTTTATGCAAATTTTCAAGTGAAAAAAGTGAAAGTTGCTCAGCCACGTCCAACTCCTTGTGACCCTATGGACTACACAGTCCATGGAATTCTCCAGGCCTTGCAACCCCGGGGAATTCTCCAGGCCAGAATACTGCAGTGGGTAGCCATTCCCTTCTCCGGGGGATCTTCCCAACCCAGGGATCGAACCTAGGTCTCCCGAATTGCAGGAGGATTCTTTATCAGCTGAGCCACCAGGAAAGCCCAGGGAAGCAAAATTTCAAGTATATCAAAAAGTAGGAAGAATTATCTAATGAACCCTGGCTTCCCATCACCAGCTCCAACAGTCATCCACACCCAGAAAATCTTGTTTCATCTATTCCCTCCCCGTTCCAAGCTATTGTGAAGCAAGTCCCAGATGTTATTTCACATGAAGATATTTCAGGATGCATTTCTAGAGGACAAGGCTTCCTTAAAAAATACCTGCAATATTGTTGTCACACCTAAAATTTTTCATAATAATTCTTTAGTATTGTCAGATATCCTGTCAATTCACATTTTCCTTGTTATTTTATATATTTCAATCAGTACCCAAATTAGTTCCACTTATCAATTCAGTTCAGTTCAGTAGCTCAGTCATGTCTGACTCTTTGCGACCCCACGGATTACAGCACACCAGGCTTCCCTGTCTATAACTAACTTCCAGAGCCTGCTCAAACTCATGTCCATCGAGTCGGTGATGCCATCCAACCATCTCATCCTCGTCCCCTTCTCCTCCTGCCTTTAGTCTTTCCCAGCATCAGGGTCTTTTCCAGTGAGCCAGTTCTTTGCATCAGGTGGCCAAAGTATTGGAACTTCACCTTCAGCATCAGTCCTTCAGGACTGATTTCCTTTAGGATGGACTGGTTTGATCACCTTGCAGTCCAAGGGACTCTCAAGAGTCTTCGACAACACCACAGTTTAAAAGCATCAATTCTTTGGTGTTCAGCTTTCTTTGTGGTCCAACTCTTACATCCATACATGACTACTGGAAAAACCATAGCTTTGACTAGATGGACCTTTGTCAGCAAAGTAATGTCTCTGCTTTTTAATATGCTGTTTAGGTTGGTCATAGCTTCTCTTTGATTAGGTAATACTTTTTAAAATTTATTATTGAAATACAGTTGATTTATAATTATATATATAATAATTATATATAATATATAATATATATTATATATTTATAATTGTTGATTTATAAAAAATTTATAAGTTTTAGGTAGACAGCAAAGTGAATCTGTTTTACATATTTACCTAGAGGGACCATCCAAGATTCAGGCAGGAAATTCTTCCATCCTTCTCTTCATCTAGTCCTGAGCCCCTGGAACAATTGGTGTTGGCTGTTTACCCAACAGCAAACCTATCCCTGCCTCTGTCCCTTGGCTTCTTATTTCTTGCCAGATCCAACTTCCCACCATGATATACACAAGCCAGATATGTTCCTAAATCACCTTGATGATTCTCTTGAAGCCAGTCCTGGCTGCAGGGAACTAAAAGGAAAAAATGCTGTATGTATATGTGAGGGATGTTAAGAAAAGTTGATTTCCTAATAAAAAGAGAGAATCCTTTGGATGGCAAGGAGATCAAACCAGTCAAGTCCTAAAGGAGATCAACCCTGAATATTCATTGGAGGGACTGGTGCTGAAGGTGAAACTCCTATACTTTGGCTACCTGATGTGAAGAGCTGACTCATAGGAAAAGACAAAGATGCTGGGAAAGATTGAAGGGACAAGAAGAAGGAGGTGGCAGAGGATGAAATGGTTAGACGGCATCATTGGTTCAATGGGCATGAATTTGGGCAAACTCTGGGAGATAGTGAATGACAGGGGAGCCTGGTGTGCTGCAATCCATGGGGTGGCAAGGAGTCAGACAGGGCTTAGTGATTGGACAACAATAAAAGAGATTCGTAAGAGGAAGTACCAATATTTTCCACTGGATGTGGTTATAACTGTGGGTGATGCCTGGCTCTGCAGCAGTCCTCTTGCAGTCCCAAGAAGGGACATTCCAATACTGGGAAGTGCAGATCAGAAGGATAGAAAGAGCCTGAGAGGCTATCCCTGAACTGTCACAGCAGTCTGGGGGATTACCCTTCCTCTGAGCTTCTTGGTTTATGAGATAGATGTCATTGTTCAAACTACTTTCGAGTGATTAGCTAGGAACCTGCATCTGAAAATATCCTGGTATATTCTCTTTGTTCCAACTTCCACTGCACACTCGGGCTCCTTGCTTCAATGCCCAAGGTAGCTCCCTCATCAGAAACACAGACATAGTTCATGTCCAGGAACAGGCCTTGGCCACCGGCTTAGGGCTGCACAGACATGCACAAGTGCACGTGTGCACGCACACACACACACACACACACAAACACACACACGGTGTCTTCATTCTCTTCCTTTCAGTTCAGTGTGTGTGTGTGTCTGATGTATTTAAGTGCCCAGGGAGTATCGATGAAGCCCAGAATCCACAGATACGAAGTGACAGAGGTGATGAGTGGCTCTGAGGCAGGCGGGTCTGGGTAATGAGTGAGATGTCTCACAGATGTGTGGGAGGTGTGACGTCTTTAATCATGCCTTTCCTGTGGCTCTTGCCAAGGAGACGTTTGTATTCTGTTGACTCAGCACTAGCCAGAAAATCCAAGACAGGCTGGATTTGCTTTGAAAGGGCTAAAGATGCCTGAGGAGTGGGCTCCTAATAAGGGATGCAAGGCATTTCTATTGAGGTCAGGAAAGGGAAACTGCCCCTCCGGCTTCACATGACTAACTGGAAGGATTCTTGATGCCCAGCAGAGGCCAGGAGCCTTGGGAGGAAATAGCCGTGCAGTCTTAAAGTAAGAGCTAAAGCATGTGACCACTACACATGGTAAGATTTGTACTCCAAATGTCGGGCAATCAGATGTCTAAATTCCAGGGAAAAGAATAAATAAGAGGTTATGGTCAACTTGGCTTATGGAAAAGCTGGGCTTGGATGCAGAGGACTGGATAGTCTGGGAAAGGCAGGACAGGGTGCAGACGTGAGGTAGTGAAACGGGAGGAAAAGAACTCAGTCAACTCCAAGGGGAAGAAAACCACCATGGAAGCTTCTAGAGCATTCTATTCAGTTCAATTCAGTTGCTCAGTCATGTCCGACTCTTTGCGACCCCATGAATCGCAGCACGCCAGACCTCCCTGTCCATCATCAACTCCCGGAATTCACTCAAACTCACATCCATCGAGTCTGTGATACCATCCAGCCATCTCATCCTCTGTCGTCCCCTTCTCCTCCTGCCCCCAATCCCTCCCAGCATCAGAGTCTTTTCCAATGAATCAACTCTTCACATGAGGTGGCCAAGTACTGGAGTTTCAGCTTTAGCATCAGTCCTTTCAAAGAACACTCAGGACTGATCTCCTTTAGAATGGACTGCTTGGATCTCCTTGCAGTCCAAGGGACTCTCAAGAGTCTTTTCCAACACCACAGTTCAAAAGCATCAATTCTTCGATGCTCAGCTTTCTTCACAGTCCAACTCTCACATCCATACATGACCACTGGAAAAACCATAGCCTTGACTAGACGAACCTTTGTTGGCAAAGTAATGTCTCTGCTTTTGATATGCTATCTAGGGTTGGTCATAACTTTCCTTCCAAGGAGGAAGCGTCTTTTAATTTCATGGCTGCAATCACCATCTGCAGTGATTTTGGAGCCCAAAAAAATAAAGTCTGACACTGTTTCCACTGTTTCCCCATCTATTTTCCATGAAGTGATGGGACCAGATGCCATGATCTTCGTTTCCTGAATGTTGAGCTTTAAGCCAACTTTTTCACTCTCCTCTTTCACCTTCATCAAGAAGCTTTTTAGTTCCTCTTCACTTTCTGCCATAAGGGTGGTGTCATCTGCATATCTGAGGTTATTGATATTTCTCCCGGCAATCTTGATTCCAGCTTGTGCTTCTTCCAGCCCAGCGTTTCTCATGATGTACTCTGCATATAAGTTAAATAAGCAAGGTGACAATATACAGCTTTGATGTACTCTTTTTCCTATTTGGAACCAGTTTGTTGTTCCATGTCCAGTTCTAACTGTTGCTTCCTGACCTGCATATAGGTTTCTCAAGAGTCCAGTCAGGTGGTCTGGTATTCCGATCTCTCTCAGAATTTTCCACAGTTTATTGTGATCCACACAGTCTAAGGCTTTGGCATAGTCAATAAAGCAGAAATAGAAGTTTTTCTGGAACTCTCTTGCTTTTTTGATGATCCAGCAGATGTTGGCAATTTGATCTCTGGCTCCTCTGCCTTTTCTAAAACCAGCTTGAACATCTGGAAGTTCATGGTTCATGTATTGCTGAAGCCTGGCTTAGAGAATTTTGAGCATTACTTTACTAGCGTGTGAGATGAGTGCAATCATGTGGTAGTTGAGCATTCTTTGGCATTGCCTTTCTTTGGGATTGGAATGAAAACTGACCTTTTCCAGTCCTGTGGCCACTGCTGAGTTTTCCAAATTTGCTGGCATATTGAGTGCAGCACTTTCATAGCATCATCTTTCAGGATTTGAAATAGCTCAACTGGAATTCCATCACCTCCACTAGCTTTGTTCGTAGTGATGCTTTCTAAGGCCCACTTGACTTCACATTCCAGGATGTCTGGCTCTAGGTCAGTTATCACACCATCATGATTATCTGGGTCATGAAGATCTTTTCTGTACAGTTCTTCTGTGTATTCTTGCCACCTCTTCTTAATATCTTCTGCTTCTGTTAGGTCCATACCATTTCTGTCCTTTATCGAGCCCATCTTTGCATGAAATGTTCCCTTGGTATCTCAGATTTTCTTGAAGAGATCTCTAGTCTTTCCCATTCTGTTGTTTTCCTCTATTTCTTTACATTGATCGCTGAGGAAGGCTTTCTTATCTCTTCTTGCTATTCTTTGGAACTCTGCATTCAGATGCTTATATCTTTCCTTTTCTCCTTTGCTTTTCATTTCTCTTCTTTTCACAGCTATTTGTAAGGCCTCCTCAGACAGCCATTTTGCTTTTTTGCATTTCTTTTCCATGGGGATGGTCTTGATCCCTGTCTCCTGTACAATGTCACGAACCTCAGTCCATAGTTCATCAGGCACTCTATCTATCGGATCTAGTCCCTTAAATCTATTTCTCACTTCCACTGTAATAATCATAAGATTATAGATCTAGAACATTACAGGTCACCAAAAGCTGTGGGCACAGAAAGCAGGTATTTAACACAATGCTCCTCACTAGGAAATAGACCTTGAATGCAGCCCAAGCCTGATGATGCATCGGAGTTATTAGATGGGGAGCTTCTGTAAGAAATGCATGTCCTACCTGTTGCAGGAGGTCACCGAGAGGATGAGACCGCTGGTCGACCCTCCAGCTGGACTTGGGTCATCGGAGGCCCCTTGGGTCAAGGGGTCATCACCCCTTCCTGTCCTTGGAACATACATTCTGCCTATCGTTCCCACGGTGGGAGCTGTCTTCCAGAACACGGCCATGAGAGGGCAGTGAGTGGCTGAATCCAGTTAAGGCCTCCTATAAGGTTTGATGTGAGCATGTATGGAGGTTTACGGGGGTCTTGCAGGAACCACAGCAAGCCTCATATGTCGTATGTGAGTTCCATTTCTTCTGAGACCCTCCACCTGCCAGTCTGGACCGGCTCCCTCTATTCTGTGTCTCTTTGTCTTCTGTGTGGGGATCAGTCAGATCACAAACCAACACCATTCTCCTTCTGCCTCTGGGATTCTGATTCAGTAATTTCGCTGGTTCTAATTTCATTGGTTCCTTGAATTTCTCTTTTGAGGAAGATTTACAGGTGATTCTGATGACCTGTCTGATTTACAGGTGACCTGAGTTAGGCAGGTTGGGAACTCAAGGAATTTGCCGTCACAGTGTGGACTCGAGGGTTTGGAGCAGGTAGGGGATACACTGAGGGGAAGCGGGCAGTCAGCACTGGGGATCGGGGGTCAAAGATATGAATTCCTCCTCCCAAGAAATTGTGCAATCACCCAGCCCTGGGCTGGACCTCAACAATCTCAGAGAAAGCATTATATATTCTTGTCCTGTGAGCTGTGTCCTGGTGTTCTGAGTTTACACCAGATGAAACTGAGGTCAAAGAGGGGAAGAGATTTGCCTAAGATCACACATCCAGCAGATGGAGGAAACAGGAAGTGGACCCAAGGTTTTCCTTTGACCACTGTCTGTGGGGGGGAACTGGTCACCTGGACCCTAAAGAAACAGAAACTTGAGTGGAGAAAAGAAAGGAAAGAGGAAAACACTGGACTTGATTCTCCCTGGGAGTGGGAAGAGAGGAAGGTATTCCAAAACAAGAGAAAAATCTCTTATTTTCTGAAGTTGGCTCTGTTTATTCATCATTTCTTCATCACAATCTCCAGAATAACTGTTCACCTCCCTTACTCATGACCTTCTCCTGAGTCCTCACTTCCCGACAGCGGGAAACTCTCCTTCTCCTTCTCCCAAACTTGATTGGTTCCTTCTTCTCATTCACTTTCCCGCTGGCCTCTTGCCACTTGGCAGGATGTTGTGTAATATGGTGTCTCTTCCGCTGTCTTTTTACAGAAGTGCCTTTCCTACTCAGTCCCTTGGGACACAGAGGAAGTAGCGTGGACTGTTGCCTTCTAGAAGGAGTTCTGAGTCATTTGTTGGGTACCAGCTTCTTCCAGTGTTTAAATCAGGGGTCTCCAACCTCCAGGATGAATTGCCTGATGATCTGAGGTGGAGCTGATCTAACAATAATAGAAATAAAGTGCACAATAAATGTAACGCACTTGAATCATCCTGAAACCATCCCCCTGCCCACGGTTCACAGAAAAATTGTCTTCCGTGAAACCTGTCTCTGGTGCCAAAGAGGCTGGGTACTGCTGGTGTAAATAATACTTCTTCAGCAACCAAAGATAGAAATCATCCACTTGTTTGAAACAAGCAAATCCACCGCTAATTAGTTTTTATGATACTTTTTGCATCTCCTGAAATGCTGTACAAAGAACCATGGAAACACTTACAGCTCTAAGAGTCAAATACAGCATATTAATACACACTTACAAGAGCCATTGTGCCTTTTGAAGCATCTGCCTTTCTAACCATGGGTAACCAGGGATCTAGGACAACTGGGCTCAGGGACCTTTCAAAGCAAGAAGGGAAATGCCATTTGTTATGGATAGTTCACAGGGCACCTAAGAATCCTCTGTCATCCAGTTAGAGCAAAGGAAAAATAAATGCTGGTCTTTTTTCTAGAGTTTACCAGCAACAATAAGGTCCATGTTCTTCAGGTTTCTGCAGTAGACATTTTGAGCAGCAATGCATTAGGCCTTAAATTAAAACAGTAATTAAAATATTATGCAAAACATCCCCTTATTTATAACATACTAAATTCATTGTAAAGCAGTTTTTTTTCCTCCATGGCTGAGTGTAATGAGTTTCTTTCAAAAGAACCATAAAAAGCCCGCTCAGAGAAAGGGGACAGTGTTGTTTTTAAATAAGCAATGTAGCTGTCAGCAGATGGTATGAAGATTGATGACTAATGCATTTTTAATGCAGATAATTTATTAGATAATAGAGGTTTCCCCCTTCTAAATTTCCAGTAGGAGGAAATCATTGAGTTTTTCCATTTTAAATTAAAGGCTTTCTGCAGCTGGTTTTTCACAAAGCCTTACAATGGATGATCCAGTTCAATTATGCAACAGGCACACTCAGGATGAAGCCCACTGCTGTAGCTTCCCCATCATCCGTTTACCTTTGATCTCAGCTTGACTCCCCACACCTGTCCTGACAGCACAAACCAAATACAAGCCATACCCTAACCAACACCCCTAGTAGAGGGCTGTTAGTATATAGTACAGAGAAGGCAATGGCACCCCACTCCAGTACTCTTTTCTGGAAACTCCCATGGGTGGAGGAGCCTGGTGGGCTGCCGTCCGTGGGGACGCTAAAAGTCTGACACGACTGAGCGACTGCACTTTCACTTTTCACTTTCATGCATTGGAGAAGGAAATGGCAACCCACTCCAGTGTTTCTGCCTGGAGAATCCCAGGGACGGGGGAGCCTGATGGGCTGCCGTCTGTGGGGTCGCACAGAGTCGGACACGACTGAAGCGACTTAGCAGTAGCAGCAGCAGCAACAGTATATAGTAAGTGCTCCAGGCATGTTTGTTGGATGAAGGAAGGCATATGCTCTTGTTTTTATTGGAAACACTAATTCATAGATTCCTTCTGCTGAAGACACGTGTCCTGGCTCATTTCTCAGTGATGACTGGCCATAATTCCCACTGCTTCCTGTCCCTCCGTATTGCCTCCAGAGGTCAGGAAGCAGACAGAGGCTGAGCCAACTGTGGACTCAGGTCTCTGTGTTCACAGACATGGTTAACTCCTTTGCCTACTTGGGTTAAGAATAGTGAACCCAGTCATGTCCCTATTTTCTTTGCTGAATGAAGTTGAAACTGTTCTATACCACCAATGCCAAGTGGTCAGGCTTCACTGAGACAGCTGATGGAAAATTTCCTAATCAAGGTGGCCAAAAACTTGAGATGAATAAGGTGACGCTCCACAGCAATTTTTCATAACAATGTTGAAGAAACCGCCTACCAGAACCCTCTTACACTGTTGGTGGGAAAGCAAACTAGTACAGCCACTATGGAGAACAGTGTAGAGATTCCTTAAAAAACTGGAAATAGAACTACCATACTACCCAGCAATCACACTGCTGGGCATACACACCAAGGAAAACAGACTTGAAAGAGACATGTGTACCCCAATGTTTATCACAGCACTGTTTACAATAGCTAGGGCATGGAAGCAACCTAGATGTCCATCAGCAGATGAATGGATAAGAAAACTGTGGTACATATGCACAATGGAATATTACTCAGCCATTAAAAAGGATACATTTGAATCAGTTCTAATGAGGTGGATGAAACTGGAGCCTATTATAGAGTGAAGTAAGTAATAGAGAAAAACACCAATAGAGTATATTAACACATATATATGGAATTTAGAAAGATGGTAACGATGACCCTGTATACAAGACAGCAAAAGACATACAGATATAAAGAACAGATTTTTGGACTCTGTGGGAGAAGGTGAGGGTGGGATGATTTGAGAAAATAACACTGAAACATGTATATTACCATATGTGAAATAGATCACCAGTCCAAGTTCAATGCATGAAACAGGGTGCACTGGGACAACCCTGAGGGATGGGATGGGGAGGGAGGTGGGAGGGGGGTTCAGGATGGGGACACATGTACACCCATGGCTGATTCATGTCAATGTATGGCAAAAACCACTACAATATTGTAAAGTAATTAGTCTCCAATTAAAATAAATAAGTTGATTTTAAAAAAAGAAACCACCTACCAATGTGGGAGACTCAGGTTCGATATCTGGATCAGGAAGATCCCCTTGAGTAGGAAATGGCAACCCACTCCAGTATTCTTGCCTGGTAAATACCTTGGACAGGGGAGTCTGGTGGGCTGCAGGCCAGGGGGTTGCTAAAGACTTGGACACGACTGAGCGACTAAACAACAAAACAACAAAGAAAAATAAGTTTAAGTAGAAATGTCTCTGGGGAAGATGGGGCACCTAGACCAAAAGAGCTTATGGAAAAAAAATTTTTTTCCTTGAAATCTCATTTTATGAGACTCGTTTTAAAAGTGCGTGCAAGTCCTCATTGTAAACTATATGTAACTGTTTGTTATAATAAAATCAAACAGGGTAAACAAAGCAGAAATTTCCTACCCATCTCTGGTTATTACTGAACTGAGTATTATTTCCTGAAAGATAACCTGAGTTTCAACTGACATGAGGCCACATTTTCAACTACAGTTTGTGAAACCCTGGGTTAGTGTCTCTTACTGAGAGGTTAAGCCACTTGGGTCACATGCTGGTCAATTTTCTGTTAAACTTGGTGAGTGTCCAGATTTTTGTCAAACATTATTTTAGATGTTAATGTGAGCTTATTTTTTAGAAAAGATTATGATTTTAGCCAATAAACTTTGAATGAAACCTACTAACACCCCAGGTCCCCACCATAAAGTGGATCAACAGGCCTCATCCAATTAGTTGAAGTCCTTTTCCCTAGGGGAAGAGGTAATTCTGCTTTCATTCTCAAATTGCAACTCTTTCCTCGGTCTCCAGCCTGCCCCTCCACTCTGCAGACTTTGAACTTGCCAGTGTCCACATTTAGGAAAGCCAGTTCCTTAAAATAAAATGTCTCTTCCTCTATATATGTCTATATCTTATTTTCTTGCTTCTCTGGAGAACCTGATTCATATAGGTTGTGACAATTACATGGTGGATGAAAAGGGTAATTGATTTATTGATCATCAACCAAGGGAACAGGCATCAAATCTTTTTTTCAGAGAAGAACCATGACTGACTATGGGCATCAAGTCCCATCACTTCATGGCAAATAGATGGGGGAAAAATGGAAATAGTGACAAACTTTATTTTCTTGGGCTCTAAGATCACTGTGGATGGTGACTGCAGTCATGAAATTAAAAGATGCTTGCTCCTTGGAAGAAAAACTATGACAAACCTAGACAGCATATTAAAAAGCAGAGACATCACTTTTCTGACAAAGGTCCATCCAGCCAAAGCTACGGTTTTTTCCAGGAGTCGTGTATGGATATGAGAGTCGAACCATAAAGAAGGCTGAGCACTGAAGAATTGATGCTTTTGAACCATGGTATTGGAGAAGACTCTTGAGAATCCCTTAGATAGCAAGGAAATCAAACCAGTCAACCCTAAAGGAAATCAACCCTGAGTATTCACTGGAAGGGCATATGCTGAAGTTGAATCTCCAATACTCTGGCCACCTGAATGGAAGAACCAACTCATTAGAAAAGATGCTGATGCTGGGAAAGAATGAAGGCAGGAGGAGAAGGGGGTGACAGAGGATGAACTGGTAGGATGGCATCACTGACTCAATGGACATGAGTTTGAGCAAACTCTGGGAGATAGTGAAGGGCAGAGAAGCCTGGCTTCATGCTGCAGTCCATGAGGTTGCAAAGAGTCGGACATGGCTGAGAGACTAAAGAGCAATAGTAGTCTCTACTTACGCTGGAATTTTCAACACGTGTGTGTGAGTTAAGTCACAGAAGCCTCATCACCTGTGCCCTGATGAACTGCTTGTCAAGTTTTCAAACCACTTTTTCCCTGTGGCAGTTTCATTATAGGTGACCCAACTCAGCTTTGCCCTTGATTAGATGTTGAGAGAAGTCATGCTAGATGATTCACTAAGAAAACTGATGAATGAATAATGAATCCCTTTAATGGATTCCGTTTTTTACCTTTTCTAAAGATGCCCTTTGTTTTCACTTCAAGAGGAAAAAGCTATTGATTCAACCCTGAGTTCCTAAATTCTGATTTACACCTCCCAGTGGGACAAGCATCCCAGTATGCATGGGACGGGGATTTCCTGGGATACAGGACTTTTAGTGATAAAACCTGAAAAATCCCATGCAAACTGAAATTATTATCAGTTTACTCACTTAGTAACTATGCTCTCAAAAGCTTAGTCTGAAACAATGAGTCTTCAAGTCAATAATATTTGTCCCTTTTTGGTCACCTCATTGAACATGGTTGAATGTTGAAGATGGTTGGATGGTATCACTGAATCAATGGACTTGAGTTTAAGCAAACTTTTGGAGATAGTGAAGGACAGGGAAGCCTGGCATGCTGCAATCCATGGGGTCGCAAACAGTCAGACACAACTGAGCAACTGAACAACAATTGAACATGGTAAGAAACTGACGAGGCAGGCAGTCAATTAGTTTGATGAAAGATGCAGTTGCTGCTGGCTCTCAGGATGAACCATGGTCGCCAAAATTTTGACTACTCTGATTAGACTCTCATGTCCCCTCATTTTTTTTAGTTGACACAGCATGAATAGTGACTTATTTGTTTCTGTTTCTGTATAAGAAATGAAAAGGACTAATTTTTTATCAAGTGATACAAGCATGAACTCTGACATACTCTAAGAAATCAGACTTGCCAGATCCTGCTTCTGGGTGGAACAGCACCAGCCGTGGGTTCCAGGCTCATTTGTATAATTCATTCCCCCTCCAGGATGATTCCCCAAACAATAGTAATCTCATTCAGTTAAGTTCAGTCGCTCAGTTGTGTCCAGCTCTTAGCGACCCCATGGACTGCAGCACGCCAGGCTTCTCTGTCCATCACCAAGGGTGAGAAATAAAGGAAGAAGTAGGAATAAAGGAGAATTGAGGAATACAGGAGAAGTAAGGGTCTTACATGACACCAAGGTTTTACGCAATGATATTAATTATAGGATATGGGAAAGGATTCAGAGGCAATTCAGGATATACATAGAGAGGGTGTCAAATACTAGGACATGTTCTGTTTGTTCAGCTGAATCTTAATCTCGTTCAGTTACCTGCTAATTAGAAGGAATCAAATTACAAAACCACTCTCAGCCCATTATAATTTTTTCCACCAGCTTCACAAAAAACATAGTGTACTATTTTTTTAAAAATATATATTATTTATTTGGCTGTGTCGAGTCTTAGTTTGGTCAGGTAAGATCTTTCGTTGCAGGGCACGGACTCTCTAGCTGTGATGGTTGGGCTCAGTATTTGTGGCATTCAGACTTACTTGCTCTAGGCACGTGGGATCTTAATTCCCTGACAAAGGATGGAACCCTTGCCTGCTGTGTTGCAAGGCAGAGTCTTAATCCCTGGATCATCAGGGAAGTCCCCCCAGTTGTACTTTTCAACATGGAAAAATGGAATCCTTTACAACTTCATGTGCATATGGGATGATCATAACTTTTAAGGGTAAGTGTTTCAAAGGCTTCCCTTAAATAATTGGTGAAATAAGTGTCCCTGGAGAGGTGCGATAGACTTAAGGAGGTCAGTCTTCAAGGCCTGTGGCCTTTCCTATCTGTTCTGTTATCCTCGGGATTAGGGCTGGGAGAAATCAAAAATACTCTCTGAACTAGGGTTCAAAAATGGCATTATTTATGGCTTTATCAATTAAAGGGCTAAAGGCTAGAGAGACAATAGAGGATTAACAATTCTGTCTGTTAGTCCCCATAAACGTAACAAAGATTTCAAATAGTCACCATTGTAACCGGGGGAATTGTTTGTGTGGACCATAGACCTCATGGTTCTTGTTTACATATGTTTAGATGCCCCTCAGCTCATTGCCCGGTGCCTGTACAGGAGAGCATCAATAATAGTGGTTGACACACTGCCAGCAGCTTTCATTTGTATAAACTACAGAAAAGAAATGTGATCTGTTGTCACAGTTCCCTTGTGTGTGCTGTACGTACCGAGAGATAGAGGCCTCTATGGTTTCAACAGCCTGGAAATGCACTGAAACAGCCACAAAAGTTACTTTACTGCTCAGATTTTCTTCTACAAAAATAAAACCATAGTGAAGGTTCATTTAATTAGGAAAATGTGAAGAAGGAAGATTTCGTTGGTGGAGACAGTGAATACAATAATCTAGATGAGATAATGGAGGAGAAAAATAGAGCCATGGAAGGTCCTTGAGAGGCAGAAGTATATTTCTACCGACAAGACTAGATAGGGAAGCCAGTAGAATTGAGGAATAAAGAAGTAGGAGTCTTAAATGACACCAAGGTTTTACACAATGATATTAATTATAAGATATGAGAGAGAATTCAGAGGCAATTCAGGATATACATAGAGAGGCCTTCAAATACTAGGAAATGTTTTGTTTGTTCAACTGAATCTTAATTAAAATTTTTTTCTTATTGGGGGTAGAGTTGCTTTACAATGTGGTGCTGGTTTCTGCTGCACAATGAAGTGAGTCAGCTCTACAGATGCACATTCCCTTTCCTCTTGGAATGCCCTTCCAACATCCCGTCCAGGGCCTCACAGAGCGCCGGGCTCCCTGTGTTGTGCAGCAGGTTCCCACTAGCTAGCTGTTTTACAGGTGGCAGCATGTATCAGTCCTCTTGCACTGTTGGTGGGAATGTAAACCAGTACAGCCACTGTGGAGAGCAGTGTGGAGCTTCCTTAAAAAACTAAAAAGGGACTACCATACGATCCTGCAATCCCACTCCTGGGCATATACCCTGAAAAAACCATAATTAATTTTTATTACAGTGTGTGCATGCCTGCCTGCTTGAGCAATTCCCTTTTTGGTTTTTAAGGAACCTCCACACTGTTCTCCACAGTGGCTGTACCAGTTTACATTCCCACCAACAGCACAAGAGGATTGATACACCATGTGTGAAATAGCTCCAATACTTTGGCCATCTGATGCGAAGAACTGACTCTTTGGAAAAGACCCTGATGCTGGGAAAGATTGAAGGCAGGAGCAGAAGGGGATGGCAGAGAATGAGATGGTTGGATGGCATCACTGACTCGATGGACATGAGTTTGAGCAAGCTCTTGGAGTTGGTGATGGACAGGGAAGTCCATGGGGTCTCAAAAAGTCGGATATGACTGAGCCACTGAACTGACTGATGCATGCCTGCTAAGTTGCTTCAGTGGTCTCTGAGTCTTTTCGACTGACTCTATGGACTATAGCCCAACAGAATCCTCTGTCCAAGGGAGTCTCCAGGCAAGAATACTGGAGTGGGTTTCCAGGCCTTCCTCCAGGGGATCTTCCTGACCCAGAGGTGGAACTCGAGTTTCCTGCATTGGCAGGCAGATTCTTTACAGCTGAGCCACTGGGGAAGCCCTTTATTATAGTATTATTCTTTTAATAATAGACATAATATTAGTACAAATTATAGTATTTATTGACTTTCCCTGGGGTTCAGATGGTAAAGAATCTGTCTGCAATGTGGAAGACCTGGGTTCGATCCCTGGATCAGAAAGATCCCCTGGAGAAGGGCTTGGCAACCCACTCCAGTATTCTTGCCTGGAGAATCCCCATGGACAAAGGAGCCTGGTGGGCTACAGTCCTTGGGGTCGAAAAGAGCTGGACATGACTAAGCACACAGCACATAGTGTTTATTGGACTTCACAGGTGGCATAGTGGTAAAGAATCTACCTTGCCAGTGCAGGAGACACAGGAGATGTGGGTTTGATCCCTGGGTCAGAAAGATCCCCTGGAGGAGGGCTTGGTAACCCACTCCAGTATTCTTGCCTGGGAAATCCTATGGACAGAGGACCCTGGTGGGCTACAGTCCATGGGGTTGCAAAGAGCTGGATATGACGAAACAACAATAGTATTTATTTGATGTGATGTTTTGTAATTATAAAATATTTTAAGATTATCCATTGAAATGTCCACTCAAAAAGTAATTAATTAATTAATTCACAATACACTCTGAATATGTTATGTGAGGGGCACTGGGCTTAGTATATGAAATGTGGTCATTGTCTTCAAGGAGCTCAAACCCAGAAACAGAATTTTGCCACTGGAATTCTTGGGTCTACTTGGTAAGATGGGACTTCTTTCGGATGTGATGGGATCCACATGTGTGAATGTTGTGTAGCTCCTGGAGTTGGACTTTGACTTTTTTGTTGATGTTGTTATCTGGCTGTGCCAGGTCTTAGCTGTGGCAAGCAAGATCTTCCATCTTCGCTACGGTGTGCAGGGTCTTTAGTTTCAGCATGTGAACACTTAGTTGAGCCATGTGGGGTCTAGTTCCCTGACCAGGTATGGAATCTGGGCCCCCTCCTCTGGGGCCACAGAGTCTTAGCCACCCAACCACAAGAGACGTCCTCCAGAGTTGAACTTTGACACAGATCAGACCTTTTCTTTATTCACCATGATCACATAGTACCTAGCACTCCCTGGCACACAGTAGGTGCTTAATGATATTTGTTGAAGTGGAAAAGGCAGGTGGGAGGGTGGCACAGCCACTGGAAATTACAGAAATACCTGGGCAGCCGTGAGTCGTCCCCGTTGCCAGAGTCCCCTGCAGTGGCCAGCTTTCCTCTGTCCTTGAGGATTTTTCTTTGCCTTTTTCTGCCTCCCTAGTGATACCAATGAAAGCCTTTTTGTTCCCACATTGGTCTCCGGGGAAACCAGGCCAAGGGCTTGAAGGTGGCCTCCTGCAAGAAAACTGTGCCTCTTCTCTTCTCGGCCCTCAAGCAATATTTTCTTTCCAAAATCCTTTGCTACCCTCCGTATTCCAATGCACTTAAATTTGTTTTCTTAGAGTATTGTAACCAATGTCTAAATTCATTAGAAATTTGAATTTAGAATTTAGAAATTTAGAAATCAGCCAGATTTAGAAATTTAGAAATCAGCCAGGATGTGCAGACATCTGACAAGTAACAGGTATGGTCTTCATTTGGACAGTACCCTGAACCCAAATATGAACTTGAACTTCCAGGTTCATATCTGATGTCCTTTAATTCAAATACTCAGCGTGAGGTTATGTGGCTGAATTAGGCAAGGAATGCCTGCTTCTTACATCGTGGCCTTTAGTCATTCGCCAACATGACTCTGTGACTAGACTGTTACCAGATTACAGATTAGATCCTGTGTCCTTTTGGATCAGCAGTCTGGAGGAGATGTAATTCTGATGGGAAAACAAGGGTATGTAAGCAACTCATTTGCCTCTTTTCTGTTCGATCATCCCTGTTTTCTTTGGACCTTAACCATAGAGATGAGATCATTCAACAACATTTAACTTAGTTCTTGACTTCTGCTTTATTAAATATATACAACATACAACAAATATTACTAAATATATACAACACTTTACCTAACCTGGTGGTTCCTTTCTTGGATTAGGAAAAGTAAGAAGAAAGAATTAAGTAGTTAGAGAAAGACCCTCTACCCTCAGTTTATCCTTAGTAAATTTGCAGGTGGACCATTTGGGCAAAAGAACATCCAGTTTCAGGTGGACCACATGGGCAGGGGGCTTCCCAGGTCGCTCAGTGGTGAAGGATCCACCTGCCAATGCAGGAGATGCAGGAGACATGGGTTCTATCCTTGGGTTGGGAAGATGCCTCAGAAGAAGAAATGGCAACCCACTCCAGTATTCTTGCCTGGAAAATTCCATGGACAGAGGAGCCTGGTGGGTTATAGTCCATGAGGTAACAAAAGAGTCGGACATGACTAAGTGACTGAACATGCACACACGCATGTGGGTAGGACAGCATTCCAAGGAAGATGGGGAGAAGTCAGCAAATCTGCACGCAATGGAAAGATGAGCAAAAATCTGACCTCCTGCCTCAATGATTCATTAAGATCGTTTCCCCTTTATCCCTTTAAAAATCATCTTGGCTGAGCAGGATCTTTGGAGTTGGTCTCTGGACCTAAGTCCACCATCTCTCCAGACTGCCGGCTTTTCTGAAAAAGTAAATTTCTTCTCTACCAAAGCTTGCCCCTCAATTTATTGGCTATTGAGTGACCAGTTGCTGAAACCACATTTGGTTATAATTAGAAATATTGCGGATTTTCCAGCCATTTGGAAAATATGTTGATCCAGTAGGCTCTTGGATTCAAGTTCTCATTAGCTTGTTTGTCCTTTCATCTATAGCCAAGAAAGGAGTGACCTAAGCAAGAAATATAGACAGCATTATTTCATCCCTACAGATCTGAAACCCAGACTCAGAAGGGGCAGTTGTAAAGAGCCTGCATTTACTTGAGCCACTGGGAATCCTGGTGGCTCAGACGGTAAAGAATCTGCCTACAGTACAGGAGACCAGGGTTCAGTCCCTGGGTGTGGAAGATCCTCTGGAGGAGGAGATGGCAACCCACTCCAGTATTCTTGCCTGGAGAATTCCATGGACAGAGGAGTCTGGAGGTCTACAGTCCATGGGGTAGAGTCAAACGTGACCTACGAGTGACAGCAAGTACATTCACTTGACCTTCTCTAAACGGTTAATTTGAGAACACATTCCAACACTGAAATACTGTTTTCTTTCCCCATTTCTTGAATGGGTGGCCCTTTCCCTCTCTTTTCTGCTCTGTTCAAATAGTGAAACTGACATAACACATTTGCAGGGAGTTTCTTTGCCCTGCTGCAAGGATGCCTTCAAGAAAAGACACTTTTATGACATGTGCACTGAAAACATTGCTGTTGTTTCTTTTAAATCATTTTATTACCAGTGTGTTTCCTTAAATTAATTATAAACATATTTTGAGTACATACTATGTGCCAGATACTGCATTAGAGATTTTATATACTTTAATTTCAATATTTGATTTGCATATTCCAATTCGTATCCTCAAAAATGTCCTGTTGTGTATTATTTACTATATTTTACAGAAGATGAACAGAAACTCAGAGCATTGGGGTGAGAAAGTCACGTTACATGCTCAAACTGGTATTCGAGTTCAATCTGAACACATAGACTCTTCATTTTTTACCACATGCATATGTGTGTGTTAGTTGCTCAGTCTTGTCTGACTGTTTGCGACCCCATGGACTGTAGCCTGCCAGGCTCCTCTGTCCATGAAAATTTTCAGGCAAGAATACTGGAGTGCATTGCCATTTCCTCCTCTAGGGGGTCTTCCTGACCCAGGGACTGCATCCACCTCTCTTGCGTCTCCTGCATTGACAGGCAGAGTCTTTAACACTGTACCACCTGGGAAGCCCATTCTTCACCATGTTGGCAGCAATCAGCTGCTTCCTCATCCTCTTGGCGTGGTTCTGTACTGATCTCAAAACCAATCAGTCCTCAGTCCTGCGATTTAGCCATGTTAGAAAGACACATTTAAGGAGAACAGCTAGCAATATCTGAGCATCTATATTTACTGGGCACTGTGCCATGCAATTACATGTATCATCACAGCTGTGCAGTGTATATGTGGGAGGGCTGGGAAAAAGGGGAAAAAAGAAGTTTCCTGAATTGTGGAGACAAAGGTTTAACTGTTAGTAGATCAGCAATAAACATTTTTAAATTGTCAAACTATTTCCTCCACGTTTCTGAATGTAGGCCTTTTTGGGGAGGAGCATCATTCTAATAATGGGCTTCCCAGGTGACCCTAGTGGTAAATAATCTGCCTGCCAGTGCAGAAGACTTGAGACACAGGTTTGATTCCTTAGGTCAGGAAGATCCCCTGGAGGAAGGCATGGCAACCCGCTCCAGTATTTTTGCCTGGAGGATCCCATGGACAGAGGAGCCTGACGGGCTACAGTCTATAGAGTCAGAAAGAGTCGGACACAACTGAGGCGACTGAGCATGAATGCGCACATCATTCTAATAATAAAGCATTCAGTCCTGTTTGTTTGGAATTGCACCATCACCCTGAAAAATAACATGACTCCAGTAGTCTATGTCAGAGATCAGTAGAGATCTTCAATCAAGAACCCCATGCTGCTCTGGAATAATCCTTTTCTTCCTGAGTCACTTTAGGTTAATAGAGCGAAAGTCAAAAGCATCGAAGTCATGCAAAAGCTTTTAGGAAAATGTATGTATCAAATAAATGGGTCTTTAGAAAAAACAATCCAAGAGTTGATGCACGCTAATAATATTAGCTTCAATTATATTTAGCCTTTTTCAAATAAAGCCCACACAAAGAGATAAGAGAGGATGGCTTCCATTTCTGCTCCCCCAACCCCTCCCTCTCTACCAGGGATGACTCACAGATGAATCTGGGACCCAAACAGCAGGCAAAGGGATCAACAG
This sequence comes from Bos mutus, assembly GCF_027580195.1. Taxonomy (NCBI): domain Eukaryota; kingdom Metazoa; phylum Chordata; class Mammalia; order Artiodactyla; family Bovidae; genus Bos; species Bos mutus. The sequence continues at coordinate 56,623,696 of NC_091636.1, forward strand.
AAGAACCAAAGGAAGATGGTGCCACCCCTCTTTCCTCTCTAATTGCTGACACACAAGCTTCCCAAGAGAAGCTGGAATTGTGCAGGATGTGAGTTCTCTCTATCTGGTAGATTTCATTCTTTGATACTTATTGTGTTCCTCTCCCAATTGTCATTCTCTGCGATTAAGTAAAAATAAATGTTAGCACCATTAGGAGGCTGAGATAATTCTGTGGCGTATACTAATTCACCCTGGTCTGTCTGCTGTGTGTTTTCAAATGCCAAGCCCAGCTCTCTTCGTTTCTGGATCTTTAGGAAACACTATTTATAACATGAGTTGTCACCCTGTCGGAGACACTTTCTCTAAGTGATAATGAAGCTTGCTGTGTTTACACAAGAGACTGTGTCTCAGTAAATCACAGCCTTCCCTTTGCGTACCATCAATGCTATCCAGCCAGCCTGCAATACCAGCGCATGGGGTCAGAGAAGGAAAAAAACCAGTTTGCAGATGTCTGATAACTAACCACAGAGGCTTCCTTGTTCATGTTTTTTTCCCTAGAATGAATCACTTGTCAGAGGAAATTATGTTGATAGCTTTCATGTAGTTACACTGATAACAAATTAGCAGTTTCCATCGTTGTGTGCATTCATTTGTAGTGATGCCAGTCCACTTCCCTGCAATTCCTTAATATCCATCTGGGTAGTAACAATTTTCATCAGGGAGTTGGAACAATAGGGAGGCCTCGCTCTCCCTTCTGGAAACCGACACCTTTATTTCCCTATTTTCCATTTTTATTCTCATCTTGGCTGGCTGGCTGCAGTGTCTCATAGCAGTTCGTGACATAACTACTAAGAATATAAATGATTCTTCATTGATTGAATGTGGTTTACCTGAGCTGTGAGAAGTGTCTCAGGAGGAAAGAAAATAGAAATTGTAATGACAGTTGCAGTTTGGGATTAGCAGATGCAAACTATTATGTATAGAATGGATAAACAACAAGGTTCTAGTAGCGTATTGTACAGGGAGCTGTATTTGATATCCTGTGATAAGCCATAATGGGAAAGAATATGCAAAACAATATACATAAGCGTAACTGAATCACTTTGTTGTACAGCAGAAGTTAATGTTTTGTCAGAACTCTCCATTATGACCCGTCCGTCTTGGGCCCTTCACAGCAAGGTTCACACCTTCATTGAGTTATACAAGCCCCTTCGCTATGACAAGGCTGTGGTCCATGAAGGGGCAGAAATTAACACAACATTGTAAATCAACAATATTTCAATAAAATAAAAAAAAGAAAAAGAAAATGCGATCTCTGATGAATGGTAGCTGCCTCAGCTACCTTTCTTGGAAGGCAAAATCAGGATGCAAAATGGCAATTTAAGTCCTACGTACAGGGTTAACTTATTCATTTTCTAAAATGAATTAGCAGTCAATTCAGTCAAAGAACGGGTTTGATGAGTTGGAAAATTTGGAGTCAGCTAGTCTAATCAACTGAGTCTGCAAATCATCAAGCTTATTCTTTATGTAGTCATAAGCCCCCCCCCCCACTATTTTTTTCAGTCATGTCTTATCATTTTGGTTTTATGTACAAATCAAAATGACAGTTACTTTGACAATTGTAAACTTAATTAATAGCTTAGCAAAGAAAACCTGTCTTTTCCAAAGTTTTCCTCATAAATCTGCAAAAACGACTCAGCTAGTAATTTTGTTTACAAAACCAAATTGTAGTATCCAGAATATTCCTAATTAACAGTTGAACTCCAGCCTTCACCCCCTCCCACCGTAATTACATAATGCAGGATGAAGGCAAGTCCATTTAGCGTTTTGTTTTAGACTGTCAACATATTTGAAATACCTTGTACCAAGAAGAGCTTCCCAGTTGACTTAGTGGTAAAGAATTCCCCTGCCAGTGCAGGAAATGCAGGAGACACAGATTTGATCTCTGGGTTGTGAGGATCCCCTGGAGGAGGAAATGGCAACTCACCCAGTATTCTTGCCTGGAAAATCCCATGGCCAGAGGAGCCTGGTGGGCTACAGTCCTTAGGGCTGAAAAGAGTCAAACTGGACTTAACAACTGAACACGTATCAGGAAATGTCATTTGAGGCAATTTCTTATTAGGTCAACTAACTCGGAGGGGAGAAAATATTTTTGTGTTTATTTTTTGTCTTTTAATTTTGTGGCACTTAGGGGGAAAAATTAAAGGTTGACATATACCTAATAAATTAACATACTGAGTTAACCTAACTGTACCTTAAGAACAGGGCTTCCCTGGTGGCTAAGTTGGTAAACAATCTGCCTGCAAAGCAGGAGACCCGGGTTCGATCCTTGGGTCAGGAAGATCCCCTGGAGAAGGGAATGGCAACCCACTCCAGTATTCTTGCCCGGTGAAATCCAAAGACAGAGGAGCCTTTTGGGGTCACAAAGAGTCAGACGTGACTGAACAACTAACAACTAGACCTTAAGAAGATGCAGAAAATAATCCACAGGCTAAGGAGTTGGTCCAATTCCTGGCAGATGATCTATTGTAATTGCGTGAGCGGTCTTCTTGGGTGGGTGGGTGGGGGGTGGTTATAGGAAGCATGGAGGAAGACTATGAACAGGGACAATGAGACAGAGAATGTCTGATGATCATCCAGAAAAACATCTACTTCTGCTTCATTGACTACACTAAAGGCTTTGACTGTGTGGATCACAACAAACTGTGGAAAATTCTTAAAGAGACAGGAATACCAGACCACCTTACCTGCCTCATGAGAAACCTGTATGCAGGTCAAGAAGCAACAATTAGAACTGGACACAGAACAATGGACTGGTTCCAAATTGGGAAAGGAGTATGCCAATGCTGTATGTTGTCACCCTGCTTATTTAACTTATATGTAGAGTACATCATGTGAAATGCCAGGCTGTATGAAAGCACAAGCTGGAATAAAGATTTCGGGGAGATATCAATAACCTCAGATATGCAAATGACACCATCCTTATGGCAGAAATCGAAGAGGAACTAAAGAGCCCCTTGAAAGTGAAAGAGGAGAGTGAATAAGCTGGATTAAAACTCAACATTCAAAAAACTGAGATCATGGCATCTCGTCCCATCACTTCACAGCAAATAGATGGGGAAACAATGGAAACAGTGAGAGACTCTATTTTCTTGGGCTCCAAAATCACTGCAGACGGTGACTGCAGCCATGAAATTCAAAGATGCTTGCTCCTTGGAAGAAAAGCTATCAATGTATTAAAAAGCAGAGACATTATTTTGCTAACAAAGGCCAATCTACTCAAAGCTAAGGTTTTTCCAGTAGTCATGTATGGATGTGAGAGTTGGACCATAAAGAAAGCTAAGCACTGAAGAATTGGTGCTTTTGAACTGTGGTATTGGAGAAGACTCTTGAGAGTCCCTTGGATTGCAAGGAGATCAAACCAGTCAATCCTAAAGCAAATCAATCCTGAATATTCATTGGAAGGACTGATGCTGAAGCTCCAATACTTTGGCCACCTGATGCATAGAATGGACTAAATGGCAAAGACCCTGATGCTGGGAAAGATTGAAGGTAGGAGGAGAAAGGGATGACAGAGGATGAGATAGTTGACAGCATCACTGACTTGATGGACATGAGTTTGAGCAAGCTCTGGGAGTTGATGATGGACTGGGAAGCCTGGTGTGCTGCAGTCCATCGGGGTCACAAAGAGTTGGACACGACTTAGTGACTGAACTGAATTGAGTCAAGGGATAGTACTTCAGTATCTTAGTCACAAAATATTGACTAAGACACTGAAGTACATAAAACTATTCAAGTTATTAAAATAAAAAAAACACTTGAAACCACTCATTCTACATAAATACTTGCTATGCCCTAATTATACGTGATTCCTAAATAGCCATTCTTAAGCCATTCTTAAATAGCAAAGTCACTGGGTCTTCCATTAGCCTTTACGTGTCGGTCTCTTTCAAGTGAGTGAGTGTCCCCAGAAACATAGAAATTGGGCTTCTGAAGTCTGAAATCCAAACTTGCCTTTCCCTCCATTCATGAGTACTATTACATTTTACCTTAATAATTCTTCTTTGGCCCAGGATTGGGGTGGAGCAGAGCTCGGCACATCTTTTCTTTTTTTCCTTGATATGGACTATTTTAAAAGTCTTTACTGAATTTGTTACAATATTGCTTCAGTTTTATGTTTTGGTTTTTTGGCCTCAAGGCGTGTGGCATCTTAGCTCCCTGAGCAGCCCAAACAGGGATTGAAGCCACATCCCCTGCACGAGAAGGTGATGTCAACTAGGGAAGTCCCTCAGCACATTGGTTTTTAGTCGACTTCCGTGGAGTTCTGGGTTCCTCTTCTCCTGGGTCAGAAGGAGGGCTTCAGAGAATTTCCTTCAAAGGCTGCTTTGCCACGTGACCTCTTCCCTGTCACTGTAGGAAACTTCCAGGTTTTCTAGGAGCATCTTAAAGACTATTTGCTACTCAGTTCTTTGATGCTAAAATCCCATTAGCAAACATGCTCACTTATCACCACACCTGCATTAAACTTCCCACATCACAGCCCAGTTCTCAAGGTACCCATCTTCTCCTCTTCCCTCCTGCTTCCTCCATGTAAATTTACTGGCTGCTGTCCCCGCATCTTTTCTGCCTCTTCCTAAACCATGCTTTTATTCCAGCTGTCTCTTCCTCCCATCAAAATAGTAAGTCTTTGCTGACAGCGCTTAAAAATTTATATCCAATTCCCCACCACTGCAAGTAAAGAGGTTAGGGCATTTAAGGTGGGGAGTGTGGGTCAAAACTGATCATCTCATTTAAGTCAGTGAATTATTGCCTGACATACCATATAACATCAGTTCTGGATGAGGCTAAATGAATTATTTTCATTCCTCAAACGACAGTTTATCTACACGCTGACCAAAAATTACACATGGCTGCCACTCACAAAAGAGAATGACTTTTTTTCTTTTCCAAGTTTGGAAGCAAGGTGAGCCATCCATACTTACTATTTAAAAATCACATCCAAAGTGATTGTCAGAATAACATTCTGTGCTCACTAAGAGAGTTTAAAAAAAATAGAAAAAATATACAATAAGTACATTGACAGAGCAATTTCCAGCTTTTGGGCTTAATGCTCAGGTGTAGGGTAAGAGATCAGGAAATAACAGTCACTATTATTACTTTACATCTATTATTTTAATAATAAAATAAATGGTTAATTTCTCCACTTGTAACCCCTCATGCCTTTAGCCACAGGAACTATGGCTACTTCCAAAAGACTTAAGGTATGTAAAGCAGAGAAGCTCATGTTCCCTGTTCTGGAGGAAGGGAAGGGAAAGGGACAGATAAGAGGAAAGTGTGTCCAGGTTCTCCCTCCACACTAAACCATCACATCAGGATGCTCCGTATCTCCTGGGGAGGAAGAGGTAAGGGAGCAGAGAGAGGCCTGGAGGGTTCCACTCCTGGGATTCCCTTTTACTGAAAGAAAACACTAGGAGAGGGGCTGGAGTCTTATCGTGTAAGCACTATCCTTATCTCAGGTTATGATTCAGTGTTTATTACTTTTAATGTCTGTAAGCCACAGTTTTCTGGTTTTTAAAATAGATACAGTATTGATTATATCTACGTAGAATGACTGTTGTATGGGTTAGAGGCAACGCATGTGAAGCTAGCACAAGTGCCCACAGTCGGTCCTGAGGGGAGAAACGTATGCACAGCTGTATATACTACAGATGGAGTATGCGATGTTGTAACAGTAAAGGAGCAAGTCAAGTGCTCTAAAATCCCAGTGAAGGAAAATTTAATCCTAACATGGACTTAGGTAGATGGATGATTTCCCAATAAGGGTGACTCTGGAGTTGAGTTTTAAGATCTCAAGAGAGGCCCTCCACCATTTAGTTTATCTGATGGGCACACATCTTGATCATCTACTGTCTTAGAGACCCTAGGAAAGCAGAGATAAGAAAGATAAATAATACAGTTCCTGAATCTGTAGACCCAGTTGGAGAAACATCACACTCACAAGCACACACATGCGTGTGTACACAAGACACAAGAGAAATGCAAAGTATATATGTATATCTACAAGTGAAGTGATGCGAAATATCATGGGGAGAGGATGGGGAAGGGAAGAGGATGCTGAAGCGACAAGTCTGGATGCATTCATCCAGGATGCTTCCCTAGAAGGTGGAGGCTTTCAAGACAAAAGTAAGTAAAGGGAGGGGAGGATGGGAGAGATGTTCGGAAGCAAGGCTATTGAAAACCTCTGTGCAAAGAGAGGAAAGCAGTGAGTGCTATCAGAATAGCAGAGGCTTGCTGGAGGAGCTTCCTTTGGAGAGGTTTGTTCCTAGGTGATATCAAGTCAGGCTGAAGAATTCTCATGGGGATCACAGGGCATAGGGAGTATGTGGTTTAGGAAGAAGCCATTTCCCAGCTGTGGGGAGCCATGTCCTTCCCATCAGGATACTCCTTTTTCTATCCTAGATCTTTAAGATCTTTTTATCACAATTGTCAAGTCCATTTAGAAAGTCTGCCAATGATGCAGGACTGCTTCCACTTAAGGACAGAAAAAGACTGTGACATGATATTCTGACAATACATCATTTATGTTTGAATATGAACATATTTTAAGTACATAAGCTGTAGTTGGAAAATAAGTATTATTTCTTAATCTACACTTGTTCCTTATTCTGTATTTTGATTCATGTAGAGAATCCCAGTGAAAGGAATAAGTAATTTCCTGACCTACTTAATGGATGGAAATCTGTGTAATGGTGTCCAACATCTTGGAGATGCTGGAGTCAGAATTCTTGTATAAAAAAAAGTAAATTGCATGGTCTCAACTCAGCAAACCATGGATCATGGTCTGTGCCATTGCAATAAAGCTGGTGACCAGGGATGCATGTGTGGAGGGAGAAAAGAAATCCAGCAAGATGAGAGAGAGTATGGCTTTCATGGCTTGGCAATGTCCCCAGCAGAGAGAGCTTGCATCATTTAAATAGTGATGTCACTTTATTGACCATCATAAACTGAAGCCTCAACACATCATGAATAAATAAATGAATATCTTGAAAGAATGTAGCAGGAGAAGGAAGGAGAAGAGAGCTGCAGGATCGGAGCGCCCTGGTGTGCGGTGGTTTGGGTGATGCAAGTGGTGAGTCCGGTCTTCCCCTGCCTGGGTGCACCCCAAACAGAAAGCCTGCCCTGCACACAGACACGGATTCCACGAACCGACTGGTATTTGAGACATGGCTGGTGGGGAGTTCTTTCTGTCACTCTTTTTCACAATTCCCGTATGCCATGAAAGCGGAACTGTAGCAGGGACGAACAGAATTGGACTCCACGTTGGATCTCTTCCTTTAACCTTTGCTTTTCGTTCCTTTTGTTACTCTAATCACTGGAAGGCTGCTGTCTATAGCTGTAAGCACACCTCATGGCCTGCTTCCGGGAACCTGCCCCTCTGCCCGAATGTTAAATTCAAGTGCCTTTATTCAGCTCACAGGGAGACATTCTGCCCCTGCCCACCTTGATCTCTGATGCTGGCCAAGCCAGGAGATACTTTGCAAGACGAATGGCCTCTTTACCTCCTCGCCTCCTCCCCCTCTCTATTCTATATAGTAACTGGCATCCAGACTCCGATGAGACGATATTCTAGGTCACTAGTCCACCATCCTCTTGGACTCCTAACTTTCCAAATAAAGCTGCTATTCCTTGCCTCAAAGCCTCTTCTCCCAATTATTGGCCTGTCCTGTGGTGATAACAGAAATTTACAGAGAATCAACTAGGATGTGGGTTACCTCCTGTGGCTTCAGAATAGAGCAAGGCCGAGGCATCCTTCCCCACTGACCCCTCTACCACACATACACACATTCCCCACTGCCCTGGAAAGGCTACTCCTGTAGACTCTCAGATGGGATCGTAAATCAGCTAAACCAGATTCACAGTAGTTTGCCCCCCGCCCCCGCCCCAGGGTAGTACATGCCTGGGGGTGCTTCCGTTACTTGGCTACATGTGTTGCACCTCCAAATTGGCACCAAGTGTTTCTATAAGGATGACACTGAAGCTATGACATTGCTTCCTTTCACAGGAGGGAGAGAGTAAGTTTCTGTTCAACGTTCTAAATGCTACCTGATTAGCTTCATAGGACTGCAGTGACCTCCCCGAGTCCTCCACTGAAGGCGCAAGTATCCTGAAGATGCGCATTTTTCTCTTTTCTGTTAAATGGTGCAGAGCAACAAGTTCATCATGACCCCGATTTGATTGCAAAGTCATCTGTTTAATTAAATGTCCTCTCTTTATCCCAACTGCCCCACTCTACCTCCTGCACCCCTCCCTCCATCAAATGGCATTCTGTCCTAAGACAGAAACCAAGGAATGTGGCTAATTGAGTACTGGGGGCAGTGTGATTTCTATACATAGGTTTTTCTCTCACTTGAAAAATCATACCAGGAAGTGAATTGGCAGTTAAAGTAAACACTCAGTCCTGTTGATGACACAGTGTCCGAATTATTTCTGTTCTGCACACAGGCAACCAGTGCTCACAAGCAGATGGCCAAGGCAGCTGGTCCATTTCTTCCCCTGTTGGGGAACTTTTCCCAGGTGGTTTTGGATAATGTAATAGCTGGGATGGGCTAACAGCTGGAGCTGAGCTTTCAGAGACCTTCCCCTCGCAAAGCATCTAGCGGGAAGCTGCTGTATAGCACAAGGAGCTCAGCTTGGTGCTCTGTGATGGCCTAGAGGGGTGAGAGGGAGGCTCAAGAGAGAGGGGACATGTATACTTAAAGCTTATTTACTTTGTTGTACAGCAGAAACTAACACAACATTGTAAAGCAGTTGTTCTCCAATTTTTTTTTTTTTTTAATATAGGAGCTGTTGTCAGGAGGAAATACTGTACCAACCCTACTCAGTGGCGGCTCTCCCTTACGTCACGGGCTGCTGTCTCTGCTCCTAAGGCGATTGTCAACAGGTGCAATCAGGAAGGGCTTCCAGCCAGAAGGGTGGAGTGTGTGAAGGCAATGTGACTGATTGAGTAAATTCCATCTTCCTGGGTACCTCTGCTGCTGAGCCACAAGGGAAGCCCAAGAATACTGTAGTGGGTAGCCTATCCCTTCTCCAGCAGATTTTTCTGACTTAGGAATCAAACTGGGGTATCCTGCATTGCAGGTGGATTCTTTATCAACTCAGCTACCAGGGAAACCCAGATGCCATAAACCATGGGCACATTCCTTGCCCATGAGCAGTGGGCCAGGATGACAGATGGTGAAGTGGCCAGGCAACTGCCCAGACACGGCATCTGGAGGATTGCACTGGGGAAGGGCAGCCTTCAGTGGACTCAACCGTGATTCAGTCCGAGCTTTTCCGCAGAAGTTGGAGGAAGCACAGCTCAAGCAGCCTGTCACGAACCAAACATGTTAATAAAGGGGCAGGAGGCATGCCAGTTCAGGGTTTTGACCTTGTTTAGGTCCCAGAGGTGGCAGGCATGCAGTAAAATGAGTCTCATCTTCATCAGGATTCTTGTTTTCTTCAGAGGTGGGGGGATCCAGCCTGGGAGGTTGGGCATAAATGAAAAGGGTGAGTGTGAATGAAAGTATTTCTAATCAGCTGCACACCTAGTGGATGAACTAGGATGGAGGATGAGCACCACTTTATGTCAGGTGTTGCCCTGGGGGAGAGGTCTGGGGAGCAAGGCTGGGTCAGTGCACATCTTTGAGGCTCAGGGCTTGCAGGGGCTCTTGTGCGTATGTGAGGTCAGACACAGGGACTGAGATGAAAGCTGACATGTGTCTCTCAGAACCGGCCACTGCTGTCAGGTTTGGTTTCTGGAGCTGAGAGCAGGTGCCTCAGACTTCAGAGTAGAACCCAGCATCTCTCTGTGACCTTTCCTTGTGGATCCGGTTTGGAGAAGATGTAGTCTTTCTCCTTGACTGCATCACTGTTTTGGAATGTGGGCACCCTTGACACTTACAGCTGTGATCTTGACCTTGGGGCCTTGGTCATGAGTCAAAGAGAAAGCATTTGGTTCTAACATCTCCTTAAATGTTTCCTGCCCAAGCAGGGCAATGGTGGAACTTGGCTAGAGAAATGTGCTTCAAGGCTTTAACATCATGTTAAAAAGTATTTGCAAGGCGCTTACTACATACATGCTGATATATACCAGCAGCTGAAGTTCCAATCCTTTGGCCACCTCATGCAAAGGACTGACTCATTGGAAAAGACCCCAGTGCTGGGAAAGACTAAAGGTAGGAGGAGAAGGGGATGACAGAGGATGGGATGGTTGGATAGCATCACCGACTTCCATAGTATCTTCCCGACCCAGGAATTGAACAGGGGTCTCCTGCATTGCAGGCGGATTCTTTACCAACTGAGCTATCAGGGAAGCCTAGCATAGGTATTAGACATGGATATTAATTAACAAACAATTAATTCATTAGATGGGGATTACCTGGTTGCTCAGCGGTGAAGAATCTGCCTGACAGCACGGGAGACGCAGGTTCAATCTCTGGGTCAGGAAGATCCCCAGAGAAAGAAATGGCAACCCATTCCAGTATTCTTGCCTGGGACATCACATGGACAGAGGAGCCTGGTGGGCTACAGTCCATGGACTTGCAAAAGAATTGGACTTCACTTAGCGACTAAACAGCAATTAACTGGACAAATATCTATCAGATACCTACTCTGAGCCAGGCACTGCAACAAGCACTAAGAATACAGCAGTAAAAATATGTCAAAATTCTCACTTTCATGGTACTTACAATATACTGGTTCAGTTCAGTCGCTCATTTGGTCCAATTCTTTGCAACCCCATGGACTGCAGGACACCAGACTTCCCTGTCTATCACCAACTCCTGGAGCTTACTCAAGCTCATGTCCGTCAAGTCGGTGATGCTATCCAACCATCCCATCCTCTGTCATCCCCTTCTCCTCCTGCCTTTAGTCTTTCCCAGCACTGGGGTCTTTTCCAATGAGTCAGTCCTTTGCATGAGGTGGCCAAAGGATTGGAACTTCAGCATCAGTCCTTCCAATGAATATTCACGGTTGATTTCCTTTAGGAGGGACTGGTTGGATCTCCTTGCAGTCCAAGGGACTCTCAAGAGTCTCCTCCAACACCACAGTTCAAAAGCATCAATTCTTCAGCACTCAGCTTTCTCCATGGTCCAACTCTCACTTCCATACGTGAATACTGGAAAAACCATAGCCTTGACTAGATGGACCTTTGTTGGCAAAGTAATGTCTCTACTTTTTAATATGCTGTCTAGGTTGGTCATAGCTTTTCTTCCAAGGAGCAAGCATCTTTTAATTTCATGGCTTTGGTCACCATCTGCAGTGATTTTGGAGCCCAAGAAAATATAGTCTCTCGCTCTTTCCATTGTTTCTCCATCTATTTGCCATGAAGTGATGGCACCAGATGCCATGATCTCAGTTTTTTGAATGCTGAGTTTTAATCCAGCCTTTTCACTCTCCTCTTGCACTTTCATCAAGAGGCTTTTTAGTTCCTCTTTGCTTTCTGCCATAAAGGTGGTATCATCTGCATGTCTGAGGTTTGATGTTTCTCCCCGCAATCTGGATTCTAGCTTATGCTTCATCCAGCCTGGCATTTCACATGATGTACCCTGCATATAAGTTAAATAAGCAGGGTGACAATATACAGCCTTGACTTACTCCTTCCCAATTTGGAACCAGCCTGTTGTTCCGTGTTCGGTTCTAACTGTTGCTTCTTGACCTGCATACAGATTTTTCGGGAGGCAAGTAAGGTGGTCTGGTATTCCCATGCCTTGAAGAATTTTCCATAGTTTGTTGTGATCCACACAGTGAAAGGCTTTAGCGTAGTCAATGAAGCAGAAATAGATATTTCTGGAATTCTTGAGGAGGCTCAAAATAAATAAAATAAATAGGTTAAGTAATGAATGTAGACAATGGTGGGAAAACCACATCCCTTATCCTGTGGATCTTCCTGATCCAGGGATCAAACCTGGGTCTCCTGGATTGCAGGCAGATTCTTTAGCATTTGAACCACCAGGGAAGCCCAGGTCAATAGTAGGGCAGTGCAAATAGTAGGGCAGTACAAATTTCTAGCCTGCCCAGAAATAGTGATAACATAATAGGGATGAGAGTAACTCTGTAGTTATCTGCACCTTGCTCTGAGTCCCAGAAGGCAATCTGAGTGGGCTGCATCCATGCGATTTTTGTCCTCTGGCTTCTGAGGATGTTCAGCCAAAGGGTGTTGGGGGCATTACTAGAAGATCAGAGGGTGAGGGGAGAGGGAGATTCAGATGTTTATTCCTTCAATTCTCTCCCTGCCAAGTCTCCACGGGCTTCTGTGTCCCTCTACTGAAGGCCACCATGCCGAGCTGGTGGTCCTCGTCACTTCCTTTCAGGGACCTTGTCACTGCCTCTCCCCACTTGCCTATTTAGGTCTTAGAATGACATATACCAGCCCTTGCTGGTTTTCATGAACTCTGCCCACATCTTTGCAAACAGAACTGTTGCTAGGCTCTTCTATTACCCCAGCTTGAGTATACCATTCATTTCCTGTGGGACCCCTCAAAGATCTATCTTAACAATTCCTTCAAACCATAAACATTTTGGAGTCTTGGTCACATCATGGAATAAGTGAAAACTCACCGGAGCACTCCAGTGCCAGCTGACAAAGCAGCTTCTTTCCTGGAGCACTCCAGTGCCAGCTGACAAAGTAGCTTCTTTCTTTTTTTTTTTTTTTTTGCTACATACAGGATGGAGGGGACAACGTACAGACCTCCCACCTGTAGGTTGTGAGAATGCTGACTCTGAATATACTGCTCTGGAATCCTTCCAGAAGGGCTTAGGTTCTGACCATACTTCTGGGCATGGGAATCTATTTTGTGCCTCCAGAAAGTATCTGTTCATCATCTCCATTTTCAAGCAACACAGATGGTGAAATCTCTGGATGGAGGTAGTGTCAAAGGAAGATGAGCATTGAGGGTGGTCGTGCCTTCCTAAAAGCCTGGGGAGTGTGCACCTGTCATGCTGAAGTCAGCAGGGAAGACTGCTTGCAAGTGGCCCCCATGCCAGCCAGCGGGTGAGCAAAGCCACCCTCTTCTCAGTTTCCTTGTCTTCAGAGATTGGAGAGGGTGATGCTCAAGCAACAGCCCACAGAAAATTCATTTGAAACAACGTCTCAGAGACTTTCTACTGAAGTCTTGTAGTTGATGTTGAACAACCACCAACGCCAGCATATGGGTCTTGCTGTCAGAGCGTCAGCCACACTTCACAAGCACCCCTAATGTGTTGAGCAGTGCCACCTGTCAGCAACTGTAGAAGTCAGCTGCCTCTATAGGCTGAGGATAAAGCCAGCAAATAAATGGTGAGATTCTAGTTTTCCTTTTCTCCTTTTTCAAATGCCGGGCAGGAGAAGCTGATGACATGGATGATCAGCCTATCCTGATCTCTTCAGGACTTCTTTAGTTAAGTCCTGCTTCTCAGAAACCCCCTCAGTCCCTGGGAAACCCGAATGGTTGTTTGATCACTCAGGAGACGTGATGTCAGCTGAAAGCCTGCATATTGATTGCTCTTAAATATGCAAAGATTTGAACACTGATTCATTTTCTTTATAGTGATGAGTGACTAGATGACTTGCACTCTTAGTAAATTTTCACAATGAGTAGGATATGGAGATCCACATTTTCTAGGGGAAAGTTTGAAATTAAACCTTCTAATCCTGGGTTCAGAGAGCTCTGTGACAAGTTATCTTTCTATGTAAGATTTAATAAAACACTCTTTAAGAAGACTGGTGGTGGTGGTGTTGGTTTAGCTGCTAAATCGTGTCTGACTCTTGTGACCCCATGGACAGAGGAGCCTGGCAGGTTACAACCCATGGGATTCTCCAGGCAAAAATACTGGAGTGGGTTGCCATTTCCTTCTCCAGGGGATCTTCCCAACCCAGGAATCGAACCTGGGTCTCCTGCATGGTAGGCAGATTCTTTACCAACTGAGCTACAAGGGAAGCCCAAGAAGACTGGTAACACTGGCCAATACAATTTTTAAATCACTATTAAATATAGAATTCTTTTTACCTATTGATTCAGCTCACAGTTTATTTATTGAGGCTTCATCTATGTCAATTAAAAATACTCTTAATACGCTCTCTTTGTTCCTAAGAATCCATTATGATTCCAAAAAGGAAATATTTAAAAGCAATAATTTAAAGTGCAGGATTAAGAGATCTGGCTTAAAGTTTTTTATATGCCTACAGTTGTCCATACTTCAGTCTGAATTTGGTAATGATATGAATGTTATGGTCCCTGAGGGGCACATCTGATTGGTCTAGGGTGGGGCACAGACTGGTAATCTTTAAAGTTCCCCAATCTTTCTGATGTTCTGCCAAGGTTGAAAAACCTGTTCTAGAGTTTTGTTGTTGTTAATAAATGACCTTTTTCTCAGCTTATTCAACCTGAAAAAAAAATAAAATAAAAATAAAAGCAATAATTTTTCGCTTGTTTTTGCTCACTTCTATAGTTGTACTTCCAGGGGACTTTTGGCTTGACTTTCCCTATGGGGAAAAAATCCAAAGAAAAATTGTATCTTGGAGCAGGATGGTGGTGGTGACGAGTTAGAAGAATCAAGTGAGAAGTAAGGCAGAAAAGAAGCCCTTTTGGTCTCAACTTAGTACATCTCAAGGGCTTCCCTGGTGACTCAGTGTTCAAGAATTAGCCTGCAGTGCAGGAGAGGCAGGTTTGATCCCTGGGTCAGGAAGATCCCTTGGAGAAGGAAATGGCAACTCAGTCCAGTATTCTCGTCTGGATAACCCCACGGACAGAAGAGCCTGGCGGGCTACAGTCTGTGGCGTCTCAAGAGTCAGACACGACTGAGCGACTAAACCACCACCACCACTGTGCATCTCAACGGTGGCTGCACATCGGAAGCACTCGGTGCCTGAGCCACATCCCCAAACTCTGGTGTAGCTGGTCTGGGGGGTTCCCCTGAGCAGCTCCCCAGAAATAGTCCCTGAGAAGCATCTAATGAGAACTACAACTGAAAACCTCTGCTCTAGCAATGCTGAACATTCGCCAATTGCCGTCTTGTTCCACATCTTTCTGTCTTTGCCTGTGTTACTTCTGCCTGTACATTTCAACTCAACTTCCCTTTGTGAACCTTCCCTGACCCCCTTGACAAAGCCCTCTCCTTTGCCATTACAGCACCATCCGCTTTGTATTGAATGCCTCCATATCCACACAGTACTTATTGATCCTTTACAAATATTTTGCCTGGCAGCATCTGTTTCCCCTTTCTGTTCAGGGAGAGTCTGGCACTGTGTACATCTGGTGAAGCCTCAGGGACAGATATGCCCGGTTTGGACCCAGGGCTTTGAATCTTGAGATACTGACCATACTCACAGTGGGAGTTCAGAGTTCACTCTCTGCCCACTGGTGGTGGCAGTGACGGTGACCACAGCAGCGTCCAGTGGCCCAAACTGACCGCCTCTCAGCATGACTTTGGCAGTGGTGCCCTCTCTTAGTTCCAGTGCAAACGTTCAGCTGGATGGTGGTTCTCTGAGCTACTCTCTAACCTCCTTTAAAAATTCCTTTTGTGTGTGTGTGTATTGTTGAAAATAGCCAGAGAGGTTTCTGTTACAGAGAAGACTAACCAATATCCTACCCCACTAGAACCATCAATGTCTCAAGGGTATGGGCCCTGTCTTTCCTCTTCGTCGTTCCAGTGCCTTGTGTATGATACGTTCACAATAAATGTTAAACCCGAATGAACAAAGTTCAGTCTCATCTGCATGGCCCCTTAAGAAACCATTTGCGAGAACTCACACATATTAGATGTGCTGTTTTCTAATGATGCATAATATATCTTCCATTTTATAATATGCCATTCAGTCATGCAGGATAAATTGGACTGTCAGCATAATTTTTGTGGATGAAGTTATCTTTTTAAAGGAACTGAAGAGAAAGATCTTTGAATCATCTCCTCCCAGGCCAAGCCAAGAGCTGCCAAGCCAAGATCAGCCAAGCCACTCTTCCTGGGTTAGACATACTAAGATGGATACTATCAGAACTGAAAGTACCTCCTCTCTCTCTTCCCTGTATTTCTGTCTCCATCACCATGTCTCCCTTTCCCTGTCCCTCCTCCTCCATATGCTATGACGGATCCACTGTGGAGTCCCAGACTTCCGACTCCTGGCAAGCCCCACATCGTGCTGGCCTGCACATTCATTACAGAAGTGCAAAAGCTAGACATCCACCATCAACATCGACTCTTGTTTTATGCCCATCAGACCCACAGTGCACATCATCTCAATGAAAACCTCTTGGACCAGGAACAAGTAGAAACAGGGAAAATAAGTACATGACAGTCACTCCCTGCTCTTAATTATATTTCTGTTTCCACCAGACAATGCCCACACATCTTTCTCCCCCTCTTCCACTCTCTCCACAGTCTTTCAGTTCCATTTCAGATTGGGAGAATGGCAACTAGCTTGGTAGCCGAAAAGAACAAGGAGAAAGGGTGGATGGGATCGAGAGCAGAGTGATGAAGATGGGAAGTGGACGGAGGAAATAAAGGTAAAGCTTTTCCACCAGGTTCAACTTTTTGGCATCAAAGGAGAGGCCCCAGATGCAGTCAAAGAGTAAGGGAGCAAAGGAGGAATCTTCTCTGAGAATTCACTGATGAGCAGCAAACCACTTGATTTTCTCCTTGTCTTCCTCCAGTTCCAAGCAAATGCTACCAACGACGTGGAGACATTATTATGTGAGTAACCAGTGGCAACTTATCTTTCTATGCTAAGGATTGATATTCACCTGACCCTGGGTGGAGATTTCTCAAATTCTCATTCAGAGAGGCAGCTGGATTACATTGGGGGAAAAAAGAATCACGCCTGTTCCTAAATCTTGATATGAAAATGATGAACTCTCAAGAGCTGACAGGCCATAAACTCATTTAATTCAACCCTTCCCTTCACAGACAGGGAAGAGAGACACAAACTTTTGAGCACTCAACTGTTTAATGGAAGAGCCCAGAATAGAGACTTTTCTCCTGAGTCATGATAAGAGCAGTGAGGGGGATGAAGTCAAAGAGGAAGAGAAGAAGATTAGGTTGGGGAAGCGTGTGTTAATAATTTATTCTGTATTTGTATTGTTCAGAATTTGAGAATGCTTTTTGATAAATTATTCATGGTGGAAGAAGTTACAGAAAACATCCAATGCCATAGTGCATCTGATCTGACCTTTTTGAGAAGCATCATTTCCTGGGTCCAGCATAGTATAATGAAATTAGTCCATCAAGGATCTTTCAATAAATTTAGTGAGCATCTCCCATAGGCATCCTGAAATACCCTACAAGATAAAGACAGCATCCTTTTCAGGGACTATTATGGATCCACTTGCATATAAGCCTGAAGAAATGTGTGCTTTTTGAAGTTAGGAGATGACCTCTCTCTGGCAGGTCTGCTAGGTGAATGCGGAAGACTGGGTTTCTGAAAACCACAGGGCAAGAGGCTGTGCCTATCAGGGTGAGAGGGACATTAGTGCAAACAAGACAGGAGATCACGAAATGATGATCTGAATCATCAGATCCTGAAAAGATGTTCCAGCACCTGCTATACTTCTGTATCATTAGTAGGTGTTTCCTAAAGGCTTGTTGAATAGAGTGAATGACTGAGCAAATTAATGAATGAAAACTAGTGACTACCTTTAGGATCCAGAAAGCAAGATTATCTGAAATGCTAGACACATATTTCATCTTCTTTTTGCTCTGAGTCCCTTAATCTTGAGAGACTGTGGACTGTATTTGAGACTGAAAAAGGTCAACCTCAAGTTCTATGAAATTAAAACTGTGTCTGTAGCCCCCTCTGCTATGTGGGTTAGGTTAAGAGTTTATCACAGGTCTGTGTATTAGGAACATGGATTAAAATCTTGAAAATAAGTTATAAGGCTTTGAAAAACTAGAAAATTTTGTAAAAGAATAAAAATGATTTAACTTGGGTAGCTGGATGGGGCATCGTGTCTAAGATGGTTGTGAATACTTTTTCTTTCTGACTTTCATGAAATTTCCCTTTTAGGTTGCCCTGAGGAGTTCCAAAAGAACATTTGCAGATTTCTGCTTAAGAAGATTCGTGTTGATATATAGCAAAACCAATACAATATTGTAAAGTTAAAAATATAATAAAATAAAAAAAAAAAGTAAAAGAAAAAAGTCTTCAGCAAAAAAAAAAAAAAAAAAAAAAAAAGAAGATGCC
Organism: Bos mutus; assembly: GCF_027580195.1. NCBI lineage: Eukaryota > Metazoa > Chordata > Mammalia > Artiodactyla > Bovidae > Bos > Bos mutus. The sequence goes on from NC_091636.1 coordinate 56,641,865, forward strand.
CAAGGTTCTGGAATGAAAAAATGAAACCAAACCTTGGGGCTGAGTAAATGACAGATAATGTATATTTAGAAATAGACAAATGTCCAGCTTCCCTGGTGGCTCAGACGGTAAAGAATCTGTCCGCAATGCCGGAGACGAGAGTTTGATCCATGGGTCGGAAAGATCCCCTGGAGAAGGGAATGGCAACCCACTCCAGTAATCTTGCCTGGATGGAGAATTCCATGGACAAAGGAGCCTGGTGGGCTACAGTCCATGAGGTTGCAAAAAGTCAGATACGACTGAGCAACTAATACACACACACACACACAGGCACACACACACACACACACACGCACACACATAATGACATCACTCAGCTAGCAGAGATTCTTTCTTTAAAATGGAAAAGGAGCAGCAGAGTGGGGGTGCCGCTCTGGAAACTGAGCTCAAGTGTGTTTTATTGGTAAATCTGGACAGCAAATGAAAGTAGTAATTCAGCTAGTTTGCTCTGGCCTGGGTGTCTGCCCATCCCTACTTCAACCCCACCCTCCTCACTCATTTCCCCAACCCAATCAATGGATTTGTGAATGTGGGGTTGGAATTCGCCCAGTAATATCTGAAAATGCCCTCTCACGTTGTCTGAATCTCTAAGGAGGAAATTATTCAGACGACTGACGCTCTTTGGGGCACAATATTAAATTGATCATTTGGCAAGGAAGACCTTATATAACTTAATACCACCATTCCCATAAATACCAATCAGAGTATCAACCAGAAGGCTTACCTCTTTCTCAAAATGAGACAAGTTCTATATACCTTTTTGTGTAGTTGTTATGTTTAATATGTGTGTATCTTAACATGCTTAAGCCAAGTGTGACATAAATGACACCAGTGAAAATACACTGCCAAGCACCCAATATGCTTGATGAAACGCTGCCATTGTAGGACTGTTTTTGAGCACTTACCTTTCAAGTAAAATATCCTCTAGACTGACGTTATTTTTGCTTTTTCTGACCTCAGTGGGAATTCTCTTTTCAACAGAAAGTTTTATTGTATTCCCTTCTGAGACATGACTGTATTTTAATGATTTAAACTTGCACAAGTATTAGTTAAACTTGCAATAGGTATATTTGATAGCTTTCTTACTGTGAACCTAAAACGTTTGTAAAAGTTTTCTTTCCCCAGGAAGGCATTTCTTGCATCCATTTGTTCATTCATTCAGTAAATATTCATTCAGTGCCTGTTTGTGTCAGATCCAGGGTTCTAGGCGCTGGCTGTTCACTGGTAACCAAAACAGACATGGTCCCAAATAAAGATGAAGAAAAATCAAAGAGAGGTGTTCAGTAGGTGAGTGAGGCATGGCGTAAGGGTGCTGTCAGGGCGGACCCTCCAGGCACATAACACCTGAACAGAGACCAGAATCAGGTAAGAAGTGAGAGAGCAGCTGTGCCAGGGGAGGAAGCTTGGAGCAGACAGAAAGTGTACAAAGACCTTGAAGAGAAACATCATGGGCATTTCTTTATTTCTTTGTGTGGCTTATAGGATCTTTTATACATAAATAAATAATATATATAATGAATTATATATAATAATATATAGTTTATATTATATATAATATATATAATTTATTTATTTTTAGCTGTGCTGGGTCTTCGTTGCTGTGTGGGCTTTTCTCTAGTTGTGGTTAGTGGGGGCTACTCTCTAGTTTCAGTGCACAGGCTTCTCATTGCAGTGGCTTCTCTTGTTGCAGGGCACAGGCTCTAGGGCATGTGGGCTCAGTAGTTGTGGCTCCTGGGCTCTAGAGCACAGCCTCAATAAGTGTGATGCACGGGCTTAGTTGCTCCGTGGCATATGGAATCTTCCCAGACCAGGGATTGAACCTGTGTTTCCCGCACTGGCAGGTGGATCCTTTACCACTGAACCACCTGGGAAGTCCCAATTTTTAAATATAGCCAGGAAGCAGAGTTTTATTATTATTATTTTTCTTTTGGCCATTTAGAGCCTGCCTTGTTTGCATACCCCGTGAAACTGCCCAATGCCTTCTAGAGATATAGAAGATAAACTCTGGGGCTGTTAGGACCCCAGGTTGGTGATGTGGCCCTTTGGGGACTGTCTGACCCAGAGATGCCCTGTTGGGTTGCTGGGTGATGTCAGACATGTCAGACCCCTCTCTGGTCCCCCCTCTCCTGGGAGTTCCCTTGCCCTCCTCTTCTGGACGGTGGTCCCCATGGTAGGCTCTGCATAGTGTCATTTTGTGAGGGATTCCCCTAGGTTCCCCGACCAGGGATCAAACTCATGCCCCCTGGCATTGATCTTCCCTCGTAGCTCAGTAGGTAAAGAATCTGCCTGCCAGGTGATACCTGGGTTGATTCTTGGGTTGGGAAGATCCCCTGGAGAAGTAAATGACCACACGCTCCAGGATTGTTGCCTGGAGAATCCCATGGACAGAGGAGCCTGGCAAGCTAAAATCCATTGGGTCTCAAGAGTTGGATACAACTTAGTGACTAAACCACCACCTAGGATTGCAAGCACCATGTCTTAACCACTAGACCACCAGGGAAGTCCTTAAAACTTGTCAAGAGTAGTAGAGCAGTGTTGGTCACTCAGTCATGTCCGACTCTTTGCAACTCCATGGACTGCAGCCCACTAGGCTCCTCTCTCCATGAGATTTTCCAGGCAAGATACTGGAGTGGGTTGCCATTTCCTTCTCCAGGGCATCTTCCCAACCCAGGGATTGAACCCAGGTCTCCTGCATTGCAGGCAGATGCTTTACCGTCTGAGCTACAAGGGCAAGCTTGTGTGTGCTACCGCCACCGTGTGGTCATATTTTCCTCCCTGGTGAGCTTGTATATCTTTCCATCATCCCCTGTGGATGGGAAAGCCAGTCACAGCAGATCTGGTCTAGAAGTAGCAGGAAGAGTCCCACTGGGAGCCACAACATCAAGGAAGACAGAGGGACCTTGAACCAAAGAAATAAAGGGGTTTGTTCACACTCACACAGACTATTTGTAGAAGGGCTGGAGAATCTTTACTTCTGAAATCTTTCTTCACTTCTAATTCTTTGGATAAACTTTGTAGTTTTGTGAAAACTACACTTCAGGTCTCCTCAGGTAGCGCTAGTAGTAAAGAACCTGCCTGCCAATGCAGGAGACATAAGAGATGTGGGTTTGATCCCTGGGTCGGGAAGATCCCTTGGAGGAGGAAACAGCAACCCATTCCAGCATTCTTGCCTGGGAAATCCCATGGACAGAGGAGCCTGGCAGACTACAGTCCATGGGGTCGCAAAGAGTTGGATGTGACTGAAGTGATTTACCACACTTCAAGTATATTTCAAAAATGGGTTTCTGTCTTTCTCATCTTGGGAAATAAATCTTTCCTATATCATTGAGTGCTTTAATTTTTGCCATAGTTGGAAAAGATAGTCGCGCTTCCTGTCACCAGTCTCAGACAAGCAAATATGAAATGTATGAATACGGCTGCATTAAACTGTTATTTGGGCTTCCCAGGTCTGCCTGCCAATACAAGAGATGCAAGAGACTCAGGTTCTATCCCTGGGTTGGGAAGACCCCCTGGAGGAGGGCATGGCAACCCACTCCAGTATCCTTGCTTGGAGCATTCTATGGACAGAAGAGACTGGTGGGCTACAGTCCATGGGCTCACAAAGAGTTGGACATGACTGAGGATACATATAAACGGTTATGTACTGTTAACTTTGGGTTATTCTTGTGTTTTATATGATATAAGCATTCAGACTTCTAACCTAATGACCTGAGACTAGTTAGCTCTTCTGGAAGCAAGAGATAACTGTCTATATAGAGCATCCAAATGCAAAGCAACTTCAACAAAATTGGATTTTCTGGCTAATGTCTTTGAGAAAGAGACTCAGCTATTAAGCCTAAATGCAGACCACACAGCTTTGCTCCAGTTATAAATGGGACCCCTCCATTTAGAGCCTCATAAATACACCTTAGCCATTTTGAGAGTTTCACTCTTGTGGAATAATACAAAGATAGATGGAGGGCAGAGGCATTAGTGAAATATTCTGTAGAATGAAGGAGAAATATGAGAGTCAAACAATTAACTCTTCAGCCAGTTGCCTGTGTATTTACCCTTCATCTCATTGAGCAAAAGACTGGGTACTGAAATGTCTGAGTTCAACCTTTGGTTAAACTCCATAATCTGAAGAATGGCACCACATCTTGACACACGCTGAGGTTCTTCTATCCAAAGAGTGATGGGAGACTAGAGCTACACAAGGAGGAGTTTGTAGGAATCTTTCCTACAAATAGAAATAGAAGCAGTTGCTTCATTTTCCTAGGCTGTGGATGGCTGCACAGGTGTGCAATGATTCTTTCTGTAAGACTCCGTTTTCTTAAGGTGCCAACTAGTATCTCATTATGCCAGGTGCCACCTGGTAGCAGAATTTAGTAAGAGCTTTCAGCTCAAGTCACGGATGCGTCTTAGCACAATTCAGGACAGAGTTCCCTCTTTGTCCAAAAAGTGCCATTCAGGATTGATGTAATCTGTGCCCAAATATGTTTTCTGTGGCTCTCACATTTATAACTCATACTTATTACTTGACCTTTGCACATCTTACAAGGGATGTGGGGCCTCTTCAAATGCAGAAAGACTTGGGTTAAAATCCTGGCTCTATTTGCTTACCCAGCTGGGTGACCTGGAGAAATGTATTAACCTTTCTGAGTCTCAGTTTCCTCACTTGTAAGGTGTGGGTGACAATGTCTCTTTGATGGACATCTTGTAAAGATTTCTTCTATTAAGAATTGCCTCATCTTCCCTGTCTTGCTGGGGTTGCACAGTTGCTTGAGCAGCAATCTTACTAGACACTGCGTCTTTCCTTTCCTTTGAAATCAGGTTTCATGAAAAAGTATTCCATACTCAGTCCACTTTCTACACTCCCATTTGTTCTTCATCTTGTTCCAGAGCATCTGCTAACCTCATTCTTCCAAAACTGTTTTTGCCAAGGTTATTGCTATGGACTAAATGTTTGCATATCCTCAAATTCATATATTGAAGTCCCAACCTCCAGTCGGATGGTATCAGGAGGTTTGGTCTCTGGGAAGTAATTAGGTTTAGATGAGGTCCCAAGGAGAGCACACCTATGATGGGGTTAGTACCCTTATAAGAAGAGACCAGAGACCAGAGGGAGACCTCTCTCTCTCATTCTCTCTCTCTTTCCCCATCTCTGCCACTATGTAAGGATACAGCATGTGTTAACCTGGAGGAAGGTGTTCACCAAAATCATTTTGATTTTGGGCTTCCAGCTTTCAGTCCAGAACTATGAGAAATAAATGTTTGCTATTTAAGCCACTCAGCCTATGGTATTGTTGTCAAAGCATGCTGGATGACCTGAGTCAGTTGTAGTCAACCTCATTTTCCAATTCGATGATCTGTTTTGGCCTAGACAGCATATTAAAAAGCAGAGACATTACTTTGCCAACAAAGGTCCGTCTAGTCAAAGCTATGGTTTTTCCAGTGGTCATGTATGGATGTGAGAGATAGACTATAAAGAAAACTGAGCACTGAGAAATTGATGCTTTTGAACTGTGGTGTTGGAGAAGACTCTTGAGAGTCCCTTGGACTGCAAGGAGATCCAACCAGTCCATCCTAAAGGAAATAAGCCCTGACTATTCACTGGAAGGACTGATGCTGAAGCTGAAGCTCCAATACTTTGGCCACCTGATGGAAAGAACTGAATTATTTAAAAAGACCCTGATGCTGGGAAAGATTGAAGGTGGGAGGAGAAGGGGATGACAGAGGATGAGATGGTTGGATGGCATCACCGACTCAATGGACATGAGTTTGAGTGAACTCCGGGAGTTGGTGATGGACAGGGAAGCCTGGCGTGCTGCAGTCCGTGGGGTTGCAAAGAGTCAGACATGACTGAGCAACTGAACTGAATTGAACTATAAGTCACTAGACCTTACTGATCAATTCCTTAAACTCTCCCCTACACACCATCCAGGACACTCGCTGCTCTCCAGGTCTTACCTCACTCTCCAATCATCCTTCTCAGTCTCTCGCCAACTCCTTTTCCTTTACCTGCTCCTTAACTGATTCCACCACCATCTACTCCTATGTTGCTCCCTTCTGCTCACCAGCTGATGTCGTTTTCTGCTATAATTTCAGCTGTTACCCATATGCTCATGATTCCAAATCTGTATTTACCACCGTAACTTCTACCCTACACATATTTCCAACTGAAGGTATTTTTCATTTCTCCCTGGATACCCTTCAAGCATCTTATATCTACCAATAAGAATTGAACTCATTATGCCCTGGATCCACCAAAAACTTTTTAATTAAATAAATGGGAAAAAAAGACATCTAAATAGATCTACCTCCTGGTGGTTTTCTCTTGATGCACCTGGCATAGTATCCCAGGCTAGGAATTTATGAGATATCTTTGACTTCTGTCTTTTCCCATCTCCAAATACAACTACCAACCACTCATCTAAGCCTGACTATTTGTGCTCAGGCCTCTGCCCTTCTTGCCCATGCTCATGCTGCCTTGGTTTATCACCTGCCCACCTTATCTGTTGAGCCTTCCTGCTTGGCCCAGCCTCCCTGTTCCAGCCCACTGCATGTACGTCCTGCGATATCTTCCTAGACTTCAAGTCACATCACATCACATCATTTTCTTGCTTACAGGACAAGCCCTAACGCCTTGGCAGGACGTGGCCCTCTTCATACTCAGGTGTCAGTACTTCATATCTAGTCTATGTCCCAGGATTCTCTTCCCTTTGTGTATAGATTCCAGGCACCCTGAATCTAGTAACTCCTTAGACTTCCATTTCTTCTTATAAACTGAATTGTGTCTCCTCAAAATTCATATTTGAATCCTTAATCCCCAGTTTGAGAAAACTCTGGAAGATAGTGAGGGACAGGGAAGTCTGGCATGCTCTAGTCCATGGGGTCACAAAGAGCTGGACATGACTTAGCAACTGAACAACAACAACCCCCAGTATCTTTGGATGTGACTGTATTTGGAGAAAGAATCTTCAAAGAGGTAATAAAATGAACAAGAGGCTGTTAGGGTTGGGCTCTAGTCCAGCAGGACTGATATCTTATACAAAGAGGAAGATATCCCTGGGGTGCAGGAAGCAAGGAAAGGCCATGGGAGGATGCAGAGGAAGACGGCCATCTGCAAGCCAAGGAGAGAGGCCTCAGGAGAAACCAACACTGTGGGCACTCTGACCTCAGATTTCTAGTCTCCAGAAATACAATACAGTTCTGTTGTTTAAGACGCCGAGCCTGTGATATTTCATTACAGCAGAATTCATTACTGAATTCCATTCCTGGTTCAGGAAGATCCTCTGGAGAAGAAAACGGCAACTCACTCCAGTATCCTTGCCTGGGAAATCCCATGAACAGAGGAGCCTGGTGTGCTACAGATCGCAAGAGTTGGACACAACTTAAACCAACCAACAAAGCAAACTAATACAGTCTTTTACCCGAGAAATCATTCACCTTAGCTTTACTTGTAGTGCCTTTCCCTCATTCCTCTACTTGAGAAAGTCATGTAATAACTGAAAAAATAAGAGAAAGTCTTATTTATTTTCCAAGATTCAGTTCAAATGGTACCTTGATGATTATTTTCCTGATTCCCTCAGGAATAAATGGTCCATCTTCTTGCTCCCGCAGAACTTTGCTGAAATTCTACTGCATCTACGCTGAAATTTATCTTTTCCCCTTCTTCTGAGTGCAGCTTCTTGAAGGCAATGTCTTCACTTCTTTCCAACCCTAGTCTAGAGGTCACAGTGCGCCTCATGTAGGTGCGAGGCGTGTTTAGTGCACCCTCATCGGCATTATCTTCTTATAAATTGAGGTAACATCCTAAAGCCAGGAAATTTCACACAAGAATTCTCTGGAAGACTAGGAGGGTGTGGCAGCCTCCCCACCTAGATGTTACGTTACATACCTGGATCCGCAGACACGAGCTCCTGACTTCCTTACAGCTGCACCATAACACCCTCCTTGTCACTGCTGGTGCTCATCTGCTCACCCTTCTCCAAACATCAGGAAATCTTCAGAATAATAATGGTGGACTTAAAACCCATGTGTTTTTGTTGTTGTTGTTGTTTTAAATGGACAAGAGGTTGCATCAGATCGTGAAAATGAAGCAGCTCTGCCATTCTGGAAAGTTGTTGAGAGTCTCAGGTCAGTCAGCCTTGTTTAGGATTTGATGCAGACTAGAGATCAGACAGGACTCTCTCCTTACTTTCCTAAATGTAACAGCACGTCTCCAAGGTGGTGGCTTCCTTTCAGTTTTACATCTACCTTCTACCTTTATCTGGGCTTCCCTGGTAGCTCAGCTGGTAAAGAATCCACTGGCAATGTGGGAGACCTGGGTTTGATCTCTGGGTCGGGAAGGTCCACTGGAGGAGGGCATGGCAACCCACTCCAGTATTCTTGCCTGGGAATCCCCGTGGACAGAGGAGCCTGGTAGGCTAGTCCATGGGGTAGCAAAGAGTCGGACACAACTGAGCAACTAAGCCCAGCATATATAATAGACAGACTTGGTATTGGTATGTTTATGATCAAGCTATATCAGTTGGTTGTTTCAAACTGACAAGACACTGGCTGATTCCTTTTTTTTAAAGAACTTAAAAATATATATATTTATTTATATATATAAATATTAAAAATATATATATAAAATAAAAAAAATATATATTTTTAGACATGGACCATTTTTAAAGAAGCCTTTCCTGAACTTGCTACAGTATTGTTCCAGGGTCTTCCTGACCCAGGGATCAAATCCAGATCTCCCGCATTGAAGGCAGATTCTGTACCATCTGAGCCACCAGGAGAGCCCCAAAACTGCTTCTTATTTCCTGCTAATGTCACCACAGACCCCTCAGTTTGGTCCTTTATTTGACTTCTTACAGACTTTCTCTTCATCTCCTCCTGACTCAGTTCACATTCACTATCTTCAGATTGCTTTGGTGGGAGGAGACCGGGTATTCAATGCCTCCTTTCGTTTGCACACCTTTGTCTTTTTCCCTCCTGATTTTAATTTGCTAGTGCCTGGCATCCTTCTCTACCGGGTAGAGAATTGATTCTGGTGCCAACCCATGACTTTCTTCCTTGCTGTTGGAGATCCTTTAATGAAATAATCACAGTGGAGCTTTGTAAACTTCAGGGATTGTTTGGAAAGGAGAGTCAGTTTTTACTGGTTCCAGCTCATGAATCGCAAGTGAAGTTTTGTAAGAGATCCTGACGTTCATACTTTACCATAACTGGGAAGCAAGCTATATACCTAGCTTAGCTATGCACAAGACAGATGGTAATGACTACAGAATCCAGTAATGATTTGTGGGGCCACCACTTTCCTTCAACTTGCTGAAGCTGCCAAATGTCAAAACAAAAGTTAATTTCACAATTTAAACAATTAATTATGTGGAGAATAAAACCAATTCCACTCGTAGTCTGATTTGACATATCACACTTTTGTTAAAATGGCACAACTTTAAATATAGGCGACGATTGTTAAAAGGATGGTGAAATCAAGCTAACAAAATTTCAAGCATTCCAAACTATGCAGCTAACAACGCACCAAATGATACAGAGCATAAAATGACCCCGAGGAAATGTTAATGAATGGATACCGCACCAGTGCAAGGCAAAAAACCAACTCTGCCATAGAAGAGACAAGCAAGGTCAATGGAATAAGAAGAGATGATACTGTGCTTTAAATACTGTGACAGCCAGTTCAGTTGGGTGAACCCAATCGAAACAGTCCTAACAATAGAAACAGAAAATATTGTTTAGAGGCATTTGCTGTGACAGAGGGTAAGTGGGAGTATTCGTTTTTTTATGCTGGCGTAGCAAACTACTGCAAAATTAGTGGCTTTAAAACAACACTCACTTATTAATTCACAATGTGTTAATTCACAGAAGTCTGGGGGCTCTGAAGGCTCTGGGAGAAGGCTCCAAGCTCATTCAAGTGTTTGTTGAGGCAGTCCCAGCAAAGGCTGGAAAAGAATTTTCCAGACACAGAGCATTTCAGAAGGGAGTGAGGTTATTAAGAGCAAAGAGCAGCGATAACCAGGGCACAGCAAATGCAGGGGGCCGACCCTCTGACAGGCCAGAGAAGGCGTCGCCTTTCCTGGGTTAGTAGCCAGTTTTTATCGCCTCAAGACAAAATTTCTGGTGATTGGTTAGGGTGGTATAGGCTGATTACTGGGGTGAGCATTTTTACCTAATTTTTAGTCAGAAAGCCTGCTGGGGATGATCAGGGGTGGCAGGGGGTGAGGGAGGGCTGTCTTTGGTAATGGTTACAAAGGGGCTCAGTCAGCTTTGGAGACAACCTTGGTCTGGGCTCTGCTTCTGGGCCTTGGTACCAAACCTCAGCCCTGTGGCCTTGGGGCAGAACTCAACAGTGTTGGTAGAATCAAGTTCTTTACAGGTGTGACACTGAGGTCCCCATTTCCTTGCTGAATTCCCAACCCCTTTTGTGTGGCCTCCTCCAACTTCAGCCATCAGTGGCACATAGAATGCTTCTCAAACCTCAGCTCTGCCTGACTTCTTTGTCTTCTTCTCTGGCCTCTCTTCAATGTCAGCAGCAGGGGAAATTGCTCTACTTCAAAGGGCTAGTGTGATTAGATCAGGCCCATCCAGATAATCTACCTGCTTAAGATCAGTTGTGCCTTATAACATCACACATCGCTGGAGTGACATCTCATCACAGTCATACGTTCCAGGAATTTCCCATAAATTCTGCCTCCTGTGGTGGGTACTGAAGTCACACAGAAATCTCTAGCATTATGTTCGTGGGAATTAGAAAGCACTACAAAAACACATTTATGGAGATATTTTCCTGTTGAGCTTTCTTCTGAAAGGATGTTCTGATTATAAGATAATGTCAGTTCAAACTTTTGCATTATTTTAGGATTTTTAAGGTTTTTTTCCCCTCCTCGAGTAACTAGTCACTGGACTTTTTGAACAATATTTTTTTAATATCAAGATGAACATAAACTTGGAAAAGTGGCTAGACTCTTCATGAATACAAATTTTGTATGTAATAAAAACTTGGAGCTAATATGCATACATTCAGTAATTATTTTAATAATCTATGCCTTTTTACTGTTTCTGTTTGGGGATAACATCTCCTTATGAAGTAGCATAATTGGGCTTCCCTTGTGGCTCAGTTGGTAAAGAATCCACGTGCAATGTGGGAGATTTGGGTTCGATCCCTGGGTTGGGAAGATCCCCTGGAGAAGGGAAAGGCTATTCACTCCAGTATTCTGGCCTGGAGAATTCTATGGACTGTAGAGTCCACGGGATGGAAAAGAGTCGGACAAGACCAAGCAACTTTCACTTTCATGAAGTAGCGTGGTCTACTAGAATTCCTTCTGTGTAGGGTTTTGTGGAGGTCATACATTGATCTGAGGAATATCTGAATTCATATAATGCGGCTAAGGCTACTTACATAATTATGATGATTTAGTTGCTAAGTCATATCCGACTCTTGAGAGTTTATGGGCTGTAACCTGCTAGGCTCCTCTGTCCATAGCATTTTCCAGGCAAGAATACTGAAGTGGGCTGTCATTTCCTTCTCCAGGGGATCTTCCCGACCCAGGGATCAAACCCTGGTCTCCTGCACTGCAGGAAGATTCTTTACTGACTGAACTATTTCGAGTCCATGGGGTTTTATTACCTACCTTTTCTAAGGTAACTGAAAATGTCAAGCAATGCAAGCTTGCCTTGCACCTACCTTTATCTCTTAATAAATACTCTTTTCTTTATTTTTTTCATATCTTCTCTGGACATATTATGTGTTTATTTCTTTACTATGTATCTTTCTCCTGCCCTTCAACTAGAATGTGAGTCCATCAGGGCAGAGCTTCTGTGTTTTTACTTTTATAATTCTTGTACCTGAACAGTTCCTGACATATAGTAAGTGCCCAGCAATATTTGTTGGATGAATGAATGAATATATGAAAATGGAACATCAATTGTTTTAGAGACAGTTCTAGCACATGGAGCTATTTATTTTTATTTTCCTAGAAGCTATTCTATAGAAGCTATTCTATGGGCTTTCCCCATAGCTCAGTTGGTAAAGAATCTGCCTGCAATGCAGGAGACCTTGGTTCGATTCCTGGGTTGGGAAGATGCCCTGGAGAAGGAAATGGCAACCCACTCCAGTATTCTTGCCTGGAGAATCCCATGGACAGAAGAGCCTGGAAGGCTACTGTCCATGGGGTCGCAAGAGTCAGACATGACTGAGCAACTTTCGCTTCACTTCACTTCATTCTGTGGAAAAGTGAGATGTTTCAGATGATTTAAATGTCAAATGTAGATGTGTGTGAATTTGACCCTTGGTAAGAAAAATAAGAATCACCTCTCTGGAATACTTCAGGGAAAGAGGCAGATGGGTTTTCAAGGAATTGTGACTTAAGTTTACCTATGATTCAGATAGAGGTGGGTGTTAGCTGGCTAACAGGACTCATTACCAGTGCAATTTTTGGTGACCCAGGAACACAGTTGAACATCAAGAGTAAAACAACTCTAGAAACAGTCTAGATTAAAATCCCAGTACCACTTCTTTGGACATGAATTTGAGCAAACTCCGGGAGATAGTGGAGGACAGAGGAGCCTGGTGTGCTACAGTCAACTGGGTTGCAGAGAGTTGGAAATGACTGAGTGACTGAACAACATCACCTCTTAGAGAGGTGTATACTCACGGAAGCTTCTTAACCGTTTTGTGCCTTGGATTCCTCATCTATCAAATGGGAATGGTGAAAATCTATCCCACAAGGGGTCATTATGAGAATTAAATGAGTATGTAAATGTGTTAGACCAATGCCTTGCCCCAAGCAAGAAATAGTGTTAACATATTTAGATGTTATTAACTTCTGTTTTACTGGCTCTTGACCCTCTTGTTACAATGGAGAACTTGAGCTCCCATAGAGTTGACCCAAAGTATTTCTTAGTGTTCTGAGAAATACTTAATTGTGTCCAGAATCAAATCTTGCCAATATCTGATCATGTGTTAATATGATGTGCTGTTCTCTTCTTTTGCTTTGATCCTCTCTCTCCTACACAAAGCACTTTATCTGAGCCCAGGCAGTTACAAGAAAATACCCTAGGCTTAAACAATACACATTGATTTATCACAGTTTTGTAGGCTGGGAACTTCAAGATCCAGGTGCAGGGGGTGGGGGTGATTTGGTTCTTGGTGAGGCCTCTCTTTCTGGCTTGCAGTCCTTTGTCTTCTCATGGCAGAAAGAGAGCATGTTCTCTCTCCTCCTCTTATAAAGCTAGTGAAGACTCTGCTTCCCAGTGCAGGAGAGACAGGAGCTGTGGGTTCCATCCCTGGGTCAGGAAGAGCCCCTGGAGCAGGAAATGGCAACCCACCCCATTATTCTTATCTGGAGAATCCAATGGACAGGGGAGCCTGGTGAGCTACAGTCCATGGGCTCACAAAGAGTCGGACATGACTGAGCACACATACAGAGATACATAGATGATGTCACCATGAGAGTATTGCTGCCATGACCTCATCTAAAACTAAGTAACTTTCAAAGGTTTGATCTCCAAATATGTTCACACTGAGGGTTAGGTCTTCAACATACACATTTAAAGGAAGACACAGTTCAGTCCATAGCACACCCCCATGCCAGTGGGATGTTCTGCTGCTTCTGATGGTACATAGGCTCCTCTTGGTAAGGTTGGTACTTGAGTTCTTATGTCTGCTGGGAATGGTCAAATCTGTCTGGTCCTATTGTCCAGTCAAGAACCAGAATGTAAAGTCTGTGTCTAGGTTCATTTTTTTGCATGTGAATGTCTGGCTGTTCTAACACCACTTTTTGACTATCTTTGCTCTACGTATTGCCTTTGCTACTTTGTCAAAGATCAGTTACATTTATCTGTTTGACTATATTTATGTGAATCATTTTCTGGACTCTAATTTTTTTCATTGATCTATTTGTTTGTTAACAAGTATCACACCCTCTTGACTACTATAACTTTATAAATGAGTTTTGAAGTTAGATAGTGTCAGTTTTGGAGAAAACAACAGCACTCCACTCCAGTACTCTTGCCTGGAAAATCCCGTGGACGGAGGAGCCTGGTGGGCTGCAGTCCATGGGGTCGCTAAGAGTCGGACACGACAGAGCGACTTCACTTTCACTTCTCACTTTCATGCATTGGAGAAGGAAATGGCACCCCACTCCAGTGTTCTTGCCTGGAGAATCTCAGGGACGGGGGAGCCTGGTGGGCTGCCGTCTATGGGGTCGCACAGAGTCGGACACGACTGAAGTGACTTAGCAGCAGCAGCAGCAGTGTCAGTTTTCCAACTTTCTTCTTCAATATTGGCTGTTCATCTTTTCCTTCTCTGTATAAATTTTAGAATCAATTTTTCAATATTTACATAATAGCTAGATAGGATTTTGATTAGAATTGGAATGAGTCTATAAATGAAGTTAGAAAGAAATGGTATCATCACAATATTGAGTCATCCTATCCATTAACATGGAATATTTCTCCCTTTATTTAGTTCTTTTTTCTTTTTTTTAAAAAATTGTTTATTTATTTATTGTTAATTGGAGGATAATTGCTTCACATATTATGTTGGTTTCTGCCATATATCAGCATGAATTGGCCATAGCATTTAGTTCTTTCTTTGATTTTTCATTAGAGTTTGATAGTTTTCCTTACATGGATCTTGTACATATTTGTTAGATTTATATCTAAGTATTTTATTTTAGGGGGAGGATGCTAATGTAAATGGTAACTTAAAGTTTCAAACCTACATATTCATTTCTGATATATACAAAAGCAATTTACTTATGTTTTAATCTTGCAAAACAACAACTTTGCTGTTATTGCCTATTAGTGCCAGAATATCTTTTTGAGTCAATTTCTTTCAGATTTTCTACATAGATGATCTTGTCCTCTGCAAGCAAAGACAGTTTTATTCCTTTCTTCCCAGCCTTCTGTGTACATTTTTCTTCTTTTTCTTTTCTTATTGCATAGCTGGTATTTCCAGGATGATGTTGAAAAGCAGTTTTAAGAAAGGACATCATTGTCTTGTTCTAATCCAAGTAGAAAGCTTTGTGTTCTCACCACTAACCATACAGTTAGCTGTAGGTGTTTAAAAATGTTCTTTATCAAACTGAGGAAATTACCTTCTAGTACAAGCTTGCCGAGAGTTTTTGTCATGAATGGGTATTGGGTTTTGTCAAATGCTTCAGTGTGTGGTAAGTGATGTGGCTCTAGTCTTATGATTAGGTTTGAGTCTGTAGGTGGGCCTGTGACTCTGGACTGTGCACTTCACCAGTTCTTCCAGTTTTTTCTCCCCTTTTGGTGGAAATGGATGGCTAAAGGTAGCTGTAATTGGGTATTTCTCTTCCTCTATGTGGAAGGCTAGAGCTGCCTCCAGTTGGGAATTCCCCTTTCTGCAGGTAGTTCTGGCTAGCTAAGTTTCTCCTGAGGGCAGGCCTTGTTAAAAAGAGAATACTCTGGAGTATTTTAAATGGATTTCTTTTCCAGAAGCACAAGGGGATGTTTCTCCAACTTTCATGATGAGGACCTCATTCCTAGAGGGAAAACTCACAAAAGTGACTGTCTCTGACTCCCCACCACCACACCTCTAGACCAAATTCTCCTGTAGCTTTTAATTCTTGCATGCATGCTCAGTCGCTAAGTGTGTCCAACTCTTTGTGACCCCACAGACTGTAGCCCTCCAGGCTCCTCTGTCTATGGTATTTCCCAGGCAGGAATACTGGGGTGGTTAGCCATTTCCTTCTCCAAGGAATCTTCCCTGGCCCAGGGATGGAGCCCATGTCCCCTGTATTGGCATGTGGGTTCTTTACTATTGAGCTACCAGGAAAACCCGAGTTTTTCACTCTTATGCTTGTCTAAACTGAGCCTCCATCAATTAAACTACAGTTCGGGTTTTCCTACCTCAGCACGGGTCCCAGCAATGGTTTCTGCTTATGGATTTCTGTTCAATAAATTGCCATTCTCCCATTGTGCCCATCTGTCTCTCCAATATTGGGGCCAGCACTTTGCCCTGTGACCTCACTTCTCTGACAGATCTAAGAAGAGTTGTTGATTTTTCAGTTATTCAGCTTTTTACTTGTTGTTAAAAGTACAGACTGAGAGGCAACTTCTAAGCTCCTTACACTTTGGGGCAGACACCCAGAGTTCTCAAATTTATATTTAGATATGTTGATGATGATATTTCAACACTATTGGTTTATGATTTTGAGGAGTTATTACTCTGAGCATACAAATTTTACAAAAATGCCAAAGGGATTCATGTCACAAAAAAATGTTTAAAAATCTCAAATCTAAATGAATAGGGGATGAAAAAATGTACATTTGAATCTATTTTGCTCTGCAGTCGGGTCTTCAAGTTTTCTGGAGATTTTATTAAGTGTCAGGGCCATGGGTGATAATGATTTAAAGCAGTTTCTCAGAATAAATTAGTCTTGTGACAACAGACACATGCTAAGGCCTTTTGTGCATAGAACTCATGCTCCGCTTGTGCTGGGGTCCAGCTAGGAGCTGCTGTAGCCCGGCCCTGACTCCTCTTGGATAGTAATTGAAACATTAGTGAGAGGGGAAGGGAAATCAGTGGATGAATTAAAATATGATAAAGTCTGTTAAAGGAAATGGTCCGCTCTCAAGGCCTGGTTTGTAAGCCATTCAACCCTAACTTGTAAATAGAGAGAATGAAACAGAATGTGATCTTCCTGCAGAAGCCACTGTGATTCTAATAGATGGCTCCCTTGATAGACAAAGCCAGCATGCTGTTTCAAACAGTTTAAAGAACTCATTGCCAGAGAGGCTTTTGGTTATGTTTCTGGCCAGCCTTTCTTTCCCAACAGAGCTCTCAGCTAAGGAAGAAATGAGTGTCTCAGGGCTGACTAGGATCTGGAGGGAGGAATGGGGTAGAGAACTCGACAGGCGCGCTCGCCATCTGACAAGCAAGGATTCTCTCTGTTTTCCACGGTGCTTCCTGCTCCTCTTGGCAGGGACATTACTCCATTCAGGCTGCGGAGTAATCCCTGGTAGATCCCAAGGATGATGTTGCTTTTCAGAAAGGCCAGAACAAATTAAGCGTCCAGTGGAGAAGAATGTGGCCTGAGCCCATTTTTCAAAGTGAATGTTGATGCTGTACTTTTGGAGGATATAGACATGGATCGCTGGAAGAAGATTTATTTTAGAGGGAAGAAAAGTAATAAAAAGGTACAGCTCATTTCTTACTTCAGCTCCTGTATTTCTAAAATAACTAATGCAAGAATATAATCTACGGAAATGGCTTAGTGCTTACCCCTGTCCAACTACATAACATATAACAGTGAGGCTTGTATCCTTTGTCAAAAAGAAGCCACTAAAGAATTGATTTCTTTATTTGAATTAATTTCTCAATGAGATACTTGGGGAAAGAAGAATTCAAGAGGTTTTTTTTTAATGGACAATGTAAATAATCTTCAATGATCTTTCAGCTCTTCCTTCCAATTTACCAAAGAGAAATTATTCATCTAGGAGTTCATGGCAAAGACAGTAAAAAAATTTCAAATTGTCCTCAGATTTTCTAGTGAAAGTCTAACACCTTCAATAATAAAAAGAATGTACTCTAAAGAAACTTGCATATACTAACAAGGGAGAGGAGGAAACCTGAGGCATGGATGTGTGCATGACTAAAACACTGTTCTTGTAATTCATGTTCATGTTTTAGGTGTGTGGCTTGAGCAGCTGTGTTCAGGAGGGAAAGTCCAGGTCGTTGCTATAAACACAGAGTAACACTTTGGTTCATCACTCTCCTCCCCGAGTCAAAGAATGTGGCTGGTAAAAGACAAGAAATAATGGCATTTGCGGCAACGTGGATGGACCTACAAATTGTCATACTAAGTGACGTTAGGCAGAAAGAGAAAGACAAATACCATATAATAGCACTTCTCAGTTCAGTTCAGTTGCTCAGTCGTGTCGGACTCTTTGCGACCCCGTGGACTGCAGCACACCAGGCTTCCCTGTTCATCACTGACCCCCGGAGCTTGCTCAAACTCATGTCCATCGAGTCGGTGGAACGCTTCTATGTGGGATCTAAACTAGGCACAAATGAACGTCTCTGTGAAACAGAAGCAGGCTCATAGGCGTAGAGAGCAAACTTGCGGTCTCCAAAGGGGAGGGAGGCGGTGGGGGCATTGGGAGTTTGGGATTAGCAGCTGCAGACTATTATATCCATAGAATAGGCAACCAAAAGATCCTACTCTACTGTTGTTGTTTAGGTGGTGAGTCGTGTCAGACTTTTTGTGACCCCATGGCTGTAGCCTGCCAGGATCCTCTGTCCATAGGGGTTTCCTAGGCAAGGATACTGGAGTAGGTTGCCCTTTCCTTCTCCATACTGTATAGTAAATGAACTGTCTTCAACATCCTGTGATAAACCAAATGGAAAAGAATATGAAAAATAATGTGTGTTTTACATTCTTTTACATCAGATCAGATCAGATCAGTTGCTCAGTCATGTCCTACTCCTTGCGACCCCATGAATCGCAGCATGCCAGGCCTCCCTGTCCATCACCAACTCCCGGAGTTCACTGAGACTCATGTCCATCGAGTCGGTGGTGCCATCCAGCCATCTCATCCTCTGTTGTCCCCTTCTCCTCCTGCCCCCAATCCCTCCCAGCATCAGAGTCTTTTCCAATGAGTCAACTCTTTGCATCATGTGGCCAAAGTATCAGAGTTTCAGCTTTAGCATCAGTCCTTCCAAAGAACACCCAGGGTTGATCTCCTTCAGAATGAACTGGTTGGATCTCCTTGCAGTCCAAGGGACTCTCAAGAGTCTTCTCCAACACCACAGTTTAAAAGCATCAATTTTTCAGTGCTCAGCTTTCTTCACAGTCCAATTCTCACATCCATACATGGCCACTGGAAAAACCATAGCCTTGACTAGACGGACCTTTGTTGGCAAAGTAATGTCTCTGCTTTTGCATATACTATCTAGGTTGGTCATAACTTTCCTTCCAAGGAGTAAGCGTCTTTTAATTTCATGGCTGCAATCACCATCTGCAGTGATTCTGGATCCCCCCAAAATAAAGTCTGACACTGTTTCCACCGTTTCCCCATCTATTTCCCATGAAGTGATGGGACTAGATGCCATGATCTTCGTTTTCTGAATATTGAGCTTTAAGCCAACTTTTTCACTCTCCACTTTCACTTTCATCAAGAGGCTTTTTAGTTCCTCTTCACTTTCTGCCATAAGGGTGGTGTCATCTGCATATCTGAGGTTATTGATATTTCTCCCAGCAATCTTGATTCCAGCTTGTGCTTCTTCCAGTCCAGCGTTTCTCATGATGTACTCTGCATAGAAGTTAAATAAGGAGGGTGACAATATACAACCTCGACGTACTCCTTTTCCTATTTGGAACCAGTCTGTTGTTCCATGTCCAGTTCTAACTGTTGCTTCCTGACCTGCATATAGGTTTCTCAAGAGGCAGGTCAGGTGGTCTGTGTTCCCATCTCTTTCAGAATTTTCCAGTTTATTGTGACCACACTGTCAAAGGCTTTGGCATAGAGGTCATTTATTTTCAAAATGTTTGGAACTGTAGGAGGTTATATACAATACAGAATATATACAATAAATTTGGCAGATTGTTTTAAAAAATGGAGCCAGCGTAAGGAGACAGTATTACCTACCTTGTAGACATAATATGTATTTCAAATTGATTTCATCAGGACTTTTTTTTACCTGGTGCTCATGTGCCATGTAGCATTCATGGAGGCTGCAGACATGAATGGGAAAAATTACCTTTCTGATTTTTCAGAACTCTGACTGAAATTAAGTTTTACTGTAATTATGAATATAGATGTCATTAGGCTGTCAAAAGGATTAATGGCACAAAAAAAGGTTAAAACTTCTGGAATAGCAGTATCTTTACCAATAATAAGAAAACAAGTATTTGTTATGTTTGAACCGAAATATTAGTATATTCAGCTGGTGAATGTATATATATAGTAAAAAAATATTTTAGATCTAAGGAGACTGATAACATTACTTACTACTGCCTAAATATTTTTCATCTTAGTCTCTACAACTGATACTTTCAATTTAATTCTATTTGTTCATTGAGTATCTGCTATGAAGTAGATGCTATGTAAAGCTCTGGGGGCTACAGTGATTGCAAAATCTTCCAGGATTTTGGAGGAATCTGGCAGGTAATGATGACTGTAATATAAAAAATGGTGTGGTAATTTTTTAAAATAGAAAGATAAGAAGCAATGAATCAATAACTTACTTAGATTCTGTATGTATTGGCAGGGATGTTAAGTCCTCCTGGTATTCACATATGCTTTCTTCTATTCCTTTATGGAACCAGTTTTTGAGCATCCACATTGGATGAAGGAGGTAGTGTTTTAATAGGCAGTTGGCGACACCCAAACCCCTCACCCACACAGAGCTAACATCCTATTCCTTGTGATCTCATGAAACTCTAACCAGGTAAGATAGTTCTCTCTCTTTAACTTCTTCATCCAATTCTCCAGTTCACTTGAACCTATGAATAAAGAAACTGTAGAAGACTGTAACATATTCACTCTTTTTGAACCACAAATAAAAGCTTGTTCCTCAACAATGGTGGTCCAAAAGTATCATCTGTGTCAAGATAGGCTGCTTTAGAATAATCTAGACTTTATCAGATTTGGTCGACTCATTTGATTTGTGCTCCTTATTTGAGAAGAGACAATTAAGGGGAAGATATTGAATATTTCAAGTGAAATGCTGAGTCTCCTGGTTTGTTGCTGAGACAGCTACTTTAATTTTCAAAAGAGATTGCAAAAATTGACTCTTTTAAATGTAAGTTTAACTACACAGTATTTTAAGAATATCAGCTTAGACAATAGAACACTAAGAACACATACCACTCAAGGCTTAGGTAAACCCAGAATATTTCACACCATGCTTGCTAGCAAGTGGAATATATTAAAAAATACTTAAAGTACTTGTCATTTGGCATCCCTTGCCCGGGTGAGGATGCACATCTCTCCCCAGCACTCTGAGGAAGTTCTCCAAGTCCTGGTCCTCATATTCTCTCCGGCACTAAGAGATGGAGCCACTGAAACTCAGGCTCTCGATGCAGTAGAATTTCAGTGCTGTGCCAATTGTTAGGCTAAAAGCTCTATAGCTCATGTGATCTTGGGCAAGATAATCTTGCCCAAACTCCAGTTTTCTCATCTGCAAAACAAGCATAATAATAATAGTATCTATAATACTTCATAGGGTTATTAAAGGGATCAAATAAGGTGATTCATGTAAAATGCTTAGCAAAATGTCTTGCACACCAAATACTTTTTATCACTTTTATTATTATCATCTTGTTATTTTTGCTCTCCAAAAATCATTGACATTCACTTTACTATCTTCGCAGTCTCTTGCCCACTATACATTTTCTCCAACCCATCCTTATATTAGTCACTCAATCCCAGAATTATGGATACTTCCTCCTAACAATGTTATGTTTTCCACCTGGATATTTGACCTTATTCCCTCAGATTTCTTCTTCTTTGATCTTCAATCTCTTATTTTCTTTGCCTTTTTTTCTTTAGTTTCTCAACATGGGTAAGTCCGTTTGTTGTGTGCTGGTTTCAGCACATTGGTAACCAATGTTGTGGCTGGACTACTATGGTTGCAAGATGCCCTTAACGATGAACTATCAGGGCATTTGCAAAAGAAAAGTTTATTACTTTCAGGTCCTAGAAGTTACACAGGACACTTTAGGCCACACTATACTGGGGGGCCAACCTTCCTGATATCTTTTCTAGGTTGTTAGATCAAGTAAACAATGAAGTACATGAATAAGTAAAATTTTTCTCTCTCTTTCCTCCCCCAGAGAAAGTGACCATCAGTTAAATAGGAAAATCTTGAGCTTAAACATATTAACATACATACATGTTATTAGTTTTCACATCATAAATGAGCAATATTATTACATATGTTATTACATATGTCAATAGATGAATTGATAAATTCATGGATGTAGCAAATAAATGGGAAGCAAGAAGCTTGAGTTCCAGCTGACTATGTGAATCAGCTCTGTGCTGTTAGAGAATGCACTCTTCATTTGTTAATTAATTAATTTCTTAATTTCACCTTACTAATACCTTTCTTTGGAGAAGGAAATGTCAACCCACTCCAGTATTCTTGCCTAGAGAATTCCGTGGACAGAGGAGCCTGGTGGGCTGCTGTCCATGGGGTCGCTGGGAGTTGGACACAACTGAAGCAACTTAGCATGCATGCATGCATTGGATAAGGAAATGGCAGCCCACTCCAGTATTCTCACCTGGAGAATCCCAGGGATGGAAGAGTCTGGTGGGGTGCCATCTATGGGGTCGCACAGAGTAGGACACGACTAAAGCGACTTAGCAGCAGCAGCAGCAGTACCTTTCTTAATTTCACTATCTATAAATATGGAGATGAAAGCATTTGCTTTGTCTACATGATGGAACTGTTAAGAGGTTCAAATGAGACAATATAGTCACACTGGTTTAATGTCAAAGTGTCCATAATTGCACAGTGTTGTGTTAATACAGACATAATTGTTATTCTCAAATAATTTCTAATCTAATAATTTACAGTTAATTGGGTAGTTATTTCCATTACAATGATGAAATTATACCAAGACTTGCCACTGTCTTTGTGATTATATTTGCCTGTTTGTACTAATATTTCTAAAATAATTTAAACTCATTCTTTGTATGTTAGAGATAACTAGGGATATAGATTTATTTCTAGGCTGGAGTCTTTGTTATTTTTATTAGCTATAAATAAATACCTTGAACACCCTATTATGTTTTCCAATTAAAATTAAATCAAAACTTAATTTACTGTTTTAAGTGACTTTTTTTAATCTTGCTTTTTCCTCTAATTCAGTTGAAGTTCACTTGGGGAGTGTGGTGGATGTGGCTGGTTTCTAGCCAAAGGCCAAATTCCCTTCTTTATTCTTCCTTGCTAACAGAATACCAATTTTGTTCAGCGAAATGTCAGTGATGGGTTATTAGACTGTTCTTAGCCAATCTTAGCAAACCCATTCCTCTTTGCCAGTAATTGGTTTAGGGGTTGACATCCAATTGTCCACCCAAATCTGATTCATAAAACCTGAGAAGTCTGCTGTTGAAGGAATGAAGGATGTTCTGGGAAGGGTTTTCTTTCCAGATAAAAAGAAATAGACATGTTCTTCTTTCCTTCTTGCTTTTGCAAAAACACTGTTGTGGGAGGACATATTGGTTGGCATTGTGGCAGCTCTCTTGAAACCATGGAGGAAAAGTCACGAGCCCTGTGCAGAAGCTGATATTGGTAAACTACCGAATTAACCAACTCTGGAACTACTTACCATTGGGGCAGGCCATATAATGGGGACAGTGTTTACAACAAAATGTAAAGAATTCTTAAAAACCAATAAGAAGAAAAGCTATGAAAAATAGGTAGAAGACTTGAATAGGTATTTTGCAAATAATACATACAAATCACCCATATTTATATGAAATAGTGGTTAAACATTACTGTTCTTCAGAAAAATGCAAATTAAGACCACAAGACGCCACTGTATAACCACAAGAATGGATAAAATAAGAAAGACTGACAAACCAAAGATATGGAGACACTAGAATTTTCTTGAACTACTAATGGAAGGATAAGTTGGTACAACCACTCTGGAAAACTCTTTAACAATATTTACCAAAACTGAACTTATGCATGCCTCTTAAACCAGCTGTCCCACTCCTGGGTACCACCCAACAGACGTAAGGACATGTATCTACCAAGAATATTAATAGCAGCACTCTTTTCAATAACCCCAAATCAGAAACAGCCTAAATACTCAAGAGTAGAACGGATACCTAAATTGTGGTATATTCATGTTAATATTTATATAATAGGATACTAGAGAACAATGTGAATATAACTACTGCTACACACAGCAACATGGATACATTTCATAAACTCAATTTTGAACAAATGAAGCCAAGACATGTCATATAATTCCATTTGTATAAACTAAAAAACCAGCAAAACTAACCTCTGTTATTAGAAGTCAGGGCAGTGATTGGGAAGGTTTTTCATGCTGTTGGCAAGGCTCTGTTTCTTGATGTTGGTTTTGATTGCACATTGTATTTCACTTTACATATAAAAATTGAGGTGTATGAGCCTTCAGCAAGGCTGTGTGAAGACTAGCATACATGGAAGAAAAACCAAAACCTTCCAATAACCCAAGGCAGACATCATATAACTCATTGGTCAACAGTGAGGACTAGGGGCTAAGCTGGAGAAATCCAAAAGAGAAGCAAGTCATCAGTAAAGGTCTTGCAACAGTAAAAAAACAAGCAAACATAACTTGTTAGTTGATGAAGTCTTTGCCTAAATTATAAATTGATTAAGTGCACTATATCTAAGTTACTATTCTTCCATAATAGGAGAATATGTTGACTTTGTTAGCAAATCAGTATGCTGTACTGTGCTTAGTCACTCAGACATGTCTGACTATTTGTGGCTCCATGGCCTGTAGCCCACCAGAGTCCTCTGTCCATGGGGATTCTCCAGGCAAGAATACTGGAGCGGGTTGCCATGCCCTCCATGTGAAGGCTCTGTAGATTAGAGGCTTCCTGAGTCCTCAATTTGCCCTGTGACTGTCTCCTGTTATTGTTGAAGGTAAAGAACAACTTTATTTGCTCTAAAAGTTTAGAATTCACTGTTTGGAGCTAGTCCTCTGCCAGAAGTAGTCAGATCTTTCTTTTCTGGTCCTTGGATGATTTTGTAATTACGAGTCCATTTCTATCCCTCAATTAATACCTGGTTTTAGATGTATACACTTAATTTGTAATGCTTGGACTAGCTGGTAAAGAATCTGCCTGCAATTTAGGAGACCTCAGGTCGATTCCTGGGTCAGAAAGTTCCCTTGGAGACGGGATAGTCTACCCACTCCAGTATTCTTGGGATTCTCTGGTAGTTCAGCTGGTAAAGAATCCACTTGTGATGCGGGGACCTGGGTTGGATCCCTGCTTTGAGAAGATACCCTGGAGGAGGGCATGGCAACCTACTCCAATATTCTTGCCTGGAAAATCCCCATGGACAGAGGAGCCTGGTGGGCTACAGTCCATGGAGCCACAAACAGTCAGACATGTCTGAGTGACTAAGCACAGTACCGCAGACTACTTTGCTAACAAAGTCAACATATTCTCCTATTATGGAAGAATAGTACTTTAGATACAGTGTCCTTAATCAATTTGTAATTTAGGCAAAGACTTCATCAACTAACAAGTTATGTTTGCTTGTTTTTTTACTGTTGCAAGACCTTTACTGATGACTTGCTTCTCTTTTGGATTTCTCCAACTTAGCCCCTAGTCCTCACTGTTGAGCAATGAGTTATACGCTGTCTGCCTTGGGTTATTGGCAGGTTTTGGTTTTTCTCCCATTTATGCCAGTCATTTGAAAGTAGGATCTATATCTTATAATCTTTTAAAAGTTTCTCTAACTTTGGACTTTCTTCATAGAAAGTGCTCCGTTTTCATTGAATAATTACTGGTCACTCTCATGCTTAGGTCATTTCAGATAAGCAAGGAGCAGGCTCATGGGCGATTGGCAGGGGACTTTTCTTGGCAACACTGAAGGATGGAAGAGGCATTCTTCTGCTTATAGTCTTATAGAAACTCAAGGAAATGAACTATGAAACCCATGACAGTCTCTATCAGTTCTGTGACCTGTGTATGTAACAAAAATAACAGGCAAATTTTTGTCTGGCCTATCCAATACCAAACAACCCATTTGACTTTTTTTTTTTTTTTTTTAAACAGACTTAACTAAATTACCCAATTGTTTTGTCTTTGTGTAGACAGAACCTGGGATTCTATTGATGAAACCATATTTCATGCTCATGAGCTGTAACAGCTGTAGTTCACCGATTTGAAATAACTTAATGAGGTATTGATTTGCTGCTCAACAGGCTCCAAACAACTACCAAAATTGTGAAGTCAACATCATAGGGATGGGGGGAGAAAGAAAGGTGAATTTCTAATGAATGTGCTAGATGAGTTCCTGCCTATTTATTATTTGAATTGGATGCTTTAGAATAGAGACATGAATTATTTAATTGGAGAGGAAAACCATGAGTTCGTTTTGCCCATTTGGAATTTGGGACTGAATCACACGCCCTTTAGGAAGCATAAAAGCTTAAAAGAAAAACTAGTTCAGAGATGAATTATCGCAGTAAGTTATTTTTCAAGCCCATTTTTAGTTGTTCATACTAGCAGAACTGGAGAAAATCTTAGAGTGGAAATGAGACTCCAGGGAGAGGAAATAAGGAAATGTTCCTTTTGCATGTTTCCTAAATACTCCCTGGCGACTTTTAATGAGCTGCCTTATTGTCTCTTGGCTTTGGATTTGGATGGAGCTCTGCCATAAATTAGTGAGATGGAGGGAATTTGAATGCAAATACTGCACGGGCAGGTATACTGGAAACCTCTTTCCCAGATTCCATTTGGCTGGATTCTGATTCCAGGCATAAACAATTGGCATCTGGAGGGCTATCTCAGAAATACCCAACTTTGCAAAGCACTTTCTAGAATCACTGGGTCAAACACTGTGCTCACCAGGCACATTTCCCTAAGCCACTTCCCCACTCTCTTCCCAGTCGCCCCATCTCCTTTCATTAAGAAAACCCAGCATTGATTATTTGTCTGAATGAAATAAATCTGGCGTTCCCCACAAACACAGAGTGCTTCTATTACAGGACAGTTTAGAGCCAGCAAGGATGACACGGTAGACCACAAGAGGAAATGGTCCTGAAACACAGCAGAGGAGGCTCCAGGGTCATAAGGAAGAAGTTCCAGTGAATTGCATATGGAGAGTCCTCCCAGGCTAAGAAAATCATTGGGAAGGAAATAAGCAGCCTCCTCTCATGGGGGATGAGTCCCCTGAGGGCCCTTCAAGTCTCGGCTCTTTTCCAAGTTTAAATTTGCCTTGTTTTCTTGATTTCAAGCAGGTTACCTGAAAGCAGTGGTTCTCAGCTTGGGGCAAGGGTGATTTGCCCCTTGGGGGACATCAGGGGATAGCTAGAGATGTTTTGGTTGTCACAGCTGGGAAGAGAGAAGGGGCTACTAGTGTCCCGGGAGTAGCGACCAGAAATGCTGTGAAATATGCTAGAATGGCTGGACTGCCAGTCCCACTGCCCTGACAAAGATGGTTTTGGCCCCAAATATCAAGTGACAGGGCTCCCCTTGTGGCTCAGCTGGTAAAGAATCCACCTGCAATGAGGGAGACTTGAGTTCGATCCCCGGGTTGGGAAGATCCCCCGGAGAAGGGAACGGCTACCCACTCCAGTATTCTGGTCTGGAGAATTCCGTGGACTGTATAATCCATGGGGTTGCAAAGAGACACAACTGAATGACTTGCACTTCATCAAGTGACAATGTTGAGAAACTCTGGAAGGGAAGACTTATTTCTACAGTCATGGAAGAAAAAAGAACTATTAAAAAATTAGAAAGAACTTAAGCTGTGCTGGCTAAATTAGGGAAAGGCATGATAAGGTGACGTGCTGCTCTGGCAGGTGTGTGGAGTTCTGTGACACGGGTGTCTGGATTGTGTGGCTTAGAATCACTTTGGCTACTTGCCCAGAGCTTCAGTGCTGCCACAAATGTTCATGTAATGATATGTTTATATAAAATATATAGTGAGTGTTACATAAAACAACAGTGGATGGGTTTTTTTTTTAATGTATCTCTTCCATTGCCAGATAAGGATCATCTATTGAGCTTCTGTTGGGCTTTGGAACTGTGTTTGATATATTTTTTCAAGCTATTCATATTTGGTCTCTTTTTATTTCAAAACAACAGTTTGCATCAGATATCCTCATGAGGGTAATTTAATTGTTCCAGAAACATGAAGGAACTTCTTTGGGGTCCCTGGTTTTCCATCTGTAGAATAAGTTGTTGTTGTTGTTGTTATTGTTTAGTTGTTAAATTGTATCTGATTCTTGCAACCCCATGGACTGTAGCCCGCCAGGTTCCTCTGTCCGTGGGATTTCCCAGGCAAGAATACTGGAGAGGGTTGCCATTTACTTCTCCAGGGGATCTTCCCAACCCAAGGATGAGTCCTGTGTCTCCTGCATTGGCAGGCGGATTCTTTACTGCTGAGCCACTGGGGAAGCCTGTAAAGTTAGTACAGAGGAAATACAACTTTGAGATGGAAAGACTTTCAGGGTTTCTACACAAGGGGAAATAGGCCTCATGCACTTGAAATATTAATGACAAAAGGAGCTTAAAGGGATTTGCATGTCACAGCCTAAACCAAAATTATTCTAGGTCTGCTTCCTACAGCCTAAAATGAGAAGTCGGTTCTGATGAGCTTTGTCCCTGAGAATCTAGGATCCTGTCCTTCTCGGCCAGCCAGTTAGAAGAGAGGCAGGTGGGTCACGCTGTCATCTGAGTAGGCTGCAGGATTTGTAACCATTATTTCAGGGGCTTCAGGAAGATGGTAAAATTAGATGCCAAACTTTGTGAATATGTGCATATTCCTATGGAGACATTTCTTATCTACTCGATCATTGAATAGCCTATGCTTTTACAAAAGTGAAGATCTATTGCAGGAGGAGGTGATGCTCATACTTTTAGGATGACAAGCTTCTACTGTCTATGGCTATGAACAGAAAGGACATTCTATCCTATAACCCTCCACCCCACAACTGACCCAGGGGAATTACATGGAAATGTGTGTTAGTCACAGAGTTGCAAGGGAAGATGGTATATATGGGTTAACAGCCCCACGGCCTCTACTGAATATGGTGCTCGAAGATGAAGAAGAACTGTTATGAAACCTCATCAGTCAGAGCTCCATGTGGTACATTGGATGACCAATAAATGATACTTATCTTTCTCTTCAGATTCTAGAGCCAAGAGAGAGACACGCCAGAGAATACAGACAGATGGAGAGTAAAAAGAAAGTTGGCTTTATTACTGATTAAGTTGGTGGGGAAACATGGATTTAAATGTGGGCTTAAGAGGCTTAGAGATACTCCTGCTAAGTTCAGAATGATTCCTCCAGTTGACCCTGGCTCAGCCCACACAGCAGGGAGCTCCTTTCCTTTAGCTGAACAGAATGTCTGGTCTGAAGGCCACGTCTCCCTAAAGTGATTGAGCCTGGCGCTGCTCAGCTCTGTCTCCTGACCTCACCTGTCGGATGTGTCTCTCTTGCCAACAGGAGCAAAGAATGAAAGGTGATGAGCAATTTTCCCCAATAACTTTCACCTCTGGGGTATTGAATGCACATCATCTGCTCTCTTTAGAACACCTCAAGTTGAGCAATAATGTCTTCCTTCCAATTTAAGTGCATCTCTGCCTCAATTGCAGAAGGAAATACAATATTGGTGGGGAGATATCTGGGAGTGACTTACTTTCAAAAATGAAAATAAGAGTCCTTCAAGGCCATGTAAAGCAGAAAAAGAATTGATCAGAGGTTTCTAAGAGCCTGCTCATAGTAAGGTGGATCTCTTTTGCAAATACCACTTAAGGCAAACTGATGAGAGTTAAACATTGTTGTTTTTTAAAAAATATATTTATGTCTCTTATTTATTGATTTAGCTGCACTGGGTCTTAGTTGCAGCAGGTGGGATCTCCCTGCCTCCTGTGTGATCTTTTGATGCAGTGCATGGACTCTCTAGTTGTGGCATGTGAGCTCAGTAGCTATGGCATGCAGGTTCTCCAGGCTCTAGAGCATGTGGGCTCAGTAGATTCAGTTCATGGACTTAATTGCTCCAGCATGTGGGATCTTAGTTCCTCGACAAGGGATCAAGCCTATGTCTCCTGCACTTCAAGGCAGATTCTTTACCACTAGGCCAGGTGGCTTCCCAGGCTGTGCTAATGGTAAAGAATCCGCCTGCCAATGCAGGAGACTCAAGAGACCTGAGTTTGACCCCTTGGGTCAGGAAGATCCCCTGGAGAAGGGAGTGGTGCCCCACTTCAGCCATCTTGCCTGGAAAAGGACAAGAAGAGTCTGGTGGGCTAGTCTATGGGGTTACAAAGAGTCAGACACGACTGAACACAGGCATCTCTTCATTTCAACAAGGGATCAGACCTGTGTTCGCGGCATTGCAAGGCAGATTCTTTACCATTCATTGGGCACCAGGAAAGTCCCAATGTTAAGCATGGTTAAAAGGAGCTAAAATGTGCTGGTAGGAAGTGTTTGAAAGTGAGAAGTACAGGAGTGGGCATGGAACTGGT
Organism: Bos mutus; assembly: GCF_027580195.1. Classification (NCBI taxonomy): domain Eukaryota; kingdom Metazoa; phylum Chordata; class Mammalia; order Artiodactyla; family Bovidae; genus Bos; species Bos mutus. Next base: position 56,672,078 of record NC_091636.1, read on the forward strand.
CCCCCAGGTAAAACTCTAAGTTGTGTTTTATAAGCATATGCTGTGTACTGGGAGGGCATTTCAGTTCCATTTTCTTTATTTTGTTTTACCTTCCTTGGCTCTACAAAAATTTCTCTGACTTTCTAGCAAACATTTTATAAATTTTAAATACTTTCAAGTTGTCACTCATCTCAAATTATAGAGTAGTTCCCGTTGGGGAAGGTGGAAGACCCACGCTTTAATGGGTAAGACCCAAAAGGATCTTCTCATGGCGTTTTCATTAGCGTTTTTATTTGTCCCAATGTTCTTACCCATGTCCCAATTTGTGTGATGGGTCTTAGGTTATACTTAACGTCCTGGTATAACAATTAAAGGTCTTTCCAGTCAGCCTCAAGAGTGTCTTGGTTGGGATAATACATTCTATGGCCACTCAACTTTTTCTTTTTTTCTTAACAATTTTATGCATTTATTCATTTGGGGCTGTGCTGAGTCTCTGTTGCTTTTAGGGCTTTGCTCTAGTCACAGAGAGCAGCGGCTACCCTCTAGTTGCGGTGTGCAGGCTTCTCATCGTGGTGGCATCTCTTGAGCATGGATTCTAGGCACGGGAGCTTCAGTGGTTGCGGCAAATCGGCTCAGTAGTTGCAGCTCTTGGACTCTAGGGCACAGGCTTAATAGTCGTGATGTATGGGCTTAATTGCTCTATGGCATGTGGGATTTTCCCAGACCAGGGATTGAACCCATGTCTCCTGCACTGGCAGGCAGAATTTTTTTTACCACTGAGTCACCAGGAAAGCCCTCAACTTTTTCTTTAATGTTTGGCTTTTTTAAAAGAAGAATGGATTTATTGTTGCTTGAGTAATTAAAATTAGTTTTATAGAAGGCTATGACATGATTTCTGCTTCAAGGGGAACCAAGTGCTTATTATGAGATTAAAGTAAGCATTGATATGGTGCTTTTCAACTTTTAGAACACTTTAACAAGTCTATTTAGAGGGTTGAATGGGAAGGTTTCAATATATTTTGAGTAGATGAATGAGTAGGTGAAGCTGGAGGGATGGGTATGGCAGGCATCAATATATTAATTACATATAAATTGTCAACGTCATTGCCAACAAATGCTTGTGTACATTTGTTCCTACCTAAACTAGTGACTCTCTTGTGTGAAGCTTCTTTCTTTCTTGCCTTTTTCTGAGTGGCCAATGAGACTTGAAATTATGCTGGTCTTTCAAAAAGTTGGCATTTCTCCACAACTCCTAATTTATACTTTCCTTAACATCTAATTAGATCTTTTTATTTTTTTCCAGCTGCCAAAAAGGTGCTAACTATTGTAGGCATTGTTGTATAAAGTGAAATAAAATTGGTAAGTGGGTGAATAGCACTGATCTCAGAATAAATGCATATGGAGTATTGTTTCCTAGCTTCTCCTATCTGATATGGAGTCACTGAAATCCTCTCTGTATTTTGGCCCTCCAGCGAGATCTTCCTTGTATGTCGTGAAATCCAACTAACCTTTTCCCCATTTATTAATGGCTGTTTCACACAAAAGAGAAGGAAGAGCCTAGATAAACTAAGATGGATTGCCTCTCTTTTCATTCCTTTCGATCTTTCTGTCAAGGAGGAGAGTGGGTGTCATGGGGTTGACAGTATCTGGATTCACACTGGTGGTTGTTCCAAGATTGATCTTTAGGCACCTACTGTGTCGGTACTGCTTGTTAAAATAGGAAAATATTTCTAAACCAGTGGATAAATAGCCACTGTTTCAAAGTTTCCCTTGAAATTCTCCTGCCCCCAGTTTTCCTGACTCTAACCTCAGCTACCCCTGGATGTCTCCAGACCCAGTAAGTAAGGGTCAACCCTTGGCATAACATGGGACTACTGGGATTTTGTTCCAACCCATTCTGATTAGCTAGTGTCTATGCTCCATAAGTTGTTGAATATCACCCTTGGTTGTGAGGGAGTCAATTTCTAGGCAGGTTGATAAGAAGTCCGGGGTCCCCAAGGAGGAGAGAGGAGTCTGGAATTCTCAAAGAGGAGGAAAGGACAAATGTCTTTTTTTCCTCTGCATTCCTTAGTCTTAAAACATAAACATAGGTTATGTATGTTTTTAGTATATATTTTAAACATTTCAGTATTTTAAATATCACATAAAACATTTTTTTAAATTATTCTTTAAGCCTTGAACTGATGATTACACAACAAAACAACTCAGACTAAACTCTGTACTAAGGATTATATAAAAACAACGTATCCTGCTTGAGGACAGTTTCTCCTTCCTGAAAACCTTCTGACTAATCCTGTTACCTTAAAACGTAAATTGTGGGAGTGGGTCTCATAAGACCTTGACAGCCTTGAGACGTTCTTTTGATTTATTGTAATAGCCAGTTAAAAAAGTATATACCTCCCTTGCTAAGACTAGCGAGGGGGGCACTCTCCATCCCCCTTCTGACGTCTATGTCAGAAGCTTTCTCTGTCTCTTTTCACTGTCATAAAACTTCTGCCACCCAAGAGCCCTGAGTGCTCAAGCCTGATCTCTGGTCCCGAAGCTAAAGCTTCTCTGGAGATCATGACTCCGACATCCTTCACCATAAGCTATCGGTTGTTCTCTTGCATCTCCTCTTTAGGGTGCTGAAGCCTGAATCTGGCATAACGTCGCACACTTTAAAAAACAGAAATCAAGCTAGTACTGCAGAATTAAGCTTAATTCTTTCCCGAGAGAGAGAGTGTGGTATGTGTGTGTGCGCATGCATATCAATGGCTCTAACCCATTTTCTATCTCTCAGGGTGTCTACAGTTAACACTGCTCATCAACAATTTGGTCAACGGTTTTCATAGCAGGCATCCTTTAAGGGTCTTCTCTTCAAATGATATTTGGGACTTTCTTCTAGTACCTGACAGATGGTCATCAGTTTTTGGATAACTTTGGTAATGGAGAGATCACTATCCATTTTCCCTTCGGAAGTAACTTACACAGGACCACCTACCCTCATTTCTCAGAAATGTCCCAATCACAAAGAGCCATAGCTGAGAGCCAACAATGGGCTCAGTCTCTCTCTGTGTAAACAGGCTTCTCCAGCTCATTTTTTCTTAGCCGTGGTCTCCGTGTACATATTCATGCACGTGTCACAACATTTGAGAAATACAAACTTAAAGAGACGGCGTGCTCCGGAGTCCTGACTTTTGGGTGAGAAACATGCTTTGCACATATTTAGAGAATCAGCAGAAGGGTAATTGATCATTTCTAACAAAGAAATGAACGAACAAATGAAGGGCTTCAGGTGGAAAATTTGTTTTTAGCCTCTATAGAAAATCTCTCAAAGGTATAAATTTCAAGACTTCTGGTTGGCCTACCTCAGTATTTTATCATAGCAAGGATCAAGACTCTCTCTTATACTCAATGGAAGTCACTATCTTTCATTTAGGTTAATTTCTTCTTCTTAAGTGGATGTCCTTCATCTGACTCCAGTCTCAGATCCTTGTTTGTGTGGACAGGGTGGAAGCAGAAGGAAGAACGTTCAGACCTGTGTTATAGGAGCCTGGTGTTGTAGAGAACTCTTTTTATTACCAAACTTATCTCTCCAAGAGAGCATTTTCCTTATAATCTTAGGTCTCTGATTATATTAAAATGTTTAAAAAATGCTATTCATTTTGTGATAGCAAGTGAGGCCAGTTTTTTTTATAAATGAGGTCATATTTCAGCCTTGGATATTCAGAGATGAAAAAAGTCTAACACTGTAAAAAAGTAGGGGAAAGTGGGTTTTCTTCTTCAAATTTTCTAGAAAAATTATCTGTTACACTGTATGCTAAATTTAAAGATTAGAATTATGTGTTTTGTCTTTCAAAATTGATCTTCCAACTCTTAATTAGTTCAATTATACACTCTCACTGATCTTCTGAGAATATAATAAAGAAAGCACAGAAAGAAGTTTTATCACGAGATTCCTAGTTCTGGTCACCTATCGATGGATTCTTTAATGACAAAACCCATGATTTTATTCGACTTTTAGTTTCTATGATTTTGAAGGGATATTAAGTCTGAAAGAGACTGTAGATATTCGCTAGCTTAACCCTCTGTTTTGCAGAAGAATTTGTTGCTTGTGCTTTGACCATACACGAAGGGTTGAGCATTGAGGCACAGTATTGGTCAGTATTGAACAGCAGCATTGACTTTGTTGGATATATCTGGATCAGATCCATCTCTTGCCACCCCATTGCCATGGCCTCCATTAGTTAGAGATAACCCTCCTACAGTGTTGGTGGGAATGTAAGTTGGTGTATCCACTGTGGAAAGCAGTATGGAGGTTTCTCAGAAAACTAAAAATAGAGTTACTGTATGATCCAGCAATTCCTTTTCTGGGCATATACCCAGACAAAACTATAATTCAAAAAGATACATGCAACCTACGTTCAGAGCAGCACTATTCACAATAGCCAAGACATGGAGAAAACCTAAGTGTCCATTGACAGGGAAATGGATAAAGAAGATGTGCTACATATACACAACGAAATACTACTCAGCCATAAAAAAAGAATGAAATAATGCCATTTTCAGCAACATGGAGACAACTAGAGATTATCATACTAAGTGAAGTAAGTCAAAAGAGAAAAACAAATACCATATGATATCACTTATACGTGGAATCTAAAATATGACGCCAATGAACTTATCTATGAAACAGAATCAGGGACACAGGTGGTGGTTACCAAGGGGGAGGTGGGATGGGGGAAGTGATGGATTGGGAATTCGAAGTTAACAGATGCAAACTATTATATATAGAACGGATAAATAACAAGGTGCTACTGTATAGCACAGGGAATTATATTCGATATCTTGTGATAAGCCATAATAGAAAAGAATATAAAAAAGAATGCATATATGTATAACTGAGTTTCTTTGCTGTACAACAGTAATTAACACAGCATTGTAATTCAACTATTTTTTCAATAAAAATTGTTTAAAAAGAAACATATGCAAAGAAGGAATACAATGTGTCTGGTGTCCCTAGCTGTTGGAGGTGTCCCCTAGGACCACTAACCCTTCTAAAATTAATTTTCTGATCATGAATAGTCTATGGCCATACCACTCTGAGCATACCCAGTCTCGTCTGATCGTGGAATTACTGCCTGATCTCTGAGAACATTTGCTTACTAAGAGAGAGTGCTCTGAGCAGAAAACAGATGTAGATCATTCTCCCAAAATAAAAAAATCTTCACCATTCTGATTTTTAAATGTTTCCTATGAGTTTGATTGTTTTGAGGTCATTTCTTAAAAAAGCTCTGAGTGAACTTGAGTTTCCATCAGGGATTATTTTTCTGTTTTAAAAAATCTTATAAACAACAGAAATGTATTGCTCACAGCCTAGAAGGCAGGGAGTCCAAGATCAAGGCACCAGCATGACTCTATTCCTAGTTCATACCCACTGCTTTCTTGCTGGGCCTTCACATAGTAGAAGAACCATGGGTTCTTTGTAACTGTCATTATTCAGCATCTCCTGTCAGTTTATTTATTCAACAAGAATTATTTCATGTCCACTATTAGCAGAACTGCTCTAGGTGATAGATATAGTTGAAATGAGAGAAATTCCTGCACTCATGGAGCTTTCGTTTCACGACAGACCCAGGTTGGCAAGACACATCCTATCCCTGCCCCCCTGAGCTTGGAGCCTAGCAGGAAAGAAAACATTTAAATTGATTGCTACAATTAGTATGATGAATATTCATTGCAAGTGTCAGGAGGTATAAGGTATTAAGTAAGCAGAGAACAAGGAGTTGGCATCAAGTCCTGGGGTCATGGGGAGCTCCTCAATAAAGCAGAGAGAGCCATTCGAGCTGATGTCTAAAGAGTGAGTAGGAGTCGAGTGAACTGGGGAGTTGGGAGAGAGATGCTTCATCAGAAGGAAATACATCCATGAGTTTTGAAATTGAAAGAATGGCACATTTGGGAAACTGGAAGCAGCTTGGTTTGACTGCAGCAGAGGATGTACGGTAGGAAGAATTTTTTTTGTTTGTTTAAGAATTGTGTGCCTTAGTTGCTCAATCTTGTCTGACTCTTTGTGACCCCCAAGGACTGTAGCTTGCCAGGTTCCTGTGTCCATGGAATTCTCCAAGCAAGAATGAATACTGGAGTGGGTTGCCATTCCCTTCTCCAGGGAATCTTCCTGACCCAGGTATTGAACATGGGTCTCCTGCCTTGCAGGCAAATCCTTTACCCTCTGAGCCAAATTGCGGTATGATTGCTTCACAGCATTGTACAACAAAGTGAATTAGCTATATGTATACACATATCCCCTCCCTTGTAGGCCTCCCTCCCACTCCCCCACCCCCATCCCATCCATCTAGGTCACCGCTGAGCACTGGGCTGAGTTCCCTGTACTATATAGCAGCTTCCCACTAGCTCTATATTTTACACATGGTAGTTTGTATACATCAACCCTAATCTCCCAATTCATCCCTTCATCACCCCACCTTCCCCACTCCACCCCGTGTCCACAGGTCTACATCTACATCTCTTACTCTATGTCTGTATCTCTATTCTTGGCCTGCTGCTAGGTTCATCTGCACCATTTTTCTAGATTCCATGTACATGCCTTAATTTATGATATTTGTTTTTCTCAAACTTACTTCACTCAGCATGACAGACTGTAGTTCCATCCATGTCTCTGCAAATGACCCAGTTTTGTTCCTTTTTGTGTACATGCATCACATCATCTTTATCCAGGACATGGAAGCAGCCTAAATGTTCACTCATAGTTGAATGGGAAGAGTTTTGAAATGAGGTTCCATTGCTGCAAAACAGAGGTAATCAAACAGAACTGTTACTTCAATGGTAATGTTAACCAGTACTGAACCAGTGAAGTTGCTCAGTCATGTCTGACTCTGCGATCCCATGGACAGTAGCCTACTAGGCTCCTCCATCCATGGACTTCTCCAGGCAAGAGTACTGGAGTGGGTTGCCATTTCCTTCTCCAGGGATTTTCTCGACCTAGGGATCGAATTTAGGTCTCCTGCATTGCAGGCAGATGCTTTACCATCTGAGCCACCAGGGAAGCATTGTTGAGGGCTTTGCAAACCATTTTACAGAGACTGTCCTATATTTGAAGGGCAATAGGGAGGCACTGAGTGTTTTAGGCCTCGTTTGGTTTTATTCTAAAGATCATTCTTGCAGCAATATGGCTAAGAGGATGGAAAGGGGCAGTGGAAGGGAGCACTTCCATTACAAGACAATTGGCATAATCCAGGAAGGGAAAGGAGGTGTTTGGAACCAGAGTGGTGACAGAGGGGATGGAGTGAAAGGGATGGATGTGAGTGACATTTAGGAAGTACAGTGATTAGTCATAAGTGAGAAGAAGAACTTAAATGAATGATCACATGTGCATGGGAAAGACAGTTCAAGGGAATTGTGGATTCTGAATTCACTTGGGTACAAATCGAAAGGCCAGACCCTGGACCTTCCCATCTCTCTGGTTTCCTTCCTTTAAGGACCTACTGTATATTCAGCCACTCATCCAAATATCTCTTGCAGGTCTTCATGCAAAGGAGGTCCCCCACATCTCAGGTGGGACTGTGTTCCAGTGACAAAGCCTGGAGACCTTGTTAACGAAGACTGCATAGTTTAAAAGAAATTATTGGAGTGTAGTTGATGTACAATGCTGGGTTAGTTTCAGGTGCACAGCAAAGCGATCAGTTATACATGGTTTCTAAGGTGAGCTGACCATCCTCTGAATTCCATTCAACAGTGAATACTGCTGAACTGAAAGAACATCTGAGAATGATGACATCAGAAGTATCCATCACTCTGCCCACATCATGGACCAATTGACTACTAACTCACTCAACTGTTCTATGCAAATAGCAGGGTTGAAATTCTGTTTTCCTTTTCTGGATACACTGTTGTTGGAGGTTGAATTGCACATCACCTGCTGCTTCCATACTGTAAAAACTCAATGTATCTGCTTCCCTGCTGAGTCAGAAGGGGACAATTGAGATTAATATTTTATTATTTTAAAATGCCTCCAAGATACCATCTGATTCACTCTCATAACAATTCTGGGAGACAGGAAGGAAGCAGGTAAATGTGTGCTTCACATAGTTTTTACTTAATGGCAAATTTAGTGCTGTTTGGTCAAAGATGAAAAATGAAGAAATTATTCATGTGGAGTCTAATTTAAGGTCATCATTCTTGGTGACAGTTATGATTTGCTTCTGGCAGGAATTTTGTTTGTTGTCTTAATATGAGAAATGTGCTACTTATGGTAGTTGAAGGTGACATGTCTCTCCCTCCATGAATTGCACAAGTGCTTTGAGATGGTTTTCTAATGGAAAGGACAGATTGCCATTAAGTCATTGGCACTGTCTCTCGACGCTGAGATGATTGACACACATTTCTGATGCCTGGACTTGGTACAGGTATTACAGCCCTCACCACCAGCAGAGAAAAGCAAATTGCCTGCCTGGGGATTTCGACTGTTGCCATTGGCCTCATTAGTACAGTGTGCTAGCCAACTAGGGTAGACTCGGGCAGGCAATTATAAAACAGCGTGAATCCAGCCTGGTCTATGGTCCTGCAACTGAACCTTTGAAGATATCCATTAGCCTTGACACATGGCCATGGTAGAACGTGGCCTTTCTCGAGAGGCATATACTGCAGAATATTTTGCAGTTTTCTTTCACTGAAGTTTATTTTTCAAATTTAATAAAGATAGAAACATTAGTGAATCTTGAAATAAAGTTTAATGTTTCTATAACACTAGGTACTTATTTTTGAATGGTATTTATAAATATATCTTTCATCTGTGACAATTGCTTTCAATAACTTCTTTTTAATAGTAAGGGCAAGCCTGAACCACAACTGAATTTATGTTTATTCACATGTAGGAGGAAATAACATTTCACAATTAGATCACAAATGTCAGAATGCTACTCAAAGTGGGAGCTTCATAGAAATGTTAGAGGGTGGAAAGAGATATATGAGGGCATTATTTTTTTTTAATTCTTTACAGTCAACATACCCTCGCAAACTGTTTTGAAAATGAAACACTCAATTACGTTGTGATACTAATGATTTAAAACCAGTGGAGGTTATATAGATTAAAAAAACCATTCAAGGAAGTGAAGATGTTATAGAAACAGATGATATATTATAAATTGTTGGTTTGCTTGGGCTGATACAACAAAATACTATGGATTGGGTGGCTTAAACAACAGACATATATTTTTGACAACTTCGGAGTGTGAAGAGTCCAAGATCAAGGTTGTACGTGCAGATTCAATTTCAAGAGGGGATTTCTTCCTAGCTTGCAGATGGCTGTCCTCTTGCTGTAGCTTCACATAGTGGAGAGAGAAAGTGCTCTAGTCTCTTTCTTCTCTTAGAAGAACACTAATCCCAGCATTACTTTGTCAACAAAGGTCTGCCTAGTCAATGCTATGGTTTTTCCAGTGGTCATATATGGAAGGAAGAGTTGGACTATAAGGAAACCTGAGCGCCAAAGAATTGATGCTTTTGAACTGTGGTGTTGGAGATGACTCTTGAGAGACCTTTGGACTGCAAGGAGATCCAACCAGTCCATCCTAAGGAGATCAGTCCTGGGTGTTCATTGGGAGGACTGATGTTGAAGCTGAAACTCCAATACTTTAGCCACCTGATGCAAAGAGCTGACTCATTGGAAAAGACCCAGTTGCTGGGAAAGATTGAGGGCAGGAGGAGAAGGGGATGACAGAGGATGAGATGGTTGGATGGCATCACTGATTGAACGGACATGAGTTTGAGTAAACTCTGGGTGTTAGTGATTGACAGGGAGGCCTGGTGTGCTGCAGTTCATGGGGTCGCAAAGAGTCGGACATGACTGAGCGACTGAACTGAACTGAATCCCAGCATGGAAGCCCCATCCTAAAAACCTTGTTCGTGGGTGTTAAGTCACTTCAATTGTGTACAACTCTTTGGGACCCTATGGACTGTAGCCTGCCAGGCTCCTCTGTCAATGGGATTCTCCAGGCAAGAATACTGGAGTGGGTTGCATTGCCCTCATCCAGGGGATCTTCCCAACCTAGTGATCAAAACCACTTCTCTCATGTCTCCTGTATTGACAGGCAGCTCTTTACCACTAGTGCTACCTGGGAAGCCCCCTTATAACCTTATCTACAGTGGAAACAGTGTCAGACTTTATTTTTGGGGGCTCCAAAATCACTGCAGATGGTGATTGCAGCCATGAAATTAAAAGACACTCCTTGGAAGGAAAGTTATGACCAACCTAGATAGCATATGCAAAAGCAGAGACATTACTTTGCCAACAAAGGTCTGTTTAGTCAAGGCTATGGTTTTTCCAGTGGTCATGTATGGATGTGAGAGTTGGACTATGAAGAAAGCTGAGTGCCAAAGAATTGATGCTTTTGAACTGTGGTGTTGGAGAAGACTCTTGAGAGTCCCTTGGACTGCAAGGAAATCCAACAAGTCCATTCTGAAGGAGATCAGCCCTGGGATTTCTTTGGAAGGAATGATGCTAAAGCTGAAACTCCAGTACTTTGGCCACCTCATGCAAAGAGTTGACTCATTGGAAAAGACTCTGATGCTGGGAGGGATTGGGGGCAGGAGGAAAAGGGGACGACAGAGGATGAGATGGCTGGATGATGTCACTGACTCAATGGACGTGAGTTTGAGTGAACTCTGGGAGTTGGTGATGGACAGGGAGGCCTGGCGTGCTGCAATTCATGAGGTCGCAAAGAGTCAGACAGGACTGAGCGACTGAACTGAACTGAAACCCAATTACTACCCTAAAGCCCTATCTCCATATATCATTACTTGGGGTGTTAGAGCTTCAACCTATGGGTTTTCAGTTCAGTTCAGTTCAGTGTTTGTGTGCACAAGTGTTTTGGGGGAGGTAGCCTCACACTAATAGATATAGCTTCACACAAATTTATATTTTTTGCTTTATCTCCAAGTGAGGTTACTCACATAGTGACTGATGTTTATATATTTGTGTTGAGGCATTAAGTACAAACATTTAAAAATATCTAATTTTTATAATCCCTTTTGACATTTCTGTATTTTCTTGGCACACTGATAAAATGAAAGTGAAAGTTGCTTAGTGGTGTCCAACTCTTTGAGACCCCATGGACTGAACAGTTGATGGAATTCTCCAGGCCAGAATACTGGAGTGGTAGCCTTTCCCATCTCCAGAGGATCTTCCCAACCCAAACCCAGGTCTCCCGCATTGCAGGCAGATTCCCGAGAGGGAAACCCAAAATACTGGTATGGATAGCCTATCCCTTCTCCTGTGGAACTTCCCAACCCAAGGATAAAATCAGGGTCTCCTGCATTGCAGGCAGATTCTTTACCAACTGAGCTATCAGGGAAGCCCTACACTGATAAATGAAGCAGAAACAAATTTAAGTGGCCTTGATTTCTTACGTTACCTTGATTCCTTACCTCTCTGTGAGGCTCTGCCCACAGAGAACTGTCTGCTCAAATTATATTCCTCCAGGCTTATTTCTGTAAATTATATTCCTCCAGGCTTATTTCTGTCTGCTCTCTACCTACCATTGCTCACCCTAAGCTCTACCTTCATCATGGGTTGTAACAATTGTTCCACTCTGGTGGGGGATGTTGATAAGGGGCAGGATAGGCTTTCCTTTGAATTTTACTGAACCTAAAACTGCTGTTTTTAAAAGCCTTAAGAAAAAACCATTTTATATATACACAGCACTTACCACAAGCAAGACATTGTCACAGGGGCTTGGACATATTAAAATAAGCTAAACAAAAGGATCCAAGTCCCTACTCCCGTGGTGCTTCTATGGAATAAGACACAGTATTAGTTAGTGTCTTTAGGATGCTTCCTTTTCTGCCAAACTATGTAGGAGAGAGAGCATGTAGCAGCTAAGAAAGCCAAAAGGCAGTTGAGAAGAGCTCCAGGGGCTTTTCTTCCAAGGAACAGGAAGAATTGCCTCCATAGTTTCGCCTTTTCCAGAACTTCGTGTGGTTGGAATCCCACAGTACGTAGCCTTTCCAGACTGGCTCTTTCACACAGTAATATGTGTTTAAGGTTCATCCGTATGTGTGTGTGTGTGTGTGTGTGTTTTAATGGCTTGATCACTGATTTCCTTTTAGCACTGACTAATACTCCACCGATTGGATGTATCACAGTGTATTTATCCATTCACCTGTTGAAAGAGACATCTCGGTGGCTTCCAAGCTTTGTCAATTATAAATAAAGCTACAACAAATATCCCGGTGCAGGTTTTTGTGTAGGTAAACGTTTTCAAAGCCTTTGGAAAAATAACAATGAACACAATTACTGGGTATTATGGTAAGAGTATGTTTTGCAAGAAGCCACGCAGCGTCTTCCAAAGTGGCCGTACCATTTTGCCTTTCCACCAGCCAGGACTGAGAGTTCTTGTTGCTCCACATTTTTTGCCAGCATTGGGTGTCGTCAGTGTTCTGCATTTTGGAATTCTAATGGACCAATTTATCTAGTAGATCTAATCACGCCTATCACTAAAGGAGCTGAAAGCTTTGCTCATGCTCAGCAGCTCAGTCTTGTCCAATTCTTTGAGACTCCATGAACTGTAGCCCACCAGACTCCTTTGTCCCCGGAATTTTTCAGGCAAGAATACTGGAGCAGTTTGCCATTTCCTCCTCCAGGGGATCTTCCCTACTGAGGGACTGAAGTCACATCTCCTACTTCTCCTGCTTTGGCAGATGGATTCCTTACAAACTGGGCCTCCTGGGAAGCCCTGTTTAAGTGCTATAAATGTCCAGTATTTATACCAGGAATCAGAGCACAGACGCCATCCTGTTGTCACCCTGTTGCAAACATGCACACATCAAGGAACAGCCCATCCTTTCCCTGTTCAATTCCTATGGCTCATCAGTGGTTTATCTTTAGAGAGCAGGAAGCCATGCTTGTCTGTCACCATTTTTTTAACAATTTTTTTTCCTTTGTAATGAATTCACAGTAACACGCTTCAGTGGGAAGGAAATAATGGAAGCCAATTATTTTAAAAAATGGATTGTCTTTAACTTTGCCTAATGAAAACTTAGCTGTATTTTTGCCTAGATAACAAAAGCCTCAAATTATCAAAAAGACTGCTGACTCTAATTAGCTAAGAATACCAGTACAGCTTCATGTTGAAAATTTTCTACCATAGCTCTGAGTTCATTAATATGAAAGGAGGAAAGGCTAACCACATGGCATTTAATGGATCAAAAATTGAAGTAATAGTTAAATGTTTAAAATGTTTTCTGAGGTTCAATTTCCTAAGGTCTATGTCTGTGATCTATAAAATTAGGAAATAAATCTAAATGGCTTGATTTAAAAGAGTATAAAATAGGCTTTAAATGAAGGTTGACCAAATTCTTTGATGTTAAGATTCTTTTATTACTAGATAAATGCTTAATGGAAATAACAATTTATAATAGCTACTAATAATTGCATCTCTGTTTTCAATGTACTGTTACTTTTATATACATAAACATAATTTAACTCTCATGGTGGTGATTTAGATGTTCAGTCATGTCTGACTCTTTGCAACCTCATAGACTGTAGCCTGCCAGGTTCCTCTGTCCATGGGAGTCTCCAGACAAGAATACTGGAGTGGGTTGTCATTTCCTTCTCCAGGGGATCTTCCCAATCCAGGAATCAAACCCAGGTCTCCTGAATTGCATGTGGATTCTTTACTGACTGAGCTACAAGGGAATTAATCTTCATACTATTTCTATAAAACAAGTATAACTTATTCCAGTCTTGTAGAAAAGGATCAGAATGATTAGGTGGTTTTCCAGAGAGCACACAGCATGAGGTAGTTGTGGAGTACAATGTCCTTTGCCCAGTTTAGCCCCTTCTTCTGAGTGTGTCTTGGGCTCCAGTTAATGATTCTCCAAAGAGCTGTCTAAATTACTATTGTTTAAATATTGTTTTGCTGCATCTGATATTCCTGGAAACAAGTGGGCTGCCAGAGAGGTGGTCTTAACGAGTGGTTTATATTCTACTTTTGCGATTTTCTCTAATTTTCACTATGCAGCTTCCACTTCCAATATTCTCACTAGTCTTATGATTGACCTCCACATCAGCAAATTTAATGATGTCTCTGTCTTTTTCTGGCTTCCCTGATGGCTCAGATGGTAAAGCATTTGTCTACAAAGCAGGAGACCCAGGTTTGATTCCTGGGTGGGGAAGATCTCCTGGAGAAGGAAATGGCAACCCACTCTAGTATTCTTGCCTGGAAAATCCCATGGACGGAGTAGCCTGGTAGGCTACGGTTCATGGGGTCACAAAGAGTTGGACACGACTGAGTGACTTCACTTTCACTTTCACTTTCACTTTCTGTCTTTCTCTGGAGGAGAGTTCTGACAAAATGTGGTCCACTGGAGAAGGGAATGGCAAACCACTTCAGTATTCTTGCCTTGAGAACCCCATGAACAGTATGCAAAGGCAAAAAGGACACTGAAAGATGAGCTCCCCAGGTCAGTTGGTGCCCAATATGCTACTGGAGGTCAGTGGAGAAATAACTCTAGAAAGAATGAAGAGATGGAGCCAAAGCAAAAACAATACCCAGTTGTGGATGTGACTGGTGATAGAAGTAAAGTCCAATGCTGCAAAGAGCAATATTGCACAGGAACCTGGAATGTCAGGTCCATGAATCAAGGCAAATTGGAAGCGGTCAAACAGGAGATGGCAAGCGTGAACGGCGACAATTTTAGGAATCAGAGAACTAAAATGGACTGGAATGGATGAATTTAACTGAGATGACATTTATATCTACTACTATGGGCAAGGATCCCTTAGAACAAATGGAGTAGCCTTCATAGTCAACCAAAGAGTCTGAAATGCAGTACTTGGATGCAGCCTCAAAAATGACAGAATGATCTCTGTTGGTTTCCAAGGCAAACCGTTCCATATCACAGTAATCCAAGTCTATACCCTGACCAGTAATGTGAAAGAAGCTGAAGTTGAACAGTTCTATAAAGACCTACAAGACCTTCTAGAACTAAAACCCAAAAAAGATGTCCTTTTCATTACAGGCTTCCCTGATAGCTCAGTTGGTAAAGAATCTGCCTGCAATGCAGGAGACCCTGGTTCAATTCCTGGGTCAGGAAGATCTGCTGGAGAAAGAATAGGCTACCCACTCCAGTATTCTTGGGCTTCCCTTGGGGCTCAGCTGGTAAAGAATACGCCTGCAATATGGGAGACCTGGATTTGATCCTTGGGTTGGGAAGATCCCTTGGAGAAGGGAAAGGCTATCCACTCCAGTATTCTGGCCTGGAGAATTCCATGGAGTGTATAGTTCACGGGGTTGCAAAGAGTTGGACACAACTGAGTGACTTTCACTTTCACTTTTAACTTTCATTATAAGGGACTGGAATGCAAAACTAGAAAGTCAAGAAATACCTGGAGTAACCCAAGGCAAATTTGGCCTTGGAGTACGGAACAGGGCAAAGGCTAATAGAGTTTTGGCAAGGGAACACACTGGTCATAGTAAACACCCTCTTCCAACAACACAAGAGAAGACTCTACACAAGGACATCACTAGATGGTCAATACCGAAATCATATTGATTATATTCTTTGCAGCCATACATGGAGAAGCTCCATACAGTCAGCAAAAACAAGACTGAGAGCTGACTATGGCTCAGATCATGAACTCCTATTGACAAATTCAGACTTAAATGGAAGAAAGTAGGGAAAACCACTAGACCTTTCAGGTATGACCTAAATCAAATCCCTTATGACTATACAGTGGAAGTGACAAATAGATTCAAGGGATTAGATCTGATAGAGTGCCTGAAGAACTATGGACAGAGGTTCATGACATTGTACAGGAGGCAGTATCAAGACCATCCCCAAGGAAAAGAATTGCAAAAAGCAAAATGGTTTTCCGAGGATGCCTTACAAACAGCTATGAAAAGAATAATGTATACCTGTGGTGGATTCATTTTGATATTTGGCAAAACTAATACAATTATGTAAAGTTTAAAAGTAAAATAAAATTAAAAAAAATGATAAGGTAAAAACAAAAAAAAAAAAAAAGAATTAAAGTGAAAGGCAAAGGAGAAAAGGAAAGATATACCCATTTGAATGCTGAGTTCCAAAGAATAGCAAGGAGAGATAAGAAAGTCTTCGTCAGTGATCAATGCAAAGAAAGAGAGGAAAATAATAGAATGGGAAAGTCTAGAGATCTCTTCAAGAAAATTAGAGATACAAAGGGAAGTTTTCATGCAAAGATGGGCACAATAAAGGACAGAAACGGTATGGACCTAACAGAAGCATAAGATATTAAGAAGAGGTGGCAAGAATACACAGAAGAACTATACAAAAAAGATCTTCACGGCCCAGATAATCATGAGGGTGTGATCATTCACCTAGAGCCACACATCCTGAAATGTGAAGTCAAGTGGACCTTAGGAAGCATCACTACAAACAAAGCTAGTGGAGGTGATGGAATTGCAGTTGAGCTATTTCAAATCCTAAAAGATGATGCTGTGAAAGTGCTACACTCAATATGCCAGCAAATTTGGAAAACTCAGCAGTGGCCACAGGACTGGAAAAGGTCAGTTTTCATTCCAATCCCAAAGAAAGGCAATGCCAAAGAATGCTCAAAATACCACACAATTGCACATTAGCCAAGTAATGTTCAAAATTCTCCAGGCCAGGCTTCAACAGTAAGTGAGTCATGAAATTCCAGATATTCAAGCTGGATTTAGAAAAGGCAGAGGAACCAGAGATCAAATTGCCAACATCCACTGGATCATCAAAAAAGCAAGAGAATTCCAGAAAAACATCTATTTCTGCTTTATTGATTATGTCATAGCCTTTGACTTTGTGGATCACAACAAACTGTGGAAAATTCTTCAAGAGGTGGAAATACCAAACCACCTGACCTGCCTCCTGAAAATTTGTATGCAGGTCAAGAAGCAACAGTTACAACTGGACGTGGAACAACAGACTAGTTCCAAATAGGGAAAAGAGTACATCAAGGCCGTATATTGTCACCCTGCTTATTTAACTTACACGCAGAGTACATCATGAGAAATCCTGGGCTGGATGAAGCACAAGTTGAAATCAAGGTTGCTGAGAGAAATATCATTAACCTCATATATGCAGATGACACCACCCTTATATCAGAAAGCAAAGAAGAACTAAAAAGCCTCTTGATGAAAGTGAAAGAGGAGAGTGAGAAAGTTGGCTTAAAACTCAACATTCAGAAAACGAAGATCATGGCATCTGGTCCCATCATTTCATGGCAAATAGATGGGGAAACAGTGGAAACAGTGAGACTATTTTGGGGGGGCTCCAAAATCACTGCAGATGGTGATTGCAGCCATGAAATTCAAAGTTGCTTGCTCCTTGGATGAAAAGTTATGACCAACTAGACAGCATATTAAAGAGCAGACATTACTTTGCCAACAAAGGTCTCTCTAGTCGAAGCTATGGTTTTTTCAGTGGTCATGTATGGATGTGAGAGTTGGACTATCAGGAAAGCTGAGCACCAAAGAACTGTTGCTTCTGAACTGTGGTATTGGAGAATACTCTTGAGAGTCCCTTGGACCAATCCTTCCTAAAGGGAATCAGTTCTGAATATTCATTGGAAGGACTGATGCTAAAGCTGAAACTCCAATACTTTGGCCACCTGATGCAAAGAACTGACTCAGTGGAAAAGACCCAGATGCTGGGAAAGATTGAAGACAGGAGGAGAAGGGGATGACAGAGGATGAGACTGTTGGATGACATCACCGACTCAATGGACATGAGTTTGAGTAAACTCTGGGAGTTGGTGATGGACAGGGAGGCCTGGCGTGCTGCAGTCCATGGAGTCACAAGGAGTCAGACATGACTGAGCTCCTGAACTGAACTGAACTGTCTTTCTCCCTAGTACTTGAAATTGCCAACTCATCTTCCCTTGAAACTTTCCCTTCTTACCGGCACAATCCAGCCACCCTTCCTTGGTTAGTTTCAGAAGTTGTTCAGTGGTTCTGCAGTATTTCTAACTCTACAAGTCTGAAACCCAACTCATTTCTCTGCTCTAACAGCTTCCTTCCTGTGTTAGTACACTTAATGATGAGTGCTACCATCTTACTGGTTGTTTGTGATGGTTGATTTTATACATCATATTGACTGTACTAGTGTGTCCAGCTGTTTGGTCAAGCACTAGATATGATGTTGCCAGAAGGTGTTTTGTAGATGTCACTTGACTTTAAGTGAAGCAGATTGTTCTTTATAATGTAGGTGGGCCTCATCCAATCAACTGAAGATCTTAAAGAGTGAAAACTGATGTTTCCCAGAAAAGAAGGAATTCTGACAAAGACCAACAGAAGGTAAGGTGTCTTACCACATCCACCTTCCAGGTCTCTACCTGTGAGTTCTGGTGACAGCAAAAGTGGGAAGAGTCCTTTTCTTTCTCTCTCAATTTACATTAGCAGGAGAAAATATTTGTGAAGCTAGTTTCTTGCAATATAGCAACTCTGGTGTTTGTAAATGGGTACTCTCCATTTTTACTGATTCTTTTCTCCCAGAAATGTTTGTTTATTGTTTCATTTGTCCTAAGGAGGAAGAACCATAGGGCAGAATGCCAGGCACAGACTCTATCAGCCTGGTCTTCAAGCCAGCTGGTTAACTGATGGCTCTCCCCAGACCAGCGTCTATATAGCAAACTTGGCCATGGGTCCTGTATTAAGAAAACCAGATGAGTTTTTCATTCCATCCTGTTCTACGTCCTGAGAGCTTGGCTTTGTGTCTACTGAGAATATTTTCACTGGTCTCCACCATCTAGCAGGCGCATTTGCCAGGATGCATCTGGTGGCCAAATAGACTGGAGTTCCATTGACACGAAGTGACACAGAGTCACAAGCAACACTCTCTGTCTGGCCATGCTGGCTCTCAGGAGAACACGTTGTCACACCATGCTGAAGTCCACGAGGGACCTCTGTTGTCTTAATCTCTGTTGCTTTGCTAGTCCCAGAAAAGTCCCATTCCTGTAGTGCCCACCTGGTGTCACAGGTTAGTGGGTTTGTGACCTGAGGCATCCGTGCTTTCGCAGGAAACTGGAGACATTATTTTCACTGCACCATTCTCACCACCTGTAGCAATGAAGGGCTGGTACTTTCTTAGACTAAGTAAACTTTCTAGATCTCGAGAGATTGACATATTCTCTTGTGAGTTGCCTCCTATGTCTTTGGTTAAGTCATTAAAAAAAAAAGGTTTATTGGTTCGAGTCAGTATTTGAAATTAATATGAGATCCTACTTGTCAATGACCAGATGATGATTGGCTATATTTGAAAGGAAATTCTTGAAAGATCTCATGATTAGCAAATTGCTTTCATATTGGTACTTATGAGAGAACCAAATTAAAAGGGGAGAAAAGTTATAGTGGCTGGCTTTAGGGAGTCTCTTATTCACAATAACAAAATTGAAACTAAAACAAAGATCCAACATAAATTCCCCTTCTGAAAAAAAAATAAAACTGCTTCATCTCCTCAGCAATTCCCCAGTCCCTCCTACAATAATCTGGAAATTGATCAGCTGGAAGCCAATAGTAAGGTCTAATAGAAGCAATAGTCTTTGTCTTGCTAACTGTTGTTGTTGACATCTTGGTTCCTTTGCCACATCCAGGTTGGGAAGTCTGTTGTGGGGCCTAGAATTTTCATTGTCTTGCTAATCTGTACAAAATCAGAACTACAATGCTAGTAACAAATCAACACCCACCTACCTTTACCAATCCCAAAATGGCAGCTGTTTCTCTCAAATGCTTGTAGATATTGTAAAAAAATCAGGATATTGGAATAAAAGTGTTCTGTACTAAAGAAGAACAAAATTTAAATGCTAATCACCTAAGGTTTACGATAGTTGACATATGTGTGCATGCTAAGTTGCTTCAGTCACTTCAGTGTCCAACTTTTGTGACACTATGGACTGTAGCCTGCAAGGCTCCTCTGTCCATGGGATTCTCTAGGCAAGAATACTGGAGTGGGTTGCCATACCCTCCTCCAGGGGATCTTTAAGACCCAGGAATCGAATCTTTGTCTCTTAGATCTCCCACACTGGCAAGCAGGTTCTCTACCACTAGAGACACCAAATGTACTCCAAAACTCTTAGAAGAAAACTTTTCTTTTTCTGCCCCTTAAAGTTGTAAATTTGTCATGTCTTTGAAATATAAACACAGTCCACAATCAACTGAGCCTGAGCATGGATTAACTCAATCACTAGAATCTGAAACTAAAAAAAGAGGGAAAGAGGACTTTTAGTATAAAAACTGCTAAAGGAACTCTCTTGCCCCCAAATTCAGCCTCCTTAAAAATTGCTTATCAAGGACAAATGTAGCTTAAATCTTCTGCACAAATAACAAAAGATTTTTTGCCATCTGAGCGAGTAAACTTGATTTATTTCAGCTGTTTTTTATAAACTGGTAAGATTTGCATTGTACCTGATTCAGGACTAAAGTTTAAAAATAAAAACTATGAAATCTCTGGTTGTGTCTATCTATATGTCAATGTATACTTTATAGATATGGTGTATTTTTTTACCTTCAAATGATATTGCCAAAATTAATCTATAAAAGAGCTCTATTTAATTGGCTTAAATAAATGTCTATATAAAAATTCTCAAAAATATAATAAAAATTAACCCAAATATCTTTCAAGGGCACATGATATAGGATAATCTATAGTATATAGAAATTAATGAGAAGGTTTAACTAATACAGGTGTGTCTTCAGATTTATCAGCATTAAATATAACGTAGATAAACAACTTTTCTCCACCTAGGTTTACTAGTCCGGAGAAGGCAACGGCACTCCACTCCAGTACTCTTGCCTGGAAAATCCCATGGACGGAGGAGCCTGGTGGGCTGTAGTCCATGGGGTCGCTAAGAGTCAGACACGACTGAACGACTTCACTTTCACTTTTCACTTTCCTGCATTGGAGAAGGAAATGGCAACCCACTCCAGTGTTCTTGCCTGGAGAATCCCAGGGACAGGGGAGCCTGATGGGCCGCCGTCTATGGGGTCGCACAGGGTCGGACACGATTGAAGCGACTTAGCAGCAGCAGGTTTACTAGTCAGATGGGCTCCTGTTGTCTCTGCTGCAACGTTTGTCAGCAAAAGACAAATGAACACAAAGGCACAAAACTTAAGATAATGACTAACTGCTTAAACTTCTCATGACGTTTTCATGAATAATCTAAGTGCTATTATTAATAAGAAATGAATTAAATAGACGTAACTAATAGTAAGAGTTTTTAGGTGAGCTTTCACACCATAATTGTTTTATGATATGTCTACTTAGTTTCCTAAATCTCTTTGGTAATATACTCACTTAGAATTTTTCTAAATTAAATTAAATAATAGGAATTCACTGAATGTCTAGATCATTTACAAATGAGATAAAATACTGAATCATTAATTGTTAAACAACTCTAAGTTTATGTACTTTTGACTTTTTGTTACAGAGAGAATAAATATTTTTGGGTCTAATTAGTAAATATCTTGTGCATTATTGAAAGAATGTACTATCAAGTAGCATATGTTTCTAGAAATTAGGATATGTATTTATAAGCTTGCCAACCCACAGAATGCCAACACAGTTCACAATTTCATTTTTCAAAAAAAATTTTAAGGTTTCTAAGAATTAAAAAATCTAATATGTATGACTAAAGCTACTATAAATAATAAGAAAAGTAAGATATGTTTTGGGGTGGTAAGGCATGGAGATGTTTTTGTTAAAGAGAAAGAGAGTGATTTTGTCCTAAAGCTCTTTAGTTCTAAATGGAAAAGAGAATAAGGAATAAACTAAAATAGACATAGAAAGTTGTATTGTTGCTGCTGCTAAGTCACTTCAGTCGTGTCCGACTCTGTGTGACCCCATAGACGGCAGCCACCAGGCTCCCCCATCCCTGGGATTCTCCAGGCAATAACACTGGAGTGGGTTGCCATTTCCTTCTCCAATGCAGGAAAGTGAAAAGTGAAAGTGAAGTCGCTCAGTCGTGTCCAACTCTTAGCGACCCCATGGACTGCAGTCTACCAGGCTCCTCCATCCATGGGATTTTCCAGGCAAGAGTACTGGAGTGGAGTGCCATTGCCTTCTCCGAGCAAGTTGTATTAAGTTTGTTTAAAAAAAAAAAAAAAAAGGAAGTCTTTGGAAAGGAATTACATTGGAAAATACTTATTAAATAAATGAGTTTTAATATCAAAAGGAAGCATAGCACAGTAACCCCAAAACATGTCTTACTTTTCTTATTATTTCTAGGAGACACTGTAAAGCAATTATACTCCAATTAAAAAGTAAATTTAAAAAAAGCATCTGCCTTGCACATGAATAATCTACAGATAATATATACTACTGTGTCTAATAAACACTGAGGACTATTTTTTTTAAAAAAGGAAGCTGGCACAAAATTAAAACATTTTTCTTTCCATTAAAGTGATAGAGTTTTTAATTTAAAAATTATTTCATTGAAGTATTGTTGATTTATATTATGTTAGTTTCAGGTGTAATGATTCAAAATGAATCATTACACCTGAAAACATAATGATTCAAAAAATTTGTAAATTGTACTCCATTTAAAGTGATTGTAAACTATTGGCTATATTCCCTGCATTATATGTCCTTGTAGTCTAATTATCTTACACATACTGGTTTGTTTCTCTAAATCCCCTCCATCTATCTTGCCCTTTTGCTCTTCCCTCTCCCCACTGGTCACTGCTAGTTTGCTCTCCATATATGGATCTGTTTCTGTTTTGCTATATTCACTTGTTTTATTTTTTAGATTCCACATACAAATGATAACAGACAGTATTTGTCTTTTTGTCTGACACTTCGCAAAGTATAATATCCTCCAGGCCCATCCTGTTGTTGCACACAGCATGATTTCATTCTTTTTTATGACCGAGCATTATTCCAAATGCCAAGCTTCATTTCTACTGCTGTTTGAACCACTCAGAAAGTTTACCTGAGCATCTGAGGACATCATCAGAAACATTTCAAACTGCAAAAGATGCTGCAACCCTGACATCCCAGATCTCCTTGACTGACTGCCCCTGGGCTCAGAAACTGGTTTATAACTGCTCCAGTCATTAACCTTTGTTTTTTCTTATGTTTCCATAGACATGTCTCTTATTAAATACCCAGTTGCTTGTATAATGTAGGCCTGACTTTGGGAGCTGACCCGCATCACTGCCTCCTGAAATTAGTTTCAATGAAGTGACCTATTGTCAAGATGAAGAGACTGGTTCAGTGAAATGAAATGATCTACCAGTTCAGTTTTTAATATGAAAAAACTTGCAGGGAAGTTTCAGAGGAGGTACTGCTGGGGCTCAGGGCAGGCTGTCCATAAACATGCCTCAATGGCATATTGATTATTTTGAATTAAAGTTATTTAAGAAAAGGTCGAGGAAAGAGGGACACTCTGGTCCTCCTCTTTATCTCTCTGAAAGCAGGAAATCAATCTCCCACGTGAAAGGTGTACTCCCTGCATTTGGAGGTAGCAGGACCCCCTTATAGCCAGAAATAGGGAATTGGGGGCCAAGGTGGCTAAATGAAAAACTCTTGTCATTTCTCTAACATACTATGCCAAATCCAGACTATTTGGATTCTTCACTAATTGAACACCCAAAGCTCAAGTGTCTTTGTCTTGTCAAATCCTCATACATTTATTGTTTCTTTATGTAAAAAGTATGAAAGTTGCCTGCTTTGGCCACTTTGTAGGTCCCATTTCTATGAGACTTCTGTGCCCACAAATTGAAATTTGTTTTCTCTTCTTCTTTTAATGTGTCTTGGGTCAATTTTATTGTTAGTCCTGCCACAAGAACTCAAGAGACATAGGGGGAAAATTCTCCCTCCTTGGTGATGCTTACAGGAGGAAGTCTCCGTAAAAATTCCAACAGTACTCGGATTAGAAAGCTTCCAGGTTGGTGAGCACATCCCTGAACTGGGAAGGTGATGCACCTACTTCCACTGGGACAGAAACTCTTTTGCTAGGGGCCCTCTTAGAACTTGCCTTGTGCATCTCTTCATCTGGCTGCTTATTTGTGCCTTTAATCATACCCTTTAATAAATTGCTATGCTATGCTAAGTCACTTCAGTCGTGTCCGACTCTGTGCGACCCCATAGATGGCAGCCCACCAGGATCCCCTGTCCCTGGGATTCTCCAGGCAAGAACACTGGAGTGGGTTGCCATTTCCTTCTCCAATGCATAAAAGTGAACAGTGAAAGTGAAGTTGCTCAGTCGTGTCCGACTCTTAGCGACCCCATGGATTGCAGCCTACCAGGCTTCTCTGTCCATGGGATTTTCCAGGCAAGAGTACTGGAGTGGGGTGCCATTGCCTTCTCCTTTAATAAATTAGTATATGTAAATAAGTGATCCCCTGACATCTGGGCGCTGTTCCAGCAAATAACCTAAGCCAAGGAGGAGGAAGTTATGGTTACCTGTGGTTTTTAGCCAAGTCAAAAAAAAGCTGTAGGTAACCTGGGGACCTACTGCTGTGACTGGCATCTGAAGTGGGGACCGTCACGTGTGACTAAACCCTTAATTAGTCTATGGGATTCGATGCTACCTCTAGATAAATCCGGTAAATCCAGGGGCTTCTCTGATGGCTCAGCAGGTAAAGAATCTGCTTGCAGTGCAGGAGACACAGGAGACACGGGTTTGATCCCTGGGTCAGGAAGATCCCCTGGAGAAGGGCATGACAATCCATTCCAGTATTCTTGCCTGGGAAATCTCATGGACAGAAGAGCCTGGTGGGCTACAGTCCAAAGGGTCACAAAGAGTCAGGCATGACTGAGTGACTAAGCGTGCATGCCAGGTAAGTAGTGTCAGAATTGAGTTAAATTGTAGGACACTCAGCTGATGTCACAAAATTGTTTGATTAGGGAAAAATCCCCACACATTTGGTGCCCAGAACTATCAGGAATGAAGTATTCTGAATAGGAAATAAAAGATACAAAGGAGGGAGACTAGGATTTTTGTGGAAGACCACCAAGTTTTTCCAAAAACCATTGGGTTTTTCCCCAGTACAGGACCTAACCATATGTTAATATTAAGATATAAAAAAAAATTAAAATCTATAGTACTGTTCTATACTTTTCAAGTTATACAAGTAGCTATGCAACCAAATGTTGAAATGTATTTGAAACTCATCCTTAAAGATAGACATAGAACTATGTGATTTTTTTTTTTTTTACCATTTTCCAAATTCTTCAGTTTAATGTGGGCCAGGGAATATTTCCAGGTGGCTGAAATATAATTCCGTAAGATCATATCTATCTTGTTCACCACTGTATCCCTAGTCGAAAGCCTTTCTGTCACAGGTGCTCAGTTAATGTCTGAAGGAAGGACTGAAGACAATGCCAGGATTAAAGAAATCTTCCAGACCAGCTCCAGGGCACTTTCCCATACCTGATTCTTTCAGTATCAAGAGCCCTTTCTGATCCCCAGAGCTGTGGCAATAGCTCCTGGGTCAGAAAATTCTAATGCATGAAATCTCATCATTCTGGAAGTTTTCCTAAAAATTTGGTTTTAAATTTAGATTGAGAGCGGAACTGGCAATCAAGATTAATATTAGCTGTTGGATACACACTCTTCCTTACTGTCATAAAAGAGCAATTATTAGTATTTGAGAACAGCAAGTCTCCATATATTGCTGCTATTAAAACTTCAGCATAAAGCTCTTTCAGGATGTTTTAATGATCAGCGAATGACTTAATGAATGTTGAGCTGCAAGCTATTAACGCTGACTCTGACCTCGATTAGCTATGAATTAAGGCAGAGATGCAGACTATAGGGAAGGGATGAGAGTAAATATGGAGAGCAATTAAGCTTCAGTGGGTCTCAACACTCTTGCATCTTCCATCGTAGTAGCCTGTGTAATTGCCAAAGATAGTTGATCACTCTGAACCTTAAAAAAACAAAAAGATATTTTATTCTTTGATTCCGGATATTCATGCAGATTAAATGCTGTGCATTCTTCTTTCTCACTTTGAAGACAGTAGGTAGAAAAAGAAAGAGGCTTCAGTAGAAGTAAAATTGATGGTAGGGGAAAGTCACCACCAAGCTTTGGACCGTATAACATAATTGTCTGGGGGAAATGGCATAGTATTCATGCTTTCACCCAAATAAATGTGTGTAATTGGCCAAGTGCAAACACACAGCCTTCAAAGCACAGTTCTTCCAATCAACAGGATATCAGATTAGGTAGTGTATTGTCATCTCTAATACGTCAAATACAATGATTTTTTGAATATTTAGGAATCATCAGGCATTCTATTGGTCAACATATTTTCTTTACAAGATATTACATTTGCTTTTAATTATTTATCTTTGAACTGAAGAAAAATCTCTTCTAAAGGTTATGATTTAAAGGCAAATTTTCCTCTTTTATGAACCAAACTGGGTCAAAATATATTTACTATTTTAGAATCAGGTTTTCTAGGATAAGGCTTTAAGATTCTGGAGACTTTTAATTTTTTTTTAAACCATACACCAAAATATACTTTATCTTTTTGGAGAAGGAAATGGCAACACACTCCAGTATTCT
This sequence comes from Bos mutus, assembly GCF_027580195.1. Lineage (NCBI taxonomy): Eukaryota > Metazoa > Chordata > Mammalia > Artiodactyla > Bovidae > Bos > Bos mutus. Next base: position 56,698,570 of record NC_091636.1, read on the forward strand.
TGCCTGGAAAATCCTATGGACAGAGGAGCCTGGTGGGCTACAGTCCAAGAGTCAGACAGAATTGAGTAACTAAACCAACAACCATACTTGATCAATCTTGTATCAATACTGGACTCTATTTTCTTTTTTAATATAATCAATTTATAGTGTGTTGATTTCTGATATAGTCTAATGATTCAGTTTTTCGTATATGTACATTCTTTTTCATATTTTTCCATTATAGTTTATCACAGGATATTGACCATAGTTCCCTGTATAAGACCTTGTTATTTATCCATTCTATGTATAATAGTTTGCATCTGCTAATCCCAAACTCTCAGCTCACCCTTCCCTAAGCCCCCAACATGCTCGGCAACCACAAGTCTGTTCTCTATGTCTGTGAGTCAGTTTCAGTTTCATCAAAGTTCATTTGTGTCTTATTTTAGGTTCCACATATGCTGCTGCTGCTGCTGCTGCTAAGTCGCTTCAGTCGTGTCTGACTCTGTGCGACCCCATGGACGGCAGCCCACCAGGCTCCCCCATCCCTGAGATTCTCCAGGCAAGAGTACTGGAGTGGGGTGCCATTGCCTTCTCCGAGGTTCCACATATAAGGGATATCATATGGTATTTGTCTTTCTTTTTCTGACTCACCTCATTTAGTATGATAATCTCTCATTTCATCCATGTTGATGCAAATGACATTATTTCATTCTTTTTTATGGCTGAGTAGTATTCTACTGTGTGTATGTGCCACATCTTCTCCATCCATTCATGTGTTGATGGAGATTTAGGTTGTTTCCATGTCTTGGCTATTGTGAACAGTGCTGCTATGAACACAAGGATGCATGTATCTTTTTAAATTATATTTTTGTCCATTATATGCCAGAAGTGGAATTTCTGGATCATATGGCAGCTCTATTTTTAGTTTTTTTGAGGAACCTCCATACTGTTTTATATAGTGGTTGCATCAACTCGCAGTCCCACCAAGACCCTTGCTCCTAGGATGAAAAGCTATGACAAATCTAGACAGCGTATTAAAAAGCAGAGGCATCACTTTGCCAACAAAGGTCTGTATAGTCAAAGCTATGGTATTTCCAGTAGTCCTGTACAGACGTGAGAGTCAGACCATAAAGAAGGCTGAGCACCAACGAATAGATGCTTTAATATTGTGGTGCTGTAGAAGACTCTTGAGAGTCCCTTGGATACCTAGGAGATTAAGCCAGTCAATCCTAAAGGAAATCAACCCTGAATATTGAATGGAAGGACTGACATTGAAGCTGAAGCTCCAATCCTTTGGCCACATGATGCAAAGAGCGAACTCATTGGAAAAGACTGATGCTGGAAAAGATTGAAGGCAGAAGGAGAAGGGGGCAACAGAAGATGAGATGGTTGGATAGCATCCCCAACTCAATGGACATGAGTCTTAGTAAACTCTGGGAGATAGTGAACAGGGAAGTGTGCTGTGCTCCAGTCCATGGATTCACAAAGAATTAGATACCACTTAGTGGCTGAACAACAACAGCAACAATTTTGTCATTAGAAAGAAAGGAAGGAAGGGAGGGAAGACATAAGAAAGAAATAAGACCTTTTATGAAGTTAAATTATTTTAAAGGGCATAGAGGCATAGAGTATACTCTAGGTCTCTCTGAACTACCGATGTGAAAACTCATGTGAGTTGATTGTTAGTGATTACAAGAGTCCTTAACTAGGAAAATAAGGATTTGCAACCTTCTGGACAGTGTACAGAACTTATGACAGTACTTAACTCTTGGACTTAAGTTCCAATGTGCATCCTTTATAAAACTAGAACATAAGGGACACAAGAGAGGCAGAGTTTTTTTTTGTAGAAATATCTGGGAACTCCACCTCCTCTCTGCTCCTACCAGGAAGTTGAAGGGTTTTCCCCCAACTTTGTATCATCTGAGAATGCCTCTTGAAGAAGCAAACGGGAAAAGGAGTTGAATATATATATATATATATATAGGAGAAGGCAATGGCACCCCACTCCAGTACTCTTGCTTGGAAAATCCCATGGACGGAGGAGCCTGGTAGACTGCAATTTATGGGGTCGCTAAGAGTCGGACACACGACTGAGCGACTTCACTTTCACTTTTCACTTTTATGCATTGGAGAAGGAAATGGCAACCCACTCCAGTGTTCTTGCCTGGAGAATCCCAGGGACGAGGGAGCCTGGTGGGCTGCCATCTATGGGGTCCCACAGAGTCGGACACGACTGAAGTGACTTAGCATAGTATATATATATATATATATAGTATGTTAATGTGTAAATGCACACATGGATAAATATTTTAAAATCTGGGATGGAGGCTACATTAATAATGATAATCCCAAACTTTTCTAGATGGTGAAAATGTTTTTTCTTGGACCACTCCACTATGTTCAGCCCCATTAAGTCAGACAGGATGGTGGTCCCCTGAAGATGTCCACATTGTAATCTATGGAGCCTGTGAATATGTCACTTTAGATGAAAGAAAGGTTTTGCAGACGAAGTTAAGGTAAGAATTGTATGGCAGGTTATCCTTGATTATCCAGGTTGGCTGTGTAATCACAGGGTTATTACAAGATGGAAGAACGAGGCAGAAGAGAAAGAGGAGATGTGACAACAGAATCAGGGACCAAAGTCCAAAGATGGAATAATTTATTCGAAGAATCTATTCTGGTGTCTTTGAAGATGGAGGAACATTCCATAAGCTAAGGAATGTAGGCAGAGTCTAGAAGCTAGGAAAGGTATGGATTCTTATTTAGAATCGCCAGGAGAAATATGATCCTGCCAACCCCTTGATTTTAGTCCAATAAGATCCTCCAGAACTGTAAGATAAGATAAATGTAACAATACATTTGTATTGTTAGAGTCCCCTGAGTTTGTGGTAATTGGTTATAGCAGCAGGAGGAAACTAATACACAGAACATTTAATTTCCAGGTGAGCATCCCCTACGCTCCACTGCGCTGCAGCGTTAACCATGGTGGTCATGTGCTGCAGAGGCTACAGCTGCAGGATGGGGAACTTCTGTAAGCCTGGGTCTCAGAGTCTCTCGGGGGAATGCACTTATCACTCAGACCAAGAGTTATCACTCAGACCAAGAGTTATCACTCAGACCAAGTGAGAATAAACCTCTGTTCTGATGGGACCTTGAGATTTTATGATTGTTTGGTTTTATAGGCTACTCTAGACTCTCCATTAGTACCCAAGCTCTGCCTGGTTCACTCAGGTCTTCATGAATAAGGTTGTTATCAGTGGTGTGCTGACAAATGGTAACAACCAGTTCTCAGAAAACAAGAGAGACACACCCTGATTTGTAGTGTTGATGATTTCCATGGTATAAATATTACCACCTGGGCTGATTCTAGGCTACTAACCCCATGTCACTGATGATGGAGCTGTAGAGTGATGGCATAGTCAGCTCTGAGAGCCTGTGAGAGTTAGAACCCTGGGTGACATCTTGACTGGATCTAAAAGATGGGACAAAGTTTGCTACTTTTATAATGTTGACAGCAGTATCTCTATGGAGGGAGCCTGAAGGTGGAAGAGGACACAGCCTGTCTGTGGCAACAATAAATTGAAAAGTTGTATTTGGTAAAAAAATAATAATAATAATAAAATTACTTATTTGTTTATTTTTGGCTGAGCTGGGACTTATTTATTACTTACTTGTTTATTTTTGGCTGAGCTGGGACTATGTTGCTGTGTGCGGGCTTTCTCTGATTGCCGCAGGCTAGGGCTACTCTTGGCTGCATTGTGTGCATTTTCTCGCTGCGGTGGCCTCCCGTGTTGCAGAGCATGGCTTTTGTAGCTGCAGCATGTGGGCTCAGTAGTTGCGGCTACCAGACTCTAGAGCTTGGGTTCAGTAGTTGCGGTGCCCAGGCTTTAGTCGCTCCGAGGTATTTGGGATCTTCCCAGACCAGGGGTTGAAACTGTGTCCCCTGCATTGGCAGGCAGATTCCCACCCACTATGCCACCAGGGAAGTCTTGTATCTGGTAATATTTTGATTAAGACTTTCAAACAGAATTGGAAGGGTGCAACTGTTCATGGTAAAATAAATGTCAGCAATTAAATTTTAATTTAAGATTCACTTAATATACTCACTCAAGGCAAATCATTTGACAAATTATGTTTGAATTTTAAGTGATGACTGTGTGTCTTATTTTTGTGACAAAGTAAGTTACTGCCATATTAAAAAAAAAAAAAACAAAAACCAGAACATTTAGGATATATTTTTTGTACAATGACTAAATTAAATGAACTTTGTTACCTTTGCTTTATTGGTCAAATACTTTAGTATTACCCGTTAAATATTTAAGAGTATATAAATGCCAACCTAGGGGTATTGTTGTTGTTATTTAGTTGCTAAGTCCAACTCTTTTGCAACCCCATGGACTGTAGCCCTCCAGGCTTCTATGACCATGGGATTTCTCAGGCAAGAATACTGGAGTGAGTTGCCATTTCCTTCTCTAAGGGCTCTTCCTGACCCAGGGATCGAACCTGAGTCTCCTGCATTGGCAGGCTTTGGCAGGCCTATTCTTTGCTGCTGAGCCACCAGGTAGACAAAGGTAGAAATGATACTCATTGGTATAGTGATCATGAAATAGCTATTCTGGCTAAAAGTTTGGCCGAGACTGTGGTTAATCCTCCTTAAACCTCACCTTTGCTCTTGCCTCTATGAAGTGACTGACCTCCTCTGAAGGTCTTTCAGATGCTGCCCTTCTGCATAATCATTCCTTCATGCTTTGTATGTGTGTGCAAGCATGGGTACACATATGTGCATGCAGGCATATGTATGCACACATGCACACTCAGACACACCCATACATACTTACATACACACATATACAGACACACACACACACGTTTTAGAGACTTGCATGAAGTGCTTTGAATCATTGAATTATCTGGGGACTTCTTGGCAGCCTTTTCCCCTTACTCTTATACCCATGGCCTGGCGCATGCAAATAAGGGATAGGTAGGTGGTGGAAACAACACCGTGAGTTGAACGCTCTAGCTTTCAGTGTAGCTCAATCCTACCCCCACAGCTATCCTCTGCATCAGTGTACATTTGAGCAAAGCTGTGACAACAAAGAGCGAAGCTAATCCTTCCCACGGGGGGCCTGAATATTCAGGTTGATTTAATTATATGGAAGAAAGGCAGTCCATAGGCATATCCTGTAGTGATAGTGTATGTGTTCTTAGGATGGCAGAAATGCTCACGTGAACAAAGGTGGCATGATTCCTTGATTTCCAAAATAAGATCAGGGTTTCAGAACAGAGTGATCTAGCAGCTACCTAATGATTCAGACAAGGAGCAAAGCCCAGTGGGCTTCTCACTTTAGCACAAATTTAAACACTTCTAGAATAGTTTATTTCCAAATTTGGATTATTCTATTGGAGCAGTGAAGACATTTATTCCACGTATCAGATGTAAAAGAAATGGTGAAGCCCCTACAGACTCAAAAATACTTTCAATGTTCATATTCTCTAGAATCAATAAGGGTGGTGAACATTGCAAAGAAACTTCAAACAGTAAAGTAGCCAAGATTTGACCAGAAAATGGGCTAAAGTGGCTGGTGCTCTACTCATTTCTTGCAAAATCTATAGCAAATGGAATTGTGATACTGGGCTCCCTGAAAGCACAGCCTGAGATGACAATTTCTAGTGTCCAGATAGTTTACTTGGGAATGTGATTCCAGGGAGCAGGAAGGAAGGATGTAGCGAATGAAACAGAGAAGAAAGCAAGCCTGTACAGAAATGCATTATCGAGTTGTCCAGTCCTCTGGGCAGCCATTATTCTATTTTGCTGGAACTTCTGAGGAGCCTCATGAGATATGCCTCAGAACTGACTAGATCGGGGGACAAAACGAGGAAGGATTTTCCATTGAGTATCCTCTACCATTCGTTAAGGGTACCTTTGTACCCCTCATGCCTTGTATTGTACCTGTGTTCTAATGGACATCCCACACTGCAGAGACAGAGAAGCCCACGGCAGAAGTCAAGAGATGCATGCACAAGTCCAGGTAAGGTGGCTATCAGACTGACATTGCATTAAGCTGGCAGAAACATGCACAGAACTGGCATTCCAAACAGAGGTTGGAATAATAGAGTGCCAAGTGGATGAAAATATAATGTTTAAGTATCTGATACAGGCTGTATTAGTCAGTAATAAATAGCCCCCAAAACACTTAAAAGAACAATAGGTTTTCCCTTTTGCTTTCAGACTGAAGGAGCGGACTCTAATTAGGACATTTTATTCTCAAGGCAGAAGGAAAAGAGCAAAAGAGGTACCATATGATGATTTTTAAGACGTTTACTCAGATGTGCAACATATCATTTCTGCTCATGTATTACCAGCCAAAACATGCCATGGCCAAGGAGCACAGGGCAGAGAACTAAACTCTACAGGGAAGCTCTATAAGTCACAAAGCAACAGGCAGGATTTTATCAGCCTCTTTCAGGGAAGGTAGAGAATAAGTCACGACAATAAGTAATCCAGTCCTGGGCATCTCACCATAAGAAATGTTTATTGGAAGGCCTGTGAGATGTCTTATTACTTCTACTATTAATTACTCATTAGATAATTAATATAACTAATGCAACTATTGTATAGCATTAATAATCTGGGGAAGCCCAATAATATGTGATAAAGTATTTCTTTCACAGATACAAGCCCTACTCATTGAGCTTGACATATGTGATACAGCAGAGACTGAATTCACATCAAGGTTCATCAAAGACATCACTTATCAATGGCCACCAATGTTGCTGTCAAATGCAAGTTCTCCCATTCTCATCCATGTCTGTCACTGTAAGAACACGTTGGCCACAACTTCAAAAAATATATATTATGGTTAGTTTTACCTTTTCTTTTAGACGCAGGACTGAAAATAGAAGTATTTGATTGAACTCCAGAAAGGTGGTGAATGTCCACAGGGGTTCTTGGGCAATTTGAGATGACTTGTCTTCGACTCTTAGACCCTGTTTTTACCTTATTTTATTTATTTGGCTGTGCTGGGTCTTGGTTGCATGTGGGATCTTTTAGCTGTGACATGTGAACTCTTGGTTGCAGTCTGTGGGATCCAGTTCCCTGAACTGGAATTGAACCTGGGCCCTCTGCATTACGAGTGTGGGATTTTAGCCACTGGACCACCAGGGAAGTCCCATCGACTTTCTATTTTAACCATGGCTGGTGCATAAGGAAAATCCAACCCAAGTTTCAATTGGCCAACCACCTTTTCACATCTCCTCCCCAGTGGTTTCTGTCCTTTATACTGAAGATACTCAAAGAAATTTCAAAAGGAACTGCCTTCACGGAGAAGAGATTTTCATGTTTAATTTGCACACTGTCTTAGTCCAGTTGGGCTGCTATAACAAAATACCACAGACTAAGTAGCTTAGAAACAACAGAACTTTCTTCTCACAGTTTTGGAGGCTGGAAGTTCAAGATCAAGGGGCCTCTATAGACGCATTCTGGTGAGAGTCCTTCTTGGTTCAGAGTGGGCACCTTCTCACTGTGTCCTCATATGCTGGAAGGGACTAGGGATCTCTTTTATAAAAGCCACTAATCCCATTTGTGAGGGCTCCACCCTCACGACTGAATCACGTTTCACAGGGCTACCTCCTAATGCCATCCACTTTAGGGGTTAGGATTTCAACATGTGAATTTTGGGGAAATGTGCTGTGTGCCCAGTCTCTTTGCAACCCTATGGACTGTAGCCTGCTAGGTTTCTCAGTCCCTGAGATTATCCCAGCAAGAATACTGGAGTGTGCAATTAAAAAAAAAAAAAAGAATACTGGAGTGGGTTGCTATTTCCTACTCCAGGAGATCTTCCACACCCAGGAATCAAACCCAAGTCTCCTGTGGCTCCTGCATTGGCTGGTGGTTTCTTTACCACTGAGGCACCTTGGGGGAGATACCACCATGTTTATTTTCCATGAAGTTGAAAACTTCCAACCAACTCGTGGCTTTGGCTATCTCCCAATTGGATCAAGAGGGCATATGTTTTCAAGCTAGATACGGTATTAGTTTTTCAGCTTTATTGATGTATAATTAGTTGACAAAAGCATATACACAACTAATGTAGGCAATTTGGTAAGCTTGGCACATGTATACAGCAACAGAATCTGGGAAATAAATCTGTTCATTCTCTCTGAAGGGCAGATTCAATTTCAATCATCTCTTTTCTGCCCCAAAATGTTGTAATTGTTTTCTCAATAAAAAAGTAAGAGCTGAGAGCTTCAGGTCTTCCTGACTAGTTATCCTACTATCAAAAATATAAACAGACAGCTGAGGAGTAGATGCAGAAATTTTAAATGGCATAACCACTTAAAGGAAACTGTTTAAATAAAGTTGCAGACTAAAAATCATTTAGGAGAATAAAATGCTGATCTGTGTATAATAGCTGTAAAGAGTGCCCTTTCACAGTGTGTCTGTAACAGTGGAAACAAACCTTTAGGGATTATTATGCCCTATTGAATGTAGCCTTTAATTTCTAAAAAAAATCCTTTTTAATGCTAATTCATCATTGTTGGTAATAATATTTAAATTAGAGTCTCTAATTTTAGAAGACCCATGAACAAGTTTGTCTTTATGTTCTAGAAGAGCTTTGGAATTTATTTCCTCTGTCTCCATGAAAAAAGGTATAAGTATACGGATGATTCCTTGTTTTAAAGCAATTTGAATAAATGGCTGATTTGGCAACCCACTCCAGTACTCTTGCCTGGAGAATCCCATGGACAGACGAGCCTGGCAGGCTACAGTCCATGGGGTGCAAGAGTCTGACATGACTTAGTGACTAAACCAACTAAACCATTGTCACATTACTGTGCAAATACTTCAATATTGTACTAATGAGGTCAGATGAAATGAGTAATGTAAGAGGAACCATAATTAAGGGTTAAAGTGATCTTAGAGGTAAGAAAGTGATGTAGTAGCAAGAGGTTGATACCAATAAAGACTTATGGGGGACTGGGGAAAGCTGGCTGTAATTTGGTCAGTGCTGGGGGGAAAGCTGAAAACATTTGTCCCCATCAAATGCCTCTCCCTTTATATGATCAGTGGGATCATGAAAGGACCCAACATCTCCATGGCATGTTATACTTTTGGTTGAATGTGACATGTCTAAAAAATAATGAAGCCAGATTTTTTCTTGTGATATAAGGAAGTAGGGCAGAGTGATTATCAAGGCCACCTCCACTTATGTTCAATGGAGCAGCACTTGGCTCCATGAATGCTCAGTCTGCTGAAATTAAGGGAATGTTTCTCATTGTCCATATTAAAGTTCTGGCTCAGAGAGCAAAGACTTAATACCAAATTTTACATGAATTTCAATAAACCAAGGATAAATTATCAGACATATCAATTAAAGTCTATTAAGAGATACAGTAATGTTATGATCAGGAATTTATTTTTTGCTGTCATATTGGGTTTTTAAAAGGCAGAGGAGCACTCTATAAAAATAAGCACATGGAACACCCTGATTTGGAGTTTTATTTGGAGTATAATTGCTTTTCAGTGTTGTATTACTGATCTTGGTTTTGAATAACAAACTCAAAAAACAGGAACCAGGACTTTGGAGAAATGACTTATTCTAGGACTGAGCCAGGAAATATACAAGATCAGAACATCTAGTAATAATAGAAAGTAAAGAAGTACCCCCCGCCCAAAATACTCATACACTGATAGAGGCAAACGGTCACGGGAGTCAACTGACAGGGATTCCAATGGACAAAAGTGGGAGAATTTGAGCAATAAAATAAACCAGCATTGGATTATAACCCAGAGTATAAAAAAAGTATACATGAGCTCATACTGTTATAAACAAATGGTTGAGTAACAAGTGCAGGAGACCAATTTCCTCTGCAGAAGAATTCCAAATACTTTATGCAGAATCTCCACCCTCAAGATGGGAGAGCACAGCTCCCCATTCTTTAGTTGTGGCCTGCAAATAATGACTGAATTCTAGTGTGGAAAAGAAGAGGGAAAAAAGTAAGTTTACAGTGGAAAAGATTGACAGACGCTACCTTAGTGACCAAACACCTAGTCGTAAAACACATGGATGGTAAATACTCATGATACAATGTGATGAAAATGGTAATTTACCTTTGCAGTCTTCCTCCTGATAACCTATAACCCCAGTCTTATCATGAGAAAAACATCAGGTACATTCCAGCATGGATCATTCTACAAAATACTCCTCAAAACTATCAAGGTCATCAAAAACAAGGAAAATCTGAGAACCAGCCACGGTGAGGAGATGCCTAAGGAGACATGATGACTAAATGCCGTGTGGTACCTGGGATAGGATTCTGGAACAGAAGAAGGACCAGAGGTTAAAACTAAGGAACACTGGATCAAATTTAACAAGAATGTATTGAATTGGTTCATTAATTGTAGTAAGTGTACCATGCTAACGTGAGATGTTCAGTTCAGTTCAGTTGCTCAGTCGTGTCCATCTCTTTGTGACTCCATGGACAGCAGCATGCCAGGCTTCCCTTTCCATCACCAGCTCCCAGAAGTTGCTCAAACTCATGTCCATCGAGCTGGTGATGCCATCCATCACCATATAATGTGAGATGTTAATAACAGGGAAATCTGGGCGTGGTATATACGAGAACCCTTTGTGCTGTATTCTCAGTTTGCTTATGAATCTAAAACTGTTCTAAAAAATAAAGCCTGTTTTTTAAGAAGGTAGAGGGTGGCATTGCTTAAATTTCAAAATGATTTCAAGACTGAGACTAGAATGAGGCATATGAATCAATAGTCTCAAGGGTAAAATTTAAGGGACATCAACATAAATGATGTTTCACTGAAATATTTTTGAGAAGCACAATTAATGCAAAAAATCCATAATGAATCAAATATCAAAATTTTAAATAAAGACAGGATCAGCATCAGTGCCATGTTGACCTATAGTTGTTTCTGAGGCCAAAAAAAAATCAGTCAGTTGAATCAGATGCTGGTCGTGTCTTCAGTTCATTTTTGATATTTTGTCCATCATGGAATTTTGGCGTTCATTTGATTTTTATAAGATGTTACCATAAAATATTATTATTTTGAGGGCTGTTTGGAGCTTCTTAATTTTGTGCTGGAAGATGACTTCCTCCCTTGCCTCATCCTGACCTCAGCCCTGAGCTCCTGTCGCCTCTCACAGATCCTCTTTTTCCCGCCTCTCCTTGTGCCTCTGCTCGTATGACAATGGGCCTTGCAGTCCCTGGAACCTTCTAGAAATCTCCTCCATTAGGAATTTTGCACTGGAATCTTCTCTGCCTGAAATGCTTTTACCCCAGAAAAACACACAGTTTGGCTCCTCAGCGCCCTCAGTTCTTCGCATAAACAGCATGCTCTCTGAAAAGTCTATCCTCCTGTAATTCCTAAATGAAGAGTCTGTTTTCTCTTTCCTGTGACTTCCAAGTTTCATTTTATGCTCTCACTCTTTTTTATTATAATTTTTTGATGGGTGCGCACTGCTTTATTTTCACTTATTATTTATTTTATGTTTGGCTGTCCTGGGTCTTCATTGCTGCACATGGGCTTTCTCTAGTTGCAGAGAGCAGGGGCCACGTTCTAGCTGTGGTGCACAGGCTTCTCGCTGCAGAGCACAGGCGCTAGTCACAGGAGCACCAGTAGTTGCAGCACAGGGGCTCATTAGTGGTGGCTTGCAGGCACTAGAGCTTGCAGGCTTCCGGAGTTGTGGCCAAGAGGGTAGTTGTGGGTAGTTGTGGCACACGGGCTCGGTGGCTCTGTGGCATGTGGAATCCTTCCAGATCAGGAATCGAAACCATGTCCCCTGCATTGGAAGGCAGACTCTTATCTACTGTATCATCAGGGAAATCCTGGTCTCTCTCTTTTTAAAAATCTCCATGCCTCTTCTGATTTCCTCTACTAGATTGTAATTTTCCTGAAGAGAGAAATTTTTGTTGTTGTTGTTACTGTCTGGGGCATGGTTGTTGCTCAGCAAATCTTTGTTGAATGAATGGCTTGATCAGTCAAAGATCCACTGAAATTGTTGAAAGGGTCAGAAATTCCTTTGATTCAGATACACATTAGGGCTGCCCAGGTGGTGCAGTGGTAAAGAATCCACCTGCCAAGGCAAGAGGCACGAGAGACACGGTTCAGTCCCTGGGTCAGAAAGAGCCCCTGGAGAAGGAAATGGCAATACACTCCAGTGTTCTTGCCTAGGAAATCCCAAGGACTGAGGAGCCTGGCCATGGGGTCATAAAGAGTTGGACATGACTAAGCGACTGAGCACACACAGATACACATAAACTGTCAAGTGTTTAAGAAGTAGAATGGACTCAGTCCCAAAGACTGAATTAAGGAAAATTTCTGCAAAATGATATTGGGCACAGTCATTAATTTAATATAAATGTATATTTTAATTAAATGTCTTTATATAATTTAAATAATTTAATCCATATCTAATGTAGTTATATATATTAAATTTAAATCTCTCTCTCTCTATATATACATGTATATTATTTACATTTGTCCTGAACTTCCACAGGAAAACAGCACATCTGAATAGGATGTTTTCAAAACAACTTGAGAAAATATGCCAAAGTCATCTATGTTATAAAAATCCCATCTGAAACCAGACAAATCATGGTCTTAATTAATAACAAGTGAGGAAAATATTGGCTTATTTTGTGGCTATTGGTGTCTTTGATTTTGCAGAATTTACCCAGTATAGGCAAAATATCACATATGTTAATGGGAAATTGAAAGTCTCTGAGTCTGTTGACTCAAAGGAAAAAAAAGAACAAAACTGAGATGTTTCATAATTGTCTTTGTTTTTCCTCCAAAATGAAATATTTCAAAGATTCAAAGATTTAGAAAAATGTAGGCTGTAATACAGAGAAGGCAATGGCACCCTACTCCAGTACTCTTGCCTGGAAAATCCCATGGACGGAGGAGCCTGGTAGGCTGCAGTCCATAGGGTCGCTAGAGTCGGACATGACTGAGCAACTTCACTTTCACTTTTCACTTTCATGCATTGGAGAAGGAAATGGCAACCCTCTCCAGTGTTCTTGCCTGGAGAATCCCAGGGACGGTGGAGCCTGATGGGCTGCCGTCTCTGGAGTTGCACAGAGTCGGACATGACTGAAGCAACTTAGCAGCAGCAGCAACAGCAGCAGGCTGTGATACAATGAACATTCAGATTCTGACCAATCAATTTGTCAAATTATGCTATTTTTCTATATTTGCTCAGATTATTGCCTTTTTCCCTAAGAAGCAAAACCTGATAGAATTGGTCCATAATATACATATCCTCAATCCCATGATCCTCTTCCCTCTCCAGTTAAATATTCTCCTAAATTTCTTCTTTATCATTCCCATGAATGCTTTTATACTTTCATTGATATGTATGTATTCTTAAATAATTTGTAGTTGCTTTCCGTATTTTAAAAAACTTTATATAAATTTCATCCTACTCTATATATTCATTTGAAATATTTTTCTTTTGTTAAAAATTATGTTTTTAAGATTCATTCATGTTGATACATGTGATTTTGGCTACTGCAGTATTACATTGTTTAAATATGCCTTTTCATCATTATAAACCCTGCTGTACACATTATTCCTTGCCTATATCTCCTTTTGTGTACAGCTGATAGTTCTCTGAGATTGCTGCCTGGAAGTAGGCCTGTGTTTTTTCAATCCAATTTCATTGGAACATGGCCTATTTTCTATGAACTTGTTTATTTTGCACAAAAATTATATCACCAAATCTAATCACTCACCTTCAACTCCATATTCTGACTTCTGACTCTATTCAGAAAGCTCATCCATACTCAAAGTTTAAAAGGCTATGACCACTGAGCAGTTTCTAAATGATCTGACTTACGGTCTGAGAGCAGTTTCTTGAAAGGTGTTCCCCAAATATTTTAAGCCATAGTATCATCACTGAAATAAGTATGTATCTCCTACAGTTTATAAGTCTGGAGAACTATTTCTTATGTTAATGTGTAAATGTATTATTTATTTAAAAATAAAGAACCATTAGTAGAAAAAGTGCAACAACAACAAAAAAAAGCCTGAAAGAGCAGTTAAGAGAGATGAAGGTATTGTAAAGTGAATTCAGTCAGCATCATCCGTGGATCCTTCTTTCTATCCCAGGGATCACACACCTGAAAGAGGGGAAGAAAGGATTCCTGCTACTTTCATTAGAGCCGGATTTTTTGGGATCGTTCTTGGAAGGGCTGTCAAACCAAGGGGTTCATCATCTGGACAGGTTGATGCCAACTCTCTCGCCAACTCCCTCTGGTTGCCCATCCATCAATCTTTGAGGTGGAGACATGGAAGGGAAAATAAGGGAAACCCTGCAATGCTTTCTTCCGGCAACTTTCATTATATTGCTTCACTTCAAGCAAAAGCCAATCACATCCCCTCCTCTTTCTAGCCCTGCCATTTCCCACTCCTGCTGTTCTCTGAGTATATCACCATTCCCTTCTCTTCATTTTCCTGTCTGTCTTCAAAGTAAAAAAACACCAGACATATGCTGGCAGGTAGGGACATGCTAGAATGGCCAGAATATGTCCGTACTCATGCTGGGATGAGGCTGCGGGGAGGACACGGGCTTTTCCATCATCTCAAAAGTTGAAACACTCTTTAGCCCACTCCTTTTAAACCTTTCAGATTTATTTTTCCCAAAGCCTTTTGGGTTAAGCAATGACTGATGCTCTCCAGGTCTCCCATCCCACCTACAAGAGTGCATGACCTTTCCTCCTGTGCCTTCCTGCAGTGGGGAGAGAACTTGGTTAGACAGCTGATTTAGGGAAAAAAAAAAAAAAAACTCTTTAAATAATTTGTCCATAACACTAAAGTTCTATTAGTGAACATTGTCACTTTGAGGACAAGCATCACTTTAACTCAAGAGAACACAGTCCAGCTGTTAATTTAAAACTGCTGCCATTTCCCAATCTAGAAAGTGAGATTCAGGAGGTCATTTGGGAGAAAATGGCTTTGTCAATACCCGGCGTAACACCACTGCTACAGCTGTGTTCTATTCTCCTAAAGCACAATGGACTTTTTAAAAATGCTCGGCTGGATAGAGGTTAACACTTTTCAGGACTTTAATGGAATTCCTGAACTTGCCTTTCTGTGGGAAATAAGGTGACCTCGGAAGAACAGCCAGAAAAAAAATACATGCAGTCCCCTTAGCTCTACAAACACTAATTGGGAGAAATGGAGTAAATTAAGGGATTCATCTTCACAGGTCCAGGAGGTTGAAACAGTGTTGCTCACCTTTTATGTTACTCATATAAGGTTCATTAAGAGTGGGCAAATGGCTTTAAGTGGTTCCTTGAATTTTATTCATATGGACGGTTTAAGGGTCTGAGAAATTTTACACTCATAGACTTAAGAAATGATTGGGTTAATTCAAAACACATTTGTTTGTTTGTTTATATTTATTTATCTTCTGGCTGTCCTGGGTGTTCGTTGCTGCCCAGGCTTTTCTCTGGTTGTGGCGAGTGGAGGCTACTCTTCCTTGAAGGGCAGGGGCTTCTCTTGTTTGCAGATCGTGGGCTCTCAGATTTTTCAGTAATTGTGGCACCTGGGCTCAGTATTTGCAGCTCCTGAACCCCAGAGTGCAGGCTCAATAGTTATGGTGCATGGGCTCAGCTGCTCTTAGGGATGTGAGATCTTCTCAGACCAGGGATTGAACCCATGTCTCCTGAATTGGCAGGCAGATTCTTTACCACTGAGCCATCAGGGAAGTCTCTGTTTGTTTTTCAAAAAACATTTATTTCTAGTTTTTTTTTTTTTAATTAAACTCAGGACATTGTTTATACAACTAACAATGGGGAGGTAATTTTTAAGGTTCTGGGGGAATGCTTTGTTTGTAGTGATGCTTTCTAAGCCCTACTTGACTTCACATTCCAGGATGTCTGGCTCTAGGTCAGTGATCACACCATCGTGATTATCTGGGTCGTGAAGATCTTTTTTGTACAGTTCTTCTCTGTATTCTTGCCATCTCTTCTTAATATCTTCTGCTTCTATTAGGTCCATACCATTTCTGTCCTTTATCAAGCTCATCTTTGCATGAAATGTTCCTTTGGTATCTCTGATTTTCTTGAAGAGATCCCTAGTCTTTCCCATTCTGTTGTTTTCCTCTATTTCTTTGCATTGATTGCTGAAGAAGGCTTTCTTATCTCTTCTTGCTATTCTTTGGAACTCTGCATTCAGATATTTATATCTTTCCTTTTCTCCTTTGCTTTTCACTTCTCTTCTTTTCACAGCTATTTGTAATGCCTCCCCAGACAGCCATTTTGCTTTTTTGCATTTCTTTTCTATGGGAATGGTCTTGATCCCTGTCTCCTGTACAATGTCACGAACCTCATTCCATAGTTCATCAGGCACTCTATCTACCAGATCTAGGCCCTTAAATCTATTTCTCACTTCCACTGTATAATCATAAGGGATTTGATTTAGGTCATACATGAATGGTCTAGTGGTTTTCCCTACTTTCTTCAATTTAAGTCTGAATTTGGCAATAAGGAGTTCATGGTCTGAGCCACAGTCAGCTCCTGGTCTTGTTTTTGCTGACTATATAGAGTGCCTCCATCTTTGGCTGCAAAGAATATAATCAGTCTGATTTCGGTGTTGACCATCTGGTGATGTCCATGTATAGAGTCTTCTCTTGTGTTGTTGGAAGAGGGTGTTTGTTATGACCAGTGCATTTTCTTGGCAAAACTCACAAAACTAGTGGAGGTGATGGAATTGCAGTTGAGCTATTCCAAATTCTGAAAGATGATGCTGTGAAAGTGCTGCACTCAATATGCCAGCAAATTTGGAAAACTCAGCAGTGGCCACAGGACTGGAAAAGGTCAGTTTTCATTCCAATCCCAAAGAAAGGCAATGCCAAAGAATGCTCAAAATACCGCACAATTGCACTCATCTCACACGCTAGTAAAGTAATGCTCAAAATTCTCCAAGCTAGGCTTCAGCAATATGTGAACCGTGAACTTCCTGATGTTCAGGCTGGTTTTAGAAAAGGCAGAGGAACCAGAGATCAAATTGCCAACATCTTCTGGATCATAGAAAAAGCAAGAGAGTTTCAGAAAAACATCTATTTCTGCTTTATTGACTATGCCAAAGCCTTTGACTGTGTGGATGACAATAAACTGTGGAAAATTCTGAAAGACATGGGAATACCAGAACACCTGATCTGCCTCTTGAGAAATTTGTATGCAGATCAGGAAGCAACAGTTAGAACTGGACATGGAACAACAGACTGGTTCCAAATAGGAAAAGGAGTTCGTCAAGGCTGTATATTGTCACCCTGTTTATTTAACTTATATGCAGAGTACATCATGAGAAATGCTGGACTGGAAGAAACACAAGCTGGAATCAAGATTGCCGGGAGAAATATCAATAACCTCAGATATGTAGATGACACCACCCTTATGGCAGAAAGTGAAGAGGAACTCAAAAGCCTCTTGAAGAAAGTGAAAGTGGAGAGTGAAAAAGTTGGCCTAAAGCTCAACATTCAGAAAATGAAGATCATGGCATCGGGTCCCATCACTTCATGGGAAATAGATGGGGAAACAGTGGAAACAGTGTCAAACTTTATATTTTTGGGCTCCAAAATCACTGCAGATGGTGATTGCAGCCATGAAATTAAAAGACACTTACTCCTTGGAAGGAAAGTTATGACCAACCTACATAGCATATCCAAAAGCAGAGACATTACTTTGCCAACAAAGGTTCATCTAGTCAAGGCTATGGTTTTTCCTGTGGTCATGTATGGATGTGAGAGTTGGATTGTGAAGAAGGCTGAGCGCCAAAGAATTGATGCTTTTGAACTGTGGTATTGGAGAAGACTCTTGAGAGTCCCTTGGACTGCAAAGAGATCCAACAAGTCCATTCTGAAGGAGATCAGCCCTGGGATTTCTTTGGAAGGAATGATGCTAAAGCTGAAACTCCAGTACTTTGGCCACCTGATGTGAAGAGTTGACTCATTGGAAAAGACTCTGATGCTGGGAGGGATTGGGGGCAGGAGGAGAAGGGGACAACAGAGGATGAGATGGCTGGATGGCATCACTGACTCGATGGACGTGAGTCTGAGTGAACTCCAGGAGTTGGTGCTGGACAGCGAGGCCTGGCGTGCTGCGATTCATGGGGTCGCACAGAGTCGGACACGACTGAGTGACTGATCTGATCTGATCTGGGGGAATGCTATCTTACTCTAGAGAGGACTTAGTTTTTTGTTTTGGCAGTGCCATGTTGCATGTGGGATCTTAGTTCCCTGCTCAGGGATGGAAATTGACACCCCTTTCAGTGGATGCATATAGTCTTAACCACTGAACCACCAGGGAACTCCCAAACATGTATATTAACTGCTGATTACACATCTAGCATCATGGGTGACTCTCCAATAGCATACAGCTTTTACACTAGTTCATTTCCTAAGTAAGCTTATTATCAAGTGTATTAGCTGCCTAATAAGATGAGATGAGATGGTTGGATGGCATCACTGACTAGATGGACATGAGTTTGAAAAAAGTCCTGGAGTTGGTGATGGACAGGGAAGCCTGGTGTGCTGCAGTTCACGGGGTCACAAAGAGTTGGACACAAATGAGCAGCTGAACTGAACTGAACTGATTAGCTTCCTAGGTCTGCAGTAACAAATTAGCAGAAATCAGGTGGTTTAGAACAACAGAAGTTCATTCTTCCACAGCTCAGGAAGTCAGCATCCAAAATCAAGGCGTCAGCAGGATCGGGTCCTTCTGGAGGAAAAATCCATCCCATGCTTCTCTCCTGGCCTCTGGTGGCTGCTGGCAATCTTCGGTACATCTTAGATTGTAAATGCATTACTGCACACTGCCTTTTTCTTTTTGTGGCCCTGAGTCCTTTCTCCTTCTTATAAAAATACCAATCTTTGGATTTAGGACCCACCCCAAATCTACACGGAGAAGGCAATTGCACCCCACTCCAGTACTCTTGCCTGTAAAATCCCATGGACAGAGGAGCGTGGTAAGCTGCAGTCCATGGGGTCAAAAAGAGTGGGATATGACTAAGTGACTTCACTTTCACTTTCATGCATTGGAGAAGGAAATGGCAACCCACTCCAGTGTTCTTGCCTGGAGAATCCCAGGGACGGCGGAGCCTGGTGGGCTGCCGTCTATGGGGTCACACAGAGTTGGACACGACTGAAGCGACTTAGCAGCAGCAGCAGCCAAATCTAGGATGATTTCATCTCAAGATCCCTAATTAATTACATTTGCAAATACCCTTTTCCAAAATGAGGTTACATTCTGAGCATGGGCATGAAGTTTGGCGGTAGGCACCATTCAACCCACTATACTAAGCAAATGTGTAAAAATAATCTGAATAGCACATCTTAAAATACAACCTGGAGGCCAGTTGTAGGTCATAAAAATTCTCTATGCATTTGGCCTCCACCACACCTTGAATTGCTTGTGTTCGTGGTAAGAACACACAGGAGTGCCCTCCACACCATGATACCACTCTGTCACTCCTATGAATGCCAAGAGACCCAGCCTAAGAGGGACCTGAGAAACAGACCAGATCATCTATATTTTTTGTGGGAGCATCAGGTCTAAATATCCTACTTCCCAAGTCACCAGAGATTCAACTTTCCCAGGTTATCCATCCTTGGTGGGGCACTAATTCTGTACATTCCTAAATCTAACCATTTACATACTTTTCTGAATCTTCGGCCTACTGGCATAAATTAATAATCTGCTATCAGCAAAATCTTATATTTTTAACCTCTTCTCTGCACAACCTTTGAGCTTTTTGTACCAACTGAAACCCATTCCCAAAGGACTCTGATTCCCCTAAAAACTACTCAAATGGTGCTTAGAAAAATACACCACGTATGTACCACATGACCCGGAAGTGGGGTACAAGACCTTCTGCTCCTCACGGCTACTTCTAAACACTGTGTCCTCTTCCTCCTCAAGAAGCTCAAAGCCCCTCATCATAATACATCATCTGCCACTTTTCCTGGCTGCAGCTGTTGATTGACATCTTGGTCATATCCTCAGTCACTCAGATTTTTATTCCCTGGCTCATCATCTTTACCCTCAACACTGTTTCTGGTGATCTTGACATTCATTAACATGATCTACTCAACCCTTAGCCTTTCACTACCTTCACGTGGGCTTCCCAGGTGGCTCAGTGGGTAAAGAATCTGCCTGCAATGCAGGAGACACAGGCAGATGTGTGTTTAATCCCCAGGTTGGGAAGATTCTCTGAAGGAAGGCATGGCAACCCACCCCAGTATTCTTCCCTAGAGAATCCCATGGACAGAGGAGACTCATGGACTATAGTCCATAGGGTCCCAGAGTCAGACACAACTGAAGTGACTGAGCACATCTCTTCACCTTACTTCCACAGATCTTTTCCCAAACCCTACCACAATCACTTCTCCAGAACAGTATACTCTGCTGGAAATAAAATGTGAGTCATGAATGTGAGTCATATGTACAATTTTAAATGTCATAGTAGCCACATTAAAAAAGTGAAAAGGAACAGGTGACATTAATTTCAGTGGCATATTTTATTTGACCTAATGTATCCAAAATATTATCATTTAAACAACTGATAAATATCAAGTATTAATGATTTTTTTTATATTTGTTCCACATCAAATCCTTGAAATCCAACATGTATTCTACACATGCAGCATATGTTAATTTGAACTAGCCATATTTCAGTCCTGAGTAGACACATGGCTGAGGACTATCATACTATATATGTAGCTCAGCTCTAGAGAATGACTATACTCTAGATCTTGTCATAATTCATCTTTAAACAACCAACATCATCCTAATTTTGAGGCTCTCATACCCTGATGCATAATACATGTAGCCTTCTACATGTATTAGAAGGCTCACTTTCTAGCTCACTGACCCTAAAAATCCCAATCCAAGAATTCTTCCACTCTGTGCAGACCTCTAATCAACTGACCTACTTCTTCTTCTTCTTCTTTTTTTTTTTACTGTCCTTCATCTTTCTAATGTCAATACTTTCCTCCTTATTTTCCTTAGATTCTCTGTTCTATCAACTATGATGACTCCCTCACAAATACCACAAGCCCTTGCTCCCACTTTTGTACTTACTTGACTTTTGTACTTACCTGACTAGTGAAATCCCGTCTCCAGTTAAGCTCAACTCTTGACCTCTGTTTCCCACTTGCACCAGAACAGTTGACTGGCCAGAGACAATGCATGACCACAAGACTCTCAAGTGGGACCTCAGAAATACGCTGCATTTCCTTAATCAGTGAAATCTCCAATTCTCTGAGACAGCTGTTTGACCTTTTCTCTTCTCTTCCAAAACTGATTATCTCACTCCTTGTTTCACTTAGAAAACAGAAGCAATCAGAGGAAAATAACCTCATTTTTTCCCAGGAAAATCTATCAACTAATGGCATCTAAATCCCTCTATTCTGCCTGATGCCCTGTTAACATTATGGAGGATGCCTTCATCTATCTCAGGCAGACCTCTTTTTCTGAGTGTAGATCCTGTCCAATCTCACTGACTCAGGGACTTTGCTCCTGCAATTATTACCTGCATCATCAATTGCTACCTCCTCTCCACTGGATTCATCTCATCCTTATACAGAAAGGCTACATGTATTAAATATTAAAAAAAAAAAAAAAGAATCCTCCCTTGATCTTAGGATCTCCTCCAGGAATGCCCTGCTTCTCTGTTTACCTTCTAAGTAAAATTCCTTTAAGGAGTTGTCTAGATTTCCCATCTCTAATTCCTCATTTGTAATTTTCTTTTCCGTTCCCTCTGTGTAGGCTTTCGTCCTTTCTCAGTCACCCCACCCACTCAGAGCTGTCTAGTCCAAGTCACTAACGTCTTTCATCTTGCCAGATCAATGTAAAATTCTCAAGACTGATTTAAGTTGAGCTTTAGCACATTTGACACAGTCACTCTGTCCTCCGTGAAACATTTTATCTGCCTTCTATGACTTTCTTCTTGGTTTCTGTTTACCTCATTGGCTTCTTCCTTTTCCCTCTCTTGATGAATCCATCATGATCTCATCCCTTCTCTTAAGTTGGAATATCCCACAGCTCAGTTCTCAAAGTTCTTCTCTCTGATCTCATCAGATCTCATGGTTTTAAATCTCCCTGTATCATGATGTTCTCAATATCTATGCCTCTTTATCTTTTCCTTGCCTTGAACTCTAACTCATAACTAACGCATCAACATCAACATCTGAGGTCTGATAGATATCTGAGACTTAATATTTCCAATTAAAGTTTATTTCACCTTCCCTAAGTTACTTTTTCTCCAGTTACTTATGTCAGAAATCTAGGATTTTTGACTCTCACTTCCTTATTTTTCTCCATATGCATTTTTAGTCCATCAGCAAGGCCTGTTGAGTCTGCATTTTAAAATATGTCTGAATCCAACCCCAATTCTTATCACTTTCTCCTCTACCACCCTAGTCCAAGTCACCATCATCTTTTTGCTCCCTCACCATAATTTCCACAGAATGAACCTTTAATATGTCATTATGTTTCCTGGTGGTTCAGATGGTAAAGAATTTGCTTGCAATGCACAAGACCTGAGTTCAATCCCTGGGTCAGGAAGATCCCCTGGAGAAAGGAATGTCAACACACTTCAGTATTCTTGCCTGGATAATTCCACGGAGAGAGGAGCCTGGTGGGCTACAGTCCATGCGGTTGCAGAGTCGGACATGACTGAGCGACTAACACTTCACTTTCAGTATATTTCCAACCTAATCTATGGCTAATCTATTCCTAATAAAATAGGAAAAGGAGTATGTCAAGGCTGTATATTGTCACCCTGCTTATTTAACTTATATGCAGAGTACATCATGAGAAATGCTGGGCTGGAGAAAGCACAAGCTGGAATCAAGATTGCCGGGAGAAATATCAATAACCTCAGACATGCAGATGACACCACCCTTATGGAAGAAAGTGAAGAACCAAAGAGCCTCTTGATGAAAGTGAAAGAGGAGAGTGAAAAAGTTGGCTTAAAGCTCAACATTCAGAAAACTAAGATCATGGCATCTGGTCCATCACTTCATGGCAAACAGATAGGGAAACAGTAGAAACAGTGGCTGACTTTATTTTTCTGGGCTCCAAAATCACTGCAGATGGTGATTGCAGCCATGAAATTAAAAGACACTTACTCCTGGGAAGGAAAGTTATGACCAACCTACACAGCAACCTAGAGAGCAACCTAGCAACCTAGACAGCAGAAATATTACTTTGTCAACAAAGGTCCGTCTAGTCAAGGCTATGGTTTTTCCAGTGGTCATGTATGGATGTGAGAGTTGGACTGTGAAGAAAGCTGAGCACTGAAGAATTGATGCTTTTGAACTGTGGTGTTGGAGAAGACTCTTGAGAGTCCCTTGGACTGCAAGGAGATCCAACCAGTCCATCTTAAAGTAAATCAGTCCTGAATATTCATTGGAAGGACTGATGCTAAAGCTGAAACTCCAATATTTTGGCCACCTGATGCGAAGAGCTGACTCATTTGAAAAGACCCTGATGCTGGGAAAGATTGAGAGCAGGAGGAGAAGGGGACGACAGAGGATGAGGTGGTTGGATGGCATCACTGACTCAATGGACATGGGTTTGGGTGGATTCCAGGAGTTGGTGGTGGACAGGGAGGCCTGACGTGCTGCGGTTCATGTGGTGGCAAACAGTTGGACACGACTGAGTGACTGAACTGAAACTGAAACTGAATCTATGGCTTTCCATCACACATAGAACAAAATCCAAACACATTAATATGCCCTATAAACCCCTACATGATCTAGCCCCTGCATTATCTCAGTGATCACTCACCATTTTCCTTCATTTTTTTCAGTCAATCTGCACTGGTTTTCTTGCTGATCCCTGCATATACCAAGATCATTTCTGGTCTAGGGATTTGTACTTTTACTCCCCTCCATGGAAACACTCTTCTCAAAGAGCTTTAAGGAGCTTGTTCTGATAAGTTTTTCTATGTCTCTTCTCCAATGTCATCTTCTTAAACACTGTAGCTAAAATAGCCAACTCATACATTAATCTCTTTCTTAAATCTTGAATTATTTTGACTTATTTTCACCTGAGATTAGATTATGTAATTATTTGCTTAATTGCTCATGGTCACGGTCCTTCTCTAGAACTATAGTTATGTGAATATACAGATTTGGTCTATTTTGTTTGCTGATATATCCTTAGGGCCTAGAAGAAGACCTCAATGCTTGGTATATGATAGGTGCTCAGTAAGAATTTACTGCGTGAGTGAATGAGTCAAAGACCTGTTTTCACATAACACACCACTGTAACATAAATTATCATTGCACGGTGTCTCTTATGTCAAATCATGTTTCACAAAACTACAATTCTGTAAGGCAAATACTTGCTATAATAAGGTTGTCAAGTAAAGTAGGCATTACTCTTTGCTTCAGTCTAATAAAAAAATATGAATTTCACTCATTAGTACTTTTAACTGGACAGTATCCACGTTTTGTTACCCAGAAGAATAACTGATCTGTGATATTCCTTATAAAATATAACTAAGATGATGTTCTTTGGTCTTGCTATTTGACCTTACCCAAAAGGGAAAACCTGCACCTAAGTGGGTATAACAACATCCCAACAGGAAGAACTGTACCCAACAGGAAAATTTTCATCACAATAGAAAAGTTACTCGATGGCAAAGGAAGGGCAAATGGTTGACTATTGACCTGATTGGAAAGAAGAGGCAGAGACATGAATGGAAAGAATAGAATCACAACTGATGGCGATTCTTTCATGAAAGCAAAAGTAATATGGAGCCATGTGGGTTCTTGAAGGAGAGCAGTGACACAATGAGCATGGCATTTATAACCCATGCCCCTGAAGCCTGTGTGCCAGAAGGACTAATAGAGATTAAAGTTGGAGATTCACGTTGGGCTCTATAGGCATCATGTAAAGGAATCTGGATAACGGCAGTGTGCTGACCTACTATGGCTGAAGTGAAATTTTGAACCTCTAATTTAAACAGTGTGAGAATTTGTATTTTATTGAAGTATAGCTGATTTACAATGCCATGTTATCTTCTGCTGTACAGCAAAGTGATTCAGATATATATGCGCTGTGCTATATTTAGTCATTTAGTCGTGTCTGACTCTTTCCAACTCCATGGACTGTAGCCCACCAGCCTCCTCTGTCCATGGGGATTCTCCAGGCGAGAATACTGGAGTGGGTTGCCATGCCCTTTTCTAGGGGATCTTCCCAATCCAGGGATCAAACCGAGATCTCCTGCATTGCAGGTGGATTCTTTACCATCTGAGCCACCAGGGAAGCCCAAGAATACAGGAGTGGGTAGCCTATCTCTCCCCCAGGGGAACTTCCTGACCCAGGAATTGAACTGGGGTCTCCTGCATTACAAGCAGATTCTTTACAAACTGAGCCACCAGAGAAGCCTATATATATATATATATATATATACATACATATACATATACATATACATATATATATATGTTCATTTTCATGTCCTTTCCCATTATGCTTTGTTATACAGAGTGCTGAATATAATTCCCTTTGCTATACAGTAGGACCGTGTAGCTTATCCTTCTATATGTAATAGTTAGTATCTGCTAATCCCAAACTCCCAGTCTATTCCTCCCCTACACTCTTTCCTCCTTGGCAACCTTTTAAAAAAAAAATAACCAGTGTTAAATAGAACTCCTTATATTTTCCAAAGGAATTGATATAGCACTGTTCCTTCCTAACTACATTTGAGCAACTGGTAGAATTTCCAGGATCGACAGAAAAAAAATTAAGTAATTTAGCATGCTTGAATTCATTCTGAGGCAGATAAAAGTGAACAAGGGAAAGAAGTACACTAATAATTTGTCTTTTGATGAGTAGGGTTGAAATCGTACTTTTTGCAAAGAACAGGAGAAATGGTCTCCTCATTATAAGCTAAAACTTGCATTCTAGCTTTTAAATTGAAAGTAAACAGTGAAAGTGTTACTCACTCATCTGCATTCAACTCTTTGAGACCCCATGGACTGTAGCCCACTAGATTCTTCTGTCCATGGAATTCTCCAGGCAAGAAAACTGGACTGGGTAGCCATTCCCTTCTCCAGGGGATCTTCTTAACCTGAGGATCAAACTCAGGTCTCCTGAACTGCAGGCAGATTCTTTATCATCTGAACCATCAGGAAAACCCTTTTGTATTAGATAGAAATATCTCTGCATGAAGTCATATGATTGCTGAAAATTTGTTTTAAAATAATCCATGGGTGGAATGGTGGTGATGGCTGATGAAACAAAATTGCTAGACCTAGGTGGCACAAGAAATAAAAAACTTGCCTGCCAGTGCAGGAAGCACAGGTTAGATCCCTGGGTTGGGAAAATACCATGGAGGATGGCATAGAAACCCACTCCAGCATTCTTGCCTGGAGAATTCCATGGACAGAGGAGCCTGGTGGGCTACAGTCTATATGGTATGCAAATAGTCAGACACAACTGACTTAACATGAAATTTTATCATGCTTTCCCCCTCTGCTTTTGCTTATGTTTGAAAGTTTCCACACTAAAAATGAAAAACAACAATAATAAAAAAATATTTAAGACTTAGAATTCTGCTGATACCCCAAGTAAATTGTCATTGTTGTTTAGTCACTAAGTTGTGTCCAACTCATTTGTGACCCCATGGACTGTAGCCAGCCAGGCTCCTCTGTCCATGGAATTCTCCAGGCAAGAACACTGGTGTGGGTTGCCATTTCCTTCTCCAGGGGAATCTTCCAACCCAAGGGTTGAACCCACGTCTCCTGCATTGTCAAGCAGATTTTTAACCACTGAGCTAGAAGGGAAGCCCATCCCAAATAAATAAGCAAAAATAAATAAAAATTTTTAAATTAAACAAACAAACCTCCCACAACTCCTCTTATCTCTGCAATACTGTTTTCTTTGGTCCTTCCTGCCAGAGGATGTCAATCAATGTCTGAGCACCCCAGGAGAAAGCAAGGAACCCCAACATTCATTGAGGAGAAGGCCTTGGAGAAGGGAGCCTCAGACCCTGCTTATCACATAAGCATCCCTCTTTCCCAGACCAAGTTTGATGCCATCACTGGGTGACCTATGACTGGCCTCCAGTGGATCCTGAAAGCCTGATCTGGAGGTTTTGATTTTGCTGACTTCATCTCTGCATGCGGGTTTCTGATTTTCTCTCTCTTCTTCACTGAGTCTTTTTCTCTAGCATGAAACTCTACCTTTTTCTCAAAGCTTATCTCTGCCTTGGAAGGTTCTGTTAAGGCTTGGGTCTACCCATGGTTTGAAAGACGATTCCTCCGCAGACTTGGCCTCTGTCACCTCGTTTAGCTGGCTTCTCTCCCACGTTTGTTATCTAGATGAGTAGAGGGAAGTAGTTACCCAGGGCCCGTTGTCATTCATTCTGTTTTCAGCAGCCAGGACAGGAGTGAAGCCCTTTTGAACAGTAGTGGGAACGTGAAATACTCAAAGTACCTAGCAACTGGTGGGGTGAGGACATCAATCAATACTCATCCTGGACCAGAGCTGATAATCAATGCCTGGCCAGGTCTCACCACCACAGACCCCCTCAGTGTCAGCCCTGTTGCTGAGGCTCCCCAGATTCTCAAACACTAGATCCCTCCTGGAAGCTGGAATTCCACAGATGATTGGAAGACAATGGTTTGCTTACTTTCTAGTAGGTGTACTAGCCTATGGAAGCTTGATAAATTCTAATGCAACTTTTAAGAGATTTTATGGATTACGAAGGAAGTTCTGAGATTCCTGGTGTTTCCTTACCAATCCAGTGGATATGACTTGAATTCCTACCTAGTCATTTGGTGATGACAGGGATCTAAGGCAAGTGTGATCAGACACGAATTATGCTGTTGGTCAACATTTGCTCAGGAATGTACTTATATAATGATATAATAATTTTTATATAGTTAAAAAGGAATTAATAGATACAAACTGCTGCACACAAAATAGGTAAGCAATAAAGATTTACCGTATAGCACAGGGAACTACATTCAATATCTTGTAATAACCTATAATATAATCTGAATAAAAATACAACAAAATCGCTTTGCTACACACCTGAAACTAATACGATGTTATAAATCAGCTATGTGTATGTGTGCTCTGTGGCTCAGTCATGTCTGAGTTTTTGTGACTCTGCACTTTAGGCTGCCAGGCTCCTCTGTCCATGGGATTTTCCAAGCAAGGATACCAGAGTCAGTTGCCATTTCCTACTCCAGGGCATTTTCCTGACTCAGGGATTAAAACCGAGTCTCTTGCATCTCTTACATTGGCAGGTGGATTCTTTACCACTGCGCCACCTTGGAAACTCTATTCTTGAATAAAAAATGTGGTGCAACTGACTCTTTTTAAACCCTCACTAACATGTACCTTTCCACATGACCACTGCTCTTCTCACACAGATGACAGAGAACACAAGTCACTGATTGAGCCATATATATATATATATATATTTTTTTTTTTTTTTTTTGCAGCATCTCTTTGAGAATTGCTTCACAAAGATCCTTTGGAATACTTGTTTTCATCATGGTAGATTGTTTTACTTTGAGGATAGAACCTTTTTTTTTTTTTTTCCCTCAAATAACTCTATTAGTCAGGAGTTTCATTTGTCCTTAAGTGACTCAAATCTGAAATAGAAACATCTTAGACAAGACAGTTTATTTTTCTCTCACTAAGAATATGATCTAGTATCATGATTCTGCTCTGTAGTCTCCAGGGGCTTGGCACCTTCTGTCTTGTTGGTCTGTCATCACTACTGAGAAGTGGAATATTTCCTGCCACGTCAGTAAACAAAGGGTGTCACAGTCATCAGAAATGCAGCCACCAGCGATGGTGAGCTGCAGAGACCTGAGGGGACTCAAGAAGGAAAGAGTACCTGTATCTAGCCACCATCGGACTGCAGCCACTTCCCATGGTGAGCCCCGAGGAAACTCAGGATATGATAACACAGGATACTGGCCCAGACAGCTGAGACATACCTCAAAGGAATGATTTCAGTGGGTCCAGACTCTTGCACCTTCTCATACATAGACAAACACTGAATTCCTTAATTTGAGATATTAATATCTGGTTTTCCTTTAACTAACAATACTCTTTTGATGTTCAGGCTACCTGGGATTTGTTGCAAAATTTCTGTATAACCTGGCTTCCTCCCTCACTTCCTTGGAGCACTTCTCTCAGGGTTACTTGAGATGCTGCCTCTCTGGCTTGAAGCCCTAAAAATTCTTGCTGAATAAAACAGCTTTGGTTGTGAATATGTTTAAGTCAACACTATAATACTATTCTTTGTTTGTTTCAAGGTGGTTCATCATCCAGGAAGGAAGGGAAATGGGAGGCTGAATTCAGCCCTTGCCTCTAAGGCCATAATCCCAATGTTGTATATATTATCTACACTAATACACTGTTGGCCAGAACCTGGCAATCTGGCCATACCTACCTAGCTGTGTGGGAAGCAGGGAAATTTGTCCTTATTCTCTGTTCTCATGTATAACATACCAGCTGAATGTTAGGGAGTTATTATTTTAGAAAAAAGAGTGAACCGCTACCAGATGATGATGGGAAAATTTGGATAATGTATATTTGGTAAAAAAAATAGTCACCCCTCCCCTAATTCTAGAATCACCATATTCTAATCAGCTGGCTCTCGTGTTCACCCATACGTGTGTGTCTGTGTGTGCGTGCATGTGTAAGTGCATGTGAAAGAGAGAGATAAACTCTTGGAAGACTGGTAAACTCCCCCAAAAAGGAATTCAGAAGTTTTGGAAGGCATCACTGGAATAAATCTATAACCTCCCAGGGCAATGCATTTAGAGAGGACATCAATAATTTGAGTTTTCAGGCCTGATGTGTTCATACTTTAGACAAATGCATGAGGATGCACTTCACACTCTGTGTATTAGGAAGATGACATGACTGATTCCTAGGTAACCAGATATGTGGTCTAACAAAGAAGTTTTTAATTTTCTCATTAGAATAAATAATCATGACTGCAAACAGCTATCAGTATGATTACAGGGTTTAGTAATACCTATGGATGAGGCAAGCCTGATTTTAGGTGTAATGGTCTCTCCCTCCTCTCCCTCTTCACTTTGCCTCGACTGCTGTTAAATGTTATCCTTTTAATCAGTCTTGATTGCTCCGCCTTGCTCCAAGACTTGCTTAGAGACTCCTCAGAGGCACATTGTTTCGTGGGAGACAGCTGTTCTCTCCCAGCTCATACTGACGGGAGTTATATATAGGGACGACAATAATAAATTGTCTACACATACGCACACAGCACATGGGGACCCGCTGATGAAAATTAGTGTTTTATGTGTGTGTAGTGCTTTGCTTTGATTGCATTTACAAACACTCAGCTTCCCTCTCTCCCTCCAGCTGCTGCAATGTACCTCTTCAGCTCACAGAGGGATCACAAGTTACCCCTTCCACCTTAGGTCTCTTTTGCAATTTCCTAATTAGCATGTGTATTGTCTAACTTTCCCTTCTGGTTCTATTGTGATGGAGAACCATTCAGATCTCCTAGCTCTTTAATTCTGCTTTTATTCTGTGAATATAAGCTGATTTCTAGATAAATTCAGTCATGTCAATTCTTTGGGACCTCATGGCCTGTAGCCCACCAGGCTCCTCTGTCCCTGCGATTCTCCAGGCAAGTTTACTAGAGTGGATTGCCCTTCCCTTCTCCAGGGACTCTTTCTGACCCAAGGATCGAACCCTGTTTCCTGCATTGCAGGTGGACTGTTTACCATCTGAGCCACTAGGCAAGCCCAAATTCTACTTACAAAAGTGTAATATGTGTGAAATTGATATGTTTGTAAAATTCAGCTGTATTTCCTCTTTCTATGAGGCACCAGTGACTAAAAAAATGAGACCGTTGGCTTAAAAATATTGATCACCATTGGGAAGAAAAGTGGAACCAGATTCTTATTAATGTGTTGGGCAATAGTTATTGTTTAAAATACCAATCTAAATTTTTTCATTGATCATGTAGAATTTGAAATAAACATACTAAAATTTGTTGTTGCTTAGTTGCTAGGTTATGTCCAACTCTCGTGACCCCATGGACTGTAGCCTGCCAGGTTTCTAGGTCCATGGGATTTTCCAGGCAAGAATACTGAAGTGTGTTGCCATTTCCTACTCTAGGGGATCTTCCTGACCCAGGGATCAAACCTGCAGCTCCTGCATTGGCAGGTGAATTCTTTACCACTGAGCCACAGCAAAAGCCCATACTAAAACTGGAGACCATTTATTTAAAATACCATGTCTTATAATATGGGTTTCCCAGCTGGCTCAGTGGGTAAAAAATCTGCCTGCAAAGCAGGATACGCAGGCAGTCATGGGTTCAGTCCCCAAGTTGGGAAGATCCCCTGAAGGAGGGTATGGTAACCCATTCCAGTATTCTTGCCTGGAGAATCCTTGGACAGAGGAGCCTGCTGGGCCATAGTCCACAGGGTTGCAAAGAGTCAGAAGAGACTGAAGCGACTGAGCATACATGCCATATAGTATCGTTTTAAAGCCACTCTCCTGTGTCATGCATTTGCTTGTGGGGTCAGCCTAATCAGATCTCACACAATGACAAACATCCCCTCTCACTGCCAGATCGAACATCTCTAAAGCAGAAAATACAATTGTTCACCACTCTGGCCTTTTAATAACAATCTGTTTTGAAGTTGACAGATGTATTAAAGGGCATAATATTTACATTATAGCATGCGTTCTTCAATGTATCTGGCTTTTATTTACTTTTAGATCTTCATATTAACATCATTCCCCTTCCTAGTTTTGCATTTCTTTGTCATCTTTTCATTACAAAGAGTCAGACATGACTAAGTGACTAACACTTTGATTAGCACATAAAATCCCTGTATTTTTCCTTTGCTTCTTTTTTTTCATTTTGGAAGTCAATTTACCTTCCAGCTCACGACAGCAGCATACATGGGGTCATAATTTCTCCATCTCCTTTTTGATTTCTACCGTGACCTTAGAGTGACCTAGAGACCTTCTCCAAAGAGGGAATTCTGGAGAAGGGCACATTGTATCTGAGGCCAAAGCTAAGGCCACTGGCCACGTTGCATATGGTCCCAAGGTCAGAAATGTAGGGGAAAGGTTTCCTTGCCATGTAGAGCCTTCTTGCTAGTCTTCTGGGTTGGCGTCCCCCTTCCTGCACATCTGGGTCATGTCTTTGCTGATGCCTGTGTTCTCTGGATGTGCTACACTGAACTGCACTAGGTACATGACTGTGGAGAACTGAAGGTGGGATCTTGGGGGAGGTTCCATCTTTGGCCTTCCATGTAGAATATATTTGTCATTCAAGGGGATGGAGTTTGAGTGTGCTAATCTAAAGCTCATTTTAACAGTGAGAAGTGCAGCAAATGTTTAGATCTTATACCAAGACCACACTTGGCAGGAGGAGTAACTGATGATCACTGATAGTGAGAAAACAGGAAGTGATTTTTTTTTTTTGGCCACATCACTTGCTTTTGGGATCTTTGTTTTCTGACCAGGGATTGAACCTGGGCCGTGGGCAGTGAAAGCACGGAGTCCTTACTACTGAACCACCAGGGAATGCCCTGATGATCACTGATACAGTTTGAAATTGATGATGCATGGTGATAATAAAGAGCAGACCAACTTTTAGTCCAGCGTAATTATTGTTTCCAGTAATATGGAATAATGACAGGCGGATTCTTAACCAGTGAGCCACCAGGGAAGCCCATTCTAGATCAATGTCGGAATAAATCTGCCCTTTTAAAATAAATATGTATTTTGTAATTAAATAAACTACTTTGCTACAGTATGAGTTTCCTATCACAAGCCGGGTGGCTTAAAAAAGGAGAAATCTATTTTCTCACAGTTCTGGGGGCCAGAAATCTGAAGTCTAGCTGACGGCAGGATTGATTGCTCTGGGGGACTCTGAAGCAAATCTCATGCCTCTCTCTTAGATTCTTGTGTCTGCTGGCGATCCTTTCACTGTCTGCCTCCAGCTTCTCACACCTTCTCCCCTGTGTCTGGGTTTTTCTTTCTTCTTGTAAGGACACTTAAACTTGGATTTAGGGGGATCACTCAATTAATCCAGGACTTCCCAGGTGTCACTAGTAGCAAAGAACTGGCCTGAAAATGCCAGAGATGTAAGAGATTCAGGTTTAATCCCTGGGTCATGAAGATCCCCTGGAGAAGGAAATGGCAACCCACTCTAATATTCTTGCCTGGATAATCCCATGGACAGAGGAAGAGCCTCGTAGGCTATAGTCCACAGGGTCACAAAAGAGTCAGACAAGACTGAAGTGACTTCAGTTCAGTTCAGTTGCTCAGTCGTGATTGACTCTTTGCGACCCCATGGTTTCCCTGAAGTGACTTAGCACAAAATTAATCCAGAATGATTCATCTTGAGACCCTTCACTTGCTTACATCTTCAAAGACCCTGGTACCATATCTTTTGGGAGACATAATTCAATCCAATACAGTAACATTTTTCTTAATGGGTACTGCAATGTTTATTTTTTATTATTTTAAGTTTGGAGCATGATTTTACATGCAAAACTTTATAAAGAAAATTTACATTGTCCCTATTGCTATTCTAGCCATTATTAATACTTATTTCATCTTATGATTATTAGGAAAAAGTACTACAAATGATGATGATGAATGGAGAAGGTATTAAAAATATCTCTTTGTGTGTCAAATAGCTAGATATGAATGGCTCATGGGCTAAGTTGTCACAGAAACAAAACAGAAAGTGGAAGGAAGGCTGGAAAATGGAAATTAGGAGAAGAATGGAAAAATTCGTAAGATGGTGATCTCATTGTGTAGAGTTCAACAGCATGAGATTGAGAGTTTGACCATCAGGATTTATAACCCCAACCTGCTGCTCCTACAATGACATCTGATATTAATATGAGTTCACCAAATACAGAGACTTTTCAGAAGAGGAGGCAGGAAGGAAAACTTGTAATTATTTTTCAGTTGGTGTGCTTGTTGGGCTACAAATTTAGGGCCCTAGGTAGGCCTTGGAGAGTTGGCAAGAGCCCAGCAGATCCTGGCTGCTCAAGGCAGAGGGATAGCAGGGTTGGAAAGGGTGGTTTTGGACAAATAGAAGATGACACGAGGGCATTAGGACTGGGAGCAAAGGAACCAGCTACTCTGTGTTTATTGTAATGCTTATTCTTTCATGCCTGAGAAATAATGGAAAATAAAAGAATGAATGAGATACTCAATTAGTAAACCATAGCGTATCAGCTGTAAACGAATTTTTTCCCCCACTGGGTCTTCCTTGCAGTGCGTGGTCTTTCTCCAGTGGTGGTTCGAGTGGGCTTCTCTTGCTGTGAAACATGGACTCTAGAGCACCAGGGCTCAGTGGCTGCCCCAGTGTGAACTCTAGTTGCAGCTCCTGAGCTTAGTTGCTCTGCAGCATATCGGATCTTAATTCCCCAACCAGGGATCGAACCTGCATCCCCTGCAATGAACGTTGGATTCTTAGCCACTGGACCACCAGGGAAGTCTCCTAAATGAGTCTTTAGAGAAGAAGTCATCTAAACTCCCTCATTTCAAAAAGGAGGTGGAAGTCCACATTGTCTAACATGTTAGCTGAGAAGAGTCATTGCATTGGTGTGGAAACCACCATTGTATGGTGTGGGAAAAGGATCCTTTCGTTTGTTCAGGAAGTTGTCATCATCGGCCCTGGGGACTTCTTTTAACTCTTTACTATGTATTTATATGAAAAGTATGATCCCAAGCAAATATGCCTCTGCAAGTAGTGCAACTACAGCCTCAAGTTTATTATAGGAAGATCAAAATAAAGTTAAAAAAACACAAAAAGCTGAATCAAATAATACACTTTACTCATAAATACTCACCTTGTGTAAATTTAATCTCAGACATGTTAAATGACAACCACTTAGAAATGCATTACAGAATTCCTTTAATAAAATGTAAAATCTAGAGTTAATAGCTATATATATTTTAATGACACACATTTATTGCCACACATAATTCATTGCATATATTAAGTATGAAATTTCCAGTGGGCAATAATAAATGTGATTTATAAGTCACAAGTTTGTGTGAAGTCTATTTCTTATTCTTTTGGGGACAGTTCCAAAATTCATCAAAAATAAGAAATAAAGTCTAAATTAATTGGAGACTTATTTCTTTGTGGAATTATCTTTGTTTTAGTTCATTCTACAAATGTATTTTAAATGAAATTAGTTTATATATATTCCTATCATAAAATTTTACAAAACTTAAAAGATGTAATTGTAAGGCTTTCTTCATTTTAATCACTCAAGGAATGTACTCATTTGTTTAAAATTTCAAGTAAATAACTTTCTCCTATATTTTTAAAATTAAAAGCAAACTTACTACTAAAAAAGTCAGTGAATATAAATTTTAAGAAATTTAAAATAAGAAAATTAAGACGCTATCCCCAACACAAAATCACTTGAATATAGCTGTATATTTTTATACATATGCATCTTTTAAAATGAGGAATAGTATGATATATAATGTGTAGGGAGTGATCTTCTTTTGTCAGTTAATGATTTTTTACTTTTCTATTTGTAAACAAAACTACCCCCTTAGTATCCAAATCATAGTAAATCACCCCAATTGTGCCCAAGGTGTCTTTACAGCTAGTTTTTCCAAGAAGAATCTATATCAGCATTATATATTGCATCTTGCTTTAAATCTTTAATCTATAAGGGCTGAGGCAAATCCATCAGGTGGCCTGCTTTTTTTAAAAAACAAAGTTTTATGGGAACACAGGCACTCTCATTTCACAGAGTTGTCCATGGCTACTTTCACTCTATATAGACAGAATTTAGTGGTTGCGAAAGAGGCCATATGGGCCGCAAAGTCTAGAATATTTACTATCTGGTCCTTTACAGAAAAGATTTGCTGATCCCTGATCAAGGAAAGTCTTCTTTTTCATGACACTAAGTTATTGATGTGTCCGGACCTGTTATCCTCCAGAATGTCATACCCTCTGGATTTATCTGGTTGCGTCTAACAGTGTCTTAGCTTATACTTCTTACTGGGTATTTTTCTCCATTCCACTGCAATAGTCTCAATTATCTTATTGTCCATATGCTTGGGCTTTCATGCAGGCTAAAAGGATACATTTGAACAAATGGTTGTAGGAAATTCCCTCATCCTACCAAACTTTTCATCAATCTTTCTTGAAATTTCTTTAACTTAGCATAAGTCTTTATTTTCTCAATAGAAAAAAAAATGATTTCAAATGAAAATATCTTGGGTGAAAGTAGAATGGAGGAGACACACAGACACATGGCCTGATTTTCAGGCAGGGGATGAGGGGAAGTGAGGATAAACCATTGTTGGAAAACTCAATCATTTAAGGTGTGAATTGCAGATAAGGTCCAGGCCAGTGGGCAGGAGAAGCAAGAAACCTACAGGAAGGTTTTGGTTTTCTGAAAAAGTGGAGAGAAAAAAACATGATAAAAAGGAAAACAGGAATTTCACTGACAATGTCTATCTCAAAATTTTGTCTGGAGCCAATTCTGAGCAGTAGATATCGAGTGAGTAAGATGGATTAGGGGAGAGCCGACAGAGGATAAGGTGGTTGGATGGCATCACTGACTCAATGGACATGAATTGAAGCAAACTCCAGGAGACAGTGAAGGACAGGGAAGGCTGGCATGCTGCAAATGATGGGGTCACAAAGAGCTGGACGTGACTTAACAAGTGAACAACAGCAAGATGGATTGCAAGCATTTCAAACTTATTCCAGTGGTTGTGTATGGATGTGAGAGTTGGATTGTAAAGAAGGCTGAGTGCCAAAGAGTTGATGCTTTTGAACTGTGGTGTTGGAGAAGACTCTTGAAAGTCCCTTGGACTGCAAGGAGATCAAACCAGTCAATCCTAAAGAAAATCAGTCCTGAATATTCATTGGAAAGACTTCAATGAATCTTTGAAAGCTGAAACTCCATACTTTGGCCACCTGATGCAAAGAACTGATTCATTGGAAAAGGCCCAGAGGCTGGGAAAGATTGAAGGCAGGAGGAGAAGGGGACAACAGAGGATGAGATGGTTGGATGGCATCACTGGCTCAATGGACATGAGTTTGAGCAAGTTCCAGGAGTTGGTGATGGATGGGGAAGCCTGGTGTGCTGCAGTCCATGGGGTTGCAAAGAGTCAGACACGGCTTAAGTAACTTAGCAAGCACACATTCTTGAATAGTCTAATTCTGTTCTTTACCATACAGTATTCATTTTCAGCCAATGACTTACAACAGAATAATTGAACACTATCATGAAGTTTACTACTACTCTAGCTTTTTAAGATATTCTTTTGTGGTCTTTTGATTTTAGCATGCTGATTGATTCTTGACCAAGAGCAGTTAACTAAGCAAAGCCTAGTTCACTAAACTTTCTGCGGTAAAGGAGAACATCACCTTATCTTAAAAGAAGGAAGTAAGGGAAGGAGTTTTTTTTTTTTAATTATTAAGATTTTGAGGTTTGGGCCAAGTGTTTAAGATGGATCTTTCAAGGCAGGGTGGAGTGGGACTGGTTAAGACACATGACGTGAAAATACAGGTTTGGTGAACATAGCAAAGCAGGATTCTGATGAGCAAGCTGTTTGCACAAGGTAAGCAAACCATTCTGATGGGAGAGCTGTTTGCCCAGAGGAGCAAATTGTTTGGCTTGATAAATTGCCTTGCAAGGGTTTCCTGAAGGAAATGGTGAAGTTAATTACTGGTTTACAGTCATTTTCAGGGGCATGAATCACCTGGAGCAATCAGGTCACACTGACATAGGTGGCCTCAGGTGTCAGTCCCAATGCTGAGCTATGTTGATTGACTCAGGTGATCTCAGGGTTCCAGAACTTCATGTAAAGTGAAATTTTAAAAAGTAAAGATACAAAACTGTTACTCTTAATTAGTAAGAGAGATTAGTCAGAGATGTTTGTTTTGTTATATCAAAATTATGTTGGAAAATTTCCAATTTGCTTTCCACACTTATTTATCATGATCATTTTATGAGTGACATGATTTGTTATTTATAAGAAGAGATACTAAAGGTATGGTATTGAAGATAGTGGGCCTTTTCCCTTAGCGATAATTATAGATCCTTTAGACAACTTTTTGAAATTAAAAGACTATATCAAAACTAGCATGCTCATTGAGGTCTTCTGAAGTGATGTTTCTAGCAAAATATGTGTAAGGAATCAATTTTCTTGAATAGAAACGTAAAAACAATTTTGCCAATTAAAATTATTTCTTAAGACACCATATATAAAAAAGAAATTTTTATTTATACTTTCCATTACATTTATCAGATATTATTGAGCATGTACCACTTGTAAGACACTGTAAGGTCTGTAGAGAATTTCATTGTGAATTTTTCCAGGGCCCTGATCTGCAGAAACTCATAGTTTAATAAAGTTGGTAGCACAGAAAACCAGGCGTGAAGTAGATTTTGTGAAAATTAAAAAGATCATGTAAAGTACTTCCAAATGATAGTGTTAAAATATGATTTCTAAAAAAGATTAAAACATGATTCTCATGCAAATAACAGAATGACATGAGTCAGATTTCTACAGACTCATTAATAAGTGAATCACTAAAATCATAAGGAATCACTAAAATCATCCTTCAAAAAGCATTTTGAGGAACTGAGCCTTATTGGCACTTTGAGAAAAAAAAAATTTAGAACATCATGGATAGGTTAGATACAAAATTGGGTAAGGTCTATAGAGCAGTAAGATCTTAATCTTGAGGATTATGTTTTCTTCTAGAATAAAATGTACACGTAAACATAATTTCATAATTTATGACATGAAAACATAATTTTCAGGGCTGGTGTGCTGAGTCCATGGGGTTGCAAAGAGTCGGACATGGCTGAGTGACTTAATTGAACTGAACTGAACCATAATTTCCCAGAGTCTAATTAATAGTAAATGGCAAAGTCAAATGTAGTCATTCCTTGTGATACCTTAGTAATCTTTAATGAGTCTATTATACATGACATTGAAAGTTGTATTTTTATGTGGGAATTCCTATATGACATTTCATGGGGCTGTCATTCTAAATCCTGAATCCCAAGAGAAATCAGTTGAGATAATGTATTCTAATCAGGAAAAAGTATTCTGCTGCTGCTAAGTCGCTTCAGTCGTGTCCGACTCTATGCGACCCCATAGATGGCAGCCCATCAGGCTCCCCCATCCCTGGGATTCTTCTCCAGACAAGAACACTGGAGTGGGTTGCCATTTCCTTCTCCAATGAATGAAAGTGAAAAGCGAAAGTGAAGTCGCTCGGTCGTGTCTGACTCTCAGCGACCCCATGGACTACAGCCAGGCTCCTCCATCCATGGGATTTTCCAGGCAATTTTCCAGGCAAGAATACTGGAGTGGGTTGCCATTGCCTTCTCCGAAAAGTATTCTAATTCTCCTATAAGAATGAAAGGTTAACATGAATGTAGAGACATTAATGGTTCAAAGGAACCCACTGACACCAAGTGGAAAGCAAGAGCAATAAATGATCCTGTACAGAGAAGGTTACAGCCAATGTTTCTGGGGACCAGGGAAGTTTTAGACAATTTTTCTTAACAGCTGTAAGAAGAAGGATCAGAAAACAATCTTAGAGGAAAGTGTGAACAAGGTGTAATTTAAACTTGCAGAGGCAGCTGGGGTGCAAGATAGTAGAAAAAAGGCTTTCTAAGCAAAGGGACCTCTGTGAACAGAAGGTGTGAGGGATACATAAACCTTTTTAAAAAGGAGAAAGTAAGGTGGGACCAAAGGGTAGAGGGTGTTGAAATGCCATGATAGGATTTGAATTTTAATCTGTGAGCAGAGTGATTATATGATAACTGGGTTTTGTGTAGTTGTTAAGGCTGCACATATTTGGGAACAAGATGAGGGAAGTTAGGCCAAAGAGGGATGAGGCTGGAGTCAGGCAGATGGGTTAGGATGACGTGGGCATAGTTTAGGTGAGATGTAACTCTGGCCTTAGCTAGGTTATGGCAGTAGGCACAGAGAATGAAGAGAAAGTAGGTATGCTATTTTGGTAATAGATCCCAAAAGGCAGAGCAAATGCTTGAATATTTGGGATAGTCAAGGGTTAGGAAGGGCTTAATGGGAAGGGAAGAAACATTAAAAAATGAGATTGAGATACTCATATGGGAAACTTAGAGTAGCAGATATTTTCTGCTTTGCATGATAATGACTTATTATGATAATTATCTTAATAAACGAGTATTCATCAAAAGAAGTGCTTTTTTTAAAACTTAAAAAAATTAATTTATTTAATTTTTAATTCTGCCATATATCAACAGGAATCAGCCATGGGTATACATATGTCTCCTCCCTCTTGAACCTCCCTCCCATCTTCCACCCAGTCCCACGCCTCTAGGTTGTCACAGATCACTAGGTTTGAGCTCCCTGCATCATACAATAAATTCCCACTGGTTATCTATTTTACATGTTTATGTTTCAACGGTAATGTTTACATTTTAATGGTAATATATATGGGCTTCTCTGATAGCTCAGTTGGTAAAGAATCTGCCCGCAATGCAGAAGACCCCAGTTCTATTCCTGGATTGGGAAGATCCCCTGGAGAAGGGAAAGGCTACCCATTCCAGTATTCTGGCCTTTCAACGCTACTTTCCTGATTTAAGCCACCCTCTCCTCCCCCCACTGTGTCCAAAGTCTGTTCACCATGTCTGCGTCTCCATTGCTGCCCTGCACGTGGGTTCATCTGTACCATAAAGAAGAGTTTTTTATAAATTATTTCATTTGAAATACATTTTGATTCTGTTTCAAAGATACAGAAAAATGAAAAAAAAATCCACAATATATTTTCTCTTTTGAGAAAGAGAAGGTCATTTAGATAAAAGCCAGCAGACAGTGAAGGCAGTGGTCTTAGGATGTAAGCCAGCCTGGAGAGCAAGGGTCTGGACAGAACCTCACCAGCTGAGTACCCCAGACTTGGGTTCTTTTCAAGCCAGTCTGTGTCTTGCTCAATATCTCTTGGACTTACGCATTGTGAACTGGCAGGGAGGAAAGCAAGGGAAAGTGTTTTGGAGATAGAAGGGCTCGGGGGAGGGAATAATTTTTTTCCCTGACCTTGGACAGCTTAAGAAGAAAGAGAAGAGACTCTATTATAAATCCATGAGAAAATGGAACATTAAAATCAATACTAACACTATTCACTCATCAGTTCATTCAGTGCTATATCCACAACTCTTATTCTGGGGATCTTGGATCAGCTCTCTGTTTTATGAAGTTTTCTGCCTCTGTACTGAAGAGAATCCTGACACAAGACACTTGTTCTCCTTATTTCTCTAAGCCATAGGATGCTCAGAATGCTGTACCTCTGCTATACATATGTATGTAATGAGATGTGTGTATTTGGGATGTGTGTGTGTGTGTGTGTGTGTATAATACTTAGTTACCTATGCTTCAATGTTCTATCGTATACAGACATTATCTTGATGTACCAAGACTCTCCATTAAAAAACTCAGTTTAATTCTTGTCTAAGGTGTAATCTTATCTAAGAACCTTAGAAATTCTGTTCAAGTTGATATACAACAAAACATAATTACTGTTCTAAAAATGTTAGACTCTTATTTCAATCTATTGATAGTTGAACACCTACGTTTGTGTTTTTACATTTCTTCTTAACATTATGTGGGCTTCCTTGATGGCTCAGTGGTAAAGAATCTGCCTGCAATGCAGGAGCCACAGAAGACATGGGTTTTATCCCTGGGTCAGGAAGATCCCCTGGAGGAAGACATGGCAACCTACTCTAGTATTCTTGCCTGGAGAATCCCATGACTGAGGAGCTTGGCAGGCTATGGTCCATAGGGTCACAAAGAGTCTGACATGAGTGAAGTGACTTAGCATACAAACATTACTCAGAATGTTAGTTATCTGATCAATAAACCAATATAAGTCATTTAAGAAATCAGATGAACTAGTCTCTTCATGAGAAAACAAAGTCAAATTTTTAAAAAATGTGCTTATATTACATGCTTCACTGATAACCTCAGAGAAAAGACATAAAGTTATTATTTAGAGTTTTGTAAATCAAAATTATTAAAACAAGTCTGACTTGTCCTAAGATTCACCTTAAATATGAGAACCCAAGTTCTTATTTAAAACAAGCTTCTGGAAATTGCCTGGTGGTCCAGCGGTTAGGACTTTGCACTTTCACTGCTGGGGCCCTGGGTTGGATCCCTGGTCAGGCAGCTAAGATCCCACAAGCTGCATGGCATGGACAAAAAAATAAAAAAGCTTCTGAGCCAGAAGTTCATTTTGTTTTTTGTTTTACTTAAATGGTTATCATAATAAAATATTAGGAATTTTGTTTCTTTATTTTCTTGAAGTTTTGGCAAATAATTGATTATATAAGCACATATTTATTCCTATAAAACAATCAGAACAAAAAATATAAATAAAAACAAAAATTATCAGAAGTTTTTAAATTTAAGGTATGCTATAATCTAATTTAATAATAATCTCTGGACACAGGAGAATATTTGAGTCGTAAAGGTCTTTCCTGGTTGGTTTTAGACACACAAGTATCTGAAGAGCTTGTAGTTTCAGTCTCAGGTCTCAGAGGTCAGAGAGAGAACAGAAACCCAAAGCCTCACCAGTCTGGCTCTCAAAAAGCTTATTCTTTTTTAATTGACTTGAGATCACATACAGACAAAGAAAGAGACAGCACAAACCAAATGGCAGCTACCATCCTTCACCAACTCCATTGACACAATTTATCAAATGGTGAAACAATTAAACTGGATTTCAAACCAGTCAGTTCTAGGAAATCAACCCTGAATATTCACTGGAAGGACTGATGCTGGAGCTAAAGCTCCAATACTTTGGTCACCTGATGAGAAGAGCTGACTCATTGGGAAAGACCCTGATGCTGGGAAAGATTGAAGGCAGCAGGAGAAGGGGGTGGCAGAGGATGGGATGGTTAAATAGCATCACAGACTCGATGGACATGAATTTGAGCAAACTCCGGGAGACAGCAAAGGACAGGGAAGCCTGGCACACTGCAGTCCATGGAGTCACAGAGTCGGACACAACTGAGAGACTGAACAATAGCAACTACCATCACTCTGAAAACAGTAATGATAACCATAACAACTTATCATCTTTGAGCAAGCACATAAGTACACAGACACAAAGAGAGAGTGAAGATTTCCACATAACCAGAAGCAGAAGCAAATTCAGCCAAGATTCGAAAGCAA
Organism: Bos mutus; assembly: GCF_027580195.1. NCBI lineage: Eukaryota > Metazoa > Chordata > Mammalia > Artiodactyla > Bovidae > Bos > Bos mutus. The sequence continues at coordinate 56,741,770 of NC_091636.1, forward strand.
AAGGAGGGACTCAGCATCAGGTTAAAGAAAAAAGAGAAGAAACGGCAAAAGTAAAGTTCTAGTGCTGCTGGATAATTACCCTAGAGGCCTAGAAGAGATAAGTCTATGAAGAACACTTTTTGGACAAAACAGTTTAATTGGTTCTGGCTCAGGAGTCCACTTGAACACGTTCAACCATTTCCAAAACAAACTCTAATTTTTGAAAAGTTAAAAACATTGTCCTTGTTCAAATACAGAAAGAGCACATGTCAAAAATTGTGTTCCTGTTAGTTAACAAGGGAACTGGCAGGATCACAAGACTGATTCAAAGAAGAATTCATGAAGCAAGAGATTGATATAATCAGAAAGCTAAAGAAATGCAGAATAAATTTTCTAATAAATAAAAAATTGGTTAGTGTCTTATGGAACCATACAAGCATAATAATTGCCATTTCTACCAGACTGACATCTACCAAGTAGAGTTCTAGCTTCATAATGTTTATGTTGTGATTGCTATGCTTAGTGGTTCAGTTGTATCTGACTCTCTGTGACCCCATGGATTATAGCCTGCCAGGCTCCTTTGGCCATGGAATCTTCCAGGCAAGAATACTGGAGTGGGTTGTCATTTCCTCCTACATGTAATCTTCCCAACCCAGGGACTGAACCCACATCTCCTGAGTCTCTTACATTGGTAGGTAAATTCTTTACCAATAGTGCCACCTGGGAAACCTTATAATGTCTATGCTTTAATCAAATAAACAGTGAAGTCTCACACAGGTGCATTTGCCTAAATAATTAATTATGATGTATGGGGACTTTGAGGGCTTTGAATAGAGTTTGGCTTTTATCCAAAGTGTAATGTTTTCAGTAGAGTGATGATGCTGGCAAGGCTTAGGTATTGGCAAGGGAAACCGAGAATGCTCTGTGGATTCTAGATATATTTTAAGGAGGAAGATATCCAGGATGATGATCAGGTTACTGGCATGAGCAACTGGGGTATTTGGGTGTCATTTACTGAGATAGAACTGGAAGAGGAGCAGATGGAGAGGGGGATGGGAAGTTTAATTTGGGAAGCCATAGGTGAGAGATGTTTGTGAGATAACTAAGAAGTTATTTTAAGTACACAGTTGGACATTTAGGTCTGGGGCCCAGAGGAGAGGTCAGGGTAAGAGAAAATGGACAGTCTGGGATGGAAAAAATGAAGGCATGGATGATCTCAAGAAGGGGAGATTCCGAGTGTGATAGGTGCTTAGACTGGAGGCCCTGGCCCTCCAACCTTGAGAGGGCAGGTAAGAGAGGAGGAGTCTGAAATGGAGACAAGATGAGAGCCACTGAAGTCAGAGAACCTGGAGAGTAAAGAGAAGAGAGTGGGTTTTGAAAGTTTATCAAAGAAAACTCTGAGACTTTGTCACTCCTATGGGTTGGACTGTGTATCCCCCAAAACATATATTGAAGTCCTAACCCCTGTTACCTTAGAATATGAAATTAATTGAAAATAAGTTCCTTGCATCTATAATTAGTTAAGGTGATGTCACATAAGTGCTGAACATCCATAACTTGATCAAGAGTGGCCTTGTTGAAGGATGAGACAGAGCCAGGCTAGAGTGGACAGTGGAGTGAGCCATGGGCTCCTGGAGGCAGCTTGGGGAAAGCTGTGATCCCCAAGCTTTGTGTGTTCATAGAATTTCCAGGAAGTTTTGGAAAGCTGTGTACCACCATCATAGTGGCATACTGACAACCTTTCATTATAATTTTAAGTAATTTCAAAAATATATATACATATATGTTTCAGCATTCTTTTGGGTTCTGCATCCAATTTCAACATGTGTGTTTAGGGGGATACGCCTCCCACTGAAACTGGGGAGGACTGTGTGGCTTCTGGGTGCAGCCTTTCTGTTTCTTGTAGGAAACAGATTCCAGCCTCCAAGACCATCCCTGAGTTCCAAAAGAACAGATTTGAATAGTTATTAATACAGGAAGGGAAGGGATGCCATGGCAAGTGACAGGCAGCCAAGAAACAATAGTACAGCCTTGGGGCAGGTGGGTCTATTGGTAAAGAATTCATCTGCCAGTGCAATAGACTCAGGACATGTGGGTTCAATCCCTCAGTCGGGAAGACTCCATGGAGGAGGAAATCAGTCCTGAATATTCATTGGAAGGACTCACGCTGAAGCTGAAACTCCAATACTTTGGCCACCTGATGCGAAGAACTGGCTCATTGGAAAAGACCTTGATGCTGGGAAAGAATGAAGGCAGGAGGAGAAGGGGACGACAGAGGATGAGACAGTTGGATGACATCACTGACTCGATGGACATGAGTTTGAGCAAGCTCCAGGAGTTGGTGATGGACAGGGAAGCCTGGTGTGCTGCAGTCCATGGGGTCGCAAAGAGTTGGACACGACTGAGGGACTGAACTGAACTGGGGCAGGGTCCTGGTTCCACGTCAAGGTATATGCATAGCAATGCCTTTAAGCTCTTTACAGAACTGTTGTCATTCAATCATTAAGTCATGTCTGATTCTTTGTGATCTCTTTGTGTCACTTTTTCTATTTTTTTCCCAGCTATTTGCCATGAAGTGGTGGGACCGGATGTCACGATCTTACTTTTTGGAATGTTGAGTTTTAAGGTAACTTTTTCACTCTCCTCTTTCACCTTCATCAAGAGGCTCTTTAGTTCCTCTTTGCTTTCTTGCATTAGAGTGGTATCAACTGCATATCTGAGATTGTCGATATTTCTCCCAGCAATCATGATTCCAGCTTGTGATTCATCCAGCCTGGTATTTCACACGATGTACCCTTCATATAATTTAAATACGCAGGGTGACAATATATAGCTTTGTCTTACTCCTCTAATTTTGAACCAGTCTGTTCTTTCATGTCTGGTTCTAACTGTTGTTCCTTGACCTGCATACAGGTTTCACAGGAGACAGGTAAGGTGGTCTGGTATTCCCATCTCTTAAAGAATTTTTCAGTTTTTTGTGGTCTACACAGTCAAAGACTTTAACTAGTCCATGAAGCAGAAGTAGATGTTTTTCTGGAATCCCTTGCTTTCTGTATGATCCAACTGAATGTTGGCAATTTGATCTCTTTATAGAATTAAAACCCAACAAATGAAGGATGTCTTCCCACTAGAGAAGCTCATCAAGAAGATTACCAGAAACAGATTAGAGCAGTACAGGCCCTATACTTACCCTGATCTTATCAACAACCCCACCCTGAACCATTGCCATAAAACTCCTCACCAAACACCCCTGGGTTGGGACACAGTTTCTGAGGGCAGGAGCTCACTCTGTCCGCCTTTGCCTGGCAAAGCAATAAAGCTATTCCTTTCTACTTCACCTAAAACTCTGTCTCCAAGTTTTGGTACTGGTGCACAGAGGCTGAGCTTTCAGCATCACCACCAACAAGCAATTGATGGTAGGGCACCAGCAGTCAATTCAAATCTGGACCCTCTATCTGGAGATAGCATTAGATTCCGCCGATTGAGGGCTTAGTCCTACAAGACTGAACCCCGCCTCCCCTTCTGACACCAGTCTCAAGTCCAAGTTGTCACCTGCATTCTTATACTTCAGAGTGGGGGTTCCAATGACTAGAAGGGCTCACAGAACTCAGAGAAACATTTTACTTCCTAGATCACTGGTTTATTAGAAAAGATGGAAGAGACAGAGGTCAAGTTATGTGGGTGAGGGCTTGAAGTTTCCATGCCCTTTGAAAGCACACCATTCTCAAATCTCCATGTGTTTGCCAACCTGGAAGCTTTCTGCACCTCATCCTTTTCAGTTTTATGAAAGCTTCAGTACATGGACATGAGTGATGAAACCATTGAACTCAATTTCCAGTTCTTCTCCCCTCTCTGGAGATCAAGTTGTGGGACTAAATTTCCAACCCTCAAATTACATGGTTCTTCTGACTATTAGAGCCCATTCTTAGGGAGTCTTCCCAAACCACCTCATTAACAAAATAAAATATACCTCCATCACTCTGTAAGAAATTCCAAGGGGTTTAGGAGCTCTGTGCCAGACATGGAGATGAAGACAAAGGTTCTCTATATATTTGTTATTTAAATTTATATATAAATTTATTTATACTTATATATTTGTTATGTAAATTTAAAGGCATGTTGAAATTTTAAAATACAACTATTGTGAGGTTTTTAAAAATTTACTTATTGAATCAACATACAGTTATAATTTGGCATTCAATGATTTCACTTAAAATATTCATGATGAGTTGGAAATTTTATGTCATTCTTTTTCCCTTGGAATCTTATTTCCATTTGATTTTATTTCTTCCACAGGATTTTATTATATCTTTACGTTTGGAAATCATTTTTGAGCAATGTTTGCAACAAATTATAGACATTGAAATTAAATTTTTTAAAAGTCCTGTAACCATAATCTTCTATGCATTAAATATTTTTCTTCTGGATTGAATTAATATTTGCATACAATTAGTCAAGACAATAGAATGCATTATACAATTTGATAACTTGTTAAATATATAAAAGCTACTAGAAATGTGCCAGTTAAAGGGATAGATGGAGGGTTTTTTCCAAGGTAATTTAAGTATCCAAGTTCAATATTATTTTTTGTGAAAATGAGACAGAGTTCTGCATCAATACTTTTCCTGTTTTTGACTTTTATTAATACCATCCCTGAGAACCTTTTCACAGAATTAAGTAGACAAGAATGAAGGACTTTGTTTCTAGCAGTGTCATTCAATTCTTCAAATGCCTTCTTAGGTTTATGGCAAAAATCAGAGAGTATATATCAAAAATCACTTTAAATAACTTATTGTTTGGCAAAAGATTCAGTTCTCCTTCAGTTAGGTTGAAAGAATTAGAAAAATATCTTTTACCCAGTTTCTACAGTTATTCACTTTCTCAACATCTATACCAACATTTCTGTTAGTTTGTTGTTTGATTTTCGCTGCGCTGGGTCTTTGTTGCAGTGTGAAGACTTCTCTAGTTATGCACGGGCTTAGTTGCTCTGTGGCCTGTGGGATTTTAGTTCCCTGACCAAGGATCTAACCCATGTGCCCTGATTGGAAGGCAGATTCCTAGCCACTGAACCACCAGAGAAGTCTCATACACCGCCGTTTTGAATTGCCCTTTTGTTAGGCATTGGAAGGGTGAAGTGACTGACACCGGAAAGGATGGAATTTATGAGGTTTAAGCTTTCTGAGCCCTTAGTTGCACCTGCCCCGGCAAATGCTGAGAGTTAAAGCCTTGCTACCTGAAATATGGCTCATGGCTGGGAACACTAGTGTCACCTGGGCATGCCCTGCGCATTGTGAAATATGTAGACCCTCAAAACCCACCCAAACCTATCAAAACAAGATCTGCATTTTCACGTTTCCCAGAAGTTCAGTGTGTGTGTGTGAGAGTGTTTGCATGCACACGTGCACTCAGTTGCTCAATCATGTCAGACTCTTTGCGACCCCATGGACTGTAGCCCACCAGGTTCCTCTGTCCATGGAATTTTCTAGTCAAGAGTACTGGAGTGGGTTGCCTTTTCTTACTACAGGAAATCTTCCCAGAAGTTCAGAGGTACTTTGAAATATGCTGCTCTTGGGTATTCTGTGTTAGGAAGGTAAACCAGGTTGCTGTTAGTAAGCATTTCTCATAAATTGTTTAAAGAGATCACAGAAGAAAGGGACCTGGATTTACAAGTCTCTAGTATTTGGTGTGTTTTCTTTGCTTATTTAAAATAAATAAATTCTCCTTTAGACCGAATTTTGTATTCGTAATATTTTTCTTAAAAGGGATTCCCAATACTTTATAACCTCCAGGACTTCCAAAACTTGTGTCTGTCCCTGGCCAAGGGTGTTCATGAAGAGTAGAAAGCGGAGGGGAAGAGGAAGAAAAGAGAATAAGCTTAATGAGGAAAAGCACCAAAGTTGAGCCTCAGTGAGGTGGGCCTGCTTGGGACTGGCATACCAGTTTGACTGGCTGTGTGAGATTTTTTTTTTTAGCATCTCCTGGTGGGTGCTAGATAGGGAACTGGTGGGTGTATGCGTTCTTCTTGCTTTGGAGGTTTACATGATGCAGGTAAAGAGGTAGAGAAGAGGGATGAGAAGATTAAAGTCACATGTCTCTCATTGTTATCCTCCTGATACTCCATGGCATGGGAGGGAGTGTATGTGATCAGCTTTTTAGAGCTGAAGAAACTCAGACTGGAGTCAGATAACTTTCTAAAATGCTACAAGGGATTTCTAAATCCCTGACCCTGTTTATCACCACTCCGCGCCCCTTCCCCTGCAAAACCAGATAGCTTGGCCTGCTTCCTGGGACTTGACCTCCTGCTCGATGGAGGGGTCCTCTGACCCTCCATTCCTGGATAGGTGGGTGCATAGGGGATGTTGGCCTTTAGCATTACCTCTGTGATGCCTCTGAAAGAAGAGCTGTCCCTGTGTCAAAGGCCTGCCTGGCTTAGCCGTGGGTTCCACCTCCTCCCTCTGCCCCTGGGCTCAGATGAGGTGTTGTGCGGTAGGCAATGCAATATGGCTGCTCCAGCAGCAGATATGGCCAGGTAACACCACTCGGGTGTGTGCGAGGAGTCAGTGTCACAGGAGGTAAATTGAGGAATAAGACACAGGTATAAGGGGTAAGACAATGGAAAAATGAGTTCCTCTCCTCTGAGGGATGCATTTGGATGATGTCTTGTGCTTGGAACCCTTGGTCTTGGTAAAAAACGTTACTACCTTCAACTGGCTTCTTGTTTCTACCTCATTCCTCATGCCTTGGGTTGGTACCTCCCCAGAAAGCCGTAGCACACAGTTCTGCCTCAGCTCTGCTTCCCCAAGTGTCCTGGACCAGGCCTTACCAAGGAGGCAGCAGAGTTTGAAGTCCAACTCCTCATTTTCAGAGCTTCCTGTGTGCCATGCACCAAGCTAAACTCTAGAAATGCAAAGTCAACCAAGAAAGATAATGACCCCTTCCTTTGGGGAGTACAAGTCCAGGTTTTCCCATCTCCTGGTCCTCTGTTCTTTCTAGACCGCATCCTAATGATTGCAATGGTTGGTTTGTTTCTCAAACATGGATGGATGTTGCACCGATGCATCCTATTGCAGAGCTAAATTCCTCCTGTCACACTTCTGTTTTCTGAGTGGATTTTGTTTGAAAGTATAGCTTGCTCTTTCTGTGTATATGAAACAGAAAGAGAGCAGAAAACTATATACCTCACAAAAATCATTTACTGAAAGTGGGCTTTTTTAGAAGATATACTGTTTGTTCACACCATTGAATGTGACTCATTTTATAGTAATTGAGCTTATTAGCCATCTACAGTGAATGACCACACATATGCAGCCTTCTAATTCTCTTGTCTTCTATGTAGGTGTCATTATTCATATTTAATTCATTCATTTACAGAGAAAGGGTTGAGGACTAAACTTAACAAAATAAAACATTGACTTCTGGTGTAATCTTAGCCTCTGGTGAAGAACTTAGTAGCCTGCTTTGAATAATGAAGTTGGATATTTCAGAGGATTCAAAGCAGGCACAGAATGGACCATAGGGATCATGATATCACACAGGAAGAAACTGAGTCCCACAGAGGGTAGAGGGCTTTTCCTGAGTCAATGATAGACCTGGGACTCAAGCATCATCAGGCCCTCTTACCATCATGATGTTTGGGAACTCTTTTCTTTATCAGAAAAAAACACTGTCTATATATTGTGATATTGAAATATGCATCCACTTACTGCACTCCACTCTTAAGAGTGAACAACTGGGATGAAGTCTACTTTTCAAAGAAAAGGCCATAACCTTGGAGTCACACATTGATGAGGAAAGCATTCCTCTTTGCAACTGCCTCGTAAGAATTTGGGAACAGCTGTAGCATAGGCGACAGTGTATAATGCCTCCCTCCACTCCAGTGACAAAGCCAACACTATGTTTACTAAATTTTCTAGATGATTTCCCCTGCTTTACATTTTGTCCAGATTAAAAATATCCAGAATACCCTACATGCAATTTTGCAGGATTGACAACGTTTAACGATGCTAACATCTTGGTAATCATTACTTTGAAAATGTGCAACAAAATGCTGGGCCTGAAGAAGGGGAAATGTTCACCTCATCAGGCTGTTTAGTGCATTTCAAAGTGCATTGATCCACTGGGAAAGAGTTTGTATGAGACTGTTCACCTCATCAGGCTGTTTAGTGCATTTCAAAGTGCATTGATCCACTGGGAAAGAGTTTGTATCAGACTGTTCAGCTCTATTTTTTCCTTAAGCTAATTTTTTGAAATTTTCTACATAAGAATAATGAAATAAACTCCAATGAGATTAATTTAGTTTATTGCTTTCTATAATTAAACCCCAAGTTAAGACTAGTAACTGCAGATATGAGTAAGCAACTAAATTAAACATGTTTTAACTAGGCTTTAATAGTCTAAGTCTATGCTGGAACCAGGGACTCAGGTAGTATGTCAATGGAATATCTCTCCTATGATATCAAACTATAAAATGGAAATCTTTGTTAAGGTTTTGATAAAAATTGGAATATTTTACTTTCTGACTTTTTAAGCATGTTCTCTCCCCAACTCCTGCAATTTTTATATTTTCTATTTTAGTGTGAAAATGTGGGGATATATTTCTATGGTTAGTGTGGAGTAGTTAAAAGAATTCTACATTTTCATTTAAGTGTTCTAATTCCAATTCTACAACAAAACAGCTACTAGACAGAACCACTTAATCTCTGTTTCAACATCTATCAGATGCGAGGCTTAGTCTACTCAACAATGTCTGTGTTTCCTGTCCCATTCAGTGACTCTTAGTGAATATCAATTTGAGCTGTAGCATTTATTTATTTATTTATTTTTGGCTGCACCATGTGGCTTGAGGGACAGGGCTCTTAGTTCCCTAATCAGGGATCAAACCCTCTGCAGAAGGAGCACAGAGTCCTAACCACTGGACCACCAGGGAATTCCCTGGGCTGCAGCATTTAAATGTACCTTTAGTCTTCCTTTGGTTTTTATCATCACATATTTAGAGATACTGGCTTAGGTTCCTTTGAGAAATAATGTTGTACAAGGAATTAATTTTACAGATACTCATATGTAATAATCAGTAATGGCCCAGGAATTACTCAAAGTTAATCAGATTTTAAATCCTTCAGAATCTTCATATTCTCAAATTATGGTAATATATATCTTCCTAAGAGACATCTTCTAAATGAAAGGGATTATTGAATATCCATAATAATTTCTAATTAGTGAAGAAAGACATCTAGCCTCTTGTGGTTTGTCACATTCAGGTGAAAAACTCATTTGGATAAATTGCTTATTTGAAACATACTTTATAATACAGCTTTCTAAGTTTGTATGCTGAAACACAAACTAAAGGAAATCAACCCTGAATATTCATTGGAAGGACTGATGCTGAAGCTGAAACTCCAATACTTTGACAACCTGATGCGAAGAGCCGACTCATTGGAAAAGACCCCGATGCAGGGAAAGACTGACAGCAAGAGGAGAAGGGGACGACAGAGGATGAGATGGTTGTATGGCATCACTGATCCAATGGACATGACTTTGAGCAAACTCTCAGAGATGGTGAAAGACCGAGAAGCCTGGCTTGCTGAAGTCCATGCAAAGAGTCGGAAACGACTGAATGACTGAACAACAACAAAGTTTGTATGCATTTAGTCAAACATTCGGCAATCAAAGATCCCCCTTCCCAAGAACAAATATCTTCCTGTCAAATAATAGATGATAGAAATATCGCATTTGGTCACTAACCAACTCTGTGAGTTAGACAAAGTAAAAGTGAGAGTTGCTCAGTTGTGCCCCACTCTTTGTGACCCCATGGACTATACATCCCATGGAATTCTCTAGGTGAGAATACTGGAGTGGGTAGCCTTTCCCTTCTCCAGGGGAATCTTCTTAACTCAGGGATTGAACCCAGGTCTCACATTGCAGTCAGATTCTTTACCAGCTGAGCCACAAGGGAAGCCCCAAAATACTGGAGTGGGTAGCCTATCCCTTCTCCAGCAGATCTTCCTGACCCAGGAATCGAACTTGGGTCTCCTGCATTGCAGGCAGATCCTTTACCAACTGAGCTATGAGGGAAGAGAAAGACACAGATGTGTAGAACAGTCTTTTGGACTCTGTGGGAGAGGGAGGGGGGGACAATTTGAGAAAATTGCATTAAAACATGTATAATATCATATAAGAAATCAATCGCCAGTCCAGGTTCGATGCAGGATACAGGAAGCTTGGGGCTGGTGCACTGGGATGACCCAGAGGGATGGTATGGGGGAGGGAGGTGGGAGGGGGTTCAGGATGGGGAACACGTGTACACCCGTGGCAGATGCATGTTGATGTATGGCAAAACCAATACAATATTGTAAAGTAAAAAAAAAAAATAATAATAATAAAAGAAAAGAAAAGAAAAAAAAAAAAAAAGAGAAACTCATATTTATATTCTAATTTTACAGTTTTTTTTTTTTAACTGACTTTCAGAGTTTAATCACCTTTGCCAATTTTACACAGCTTTTCAGATGGGTCAGAATCTAAGTCTTTCAATTACTCTGTTCCAGAGGTCCTCAACCTCCAGGATCTAATGCCTGATGACCTGAGGTGAAGCTGATATAATAATAATAGAAGTAAAGTACACAATAAATGTAATATACTTGAATTATCCTGAAACCATCCTCCCCCCTTCACTGTCTGTTGAAAATTTGTCTTCCACAAAATCAGTCCCTGCTGCCAAAAAGGTTGGGGACCACCACTCTATTAATTACATCACAGGTTCCTTTGAATTGCCTAACAGGAGGAAAAGAATTGTTATGGAAGGTTAAGAAGTGACATCATAAATGAATAAAAACAGCAAAACAAAAGCAGACCAATTGTCCAAAGAATCCAGGGGAACTATTTGGAACTATTCAAATAATTTCTCTCACATGTAATTGTTCCTGTTCCTCTAATCCTTATTAGAAATGCAAGTGAATTGTTGAAAAGATAGGTTGAAGAAGTAGCTTTCATAAGCAATGTTAAGGCTTGAACTAAGCTATGGAAGCTAACCAAAGCTCATCTGTTGAGGGAAATGCTTTTCTCCTTCAAACCTATAATGTAGGGCAAGAGACAACACATCAATGAGCTGAAGATGGGTGGTGATCCTTGATGGAAGGCTTAAAGAGCAACTGAATAAAACCTGAATAAATTAATTCAGTTCAAACTTATGTAGATTAGAACACAGGTTTGCTGGATACTTAATTATGCACTTGAAGTCAGAGAAAATATCAATAACTGATTGCTGAACAAATATAGTCTGTTTGCCATATTAGAATTTCTCCAGATAAGAAAGAACAACCTACCTTTTTATGATTAAATGTTCATAATACTTGGCACAGTTGAATTGTCAGTGAACCAATTACTTGAGAAATAAATGCAAAGATTTCATATCTTTGTTCCACTGTTCATCCTTTGGGGAAATTTCCTCAAGAATGTATTTTTTCAAATTGTTCATTTGTGTTTAAGAAGTGTTAACAGAAGTTAGTTGTAAGGCAGTGATCCTCAACCCTGGATGTCCACTGGGCAACTCAAGTGTGCGAACTGGGTGGAGAACTCAAGCTGTAGTGGGAAAGATCCTAACATCAGAAGACTAAGGTGAAAACCAGTTCCCAGGTGAATTACTGGAATTAATTTTTAAAAATTAGATTAATTTTTACTAACCTATTTTCTATAACATTTGAATTATAGTCCTTATACCTGGGTGTTATAGTTGTGTTGTAGCTTATGTAATTGGGGGACTTCTTTGAGAAAAGAATATAAAAATACATTACCTTTGCAAATACTATAAAACTGTACAACAATACTATAAAAAAGAACACAAGGCCAAGGGTCAACAGCTTCACAGTAAATCTCACTCTGACTTTACTATCAGGTTATTGACAGGGTCTTGTTGAAGAGTGGCTATAAGACTGCATTATGCTGCTGCTGCTGCTAAGTTGCTTCAGTTGTGTCCAACTCTGTGCGACCCCATAGACGGCAGCCCACCAGGCTCCCTTGTCCTGGGATTCTCCAGGCAAGAATACTGGAGTGGGTTGCCATTTCCTTCCCCAGTGCATTAAAGTGAAAAGTGAAAGTGAAGTCGCTCAGTCCTGTCCGACTGTTAGCGACCTCATGGACTGCAGCCTACCAGGCTCCTCCGTCCATGGGATTTTCCAGGCAAGAGTACTGGAGTGGGGTGCCATTGCCTTCTCCGAAGACTGCATTATAGCTTTACAGAACTCTGTGGGATATTATCGTCAACAAACAACATTGTAACAGTGGGAGACTGGAAGGATGCAGTGCTGCATGCAGCATTTGTAGAGGAGATGGAGTCTATTGTAAAATTCATAGGTTGGAGGAGAACCACCATCATTAGTTCATGTACATTGAAAGTTTTTCCCCTAATATTTTATAATCAAGAGATAATCACTATCAGATTTTCTATTGTTCAAATAGCTTCCTTTGGGGCTAAAAGATGTCATCCTTGAAATCACTAATTCTTGTCAGAGTTAGGAACTTGAATCTGGAACAAGGAAAGTAGCTTGCTTACACAGAAATGATATATTTATAACATGAAAATCTCCTCTGACATTTCTTATGTAATGTCCTTTTCTATATCTTGGAGATCTCATCTCCTCACATGGCTTCAACAGTCACATAAGTCTTTTTCCTCACTTTATGCATGCCTTGATTGCACATCATTTCATGTGCTGAGGAAATCCAAATACCAGTCTCCAGTCTTCTCTCCCGAGTGCAGGATATATACAAGTGCCTATCAGATCTCACATTTCACCTTTGTTGTTGTTCAGTCGCTCAGTCGTGTCCGACTCTTTGCGACCCCATGAATCGCAGCATGCCAGGCCTCCCTGTCCATCACCAACTCCCGGAGTTCACTCAAACTCATGTCCATTGAGTAGGTGATGCCATCCAGCCATCTCATCCTCTGTCATGCCCTTCTCCTCCTGCCCCTAATCCCTCCCAGCATCAGAGTCTTTTCCAATGAGTCAACTCTTCACATGAGGTGGCCAGAGTATTGGAGTTTCAGCTTCAGCATCAGTCCTTCCAATGAACACCCAGGACTGATCTCCTTTAGGATGGACTGGTTGGATCTTCTTGCAGTCCAAGGGACTCTCAAGAGTCTTCTCCAACACCACAGTTCAAAAGCATCAATTCTTCAGCGCTCAGCTTTCTTCACAGTCCAACTCTCACATCCATACACGGCCAGTGGAAAAACCATAGCCTTGACTAGACGGACCTTTGTTGGCAAAGTAATGTCTCTGCTTTTGAATATGCTATCTAGGTTGGTCATGACTTTCCTTCCAAGGAGTGAGCCTCATTAATTCACAACAGCAAGCATAGTAACTTCCTAGTCCACTACTGGGACCTCATCTTAGTGAGGGACATACTATTCACACAGCCCCCTGAGCAGGAAGCCTTAGAATCATCTAGACTCCTTCCTCTTTCTCACTCCAGATGTTAAATCAGTCACTGTGTCCCTTGGATTCTGCCCCTGTATCCATAAGTATTCCTTTTCCTGTACTCCACTGTTTCTAATTTGAACCAGGTCCTCATTGTCTTGCACTACACTATTGCAATATTTGATGAACAGATCTACCCTCTCTCCAATGCATGACTGGAGTATATTTGCACAGTTAAAATTTGATCATGTTTGCAATCAATCAAATTTGATCATGTTTGCAATCATGTTTGCAATCCTTCCTGTTTTGGAAGATAAAATCCTAAGGAGCATGCCACATTCACTTTGTGATCTCTGACCTGCTGTCCCAGCCCCACTGTTTTTTGGTTCGATATGGAGGAACCTCTTACAGTTCTTTACATGCCAGCTTTCTCATTTCTCTGCCTTTGGCCATGCTGGCTTCCTGGCTTCCTTGGCTACTTCTGCATGCATCCAGACTGAGTTGGGGGCTTCTTGCCTGGGAATGAGAGAAGAGAAAGTAGATACAGCAAATTTATGTGAAAGAGAAAATAGGAAAATGAGGCGGACTACTAGAATCATTTCAGCTCAGCAGAGGGTAACTGTGGCAGAGCATGGTAAAACCTATCAGAACTCTCAGTCCCCTCAGCTTCATGCCTAGCTTAGGAAAGAATGACAAACATTGGTGTTTTGAATTAGATTTCTAATTTAGTTTTATCTATTTCCACAACCCAATTTTTAAGATTTTAATGATTGTCATATCATTTAGTGATGGGGTCAATCTCTAAAACCAGTGAGTTACTCTTAAAATCAAAGAATAAAGACAAAAACCATATTCTGAACCTTAATCCATTTTGGAAAATTGATATTATGTTTCCTTAATTATTTGGTAGAATTCATGAATGAAGTTATCTAGAGATTTCTTTGGGAAGGTTTCTGAATAAAAATACATGTCTTTATTATGGGGCTACTTGGATTTTCTTTCCTCTTATGTCAGTTTTAGTAATTTGTGTCTTTCAAGGAATTTGCCTTTTACATTGTTGAATTCAGTGATATAAAGTGATTCATAAATGTTATTATTCCTTTAATGTCTATGGATCATCCCTGATGTTCTCTCTTTTTCTTGGTAATTTGTGCTTTCTCTGTTTGTGTCTTAGTTAAGGTAGGTGTTATTGATTTTGTTAACATTTCAATGAACCAAATTTTGATTTCAGGATTTTCTTTATTATTCATCATTTTTCTATTTCATGAGTATCCACTCTTACCAGTACTGTTTCCTTCCTTCTGCTTATCTTGGGTTTAGACTTCATTCCCTAGATTCCTAAGGTGAAAGCAATAATGATTGATTTTAATTCTTTTCTCTTTTTTATATACGCACGCATGCTAAGTCGCTTCAGTTGTGTCTGATTCTTTGCAACCCTATAGACTGTAGCCCACCAGGCTCTTTTGTCCATGGGTTTCTCCAGGCAAGAATATTGGACTGAGTTGCCATGCCCTCCTCTGGGGGATCTTCCTGACTCAGGGGTCGAGCAATGTCTCCTGAGGCTCCAGCATTGCGCATGGATTCTTTACCACTGAGCCACCAGGGAAACCATACAGAGCTATATAATTTCTGCCAAACACTGGATCCCCCAAATTTGGATAGTGATAATTTTATTATCATTCATTTGATAATACATTCTAAAGTTTTCCTTGAACCATGGGTTAAGACATGGCTTTCTTAATTTCCAAATATTTGGGAATCTTCTGATGTCTATATTTTGATCATTTTGTGATTTAATTTCTTTGTTGTTAAGAATGTACCCTGTATGATTTCAATTTTATAAATTTTCTTATAGTTTGTTTTGTGACTTAGCATATGGTCTTTATGATGAATTCTGCATGATCACTCTGGAAAAGACATGTGTTGTGTTTGTTGTGTTATTGATTGTGCTATTCAAGTCTTCTATATCCACACAGAGCATTTTGTATGCTTATTCTATCACTGAGAAAGGAGTACTGATATCTAAAACTTCAGTTATAGAATTTCCTATTTCTCCTTTCTGTTACATTAGTTTATTTCTTTGTGCATTTTGAATTTCTCTGATTAGGTGTATACACATTTATTATTTTAATGTCTTCTTGATGACCATGTTTTTTATTATAGCATGTCCCTCTTTATCTCTAAAAACATTTTTGTCCTGAAGTATAATTTGTTTGAGATTAATATAGCTTACTCAACAGTCATTTGATGAAAATTTAAGAGATATACCTTCTTCTGTGCTTTTCTCTCTTATAAACCATATATTGATTATAAAAAATTCAGTCTGATAATCCTTTACTTTTAATTAAAGTCCAGTGTCAATTCATGGACTTACCAAATAATCAGTTGTATTTAAATATGTCATCTTGTATTTGCTATGTTTTTATCCCATTAGATCTTTGTCTTTTTTCCCCTTCTTTCTTGCTTTCTTTTGGATTAAGAGTTATTAAGGATTCCATTTTATGTCTTCTACTGTTTTGTCAGCTATGCCTCTTTCCTTCTCTTTTTTTTTGATATATAAAATTACAAGTATTTACATATAAATGCTCATAATAGTATACTTTCATTTTTCTCTGAAATTAAGCAAAAAGAGAAAATAATTTATATTTATTTACATATTTAGTTTTTTTGGCACTCTCCTTTCTTTGTGTAGACCAAATTTCCATCTGGAATCCTTTTTCATTTAGTCTGAAGAACTTCTCTTAATATATCTTGTAGTGTTTGCCTGCTGGTGACAGATTCTCTCAGTATTTGTTTGCCTAAAAATGTCTTTATTTTTCCTTCATGTTTGGGGGATATTTTTACAAGATTTTAGGTTTAGTTTTTCCTTTCAGTACTTTAAAGATGTCAATCTAATGTAGTCTGACATACATTGCTTCTAATGAGGTTAACAATGGCTCTTTTCTTTTTTTCTGATTTCTTTAAATTTTTTCTTTTTATGCCATTATCTATTTAGGACAAGGCTTTTTCAAACACTCAAAGATTCATGAGATTTATATCATTTTGCTAAAAATAAACAATTTACATTTCTGTTAACTGACTTTTCTTTTGGTTCTGCATCATATTTTGCTGTTTCTTCACAATGTCTAGTAATGTTTTGTTATATACTGAATACTCTGGGTGCTATGTTGCCAAAGAGCTGGCTTTTACACTCTTCTTTAGTAAAATATTGAATTTTGTTCCAGCAGACAGATAATTAATTTTCTTAAGCTTTACTCATTCAAGGACAATTCTTATGCTTTGTTAAGGACCAGTGAACCAGACGGAGAAGGCAATGGCATCCCACTCCAGTACTCTTGCCTGGAAAATCCAGTGGATGGAGGAGCCTGGTAGGCTGCAGTCCACGGGGTCGCAAAGAATCGGACACGACTGAGCGACTTCACTTTCATGCCTTGGAGAAGGAAATGGCAACCCACTCCAGTGTTCTTGCCTGGAGAATCCCAGGGACGGGGGAGCCTGGTGGGCTGCCTTCTCTGGGGTCGCACAGAGTCGGACACGACTGAATCGACTTAGCAGCAGCAGCAGCAGTGAACCAGTGAAGTTGCTCAGTCATGTCCGACTCTTCTCCAACCCACGGACTGTAGCCCACTAGGCTCCTCCACCCATGGAATTTTTCAGGCAAGAGTACTGGAGTGGGTTGCCATTTCCTTCCCAGGGAATCTTCCTGACCTGGAGATCGAACCCAGGTCTCCCGCATTGCATACAGACTCTTTACCGTCTGAGCTACCAGGGAAGCCCTTGTTGAGGACAACTTACAATAGTTTCTACTGTGAAATGAGATTAGCATGACCTTCTCTGGGTATCCACTGAATGTAAGGGATATTTAACGAGATGTCTCTACTCTGATTGTCAGTACTCAAGTGTATCCCAGACTAGGTGAGGTCTAATAGTTTTTCAACTCAAATTTCCTCAGTAACTTCTCTATCTTCGATAGCTGTTTTTTACCCTGTCTTAAGAATTCTGCCCTATGCATACAGTTTTGTCTTGCATCCAAGAATAAAGGTAACCACACGCAGCATTCTGGAGCTTTATTTCTGTATGACTCTCTTTTCTTCTTTCTTGCCCCATAATTTCCAACCACCTCTTAAGCCCAGAGCTATGATATCTTCCTTTTCCGCCCAGTGAGACCCTTGCACTCTATTGCGACTCCCTGCCTCCAAATGCCTCCAAGGAGACAGCTGGTATTAACTATGATGCTTAGCTGAAGGCTCCCTGACTCCCCTGGGGGACCAATGGATCTGTGTTGCCTGTTGTCTAACATCTAAAAATAATCACTTCCTATATTTTGTTCCGTTTTATAGTTTTCTATGATGAGAAGATCAGTCTGGTACAAGTTATTTTGTTATGGCCACAAGCAGGAGACCTCTAACATGTTTTGAAATATCACTGGTGAGGTTATAGCTCAGCCGGTTTTGTGAGTTTTAAAAATTCATTTGTCTTATGAATATTCCATGAAGAACAGGTTTTTTTCCCCCTACTTTAACAATATTGACTAGACTTCCCCAAGTCCTGAGGAGTAACATTTTTGCTATATAAACCTTAGATAGCCTTCCAAGGTTTGCCATTTCAAAACTGAAATGGCAAAAAAAAAAAAAAAAAAAAGAAATGATCAAAAGTATACAAGCAATTTTATACATCCCAGTGCAATTTTTTGAAATTTATCTTTGACTGTGTTGGGTCTTCACTGCTGCTTGGCCTTTTCTCTAGCTGCAGTGAGGGGGCGGGGGGCTCAGGCGCTAGGCTTCACGGGCTTCAGTAGTTGTGCTTCCCAGGCTCTAGAGCACAGGCTGAATAGTTGTGGTGCAAGGGCTTAATTGCTCCAAAGAATGTGGGATCTTCCTGACCCAGGACTTAAACCCATGGCTCCTGCATTATCAGGTGGATTCTTTACTACTGAGCCACCAGGAAACCCCCCAGTGCAATCTTAATGTTGTTTTATAAAAGGCAGAGGGAGGTTTATTTTTGAGCTTGAAATGGTTGCCAAGTTTCAAAGAGCAGTAGACTACACATCAGAAGATACTGAGTCTTGTGCTGGTTTTATCACTTTCTAATCATGTGATCTTGGTAAAGGTGACAGTTTTCTCATCTGTGAAATTATTTCTGGTTTATCTGCCTCATGAGATTAACATGTGGCTTAGATGTAATTAAATAGATCAGAAAGGACATTGCAGATGGTAAAACACCATATAAATAAGGTGCATTCATCCTCATACCTTGAGAAAGGTGAGATAAATTTATGGTTAAAGAGGATAATTTCAAGTGCAAAACTCTCAAAGCAAGAAGGAGGTCAATAATGGAAAGAAAATAAGAACTTAGAGGGGATAACTTATTCATTTTTTTATTTGCAGTAATTTCATTGAAAGTCACATGTTTTTAGAAGCAAAGCAAATTTCACTCAACTCAGTCAAAATGAGTTTAAATGTGATACTGTAAACAAAAGTGGTGTCCATCTGCTTGCTGCTCAAAAGCCAATAAAGAGGCAAGGATGGTGGAAAAGAAAGTTTGCTTTATCTCTAATGCCAGAAACTTGGGGCAGAAATTGGGGAACAGACTTCTGTCCAAAGGCTGACTCCTCTTCCCACTGACAATCAGTGGGCAAGAGATTTTATGGACAGAGGAAGGGGGCTACATGAGGAAACATCACAGTCAGCTCTAGCAGTCATCTTGAAATGGGTCGTCTTGAAAGTGGATGTTGATTAGACTAAACCAGTCCCCCTTTGCCTTTGATGTGGTGGTCCATACGATGTGAGGCAGTTTTGGGTAGGAAGAAATGAAGGGAGTCCGAGGGTTGCTATTATTTTTCTTTATCCTAAGAAATGGACCTGGTGCATCTGTTGGCCTGGTTTCCGCCTCTCAAGGAAAACCTCTCAGGATGTAGCATCCATCTTGGGATTCTGAAACCACAGGTGTGAAAGTAAATGCCAGCAACTCAGGAGGGGCCACAGTGGGGAAAGAGCGAGGTGCCCAGGCTGCAAGCTAGCCTGGAACTGTGAGCTGCTGCCTACTTTTCATGCCACAGATTATGCCTGCCATGGACTGAATTATGTCTCCTCTCCAGATTCATTTGTTGAAGCTCCAACTTTCAGTGTGACTATTTTTGGAGATAAGATCTTCAGGAGAAAATTAAGGTTACATGAGTTCATAAGGGTGGGGCCCTAAGCTGATAGACTGGTGGTCTTATAAGAGGAGGAGGAGAGAGAGAGATCTCTTATTTACTCTATCACATGCACAGAGGAATTTCGTGTGAAGACATAGTGAGAAGATGGCCATAATCAAGCCAGAAAGAGAAACTCCACCAGAAACTAAGTTAGCTGGCACCTTGATCTGGGACTGCTAGCCTCCAGGAATTTTAGAAAATAAATTTCCAAGTGACTTGATCTAAAATATTTTCTTATGGCAGCCTAAGTTGACTAATACAAGACCCTATATATTGTTGAGCAAGAGAGAGAAGGATGGAGAAAAGAAAACATGAAGAAGGAAGGAAGGAGGGAATGAAGGCAGGGAAGACAAGTCAAAATTAGGAAAGAGTGATGTGGAAAACAGGGAAGCTATGTTATGTTCAAAGGATGAAATGGCTGAGAATCTCTAAATACTTACAAAGTACAAGTTCTATAAGGCTTGAAATAATTTCAGAAGATCATTGGCAACCCCAACAACTCAAATGATGTGGGTAATAATAAGATGGTGCTAGAACAAGGAATGAGTAGGAATTGGGCAAGGGAAATCAAATATTGACATTTTCTAAAAGGTTGATTGAAAAGGGAAGGTATCTAAAGAGATAAAAGGGCAAGGAAGAGTTAATCTTTAGAATGGGAAAGTCTTTTTAAAATTTTGTAGGCAGAGGATCAAGACTCAGGAAAGAGGAAGAGACTGAAGATATAGAAAAGAGAGAATTATTTCTGGAGAATGTCTCTGAGAAGATGGGGAAAGTGTTAGGCTGAAGAAGAAAGATGTGAAGATTTTGATTTGAAGCAGAGAATACACAGTATTCTGAGATGGTGGAGAGGAGAGAAGAAGTGAGGAGTATGCTTATACAAATTAGAGGAAGGAATGGACGGCAGAAGTCAGAGAGGTGATACTATTCTTTGCCCTTAAGTAGGAGAGAATTTTGTTTGCAGAGAATGAAGGGGGCGGATGTTGGCATGGAATCAGGAGTGGCCACATTCTACATCCTCAGACATGCTCAAGCAGCTGCCTCATGGCTGACTGAAGAGTGGAATTAGCCCAGGAATGTGACCCTGTTAAGTCATGCATTTCTTCACATCCAAGTGAATGATAGGCTGCTGGAATCGCTGCTATAATTAGGTTAAAGTAAGTGCCACGGGGCCTTATCAAGATTTGCAGTGATCCCAGGAGATAAGTAACAGCATTAGTTACAAAAGTAAAAAATGAATTAATACATTAGGGATAAAAATGCAATTTTTGCAAAATTAAAAATGCATTGTATCTCTAGGGTTTGATGTCTTGTGATATCTTGTGGCTTGATTCTATCAGCCTAGTACCTGTGGAGTAATGAGCAATGTTTTGTTTGTTTGTTTTTAAATTAAATACATGGATGGTCATTTGAACATGATGTGTATGTTCCCAGGCTTCTGGCTCACGTAGACCATTTGCCTTGGCGAAAGCAGGATCTTGTCAATCCTGGTAGCACATTTAGGAAAAACAGGCAACATGGTGGTCATTAAAGAAATTTTGGACCAACTGATTGAAATATTAAAAAGTGAACATAAGAGCTAGGCATGATATTATTAGCTATTATTTTCTACTGATTTAAAGGGGGCTTCCCTGATGGCTCAATTGGTAAAGAATACGCCTGCAATGCAGGAGACCCTGGTTCAATTCCTGGGTTGGGAAGATCTGCTGGAGAAGGGGTAGGCTATCCACTCCAGCATTCTAGCCTGGAGAATTCCATGGACTCTATAGTTTACGAGGTCGCAAAGAATTGGACACAACTGGGTGACTTTCACTCTCATTCTACTGATTTAAGGAGCAACAACAACCCAGTTGGACCTTTCTTTTTGTACACCTTGTACTTCATTGGTTATCTGTTGCCAAGTGAGGAATCACATCCAGGCAATAAAAATGACTGTATTATTTTCTCTCATTGTTCTGGGTGTTGACTGGGCTCAGTTAGGCAGTGTTTGCCTGGGACTGGGGACTCCTCATGCTGTTGTAGCAGGTGATGTTTGGGGCTAGAGTTACTCTGTGAGTCAGCTACTCATATATCAGGAGGTTGATGCTGGCTACTGGCTGGGACCTCAACAGGAGTTTTAGCCAGACAGTTATACCTGGCTTCTGTGTGGTCTTGCCATTTCCTCATAGCAAGGTGGCTAAGTTCCAGAACAAGTGTCCCAGGAGAACCAAGTGAAATCCATATAGATTTTCATGTCCTAACCTTGGAAGTTCCACAGCATCAATTCTGGTGTTGTCAGGTTCTAGGGGAGAAAAATAAACACATATCTCTCTACTAGGAGTGACAGCATGCCATAGGAAGAAGAAGAGTGGGTTGAGAGCTCTTGTTGCAGTCATCTTGGAAAGAATAATCTGCATAGAGCTTGACTGACAGCACGGCACTCTGTCTAGACTACAGCTCAAGGCAAACACCTTACATCTCTTCCAACCCCACTGTGCCTTTTGGAGATGTTATCTTTGGGGGCTTACTAAGGGTGCCTTCTAGGGCCATAAATGGTACTTATATATGTCATCTGACAAGTTAAATCTGGATTATTTCTTGTCAGAGACTTTTTAAAGTAGAATTAAAGTTGTAGGGCAGTTTCAGGTTCACAGTAAAATTGAGTAGAGATTTCTCATGTAACTTCTCCCCTGACACAAGTACAATCTCCCCTTATCATCAAATTCTGCATTAGAGTAATACATTTGTTACAACAGGTGAATATACATGGATGCACAGTCACCCAAAATCCACAGTTTACATTGGGATCACTCCAGGTGTTGTGTATTCTATGGGTATGACATGTTTCCCACATTATAATACCACACAGAATAGTTTCACTGCTTATTCTTTCTTCCCTCCCTCCAACCCTTGCCAACCACTCAGACTTTTTATTAAAATGCACTGGTCTTCTTCATTGTACATTGTTAGCGGAATTAGATTTTCTTTAAAAGATTCTGAACACATTGTTCTCCTGATCAACAACCTCCAGTGGATTTTCCCACTGTGTGTAGACTAATTTGAAATGATTTTTTTTTTTTTTTTTTGGATCCCATGTTAAATAGTTAAATTGAAGGAAAATTAGTGGTTTGACAAAGAGTGGACACTCAAAAGCAAGATTTGAGGATTACAAAATGTGGTAAAATGATATTTTTCTTCATTTTCCATCTTTCCTCTTCTGGCTGACCTCCTTCTTAGAATATATTGCACATCTAGTTTCATTCTCAGGTCCTGGCTCAAAGGAGCTAAATTAGCAGAAAGATGCCTTTGGTAAAACTAAAAAAGAGAGACACTTCAAACAATAACACCCTATGGTTGTGCTAAAAGATTTGTCTTCTAGATCCTTCATCTTGAAGCTCAGACCAGGAAAGACCATCCTTTCTATCATTGCCTCCAAAATATGGTCCTGCCCCAGATTTACCAAGACTGGAAATTTGATTATTTCAAATACCTAACAGTTTTGACTGAAGACAGAGAGTAGAAAAACTAAGATTCTTTAGAGGAGACAAAGAAATTGAGGGACCTAGAACAAGGGTCCATAAACTACAAGCAATGGTCCAAATCTAGCCTGCCATCTGCTTTTAAAATAAAGTTTTATTGGCCACACCATTCACTCACCTATTGCTTATGAGTGCTTTCAGCTATGATAAAGAACCTTTGACATGTGAAACTTAAAATATTTACCATCTGTCCTTTTTCAGAAAATGTTTGCTGGCCCCTGATCCAGAAAATCATAGTGAAGAGAAAAGGTACCAGTAGCTAAAGAGGAGAGACTGACTTGGGACCCTCTGAGATAGACTTATTGAAGGATGAAGCATTGTCAAGGGAAATACATGAATTGTTTGGCATCATTTTCTGGATTCTGGATAGTGTCATGGCAGTATGACACATTCTGGAAAGGGAATATATATTTATGTACTTCCAATAGTAATGCTCAAAATTCTCCAAGCCAGGCTTCAGCAATATGTGAACCGTGAACTTCCTGATGTTCAAGCTGGTTTTAGAAAAGGCAGAGGAACCAGAGATCAAATTGCCAACATCCGCTGGATCATAGAAAAAGCAAGAGAGTTCCAGAAAAACATCTATTTCTGCTTTATTGACTATGCCAAAGCCTTTGACTGTGTGGATCACAATCAACTGTGGAAAATTCTGAAAGAGATGGGAATACCAGACCACCTGATCTGCCTCTTGAGAAATTTGTATACAGATCAGGAAGCAACAGTTAGAACTGGACATGGAACAACAGACTGGTTCCAAATAGGAAAAGGAGTTCGTCAAAGCTGTATATTGTCACCCTGTTTATTTAACTTATATGCAGAGTACATCATGAGAAACGCGGCCTGGAAGAAACACAAGCTGGAATCAAGATTGCCGGGAGAAATATCAATAACCTCAGATATGCAGATGACACCACCCTTATGGCAGAAAGTGAAGAGGAACTCAAAAGCCTCTGGATGAAAGTGGAAGTGGAGAGTGAAAAAGTTGGCTTAAAGCTCAACATTCAGAAAACTAAGATCATGGCATCTGGTCCCACCACTTCATGGGAAATAGATGGGGAAACAGTGGAAACAGTGTCAGACTTTATTTTTCTGGGTTCCAAAATCACTGCAGATGGTGACTGTAGCCATGAAATTAAAAGACGCTTACTCCTTGGAAGGAAAGTTATGACCAACCTAGATAGCATATTCAAAAGCAGAGACATTACTTTGCCAACAAAGGTCTGGCTAGTCAAGGCTATGGTTTTTCCTGTGGTCATGTATGGATGTGAGAGTTGGACTGTGAAGAAGGCTGAGCACTGAAGAATTGATGCTTTTGAACTGTGGTGTTGGAGAAGACTCTTGAGAGTCCCTTGGACTGCAAGGAGATCCAACCAGTCCATTCTGAAGGAGATCAGCCCTGGGATTTCTTTGGAAGGAATGATGCTAAAGCTGAAACTCCAGTACTTTGGCCACCTCATGCGAAGAGTTGACTCATTGGAAAAGACCCTGATGCTGGGAGGGATTGGGGGCAGGAGGAGAAGGGGACGACAGAGGATGAGATGGCTGGATGGCATCACTGACTCGATGGATGTGAGTCTGAGTGACCTCCGGGAGTTGGTGCTGGACAGGGAGGCCTGGCGTGCTGCGATTCATGAGGTCTCAAAGAGTCGGACATGACTGAGCGACTCATCTGATCTGATCTGATCTGAATAATGACAAAAAAAATTACAAAAAGATAAGTCATCCCACCTTTTTATAGTTTTATCTCCCACTTCCTCTCGTCACATCCTTTGCACATCCCTCATGGTAGCCTTATTAGAGTGAAATCTGAGCCCTTATATTGCTGGGACTTGGTGCAAGTTCCTTCTTGGGTCTGTAACACTCTTTTACTTTGTTGAAGATCTTGGAACTTCAACTGAATGTCAAAAGGCTTTCCCAGGTACCCACATTCCTACCACCCTCAAAGAGTTTGAGCTTCCTTTGCACCACTTCACATAAGTCAGTTTGTACCAGATTATTAGAACATGTCATTGTCTTTTCAACAAGATGTTGGCAACTGGAAGGCAGAAATAGGACTTTTAGTTCGCTTTCAGTGTTCAGTTTGATCTTAACAACTCTTCTAATCCCAGTCTTCTCATTAGTACAGTGCTTTATAGATTTTAAGTATTTATTGAGTTGAACATGAGGGCTTTGAAAACAGAAACTTTGTAGTTTCATTATTTTTCTTGTAAAAACCTAAAGATATTGTACTTTGGCTCAATAATATTTTGTGTAGCTGTTACAGAAATTAGAAAATATTTACTGTCTTGAACATGAGGGCTTTGAAAACAAAACTTTGTAGAAATCTAAAGAAATTCCCCTTCTTGTAGAAATCTAAAGAAAGAGTACTTTGGCTCAAGATTATTTTGTGGTTTCTTGAAAACAACAACTTCTCTTAAAAGTACTCCAGAGACCTAAAGTTTATCATTTAATGAAGAAAAGGAACCCATATTCTCAAAGCAATGGGCTAAATGGAGATTACACCTGGAGGAGGAAGCCACTGGAGAAGTAGAAGCAACTGCCCTCCCATCTTCTAAGCCAAGAGGAGACCAGCTCTGTGATTCCTTCAGCCAAGACTAAACCAGATGGAAGGCTGAGTCCAGGAAACTTGAATGGGATTTTTCTATCCCAGCAAGTACATTTTGTGCTAAGAGGAGAGAGAGGACTAATTTTGTGCTGTAAAAAAAAAAAAAAAAAAAAAGGACGCCATTCAAATATAAACTAATTTCTCTCTTCAATGGTGGCTGCCGTCTTTCCCAGACTGATGTCATCATTATGGTCTCTCTGGGATTTTAACTGGCACAGGAGAAAGTGACTAATGCAACTGTATCAAAATGTTTTTTAAAAACATCATTTTAGACCTGGACAAATGATAGAAAATTTAAGTCCAAGAATATTTTTTCTTAATAAGATTACAGAAAAATAAAATAAGGAAATTATATCACAAAATGTGTTTCTACTGACCAGTAGAGTCTTTGTTGTTCTACACATCACATGTGTGTGCATGTATGTGCTCAGTCATGTCTGACTCTGTGTGACCCCATGGACTGCAGCGCTCCAGGCTCCTCTGTCCATGGAATTCTCCAGGCAAGAATACTGGAGTGGGCTGCCATTTCCTTCTCCAGGAGATCTTCCCAGCTCAGGGAGCAAATCCACATCTTTTTTGTCTCCTGCATTGGCAGACAAATTCTTTACCACTGTGCCATTTGGGAAACCCTATATGCCAGATTGCAGGGAGAAATATCAATAAACTCAGATATGCAGATGACACCACCCTTATGGCAGAAAGTGAAGAGGAACTCAAAAGCCTCTGGATGAAAGTGGAAGTGGAGAGTGAAAAAGTTGGCTTAAAGCTCAACATTCAGAAAACGAAGATCATGGCATCCTGTCCCACCACTTCATGGGAAATAGATGGGGAAACAGTGGAAACAGTGTCAGACTTTATTTTTCTGGGCTCCAAAATCACTACAGATGGTGACTGCAGCCATGAAATTAAAAGACACTTACTCCTTGGAAGGAAAGTTATGACCAACCTAGATAGCATATTCAAAAGCAGAGACATTACTTTGCCAACAAAGGTTCGTCTAGTCAAGGCTATGGTTTTTCCTGTGGTCATGTATGGATGTGAGAGTTGGACTGTGAAGAAGGCTGAGCACTGAAGAATTGATGCTTTTGAACTGTGGTGTTGGAGAAGACTCTTGAGAGTCCCTTGGACTGCAAGGAGATCCAACCAGTCCATTCTGAAGGAGATCAGCCCTGGGATTTCTTTGGAAGGAATGATGCTAAAGCTGAAACTCCAGTACTTTGGCCACCTCATGCGAAGAGTTGACTCATTGGAAAAGACCCTGATGCTGGGAGGGACTGGGGGCAGGAGGAGAAGGGGATGACAGAGGATGAGATGGCTGGATGGCATCACTGACTCGATCGACGTGAGTCTCAGTGAACTCTGGGAGTTGGTGCTGGACAGGGAGGCCTGGCGTGCTGCGATTCATGAGGTCTCAAAGAGTCGGACACGACTGAGCGACTGATCTGATCTGATCTGATATGCCATATAGTTTATTGTTATTTCTAGATTTTAAGCTAATACTGGATCAGTCAGTAAAGACTAAAATGAGAAGAGGACTCAGAAGGATGGATATGAGAAGGACATTCTTGACAAAAGTAGTTGTAGTAGCAACAACAGGGGCACACTGCATTGTTCTTTATTTTTTTGGAAAAAGTGAGCAAATAGATTTTACTTTAGAAAGGTTTAATATTTAATGTAAATTTACTTATAATGCTTGGGAGAATGTTTCTTTAATAAAAAATATTTTTTCTTAAGAGTCTACTATTTTAATATTGTTTATTCCCATCACTGATTGAGTCTTAGAATATCCTCTATTATTACTCCAAAAATTATAATGCTTATTGGGTTATAAATAAGTCAAAAATTATAATGCTTGTTTTGATGTATAGAAAAAAGAGAAAAGAGCATGGTCTATGCAAAAATAAGGCCCTGAATAGTACTCAATTGAAGAACATCATATTGGTGTATAAATCAGAGTTCCTGGCTTGGTTCAATGAAGGTAAAGCTCAGTATCTGGGTCACAGCCAAATACTCTTTGGGAGCCACGGAGCACAGGCACTAAATTTTCCTTTACTCAAATACAAACCTGCTGCCCAGTGTTAAGCAATCTTCACTGAATTGATGTTCTTCCTCTCAACTTATTTTACTTAATCATATTTATTAGGGAAGCTTAGCACATCAAAAGCACATTTGAAAATAAGCCCATGATTAACCTTAGGGCAAAAAGTTAATGCAATGTATATTGCCAAGTTCATTAACTATCCTCTTGATGGGCTAACAGCTGTGTAATGAAGACAGTAGCCATCAATTAAATGAACAGTAATCTTGAGACAGGAGTTTTCAGCAGGGAAGTCAGCTAGGTTATGGGCATTGAGAGGCAACCACGGAATGGGCGTATTTCCAAATGTTTTATGCCTTATGAGTTAGTGTTTGTGAAAAGCCTATGCAAATTGGTCCACTGGGAAAGTCAAAAGACATTTACATGGTTTGGGTGGATTTTAATAAAAACTGATTTTTAGAATAGCATGAAGCATATCATATAATTACAGACTCACATTCAAAAGTTGTTATTTATTTAAGGTATAAGCAGATGTACATAATAAAACATAAAACATTAGTTTGCAATTATCCCTACCCCTTTATACAATAGAAAGATGCCATTAAACAAATGCAATTTTAATAGAGACAGATAAAACTCATATAAAATTAGTATGTCTTGATGAAGTAGTTAGACACTATTTTGGGGACAAGAGTTGACTAACACTTCAAAGTAAGAAAGAAATGCTCTTGAGTCTTATCTTTAACTAAGATGTATTATAACATTGCTTCTCTAGCATAGGGGTTGCTGTTGCTCAGTCATTAAGTTGTGTCCGACTCTTTGCAACCCTATGGACTGCAGCACACCAGGCCTTCTTATCCCTCACCATCTCCCGGAGTTTGCCCAAGTTCATGTCCACTGAATTGGTGATGCTATCTAACCATCTCATCCTTTGCCACCCTCTTCTTTTGCCCTCAGTCTTTCCCAGCATCAGGGTCTTTTCCAGTGAGTCAGCAGTTCACATCAGTTGGCCCAAGTATTAGAGCTTCAGCTTCAGCATCAGTCCTTCCAATGGGTATTGAGGTTGATTTCCCTTAGAATTGACCGGTTTTATCTTCTTGCTGTGCTAGGGACTCTCATGAGTCTTCTCCAGCACCACAGTTCGAAAGCATCAGTTCTTTGGTGCTCAACCTTCTTTATGGTCCAGCTCTCACATCTGTACAGGGCTACTGGAAAAACCATAGCTTTGACTATAGGGACTTTTGTCAGCAAAGTGATGTCTCTGCTTTTTAATATGTTGTCTAGGTTTGTCATAGCCTTCCTTCCAAGAAGTGAGTGTCTTCCAATTTAATGGCTGCAGTCACCATCCACAGTGATTTTGGAGCCCAAGAAGAGAAAATCTGTCACTGCTTCTACTTTTTCCCCATCTATTTGCCATGAAGTGATGGGACTGAATGCCATCACCTTTGTTTTTTTGAATGTTGAATTTTAAAACAGCTTTTTCACTCTCCTCCTTCACCTTCATCAAGAGGCTTTTTAGTTCCTCCTTTCTTTCTGCCATTAGAATGGTATCTATCATCTGCATATCTGATGCTATTGATATTTCTCCTGCCAATCTTTATTCCATCTTGAGATTCATCCAGGCCAGCATTTTGCATGAGGCACTCTGTGTAGAAGTTAAATAAGCAGGGTGATGACATACAGCCTTGGCGTACACCTTTCCCAATTTGGAACCAGTCCATTGTTCCATGTTCGTTTCTAACTGTTGCTGCTTGACCTGCATATACGTTTCTTGGGAGACAAGTAAGATGGTCTGGTGTTTCCCTCTCTTTAAGAATTTTCCACAGTTTTTTTGTGATCCACACAGTCAAAGGCTTTGGTATAGTCAATGAAGCAGAAGTAGATGTTTTTCTGGAACTCCCTTTCTTTCTCTATGATCCACCAAATGTTAGCAAGTTGATTTCTGGTTCCTCTGCCTTTTCTAAACCCAGCTTGTACATCTGAAAGTTCTCGGTTCACATACTGTTAAGGCCTAGCTTAGAGAATTTTGAGCATTGCTTTGTTAGCGTGAGAAATGAGTGTAATTGTGCAGCAGTAGTTTGAACATTCTTTGGCATTACCTTTCTTTGGGATTGGAATGAAAACTGACCTTTTCCAGTCCCGTGGCCACTGCTGAGTTTTCAAAATGTGCTGGCATATTGAGTGCAGCACTTCCACAGCATCACTTTTTAGGATTTGAAATAGCTCAGCTGGAATTCCATCTCTCCACTAGCTTTATTGGTAGTCATACTTCCTAAGGCCCACTTGACTTCACACTCCAGATGTCTGGCTCTAGATGAATGATCACACCATTGTTATCTGGGTTATCTAGTCCTTTTTTTGTACTGTTCTTCTGTGTATTCTTGCCACCTCTTCTTAATCTCTTCCACCTCTGTTAAGTCTTTACCATTTCTGTTCTTTACCATGCTCATCCTTGCATGAAATGTTCCTGTGATATCTCCAATTTTCTTGAAGAGAATCTCTAGTCTTTCCCATTCTATTGTTTTCCTCTATGTCTTTGCATTGTTCATTGAAGAAGGCCTTATCTCTCCTTGCTATTCTCTGGGACTCTGCATTTAGTTGGGTATATCTTCAGTTGGGTAGGTGTTGCTGCTGCTGCTGCTGTTGCTGCTAAGTCAACTCAGTCATGTCCGACTCTGTATGACCCCATAGACAGCAGCCCACCAGGCTCCCCTGTCCCTGGGATTCTCCAGGCAAGGACACTGGAATGAGTTGCCATTTCCTTCTCCAATGCATCAAAGTGAAAAGTGAAAGTGAAGTCACTCAGTCGTAGGTGTAACCACTCTTAAAACGTATAAAACCAAAAATAAACAAGGGAGACCTCATAACTTAAAACTTTTGCACAGCAAAGGAAATCATTGACAAAATGAAAAGACAACCACTGAATAGGAAAAAATATTTGCAAATGATATGATTAATAAAGAATTAATATCCAGCCTATATAAACTACTCATACAACTTAACGTCAAAAGAGACAAACAATGCAATTAAAAATGGGCAGAATAACTAAACAAACATTTTTCCAAAGAGGAAATGCAGATGGCCAGGAGGCACATGAAAAGGAGCTCAACATCACTAATCATCAGGGAAATGCATATCAAAACCACAATATGATACCGTCTCACACCCATCAGAATGACTATCATCAAAAAGAACACAAATATTGGCAAGAATATGCAGAAATAGGAACTATTATACACAGTTGGTAAGGTATAAATTGGTGAAACCTCTGTGGAAAACAATATGGAAGTTTCTCAAAAACCTCAAAGCAGAACTACTTACCTCCCAGCAATTCCACTCCTGGGTATATATCTGAAAAAAGCAAAAACATGAATTCAAAAAGATACCTGCACTCCAATGTTATAGAAACATTATTTATAAATGCCAAGATACAGAAGCAACCTAAGTGTTTATCAGCAGATAAATAGACATGGGAAATACAGCCAATATTTTATAATAACTATAAATGGCATTATAGCCAATATTTTATAACTATACAGTTATTTTAAAGTTATCTTAAAATAACTTTAAAAACTGTGAATCACTATATTTTACACCTGTAACACATAATATTGTACAGCAACCATGCTGTAATAAAAAAAGCAATATATCAAAGTACCTCTGTCTTATAGAGTTTGCAGAGAAGTTGTTCAAATGGTGATAGTATTTGTTAACAGCATGTTCCTGAAGCTTATAGACACCTGCCACAAAGACCACAGAAGACCCTTTCAGTCAGTACGTTTAGAAAACCCAAGAGTTGGTTTGTGTGATGCACTCAGCACAGTTCCTGGAAAAAAGCAAGTGCTCAGGACATTTAGCTATTATCTTAATAAAAATAATGGCATAAACACTGTAGGTTTCCACCCTAAGGAATGGCCCCATAATGATGTTGATTTACTACAACATGAAAATATTATGAGAAGGAAAATAAAAGCGGTAACACTAATATTTTCCTTTGACTTTTCCCAGGGAAAATAAAATTCTATTTAGCCATTTATTGAAATTAAGAAGTTGTATTAAACCTGAGGTCATTTTATCCAGAAGAAATCCAAAGTGTTATTGGAGTCAGAATACTGATTTTATATCAAACTTTGAGAAATTGTCTCTACTGTTCCAGAAATTAAAAAAATGTTCTAAAATGCTACACCCCCGGGAAATCTTGGATAGATATAAAGACATTTGCATCCATCAACCACTGTTATTGAGAGCTGGCTTTGAACATGGTAGAGCTGAGCTAGGTGTTAATTTATTCACAATGAGTTAGTGAGTCCTTTCTCTTTTTTAGATGATGAAAAAACTGCGAGAATAAGGAAGCCAAGCTCCTCTCTTTCTGGGAGCTTTTGTTATGATGGGGAGTGGGAGGTTAAGAAGAGACAATATATTAATACAAATAAATAAACAATATCTCATAAACAATGGCAATATACAATAAACAAAAACAAAGAAATGAAATGAAGAAGGTAAATGCAGAGTGACCGTAGGTTTATGTGAAATGAGTAGAGTCGGTGATGATCTTGATGATGAAAGTCAGTGATGACATTTGCACATGTGCATGCTCAGTTGTGGGCTTCCCTGGTAGTGCTAGTGGTAAAGAAGCCCCTGTCAATGCAGGAGACACTTAAGAGATGTAAGAGACTTGGGTTTGATTCCTAGGTTGGGAAGATCCCCTGGAGGAGGGCATGGAAATTCACTCCAGGATTCTTGCTTGGAGGATCCTATGGACAGAGGAGCCTGGTGGGCTATAGTCCATGAGGTCACAAAGAGTCCAACAAGACTGAAACAACTTAGCATGTACACATATGCTCAGTTGTGTCTGACTCTTTGAGACCCCATGGACTTTAGCCAGCCAGGCTCCCCTGTCCATGGAATTTTCCAGGCAAGAATACTGAGGTGAGATGCCATTTCTTACTCCAGGGGATCTGTCCGACCCAGGGATGAAACCTATGTCCCTGTGTCTCTTGCACTGGCAAGTGGATTCTTTTACCACTGAGCCACCTGGGATGCCTGATGACATTTGAGCTGAGACCTGAATGCTGAGAAGGAAGCCAGTGACCATGTTAAGATCTTTGGAAATAATATTCCAGGAGAGAGGTCAGTATGAGGAACAGTCTCCAGAGATGGCTTCTGTCAATTCCTTCCCTTCCTATGGGCAAGCCCCTCCTACTATCCAGAGGCAATCTTCCTTTCCTTCACTGGTGGATGCAAAGATGTGCCCATTTCAGGTGGCACTAGTAGTAAAGAGTCCACCTGCCAATGCAAGAGATGCGAGTTCGATCCCTGGGTCAGGAAGATCCTCTGGAGAAGGAAATGGCAACCCACTCCAGTATTCTTGCCTGGAGAATCCCATGGACAGAGGAGCCTGGTGGGCTACCTCCCATAGGGTCACCCATTCCAAGCCTATTTTTCAAGAAGCTTCGTAGCTTTTGCTTTCCCTCTTTGAAGCCAGCTGCTTTTTACAAAGTTCAACTACTCTGAACCTGCCATGGTGTTTGGAAGCCCAGACTACAAAGAGGGGCTACCCTGAGCACCATCTGGATGAAGACTTCATCAGCTTTCCAGCCCAACCCAGTTGAATGCGACCAAGTGAATATGGACACAATTGATACAGAAGAGAAGAACTACCTAGCTGAGGTCAGTCAGTCCACAGAATTGCAAAAATGAATAAGATGCTGCTATAAGTTACCGCTTGGATAACAAAAGCAATCAAAACAGAATAGCCTCGGGTTTTCTTTATAGGGTGACTAAATTCTCAAAGCTCGGAGTAGTGGGTGATAACATCTCCCTGGGTTCTAAAGTCAGATACTAGAAAATCCCCCACCAGACTTGCTAGGAGGTGCGCGAGTCACTCATACAAGCAGCTTGTTTGAAAAATTGCTCAAGTCATTGAGTGCAGCAGGCTCTCAAGTGTGGGAAGAAAATGTAGTGGTACTTCCTTTCTCTTTCTCTGTGGGTAGAAGGGAATCATCTGGTCCTTCCTCTAAGTCACATGCAAGAGGCAGCAATTGAACATTTTTTGTGAGGGTAGAGGGGGACAGGGGTGTTTGCAAGCAAGGAAAACTGAAATTATATTCCCTCTTTCAGAACTTGCTTATGGAAGTGCAGAGACCAACTTACCATCAAAGAAAAGTAACGGAAGTTTCTGGAGAATCTGAGATTCGGGTGACAAAGAATGGATTGTCCAAGTTTTGGCTGGAAAAGTTTGAAGATAGGAAGCTGGCTAGGGAAGAAACTGACCTTGGCAGAGTCAAAGGAGAGGGAGGAGGGCAAACCAGGGCAGCTCAGTGTGGTACCAGGGTGGGACAGGTCTGGGAGGACCTTCACCCACAGGCTGCCTGTGTGCCTGCCTGTGACAGGAAGATCCCAAGGGTGTGCATGGGATCAGGGAGCAGGGGACACAGGTCTGAATAGCCGCTTCAAGAATGCATGGCTTGTGAACACAGCGAGGGAAGGAGAGGGTAGGAAAGTTGGGAAAGTAGCATTGACATACATACACTGTCATGAGTAAAATAGATAACTGGTGGGAGCTGCATATCACAGGGAGCCCAACCTGGTGCTCTATGATGACCTAGAGGGGTGGGGTGGGGGAGGGGGTAGACTCAAGAGGGAAGGGCTATATCACACACATATATATATATATATATGTGTAATTATGACTGCTCTGCTTTGCGATACTGCAGAGACCTCACAGCATTGTAAAGCAATTATCCTCCAATTTAAAAAAGAGAGAGAGAATAAAAAAAGACAACAACCAAAAAGGAATGCATGGCTCACATCAGGGAGCAGCGCTGTAAGGAGGTAGCTGTGGTGGGCAGTGATGGGGGTGTCTCTGAAGAACATATGTTGAGCCTGCAAGGAAGAGTGAACACTTGAGTGTCAGCCTTGACAGAGGATATTTGAAAGCCAGAGATATATCAAGCTAGGGCTACACAGGTCTGTAAACCAGTCATAGCATCCTTCCCGCAAATTCCTCCCCACTGTCCCCAACCAGAGAGGCCAGATGCCACTGCAGGGGAGGAGGTGAAATGAAGTTGGGATGGGGGAGTGGCAAATGAAGGGGAAGGGCTGATTTCTGCAGAGGAACAGATGACTAGGCAGTGTGAACATTGCCAGTGAGAACACATTCTTTATTTGGAAAATGGCTTTCCTGGTGGCTCAGTGGTAAAGCATCCGCCCACAAGTGCAGGAGACATGTTCCCATGGGTTTGATCCCTGGGCTGGGAAGAACCTCTGGAGGAGGAAATGGCAACCCACTCCAGCATCTTGCCTGGGAAATCCTGTGGACAGAGGAGCCTGGCGTGCTGCAGTCCATGGGATCACAAAGAGTCGGACGCAACTCAGTGACTGAACAACAGAAAGCTAAGAGCACTGTCTGGCATTGTTTTAACTTGAAGGGAGGAGCAGATCTCAGCGCAGTGTCTGGAGAAGAGTACAGCTCTTTTTTGACTTTACTCTCCCTCTCAAGTTT
This sequence comes from Bos mutus, assembly GCF_027580195.1. Classification (NCBI taxonomy): domain Eukaryota; kingdom Metazoa; phylum Chordata; class Mammalia; order Artiodactyla; family Bovidae; genus Bos; species Bos mutus. The sequence continues at coordinate 56,777,019 of NC_091636.1, forward strand.
AGAGCACTCAATGACAAGCTCAAAAGTCCTTGGGGAGAAATAGGTTTCCTGGGGTTCTGAAAGAAGGCATCTGTGGCGGGAAAATGATGAGCAAAAATTAAGGGGAGAATGGTGTGAAATGAGGCTGGAGCAGGGAGGTGGGCAGAGGTTTGGTCCTGTGTTCTTTGGCAGACGTATCTGGATCTTGTTCTCAGTATTTCAGGAAGCTACCAGAGGGGTCTAGGCAGGGAAGTAAGAGGATCTCATTTTTATTTTTCAAAAAAACTTCTGGATGTTCTTTGGGGAATTGGGAGGGAAGAGGCTGTCCGAGGCATGGAGGGGAGGCATGAAAGATACTGAATTCTCTCTGTCATGTTTTATGACAGAATTTTGCCCTTCACAGCAGTGGGAGAGGTAAGGGAGAGATATATTAGGTTTCGTTATTTGTGGAACTAAAGGCCATCCAGACAGGTGGGGGTCGGCCTAGTGTTACTTTTCAGAGCTCTAGACTGAATATATAAGCAGCTCTCAGGCCCCATCGTGTATATGAATCACGTGGGAAGTGATGGATATGCAAATTTCTGAGTCTCCTCTGAGCTCTTCTGAGTCAGCAGGCCAGCTGGGGCCCTGGACCCTGTAGGTTCTCAGGCAGGTAGTTTAGGGATCCCGAAAAACCCCGAATCTTTGCCCTGAAAGGATCTCCACTTCCCTGCAATTTTGTTTTCCTCAAATGTCCATTTCACTCTGCAAGTCAACATGCATTAAACATTTCACTAAATTCTATTTTGTCACCTCTTTTTTTTTTTTTTCCTCACCCCTGGAGCTTTAAACACTTCTCAGACTAGCTTTTTTCCTTTCCTCTTTCTTTGTCTCTCTTTTTAATTTTCCTCCTCAAAGAACAGAATTCCAGGTGCCTAAGTCCTTTTCAACTGTTTGTGAAGGAATGAGGTACTTAACATGCAAAACATGAAAAGGACAATGTATCTATTACAAGCAGAACAATTTAGAGATGGAAGTGGGTTAGTGATATAAATAAAGGATCCATTTTCTCTAGGAAACAACAGAGACAGAGTAGCCAACGTTTCCCTCCCATAACCAAAGACATTTTAGGAGAAGAGAGTTCTGAGTCATCGGCAATAAATGGTAAATGAAAATATACAAGTGTCTTTATCAGGCATTTTCATTTAAAAAGTGAGAAACACCCCTAAGGCAACAGATACTTAATGCTGTGCTGTAGAACCTGATTGTAGGATAGCTTGGTTTTTTACTTACAACGAAGTGGAATTTTCTCCAGGTGTCTGGATAACCTTGATGTAGCATGAAATGTACGATTCAGTCATATCGGTAATAATAGCTCAGATGGTAAAGAATTCGCCTGCAGTGTGGGAGAGCTGGCTTCAATCCCTGGGTCAGTAAGATCCCCTGGAGAAGGGAATGGCTAGCCACTCCAGTATTCTTGCCTGGAGAATCCCATGGACAGAGGAGCCTGGGGGGCTACAGTCCATGGGGTCACAAAGAATCGGACACGACTGAAGTGACTTAGCATGAATGCAAACAGCTTTTTGTTTTTCCACAAAAGCAAGTCCAAATGACATGTGAAGAACAAGATATTTTTCTAACCAAATGTATGTAAAAAAAATAAAAATAAAAAAAATTAGTTCTATCTATTCAAAGCACTTGATAAAAAAAATAAACATGAACCTCAGAAAAGCATCATGTATGAGTGAAAAACAAAATTCTCTTCTCTGGATGATTGCTTTCCTAGACCCAAAGACACCGCTAAGTCAGTGCAGACAAGTTCTCAAAGGAAATGTGTTCATCCATACTGAGACTAGATTGACATTAAACCGCTTACCAAAAACATGGCGCTTGCCACACTTGGAGAGCTGGTAGGGTACGTTGTAAAACCATCTGAGGTACCCAATCGTTTGTCCCACACAGCTGTGCCTCAGACAGGGAGACGTGTGAACTGCATGTCTTAAGCTGAAAAGAATTCAATATGCCTTGTGTAACTGCTTCTTTGATTGCTACACATAGCATACAAGTGGAAAGCAAGTGGGCATTCTGTCATTTCTGTTTCAGTAAGCTGGAACAATACCCATCTCAAACAGAACTAAAGCAAGTCACCTCTCAGTTGTGGGCCAAAAGCTGGAGCATTCGCGGATACACATCTGGAATACATCAGCAAGTTTAGGGCACAGACCGAGTAGTTGTGGTGCTCAGGCTTAGTCGCTCCGTGGCATGTGGATCTTAGTTCCCCCATCAGGGATGGAACCCACACCTCCTGCATTGCAGGGTAGATTCTTAATCACTGGACCACCAGGAAAGTCCTTATATTAGCAAATTTTATATGGGGAAAAATATTTCCCTAAGTAAGAAATCCTTGTTAATGTGACTGAATTCCAAAGTAGAAAATGGAATGTTTTGATGTTTATATCTTCAGAAAAGGAGATTACTACTGCCCTTTCTTGAAGAAGGCATTTCTTTAAGGCAAAAAATGGATGTCTGATAAAAAGTTTTATTAATGTGAAAACATTGTTGTCTCAGATGTTATGTGGAGATACAGTGTTAAGGGAAGAAGGAAGACATTTGGTGAGCTAATCAAGTGAGAAAAAATTCCAAATTTCTAAATTTGTTGTTATTTAGTCACTAAGTCGTGTCTCTTTTGTGACCCCATGAACCATAGTCTGCCAGGATCCTCTGACCATGGGCTTTCCCCAGAAAGAATACTGGGATGGGTTAACATTTCCCCTTCCAGGGAATCTTCCCGACCCGGGGATTGAACCCCAGTCTCCGGCATTGGCGGGAGGATTCTTTACCACTACTGCTGCTGCTGCTGCTAAGTCACTTCAGTCATGTCCGACTCTGTGCGACCCCAGAGACGGCAGCCCACCAGGCTCCCCCGTCCCTGGGATTCTCCAGGCAAGAACACTGGAGTGGGTTGCCATTTCCTTCTCCAATGCATGAAACTGAAAAGTGAAAGTGAAGTCGCTCAGTCGTGTCCGACCCTCAGCGACGCCATGGATTGCAGCCTACCAGGCTCCTCCATCCATGGAATTTTCCAGGCAGGAGTACTGGAGTGGGGTGCCATTACCACTAAGCCACCAGGAAATCCCAAACTTCTTAATAATTATTTATAAAAGATAGTTTGGCGACTGAGTGAAAATAGCCTAAAGACCTACATTATTTCAATGGCATTAAAATCCAAGGTGAGTCAAAAAAGACTATGATGATTGATCTATTATCTCAAAGTAATGTCTCTGCTACAATTTGCTTGATAGTTTTTACAAACTCCTAGAAAAGTATGCAATTTGGAAAAAAAGAAATTGACATGTCTGGATGATGTGTAGAAGGATTATGTCATTCATTTCTTTCTTAGAAGAAAATCTTCGGGACCATAATGGTTTTTAGTTTAGTGGTATCAGATTGATCGAGTCATTGGAGGACAAATTTTCAATTGAAAAAGGAATTCGTTGGGTCTGGTTAATTAATACACTAGGCTCTAGATTACAAAGGGGCAAAACAGGCTCTAACATCAGAAAAGGGCCTCTCTGGGAACACACTTCATTACCTTCATGTCTATGGAATGCTTGCAAAACGGCACGCAACCTTCAGCAAGGAGGAAATTCTTTGACTTGGTCGTTTACATCATTGTCTTTGGGGGAGGGAGGTAATCGCACTTTGTCCATCTCTGTTTCCCTTAGTGCACATGAAATTCCCTTCAAATATTCACCTTTTAAAAAATATTTGTTTGCCCTTCAGCTTAAAAATCACATAAAAGACAGGCAATAGAAAGCAACAATACAAAGACTGAGACTTTTAAATCACACACCCAAAATACACTCTTTCTTTCATATCCCATGGTTTAAAATGATATGTGGTATCTGATGAGTGGATAGAAATTTTGTGTCATCTAAAAAAGTTCAAGGACTTATCTTGCCAGGGAAGCCAGTGGATAAAAGAGAGAAATGACTGTTTAATTTTGTTTGTTTTTGTAGCTAAATAAAGTGATTGTCCTAGATATGTTCAAATTTACCATCTGGCTCTCACTCCATATTCTCTTGGTTTAGAAAATCGCTGGATCCAGGACTGCCTATTAGGCTATTCTGATTAAGAAGATACGGGAGGACAGATGGTAGCATTATGTAGTGGAGGAAGTGATGGGGGACAGTGAACTACTTAAAATGAATCCTCTGCAGGCATAGAGGCTGTCACATTGTTGGTGGAGACTCTAAGTTGAATGTCATGTCTAGAAAAATGGCCGTGCAAAAATCATCACTAACAGAAGGTAAAAATGTTTGACAATGATGTAAGTAATTAAAAAATTAAAGAACCTAATTATGTGTGGATCATTATTATTATTATCATTTGTTATGGTTAGTACTTTATGAGAATGTATGCATTGAAAGTGAAGTCGCTCAGTTGTGCCTTACTCTTTGTGACCCCATGAACTGTTGCCTGCCAGGCTCCTCCGTTCATGGGATTTTCCAGGCAAGAATACTGGAGTGGGTAGCCATTTCCTTCTCCAGGAGATCTTCCTGACCCAGATATCGAACCTGGGTCTACTGCACTGTAGGCAGACTTTACTGTCTGAGCCACAAAGGAAGTCCAAAGTGAAAGTCACTCAGTTGTGTTCGACTCTTTGTGACCCCATGGACTATATAGTCCATGAAATTCTTCAGGCCAGAATACTGGAGTGGGTAGCCATTCCTTTCTCCAGGGGATCTTCCCAACTCAGGGACTGAACGTAGGTCTCTCGTATTATAGGCGGATTCATTACCAGCTGAGCCACCAGGGAAACCCAATGTATGCATTGGGATTGCACTAATTCCTTTAAAAATTTTTTTATCTATTTTTATTGGGGTATGGTTGCTTTATAATGTTGTGTTAGTCACTCAGTATACATATATCCCCTCCCTCTTGACCCTCCCACTGCCACTCCCAGCATCCCACCCAACTAGGTCTTCACAGAGTACAGGATTGCACTAATTTCTGACATGCACTACTTCATTCATCCTTCAAAAAACCCTAAGAATTGAGACTCTAGAGTTCTGCATCTTGTCCAAGGTCCGACAACTAATAAGAGGCTGAATGGAAGACATGGAACCACTCTGATTTTGAAGCTGTTATGGTCTAAGCACACTGCTTTCTGTAACTTTGAATAATTGGGAATGCAGCCAGTTTATATTTATCTGTTTTGCTCCTCCATTCAATTTGCTTTCCCAATGTCAGTCCTCTCCTTCCATTGATCCATGCCTTCAGCTTATCTGTGATAGAGGGAGTTCCAAGTGATAATACATCCAGTACTATATCTGATGTTAACTACAAACTGGCACTTGCCATCTACTCTATAAAGATTAAATCACGTGCTGCTTCGGCTGCTGATTTTCAATACCACCTTCAAGGGGTTCAGGTTGGAGAGCAGAATCAAGGCACTCTGTGCTGGGTAGGGGGACAGCTGGCAGAACAGGTTTTCAGAAATTAGTAATTAGATATTTTCGGGAAACAATTTTAGGAGCCCAATTCCTTTATCTCCTTCTATCTAGTTCAGTTCAGTCACTCAGTTGTGTCCGACTCTTTGCAACCCCATGGACAGCAGCACACCAGACTTCCCTGTCCTTCACCAACTTCCAGAGCTTGCTCAAACCCATGTTCATTGAGTCAGTGATGCCATCCAAGCATCTCATCCTCTGTCATCCCCTTCTCCTCCCGCCTTCAATCTTTCCCAGCACCAGGGTCTTTTCCAGTGAGTTGGCTCTTCACATCAGGTGGCCAAAGTATTGGAGCTTCAGTTTCATCATCAGCCCTTCCGATGAATATTCAGGATTGATTTCTTTTGGGGTTGATTGGTAGAAAAGCACTAAAATCATTCATGGTGACTACTGCCCCATGTGAGTAGCAGAAACCTTCTGCAAAAGATATGTGCCTGACTGCATGTCCTCCTCATGCACCAAAAGCACCTGTATACTCATCTCCCCCCTGCCTCTTGGAGCACTTTCTCAGAGCTATCTGAAATGCTGTTTCCTGATCAACAGTCCTCATTTTGCCCCTAATAAAACTTAACTTACAACTCCCATGTTGGGCATTTCTTTTAAGTTGACAAAATTCCAGTTGCTGTCTCACCAATCCTCTACACGTCCCTTCCCTATGCCACCTCCTTACTTGCTGTAAACAGCATTGATCATTTTCTAGCCCATCTCAGTTCTAACACGCATGATTAACTTTGCCATTACCCTCAGGTCTTTTAGGACGTTAGTATTTGATTGACTTCACTCATCCTTCGACAGTTCATGTTTTGAATTATTTTTCAGTTCTCAGCTATATTAGATGGTAGCTTGCTAAGTTGAATTTCATGTACTCCGTGGTTTTTCTCCTCAATTTACTCCTCTGTCATTGTTTCAACTCCCAGTTTAAAATCACATTTCATTACTGTGGTATTTTCGCATTCGTCTAGGTTGTCAACAAAGATGTTAGAGCAGCAGACCTTCAAAGTGACCGCTTGGTTCCTGTTTGTATATTCATTCAGGAAACCCACCCAGGAGGAGCTTAGAGTGAATACAAACTGTGAAATCTTATTGCAAGAAGCTTCTTAACTTGCTATCAAGGGTCAAAATAATTCCATATGTAGTAATCAAATGGAAAATGGCTTGGACTAGAACAAGGAGTAAGAAGTAGAAAACTTAAAGAAGAGGATGAAATAATTTTAGTTCTAGTTGCTAGAGATGACATAGGAGAAATCTATAGTATCTAGAATAATACAGTCACACCGGAGGTTAAATCCTCAACATATGAGTTTGGAGGACATAATTCAAGCTATAACACCTCCAAACCTGAGATCTAGTCTGCTATAAACGTGCTCCTATTTACCTCTCTCTAATGCAGGGGATCGCAAAAGTCGGACACGACTTAGTGACTAAACCATCACCATCACCAATGCTATAGTCACAACCCCATTTAAAGGGCTAAGAGGTAGAGACTCCATGTGCTGAACACTCTCTATCACCTCTTTGCAAAAACACCGGATTTCAGAAGACAATGAGGTATTTCTTAGCCTCAGGAGCCTAGGCAGACACCCCTACCTGAGCCTGTGCTGCCCGACTGTTTACTCAAGAAAGCACAGTCTGAAGTAGAGCCAAGCAGATCCCTTAGGCACAGGGATGAGTTGCGTAGTGTTCCCTAAAATTCTTGTCCACCCAGAGGAAACTGTTCTTGCAGGTACAGCCAAGTTAAGATGAGGGCGTTCTGGATTAGGGTGGGCCCTAAGTCCCATAACTGATGCCATCACAAAGAGAGGGAGACGCAGACACACAGAGAGTGAAGACAAGCTTGTGAAGGTGGAGGGAGAAAGTAAAGTGATGCTGCTGCAAGCCAAGGAATGCCAAGGATTACTTGCAGCCCTCTGCAGAAAAGTTGATGATTTCTTTTTGCCCTCCTCATGTTCCTATCCAATTTGCAAGGAACTCTCATCAAGTGTCCTTCTAAGATGTGACCTAGACCCAGGCATTTCTTGCTGTTTCTATTCCTGTTGACCTCATCTAAGCCATTATCAGCTTTCATTTAAGCTGTTGTGATGGTTTCTTAATTTATATCTCTGCTTTCACTTGATAACGTATGATTCATCCTCTGCACAGTGGCCTGTGGGATTTTTAAAAATTTAAAGCTGATCTCATCATTTATCTTCTTAAGACCCTACATAGGGTTCCTATTGTAATAGGACAAAATCCAATCTCTTTTCCTGCTCAGGAAGCCCACTTTCTACACTTCCACTGTCACTTCATGCGCTATCTGCTCATCCCTGACATTCCAGTCACATCTGCCTCCTTCCACACTAAAATACCTATTTCCTCTGCTGGAAATGTTCTTTCTCCCAAGTCTTCACTTGCCTGCTTTCTACTGCCATGCATACTTGCTTAATTTAAATATCACATTTTTGGAGAAATCTCCTCTGGTCACACAATTTTATGGCAGAAAGTGAGGAGGAACTCAAAAGCCTCTTGATGAAAGTGAAAGTGGAGAGTGAAAAAGTTGGCTTAAAGCTCAACATTCAGAAAACGAAGATCATGGCATCCGGTCCCACCACTTCATGGGAAATAGATGGGGAAACAGTGGAAACAGTGGCAGACTTTATTTTTCTGGGCTCCAAAATCACTACAGATGGTGACTGCAGCCATGAAATTAAAAGACTCTTGCTCCTTGGAAGGAAAGTTATGACCAACCTAGATAGCATGTTCAAAACCAGAGACATTACTTTGCCAACAAAGGTTCGTCTAGTCAAGGCTATGGTTTTTCCTGTGATCATGTATGGATGTGAGAGTTGGACTGTGAAGAAGGCTGAGCGCTGAAGAATTGATGCTTTTGAACTGTGGTGTTGGAGAAGACTCTTGAGAGGCCCTTGGACTGCAAGGAGATCCAACCAGTCCATTCTGAAGGAGATCAGCCCTGGGATTTCTTTGGAAGGAATGATGCTAAAGCTGAAACTCCAGTACTCTGGCCACCTCATGTGAAGAGTTGACTCATTGGAAAAGACTCTGATGCTGGGAGGGACTGGGGGCAGGAGGAGAAGGGGATGACAGAGGATGAGATGGCTGGATGGCATCACTGACTCGATGGACGTGAGTCTGAGTAAACTCTGGGAGTTGGTGATGGACAGGGAGGCCTGGTGTGCTGCGATACATGGGGTCGCGAGGAGTCAGACACGACTGAGCAACTGATCTGATCTGATCTGATATATATACACACATATATACACATATATCACAGTTGAATATTATTCAACCATAAAAAAGAATAAAATGCTGCCATTTGCAGTAACATAGTTAGACTTTGAGATTATCATACTAAGTGAAATAAATCAGACAGAGACAAATATCATATGATATCACTTATATGTGGAATCTCAAAAAAAATATGAATAAACATTTTCAAAATAGAAATAGACTCATAGACAGAGAAAACAAACTTATGGTTACCAAAGGGAAAGAGGGGCAGGGGTAAATTAGGCATATGGGTTTAAAGGACACTGCAGTATATATAAAGTATGTAAATAATAAGTTACTTCTCTGATAGCTCAGTTGGTAAAGAATCCACCTGCAATGCAAGAGACCCTGATTTGATTCCTGGGTCAGGAATATCTGCTAGAGAAGGGATACGCTACCCACTCCAGTATTCTGAGAATTCCATGGACTGTATAATCCATGGGATGGCAAAGAGTCGGACATGACTCAGCGACTTTCACTTTCACTTTCAAACAATAAGGATTTACTGCATAGCACAGGGAACCATATTCAATATCTTGTACTAAACCATAATGGAAAAGAATCTGAAAAAGATTATATATCAGATCAGATCAGATCATTTGCTCAGTCATGTCCGACTCTTTGCGATCCCATGAATTCCAGCACGCCAGGCCTCCCTGTCCATAACCAACTCCCGGAGTTCACTGAGACTCATGTCCATCGAGTCAGTGATGCCATCCAGCCATCTCATCCTCTGTCGTCCCCTTCTCCTCCTGCCCCCAATCCCTCCCAATATATATAAAACTGAATCACCTTGATGTACATCTGAAACTATTACAATACTGTAAATCAATTATAATTCAATTGAAAAAAAGTAGCCACCATCTTGACCCATCACATAAGGTCTCTAAAGAGCACTTTGTCACTGTCTGACATCTTTTTTATGTATTTGTTTTCTTGTTTTCCTGCTTTACCTGTAATGTAAGATCCACGTGAACAGGTAAGATTTCTGTTCATACAAACAATATGAACACGGAGTGACACAGAGTAGCTTTTAAGTAAATATTTCTTGCATGAGTGAATGAATGTAGGGTGAAGAAATTGTCATGACTGTATTCATGGAGGTTGCCAAGATCATTCAAACTTCCATTCACATCTGCGTGATTACAGAAAGCATGGGCATGTAGGCTAGTAACACATAAGAAAACTGCAGTAAGATGGTAATGACTAACTTCTTTCTTTCATTGAGACGATCTCCTATAGCCAGCCCTCAGCTTTGCCAGCAACCATTAAATTATCCAGTTTTGCAGCTTATTCTTTCATCACCCTGAATGTTTCATGTATTCAACCCTAATAAGTTATCAGCCTTGCCAAGTTATACAGTTTTGCCTGCCTCAAGGGCTAAAAGATAATTAAAAATATGTAAAATACACAAGTGATATTATGTGATAGATTCCACAGGACTGGGAAACACTTTCCTTGACTGCTCAGTGATGCCTGAATTTCCTTTACCCGTAAAAGCTTTGCATTTGAAATCAGAGATAAACTTTCCAGATAAAAGACCCAGGAGGAGGCTCTGTGGGCAAGCACTTCTGTGGTATCTGAAGAGGGGGATGGGGGAAACCACTTTTCAGGGCAAAAGTTGAAGGAGATCAGTTTCTGCCTCTGGCTTTCTTTGCAGTTCTGGTAAAAAGGTGTAAATGTGGGTCACCAGAGCTCTATAATTCTGAATTGTTGGCAAATAAACATAAAATACTCTGTTAAGCATCCTAACTCGCTGTGAGTCCCTTCCTTTCCTTGTTTTGGTCAAATTTCCTCCTTCCTTTGCCTAGATAGAATCTGTTTATCATTTTCTCCAGATCTTGATATTCCCTGTAGCTATATAAATTTTATTTGGCTGTTTCTTATGTATGAAAAATATATTCTCTTAGGCTTTTTCTCAGCAAAATCTTTTTGCAAATTTGTTTTCAGGATAATGTTTCACCAAATCTTTTGAATCTGATCCCCTAGTAAAATTCTCCCGCTTGGAGAAGAAGATATGGGAGACAGCTCAGGAAAGAAGAGAAATGAGACCCAATGTCAGTAATAGCTCATCCGCGAAGCCTGCCTTCCTCCCTAGACATGTTTCTGACTTGCTTATTTGGTTGATTTTCTGTTTTGTCCTTCAACCAAAATCCCAGTGGACAAAGGTTGTCCCTTCTTTTGTGTTCTCAAAAGCACCCTATAAATAACAACTATACCTGTTTTGTAGCCATTTTCTAATGTTATCTCAATTGCTTACCTTACACAAATATTTTTGTAATGATAAATATCCACAATGTCCTGTTCGACATCTATTTTCAATGAGGGACACGGACATGATGTTAATTCAAGTGTTCAGAACACAGAGCACAAAACCCAAGATATGGATCTAAATGTAGGAGTTGTGTGTCCTTATTCTGCCTCAAAATTGAAATTCAGACCATATTTTATCTGAGAAGCTCTATTTTATAGTAAGCAAAGGAAAAAGGCAAGGTGAGAGTTGTGTTGGGACTCAAAAATAAATACAGATGTTCATAGAATTGAATAAGATAAGGGATATGGATTCACTTTGTAAACTATATTCATATACAAATATACAGTAATAATATATTACTGACAGCTGACTTTTTTCACTTTCAGTCTAAATGATTGTTATAATCTTTTAGAGAAAAATTATTTTAATTTCCCACCAAGTAAAAGATGTGGGAAGGAAGTAAAAGTAAAAATAAGCAAACTTAGGATTCTCCTTCTATGATTGCTATCGGGGGTTGTTGTAATTTGCTAAAGAAAACAGGTGGAGAATTTACTCACTTATTTTCATAATATGTTTGAGTATTATTTTATTATCTTTATTTCCTCGTTATAAATAAATTAGTCAAGATTGAATATATCCAGCCTATGTCCTATTCTCAGAAAGTATTTATTCCTTAATATGTCATTAATAAGCAAAGTTATTAAATAAAATGTATTATTCAATTTGAATTATTTATTATTAAAGTTTACTGAATATTGGAACAGTTTAAAATTTCTGTTTTCTTTACCTTGTTAAATCTTAATGACATCTCTGAGAAGAAAGAAAAGTACAAGTGTTATTTGTATCTACTTCGTTATTGTTGTTCAGTCACTAAGTCACACCCGACTCTTGGCAACCCCACGGACTGTAGCATGCCAGGCTTCCCTATCCTTCACTATCTCCCGGAACTTGCTCAAACTCATGTCCATTAAGTCAGTGATGCCATCCAACCGTCCCATCCTCTGTTGCCCCTTTCTCCACTAGCCCTCAATCTTTTCCAGCATCAAGGTCTTTTCCAATGAGTCAGCTCTTTGCTTCAGGTGGCCCAAGTATTGGAGCTTCAGCTTCAGCATCAGTCCTTTCAATGAATATTCAAGGTTGATTTCCTTTAGGATTGATGGGTTTGATCTCTTGGCAGCCCTATATCTACTTTAGAGATGGGCAAAACTGAGGGCCAGGGAAATTTACAACTAGGATTATCATCAGTGGTGTACTGTTAGATGTTTAAACAGCAGCTTTCCTGGGGCGAGGGGAGGGAACCCCAAGTCCCTGAACTGTAGCATTTGTCAATTCTTGTGGTGTAAATACTCCCACCATGGCTGACCCAAGCTACCCAAAGGAAGTCACTGACATGAAGTTGGGAAGAAATGGACATGGCTGTTTGTTTCAACAGCAGCTCTGTACCCTACTGCTTCATGGCACCTGACTACAGCATCTTTAATAAGAGTGCTTTTCACTCTTTTAGGTTATTTTGAGTGAAATTAAAATAACCGAGAGCCAGTCAAAGCCAAAAGACCAAAAAACAACAAAAATGGGGAGAACTCACAGGATGCAGGTGGTGTATGGGGATGTCTCATGGAACACAAACAAGAGCTGACCACTGGACCTCTCGATGTGTGAGGATGATAGTGGCTCTGAGTGCCTCTGCAGTGGACTGTGAGGGTCTTCAGTGCTGCCATTTTTTTTGCTTTGGTTACTGATAACTCCTAATTCTCTCATCTGAGATCAAAGTCCAAACTTCAAGGGGAGATGATCTGATTGGTCCAGCTTGAGTCCATTGTCCAGAGCCAGGGGACTCCATGGCTAGGATGTGGCTGCTGGGGCCTCATTGTCATGACAGATGCAGTTTCTAGAGAAGCAGGAATAAGTGTGTCCTTGAAGCTCCTCTTCAGTGGGGAATCAGGTATCTAATGTGTTATTGCCGGATCCTCCAGCAGCCACGCAATTGTCTTTTTTCAGACAACACTGTGTCAATGTGTCCTCCGTATTTGAAGTCACGCTTCTTGGGAAACTGCCTTGTTAGCCTAAACTGTGAATATAATCACCGCTAGCAACCCCTGTGTACAATCATCGGGGAAGAGGAGAAAAGAGAAAGAGAACTTCTATTTAAAAAGAGGGAAGGAAATAAAAAAGACAGACATTCAGTTAAACATGCAGATTTGATTACCTATTGTGCAAACAGTTCTGCCCTTGCAAAACCTCACTAAGAGGATGATGAGAGAGGCAAAAGCTCATAGGAGGAAAAGAATAGAAGTAAAGAGCATAGCAACATAATTTTGGAAGCTAGAAAGGAAAACAAGCAAGTGGTAACTGAATTAGCAATGTAGAGGAAATTGAAATATAAATTGGAGAGGGAAAGCCAGGTCAAGTTTTATCTCAGAAGTCCAGAAATGGACATTTTTGGAAATAGAAAATACTTCTGAAAATGGGCTTTTCAGGATGGGGCTGAAGACAGATTGTCTACAAATGTTTATAAGCAGTTACCCCCTCCCCCCACCTCCAGATCCCCTTCTTTCTTCCATTTCAATTCTGATTCCAGCTCTTTTTACCTGGCAGAAGACTTGAGAATTATTCTATGAAAAATCTGAAACAGGAAATCCAAATTCCTAGCTGAGGATGCAGACACTGAAAACAAGGGCATTAAATGAAATCCTAGACTCTTTCCATGAACGATTAGACCTCCTGACTCCCTTTCAATACTGGGCTCTAGAATTCTTGCAGCTAGATGGGTCAGTCTGAGGAAGAAAGAAACAGCCCTTTGCAACTGAGAATCAGCTAGCTGAAGGGATGGTGAGAAGCCGGGGCAGGTTGCACAGTGTGTGGTCAGAGCGGTCACACGGGACCCAACACACAGATAGACCCCTTGCTTGGGGGGTTTCCTGCTCTGCCATTGCTGTATTGAAATTCTTAATTAATTTGAACTCATGCTCTGTAAGTGAAGCCTATGGTACAAGGACATATGCGCCATGGGCTTGGAAGCTGGTATGGACTTGATCTCAGATGGCCTCGGCCTGCAGCAACTTGGAGCGGAGCCTGGGTTCCCAACCAGAGGCTGGGCTGGGTCACAGCGGTGAAAGCACCAGATCCTTGCCACTAAACCAGTGATCAGTGACAAGGGCCCTGGCCCTTCAGCTTTGCAGAAGAGAATGCCCCAAAACACCACCCAGTATTTATTAGGAGGAAAAAGAATACTTTATGTGTGGACAGTATGTGTGAGCTGCTCCCACATGGCAGTTTAAGTCACTTAGATGGGGCATTTCTTCTGGGTTTCCTCTGGCCAATCATTATGATTTGCCTGGTTCACAGTCCCTATTTGGCGTATCTCAGGATCCTCCTATGTGTGCACATGCATCTCTTAGCCAAGATGAGTCCTACCAAAAAGGTGTCTGGGTAGGACATCCCTTGACCTGACTCCCCTTTGGCCTTCAAGGAACCTTTTCTGCATATGTAGGGTCAGGGAGGTCTCCTGACTTTGGGAACAAGAAATATGTGGTCTGTGCAGGGTCCAGCCTCCTCCTCTAATTGCCCTGCTTTCTTGTCTTGGAATTTTGGTCAATAGAGAATGAATCTCCAATTGCTTTACCCTGGGGATACTCATCTGCCTCCTGCCTCAGATCCACCTTCTGACAGGTTTCCCACCTGCCTCCCCAGAACAAGTTGCTCTGAGCTTCCGTGTCTGGCTCAGCCTGCCTTTCCATGTCTCTACCCTGTGTGTACTGCTGACCTCTGCCTGGGACTGAACTCCATGGATGAGCTGGGGGAGGCTGCCCTCCAGGCCAGCAGAGGCCTGGGCACAGGAAGGTGAGGGTCAATTTCAGGCAAGTTCCCCTGGCAGGCAGTGCCAAGGAGACTTTGATGGGTGGCTTTGAAGAATCCCTTATTCCCGATTCAGGTGCAACCAGCATAGATGTGCAGTCATTTGGAGGGACTGGAAGGGCAGAGAGTGAGGGCACGACTCTGTAGGCCATGCCTTATTTTCTTATTTAGCGATTTAAGAAAATTCAGTGTCCTAAGGATAGAACTATAGATAATGTCATCAGGACTTTCCTCTACGTGCATTAAAATATGGAAGAAATAGACAAAGCCAATTTGTTTTTATGTCGGTGACCACAGTAAAAGTTCAGAACTGCAGAACAGAAATCAGACTTGCAGGATCAGATATGGAAAACTATGGGGAGAGATGGTATGGGGACAGACACGATCTTAGATTCAGTTGAGTTTGTAATAAGCTATTGAGAACAGTTAAGAAAGCATTTAAGATAGACACTGAATATGTGCAGTGAACTTCTATAAGTTAACTTGGAGAGAGAGAGAGAGAGAGACAAGATGGCAGAAGGTTTGCCCTCTAGTTCACCAAAGAGCATGGACTCTTTAGTGAAAATGAAATGGGAGATGACTCTGATCTTGATTCCCAGAGCTTCTGGTAGTGTGATCATGTCACGCTACTGAAGATAGTTCTTGTTTAGATATATGCTAGGCACACTGAATGACCCTTAAATGCAAGCCAGCGATTTCATTGGGTGAGGAAGTGATGAAGCAGCTCTCCATTGGTGATATGAGATTGGGCAGCATTGGACTGGGAGAGAAAGAAGGTCTGCCTTTGTGTGGCAGGTGGGTCATTTTTTACACATGATTTTTGACAAACAGGATGATTTTAGAACCTAATTCGATGCAACTCTACTGTGATTAAAATGTATAGTCTCAGAATAATCAATGTTAGCACTTATATTCATAAAAGCAAACATGTTTTCACGTACATTGGAAAGTAAAAGATTAAACATATTTGGATAAAATTAACCAATATCTGAAGCAATCTATCTTCAAAATCATATGAACACCCTCTTTTCTTCCCAAATCTTGATCTAGCTGCAAGGGTATTTATCAAATACTAGGGAAATTAAGTTACAGCTACTATAAAATAAATGTGGATACATCTCATTGCAGCAGGTCAGGAGAAATGTTTTAAAAAGTCTCACAAGAAGAGATTTAGAATCAGAATTTTTCGGGGCTCGGTAAACACTGTCCAGGAGGTAGACCAGGAAATTTGCTACTTCTTATCACCCAACAGATAAATAATGCTTGGGCTTGGTGAGCTCACAATGGTAACAAAGGGGGTTGAACTGCTCTGCAGGCTATATCATCTAGGCTGTGGTAGATTGGACACTCTGGCTATAGAAATTATCCACCTAGGAGGTCCTGATTGAAGATAGCGGGAAACTTAGTACAAAATCCTAACAGAAAGCATGCAAACTATTAAGCAGAGACTAGATGCCAAAGGTTCCACAGCAATTTGTTGTTCGAAGGGATGTATTCCATACAATTATGAGTCGCAACTAACCATCTGTTTCCATAACCTGGCACCATGTTGGTCAGCATTGGAAAAATGAGCATCTTGTTGTTTTTGATGAGCTCCGTTTAGGTTTCTCTGAACATATGAAACACTGATGGTAATTTAATTCAGCATTTATTGTATGTCTAGGATGTGAACAGCATGGTAAAAGACAGTGGGAGAATTTCTAGAAAAAAAGCTCCAATTCTCCAAAGTGTTTGTGGGCTAGAAAGATTGAAGGCAGAAGGAGAAGGAGACAACAGAGGATGAGATGGTTGGATGGCATCACCAACTCAGTGGACATGAGTTTGAGCAAGTTCTGGATGATGGTGAAGGACAGTGAAGCCTGGCGTGCTGTATGTAGTCCATAGGGTTGCTAAGAGTTGCACACAACTGAGCACTGAACGATAACAACAACAACAGCAAAGGAGACAAAGAATGGATGCAGACTGCAGTCATAGAAAGTGCAGTGGGTTATTTACTTAAGACATTTATTGAATGTGTACTGAATGCCGGTACTGTGCTTAAAGCTGCAGATACAGTATCTGCCTGCCAAGTAGGAGACGTGCATTCGATCCCTGTGTTGGGGAGATTCCCCTAGAGGAGGAAATGGTAAACCACGGGAGTATTCTTGCCTGGAAAATCCCATGGACAGAGGAGCCTGGTGGGCTACAGTCCATAGGGCTGCAAAGCATTGGACACGACTGAAGTGAGTAAACAGCAACACAGACACAAGAGACAGAGTCCCTGCTGTGGGACTGTGGGAAGAGACGGCATACTGACAGTTACATATGCTGTTCTAAGTGCATCACGGGGAATCCACGGCGCCACCCGAAAGATGATCTGTCCTCCCTTGTGAGGATCAGGAAAGTCTACCCAAAGAGTTGACAACTGATTGGAGCCTTTGAAGACTAAGCATTTACTCACTTTCTCATTGGACACCTATGGCTTGAGGTCTACTCTCTTCTGGGCATATGGGATCTAGTGCAACAAGACAGCTGAGGGCCCTGGCTTCACCGAGTGTATTTTCCAGGGCAGGGTGGGAGAGGTGTAGAGAGAATAAGTGAGTAGATAAACAAGATAATGTCAGCTGCTAAAACTACTTTGAAATGTTAAGTTCTATGGGGACAAAACTGAGAAAGTATTTTAATACTGAATCATCTTAATAGCTGAAAAACTGCTGCTGCTGCTGCTGCTGCTAAGTCGCATCAGTCATGTCCGACTCTGTGCAACCCTATAAATCCTGAGAGTTTCATTGCTATGCTGACTTATAAACACATCTTCTCCATACAGTAAAGATCTATTAATTGTTGGCTTGTCTAATTCATTGAATTAGATTAACCAATGAAGAAAGGGGTGAGATGGCGGAAGGATATACCAGAAATATGAAGAAAAAAATAATAGAGCAAAAAGTCACATTAGCAAGTCTTAGACGTGCCAGAGTATGATGCATTCTGGGGAAATGCAGACAGCCTTAGTGTGACCAGCATATGTGACCAGCATACAGGGTATGATGCAGCAAGTGGTGGAGTTGGAAAGGTGAAGAGGGACCAGATCATGAAGGCCCACCTGCCAGACTGAGGACTTGGACTGCTTTCTCCAGAAAGATTTTCTAATCATGTCACCAAGATCACCAAATGTTTATTTTAGAAAGATAAATGTTTCAGTGGAGTGGAGAACATTTGGAGGTAGGACAAAGGTGGAGATGGGGGTTCATTAAAAAGGCTGCTGCAATAATCCAGGGGAGAGATGATGAGGGTCTGAGCTAAGGCTGAGTCAGTGTAGATGGACCTGAACTAAATGAAGGGAGGCAGAATCCTTAGGATCTGGTAATTGATAGGATATGGAGGTTCTGTCAGATACTTTCATGAGAATAGTGCTAGTCCCCAGGGTGGAGATCTTTTGTTGTTGTTATTGTTGTTTAGTCACTCAGTCCTGTCCAGCTCTTTGTGACCCCATGGACTGTAGCCTGCTAGGCAACTCTGTCCAGGCAAGATTACTGGAGTGGGTTGCCATTTCCTTCTCCAGGGGATCTTCCAAACCCAGGAATAGAATCCAAGACTCCTGCATTGCAGGTGGATTCTTTACCACTAGGGCTTCCCTTGTGGCTCAGCTGGTAAAGAATATGCCTGTAATGTGGGAGACCTGGGTTCAATCTCTGGGTTGGGAAGATCCCCTGGAGAAAGGAAAGGCTACCCACTCCAGTATTCTGACCTGGAGAATTCCATGGACTATATAAAGTCCATGGGGTTGCAAAGAGTTGGACATGACTGAATGCCTTTCACTTCTTTATCACTGAGCCTCCTGGGAAGCCTGGAGATCTTAGGAGGGACATTTGAACAGGCAGATCATGAGTTTGATCTTGAACTTGGAGCCTTTGAGATATCTCAGGGACAAGTAAGTATGTTTCTGTAACAGACTACTGAACCTAGGAGTTTAGAGTGCAGAAGCATGATTGGGACTGGGAAGCATTGAATTGGGAGCTGTTTGGGTTATTGAAGCTATGAGAGTGAGAACACTGAGGTGACCCCATGAGGAGTGAAGCAAGAATATTCTCTTCTCTTGTGAGAAAAGGTTTACACATGTGCAGAGAGAGAAAAGAGACCACCTTCTCCCCACTGAGAAGTAAAACACCCAAAGACTGAGAGGGATTTGCAAAGGTGAAGAGAGAATGGTGTCCTCCTGTGAGCAGGAGGAGGTGGGCAACTGTCAATGATCACAAGAGACTGTGATATGGAGACTGAAGACTGTCTGCTGTTTGGTGACAATGAAGTGAGTGACCATCTTCCTCTAAAGAAGTTTTAATAGAATGAGTGTGGGATGGGAGATGGGGCTAAGGGCTGTGTATTGGAATGTGTGTGTGTGCTAAGTGGCTTCAGTTGTGTCCAAATGTTTGCAACCCTAGGGACTGTAGCCCATCAGGCTCCTCTGTCCATGGGATTCTCCAGGCAAGAATACTGGAGTGGGTTGCCATGCCCTGCTCCAGTGGATCATTCCCCACCCAGGGATCCAACCCAGGTCTCTTATGTCTCCTGCATTGGCAGGTGGGTACTTTACCACTAGCACCACCTGGGAGGAAGTAGGAAATTTATATATAAGATTAAAGGGTAAATGAGGGATTCAAAGTGGAGAGAGTAATTGGAAAGAACTCTTGTGATAGGACTGAAGCCAGTCGCCCTGCATTGGGAGTGCAGAGTCTTAGCCACTGGATCATCAGGGAAGTCCCAGGTTATTTTAAGCCAAAGTTGATGAGAGGGAAAGAGTGGGAGTGGAAATTTTGGAGGAAAAGGGACTCTGGCTTCCAAAGATCAGGGGTTGTGGATCCATAGCAGAGACGGCGTGACTTTCAGTTGAAGACAGCAAGTTGTTCTACAAAAATGGAATTAAAGAGATGTGATGGTTAATTTTATGTGTCAACCTGATGGGGCTCAGGGATGCCCAGAGAGCTAGTAGAGTGGGTGTGGCTATGAGAGTGTCTCAGGAAGAGCTGGGTGTTTATCAGACTGAGGACTGAAAGATGGTCCTCAGCAAGGCAGGTTGGCATCGCCTAATTGTTGAAGCTCCTACTAGAACAAAAAGACCGAAAAAAGAATCCCCTCTCTTTGAACTGAAACATCCATCTTCTTCTGCCCTCAGACATTGATTCTGCTTGTTCTCAGGCCTTCTGAGTAGGACTAGGGCTTAAACCTGCCCTGTTCTCGGAGGTTCAGATGGGGATTGAATTATATCATTGGTTTTCCTGATTCTCCAGGGCAGGTCAGGGGCTATCTCACCCTCCATTACTGTGTGAATCAATTCCAGCAATGAATCCCTATCTGTCTATCCATCACCTCTCTCCAACTGGTTCTGTTTCTCTGGGGAACCCTTAGTCAAGGTTGCTTGTATCACAGATGAGAATGTGTGGATTGGGAAGCTGCAAGCCAACAGAACTCAATGCTCATGGGTTCCATTTCTCTATGAAGTAGATGGAAAGGCCAGATGCTGAGTAAGGATGATAATATGCAACGTTAAGCTTAAGAGAGGAGGAGAAAAAAGTGAAAGTCAAAAGAAGGGGTGAAAGTAATTGTCTAATGGACAGGATAAAGTTTTGTGAAGAAGGTAGTATTGGATTTGGCCCTAATGTGGACAAGATTTAGGAAGATGGAGAAGGAGAAGTAAGTTCCAGGGAGAAGACTGCCATGAATGAAAGCCAAAAAAACAAACAAACAAAAAACCCTAGAAGATTGAAGGTCATGTCAAGGTCACCAACTCACAAAAGTGAGAATGTTGGTGAGATAAGAGGTTACACAAAAGGAATTACACACACACAATGACTGAATGCTATCATATTTGTCTAGTGTCTCTGAGATCCAGCATGACTCTTGGTACCAACATGGGCCCTCAATGGATTTGTGTTACATGAGCAAGACCAACTTCATTTGCTCCACAGAAAATTATGAAAATGAAAATAAACATCCAAAGACAAGCCTAAATACTAATTTCCTTAAAAAAAAAACAACAGCAAAACATCATTACTTCTCATTTTTATCTACCTAGGTGCTTCATATCATACTCTTAAGTGCTCAGTCACGTTGACTGTTTGCAACCCCAAGGACTGTAGCCCACCAGGTTCCTCTTGCCTGGGATTTTCCAGGCAAGAATACTGGAGAGGGTTGCCATTTTCTTCTCCAGAGGGTCTTCCCTCACCCAGGGATCAAATTCTGATCTCCTGCACTGCAGGCAGATTATTTACTGTCTGAGCTACCAGGGAAGCCCGTGGGTGCTCCATAACATATTAGCACTACATAACAAACTATCCTGCAACTTAGTGGATTAAAAAAAGGAGTCTTTTTTAAAATTTAATGTCACAGACTCTGTAGGCAAGGAATTCAGGCAGTGCTCGGCTGGGTCCTTCTTCTGCTCCTAGTGATGTTGACTGAGATGCTCGGTGGTACTCAGCCGGCAGCTGGAGCACTCTGAGGGTCTAGAATGGCTCCACTCACAAACCTAGCACCTTGGTGATGGTGGCTGGCACAGCTGAGCTCCCGCTGGGACTGTGTACTGGAGCACCTACACGTGATGTCTCCAGCACGGTGGTCTGGAGTAGTCGAGCTTCTTCAGTGTCGGCTAGCTTCCCGTAGAACAGAGTTTCTCAGCAGGAGGTGAGCTTGCCTTCCAAGGGGAGAGTTGACAGTGTGTTCTGGAGCTGATAGTGGTTGTCACAAGTGGGGAGACGGTACTGCTGTCATCTAATGGGTGAGACCGGGAAGGTGCTGAGCATCCTCAGTGCGCAGGACAGCTCTCACCCACTCCTCCCAACAAATAACTATTCAGCCCAGGATGCCAACAGTGCTGATGTTGAGAAATTTTCCAGTAGACCCAGGGAAGCAAGAGATATAGACAGCAGCTTCAAGGCCTTTCTTAAGTCCAGCACAGTCACTTCTCTCCATCGCATTTGCGACAAGAGACTGAAAAAGCCCAGTCTAGATGCAAAAGGGAAGGGAACAGACTCTGCTCAATGATAGGGGGCTGGCAAAGTCACATAGTGTTAGAGCATGTGGATGGCACAGCTTTGAAAAATATAATTTATTGCAACAGAAATGGAAGCATAAACAGATATCTGGGGTTGGGTGTACAGCAGAGGGGGTGTTTAGCAGTTCATGCTTTTAAAGGTCAGAGTCCTGAATATACATCAGATCAGATGGGGGAAAGGAATGGACTCAGTGAACATACTTCAGGGGAAAAGCTTCCTCCCAACAGGAAGCCTGAGAAGGTCACTTCTTCCATCTCTGTTCCAACTGACAAGCAACCAATCAGTGAAATGTGGACCCGTCAGAAAGAGTTAGATTTTGCTCCTGCTGATTCCTTGGAACACCAAGGCCAAGAGTCTTTATTGATGCTAAGAGCACTGAGCTGGGGCCACCAATGTCCTCATTAGAGATACTCACTCCCTGAGCTCTTGGTGCCCATGGAGGTTATGGAGAACAGTTTGTTTGCTTGTATTGAATCTTGTATTGTCCTTCCCTTAGGAGGACTCCTGTGAGGCCTTTTGTGCTGGGCTGAGACCAATCTGAGAGAAAGACTCAGTGCTGTGCTCAGAACCAGCCCTTCTACCTGGGCCTTTTGTCCTTTCACCAAATCTCTGAGCCTTCAGTCTGCCCTCCATCAGTATAAGTTCTTTTCCAAGAGTTTCCATGATCCCTTAAGGTCACCAACTAGCCATGTTGGATTTGTAGTTGTATTTCACTTTATTTTTTAAAATGTATTTATAGTGTATTTTAAAAAATATTTGAACAAGTTGTCAACATCCAAAAACTAGGAAATTTTACATTAAAAAAAAAATAACCCTTCTGCTTGTTTTGAATCCCTAGAAGATCTGGAAATATTGAAGCCACAATCTTGATGCAACAACTCTCTAGATGTGGGTAGCATCTACTTTGTGGTAAAAAAAAAGCCTGTGAAATATTTCAAGGTAATTTTCCCATTTTGGGGATTCCCAGTGCCTGGTAGCGTGTCTAACTCCCTGAGAATCCCTTAATAATGCTGATATTAAGAATAATGATAATAATAACTTCTTAAAGTTATTTAAGGCAGGATTTTCCAATGGGCAAGAAAATTTATATACATATACACATACACATATATACATATACAAGCAAAATGTAAGGAGGACCTCATGGTAGCCAGTGTTCCAGACCTGCATACAAATGCCTGAATCTGAGATCCTTGGTACATGACATACAAGCAATATAAAATATATATATATATATATTTTTTTTTTTGGTGGGGAGGCAAAAATGGTTGCAATAATTTCCCTCTCTTAGTCTATGCCCTTGTTTAGTCACTCTCCATAATAACCATGGCCTTGGTCTAGTTATCTCTTTGGCTAATAGAGCAAGAACAAATATGACACACAAAAATTCCTTGTGTATTAGGTCTTGCCTTCCCTTGCTGGGCTTAGAATTCTGAAAGCATCACAGGAATAAGCCAGAGTTAGTCTTCTGGAGGGACCACGTGGTGGAGAAGTGACATGTCCTGGCAACCCAAGCCAACTGTGAGCATACAGGCAATTTCCATCTAACTACAAATATATACCTGAACCAGCTGATAATTCCTGGTGCACATAAGTCTTCCCAGCTGAGCTCTGCCCTAACAGCTGACGCACAGAATCATGAACCAATAAGTGGGTGTCATTTTAAGTTACTAAATTTGGGGATTGTTCACTAATGGAAGACAGACACCCATCACTATCTAAAATCAGTACCCTTGTGTATTTGTTGCTCTTCCTTCTAGGATCTAAGCCTTGTAATACAAGCCAACAAATTAGTTTTGTTTACACTGTGGTCATTGAGCCTAGAGTCTGAAAGCCACCCACAGAAGTGTGAAAGTCACTCAGTCATGTCCGACACTTTGTGACCCCATGGACTATACAGTCCATGGAATTCTCCAGGCCAGAATACTGGAGTGTGAGAGAGTCATTTCCTAGGCAGGTCGATAAGGAATCTAGGGGTCCCCAAGGAGAGAGGGGTCTGGAATTCTCAAGGAGGAAGAAAGGACAAACTTTTTCCTTCTCTACATTCCTTAGGATTATATAACAATAATGTATCCTGCCTGAGGATAGTCTGTGGATTAAGGACAGTCTCTGGATTAAACCTTCTGGCTAATTCTGTTACCTTAAAATGTAAATGATGGGAGTAGGTCTGGTGAGGTTTTTACAACCTCCAGACATTCTTTGGATTGGAGAGTATATAACTTCATTGCTAACGCTAGCAAGGGGGTTCTCTTTCTGCCCCCTTCTGATGCCTATGTCAGGAGCATTCTCTATCTCCTTTATACTTTAATAAAACTTTATTACACAAAAGCTCTGAGCGATCAAGCCTCATCTCTGGCCCTGGATTGAATTCTCCTCCAGGGGCCAAGAATCCCGGTGTCTTCGTGTGATGCAACAACAACCTTTCAAGTGGATAGTCTTTCTCTTCTCCAGAGGATTTTCCCAACCCAGGGATCAAACTGGGATCTCCTGCATTGCAGGTGGATTATTTACCAGCTGAGTCACATGGGAAGCCCAAGAATACTGGAGCGGGTAGCCTATCCCTTTCTCCAGGGCATCTTCCTAACCTAGGAATCGAACTGGGATCTCCTGCACTGCAGGTGGATTATTTACCAACTGAGCTATCAGGGAAGCCCAATCACAGAAACATGCAAGAAATACTTGTTGAATGAATGAACCATCTCTTATGGAGATGCTCCTCCTTTTGAGGGAAGATCAGGGAGGACAGAGAAGAGGAGGCGAAGTTAAGAGAAGTGAGGGGATTATAAACTTAGGTGACTGGAGTCAACAATGCTAGAAATTTTAAGATTGGAACAAAACCTATACAAAAATTAGAGAAACTGATTTAATAAACTCCTTTTCAATTCCCACTTCAGTGGGAATTATTGTTCATTATTGTTCAATTATTGTTCATTTATTTGAGCAAAAATATTTCTGAACTATGTGAACAAGCCAGCACCATTAAATACAAAGTGTTGTGTCTTTTTAACTCAATTGATTCTTAGCCTCTTAGAAAAATTACCTGAAGGCCTTTTAATACAACATTGCAAATGAAGCAGCCAATCTTACTCATAAAACTCCAATCTTTTTAAAATCTTGGCATAGTATTTTAAAGACTGCTATAGATTAACTGCACATTATGAACTCAGTCCAGCAGTCTTAATAAAGAGACATTTCCACTTGATGAAAAAATGCAATAAATTCAACTGGTTAAAAAGGAAGAAATGAAAAAAAATGCGAGATTAAGACCAAGTTTTTTTTTAATATATGAAATCAACACAAGTGAAATTATTTCAGAGCAAAGATCAAAGACTTGATAGTTTGCAAAGAAGCTAAAGAATCTACCATGTACACACTGGATTGGACAGGTTTTTAAAATATCATTTTCTCAAGTTCTAAATTAATGCTAGTGTCAAAAGACCAACATTTGAGTATTGGCTCTTATTCTTAAAAGCTATTTTCCTTTCTAATGAATTTACTGCCAAGATACCTCTGAAAATAATTTTGGCTTTGTTATTTTTTTTTTAAGTTGACCTCTATATGGTTTATAAAATTACTTGAGAATCATAGGATCAAATGTAAAGGTCATGATTATTCCTGCCTTAATTTTTTTAATAAAAAAAAATTGAATTAGTTGCTTTACAATGTTGTCTTAGTCTCCACTGTACAACAAAGTAAGTTAGCTGCAAGTGTACCTGTATCTCTGTCCTCTTGAGCCTCGTACCCACCCCCTATCCCACCTCTGTAGAGCATCACAGAGCACCAAGCCGAACTCCTGTGTGCTACATGACAGCTTCCCCCTGTCTGTTTTACACATGGTAGTGTGCATATGTCCAGAGAAGGCAGGGGCACCCACTCCAGTACTCCTGCCTTAAAAAATCCCATGGACAGAGGAGCCTGGTGGGCTGCAGTCCATGGGGTCACTGAGGGTCGGACACGACTGAGTGACTTCACTTTCACTTTTCACTTTCATGCATTGAAGAAGGAAATGGCAACCCACTCCAGTGTTCTTGCCTGAAGAATCCCAGGGACGGAGGAGCCTGGTGGGCTGCAGTCCACGGGGCCGCACAGAGTTGGACACGACTGAAGCGACTTAGCAGCAGCAGCAGTGTGTATATGTCAGTGCTACCCTCTGCCTCTTATTTTTACCATTAAAATACACAAGCAAAACAGTTGAAATACTTGTATATAAAAAACAACCTGGACAACCGTATTATGCACTTTCATTAAGACTTTGATTGCTGTATTTTTGAAATCATGTTTATGGTCAAATATCAAATGTTATAGAGGGCACAGAGTAAAAAGAACTCTTATCTACCACCCTTGCCCACCTGCCTCACAGTGCTTTTGCTAAGGGTCAACAATATGACTTGTTTCTTGTATCCTAATTAATCAACACACCAGCATCCAGGTGGGCATTTCCTTTTTATTTCTCGGAGGTGATAACAGATATAAAAACTCTCCAGGACACCGTTTTCTTTTCTACTATCTCCAATACATCTTAACAATTATTCTATGTTTGAATGACCAGAGTTATGTCAGTGTTTTCAGTGTTGATATTCCATCATATAATGTATGATTTATTTTATTTTATCATGCTCCTATTGGTGCAAATTTAAGTTGTTTTAATCTTTTGATGTACACGCTGGGTATCAAAGAGGCAGAAGAACCAGAGATCAAATTGCCAACATTCCTTGGATCATGGAGAAAACAGAGGAGTTCCAGAAAAATATCTATTTCTGCCTGACTACATGAAAGCCCTTGACCATGTGAATCACAACAAACTGTGGAAAGTCCTTAAGGAGATGGGAGTAACAGACCACCTTACCTGCCTTCTGAGAAACTTGTATGCAAGTCAAGAAGCAACAGTTAGAACTGAAACAACAGACTGTTTCAAAATTGGGAAAGGAGTACAACAAGGCTGTATATGATCACCTTGCTGATTTAACTTCTATGCAGAGTAAGCCAGCCTGGGTGAATCACAAGCTGGAATCAAGACTGTGTGGAGAAATATCAACAATCTCATATATGCAGATGATATCACTCTAGTGGCAGAAAGTGAAGAGGAACTAAACAGTCTCTTGATGAGGGTGAAGGAGGAGAGTGAAAAAGCTGGCTTAAAACTCAACATTCAAATAATGAAGATCATTGCATCTGGTCCCATCACTCCATAGCAAATAAAATGGAAAAAAGTGGAAATGGTGACAGGTTTTATTTTCTTGGACTCCAAAATCACTGTGAACAGTGACTATAGCCAAGATATTAAAAGATGATTGCTCCTTGGAAGGAAGCTATGACAAAGCTAGACAGCATATTAAAAAGCAGAAACATCATTTTGCCGACAAAGGTTCATATAGTCAAAGCTACATTTTTTGCAGTAACCATGAGCAGATGTGAGAGTGGACCATAAAGAAGGCTTATCATCAAATAATTGATACTTTTGAATTGTGGTACTGGAGAAGACTCTTAAGAGCCCTTTGGACTGCAAGGAGATCAAACTAGTCAATCTTAAAGGAAATCAGTGCTGAATATTTATTGAAAGGACTGTTGCTGAAGCTGAAGCTCCACCTGATGTGAAGAGCGAACTCATTGGAAAAGACTTTGATGCTGGTGAAGACTGAAGGCAAAAAGGAAAGGAGGGAACAAAGAATGAGGTGGTTAGGTAGCATCACTGACTCAGTGGACATGAATTTGAGGAAACTCTGGGAGATATTAGAGGAATGAGGAGTCTGGTGTTTTGCAGTCCATGGGCTTGTAGAGTTGGAACAAGCAGCAGTGATTGAATAACAATAATAGCAACAACAGATAAGAAATCCATATTGTATTTCATTTGAAATTCTCTTATTTTGAGGTAAATATATTTTTTTTAAGTGTAATATATTTACATTTCCTTTTCTGTGAATTATCTGTTTATGACATTTTCCGTGTCTATAAGATGATTGATTTCTTTCTTATCAGTGTAATAAACCCATAATATCTATAGTAGTCATTGTGTGTATGCTTCTGGCATTAAAAACAATCTCTACATGAATATTGCTGTATGTCTTGCAGTTTGCTATTTGTCAGCTTACATTGATCATTTTGTGGTATAATTTTTAAAAATATGTTAACCTATTTTATAAGCAACATATCCTATGTTTGAAGTTTCCTGTCTGGGAGTCAACACTATAAAGAATATACTGTATTTGTTCTGTGCCCTTAGATTTAATCTAATTTTTTTTTTTTAAAGAAGAGTTTGCTAGGGCCATACAGATCATCATGCTTTCTAGGAAAAATCTGAGAAGATTCTAACAGCAACCAGGTGGACAGTTAGTTCCCTGAAGTAGAATTTATTCTTACAAGAATAGATCTATGAAAAAATTCTGCACTTTAGATGTCAGGAACACAGCACTTAGGATATACAGGAAAAGAGTCTGCATTTTAAAATTTACTATGAAAAACAAGGGCTTCCCTGGTGGCTCAGATGGCAAAGAATCTGCCTGCAGTGCATGAGACCTGGGTTCAATCCCTGGATCAGAAAGATCCCTTGGAGAAGGAAATGGCTACCCACTCCACTATTTTTGCCTGCAGAATTTCATGCACAGAGGAGACTGGCAGACTATAGACCATAGGGTTGCAAAGAGCCAGACATGGCTGAGCAACTAACACTTTCAATTTCATGGAAAACAAAGATTAATTTGGGGAAACATTTGTTTCATGCTCCATAAAATTTAAGTGTAGATAAATTCTGGAAATAAGATATTGCTGGGATGGAAATCCTAGTCTAACATGAATAGGATTACACCTGAGAGGCAGTTGGAAACAAGAAGTAACTGATTGTGAAGGGGAGGACTGAAAACAACACAAAGATAAAATTATAGAAGTTGTCCTTTAAAGACCAATGGATACTACTAAAAAACAAATCAACAGATGAAAGACACACACATACATATATCTTAGAATAAACTGGGGAAAGGACAAAAATACAGGATGAGCCCCAGAAACAAAGAAAAAAAGGAATGAAAATGGAAGATGAAGAGCAGAGATGGAGAGCTGCTGATTTTGACAAAGATGCTAGATGGAATGGAATACCATGATAATGAAGGCATTTGAGCACTCAGCTTTCTTTGCTGAAAGCTAAAGAAAATTATTCTGGCTAATTTAACAAAAAAGAAATTTACTTAAAAATATTGCTTAGCTTACAGTATCTCCAAGATGGTTCCAGAATCAGGCTTGGAGTCTAGGTAACCAGGCAGTAGGCAGGTAATCAGGCAAAGATAGTACAGCTTGGACAGCAGAAGTATTGAATGTTGGATCTGAAACCTTTCCACCTCACTGCTGTGTTGGGCACTTGAATGCAGCTGCCCCTCCTATGCCACCCTGTTTCTTCCTGTAAGATGCCTTAATTTCAGCATCTGCAGGGTTACCTTGCAGTGAATAAGCGTAGATCATGTACCTGTAGGAGATTCCCAGGTGGCGCAGTAGTAAAGAATCTACCTGCCAATGCACAAGACGCAAGAGACTCAGGTTTGATCCCTGATCTGGGCAGATCACCTGAAAGAGGGAATGGCATCCACTCCAGTATTCTTGTCTGGGAAATCCCATGGACAGAGGAGCCTGGTGGGCTACAGTCCACGGGGTCGCACAGAGTTGGACACGACTGAGCAAGCACTCACTCACGTACCTGTATGCCATCCACCAGGAAGGTAGTGAATACGTGCCATCTGACATTTTCACTTTCTGTAGAGGTTTTTGTGTGTGTGCGAGTGCTCAGTCGCTTCAGTCAGTTTGCAGTGTTTTCCAAATACAATGACAGATTCTTCAAACATAGAAAAAGCCTTTATTAAGAGGTACAAACTTCTATGTGTAAAGTAAATAAGTTACAAGGATCTACTGTAAGGCACAGGGAACAGGGTCAATATTTTATAACTTTAAATGGCATATAATCCATAAAAATATCAAATCACTGTTGTACACCCAAAACTAATATAGTAGAGTAAATCAATCATACTTCAATAAAAAGAAAGAAAGAAAAAAACCCAGAGTGTGGGCTGGACCCAGGGATTTGCTTGTAACAAACAGAAGACAATAAAATGGATTGGATATTACTTTCCAGAGTATGCTACAGAAGAC
This sequence comes from Bos mutus, assembly GCF_027580195.1. NCBI lineage: Eukaryota > Metazoa > Chordata > Mammalia > Artiodactyla > Bovidae > Bos > Bos mutus. The sequence goes on from NC_091636.1 coordinate 56,807,018, forward strand.
TGACTTCCCTCTTGCTGAATTCTCTCTCTCTGGCTCTTCTCACTGGCTTGGTTGATGCAGCAAGGTGCCCTGTTGAGCTGCCACCCAGCAAGGAACTGAAGACCCCTCAGAGCAGCAGCAGGAAGAACTGAGGCCCTCATTTCAATATCCTTTGGGAAAATGGAATTCTACCAACACTCCCACGACTGAGCTTGCAGGCAAGTCCTTTTCCCATGGAATCTAGAGGTAAATTGGTCCTGGATGACACCTTGCTTGCAGTGTGGGACAGTCCTTAGCCAGAGGCACTCAGCTGAGTCCTACCCAGGATCCTGAACCACAGAAATGCTGAGATAATTTATGTTGTAGGTTTAACCCCCTAAGTGTCAGAGCACCAGCAATGAAAACTAACAAAAACAAAATGCAACATACTTTCTAAAGATTCTTAGCTCAAGAGTTAATCAAAACTAAAACTCTTCATTATTTATGGGAAATAGCAATGAAAAACCTTCACAAATCAAAACGAACAGGTAAATTTTCACGTCTGACCCCAATGGTATGGTTTGCGTAGACCCATGCCTCTATGCGGGCTTCTCTGGTGGCTCAGATGGTAAAGAATCTACCTGCAGTGCTGGAGACCCGGCTTCTGTTCCTGGTCAGGAAAATCCCCTGGAGAAGGGAATGGCCACCTACTCCAGTATTCTTGCCTGGAGAATCCCAAGGACAGAGGAGCCTGGAGGGCTAGAGTCCATGGGGTTGCAAAGAGTCAGACACAACTGAGGGACTAACATAAAACATCATCTGTGCCACACGCTTCTTTGAGAACCAGAAAAGATGAATAAATTGAAAAAGAGATTCTGTTTGAAGGCCTCCGAGACAGCTGAAGCAGCTTGGACTTGAGGGACCAAGTTCCCGCACAGAAAGGAGCTTATTGGGTTAGATTTGTGCCAAGGCTGGGAACCGAGGAACTAATATCACAGAGAGAAAAAGAAGTTATATCTGGAATCTCAAAAGAAATGATGCAAATGAACTTACTTACAAAAACAGAAAGAGACTCACTCACAGACTTAGAAAAGGAACTCATGGTTGCTGGAGGTCAGGGAGGGAAGGGATAGTTCAGGACTTTGGGAAGATCATGTACACACTGCTATATTTAAAGTGGATAATCAACAAAAATCTATTGTATAGCGTATGGAACTCTGCTCAGTGTTACATGGCAGCCTGGATGGGAGCCGGGTTTGGGGGAGAATGGATCCATGTATATGTATGGCTGAGTCCCTTTACTGTTCACTGAAATTATCACAACATAGTTTATCAGCTGTACCCCAATACAAAATGTTTTAAATGTTAAAAAAAATTAAATAAATAAAAAAGAAGATGGAAACTGGTATCTTCCCTTCTTCACCAAAGAATGTGCTATTCTCCTCTCCTCCCACTGCTCCCCCTGCCAAAGAGTGTCCACAGGAGCTGCAGTTCACACAGCTTCTTAGGGTGGACCCTGGGCTTGGAGTGAACACACCTACAGGCATCCATCTATAAAGCACATGCTCACAAGGACTCTCCCATCTCTCCAGCTTCACTCCCCCTGAGCCTCATTCCTGCTCCTGGGAATGGTAATTCCTAATAAAGTAATAGCTCATAAACCCTCTGCCTGAGGCTTATTCAGCGTATTGAAACTACATTCAAAAGAAATGAACAGAAACTAAAACACTTTTAAGACACCAGCGATGGCTAATGAGGAGACATAATGGTATAAGCCCCCATAAGTTGTATTAGGTTCTGTTTTCATTATCAGTTTAAAATATTTTCTAATTTCCAGTGTGGCTTCTTTTTCTGAAACATAGATTAATATATGTGAAGCACCTAAAAGGTACATAGTAAGCATATATAAGTGCTAATTTTTATTATGGAAACGCATAAAGATATGTACATGCTCCTGTATCTATGTACACACAAACATACAGTATTACAAGTAAAAGACAACTTTTACAACATATATGACAGACATAATAATAACAACAGTAGCTTTTATGGAGTGTCCTGAATAAGGTCTCTATGTGGCAACACCATGCCCTACTATCCACATTTTGAAAATGAGGAAACAGGCACAGTGATTTGTCTAGGTCATACAGCAGGTAAGCGATGGAGCCTCATTTTGAACACAGAAGGAAATGGCAACCCACTCCAGAATTCTTGCCTGGAGAGTTCCATAGACAGAGGAGCCTGGTGGGCTACAGTCCATGGGGTCTCAAAGAGTCGGATACGACTGAGTGACTAACTTTCACTTTCTTTCAATCTTAGTCCATAAAGAACTTCTGAATTCTGGTCCAGTTTACATAATGAGAGGCAGAGTTATTACTTGCCTTTCTCAAATTCTATTAAAATAAGAAATATCTAAGTAAATCCATGAGATATTGAAAAGCCAGTGGGGGTGTCAGTGGCTTCATAAAACCAAAAATTCTGTAACATACAAAGCAGTTGGTGATCAATTAATAGTAAATGCTAACAGCACTGAGAAATTACAACCCGACCACACTGTAACTTGAGTTTACAGAGCCACAAAAAAAAAAAAAAAAAAAAAAAGAGCAGAACTGGGAGAAAATATGGGTACTGCTGTTATGCCAGATATTGAAAAGGCAACAGTTGAGAAAGAATTGTTGTTCTCTCCCCTCAACCCCCCACCCCCACCCCTCCAATTCCATCCCTAGAGAGAGGCTGCTTCTGAAATCAATTCTCAGGTCACTGCCTCTGGAACTGTGAAGGAAGGGCTCTGACATGGGAGGTCTTGGGAATGAGCCCTGGACTGGAGATGATTCCAAGATGCAAGGTTCCTAATATGCCAGGTCCCTGAGGGCATGACAAGGGATGTGGGATCTCGCACCCACAAACATGGAATATAGACCATATTTTTATAATAACTTTAAATGGAGTATAATCTGAAAAATATTGAATCACTATGTTGTGTACCTGAAATTAATATTGTAAATCAATTCTACTTCAACAAAAAGAAAGAAAAAGCCTAAAGGGTAGGCTGGATTCACACTTGCTTTTAACAAACAGAATACAACCAAAGTGATGGGATATCATTTCAAAGAGTAGGTTTAAAAAGATTGACTTCCTCCTTGGCTAGATTCTCTCTCTCTGATTCTTTTAATTTTCACTGTTGATGAACCAAGCTGCCATATTGAGCTGTTCCACATGGATCCAACTTTCGATACCTACAAAGCTTGGGAGGAAGCCAAGGTCAAGGACCTATCTCAACAAGCACAGCCAGCAACTGTTGAGAATCTCAAAGTTCACAGCAGAACCATCTGGGACATTCAAGAAAAATACGGTCTCTTCTTACACACGAGGAGAGAGAAGAGGAGGAAGTTAATGAAACAGATGTGAACATAAAGGACATAATGGACCTGGTCATGTCACAAGCAAATGCTTTAAGAGCCAAGGCAGTCTGCTATCCTCCAGGATAGCAATAATGACATCATAAATGCTACTATGGAATTAACAAGGTAACCATCTGAAAATGAGGACTCAGTTATTTTGGCATTTCTAAAGAGTAATTGTAGCTTGGTTTTACATTTGAACTATTTCCATTGGTAATACCATTATGGCCTCAATTTTATACTGCTTGGTTCATGGATTCTACTTTAGTGATTTTTCTTCAGGATATAATCAGAAAATACAAAAAAATTTTTCTTCATTGATGCCAATACAAACATTATTGATAATAACCCTTGCCTCCCCTTCTCCCATAAAAAACAAAAGACAAAACCCAAAAACAAACAAACAAACAAACACAGAAAAAAGAGAAAAGAATACCCTAGGAGAAAACAAGTAAATGAGACATCCATGAAATATATGATATCACCTCTCCAATAAAAAGTATATTTTAGAAGGATATGATATAAAGGATCAAAATACTCTCTGTAGAGTAGACCCTTAGCTGAGCCATAATATTTGGAAGGACTAGAGGGCTTCCCATGTCATTCTAGTGGTCAAGAATCTGCCTGCCAATGCAAGAGACTTAAGACAGTCAGATTTGATCCCTGAGTTGGGAAGATCCCCTGGAGGAGTAAATGACAACCCATTCCAGTACTCTTGCCTGGAAAATCCCATGGACAGAGGAGCCTGGCGGGCTACAGTCCATAGGGTCACAAAGAGTTGGACACGACAGAGCGACTAACAAATAACAACAAAATACCTCTCGTGTACATTTAAGATATCCAAGAAAACTGAGTAACTTCTTGAAATGGCCCGATCCACCGCCTTAAGTACCATCTTCAACTAAAGACAAAAGAGAGATGTGTGTGGGTAGGGGAGAGTACAGTTATGGGGAAAGCATAGTGAACAGGGTAAATTTGTTTTACAGATTCCGATCATCACCTTCTTCATTGACAAGAGTTTCTAGAGATTTAGAATCCTTCTTCTCTTCCTACTACAGAGAAGGAAAAGTGAAAGTGTTAGTTGCTCAGTCGTGGCTGATTCTTCACAACCCCATGAATTGTAGCCCGTCAGGCTCCTCTGTCCATGGAATTCTCCAGGCAAGAATACTGGAGAGGGTTGCCATTCCCTTCTTCAGGGCATCTTCCCAACCTAGGGATCAAACCTGGGTCTCCTGCATTGTAGGCAGATTCTTACCAGGGAAGCCACCAGGGAAGAGGAGCCACCAGGGAAGCCCACAGAGAGGGAAACATGTTTAAATATGATTTCCCTTATAAATGTAAATGTACCTTACAAAGAACAACTTGGTTTTCAGAGTTTTTCCTGCGTCTGCTGTTTCTTAAAAATAACCAGCTCAAGATCATCCGTATGCCAAAGAAACATATTTTGGGGTGGCATATTTTGATCCTCTTCACACACAAATGATAGGATTTGAAAAAAGCAACTTATATCATATTAAATATTTTCTTTTTGTCTAAGAATTACTAATATGACCTTTTTAATGACTGAGTTTTTTTTTTTTTTCCTTTGTGTTTCTGGTTTTAAACTAATTGTATTAGGATAACACTTTCCTATACTAGTCAGATTTTTTTTTTTAATCATCACAAACACCTCTCCTAAAAATATGGGAATAGGTATCATTCCCATGAAGTGAAGTAAAAGTTGCTCTGCCATGTCCAACTCTTTGTGACCCCCTGCATGGTGAGAGTGGAGTCTTACCCATGAGGCCACCAGGGAAGTCTCCCTATCAATAACTTTTAACGAATGAATGGTTGTTTTTTTGAGCTAAAGTTTCTATTAATCTTTACTTATTTGTTGTTGTTGTAGTTTAGTTGTTAAGCTGTGTCCGACTCTTTTGCAACACCATGGACTGTAGCCTGCCTAGGCTCCTCTGATCGTGGGATTTCCGAGGCAAGAATACTGGAGTGGGTAGCCATTTCCTTGACCAGGGATGGAACTTGGGTCTCCTGCATTGCAGGCAGATTCTTTACCATTTGAGTACCCACAGAAGCCCCATCATTCCCATAACTATCACTGTTGTCTACCAGGCGGCTCAGCGGTAAAGAATCCACCTGCCAGTGTAGGAGATGGGGGTTTGATCACTGGGTCGGGAAGATCCCCTGGAGGAGAAAATGGCAGCCGGCTCCAGTTTTCTTGCCTGGAAAACCCTGTGGGCTGAGGAGCCTGGCAGGCTAAAATCCATGGGGGTCACAAAGAGTCAGACATGACTTAGTGAATGAGCACTGCACTGCACGTGCTGTTTAGTAGCATGTTCTTTTATTTAAAGAATTTCAAAATCTACAGGACCAGGAGTTAATGGTTTTTAAAGACCAATTTTTAGCTTCCATAAAGCTAATCTCAAAACCAAAATATTCTTTGAAATCAGTGGGAAGTCTGTTCACTGAGCATTGGAAAAGATGAAAATAAGTTGAAAGGAAGTAACTCTCACCAGTTTCTTCTGAGTTACCTCATGCACACGCATTTCTTTAATCTATTTTAAATTAGCATTTTATTTTAAGCATATGCTCTTGTATTATGCATGGCCTGTTCAATTAGTCTTTGGACACTGTCCTTTTCCCCTAATTGTCTCTACGTCTTTCAATATTTAAAAAACTCTAATTTTAATCTTTTTTTAATTCTAAAATTTTTTTAGAATATCCTCTTTTGTATAATTTATCATTTCCTTTTAGAGTTACTTTAACAATTATAACTGTTTTTTACTCAGATCTTGGGGTATTTTTAGGGTGGGGATTCTCTGTCTTGGTACTATTAAAATTCGGGGCCAGATAATTCTTTGTTGCAGGGGCTGTTCTGCGTTCATTTCAGTTCAGTCACTCGGTCATGTCTGACTCTCTGCGACCCCATGGACTGCAGCACACCAGGCTTTCCTGTCCATCACCAACTCCCAGGGCTTATTCAAACTCATGTCCATCGAGTCGGTGATGTCATCTAACCATCTTATCCTCTGTCTTCCCCTTCTTCCCCTGCCTTCCATCTTTCCCAGCATCAGGGTCTTTTCTAAGGAGTCAGTTCTTCGCATCAGGTGGCCAAAGTATTGGAGTTTCAGCCTCAGCATCAGTCCTTCCAATGAACACCCAGGACTGATCTCCTTTAGGATGGACTGGTTGGATCTCCTTGCAGTCCAAGGGACTCTCAAGAGTCTTCTCCAACACTACAGTGTACTGTAGTATATTCAGCTGCATCTCTGGCCCCTGCCAACAGCAGTACCCCACGAGTTGTGACAAGCAAAAATACCTTCAGTCATGAACAAGTATCTCACCTGGAGGTGGGGGCAAAGTTTCTCCCTGTTGAGGAAACAGAGATGGGGTTAAGTTTTAGGCTTCTGTCTCTGTAAATCATGATTTACAGATTTCATAAATTCTCTGAAACATTATAATGAATAGATCTTTTACAGCAGAATTTTTATTTTTTCCAGAAAGTACACAGAGAAAGTTTCTGAAAATCAATAAAGGGAAATCTCCTTAAAATGAAGTCAGGAGACCCAGAAGGGAGAACTGCCCTGCAGGTAGGTGCTAGTGCGGTAAGTCACTTCAGTCGTGTCTGACTGTTTTGAGGCCTTAAGGACTGTAACCTGACAAGCTCCTCTGTCCACGGGATTCTCCAGGCAAGAATACTGGAGTCGGTTGCCACTTACTACTCCAGAGGATCTTCCCAACCCAGCATCTCTTATGTCTCCTGCATTGACAGGCGGGTTTTTCTTTTCATTTTTTTTTACCACTGGCGCCACCTGTGAAGCCCATCATGCAGGTACCACTAGACATCAGTATAGATGCCAATAGGAAGAGACATACATCTCTTGCATCTCTGGCAAGAAATGACACTACTTTACTACTGCCATCAAGAGGAATAAAGATTTTCTCCTTGCCTGGCAACAGCTTAGCCAATCAGAGGCTATCTCAGCTCAGCCAATGAAAACCCACCATGTTTCAAAATCCCAGTTTCCTCCAATGCACTTTTCCTTTAAACAGCCCCGCCCAAATTCCCTTTTTCCTGTATAAAAAGCTTCCTCTCCTTTGCTCTACCAGTCTTGTAAGTGGTTGGCCATTGTTGCACCTTCTGAATGACGTTTCTTTGCTGCCCCTGGAGTAAAGGCTGGTGAGATAATTATCTGTTTGGTGAGATAACTGTTTTTTATTGCTTAAGGTCAGCGTTACAGCAGGAAATGCCGTACTTACTCAACTCAGTGCCCCTCCACTGCTGTTATTTTCTCTCTGCCAGTAGTATCAAGAAACAATTTTAAGAGTATAGTTATGATACTTCATGCTATCAATCTCAAAAGGTCTGGCATATAACTTTCCTTGCTGCTGCTGCTGCTGCTAAGTCGCTTCAGTCAAGTCCGACTCTGTGCTACCCCAGAGACGGCAGCCCACGAGGCTCCCCCGTCCCTGGGATTCTCCAGGCAAGAACACTGGAGTGGGTTGCCATTGCCTTCTCCAATGCATGAAAGTGAAAAGTGAAAGTGAAGTCGCTCAGTCGTGTCCAACTCTTAGCGACCTCATGGACTGCAGCCTACCAGGCTCCTCTGTCCATGGGTTTTTCCAGGCAATAGTACTGGAGTGGGGTGCCATTGCCTTTTCCACTTTCCTTGCTACTCAGGAGCAAAAATGTGAAAATGTAGATGACAGTCAAGTGTACCTCTGTTCAAAAAACAAGACTGCAGGAACAAGATGAAGTTACTTATGCTAAAGTCCAGCATCACCAAATGGAGGCTTAACTCAGTGTCACCAAGTTGAGACTTCATTACAGCTTCAGCTCTTCCAAAAATGAAAATTTAAACCAGGCAATCAGAAGTGATCTGATCAGTAATAGTTGGGTAATCTGCCTGATAGCCTCCTGCCATTCCCTATAGAAAAGTAATCTTGCAATAACCCTCCTCCCCCCTTTTAACCTGATATAACTTCCTTGTTCCTATTTCCTTCTGCTTATAAAAGTCTTTAATTTTGTACAGATCCTTCCTTTCTATATGCCAGATTGGATGTTAAATCAATTTTCACTCCAACTCTTAAAAATTTTAATATGCCTCAGTTTATCTTATAACTCTGTAGTCTCATGTCCATTGCAACATTATTCACAATAGCCCAAATATGGAAACCATTGAAGTGCCCATCAGTGGAAAAATGGATAAAGAAAATGTCATCTAAATATACAGTGGAATATTATTTAGCCTTAAGAAAAAGAAATCCTGCCATTTGCAAAAACATGGATGTACCTTGAGAGCATTTGTTAAATGAAAAAAGAAAGAGAAAGATGAATTATGTATGATCTTACTTATATATAGAATCTAAAAAAGGTGAACTTACAAAAACAGAGGTAGAAGAGTAACTTAAAAACAGAGTTGTATTTTTTTTTTTTTTCAAACTGATGAATCTACATCAATGATCTTATCCACCTCTAGCAGCCGCAAGTTTCTTTTTGGGTCTGCAATAAATTAGATAACACAGGAGACAAGTACCTGAGCTTTGAAGGGCATAGGTGTAGGAACCAGACTGCCAGGGTGTGAAGGCAACTTCTGTTTCTGTTTCTCACTAACTGCCTAAATGGTTACAGGTAGATTTCCTTGGCCTCCCTTTCCTCATCAATGTAACTCAGGTAATAGTACCTGCTTCACAGACTGTGCTGAGGATTAAACAAATGAACACGTGTGAATGCTTGGACCAATGCCTGACCTGGTAAATGATCAATCAGTTTTACTTATCACTGGTAAGTGCAAAAGAATTGTTCATGTAATTGGAAGCTCATTCATTTTTAACATAAATCTTCTTTAAACATGTTACAGAAGCCTCATTTTTCTCTTATTCCTCATATAAAACTTTTTTGAATAACCATTATGTATGAATACGTTTGTACGAAGCCCTGGGAACTATCTATAAACTTTATATGTATATGTATATAAATGATCTGGCCTCAAGCAACTTGGGATCTTCCAGTAGGGAGAGTAAGTGGGCATGGGTGGTACTGGCTCACGAGGGCACAGTGCGATTGGGGTGACACAGCACAGCCTGGCTTTGAGGGTGGAGGGAGGCACAGGGGGCTGCGCAGAAGAGGATAAGGAAACTTTTTAATCTGGTTATTTCAAGTGGTGAACGTTTGTAATTCACTCTATTGAAAGGGAGTCTTAAGAACACGTCTCATCATGCCTTGCAGATTAATCAACATACATGGCCCAGGCTGTAAACTGTTCTTGGATAGTCACAACCTTCATTAATATTACCAGTGATTGCATGAGTCAATCCCCATGGACAAAGGAGCATGGCAGGCTATATCGAAAAGAGCTGGGCATGACTGAGCAACTGAGCACACAAAGAGTAGAAAGACCTCTAGGGGGTTACTACATTGCCTATACAGCTGTGTGCTTTTATTTATTTTAAGTTATTTTTTGATTACACTGGGTCTTTGCGGCTGCACACTGGCTTTCTCTAGTTGCAGAGAATGGGCTTCACATTGCACTGGCTTCTCTTGTTGGGGAGCACAGACTCTAGGGCACAGGCTCAAAAGTTGTGGCACAGGGCTTAGCTGCTCTGCAGCAGGTGGGACCTTCCCTGGCCAGGGATCGAACCTGTGTCCCCTGCATTGGCAGGCAGATTCTAATCCACTGTACCACCAGGGAAGTCCCAAGCTGTTTGCTTTGAAATAAACTCTTACTCCAGAGATTTAAAAATTAAATTAATTTAAAAATTACTGGGTCTGCTTCTTCATGAAGATGATTAGCTGTTGTTTCCTGAAAGTGCTCTTCTGCTGACGCTTCCAAGATTGTTATCTGTGATTTGCTGTGGACAGAGAAAGTAGGTAAGCATGTTTTTTAGGACTATATTCAAAATTAGATATAACAGATCTAGTAGTCTCACCTGACAGGAAAGTGGAAGCATTTATAAATGGGTTTTCATGTGGTTGTGTGTGGGGTGGATTGCACTGGTTTTTGGAGGCTGATTTGCTAATTTCCCCGTTCTTGTGATTCTGATTGCATTTGATGGAATAGTGACTTCCTGGTAATTAAATGATTTAAGGGACTTCCCTAGTGGCTCTGTTGGTAAAGAATCCACCTACAGTGAAGGAGACCTGGGTTTGATCCTTGGGTCAGGAAGATCCCCTGCAGAAGGAAATGGCAACCCACTCCAGTATTCTTGTCTGGGAAATCCCATGGACAAGGAGCCTGGTGGGCTACAGTCCATGGGGTCTCAAGAGTCAGACACGACTTAGTGACTAAACTACCAAATGATCTAAATTCTAGATATAGTGACATTTTTCCTAAAAGAAGATGTATTTCAGTATGTAGTAGGTCTACTTTTATCCTTCTCATCACCATCTTAATTTTTATGAACTTGAATCATATCCTCCCTTATCTTTCCTTGTTTCTATAGTCCTCACACTTGAGTCTAAGATTCACATCAGTTTCTCTAACCTCTTGAGTTAGCTGCTGATATGGAGCACATCTGGCACACTCCTATCTAGCCTTCAAAGCCCAGCTCAAATGACCCACTCTGAGAAACTTTTTCTTAGGATGAATAATCTTTTGCATGCAGACTTGTTTATATCTGTACTTCCATAACACTTTTAATCCTCCTATATGACTTTTAATCTATGTAACATCTTTATACATACATGCCTATCTTCTTAGTTGGATTAGGGCTTTTTTGAGGTTGGGTCCATCTACCTCTCAAAATGCATTACCAAAAATTGTCACTTGCTGGTTATTGATTGCACAAAAAGATAGTGTTTTATGGTTTGCACACACTCTCTTTCTGATGATACCCATCACTTGTGAGATCCCCTACCCAGTCATCCACTTATCCCCTCACCACACAGACATGTGGGCACACACACACACACACACACACCCCAGCATGCTGAACTCATGCTCATGATATCAAAAGTTATTTTTCTTTAACTGTATTGAGTTTCCACTTATTTAAAACTGCCTGCATTTAAGAACCCTTGCTTATAGCTGCAGTTTATCACTCTCAGTTGTGCGTTTCTGTATCATTTGGCTTGTAGTCTGGTGGTGTTGGCTTAGCTGTGGAGGGTCTAAGTTCCAGAGCTCAGCTGGACAGGAGGAAGGATCTCACAAGTACTGTAACTGTATGGGCTAGACGTCAAATTCCAATGTGGGGGGAGTTGGCATCTGGTAGTGTCTGCCAAGCAGCCATTCCCCTGAGAGCAACATTGTTCTTCTTTTGAGGAGTTGCTGTTTACCCATAACCACCTAATTCTGTTGAAGGTGCTTCAGTGACTAGTCAAAAGCTCCTCGTCAAGACAGTCAGTCATGGTCCTTTCCTGAAAACCTTAGTGTCTGGAAAAGGGGTGGATTGAAGTTGAATTGGGGATGAAATTGGTGACCTGGTATAAACATGGAGCTGCCTGCCCTTTTTGTCAGAACATGTACTTTTCTAAGATACAGGGAAACAGACCAGTGATCCCATTCTAGGGAGAGGCCCTGTGGGAAAAGTAGAGACCCTAGGATTCCATGAGCAGAGAAACCAGGATTCAAGTCAGGAATGCTTCAGCAGGAAAGACTGAAGCCAAGCTGCAGGCACAGCATCCTTGCATGTTTCCTGTTGTTGCATGTGGGATGCAGTTCCCAGACCACGTGTTGAACCTGGTCCCCTGCATGGGGAGAGTGGAGTCTTACCCACTAGGCCACCAGGGAAGTCTCCCTATCAATAACTTTTAACAAGTAAATGGTCATTTTTTTGACCCAAAGTTTCTGTTAATATTTACTAATTTGTTGTTGTTTAGTCGCTAAGTTGTATCTGACTCTTTTGCAACCCCATGGACTATAGCCTGCCAGGCTCCTCTGCCCATGGGATTTCCCAGGCAAGAATACTGGAGTGGGTTGCCATTTCCTTCTCCAGGGGATCTTCCTGACCCAGGGATCAAATATGTGTCTTCTGCATTGAAGGTGGATTCTTTACAGCTGAGCCACCAGGGAAGCCCATTTACTTATTTAGTACACATTTATTGAACTCCTACTGTGGCTCAGCTGGTAAAGAATCTGCCTGCAATGCAAGAGACCTGGGTTTGATCCCCGGATTGGGAAGATTCCCCTAGAGAAGGGAAAGGCTACCCACTCCAGTATTCTGGTCTGGAGAATTCCAGACTGAGCAACTTTCATTTTCACTTTTAAGTGTCAGCGGTCATAGTATATGCAGATAAAAGATTCATTTAAATAGGCTCAAACTACAAGTAGGTTACAATCTAGCATAAGAAAAAATAGATGCAGATAAGTTGCATGCCTAGTCTCAAGGCAAGGTATAATATAATAGAGGTCATAAAAATCATATTTAATATGTGAGTTTGGTTGAAAAACAGATGATTTTCAGCAGAGGGGAATCAGAGCTGATTTTTATTCAAGATCCTTGTAAAGCTTGGGTAGCTCTGTCAGGTCATGCTGATTCAGTTGCGTTCCAGATGTCAGTCAGGTTTAGAATTTCCAGTGTACACAGTGATGGAACATATTTATATGTCTTCAACCTGTCAGGTAAAAAGCCCTTCTGTATTTCCAAGTTAAAGGTAAGGAGACCAAGGAAGAAAATAATGCTTGGTTATTTTTGATATTGTAAAAAATTCAATATGATCCTTTACAAATCAAAAATGCCTTTAAGGTGTTATTTTATTGTTTTGAAGTTCTCTAAGCTATGCTTTTTCAAAGCTAAGTTCTCTAGTCAAAGCTATGGTTTTTCTAGTAGTCATGTATGGATGTGAGAGTTGGACCATAAAGAAAGCTGAGTGCCGAAGAATTGGTGCTTTTGTACTGTGGTGTTGGAGAAGACTCTTGAGAGTCCCTTAGACTGCAAGGAGATCCACCAGTCCAAGGACTGATGCTGAAACTCCAATCCTTTGGCCACCTGGTGCGAAGAACTGACTGCTTAGAAAAGACCCTGATGCTGAGAAAGATTGAAGGCAGGAGGAGAAGGGGATGACAGAGAATGAGATGTTTGGATGGCATCGTTGACTTGATGGACATGAGTTTGAGCAAGCTCTGGGAGTTGGTGATGGACAGGTAAACCTGGTGTGCTGCAGTCCATGGGGTCGCAAAGAGTAGGACACGACTGAGTGACCAACCAAAGCACAGGAAGCTAATATAGCTTTGAGAGCTCTTTATACAGAGTTTAAATATCAGTGAGCTTTCAGAGAAGATGCCAACTTCTTGGAGAAATGCCAGGTCAAAGGAAGCTGGTGAAGATTAAGGCATCTAGTAAGGGTAGAGAGGGGACTGGCCGGTCAGCTTGGATATGGAAGCCTTTATGAGTGGAAGAGCCAGCAGGGACAGAGAACAGGGGAGAGATGCAAGAGACAAAGACAGAAGGATTGAAAGAAAGTATGGTAGGAAACCTACAGGTTGAATCAACACACATTGGAATGCAGTGTAGTATAAAATCAAAAGAGGAGCATGATGGATGGTCAATGAAATTGCTCAGACATGGATACCATCCATCCATATGCTTTCACTTTCCCTTAAGACCAATTGTGTGTGTTTTTAAATTTCTTATATCTTCATATTGGGTCAATCAAGAGTTTGACGTAATATGCCTAGTAGCAAATGACAAATTAGGCAGCAAATAAAAAATTTCTAAGGAAAATAATAATTTTAGGTAATTTGGCTAAGAAATGGAAAAAATGGCATCACATTGAATGCACCAAAATTCTGTGACTGTGTCCTTCCTTGTCCTACAGATTTCATTCCCACCTGGAAACTGTGGTTTAGCCAGCTGCACAGTACCTTAAACAAGAAAGCTGATTAATAGTCACCTGCTCAACTGCCTGTGAGTGAAACTGCGAGTAAGTGAAAGTTGCTGTCTTGTCTCACTCTTTGTGACCCCATGGACTGTAGCCTACCAGGTTCCTCTGTCTGTGGAATTTTCCCAACAAGAATACTGGAGTGGGTTGCCATGACCTCCTCCAGGGGATATTCCCGACCAAACCTGAATCTCCTGCATTGCAGGCAGATTCTCTACTGTCTGAGCCACCACAGAAGCCCCAAATTATTCATATATTTGTTCTATAAGATTGACTGAACACTCCTCTGTCCAGGCACTGTTCTAGGCACTGAGGATAGAGCAGCAAACAAGGACAGTCTTCAACAGAGCAAGTGTTCCAGTGGGGCAGTGACACAGAAGTCTGGAATTCAATAGTGGGAAACTATTCCAGTGATTGGAGAAGGCAATGGCAACCCACTCCGGTGTTCTTGCCTGGAGAATCCCAGGGACGGGGGAGCCTGGTGGGCTGCCGTCTATGGGGTCGCACAGGGTCGGACACGACTGAAGTGACTTAGCAGCAGCAGCAGCAGCAGCATTCCAGTGATCCACATATTAGATAAGAAAAAAAAAGCAAGCGAAATAAGTGCACATTATGTAAATATATACATAGCAGTAAGTCAACTTAGGAAAGTATAAAACTGGGCAAAGGTTAGAGTTAAAATGGGGGTGAAGGGTTCTATTTCAGTTCAGAAGGTTGAGGAAAGTCTTTCTGTTGAAGTGTCTCAGAGCACAGATCTGAGTGAGGGAGTGAGCCATTATAACTGGATGAAGAGTGAGAAGGGAGTCTACTTGGGGTGTAGCAAGGAGGCCAGCATGGCAGGAATGAATAATAAGGACCAGGAGAGGGTGGTGGAGAGGATATAGAGATAGATGTCTTTAGAGATGTAGCCAGGAGCTACACTGAGGATTTGTAGGGCATGCTAAGATTTTTGACATTTGCACCAAGAGTGATGGGAAGCCATTGGTGGGTACCGAGCAGGGCGATAACGTGATTGGACTTTCATTTGAATTGTATCATCCAGGCTGCTGTAGGCGACAGACTCAAGAATAAGAAGCAGGTGACAGGAGACTATTTTGATAAACCTGGCTTATCATGGTGGTTTGAACTGGGATGGTGGGAACAGAGGTGAAAAGCAGTGAACTTTGAAGTATAAAAAATGCACATGTGAGAGAATTTTTTGCCACACTGACTGTATGAGCTGAACAATTAAAGTCAAAGGATGACTCCAAGGATTTTGGCTTAAGTACCTGGATGAGTGAAGAATTGGTTTACTGGTTATGATGAAGATCAGGAGATGGGCAGGTTTGGGGTTGTTTGCTTTTGGACTGGGTTAGTTTGGAATACTCTTAGGTATCTATGTAGAGCAGTCATAGTGGCAATTTGACACAGAAGTTTGGAATTCAGTAAAGAGATTAGAATATGGGATATAAGTTGTCGACTTTTCTGTACATGGCATTGTGTGGTATGGTGCTGACTCTGCTTCGTTTCTAGCATACAATGAAGCTGTTCTCTGCCCCAGGGACTTGCAACCTACTGCTGCTGCTGCTGCTAAGTCGCTTCAGTCGTGTCCGACTCTATGCGACCCCATGGACGACAGCCCACCAGGCTCCCCTGTCCTTGGGGTTCTCCAGGCAAGAACACAGGAGTGGGTTGCCATTTCCTTCTCCAACTTGCAACCTACAGATTGCACTTGACTCTCCTCTTTAAAATTACCCTCCCACTCACACAACATAACCTCGTTTCTCTATAATATACTGAGTTCTTAACTACTTTTCTCTCAGATATTTGAAGACAATTGAGAATTCTCTGTACTGTACTCAATGACCACAGAGATTAATAAATACACCCCAAAGATGCCAAGTCAACAATTTTGGAACATCTCTAAAAGTTAAACTTAATTGAAAGGCAACTTTTAAATATTTTTCATTGCAGTATACTTGATTTACAATGTTTCAGGTGTACAGCAAAGTGATTCAGATATATTATGTATTTATATACATATATAGAGGCATGTTCGTATATGTATATATGCATATACATACATATATATTCTTTTTCAGATTCTTTTCTACTATTACAAGATACTGAATATATTAATAGTTCCCTGTGATATAAAGTAAGTCTTTGTTGTTTACGCATTTATATACAGTCCTTTGCATCTGTTAACCCTGGATTCTTAATTTGTTCCTTCCCCGCCCCCTATCAACTTCCCCTGTGGTAACCATAAGTTTGTTTTCTATGTCTGTGAGCCTATATTCTGTTTTGTAAATAAGTTCATTTGTATCTTTTTTAGATTCCACATGTAAGTGGTGTCATGTATTTATCTCTGTCTGACTTCACTTAGCATGATAATCTCTAGGTCCATCTGAAAGGCAGTTTTAAAGAGCTCTTCAGGCTAACTCTATTGGAGGACAGATCAAGGTCATCACACCTAGTGTAGCTTCAAAGTCATTCCTGAAAAACAACTCTGACCTAGTGTAGCTTGAATTGTTTTCTACCTAATATCCCGAGGTGACTTCAGGGAACAGCTTCAAGATGTGGTCACAGGGAAGTTCAAGGAGAAAATCGTACAGATATCCATTAATATCACCAAAGAAATTTTTGGGACATACTTGCCTGGGGCTCTTCCATCTCTCTTCCATCCTTGGATTCAGCTCAAGAGACTCCTGGTGGCTAAAGAGTTTGCATGTTCATAATGAAAGACCTCTTTTGGTAAAGGTAAGTGTAACTCTGCACATATGGGTGGGTGGGGTGGGGAAAAACATAAGGATGGAGACTTTTCAAGCATTACCTGTATTACTTAGATCTTTCTCTTCCTTTGTATAGGTTGGATGTGCCTTTCTCTGTTTGCTCAGATTGGTAGAATTGCCTCTCTCTTCATCCATTTCTTAGTTGGTGGATGCACATCAGCCATTGGATGGCTGTTGGTGGCTGTGGGTGCCCTGTGGTTCTTTATGTGATGTGTGTGTCTCTCCGTCAGCTCTCCTACTTGGGTGCCAGCAGCTGAGAGTGGTTTATCCTTTCAGTACACTCCATTGTTTTTATATATTCATGGCAGAGGATGCAGCCAAGGTTACAAAGGTATTTTTTTCCTTGATCCATTGAAGACTCACCAAGTTAACTGAATATTACAAACAAGTTTCCCTTTGTTCAGGTCAGCTTTGGAGGTCGCTGCTGCTGCTACTGCTAAGTCACTTCAGTCATGTCTGACTCTGTGCGACCCCATAGACGGCAGCCCACCAGGCAGATGCTAGCAAATAATATTTTTACATGGCTACTCATCATCATAATGAAAGTTATTTTTCTCTTACCAGAGTTATTTTTCAACAATCAAATGAAAGAACACATCTAGCATTGTGGCCAGTTTACTCTTTTATCCATGTTACTTTGCTGCCTGAGTCATTGCACATTGTTTATCCAGAACTCACAGCTTTTATATGCTGTTCTGCAAATAATGATGGACTGTGTCATATTTGGGAGAAATGTATTAGTTGTAAACTGAATTATTTAGGGGGTTAAAAGACAATTTAGACAACTTTTAATTGAAGAATTTAGGATTAAGGCTTATGATCATATTATGACTTGTGGCAGTGTACAGTTTTGTGCAATGTCATTTTGACAGGTGAAGACAGAAAATGAAAGCATTATTTACAACCATATTTCTTCAGTGTGATAAGTTCCTAGGGCATTCAAGGATTATTACTATTTTTTAAATGTGCTTGCTGCTTGCCATTCTGCTACCGAAAACAAGCTAGTCAGAGGAGGCTAAATGTTAGAGGACATCTCTGGGAACTCTCATTTGGAATCACTTGTGACAAAGCATTCTTGACTGCTTTTTTACTACTTCCTTCTCTGCTTTCCAACCAAACCAATTTCTGTTGAAAGAGCTGGACTATTTTTTTCAAACCAGATATACTTCTTACTGCCAAATGTATAGTGGAAAAATTAAATTAGGCTGGTAATTTATCTTAATCATTCAAGAACATCTAGCTATTAATGGAAGTCAGTGCCACCAAACATGCCATGTATTATTAATACAATATTGTTTTAGGAGGCAGGAAACAGAATTGGGGGAAAAATCATTCAGTGTTTGAGTCAGAAAATCTGTGGAGTCAGGGAGCTCAAAAGTTCTTTGTTAATAGTTCTGTGACCTTGAACAAGTAACTTTGCCTGTCTGATCCTGGCTCTACAGCTATGAAATGCAGCCAAAAACGACCGACTGGAGAGCAAGTCAGTTGTGTCAAAGACATCAAAGTGTTACACTAGTGAAAAGAACCGATGCTCTGAATAGACACATTGCAGTATATAAATCTATGGCTTTGTGATTTTACACTGTACGAATTTGGAAGCTTCGGCATGTGCACCGGTTCCCGCCACCCCCGCCCCGCCACCCCGAGTCTAGTTCCCTGCAGGTGAGGTAGTTTATTTTCAGAAAAGAACTGAGTTTGTTGCCCTGCAGGAAGAGGAGGTTTTTCGGAGGGGAGTTCCACAGAAACTGGCTGGCTTCGGGGTGCATAAAATCGAAATCCACTGCTGCAGCAACTTCTGCATGAGAGGTGTCATTTGAGTCCTTTCTGTGGCAAGGGTGAAAGAGACCACCCGCCACAGAAACGTGGTATCAGGGTTCACTAGGAGGAACCACTGTAGGACATGATATTTACAATGTCACCAGAATATTTTCAAATAAACCAGGATACTCACTGCAGGAGGGAGAGGGCGAGGGGGCAGAGAAGGAAGATGCAGGTTTCAGTGACTTCTGTTTTGGAGGCTCCGGAGGGTCAGTGAGTGTGCCCTTCCCTTGAGGGAGAGGGCTCAGGGGGCTGGAAGCGATCTAGGGGGAGCATCCGTTAGTCCCCAGGGCCCCGCGTGCCCTTTCCTTCGTCCCCTGCTTAGGGGGCAGCTGGGGCGCGCTAAGGGCAGCAGTGTCGCGAGCCCCCCGCCCCCCCTCCATTCCCACGCCGGTCTTGGGTTCGATCGCCCCTGCCCCGTCCCGCGGGCATCCCCCTGGCCGTCCGGTAACGGTTTCTGGACCTGGTGGCCCCCGACCCTCCCCCCCAACCCCGCCTCCCGCCACCCACCGGAGCCGCAGTGCTGCGCGGTTCCGAGAGGGGTAATCCGCCCCGGAACAGACGTGAGCGGCCCCGGGGCGGGGTCGCGGGAGGCGGCCCAGGGATTCCCCCACCCGCCTCCCCCCAATTCCAGCCGGCCCGCCGTCTCCGCACCTCACCGGGGGTTTGCGCTAGCCCCCCACCCAGGCCCCTTCCCCATCCCCCGGAACGACCCCCGGCTCCTCCCCACCTACCGCCCGGCGCCGGCTCCCGCCGAATACCTCCTCCTGGGCCCATCCCCTCCGCGGCGCGGCTCCTCCCCCTCCCCTGGTTCCCGGGTCCCCCGCCCTCGCTCCCCCCCGACACCCCCCCGGGCCGCGCCGCTCTCTCGCGCTGCCGAATCGGGCACCGCCTCCATCAGAGCCGAGCCCGCGGCTCCGCGGAGCAGCAGCCTCCGCCGCCGCCGGACCCTCCACGTCCCCTCCCCGTCCCGCCCCTCAGTCCCAGGCGCCCGGGCCCCCGTCACCACCCTCCGCCCGCCCCCTCTTCCTTCCCTTCCTCCTCCGTTCTCCCTTAGCCCGCAGCCCGAGCCGGGCCCGCTCGCCGGGCTGGCAGGAGGGCGGCGGCGGCACCACCATGAGCTTTGAGGGCGGCCACAGCGGCGGCCGGCGCCGTGAGGCGGAGAGCGGGGACTCCGAGCCACCCCCGTCGCCTCCCCCGCCGCCTCCCCCGCCGCCGCCGCCAGGAGAGCCGGCTTCGGGCCCCGCGCCCCCTCGCTACCTGCCAGCGCCGCCCGCGTCCCCTGAGCGCCGCGCGGGGCCCGACGAGCCGCCCGCGGAGGTGGTTCCGCGGCACCGGGGCGCCGAGGAGCTGCCGCCGCCGCCGGCAGGGCAGGAGGTGTCGGCGGCCGGCGACTCTGGCGAAGGTCCGAGGCACCTTCCGGAGGCAACGGTCCCCGAGGCGGCGGCAGGGAAGGGCGGCCCCGGGGAGCCCGAGGCCGGCGCGGGTGGGGAGGGCGAGCGGCGGGGCGCAGGCGACCAGCCCGAGACGCGCTCGGTGTGTAGCAGCCGCAGCAGCAGCAGCGGCGGCGGCGGCGACCATCGCGCCGGGCACCAGCATCAGCACCACCAGCCCATCTGCAAGATCTGCTTCCAGGGCGCCGAGCAGGTGAGGCCCGGGGGGACGCTGGGGCAGAGGGAGGTGGGCTCGGGAAGGGCTGGGCTGGCTCCCGGTCCGTATGGCCGGCTTTCAGCACCACGGACAGCGTCCGCTTCTGGGTTCCGGGGCTGAGCGGTTGCGTGGCGGCTACCTAATGTCCCTTTCCTGCAAAGGCAAATAACCTTGTCCCGGTGGCGAATAGTGCTTGATTTGGTCTACACTTTTTTTTTTTTTCTACTTGGTTTTGCAGTTACACACTCCTCAGGTGTTTTAGTGGTAATGCTATAAGTATCTCTTTTGTGAATTACTAAATGGATTTGGTTTATACATAGAAACCAACCTATATTCCTTTATCTACAAGTGTATCGTGAGGCAGATAGCCTTAGAGCACAAACAGGGAGTGAGTCATTTCAAAACCAAAAAGGGCAGAGTCTTTCCTTATTGCAAATTTTGGTGACTCAGTCTCACTGATGTGAAAGGCATGTTAGAGTTTTTTATAGGACAAATAAAAATGGACTTTGATCTTGTGAAAGAAAGCCTATTTAGCTAACAATGTACTTGATTAGAAACACAATTCTAAAATTATTAACTCCGTTAGAAGTGCATGCAAACTTATAAGCAAGTAATCGCTGGGGAAACAGGATATACGTCTCTCTTATGAAATGTGTGGTCTCAGAAAACATTAGGTTTAGTATTTTTATAAGTAAGGAAATTGCATAAGAACATGTAGGCTTTCAGGAATATAGTGCCCTAAGTCAATATTTATGATGCTACATTTAGAAAAAAAAAAAAGCATAATGCTATTGCAAGCTGCTTTCTGGGATGGCATGCATTTCTTCTTTAGCAATGATTAAGAATAACTGCAGAGGAAATGCATCTGACCATCCACTTAAAAGTTATTAAAGAGATTTAATAGTACAGCTTTCCCCCAAGGGTATTGAGAGCTATATCTTGCAGACATTTTGTATGTTGGTAGAACATTTATGTCATGACTCTAAGTAATATCTTTGAAATAGTTTTAAGACTTTAGTTTCATTCCCACCAGAGATATAAAAATTTAATTTCATTTTCTAAGATAGTGTTTGATGCTTGTATCCTTCTGAGTAAATGGCTTTGCAAGAAAAGAAAGCAAGTGTTGGGTTTTTAAAACAGAAACACAAACATAAAGATTCATGCTGAGTTGTTTTCTTTTCAGGGGGAGCTGTTGAACCCCTGCCGATGTGATGGGTCCGTTCGGTATACACATCAGCTGTGCTTGCTAAAATGGATCAGTGAGAGGGGTTCCTGGACCTGCGAACTCTGCTGTTACAGATACCATGTCACAGCCATTAAAATGAAGCAACCCTGCCAGGTAAACTGTTGTGACATTTCCTTCCCTCGAAGTCATTTTGCTACTAAGCATGAGGATATCTGCATATGCTACTTAACATATTCTATGCAAATCACACTAAAACCAAGATTTAGAATTTGTAGAGATGTTCTTTGAGAAGTGTGTGACATTTTTATCTGAGAAACTCCAAAGCCATTTTTATTCAAATGGCTTACTTTATTAATTGGTTGTTTATGGATGAAATTATACTCATCCTAGTTTATAAATGGGCAAGTTGGTAAAAAAATACTCCAGTTAATTCAATTTTATTAATTAGAAATGTTACACAAATTATTTTAGTAGTATTTTGTTAATTTAAGCATTGAAACTCTAAATGGGCTCCATTTACAGGAGATAGATGCAAGTAAAGCAAAACTGTACTAATCTGGAAACTTTGGTGGAACCCATTATTTCTAATCTGAGCCATTTTTTCACTTAACCAGCCTTGTTTTTTCATGAGTATTTTTCCACAGTTTTATTTTGGCTACTTTCATTCATTGCTCTGTTCAACTACACAGTGGATGCAGAAGTATTCCCAATATTTGCTCTCAATAATATTACTGAAATTTTATATATTCTTAGAACTTTTAGTGTATAATCACATGATCACATAATGCTCATAACCAGACAAAAATTCCTGGAGAGATAAGCTTTTTTTTTTTTATGGTAGAACAGATTCAGGTTCTTGGAATAGACTTGTGAGATGTAAAATAATACTAAGAAAGACATCTTAGACTAAAGCAAAATAGTGTGTAATTGATAAGATCTTATAGTGACATGGGATTGAAGTTTAGCCGATATAAAAGAGTAGGTTCAAAACATAGAAATGAAGGACATAATGGAAGGAAAAGGAAGAGGAACTGAAAGTTAAGAGGGTGAGAAAGTAATAAAGTCCCATGTTCCCTGTTTCACTTTAAATTACCAAATTTAGTTTGCATTGAGCAATATAAAATAGATGGAATTGTTAGTGATGGCAGTACGGATATGGAAGCTGAATTCAGTTCAGTTCAGTCGCTCAGTCGTGTCTGACTCTTTGCATCCCCATGAATTGCAGCATGCCAGGCCTCCCTGTCCATCACCAGCTCCCAGAGTTTACCCAAACTCACGTGCATCGAGTCGGTGATGCCATCCAGCCATCTCATCCTCTGTCGTCCCCTTCCCCTCCTGCCCCCAATCCCTCCCAGCATCAGGGTCTTTTCCAATGAGTCAACTCTTTGCATGAGGTGGCCAAAGTATTGGAGTTTCAGCTTCAGCATCAGTCCTTCCAATGAACACCCAGGACTGATCTCCTTTAGAATGGACTGGTTGGATCTCCTTGCAGTCCAAGGGACTCTCAAGTGTCTTCTCCAACACCACACTTCAGAAGCATCAATTCTTTGGCACTCAGCTTTCTTCACAGTCCAACTCTCACATCCATACATGACCACTGGAAAAACCATAGCCTTGACTAAATGGACCTTTGTTGGCAAAGTAATGTCTCTGCTTAATATGCTATCTAGGTTGGTCATAACTTTCTTTCCAAGGAGTAAGTGTCTTTTAATTTGCATTTCTGTTACTCACCATTTAAGACATGATTAGCTGGCATGAAATAAAACTATGAATTTTCTCAAGCTGACCTAAGGCTGTTAATTTGGAAAGAAGATGAATAACTAATGTGAATGAATGATGATGATAGTAAAGATAGGCACAAACCTGACATATTTTCTCAGAACCACTAACTGATTGACCTACTTGGGTATCGATTTATAGATCTGTCATAATTGTCTTGAAAAGCAGAGGGAACCATGCCCAAATAACAGGATATGAGTAGTATAATTGAATCTATAATAATTTTATGAATAGAATGTGTGGAGATGAGAAATGGAGAGCTTTGAGGCTCCAGTGAAAAGTCCCATGAGAAGTGCAATGGTCAGATGTTCCAGAGCTGATATAGATTGCTAAGTATTTAAAAAACTTCAACTTATGCCACTATATATTAATTCGCTTGGTGTGGTTAATTCTAAAGTAAATATAAATAGGTACTTGATGTAATTTTAAAATAGAGAAGAGACAGAGAGTTGGGACAAAATGATATTTACTAATTCTAAGCCTATAGCAGTATAGATTATTACTGTATTTTGCTTCATTTAAAAAATCAGTAGTTTTGCTTCATTTTAAAAATCGATGGTTATTTTAACAAAAACAAGTCCCCAAAGTGTGTATGTAATATGACTGAAAAATCAAGGGGAACAAAAAACAACCAAAAACCAAAAGCTAACCTGGTATTACTAATTAATACATTTAGGATTAATTTTATTATATGTGCAAATATTGTCATAATCTGATGAAAGTGAAAGTGGAGAGGAAAAAGTTGGCTTAAAGCTCAACATTCAGAAAACGAAGATCATGGCATCCGGTCCCACCACTTCATGGGAAATAGATGGGGAAACAGTGGAAACAGTGTCAGACTTTATTTTTCTGGGTTCCAAAATCACTGCAGATGGTGACTGTAGCCATGAAATTAAAAGACGCTTACTCCTTGGAAGGAAAGTTATGACCAACCTAGATAGCATATTCAGAAGCAGAGACATTACTTTGCCAACAAAGGTCTGGCTAGTCAAGGCTATGGTTTTTCCTGTGGTCATGTATGGATGTGAGAGTTGGACTGTGAAGAAGGCTGAGCACTGAAGAATTGATGCTTCTGAAGTGTGGTGTTGGAGAAGACTCTTGAGAGTCCCTTGGACTGCAAGGAGATCCAACCAGTCCATTCTGAAGGAGATCAGCCTTGGGATTTCTTTGGAAGGAATGATGCTAAAGCTGAAACTCCAGTACTTTGGCCACCTCATGTGAAGAGTTGACTCATTGGAAAAGACTCTGATGCTGGGAGGGATTGGGGGCAGGAGGAGAAGGGGATGACAGAGGATGAGATGGCTGGATGGCATCACTGACTTGATGGATGTGAGTCTGAGTGATCTCTGGGAGTTGGTGCT
This sequence comes from Bos mutus, assembly GCF_027580195.1. Taxonomy (NCBI): domain Eukaryota; kingdom Metazoa; phylum Chordata; class Mammalia; order Artiodactyla; family Bovidae; genus Bos; species Bos mutus. The sequence goes on from NC_091636.1 coordinate 56,831,755, forward strand.
GGACAGGGAGGCCTGGCGTGCTGCGATTCATGGGGTCACAAAGAGTCAGACATGACTGAGCGACTGATCTGATCTGAACTGATCTGGTGGCCTGACCTGTTTGTTCCAGTGAACTACAAAATAATATTTAGAAACAAAATTGGTACGAGTACGATGATGATAGTTCAGATCATGCCTGAAAACACAACTTTCCAGGACTGGAGTATATGCTTATAAAGCTCAGTACTCTTAATGAACAGAAGTCAGTTATAAGGTTCCCATAGCATAGATTGCCATACCTAGGAGCAGATTATCCTCAGATAAAATTTGAATGATTGACTGGCATATCTGTTATTGATGACCCACACACTGAGAATTTACTCTGAGTTTTGGTTTCCTCTGGTGTGAAGCTAATCAAATTTAGCATTTGTTGCACTCATATTTTTATGACATGGCAGAGATCCATCTCCTCACGGTATAGGATCAAACAGGAACCATGTCATGTCCTTCCCTTGCACTTTCTGAACCCCTTCATTTTAAATAGTGAGCCCTCCCATAGCTGTGAGTGCGTAGTTACTTGATGTAGAAGGGAAAAACATTAAGTAATACTAGTAAGAGAAAGAATTTACTGAACACTTACTTTGTGCCAGGCACTGTTCTAAGTGCTTTACATATACTATTACTGATGTTTAATCTTCAAAATAAACTTATGAGGTAGATAATATTATCTCTATTTTATACAAAAGGAAACTGAGGTACAGCATAGTTGAGTACCTTTTACTACACTCATATATAGTAAAAGACAAAGCCGAGATTCAAACAGTCTGAGGCTCTGAGGTCCATGGCCTTAGCCACTGTGCCCTGGTTGGAAAGTGTTCTTCTCAACTTCATCATAGCCATCCTGATGTTTCTGGGTTCATCACGACTTATCCTGTGTTATGCTGAGTCAAGCAGGCACTGGTTTCAGCCTGAGTCTTGATGATGGTCTAGAAAGGCTTCATCTATTGCTGTTTAACAAACTACCTCACACACTTAGTGGTTTAAACAACATCCATCATTTATTATCTCTTAAGAGTCTGTGGGTTGACTGAGATCAGTTGGGAGGTTCCTCTCGATATATGGCATCATTCTGGAGCCGTGAGGTTTGACTGGATGGGAACATCCGAGAGGGGTATCTTTATTTGACTTGATTGACTCAATGGACGTGAGTTTGAGTAAACTCCGGGAGTTGGTGATGGACAAGGAGGCCTGGCATGCTGCAGTCCGTGGGGTCACAAAGAGTCGGACAGGACTGCGTGACTGAACCGAACTGAATTGACTTGTGCTGGTTGTTGGTTGGAAGCTCAGTTGGGGGTGTCAGCTGGTGCTTCACTCCTTTCTGTGTGTCATTTGGGTGTGATGATTGGATTCCAGGAGCATATAAGTTACAGGTCTGTTATGACCCAGCTTTGGAAGTGACATGGTTTTATGTCTGCTGCATTCCCTTGATTGAAGCAAATCAGAGGACCAACCAGATTCAAGAGAAGGAAAAATAGACTTCACCTCTGGAGCCTGCCCTTCTTTAAAAAGAGTGGACATCTTTAATTCCCTGTGTGAGATAGCTTCTAAAATGGTGCCATCTACCTACACTGGTGTTTGCATTTGGTCCTCATCAGGTCCAGATCGGTCAACGTGTACCACCATAACTCCCCTTTCAGGGATGAGAAATAAAGAAAGTTAAAAAATGGATGGGAGTTGGACTCTATCGGCAGTGCTCGATGTATCCACTAAAGCACTTTCAGAAGTGACTGTTGCCATGATGCCCCTCTTGGTGCCCAGAGAGATGTGGGGACAGAGAAGGAAAGGAGCAGCTAACCAGGAAGCACATGTGTATGCAGGAAACATGTTGCAGTGAGTCTAAAACCTTAGTTCTACTTGTTTTTCTCATTGAGATTAGAATTCTTTGAGAATTTGGGTGTAAACCTCCCCATTTTGTGAGCTTTTAGTGATGCTCATCAACATGACCCAACAGAAATCTGATGTAGCCTATAGAATATATTTAAATCTTAATTACTGTATCATTAGCAGTAGGAGCTAATTAAGACATTAGAAGTAATTAACATGCATTTACGTTCCTACTACCTCCTTGCAGAATCTCTTTTATTGATTACCATATTCAAGATGATGCATTAATGATAATTTTAAGAGTAAAAGCTAATTCTGTTTTGAATCTCATACTGTGGTATAAAATTAGTGCAATCTAAGAACATATAAGATCAAATTTATTTTGAGATGTTGGTGATATTTTAAATTAATTAAGCAAGTATATTTAGCTTTATGAATGCTTTCAGTACTTTTTCAAGAACTAGAGATGTTTGAAGAGAGAACATTTACTAGATGCAGAATTGTATGGCAAACTTTAGACATGCTATAAAACATGGACCATAATGCCTAAAGATAGAAAAATAAAATGTTAATGGAAGGCAGTAGCTATGTTACTTTGGCTGAGTTAGTTAACTATTTGTGCCTCAGTTAACTCATCTTTAAAAGATAATAATGGCACCTATTTTATACATTTTTTGAGGATTAAATATGTATATACCTGTAAAATGCTTAGAATAGTGCCAGCAGGTAATAGGTGCCATTTTAATGTCGACTCTGATGACATTTACTTGTTCAGTCGGCTAAGAGATGGGGACCTTCGCTTGCTCCCACCAACAGTTCCTGTTGTTTCCTTCAGTCTCTTGTCACCAAAATAAAGTTACTGACTCTTCTTTCCATATCATTCTTTATGCCTGCATGTTTACTCTCTGCTTTTTCTAGCATAGCCCACCTAGGTTTCTGACCAGATTGGTTATTATAAATAAAGAAGGAATCAGGAATAAAAAAAATCAGATGTAGTGAGATATAAAATGATCTCAGCCCGTGGGCGCATATTTACTCTCCAGCTGTCCCTCCCCATGAGTCTTTATTGGAGTCTGCTTGTAATTGGAGAGATGCTTTTCGTGGTCAAGCACAGGGCAGTACCCTCCAGTGTCACTGAGTGGCATTGCGTGTTTATGCTCTGGAAAGGGCCTTGAGTTTGGGGTGTGTGTGATAAGCAGGAGGTCGAAGAAGCTCCAGAGATCCTGGGGTGGGGGCAGTCACAGAGGGCACAGGCAGGTGGTCCGGCATCAGTCACCGTGAATCTGGTATCCATCAGCTTTCCTTCCTCCTCTGTTACTCGGGGCACCAACGTCTGGCAGAGGGCTTGCGCGGTAGGTCGGAGACTGCCACGTGGGCCGCCTGCCTTTATAGATAACAGGGCCCCAGCCATCTTTACCAGCCAATAACATTTTTGTTATTCTGCCCCTGCTGCTTCTCCCTGAAGCTCTTATAATGGGCTGTCAGCGACAAGTCTTCTTCCAGCAGTGAGACTGATTGGAGCGACTCCTTGGAATGAGAGTATTTTTCATTTTTATCCATGTTCTTTTCCTGATGGGATTCATTGTGATAGTTTTGAATTAGAGATGAAGTTGACATGAGGCAGCTTCACGTTGGCTACTGTGCTAAGGTACAGCTTCTGGACTACGTGCAAAGCGTTTATAGACCTTTCATGAACTTCTTGAGGGCCCCGTGATCATTATTTTGCTAAATAGGGCTCTGTCGTGAAAGGGGTATTTCCCCCTTCAGAGGTGATTTAAGTTGTTCTCATGGTGTAGCTGATGCAGTAGGAGAAGCTGACAAACTATCATTGAAAATTGACTGTGATTTTGGAAATGTATTAGGAAAACATCGGAGCATGAACTTTGGCGTTGCTGTCTGTTGAAATACTCAAGGCATTTGCATTTAATGGATGAAGAATGTCTGCATACATTCAACATGGCTGAAGTCATGAAGACACCACTTTTACTGTTTCTCTGTTGCTCTTGTTAGCATCTCTGTAGGTTTCACAGCAAATGACACGTCGAGGGGAAGCTTTTCATTACCATGCCTGAATATCTGAGAAACAGTGCTAAAATGTTAAAATTTAAATACATGTACTGATGTATGTAATAGGTAATTAAAAATATCAAAATACACAAAGAACATATCATGAGGCATCTCCCTGGCCTTTGAAGTGATTTTTGTTTCATTTGCTTACTAATTCTCAAAGCACTTAGATCTGCATTTTACTGCAGTTAAACACTGAACAGTTAAATCTGCACTAGAACAGATTAATAATCCTCTAGTGAATAAAACATGTAAATTATACTGCATCTACTACTATAGCCATCTTAGTTACTGTATGGGCTGTGTGTACAATAATTTTACAATCTGTTTCAAAGCCAGATGGTTCCAAGACGGTAGTAAAAAAAAAAGATGGAGACCCTTCAGGGTATCGTGGACTGGTGCTTGCTTTTATCGTTTATGGAGAGAGGACCAGGGATGATGTGGTCCTGATGGATGACACTCTCCAGAACTTTCTTTCCCACACGTGTCTGCTTTTCTACATTCATTCTAGCTTTTTTCAAGTATATCTTCCTTTTGACACCTTTCTCTTCTTTGGTCTCTTGGCCTCTCCACTCAGCTGCTTGTAGAAGAAGAATCTGTCCCTAAAAATCTGTGGGACAGATTTTATAAAAAAAAAATGAGGTAACACAGATGAGTGTAGCTTGGCAGTCACTTTCTTGATCACTTTGTGGGCATTCGGTGAATATTTGTAGTAGGCATGAGTGAATGAACACATGAGCAAGTGTTTTAGAAAAATAGAGAAGATCATGGGGGTCATGTTCATATTTCTGTGGTGAGAATGTGATTTAAGGAAATTAAGTTGCATTTACTGCTTACCCATTAGCCACCTACAGTCAATTTTCAACTCCTTCTTAAATTGACCTCATACTCCTATTCTGAATCTGCGTGGGAAAATATGTTTGGTTCTTCAGACCACAGGAAATAAAAAATCTTAAAAGTAGGGTCTATTTTTAAAAACCTAGAATAAAAAAAAAAAAAAGGTTTCCAGTGAGACAGATCTGCTCTTTTCAAAAACTAAAATGTCATGAAAAAGACTCTGTGAATGTGAAATTACCCATGTGTGACACACTCGGTTTCTTGAGGTTGTCACTGGTTGAAGGATTTCATCTAGCATTTTGTTCAGAGAAATTGAATAATTTGTTGGAAATTTTACTGTATGATCGCGGGTATAAATGAACTGCTAAGAATGTCTGCTGGGTAGTTTTCTTGGTGTGAAATCTGCCACCTGGCTGAAAACTAGGTGATGGATTTTTTTTTTTTTTTTTAATGAGCAGTTGTACAGTTGTAACATAACTTCAAAAATGATTTTCCACTGGTGAGTACAATACCCCAACACAGGGCGATGCGGCAAGGGAACAGATCATGTCTCCCTTACTCATTTCCTGCTTTGTCTTGGCGTGTGGCTTTGCCGTGATGTGACTGATGTTTGCTGAAGGGACTGGAACAAAGGAAACGCAGCTTCCTTCTATTTTTGGACCTTCTAAGAGTAGGATGGGATGACTCTGAGGGTGAAGCTACAGTGCTTCTGACCCTTCAGAGCAGCGGGGAATGGACAAGATAATCACCTACAATTACAAGTAAATGGATAGCGGACACTGAGGACACGGCCTGGAAAAACTGCACCCTGGCTTGTACTTTCTGTATCCTTGGATATTTAACAGCATCTTCCCTGTGCCCATAACTTATAATTCAACAACTGTTCTTATGATTTAGCCAAATGAAGTCCCACATAAGTAGAGGTGGTCTGGAAGCAGTCCCGTGGGAAGACGTGACAAAAACGTTGCTGTGTAAAGTCAATGAGAACTTATTGGGGAGATATTTCCTATTCAGTCCCTCCTTTTAGGTATATATGCTCTGAAAGCGACTGTCTAAAACCCTGTTTTCCCCCCCGTTTTCATCTCTTCAACAAAGTTGATTTTGAATAATGACACCTGGGCAATGCATGTGTCCTTTACATGGTAACAGGGTTCCGTTGCCCTGATATGTTTTTCAGCTTTCTTTCTCATTTTGGTATGCTAATTATGTGCAAGTGGCCAAGGCTTAATCTAGGCACAGGGGCCCTCCCGGTATGAATGGAGCATCCAGCTCTTATTTCAGGAACCCTCTGGGCACTCCTTTGTTATATATGGACCTGCAGTTGTGCCCTGACACTTACATGTCATAACTCCAGGGTACAAAATAGTTCAGATAAACAAGGAACTATTTCAAGAAATGTATACAGGCTTGCCTTGGTTTGTTCAGCCTGTTTAAAAAAAAAGTCTTTAAGAAGGGTAATAGCTCTCACAAATATTAGTGGATTTTATTTATATTCCTGTGACAGAATATTCCAGAAGCCACAGGAAATACTTCTCTTTTCTTCCCACACCAGTGTTAACTTCTTTTCTGTGTTACATTTGCAGATTTTAATGTAAGTATGTATGTAAGTGTCCTCACTATCAGTTTTTAAAAGAAAATAAAATCAAGGGCTTCCCAGGCAGTACTAATGGTAAAGAATCCACCTGCCAATGCAAGAGATGCAAGAGACTCAAGTTCAGTCCATGGGTTGGGAAGATCCCCTGGAGTAGGAAGTGGCAACCCACTCCAGTTTTCTTGCTGGAGAATTCCATGAACAGAGGAGCCTGGAGGGCTACAGTCCATGGGGCTGCAAAGAGTCAGACATGACTGAGCAACTGAGCACAAAGAAATTAAAAACTTTACCAAATTTTGGTAAAATTAGTTGTAATCTTAAGAGTAGAGTAATAATAAAGAGCACAGGATTGTCCAGGCATATACTGAGCATTCTGTAAATATTTCTCTTATCCTCCTTCCATCTTTTTCTTCCTTTTCATGACAACATCTTATCCTTCTCTTTGTACTGAAGATAACTAGATGGGAGGTTTCCAGGGCAGCCTCCAGTTTTTCAGAGAGAAAAGACCCAGTGAACAGGGTGACAGCCGTTGTCCACGATGTGTTCTCTAGAGTCAACAGGCATGCCTTAGGGCAAACCTGGAAGTGGAAAGAAAATCTTGAATGTAGAATCCCTTTCAGTCCCCTCTCAAACTGTCTTCCTTTTACCTTTCATACTACAAAAGCTTCTATGAAAGACATTTTCAGAGCTAGACAAGGCTTTTCAATAGTTCGAGAAATAGTAGAAAGAAGAAAAATGCTAAGTCAACAAAATTAGAACTAATTGTACCAAAATTTGTCAGGTAGCTTTGAGTGACACGTGGTCCCTAGATTTGGGGGAAAAGACCTCCTTGACCAGTTTGGTGAAGGATAAGGATGGGTGAGGAATGTCCTTACCTCCTGTCTGCCTCTTCTGTCTGACCTACACCCTACTAAGACTGAAGTAGTATACATTGCATAGAAGGAAATCTGAGATAGAAATGTGTTACTTTCATTTTGGGCATAATTAAGCTCCACTGTAGTAAACTTTAGGGGGAAATTCTCAAGCATTCCTTGAAATGCTTTTGCGGAAACTTTCAACTCCTAGTGATGGTGAATGCACAGTGATTATTGATATAACAGGGCATAGAGTTGGATTAATATCTGTTTATTTTTCATTTAGAAGATGATCTTACTCATGTCAAGGGTTAGCCTCACAATATTTCATCTTTTTTTCTGCTATGAATTAATTGATGATTTTTATTGACTATTTTTTCACTCATCAGTACATTAACCACTCCCACGTTATTTTTCATTTAGAAGATGATCTTACTCATGTCAAGGGTTAGCCTCACAGTATTTCATCTTTTTTTCTGCTATGAATTAACTGATGATTTTTGTTGACTACTTCTTCACTCATCAGTACATTGACCACTCCCACGTTGCAGGCACTGTTCTTGGTTCTAGAGCTATGGAATTTGTTGAAACAGGCCTCTGCTTCTACATTTAAATTCTTGATGATGAAGGACAAACAATAAACAATAAGTAAGCAAACTAGGTAATTTTAGATTAAGTTAATAATTTCAGTAGGAAAAATCTGGATGATTAAAAAAATGATTAAAAAATGATTTAAAAAATGCAATGAACCATGTCTTTCTGAGGCGATGATAGTCAAGCTTAGACCTAAAGATTGATGCTAATCACCCTGAAAGGAGGAGCAGCTAGCTTAAAGACTCGAAATAATGAAGAGCTTGTTGTATTGGACGGAATAAAAGGACATCCATGAGTGAGGAAGAGTAGGAGATGTTGGGGAGGTAGGGATGCACCTTACCGCGCAGCCCACTGTGATAGATTTGTGTTTCATTCTAAGAGCCATGGGACATCATTGTAGAGTTTCAGGCAGAGGAGTAAAATAATAAAAGTAACAAATACCTTCGGTTGCTTTGTAACGCCTGGATTGGAAGGAACCTGGGCTAAGAGGAGGGATGCTGCTAGAATGCTCCCTGATGGATAGGAAGGAGGTAACAGGGGTTCCTATTCAGATGATGGCAGCAGAGATGAAGAGAAGTGTATCCAAAATGCTTTGAAAGTAGAAGCAAGAGTTAACAATTTTTTTTTGTAATTTATTTCATGACAAAACACCTGAACTGAGTTGAAGCTGTTTATAGTCTTTTTCTAAGGCAGTGTCAGTTTTCATATATTTTGCTGTAGAAATATTGTGATCGATTACAGGATATTGACCTAGACCCTGCTGAGCATGAAGGATCTTATATAATACAATAAAAACGCAACATACTTTAAAAATATGGACAATTTGAAATTCTGAAACACATATGGTCTGAAGTGTTTTGGGTAAGGGATTTTGCTCTAACATATGGTCTATTCTGGAGAGTATTCCCTGTGCTCTTAAGAAGAGTATATATTCTGCTCTTGTTGAGTGATGTATTCTATAAAGGTCTGTTTGGTGTCGTTAGTTTATTTCCTTGTTGGCCTTCTGTCTAGTTAAAAGTGAGGTGTTGAAGTCTCCAAATGTTATTATTAAATTGTCTATTTCTCTCTTCACTTCTCCCAGTTTTTTCTTTATGTATTTTGGGGCTCTGTTATTAAGTGCAGATACATTCATAAGTGTTACATCTTGATGGACTGACTTTTTTTTTTTTAATGACAAAATGTTCTTGGTCCCTAGTAATAATTTTATCTGTAAGATACTAGTATAGTTATCCCAGCTGTCTTTTGGATATGTCTATATGATTTATCTTCATTCTTTTTATTTTCAACCTATTTGTTTCTTGAATCTAAATTGTGTCTCTTGCAGACAACACATCATTGGATTATTGGGTAAAAGTGTTTGGACCTGTATGTAGTTATTCCTGTAATAGTGTCTAACGAAAATCAACAAATGTTTTTTTTTTTTAATTTTATTTTATTTTTAAACTTTACAATATTGTATTAGTTTTGCCAAATATCAAAATGAATCTGCCACAGGTATACCTGTGTTCCCCATCCTGAACCCTCCTCCCTCCTCCCTCCCCATTCCCTCCCTCTGGGTCGTCCCAGTGCACCAGCCCCAAGCATCCAGTGTCGTGCATTGAACCTGGACTGTCGACTTGTTTCATACATGATATTATACATGTTTCAATGCCATTCTCCCAAATCTCCCCACCCTCTCCCTCTCTCACAGAGTCCATAAGACTGATCGATACATCAGTGTCTCTTTTGCTGTCTCGTACACAGGGTTATTGTTACCATCTTTCTAAATTCCATATATATGCATTAGTATACTGTATTGGTGGTTTTTTTTTTTTCTGGCTTATTTCACTCTGTATAATAGGTTCCAGTTTCATCCATCTCATTAGAACTGATTCAAATATATTCTTTTTAATGGCTGAGTAATACTCCATTGTGTGTTGTTAGCATTGCTTGAAAGGAACTATATCACCTGAGGCTTGATGTGAGTAATTGAGAATTTGTGGAACCCTAGGCTTTTCTAATAAATAGGATATTCTTCTAGCCATTCATAAATACTTAACTATTTCTTCTAAGTCTCCAAAGCCCCCTGAGTATGAGCATTTTGACACAATTAACCTTTGTAATTTTAGATCTTTTTATACACTTGTTATACATCTTCTAGAGGAGCTGAGATTATATGTAGGTCAGTGTGATATAATGGACAAAACATAGACTTTAGCAACATGCAGACCAGGGTCTAAATTTTAGCTCAGCTACACACTAAGTTGTGTGACCCACAGTGATACCGTATGTATTCATTCCTTAGTGTTGTTGGAAAGTTAAATCAGGTAACATTTTCAAAGTTCTTGGGGTGTAACTGTTTTAATAGTTCTGTTAGAACAAGAGTTTGAACACATAAAATTCTGCTAGGTTTTGGATTTGTTGTTTATTTATTTACATTCATCCATTTAATCCAACAAATATTTATTAATTACTTACTAGGCCAGGCACTGTTCTAAGGGTTGGAGATAAACAGAAGAGTAAGCAAAAGAAATAAAATTCCTGCCCTCAGAGGGCATATACTCCAGAGAGGGAGACGGATAGTAAACAAATAAAAATTCCAAGTAGAAAAATTAGTAAATTAATTCATTGTAAGTGCTAAGGGAAAAACTTTGGCCAAAAAGAGGGGTATGAAAAGCTGAGAGAGGTGGTTAAAATTTTAGATGAAATGGTTAGAAAAGTCTACGCATGCATGAGATTTGACACTGATTGACAGAAATTTTCCATATGTGGCTTTCTAGAGATACGAAGTAGGATATATTCATGAATGTTTAGGGGCTTCCCCAATAGCTCAGTGGGTAAAAAATCCCCGTGCAATGAAGGAGACACAGGAGCCATGGGTTCAGTCCCTGGGCTAGGAAGATCCCTGGTTTGAGAAGATCCCCTGGAGTAGGAAGTGGCAATCCACTCTGGTATTCTTGCCAGGAGAATCCCAGGGACAGAGGAACCTGGCAGGCTACAGTCCAAAGGGTTGCAAAGAGTCAGACATGAAAGCATGGCAGTGATGTTTACCATGGTTAGTTTTCCTAGTAAAGTACATTCCATTCTGGGCTTTAGTTTTCCATGAGTAGACTGACGAGGTCAATATTTTACAGCCTATAGTTTTCAAGTTTACATACATATATTAAAAACCTTGGTGAAAGTTGAAAGTGAAAGTTAAGTCGCTCAGTCGTGTCCGACTCTTTGTGACCCCATGGCCTGTAGCCCACCAGGCTCCTCCATCCATGGGATTCTCCAGGCAAGAGTACTGGAGTGGGTTGCCATTTCCCTCTCCAGGAGATGTTCCCTACCCAGGGATCGAACCCTGGTCTCCCGCATTGTAGGCAGAGGCTTTACCATCTGAGCCACCAGGGAAATACTTGGTAGTGGCCCTATTTCCTTGACCTGTTGTATATCTTGGATATTATGGTGAATGTTCAGACATTGGTTTTAAAAGCAAGGAAAAAGGCTACACAGTCATATATATATTAAGAGAAAAAGAATAGTGAAAAGTGTATTTTGGATTTTAAGAATCACAGATGCTCAATTTGTACTTCTTGAATTATTTAAATCATTTATGTTGCCACATTCACTGTTCAATCTATAGAATTATCAAGGGATTAGGATCTTAAATACAAACTATCATATATGAGAAACATGAGAAATTCAGCCTGTTTGGATTATAATTCTTTTTAACACTGATTTTTATAAATACAATGTATTTTATAAATATAGTGATAATAAAACACTCTTCTAGGAGAAACACATTTTTTTTTTCTGTTGAGAAACACACATTTTCTGAGATGGATTATTTTGAAGGGAAGCTCCATCATCTCATGGAATGCCATCCAAGAAACTTGATTAACTGGAGAATGAATGTGTGAGGCTGTAATTTTCAATGTACTGTAATTAGGAGCTTTTGACATGGCATGTACATGACTTGTAATGTACATGTACATGGCCACTCTGAAAGTCTTGCAGGGGCTGAAAGTGGAGAAGTGGCTTTTTATGTTGCTCCTGGAACTGCAGAAATTGATATTTGGGTTTCCAAAATCCACTTGACATAAATGGCTTCCGTTTGTCAGTGCAGTGGAATGCAGGGTACCCATCTTTTTTGAATCTCAGCCATTGACAGAGAATGAGCACAAAGGAGCTCTGAAGGTTGAACACTTCTTCCTCCTCAGAAAACTTTTAATCATATGGAGACATTTTGTCTCAGCTTATGGTACTTAGCTCACCAAAATGGGATAATCAGTTCCTCAGATTTGACGGGAAATGTCATCTGTAACTTAAAATCCCTGGGTTTCGAAGGCAGGAGCATAAGTGGGTTATTGACAATCTTTTATTCAGGAGAAAAGTGATGGTTACTTCACAGGGAGTGACATGTTATAAACATGTGCAGGAAGGAAGATAGATGTCCTTACAGCAAATACTCTCCATGGAACTCCAGTCTGGGTGTCCTGTGTTTGACTGTAGTGAACTAGTTTAGATCTTCTGTTAAAAATCTAAAGCCTTTCAAGATAACTCAGTATCCTGAGAGTTTGTATAAAGGGCAAGCATCTGATGACTGGTATCCCCTTCATCAGTGAGATGTCAGAAAAACTTCACCATGCAACTCCGCCCTCTAGTGTTTCCTGATAACTACAGTCATGGTCTCAAAATTTGACCCATGGTACCCAGAATTTCACTAGGTTAGAGATATTTCTTTTCTTTTTTTTTTCATTTTTTAAAATTTTTTACTATCTTTTTTTTATATTTTATTTTTAAACTTTACATAATTGTATTAGTTTTTTATCGAATATCAGGTAAATGAATCCCCCGCCACAGGTCGTCCCAGTGCTCTCTCCTCCCTCCCCACGCCATCCCTCTGGGCCGTCCCAGCGCTCTCCTCCCTCCCCACGCCATCCCTCTGGGTCGTCCCAGTGCTCTCCTCCCTCCCCACGCCATCCCTCTGGGCCGTCCCAGCGCTCCATATTTCACATCTTGTTTGAAAATAAATTTGGCCCAGGTTCCATTTGTGTACAAGGCTTTGACATCTTGTTTGAAAATAAATTTGACCCAGGTTCCATTTGTGTACAAGGCTTTGACATCTGCTTTTGTTTACCTAGCTTGTTTCAGAAAAGGTGCTCCCCCCATTTGATTAGATTTTGATTAAATCAAACTTGTTTTCTTTATTCCACTTTGCAAATATGGAGGATTAAATTTTAGTCCATTGAGAGACTTTGGAATAACTATGTCTTAAATAGTCTAAGAATATAAATCATGTGAGCTCAAGAAGAATGTTAAATCCATTTAAAGGTATTTTAGGAAGCGCATTCACATGTGATTCCCCACTGAATATCTAGGTGCAACAAGTTTACATAGAAGACGATTATGACATCTTGCATCCCTGTCAAAGCTGTGGTTTTCCTAGTAGTCATGTATGGATGTGAGAGCTGGACCATAAAGAAAGCTAAGTGCTGAAGAATTGATGCTTTTGAACTGTGGTGTTGGAGAAGACTCTTGAGTCCCTTGGACAGCAAGGAGGTCAAACCAGTCTATCCTAAAGGTAATCAATCCTGAATATTCATTGTAAGGGCTGATGCTGAAGCTGAAGCTCCAATATTTTGGCCACCTGATATGAAGAACTGACTCATTGGAAAAGACCCTGATGCTGGGAAAGATTGAAGGCAGGAGAAGGGGATGGCAGAGAATGAGATGGTTGGATGGCATCACCGACTTGATGGACATGAGTTTGAGCAAGCTCTGGGAGTTGGTGATGGACAGGGAAGCCTGGTGTGCTGCAGTCCATGGGTTAAACATGACTGAGCAATTGAACTGAAATGAGCATCTTTGTCAAAATATTTGCAATATATTGATGATCAAGTATTTTATATATTTTGGAAAAAAGATAAAAATATCCTTAGTATTTGGATTAATGTATTTAAGAGAAACTGCCCCTGTTGTTATTCAGTCACTAAGTCGTGTCCAACTCTTTGCAACCTCGTGAACTGCAGCAAGTCAATTTTCCTTGTCCTTGACCATCTCCCAGAGTTTATTCAAACTCATGTCCATTGAGTCAGTGATGCTGCCTCATCTCATCCTCTGCCTCACGCTTCTCCTCTTGTCCTCAATTTTCCCCAGCATCAGGGTCTTTTCCATAAGTCAGTTCTTTGCATCAGGTGGCCAAAAAACTGGAGCTTCAGCTTCAGCAACAGTCCTTCCAATGAATATTCAGGGTTGATTTCCTTTAGGATTGACTGGTTTGATTTCCTTGCAGTCCAAGGGACTCTCAAGAGTCTTTTCCAGCACCACAATTCTAAAGCATCAATTCTTAAGAGAAACTATTGATCAAATATTGGGGCGGTTTTATTACTTGAAAGAGAAACTGATCACATTTCAGCTTCTTTTGTTCAGCTTCAGATTTTTCAAAGAGGCCCTTTTATTTTGCTGCAGGCAACATTTTTAAACAGAGAATTAGATGAGAAGCAATTTTCATGATGTAAAACTTATGAACTATATGTGAAAATGAGGTTTTTAACTACTGATGATTGTTTTACTAATGGTGAGCCATCTTGCTTGAGGGAGAAAAATTTTTCCAGGAGGCTTAAGTTCTTAGTTAATAACCAGAGGAACCTTAATTAAGCAGTTACTATTGAGGCCCCAGCCACCTCCTGAGGTTTATCACTGTGGGGAGGGATGGTGGAGAGAGAGTGTTTCTGTCTGGTTTGAGTACCCTCAAAATAACTAGAGTAAATAAAAAGAAATAGCAGAAGTAAAAGGAATGATAAGTAGAGTTTTCTTTTTACAAGTGGGGAACATAATTTTATTTTAGAGATACAAAGGTTTCCAAGAATATTAATAGGGGTATTAGACAAACTTACTTGTCTTGAAGGGTGTTAATATCCTTTCCAAGTCAATGAGGCCATAGGTAGTCTTGGTTCCATGCTCAGAAACTAAGACCTATTAGTTATTTTGTGTGTGTGCATGTGTGTTAAACTTGTGGTTTATTTTCTAAGTAGTCTTGGTAATGTGATTATACAAAATTGCTCGTGGTTAGAAAACTCAGATGTTTTTAAACTTTATATTTTACATTGGAGTATAGCCGTTAACAATGTTGTGATAGTTTCAGGTTTTCGGTAGAGTGACCCTATAGCCACACATACACAAATATTCATTCTATCCCATACTCCCCTCCCAACCAGGCTGCCACATTAGCATTGAGCAGAGTTCCCTGTGCTGTATAGTAGGACCTGTTAGTTATTGAAAATGAATAATACGTAACTATCAATAGGTCAAAGAGCTCAGTTTGTGATACTGTCCCTGCCTTCTTGGCTGAGTAACTCAATTATCAAGAAGTACCAGAAAGCATGGTAAAGGTGGAAGGAATGTTACGCTCTGTTGGGGAAAATGATTTCAGCACTGTGGTGTCCAGCCTCATAGCTGGGGCAGGGGGCTTGTAGAAAGCTTCTGAGAGACAATTATGTAGGCATAACATTCATTAAATATATTTTAAATAGGGATAATGTGAGGGGGATTTTAAGTGAACAGATAAACATTTAAAAGAAATACACTGTCTCTTCCATAAAGATGCACATTTAGTTCTTTTGCCTTATCAAAAATTGAAAAGTATTTTGAGACCAGACAAGATTTTAAAAAGCTGAACATGATAATAATTGCATAAATTAGCATGATAAATTTACAGTTGAGTATCTTGGTCGTGTATAAGTTTTGGTTTCGACAGCTGGAAAAATGTTCCTCATCAGATTTTCATATGGTGAGAAAAATGGCTTATATTACTTGGTAAATGCCTTTTTCTCTCTGAGTAGCAAACCATAGGTGCTAAATGAAATAAACACAGAGTAAATTAAAATTATTTTGCAGGGGTGATAACATGCTTTCAGTGGTTAAATCTTATAGCAAAATGAAAGCATATTCATTTTTAAGGTGTTATTGCAATGGAGAGTTAATAGCAAATTGGGACAATTTTCAATGAAAAGCATAACGTTTCATTAAGAGTAAGGAGAGGAATTCTTATATTAATCGTGTATATGCATTACTCGTTCTGTGTGAAAACATATTCGTTTAACCATTTCCCAGCAGCTTCACATAGATATAAGACTAGTATTTCCATAAAGAACTATGAGAATAATGGCCATGGTTGAAGGCAGTTTTAGTTTATAGTTTGAAGACAAGGCCCTAACTTCAAATAAGGTGCTAATTATATATAGATGACAGTTCTGCGATATGAAAAGAAAACACAGAACTCCTTATCAACTGTGAGTCAGAATTTTGGCCAGCACATTAGAAGTAAAGAGAAGCTCATTTCTCATATGGTATCAGAATCCAGTGATGGAATTTCTTTTAGATATCTGGTCAGAACTAGACAGTGCCAGCAAAGTGACCTTACAATGATTAAATTATACAATTACTATCTTTTAAGTATCTAATAAATCCACTCAGAACTCAGTACAAAATTATATTGCTTTATCTACTTAGAGATATTTATGGATTAAAATGAACTTGATTGCACAGTGAGCAGCAGTGCAAAGTGATGTAGATTAGACAAGCGTTTACTTTAAGCAAATCCCAATATGTCATTTCCAGGACTGAAAATATTTCTAAAGTATGGTTGAGAGCTATCTGCTATAGGAGGATTAGAGTACGTTTGAGCATCTCCCTTTGGACACGCTTTCTCTGCGGCAGAGCCTTTGAAGAGCTCGGAAAATAAGCGTGTTTATTGTAAAGTTTGTGTCGCACTACAAGACACCTATGGAGATTCTTACTGATAATAATCATAGCTGTTGTTTATTGAGATCTTAGGTGCTTAAGAGGCATTGCCTCATTTAATTCTCAAAAATACTGTAAGAATGAACATCTGGAAAAATGTATCTTACGTGGAGGTGCTTCAGTTTAAGTTTGTCCACATTTACAGGATCAGCCAAACTCTCTGGAGTTCAGTGAATTTAAATCAGTTGGGGAAAATGGAAAAACCCTTTCCAATCAGTTAAGGAGACTGAATGCTAGTTTATGAGTCACCACATATAGTGGCTCAATGGTGAAGAACCTGCCAGTAATGTGGGAGACACAGGGTTGGTCCCTGGTCCAGGAAGACCCCCTGGAGAAGGAAATGGCAACCCACTCTGGTATTCTTGCCTGGAGAACCCCATGGACAGAGGAGCCTGGCGGGCTACAGTGCACGGGGTCACAGAGTTTCAGACACAATTTAGTGACTGAACAACTACAACAACAACATGTCACTCTGAGATTTGGGATAAATTTAATAATTTACTGAACTGTTTTTACACAGATAACTCAGGAAAACATAATATTGTCAAAAAGCATGTTATAATTGTAATAATTGAGGTAATATAGAGACCAGTAAAAAATGAATAATCTCTCTTTATTGACCCTCAAGGCCCCACCCTAATCCAAGTAATCACTGTTAAAATTAAAACATTGGTCTGTATACTTCAAGTCCTTTTTGAAGAATGCATTTACATGTATATACATATATGTTTGTGCAATTATAGTATTTTTTCCTCACTTCATGCTTTATTCTTTAGTTTCTTTTACTTGATAGTATGTATTACACATGACTATTATTTTTTTAATTAATACATTAATTATATTCTTCAGACTGAATCTAACAGTTAATTAATAGTTTTTCTGTTGAAAGACACTTAGGTTGTAATTTTTCACTGTTATAAAAGTGCTGCAGATAACTCTACATACATGTTGGGAACATAACAGTAGGGTGGAGGCAGACATGGAAATGTTGAGGTTTAGGGTATGTACCATACACTTTTGAAAGACAAAGTCACTTCCCAGTTGACCACCATCTCCACTGTCTTAATATGACGCTCCATCAGCAGTGTAGGTGAGCATTTTCCATATCTTCACCAACACTGGCAATCATCAATTATTGATAGTTAGTAAACTAAATTATTAATGTTTTATAAAAACGATACTTTGTTATTTGAAATTGCATTTCCTTAATAATCAGTGAGCTGGAGCACTGCTTTTTGTGTTTAGTGACCACTGGCATTTCTCTGTGTGTGCAGATTACGTGCTCATACCCTTGGTTTGTTTTTGATTGAGACCAAGTTTATTAGTTTTAAAAATTTATGTTCATGTCTTTACAGATTTTCCCCTTTTCTTGACCAGCTTGGTCCGTCAGTTTCTCTTCTATAACTTAGAATCTATTGGGTTATAGACATTAACAAGTCATCATGCAGTTAGTTTTTAAATGTATAAGAATTATCTTTGTGTTACTGATTTTTAATTGAATAGCCTTGTGATTAGAAAACATACTTGATAAGAATTCAGTGTTTCAACATTTGCTGAGACTTCAATTTTGGCCAACGGTATGGGTAATTTCTGCAGATACGTAATGTGTGCTTGAAAAGAATGTGTTTTCTTCAGTTATTGGATGCAGTTTCTCAGGTCTGATTGGATTGTCCAGTATGGCTTGCCTCACCGCTTACAGAATTCTTGAGTTCCTAAGGTGAAGTTAACAGATTTGCTGGATGTGTGACTACAAAAAGCCTCTTGCATCACTTTCTCAACCGTGTCAGATAGGATTTGGTTTAGATGCCAGTGGTGAATATCCAAAATACCCAGAGCTCAGAAAAGATAAGAATTTCTTTCTCTCTTTCATAAAAATGTCAGGTAAGGTGCTCTGGTCCTGTGCAAGTACTCCATGTGTCAGAGCCCAAGTTCTTCCTCGTATCGTCCTGATATATGAGACCCTCATCTCATGGTCTCCTTGCCAATGTTGGCTGCTTCAGCTCCAGACATTACACCTACTTTCCATGATGAAGGGAAAAAGAAGGGAAAGAATCTTCCTCAAGAGATGTGTGGAAATGTCTTGAGGCCGCTTCCCAGAAGTGGTGCACAGCGCTTCAGACTATGTCCCATGGTCCGTAATTTAGTCTTATGACTTTATCCAGCTAGAGGGCAAGTTAAGTAAAGTCTTTATTCTGTGACCTGACTAATCTGGGGAGTTCTTTAACAAAAGGGATGAATAGGTATTGAGTAGCAATTAACTGTCTCTGCCATAACCAGTTTCCATCAATATGTACATATATCAATTGATACTGTATTGAATGCAAATATCTTGAAATGTAAAGAATGCCGCTTTAATTTTGTGTGCCATCTTTGTTAAAATACTTAGAACTCCACCTTTTCTACATCCTAAACATAACTCTGAGCATCTGTATCCCTTCTTAAGAGCTTTTTCAGCAACTACAGGTTGCCTACTGAGTCATATTCTTGCTCTCTAGCACAGTGGTCAAGGTCTTAATTAACCTTGTCATAGCTTAAGTTACCAAGGTACGCCTGCTTCCTGGGCTTCTTCTTGCAATCCTGGTAAAGAGTTATTCTTATTTTCCCAACATGAACCCTGCCGTAGTTCCTATGCCGGTGATGCTCCTTTGTCATCTAGGAAGTGTGCTTTCTCTATTTTCTACATGGAGAAATCTCTTGCTTTCCAAGTCTAATTCGAAAGCCACTTGTCCATTGAGCTGTCTCTGATCACTCCAGAATGTGCATTATCTTCCTGTTGGAACCACTATGACACTTTATCTTTTCTGTAATTGTGTACACATTTTGTCTCTCTGCTACACCGGGAGACTTGTGAGGGCAGATCTAGTGCCTGAGTTACTTTCCATCCTCTCTGCCTGCTGCTGCTGCTAAGTCACTTCAGTTGTATGTATAATATTGGGCAATAATATATCAATAAAGGGGTAAATAAAGTGAATGATTGATTGCTTATAAAATGTGTGTATTTAGTGCCATAATATTTATTTTATACAAATCTATAGTATTAAATTACATTCATGTAATTCTTTTTCTGTGTGGTCCAAATGATATGGTTGGTTCTTGATCACAGTAATAAGCAGAGATGCTTTCAGTTCAAAGATAACATGACCAGCTGCAGGTGGTGAGAGAAACATGATCCTACTTACTGGCATATCTTAATATTTTAACAGATTTATTCTTAGCCAAACAGAGGAAGCAGAATTTAGAAACAATGCCAGTTCCTGAAATTGGATTCATCAGGGGGCACATTATTTCATAAACTTTGGGAAAGAGTGATGAAACATCTCGGGTTCCATTTGTGTCTCTGATGGAGAGTAAGAAATGGATGTCTGGTTTTGCTGTGAAAGCTGTTTGTAGGTAATCTTATCCTATGGTTTTATATCTATCTTGTCTCAAACAGGATTTCTTTACATCAGACTGGATCTTGCCAAAATTCGGTTTAGTGTCTCTAAGATGAATGAATAAAAAAGGCTTGCTATGGTTTGTGACACGGATCTTGATCATACTGTTATTACTCTTACATTGTACATATACTCAGAACATGTGCTTTAACTCTATTTTTGCAAATTGGTGCAGAAACTTGGGACAAATCTCATGTTTGGACAGAAACTGAAAAAAGGTCTTTGTTAGACAGATGGGTAGGCAGGTAGAAACTGTCTGGTTCATATCACACTCACCATGAGTATCTCAATCAGTGTGTATTCATCTTGATAGATACACAAAAGCTTCATTTGGAAAAAGTCATTTAATCATAATGGAACTGTGAGAGAAATAAAAATATAAAACTCAACTAAAAAGTGTCTTGTGCTTGATAACTGAGATGCTGGAAATATAACTACTAATGTCAGGTCAGAACACAAGTATCGCTGTCATCACAGCTGTTTGAAAAATTTCTGAAAGTGCAAGTTAATGCAATACGGAAAGAGATCCAAAAAAATGGACATATGTTTCTTTCCCTGACACTTGCCTCAAGAGAGAATATTACTGTTTGCCTTTGCCTCCAAATGACAGCAACAAAAAAACAAAACCCAAATAGTCATTATTATTTTATTTGCATTCTTTTGGTTAGTGGGAGTTTGGATATCTTTTCATATGTTTATTGGCGAAGTTAAGAGTGAGTGTTGAAATGTTTACTTATGGCAATAACTAGAGACATGGAAGGGAGAATTCTGATTGACATCACTTTTCGATAGCTCCCATCTCCCTCTCTCTCTCTCTCTCTCTCACACACACACACACACACAAGCACGTGTGCTCATAAGGCGAAGTAAATAACTAAGCTGCCAGGTTTGTCTTGCTAGGAGAAGGCAATGGTACCCCACTCCAGTTTTCTTGCCTGGAAAATCCCATGGACGGAAGGCCTGGTGGGCTGTAGTCCATGGGGTCGCTAAAAGTCAGACACAACTGAGCGACTTCACTTTCACTTTTCACTTTCATGCATTGGAGAAGGCAATGGCAACCCACTCCAGTGTTCTTGCCTGGAGGATCCCAGGGATGGGGGAGCCTGGTGGGCTGCCGTCTGTGGGGTTGCACAGAGTTGGACACGACTGAAACGACTTAGCAGCAGCAGCAGACAAAGTAATTAATCAATCTCCAAGAGTGAGATGTGTGGGGGAGTGGTTCTGGGAAACAGATTTGGGTCCTATAAACTGATACTCTGTTTTAGGAAAGTAATCTAGGAATGTTTATACAAATATAAAATCTTCAACTCTTTGACTTGGCAATCACACCTTGAGATTTACTCTAAAGATATAATTATACAAGTCTGAAATGGTGTATATACTACGATATTGACTTCTGTCTTGTTTGTGATAGAAAAATATTGGAAAAGATTTAAATGCTCATCCATCAGGGTATTGTACACCATATAGTAGTACGAAACCAATGAAATGTATGGACTTGGGAGAATTTCTGCATTGTTACCTTGAAAACAAAATGAAGGTTCCAGAGCACATGTATGTTCTAATTCTACTTTGTGGTTGAATAGATAGGTAGATTCATATCTATATATCTAAACATATCTATGAATGTAAAGAGATAGTTAGAAAAAACATTTTCTAAAATATTGACATTGATAATTAAAAATCTAACTGGGAAGATGAGCTGGTAAAGATTCCACCTGCAGTGCAGGAGACCTGGATTCAATCCCTGGGTTGGGAAGATCCCCTGGAGAAGGGAATGGCTACCATCTCCAGTTTACTGGCCTGGAGAATTCCTTGGACTGTATATAATCCATGGGGTTGCAAATAGAAACAACTGAGCAACTTTCACTTTCAATTGGGCTGCTGCTGCTGCTAAGTTGCTTCAGTCGTGTCCGACTCAGCCCACCAGGCTCCGCCATCCCTGGGATTCTCCAGGCAAGAACACTGGAGTGAGTTGCCATTTCCTTCTCCAATGCATGAAAGTGAAAAGTGGAAGTGAAGTCGCTCAGTAAGTGTCCGACTTTTTGTGACCCCATGGACTGCAGCCTACCAGGCTCCTCCATCCATGGGATTTTCCAGGCAAGAGTACTGGAGTGGGTTGCCATTGCCTTCTCCGTTCAACTGGGCAGATACATGCAAATTCAAAGCTTATGGGGAGCAATGAGAGATACAGTGAATTATTAAGGTCTCAGGGTTTCAGAGAAGGGGAAGCTTTGTGTAGCAAGAAAGGTCAGAGGGGCTCACATAGTAGGAAGCACTTGGATTGATTCATTTACCCAAGGTAGGGTTTGAGTGGGTAAAGAGGTGGGAACAGCATCTTAGGTGGGAGTAAAGCATTCATCTGCCTCATTGATATGAAGCAGTGAGGTCACACACCAAGAATCATGTATAAGTTATGGCCTGCAGACTGAAGGAGCTTATAGTCTAGTGGAGAATAAAAGCACCTAAGTTACAATCCAGTGTGGAACATGCATCTATAAAACTGTGCCCAGGGCACTGTGAGAATACTGAAGATGGGTACTTACCTAAGTCTAGAGGGTGGTGAATGAGGGGGAGGGGGGACGGGGAGGGGCTCCATGGGGGAAGTTTCCAGGAGTGGTGAGTGTGAGCTGAAACTCAGAGGGTGAGTTAGCTATGTGGGGAGTGAATAATGCTAGAAATAAATGTGAATGTTTACCTCAGTTTTGATGGTTACATGGATAGAAGAGGCTGCCTCCAACCTACCAACAGGAAATGAATACATTGATGAAAATGAAAGAGGAGAGAGAAAAAGTTGGCTTAAAAACTCAACATTCAGAAAACTAAGATCATGGCATCTGGTCCCATCACTTCATGGCAAATAGATGGGGAAACAAAGGAAACAGTGACAGACTTTATTTTGGGGGGCTCCAAAATCACTGCAGATGGTGACTGCAGCCATGAAATTCAAAGACACTTGCTCCTTGGAAGAAAAGTTATGACCAACCTAGACAGCATATTAAAAAGCAGAGACATTACTTTGCCAACAAAATTCATCTGGTCAAAGCTATGGTTTTTCCAGTAGTCATGTATGGATGTGAGAGTTGGGCTATAAAGAAAGCTGAGCACCTAAGAATTGATGATTTTGAACTGTGGTGTTGGAGAAGACTCTTGAGAGTCCCTTGGACTGCAAGGAGATCCAACAAGTCCATCCTAAAGGAAATCAGTCCTGAATATTCATTGGAAGGACTGATGCTGAAGCTGAAACTCCAATCCTTTGGCTACCTGATGGGAAGAACTGACTCATTTGAAAAGATCCCGAGGCTGGAAAAATTGAAGGTAGGAAGAGAAGCGGACAACAGAGTATGAGATGGTTGGATGGCATCGCCGACTCAATGGACATGAGTTTGAGTAAATTCTGGGAGTTGGTGATGGACAGGGAGGCCTGGCGTGCTGCAGTCCATGGGGTCACAAGGAGTTGGACATGACTGAGCAACTGAACTGAACTGGTCTTGTGTGTGTATGATACCTCCTCTTCTCTGTCCCCTGCTAGGAGTACAGGTCCTTACAGGATTGTGTCTCCTCCTTTCATACCAGACTCTTTGTGGATCTTTTTTTATTGCTTTGCTTGTAGAAAAGTCCTTTCGCCAGCCTCCTGGTCGTCTTCAGTAAGAGGTGCTCCTCATGTGGTTGTATTTTTGACATGTTCATGGTGGGAGGTGAGCTCAGCATCTGCTTACCTGACCATCTCCAGCTCTATCACCTAGTAGAGAGCATACTGGTATACCCACGTCCAGTCTTCCTCATGATTAACATCTTATATTAGTTACTATGGTGGACCTAGAGCCAGACATCCTGGAATGTGAAGTCAAGTGGGCCTTAGAAAGCATCACTACGAACAAAGCTAGTGGAGGTGATGGAATTCCAGTTGAGCTATTCCAAATCCTGAAAGATGATGCTGTGAAAGTGCTGCACTCAATATGCCAGCAAATTTGGAAAACTCAGCAGTGGCCACAGGACTGGAAAAGGTCAGTTTTCATTCCAATCCCAAAGAAAGGCAATGCCAAAGAATGCTCAAACTACCACACAATTGCACTCATCTCACACGCTAGTAAGGTAATGCTCAAAATTCTCCAAGTCAGGCTTCAGCAATATGTGAACCGTGAACTTCCTGTTGTTCAAGCTGGTTTTAGAAAAGGCAGAGGAACCAGAGATCAAATTGCCAACATCCGCTGGATCATGGAAAAAGCAAGAGAGTTCCAGAAAAACATCTATTTCTGCTTTATTGACTATGCCAAAGCCTTTGACTGTGTGGATCACAGTAAACTGTGGAAAATTCTGAAAGAGATGGGAATACCAGACCACCTGATCTGCCTCTTGAGAAATCTGTATGCAGGTCAGGAAGCAACAGTTAGAACTGGACATGGAACAACAGACTGGTTCCAAATAGGAAAGGGAGTACATCAAGGCTATATATTGTCACCCTGCTTATTTAACTTATATGCAGAGTACATCATGAGAAACCCTGGGCTGGAAGAAACACAAGCTGGAATCAAGATTGCCGGGAGAAATATCAATAACCTCAGATATGCAGATGACACCACCATTATGGCAGAAAGTGAAGAGGAACTCAAAAGCCTCTTGATGAAGGTGAAAGTGGAGAGTGAAAAAGTTGGCTTAAAGCTCAACATTCAGAAAACGAAGATCATGGCATCTGGTCCCACCACTTTGTGGGAAATAGATGGGGAAACAGTGGAAACAGTGTCAGACTTTATCTTTTGGGGCTCCAAAATCACTACAGATGGTGACTGCAGCCATGAAATTAAAAGACGCTTACTCCTTGGAAGGAAAGTTATGACCAACCTAGATAGCATATCCAAAAGCAGAGACATTGCTTTGCCAACAAAGGTTCGTCTAGTCAAGGCTATGGTTTTTCCTGTGGTCATGTATGGATGTGAGAGTTGGACTGTGAAGAAGGCTGAGCGCTGAAGAATTGATGCTTTTGAACTGTGGTGTTGGAGAAGACTCTTGAGAGTCCCTTGGACAGCAAGGAGATCCAACCAGTCCATTCTGAAGGAGATCAGCCCTGAGATTTCTTTGGAAGGAATGATGCTAAAGCTGAAACTCCAGTACTTTGGCCACCTCATGCGAAGAGTTGACTCACTAGAAAAGACTCTGATACTGGGAGGGATTGGGGGCAGGAGGAAAAGGCGATGACAGAGGATGAGATGGCTGGATGGCATCACTGACTCGATGGATGTGAGTCTGAGTGAACTCCGGGAGTTGGTGATGGACAGGGAGGCCTGGCGTGCTGCAATTGATGGGGTTGCAAAGAGTCGGACACGACTGAGCGACTGATCTGATCGGATTTGATGGTGCACTTGTCACAGCTAAGGAAGAAATACTGGCACATTATGATTGACCAAGCTTCGTTAAAATTTTGGTATTCTCCCCACCCCCAATAAATTTTGTCTGGCTCAGAATCCTCTCCAGGGCAGCACGTGATGTTCAGTCGTTGTGTCTCCTTAGGCTCCTCTGGGCTGTGACATTTCCGAAACTTTCTTTGTTTTTGATGACCTTGACAAATTTGAGGAGAATTGCTCAGGTGTCTTCTAGAATGTTCCTCAGTGTGGGTTTTCTGATGTTTTTCTCTCTTAGGTAGACTGGGATTAGGATTATGGTTTTCAGGGAGAGGTGAAGTGTCATTCTTAACACATTGTATTAAGGATGCCTGCTACCACTAGGAATTGTAACCACTGATGTTAACCTAGATCACACAGTTTGAGATAACATTCATCAGGTTTCTCTACTGTAATGTTCCTCTTCCCACTTCCTCCCGTAATTTCATAATTTACTCTTTTGAAAACAAGTTAGTAAGCACAGGCTTCCTTGGTGTTTCAGATGGTAAAGAATCTGCTTGCAATGCAGGAGACTCATGTTTGATCCCTGGGTCAGGAAGATCCCCTGGAGAAGGAATAGCTACCCACTCCAGTATTCTTGACTGGAGAATCCCATGGACAGAGGAGCCTGGTGGGCTACAGTCCATGGGGTCACAAAGAGTTGGACACAACTGAGGGCTTAACGTATTTTTGTTTAGATTCTTTTCCATTATAGGTTATTAAAAGACACTGAGTTTAGCTGCCTGTGGTACACAGCAAGTCCCCATTGATTGTCTACTTTATATATAATAATGTATATATTTTAATTCCAAACACCTAATTCATCCCTCTCCTCTTTCTCTCTCTGGTAACCATATGCTTATTTTCTATGTCTGTGAGTCTCTTTCTGTTTTTTAAATAAGTTCATTCATATAATTTTTAAAAAAGATTCCACGTATAAGCAATATCATGTAATATCTGTCTTTCTCTGTCTGACTTCATTTAGTATAATAATCTCTAGGTCCATCCATGTTGCTGCAAATGACATTGTTTCATTCTTCTTTATGGCCAATTTTCCACTATGTTTATATGTAGCACATCGTCTTTATTCATTCCTCTGTTGATGGACACCTAGGTTGCTTCCATGTCCTGGCTATTGTAAATAGTGCTGCTGTGAACGCTGGGGTGGAATTTTCTCTTGTGATTTGCCTGTAAGCTCCATGTATTCTCTTTTGTCATTTCTGTCAGCTGTCATTCTTAACTTTGCCCTTTTTTTTTTTCTGTTGTGTGTACATGGCATTTAAAATCCAGATTAAGATTGAAAATTTTAGTCAGCTATCCTCCTGTTTCCACTTAATTTAAATGTTTGCCTAATAGCCTAAAAATTCAGATAACAAACCAAATTGTTTTTTAATTACAGATTTTGGCACTGTATGGTGATATACTCACTTTGGCACTGTGAATTTCTCACTTTGTTATTAAATTATATATAATTTCAAGGGATGTGGAGCCACATGACTCATATTTGAGCATTCCTCTGTGGGCTTGATAAACAGATTGCAATATGTTGCTTTGATTAAGAATCAGTGGGCTGCATGCTTTAACTAAAAGTGAAAACCCCTGAATCAATCATATGGGCTGGTGGAAAAACAAGTAAGGTTAGGGGATAGAGAGGAGAAGGTCAGTGAGCACACGTTTAATAGTTAGTGCTGGCGAACAAAGAGAGGGAATAGGACTGTAAGTGATGCTGTTAGGAAGTGTTCCATTATGGAGAGGACCTGCTGATGATGGCAGGTGATGGAGATGATAACGCACTGGGAGAGCATGTATGGTCTAGGCAGCTCAGAGCAATTTGATAAGTTTTATTTTAAAGGGCACAAGTCATCTCAGTGAATATTTAAAGAGTATTCAAGAATGCAGCTATGGGCTTCCCTTGTAGTCGGTAAGGCATCTGCCTGCAATGCGGGTGAGACCTGGGTTCAATTCCTGGGTCAGAAAGTTCCTCTAGAGAAAGAAACAACAACCTATTCCAGTATTCTTGCCTGGAGAATCCCATGGACAGAAGAGCCTGGCAGGCTACAGTTCACGGGATCCCAAGAGTCAGACATGACTTAGTGCTATCTTTCTTTCAAGAACGCATTCTTGACTTTTTTCTTTACTAAACTCATTTTACAGCGTTAATTCTGAGTTTCTCTGAAAAACAGTAAATTAACATTTTCTTCTTGTTTTTCCATGCATAAAGTGCTTTACATTCATTCACTGAATAATCCCATATGAAAATATATGATGTTAATTTTTTTCTCAGTCCCATTTTACAGATGGGTCTTTTGAGGCTTGAGGAGATTAACCAACTTATTCTGGCTCACCTGCTCAGAGATAAGCAGGAATTTCTATTAATTTCAGTTGATTGGCTTCAGTGAACATAAGTGAGCAACCTTGACTGAATGAGAGTGAGTTGTACACCTGGGTCTCCATACAGCTGCTCTCTACACTGGAGTCCGCTGCAGTCTATTTAAATCAGAAAATTCTGAAGTCCTGCCAGTGCTGGAGGAGATTTTACTATCAGGATGTCTAGGGAAAGTTTCTGTTTTGGGAGGTGTCACCCAGAGGAACCTGGCAGGCTATAGTCCATGGGGTCGCAAAGAGTCATACATGACTGAGCGACTAACACACACACACGCACATGCACACTCACACACGCAGACACCCAGACTCAGGCTTGATTATGACTACACCTCCTACTCCGTGCCCACACTGCACTAGACTCAGGCAAGATTCTCTGCAATGCCTGCCTCCCTCTCTCTGACCTTGCTCTAGTCACCCTGGTTTAGGTAAAAAGGGTGGATTAGGGTTAGAGGAAAAATCCCCTTTTTCTTGCAACATTTCCTGAGGCTTGGCTCTTACTTAGGACAGTTCTTTTTCTTGAACACATTCTTGTTGAGTGATGTTCAGGTTAGCTCCAAGACAGGCTCACCTCAGAAAGGGAGAAGGTCCACATTCAGTGGCACAGTGACCCCCTCTGGGGAGTCAGCGAGGAAGAGCAGACTGGCCAGGGGGGCCCAGGAGACCTGGCATCAGGGTGTTAGGGGGACAGGGAATGACTCCACAAGAGGAGCAGTGTGTCCCACCAACTGTCCTCGCCAGCCCCCTGTCTACCTCCCCAGCCCCCTGTCTACCTCCCCAGCTCCAGCAAGTTCACAGCGCTCTCTTACTCCCCACCTCCCTGTGCTGCCTTAGAAATAGGATGCTGCTCCTGTTGAGTCGCTACATCGTGTCCCATTCTTTTGTGACTCAGGCTCCTCTGTCCATGGAATTTCCCAGGCAAGAATACCTGAGTGGGTCACCATTTCTTTCTCCAGTGGCTCTTTCCAACCCAGGAATTGAACTCGGGTCTCCTACTTGGCAGGCAGATTCTTCCCCAGTCTGAGCCACCCACCTGGGAAGCCCCAGAAATCAGAATGGAACAAAGCTATCAGCTAGAAGAGCTTCAAATAGAGTGGTGAGCCAAGGACAGGTGAAACTGAGAAACAGAGAAAGCAGAGGGAGGAGATATGGGCTTAGGGGGGTTTGTCTCTTTTAAGGTCTGATATGATTTGCATTTATACATTAGAATGATACGCCTGCGTCCCTATGCCTGCCCTGCAAATAGATTCATCTGTACCATTTTTCTAGATTCCATTATATGTGTGTTAATATATATGATATTTGGTGTTCTGTTAGGACGGACATGGTAGGGGAATGGGAGGGGAATGGGAGAGGGGGACGAATTGGGAAGGTAGCACTGATATGTATACTACCATGTGTAAAATAGCTGGTTAGTGGCAAGCTGCTGTATAGCACAGGGAGCGGTGGAATGGTGGAGCAGGAGGGAGGCGATTCATGTTGTTGAACAGCAGAAACTAACACAACATTGTGAAGAAATGATGCCACAATTTAAAAGTTAAAAAAAAATTAAAAATGAACATTTTTAAGTATTTTTGAAAGAAGGTAAAATGCACAGAGTACAAACAGGGCTTTCCCTCTGAGCGGACTAACAGAGGAGAGGAAGGCAGGGGTAATGGAAGCTGTGGTGTGATGACCGCCGCCTGGTCCACCAGAGGGCACAGCATCCTGTGCGCCACCAACATGGCGGCTTCCGGAACTTGTCGGCAGTTTGAATCCTCAGGGCAAAGCTAGGCTGCGTTTTACCGTACTTCCTCTAGGGTATATATATTTTTAATCTGGTTGCCTTAAGAGCCATCCACTTGGCAGAAGACACTGTTGGACTCAGAAGAGGAATATTTGAAGTCTGTCCCAGTGGTCCTGGAGCGGAATTACTCTTCCTGTTGTTATTTTAACGAGGAAAGTGTGTGTGAGCAGAAGAGATGATGAAGGTACCAGATCCGCCCGGAAGACTGTGTTCTGGTTGTCAGGTTCTTGGATGCTGTTGCCTCTTAAACATCTCACCTCAGAAATGACTTGCCTTTGTCAAACAGAACACCATTTAATAGCTTCCCCTTCATTTTAACTACTTGTCGGGAACTGTTTTGGTTTTGGAAACCGCAATGCCAACTCTTCAGTGAGGGTTTTAGTCATGTTGGCCTGAGTTGATACTCTGTGAATAAGATAGAATCTGCTGTTTTTTCCTTTGAAAAATGGTCACAAGACTGGGCTCCTAAATTTCTGGCAGTGACTCATGTGGAAACCACGGGGAGGCTCTGACTTGCCTTTTAAAAATCTCTGTGTTAAAAGTGATTTGCCAGGAAAAAGGGAAAGAAGTTTCTTAAAAATCCAGCAACATCCTGATAGCGGAGGGCCTTCAGGGGCTTCCTGTACTGCGAGGTAATGACCATAAAGTGCCCAGATCCTGGAAAGTACCCTTGACAAGGCAGAGGGTTTGTAGGCAACACCACTCTTACTTGCTCAGGATCACAGTATATTGTTCTCATGTGCTTCTTGGCTCTTGAGCTTCAATCCACATTTTCAAGATGAATGGAAGGAAAATTTTATTGGTTTCTAAAAAATGTCCTTTTCCTTCAAAATATTAAAGTGATTCTGATATGCAGATGACGGTGTCCTAGGCTACCGTTTAACTTCTGATGGGTGTGTTTCTTTCCTATTTCTGTTTCTGAATTTCCAAAGACACCCCTTTCTTTTATTTTGCCAATAGGATATGACAGGGTAGTCATGGTTCCTGGTGACACTTGGCCTGCACATCTCATGGGCGCCTTGAGAAGGACCACAGTTTTGTATTCATTTAATCCAGCACCTGAGGTTTGGGGAGTGTTTGCTAATAATAAAGAGGCTTCTCACTATTAAGTGCTTCCTGTATTTAGATTTAGGACCAGAATACGAGACAGATTAAGACAGTTTATTCTCCTGGTAAATCTCCAGCACCTAGAACCGTATCTGGCAGCCTGCAGGCACTCACTAAATATTTGCATGTTCCATCTGATGAGATATTCATCGGCTGTTGGGTAAAGCAGAGCACTTGCTGCACAGTCCCTGTCTAGAGGGTCCAACGGACTCTCGGAGGTAGGCTTTAGATGTGTCTTCTTCTGGTTTGGCAACCAGATGATTCCTGCAACTTTCAGACTAAATCAAGGGTCTTACCAGGTGGGCCCTGCCTCCCTGCTTCCTCTGTTCCCGCTGCCCTTGCCTTACTTTCAGAAAAGAAAAAAGAAAGAGTTTGAATAAGTACACATCCACCTAAAACACCACGTAGTAAACACTTTATAAATATTAGTTGTTATTATGATGTTACTGAAGTCACCATGTTCTTCTATTTTATTGAGTTTTTAAAAAATCAAGTGAATAAATTTTAAATTTTATCAAATTTTGTCCAATTAATTTTTAATGAAAAACATAACATTTCTCTTTTTACTTATTATTACAATGAAAAGTTATGTCAACATTATTCTCTAATGTTAAACAGTCCAAAATTTTATTGGATTATAGTTGATTTATGGGCTTCCCAGATGGCTCGCTGCTGCCGCCACTGCGTCGCTTCAGTCATGTCCAACTCTGTGCGACCCCATAGATGGCAGCCCACCAGGCTTCCCGTCCCTGGGATTCTCCAGGCAAGAACACTGGAGTGGGTTGCCATTTCCTTCTCCAATGCATGAAAGTGAAAAGTGAAAGTGAAGTCGCTCAGTCGTGTCTGACTCTAGCGACCCCATGGACTGCAGCCCACCAGGCTCCTCCGTCCATGGGATTTTCTAGGCAAAAGTACTGGAGTGGGGTGCCATTGCTGCTATGGCTTAGTGATAAAGAATCTGCCTGCCAAGGCAGTAGATATGGATTCAATGCCTGGGTTTGGATGAGCCCCTGGAATAGGAAACGGCAACCCACTCCAGTATGTCTTGCCTGGAAAATCCCAGGTACAGAGGAGCCTGGCGGGCTACAGGGGTTGCAAAGAGTTGGCCACGACATGCGTGTATGGTTGATTTACAACATTATATTAGTTTCAGGTATACATCAAAATGAGTCAATTATACATATAAACACTCTTTATTTTTAGATTCTTTTCCCTTATAGGTCCTTGTAGAGTATGGAGTAGAGTTGCCTGTGCTATACTGCAGGTCCTAGTTTTTATTTATTTACTATTTTTTGGCCATACCACGTGACCTGCAGTATCTTAGTTCCCTAGCCAGGGATCAAACCCATTCCCCCTGCAGTGGAAGTGCAGGTCCTAACCCTGGACTGCCAGGGAAGCCCCTAATATTGAACAGTTATTGAACGCCTCTTGTGGGCCCCAGTGAGCTGCATAATTTGGCTTACATTAATTTAGGACTTTTGCATTGAGAACATAAGTGAAATTTGTCTGTAGTTTTGTTTCCCGTGGATGTGCCATCTGCAGATGTTGGTGTTGATTTTATGCTGGTTTTGTCAAAAGAGTCGAAAACTTCTCTTCCTTTTCCATGTGCATTGTAAGTAGCGGTGAAATCTGATACTTCAAGGATATGTAGAATTCACAAGTGTGAAACTGATTAAGTCTGCTGCATTTTGGGAGGGTTTATTCTTTTAAAAATGTACTACAGTTTCATTTGTGGTAATTGGTAATGTACAAAAATCATCTATTCATTTAGGATGTTACATTTATTATAATATTTTTCAGCCAAGTAGTTTTTATGATGCACATATTCTATGAACAATTTGTGGTTATTTCTATAGTCTCACTTCTGTTTCTTTTTCTTTATTTTGGTTAGTCAAAGGTTTACCTTATTTATTGGCCTTAGAGTTCTTAACTTAAAAAGAAGACTTTTTATATATATATATATATATATATATATCAATTCAGTTCAGTTCAGTCACTCAGTCGTGTCCGACTCTTTGCGACCCCATGAATCGCAGTACGCCATGCCTCCCTGTCCATCACCAACTCCCAGAGTTCACTTAGACTCACATCCATCGAGTCAGTGATGCCATGCAGCCATCTCATCCTCTGTTGTCCCCTTCTCCTCCTGCCCCAATCCCTCCCAGCATCAGAGTCTATATACATATATATATATATATATATGTAGTTTAGACTGTGAATTTTCCTTTGAGCACATCCCAGAGATTTCAGTAAAGAGCATTCTGTTTTATTATATTCTGCATATTCTGTATTCTTGGCCATTTTATTATATTCTGCATATTCCATATTCTTGGCCATTTTATTATATTCTGCATATTCTATATTCTTGGTTTTGATTTCATTTTTGACACAAAGTTTATCTTGGAGAATTAAAAATTTTTCAGATGGTAGGATCTGAAAATTTTTTTTAATGTTAAAAATTTAAAAAGTTTTTCAGATGGTTGATCTTCTGGTTTTGTTATAGATTATTATTTTACTGTGAACATAAATTATTTTTATCTCATGTTAACTTTTGTAATTGATTGAGGCTTTATTTTTGACCTAATAAATACTCAAAATGGAGTATTTGTAAAGAAGCTGTATTCTCTGTTCTAAGATATGGAATTCCATTTATATATCAATTAGAACAGTTTTGTGTCTTATTATTTCTTGTTCATGTGATCATTCTTCAGCAGGAATAAATTGTCATCTGTATTTCTTCTGTGCTTCAGATAATTTTTGTGATGTAAATGATGCTGGCATATCTATAAATGCTTATTGTGGATTATACTCTCTGCAGGTTTAAAGTAGCCTCTTCCCTTGTAGCTAAGTTGGTAAAGAAACTGCCTCCAATGCAGGAGACCTGGGTTTGATCCCTAGGTCAGGAAGATCCTCTGGAGAAGCAAATGGCAACCCACTCCAGTATTCCTGCGTGGAGAATCCCATGGACAGAAGAGCCTGACAGGCTACAGTCCATGGGGTCGCAAAGTCGGACATGACTTAGCATCTAAACCAAAACTTCTTATTGGATACTCTTTGCTTTGAATTCAATGTGCTTGATACTAAGATTAAGATTTCTGGTTTTTTGTTGGTACTTGCCTGGCATGCCTTTGCCCAAACTTTTATTTTCAAATTTTCTGACTCATTTTATTTTAGGTGTTTCTGACATAGAGCATACAATTTTTTTTTTTCCTTTGAGAACCAGTTTAGGGTCTTTTTGTTTTGATTTTGGAATATAATGCACAAATGTTTCTTTATGATAGATATGTTCAGCCTTAATTCTATAATTATACTTTATGATATTCTTTGCTTTATTACTTCACTTTTTATTATATGGTCTCAGTTTAATTGTATGTTTTTCTCCTGTTATTTGGAAAGTTCTTGCCCATCATGCCATAACTGTTTTAGTGATAACCTTTACAACAATAGCTTCATAGTTAATTATAATCTGTTAACCAGTTTCTATCTATGCCTCCTAAGACTCATGAAGAAATGAGTATAATTCTATTTATTTCTACATTCCATTCCTTCCTTCTACCATCTAGTTTTAGTTGATTATACCATATATTTTTAGTTATTCTATTTCCTTTTATATTTTTACTTCACTTACATTTCCTTTCCTTTACCAGATTTGAATTTTACGTTTTTACCCTGGCAATAAAAGATGAGTCAAGCAGTGCATTCCATGCTTCTTGACTTCTCTTTCTGCATGCCCCGAGTTTTGTGGGCTACCTCATTTCAACACCATTGTTGTTCTATTCTATAACCACAGTTCCCATGGTGGCTTTAATTCTCATTCCTTCATTAAATGTAGTCGGTGCTCAGTACTAGGCATTTTGCTGAAGGTTTTTTTTCCTGTTTTCTCATCATCTCTTGGTTTACCTTGCCTGAGGTCTTCTACCATGTCTTAATATTGAATGTTTCTGGGGGAGAAACCAAGGTTAGCTCATGTCTTTTCTTTCAAGATAAAGTCATCTCTTTATCTTATCTGGATGCCCAAGGAATTTTCTTTATTATTTGAAGTCCACCAGTACTCTTGTCTGGAAAATCCCATGGATGGAGGAGCCTGATGGGCTGCAGTCCATGGGGTCTCGAAGAGTCGGACACGACTGAGTGACTTCACTTTCACTTTTCACTTTCATGCATTGGAGGAGGAAATGGCAACCCACTCCAGTGTTCTTGCCTGGAGAATCCCAGGGATGGGGGAGCCTGGTGGGCTGCCGTCTATGGGGTCACACAGAGTGGGACATGACTGAAGTGACTTAGCAGCAGCAGCAGCTTCATGTTGGTTGTTACTTAGCAGTTTTTCCCCTTGGCATCCAATGTGCACTTTCAGTCTGCTTTGAATCTTTTCTTTCTAATATTTTCTTGTATTGCTTACCTGTTGTATGTACATATGTATGTATATAAATATTTATCTATCTTACTTGTTTTTCCTTTTTTCTACAGCATTTTTACAAATACAGCATCTCTTTGTTTAATTGCTATCACTTTCTCCCTGAATTTTTAAATATCAGATTACATTTACTCCTTAATTTATAGATGAGAAACTGAGGCATAGTAAGAGACAGGACTGGCAAGAATTCAAACACAGGTCTACTTTTTCTGTGTCTTTGTAGAGGGGCACCTGTCTTCCTACTGAAGATCTTTCTAAGTTTGTTCCTCCTCTTTCTCTCCTTTTTTCCTTACCTTCCCCCACCGCATACCTCTCTCTCTGCCCTTCCCTCCTCACTTTCATTCCTTCTTATTGTCTTTGACATCTTTCCCCACATCTTTTCACTGAGGAACATGTTCTAAATAAAAATGTGGCTGTAACAATGTGTGTCATTGGAAGCAGTGGTGGAAGAGAGGGAGCTGGCATGAAGGTCACATTACTGACTCATACTGTTTTGGAGGCATTTCCTTCGGTAGACATGGAGACCTCAGTTACTTTTCATGTACCCTAAGACTTCTAAACTTTTCAATTGTGTCCTCTTTGGGCTATGTGATCTTGTTTCTGAAAAGGTACTGTGACATATGATGTTTTCCTTTAAGCCTTTCTTTTTAAACTTTGGATCAAAAACTATAGGTGATATTCTTTACAGACGGAACATGGCCAATGGAATGGGAAGGAATTCATCTCATGTTTTTATTAGTCAATGTAGGTTTCCATAATGTGCTTGATTTTATACACAGCTTTTTAATTCATGTTCATTCAGTTCCTGGTCTGCTAACTCCTAGATCCATTTTAGACACACCTGCACTCCCTCTCTGTATTGCCTAGTGTAATTAATGCCTGTATTTACAGAGGATGAGATACAATATGCATGTTCTGTAAATGACCCAGCAGACATCTCTTTTGGATCTCATCCTATTTATTTCTGATCACTTCAGCATGTAACAATGTCATTCTGAATTCATAAAGTCTTCTGGTTTGGTAAAAGATCCAAAGCTCTTATGTTTATACACTGCACCACTGTGTAGTGACCAGTGGAAAGATTATAAAATGTACTGAGCCAGGAATTGACTTCAAAAATTCATCCAAAGCTATACTAATTGTTTTTTCTTCCAGTTTTACTGAAATATATTTGACATACAGCATTGTAGGAGTTTAAGGTGTAGAGCATCATGATTTGACTTACATACATCGTGAACTGATGACTGCAGTGAGGCTAGTGAGCATCTGTCATCTCACATCGATACAAAATTTGAAAAATAGAAAAGATATTTTCACCTTGTGATAGGAACTCTTAGGCTTAACACCTTTCCTACATAACATGCAGCCATGTTAATTATATTTATCATGTTGTATTATACATCATATCTCTAGTACTTATCTTATGATTGGAAGTTTGTATCTTTTGACTGTCTTCTTCTAATTCTCCCTCCTCTCACCCTGTCTCTTTATCCATTCATTTATTGACTGACACTAAGGTTGCTATATAACTTATTCCTTAAAAAGTGAATTTACTGATTGTATTTATAACATTAATGTATGCTTATGGTAGGGCATTTGAAAACTGTGTGTGTGTGTAATGTTACACAAGCGTACTCCTGCAGGCACAATGATTACTTAGTATGCTTTGTGTTTCCTTCTGGTCTTTATATACACACATACTACTCCAGTACTCTTGCCTGGAAAATCTCATGGGCGGAGGAGCCTGGTAGGCTGCAGTCCATGGGGTCGCTAGAGTCAGACACGACTGAGCGACTTCACTTTCACTTTTCACTTTAATGCATTGGAGAAGGAAATGGCAACCCACTCCAGTGTTCTTGTCTGGAGAATCCCAGGGACGGGGGAGCCTGGTGGGCTGCCGTCTATGGGGTCGTGCAGAGTCGGGCACGACTGAAGTGACTTAGCAGCAGTAGCAGCAGCAGCATACTTTTATTAAATTTTAGTCATGCTTAAATATCTAAAATTTAGCATTGTTTTTCTCTTTGTACTGCTATGTTATTTCATTTTGGTAAATATTCTTTATTTATGGTTTCTGTAATGGCTACATAATTTTAAATAAGGCTATACCAAATTTTAGTCACTCCCTTATTATTAAACCTCTTGTATTATCAGATTTTGTCCATATTTATATCTGTTTTATTAAGATAATGTCCAAGTGTAGAATTAATAAGTGAAAGATCATGATATTTTTTTCAGTGCCAATTTATTTGTTTGCTGTTTCATTGTGAAATATTACATGTATAGAAATGTAACATAAGCATGAGCCTTTTTCAAACTCAAAATATGAGACTAGTCATAGGAATGGCATGTCACTTTTACCTTCTCACCAAGAATGTGTTTGAGTGGTTGCCTTCCCATGCCACACTCAACATTTAGCCTGTGGGCTTTAAATTTTATTGTCAATTTAGCATGGAAAAATGGCATTTTTGGGGGGTTTAATTTTTGTTTCTTTCATCTATGGAGTTGTGTGGACTATGATATTTACTATACATTTGTATTTTTTTCTGTAAATTGTCTAAAGAAGTTCTTTGCACAATTGTCTGTTGGTGTGTAGAGTTTTGCTTATTTCCTTCAAAGGCATTTCAAATATTTCAATATTTTTCATATACTTATACGTATGCATATTTGGGTACATGTGTATGCATGTTATAATATTTTTGTTCTTTAGGTAAATTAGTTAGCTAATTAGTAAATTAGTAACTAATTAGTTAGTAACAAAAAATTACGAAACTCAGTGTCTTACAGTTATCCTTTATCTTTGTTCGTTAGTCTTTGGGCAGTCTTTCTATGGGTTTTTGATCGTGACTGCAGTGTCTAATGTCTCTGCTGTCAGCTACGGGGTAGGGAGATGTTTCTGCTGACCTTAGTCAAGATTTCTTGCATTTTAGGCAATGACAGGCTGGCTGAATCCTGATGACCTAAGCTGGGGCAACTGAGTTCTCTCTTCTTCAGGAGGCTAGATGGCTTGTTCAAATGGTAGGATTTCAAAAAAGCTTGGAACTGGTACACAGCTATTTTTGGTACATTTATTGGCAAAAACCAGAACCAAAGTCACAGAACCAACCCAGATTCAAGAAATGGAGAAACAGACTCCACCTCTCAGTGGGAGGAACTGCAAAATGCATTGCAAAGACACAGATAAAGGGAGGAGGGGATAGTTGTGAACACTCTTTAAATTTCCCACAGTAGCTAACTAGTTTGGTTTTTGTTTTTCACTGAATCATTTTAGGATATTTCCTCACTCTTTTGTTTCAAAGATTTTTCTAGGAGATATCTAAAAGACATTTTAAAAATTAATTTTACTTTTCTTTAAGTGCAAGATTTTCTCAAGTATGTCTTTGATTATTGCATCTATTCCTGCTTATGTGCATGCTAAGTCGCTTCAGTTGTGTCTGACTCTTTGTGACGCTATGGATCGTAGCCTGCCAGGCTCCTCTGTCCATGGAATTCTCCAGGCAAGAATACTGGGTGGGTTGCCATGCTCTCTTCCAGGGGATCTTCCTGACTCAGGGTTCAAACCTACGTCTCTCTTACATCTTCTACATTGGCAGGCAGGTTCTTTACCACTAACACCACCGGGGAAGCCTCCATGTATTCCTATTGCCTGTGTTAATGTCAGTTGCTTACTCCAGTGTGAATTTTGTCTTACCTGTTATGTTTTATTATTTCCTTGGAATTCTTTGTCTCTGTTGTGGCAAGTTGTGTTTCTATCTGTTCCTGTTAACTTTTCATCTGAGGGTTTTCTGTCCTTGTTATTTTCTGCTTCTAGCTCTTATAAGGCATTGCTTCTTTTATTCTTGAGACTTCTAAGAAGTCTTTAAGATGTTCTTTGGGTTTTTTAATAAAACATCAGCTCTCTTATTTTTGGTCTCCAGACTAACACTCCACCCTGTCTTGTTCTCTGACACTTTAAATATAAATCATCCATATCCAAATGCAACCTTTGATTTGCCTGTTTCTGAACCTTTTTCCATATTTTAGTACCTTGCTTATAAAGAGCTGTCCTTATACAGCTAAATTTCCATGTCCTGTTGACCCTTGAACAACATGGAATTGAACTGCATACATCCACTTACACATGGATTTTTTCATAAACGTTATAGTACTACACATCTGTTGGTTGAGTGAACAGATACAGAACCTCAGGTACAAAGGGCTGCCTGTGGGACTCGACGGTTCACAGATTTTGGTCCTTGAACCCATCCCTTGCAGGTACCAGGGACAGCTGTACACACTTTTCACCATTAAGCATCCTTGGTTCTTGCAGTCCAGACACTCTAGGGGGTTTATGAAGGTCATGTTAGGGAAGAAGAAGCCAAAGATGGATGCAAAGTGTAAGCTCCTAGACCAGCAAGGAATAGAGCCCTGAGATGGGTACTAAGTTGGACTGGTAGGATACACAGGACTGGCCTGAGGCTGATAAGATCAGACCAAAAGGAACGTATTCAAAACGGGGCCCATTATTCTCTTTATCATCACCTTTCCAGACATATTAGTTCCTTTTTGCTTTTAAGCCATTCAGACAACTTGAGAATAAGTCACATTATGCTTGGTTCTGACCATGGCAACAGCTCCTGCCTCATTCTGCATCACTTGGGCAGCCTCTCCAGCTGGGGATGCTTTGAGCTTTGAGCTCTGAGCTCTGAGCTCTGAGCTCTTGTCCTGAGGGCATGGATCAGGAATGAAAGGAATCCTCTGTAGCCAGCTCTGGGCTACACTCTGGGGCCTAAGTCCTTGACCTTGTCTCTGCTTTTCCTTTCTGTTCTTTCTTTGTGGGTGAACCCTACCCCACCTCAGAGCATCTGTGACTTTATTATTGCGTCTCCTTTTTAAATGCTATCACATCACTACTATTAAATATTTTGCTTCAGAAGTTGTCAGAAGGTAGAACTGAATAGAATTTAGATACAAAAGGATGTATATTCCAGTTCCAAGCACAAAGTAAAATGATCTTTCTATTTAAGCTGTTCTTTGTGAAATGGCAATGTTCCCAGGTTATTTGACCTGAAAAGGATCTAAGAGATCATCAGGTGTACCTGGAAGAAGCTGAGCCCCGGAGGGGTAAGGATGATTCATTCATGATTCCAAAATGGGAATTCAGATCCAGGTCCCATCAATCCATTGCTTTTTTTATTCTTAACTTTCCCTCTGGTTCTTCACACTACTTTGCTGGTAACATATTTTATTTTAGATTGTGTTTTTTTTTTTCTTTTCTCTCTACTGTACTTAGTCTCCCAGTTGTGTCTGACTCTTTGCAACCCCCATGGACTGCAGCCCACCAGGTTCCTCTGTCCGTGGGAATTCTCCAAGCAAGTATACTGGAGTGGGTTGCCATCCCTTCCTCCAGGGGATCTTCCCAA
This sequence comes from Bos mutus, assembly GCF_027580195.1. NCBI lineage: Eukaryota > Metazoa > Chordata > Mammalia > Artiodactyla > Bovidae > Bos > Bos mutus. The sequence continues at coordinate 56,872,227 of NC_091636.1, forward strand.
CCCAGGGATCGAGCCCAGGTCTCCTGCATTATAGGAGGATTCTTTACTGCTTGAGCCATCAGGGAAGCCCAAGAATATGGAGTGGGTAGCCTGTCCCATCTCCAGGGGATATTCCTGACCCAGGAATTAAACCGGGAAGTCCTGCATTATAGGTGGATTCTTTACCAGCTGAGCTACCAGGGTTCAAATCTTTTTCACCTTTGTTCTATTTTGTATACTTTCTATATTTCAAAACTGAAAATATATCCAGAATCTAATAGAAAATCATAAGTAAGAAATTGTAACTTACTATTTTCTGCTTTCCTTTCTCCATAGTAGGTAATTCTGATGGCATTATGTTACTGCTTATGAACTAGAGTACATTACTGCCTGCTATTTCTTTCATAATGATTGTTTGGTTTCTTCCTTACAAATTAATGAGGAGTTACTGCAATTAGGATTAGAATGTTGAACTTTTTAAAAAAAGAATTATGTTGACCTGTTTTATTAACAAGCGTTGCCTTAAGTTGCGTGTGCGTCCTGGTTAGCTGAGCCTGTCCTTCTGTCCGAATTCCCCAGGCTGTCCCCTATTGAATGGAACAGTCAAGCCACTGCTGGCTTTAAAGTGTGTGTCTAAAGGCATTTGTAAGTATTCACCATTATTTCATCTATTTAAAATGAAATATAAATCCCATCAGATCTCATTTGCCTGGTAACTTAACATGAGCCTTCAGACATGTTGTTTAGTCACTAAGTCATGTCCGACTCTTTGAGACCCCATGGACTGAAGCACATCAGGCTTCCCTGTCCTTCACTGTCTCCTGGAGTTTGCTGAAACTCATGTCTATTGAGTCAGTGATGCCATCCAACCATCTCATCCCCTGCTGCTCCCTTCTCCTCCTGCCTTCAATTCTTTCCCAGCATCAGGGTCTTTTCTGATAAGTTGGCTCTTCCCATCAGGAGACTAAAGGATTGGAGCTTCAGCTTCAGCATCAGTCCTTCCAATGAATATTCAGGGTCTATTTCCTTTAGGATTGACTGGTTTAATCTCTTTATAGTCAAAGGGACTCTCAAGAGTCTTCTCCAGCTCCACAGTTCAAAAACATCAGTTCTTCAGTGCTCAGCCTTCTTTATGGTCCAACTCTCACATCTGTACATGACTACTGGAAAAACCATAGGTTTGACTATTCAGACCTTTGTTGACAAAGTAATGTCTCTCCTTTTTAATATGCTGTCTAGGTTTGTCATAGCTTTCCTTCCAGGGAGCAAGTGTCTTTTAATTTTGTGGCTGCAGTCACCGTCTGCAATGATTTTTGAGCCCAAGAAAATAAAATCTGTTACTGTTTCCACATTTATTTACCATGAAGTGATGGTACTGGAAGCCATGATCTATAGGCCACAATAAATTTTGTCAGGTGGAAAAAGATGTAAGAAGTGAACTAATTTCAGTAAGAATGGAAAGTGTTGTCTACTATAGAAACATATGTGGAGTAAGACTGTCAGCTTACAGTTGGATCTCTGGCAGTGTTACTGGGTTGATTTGTTGGTGACACGATTGTCTTCTGCCTCAATAACGACAAATTAGAGTATATTTTGAGCACTCTGACTTTGTTTAATAATGCTGTCTCAGTTGTATTCACCTATAAAATTGTTACTGCCTTTTGCCATTTTGTGTCTATCCCTTTCTGTATATAACCATCAGACTTTTTTTTTTTTTTTTACCAGAACCAAGGATGTTTTATTTTCCTTTATTGAGTAGCACCCTGCACAGATTTTGTTCTGTAATATCCTACAACTCTACAGAAGTCTGAAAGACAGTAAAACTATCTTTATAATGCCTAAATATCATGGGCACATTTTGTGTCACAATATCCTAATTTTGAGTGTGTTTTGCATAACAGAAGTCTTCAAGTTCAAGGTTTGTAAACACTCGATCTTTTCAAATAGCTCATGATCTTCATTGATTGGAAATACTGACCAATGTTTAACAAATGGTTAGTAAAAATATGAATGCACCTATTATGTATGTGTGTTTATCACCTAGAATTAATGGTACTTCCATCAGCATAGCAATTAATATGAACTGTTAGCTGAGAGGTGGACCAAATTTCCAAAATTAAATCTGGATTTAATTATTGAATTTATCAAAGTGAGATTTTACTTGTATTTACATAATTCAGTTAGACAGAATCTTAAGGGCAACAAATAACTATCTCATTTTCTCTGTAACTGATGTAATATTTTGTCTTTATTAATTTACTAGGAAATTTTCACATCTTGAAATGCTAAGAAAGGGAAGACATGGAAATGTCATCCTCTTTGCATTTTTTTGCACACATTTTTAATTTCGTAGCACAAATGCATAGCATTGCATTCTCTTTTTAAAATTTTGATCTATTTTTGTTTTGGTCCTTTATCACTGATAGGATTTCACTCTGATAACAGCCCCAGTGCCATGTAAGGACAAAAATAAGTTGGGGTAAGTGGCATAAAATGACCTCAAATGAAAGAACTGTGTAATTTATTGGGATGAATGTCGACTGGAAATTACTCTTTCTCTATTGTTTCTCTCTGAAAACAAACTCAAAAATGATATTAGTGATATCTTACTCAATTCTACAGCTAATTTTTATAAAGTCTTTTTTGGAGCGCTGAAAGTCAGTATAGAAATAAAGTATTGCTCAGCCAGCAAGTTGCTGGAAAAGTAATTTACTTAAGGTATAATGGGAATGTAAAATAATCCAAAAATAAGTATTATAAATATCTCTATTTGGACATCTTTATAAAGGGCTTTCCAGGTGGCTAGTGGTAAAGAATCCATCTGCCAATACAGGAGTCACAGGAAATGCAGGTTCAATCCCTGGGTTGAGGAGATACCCTGGAGGAGGAGATGACAACCCACTCCAGTATTCTTGCTGGAAAATCCCATGGACAGAGGAGCCTGGTGGACTACAGTCCATAGGATTGCCAAGAGTTGGACACAACTGACATGACTGGAGCACACATTAAATACAATTAAATTTGACATAGCTATTTCATATAAAATAGTTGCCTTAAAAATAAGGAAATATTTCCATTTTAAATTGTGATTTTAAAAAATTGTTATAGTCTATTGCTTCATAGAAAAACATGAAGGGCACCAACTGTATGCTAGAAAAATGTTTATTGAACAATGCCAAGAAAATATACTCAATATACACTGATAAATAGTATGAAGATGATAGATAACATTTCCAGGCATTCCACAACTTTAAATACCTATAAATGTCTTTGGATGGTTTGACATAATACTGTTTTATTTGTACAACATCTGGGTTTTCCGAAATGAAAGAAAGTATTGTGCCAGGGTAAACAGCAGCATAGCAGCTCATGTCAATTGTATGTCAGTTGCATCAATTGCATGAACTATGATTAACAGTTGAGAGATTCAGGGTTGCCACATGAAGGACTGAATGATGATTCCATAGGATTTTCCAGGCAAGAGTACTGGAGTGGGGTGCCGTCGCCTTCTCCGATATTAGAAATAGAGACATTCATCTGTAAGATCACCTTTTAGTCAACCCTCACTAATCAAGGGTTCATGGGACTTGTCTGCATAAGCATAAAGTTGGAAGGGAGTGTCCTTGTATACAAAATTAAAAAGGCATTTTGGAAAATGAAAGCAGCTAGGCACAGAAGGGCAGAGTAAGTGAAAGTCTAAGGTTTAAATATCCATCTGGAATTAGTGTTTTATAAGTTACTTGATGAACAGATGGCCAAGCTTGCTTACATTTTTTCCCCTGAATTTTGGAATATTGGATCAGTTTTCCTATGAACTTTGAAAGACTCATTTGAAGTGGTGTTTTCACACACACACTAAAGTTTAGTATATGACTGGTAAATTCATTCCAAGGAAGTCATTTCTTTTGCTAGGGCACATGCTATTACTCAGAGACTTTTCTGACACCTCAGTCTGGAATTACACAGGGGCTGACAGCAAGAGCATTAAATTCTGGTTCTCTGGTTCTTGCCTCTCCTTTCTAGGGAGGAACCCTGAACAGCTTCAGACCATTTCCAAATACACCTGGGCTTACCCAGGGGCCATTGTAGTGGGCTTGAATACACCTTGGCAGTTAGTAGTTGTTCTGCAGTGTTCAAAGCTGCGTGGAAAGAGCCAGCCATGACCTCTTGAGCCCGTACTCGAGCTGTCTGCAGACTGTCACAGTCCTTGCGGGTCCCTCCACCCAACAGGTGTGAGGATGCGACTCACTCACTAGGGCCCTGAGGTGCCCGTGGGTCTCTGGGAGTCTGCATATAGCCCAGCTGCACCAGGCCTCGAGTCAGGACAGGGAGAACACCTCACTTTCTCTGTTCAGCTGTATTTCACCTGATGAGGCCACTTTGTGTCTTACCATTATTTCAGGAAACATAGTTTTAGCCTTTTAAATTACATGCAGCCTGAATCCAGCCCTGATAGGAAACACAAAGATCTCTAGATGTGTCTTGTGGATGCTGTGAGCAGGGTGTGTGCATGCTCAGTCACTTCAGTCATGTCTAACTCTTTGTGACCCCTTGGACTGTAGCCCGCCATGCTCCTCTGTCCAGGGGGATTCTCCAGGCAAGAGTACTGGAGTGGGTTGCCATGCCCTGCTCCAGGGGATCTTCCCAACCCAGGGACTGAACCTGTTTCTCTTACATCTCCTGCATTGGCAGGCAGGTTCTTTACCACTTTTACTGCTAGGACCACTTGTGAGCGGGGTAAAGAGAACCGACAAGAGACAGTGGACAGCTAGGATGTGAAGGGATTGGGGGAGGGTTCTTGGAGATTGTTCAGAACTGTGCTGTGGAAGAGGAGATGAGCTGAGGTTAGAAGAATGTAGCCACTGCCATGTTCATGTCAGGTTAGGAGGGAGCAGGGGAAGCAAACACCCCACCTTCACTCTGCTCCTTCCCCTTGACCTCCTGCAGGCTCTTCCCATCCAACCAGAATCCCGAGGGTTGGGGAGCTGATGTGAGGGTTTCATAAAGAAGAGAGCAGACAGAACGGAGATGCTTCGCACTAACAGTGCCAAACTAACAGTGCTTGGCCACACCGACTTCCCCTGCCCCCACCCTTGCCTCTCCTGTGCTGCAGTAGACTGGGTCCGGGGAGCTGGGTCCGAGTAGAAATCTGCAAAGCAGGTGGCTTGTCACACTCAGAAGAGTCCCTCTTCGCAGAGCAGTGACAGATCGTAACTGTGGTGCTTGAGTTCACATGCAGAAGGCTGGCTACTCAGGCAGATGCACTGCTCTGTTGACCCAGGCAATTCTCCAGACCTGCCCAGACATGCCTCGTATTAGTCAGGGGAGGTCAGGCTGCACTGTGGATCAGACTGCAAAATCCCAGAGAGTTTACCCCCTTAACCCAAAGAGAGCTGATCACTCATGTTCTAATCCAGGATGGGTCAAGTGCTTTCTGTCTTGGAGATAAACCATCTACAACACAGAGTCTCCAGAATTCAGAGAAGGAAGAGAAAGGGAGGCTTACAAAAGATAATTTTATGGCCAGGCCTGATGGGGCTGACATCCGGCCACTCACAATCTCTTGACCTCTTAGTTACATGGTTCCACATTGCATGCAAAGAAAGGCAGGACTTTGAAGAGTTTTGCCAGCCTCTATTGTGTGCCTGAAGCCCAGCAATGAATGTAACTTAGACAGAGTGGAGTTCCTTAGGACATGTTCATTGAATACTCAGCCCCCGCTGTATGGGTTCTCAGTCACTCAGTCGTATCCAGTTCTTCACGACCCCCGGGACTGAAGCCCACCAGGCTCTGGGAGAAAACCCATGGAATTTTTTTTCAGGCAACAAGAGTACTGGTATTGTCCTCTTGCAGGGGATCTTCCTGAACCCAGGGATCAAACTCGACTTCTCCCGAGTCTCCTGCATCACAGGGGATCCTTTACCACTGAGTCATAGGGGAAGCCTCCACAATTGTACAGATCCATTAATTCTTGTTATCCTGGGGATTTCCACTGTAGCCTGTGAAACCTGAATGTTTTACTAGTTACTCTAGATCTTTAATTATCCAATTAATTAATTTTATGTAACTTTAATTATCTCCACCATTTATGTTTGGAAGAACCATTAGGGGGGTGCTTTTTACTTATTGATTTTTTGATTGAGTTGAGATGATGTAAGTAAGTAGATTTATGTTGTTATTAGAGATTTACAGCCCTTCAAATATATTTCCTCAATTTTTAGTACCTTAATCAAGTTATTAATTTGTCTCCTTATAAAGCATCCATGCCCATTAAAAGTAGATGCTTATCAAAGCAAGACTTTTAGAGATGTCATATCTTAAGGTTAGAAAAAACAGTATTATGGTGGGCAGTTACTATGGTGAATTGATTTAATGTCAGTACTTATTAGAATTTTAAATCTACAACTGGAATCTTAATTCAATATGTCCCATTACATAAGCACCTTGAAATATTTGAAACCAAATATTTAGGACTAAAGAGAGGTCCAAAGGGAGAATATGTCGTTGAGCTTTTCTTGCCTTAAGAAATACAGGACCATCATATAACACTAATATTTTTCATTCTTATAAGCACTTCTTATAAAATGTCTCTGCAGGGCATTAAAAAAGTAGCTGTTGTAACAATAAGAACAATATAGAAAGCCCTTGCAATTAAAGACTTAAGTTGAATTCCAGCTGCAAAGTGTTATGATTTGAAATAGAGTACGAAATAATTCATGTGTTAAAAATTGGTCTATCTGCCAACGTTTTTTTGGAAAAGATTTAGTTGTTAATTAGAGGCGTTTATATGGCACATTCTTGGCATGGGACTTCATGGAATTGGTGAGCACCGTGCAGATGAGAAACGGATTCATCTTAATTCCTGATTCTCCTTTGTTTAGATGTCAAGTGATCCGTATGAGCCCCTTACACCCACCACCACAACTTTAAACCATCCATGGTTTATGTTAAAATGATGGCTGCTTTTTTCCTTCGTTAACAATTTCTCCTTGACTGCACCAGGTTGCAATGCTTAATTTGCACAATAAGTGTTAGCTGGAGTGATGTTATTTAAGAAACCCAAACTCAACTGAAGCAATTAAGGGATTCATCTGAATTCTTTACGGTGAACACTTTCTAAAGACTTGCCAGCAAGAAGTTATGTTCACAAATCAGAATGAGGAAATTCTCATCACACTGACTTGGTATTAATATATAAGGGGTTTTAGGACCCACGTGTCTTTGTTCTCACACATTCTGGATTTCTTGCAAGGATCCCTTTGATAGTATAATGAAGCAGAAATCAACAAGAACTTACAGACTGCCAGGGTTCCCCTGCTGAGAGAAGTCCATGGATGAAGCAGTCCTAAGGTCCTGACTACTTTCACAAGCTCCAAATCCATCCTGAGATGCCCACCTTGGGGCTAGATTCTTCATGGCAGGCCAGGTATTGCTGAGAAGTTATTCCACACTTTAAAAGCCACATGGCAAGTGGCCATTTTGGAGACCAAACAGCACTGAGAGCTCGAAGATAATAGGATTTATTGAACTTGAACCACATGCCATCCCAGTCATAGGACAGTTACATGTATTTTACTCAATCTGGGTTTCCAGGTGACTCAGTAGTAAAGAGGAAGGCAATGGCACCCCACTCCAGTACTCTTGCCTGGAAAATCCCATGGACGGAGGAGCCTGGTGGGCTGCAGTCCATGGGGTCGCTGAATCAGACATGACAGTGACTTCACTTTCACTTTTCACTTTCATGCATTGGAGAAAGAAATGGCAACCCACTCCAGTGTTCTTGCCTGGAGAATCCCAGGGTTGGCGGAGCCTTGTGGGCTGCTGTCTATGGGGTCGCACAGAGTCAGACACGACTGACACGACTTAGCAGCAGCAGCAGTAGTAAAGAATCCACTTGCCAATGCAAGAGACACAGTTTGGACCCCTGGGTTGGAAGGAGCCCCTGGAGGAGGAAATGGCAACCCACTCCAGTATTCTTGCCTGAGAAATCCCATGGACAGAGGAGCCTGGTAGGCTGTAGTCCCTGGGGCTGCAGAGTTGGACACAACTTAGCAACTAAACAGCAACAGCAGCATCCTTAGTCGACACAGGAGCGGCCTTCAGTTCAGTTCAGTTCAGTCGCTCCGTCGTGTCCGACTCTTTGCGACCCCATGGATTGCAGCACGCCAGGCCTCCCTGTCCATCACCAACTCCCAGAGTTCACTCAAACTCATGTCCATCGAGTTGGTGATGCCATCCAGCCATCTCATCCTCTGTTGTCCCCTTCTTCTTCTGCCCCCAATCCCTCCCAGCATCAGAGTCTTTTCCAATGAGTTAGCTTTTCATGTGAGGTGGGCAAATTACTGGAGTTTCAGCTTTACCATCACTCCTTCCAAAGAACACCCAGGACAGCCTTACTGATATTTAATATACGAGTTGGCTTTTGTGCCAGTATTCAGTTCAAACGTCAGATGGTCATGAATATGCTATCAGCAATGTTCCAAAGAAGGAACCTTGGCAGTGTCATCCTCACCGGGGTTGCATTTCAGCTTAATGTGACATATCCCGTTATCAGGACCCCATGGGATAGATATTGCAGATTACAGTACTTGGTTTAAACTCCACTTTACCATCACACAACTGACAAGAGGCTAAAAAACTTTCTGGTAAAGAAAGCTTGGCTGAAAGGCAATTATAACAATGCACACCTAATCAAACAATAAGAATACGGTTCAGCTGGTGTTCCTTGTACCAGTGCAAATCTAGCACATCTGACAAAACAGTTAGCCCACAACTTAGAAATGATTAACAGATTAGTAGAAATCGAAAGATGTAGATTTGCATCTTCTATTCTTAATTATGAGTCTTGCCCATAAGTGTAATGTTGTGTTTGAGATATAAACTAATGATTTTATAAGTCTCTGGCTTGGAAATTCATGCCTGGAAACTTCCAGGGGCACCACTGGATACTGTCAATTTTCAAGGAAAATACGGCACCATCTGTCTGGAAATGGGTGAATTGCTAGCTCAGGGTAGTTCATGGTTTCAGGTTCCAGCTTCCTTTTGATAGCCTAAGTTTGTAAAGTCAGATTTTCAGGATTGCTGGGATACGATGAAAGTGCTCCGTGAAGATAGAGCTGAAGCAGGGAATGGAAGAGGCAGTGTCTTCTCTCAGTTGAAAACTTGAGAAGCCGATCAGGGTGCAGCAGGGACCCATGTTATGTTACAAGTAATTGTGGTCATTGAATAATGAAAATTTATTATTATTTCTTCAAGTGGCTACTAAGTTGTTTAGAAAGGTACTTATTTAATTGTCTGGATCTGACTACTTCATAAAGAGGACTTTAAGCTATTTTGTTTGGCTTAGGGGCAATGTGAGAAAATTTATTGTGATGGTAGGGGCCCTGTGAATCATTTAGGATTCTTGCCTGTAAATCCATCATTACCAAGACCTTTTCAAAAATTAATAGGCAAAAAGGAACAAATCTATTACATAATTTCTCTAAAGATAGTTTCAAATCACATTTTAACAAAGCAGACCATTTTTACTCATGTGCCTAGAACCTTTATGAATGTCTTATGAAACCTGCTAGTTCTCACCATGTCTGCAAATTTTTATTAGGCTGATCTCAGCTCTTATCTTGAGGCATTGTTCACCCTGAATTGGTGACTGAATTTCCAAGAACCATGGCTTACCTTGGGTTTTCATTTCATTATGCAGCTGTGATGATGCAGGCTGAGGATGCAGCCCAAACACCAAATTCCCTATAGCTGTCACTGACATGAACGGATATGAGGTTCCTTAGCAGGGGAGCGTGTTTCAGCCTTCCCTATGGGAAGTAGTGATCAGTATTAATAGAACATATAGGGAAGGAGGCCATGCCCTCATTTTGTCTTCGCTTCTAGGGAGCATGCTTTTGTACTCCCTGCACATCTCTTTTCCGTCCATTTTGTTGACCTCCAGCCCTAGCTATCCATCTTGTGTAGAAGTATGGTGTCTGACTCATGTTTCTGTCCTCTCCTGGATTAATAAGAGAGGTTATAATTTCTGAATTACTGAGTCTCACTTTTGAATACCAGGTTGAATTAGAGTCCTTGTTATCCCCGCCACATCCTAACAATACCAGGCAACCAACTCAGCCTCAAAATAAAACCCTCAGTGTTCAGTGATAAGGCAGCACAGGACATATCCTAAGGCCTTTTACTGTGTATGAGTTGCTACAGCTGCAGTAACAGAGTGCTGCTGCACACTGGCCGTCATGAACCACAGAGATTTCTAGTCTTACAGTTCTCAGGCTGAAAGTCCGGATCAAGGTGTCAGCAGAGTGGTTCCTTCTGAGAGCCGTGAGGGAAAGGTCTGTTCCTGGCCTCTGTCCATGTCTTGGAGATGGCTGTTTTCTCCTGTGTGTTCATGTGATCTTCCCTGTATATGTGTCTTTGTGTTTAAGTTCCTGCTTCTTACAAACACACCTATTATACTGGATCAGGGACCACCCTAATGACCTTATTTTATCTCAGGTACCTGGTGTTATGAATCGAATGTAAGTATATCTCTCAAATTCATATATTGAAATCCAGTCTCCAGTGTGATTATATTAGGAGGTGGGACTTTTGGGAAGCGATTAGGTCATGAGGGTGGAGCCCAGTGATGGGATTAGTGCCCTTATAAGAAGAAGGCCAGAGAGATGCCTAGCTGTCTTTCTTCCATGTAAAGATATAAGAAGGCAGACTTATGGTATCCCTGGGCAGACTCAAGGAGGCATCTTCACTGAACCAATTATGCTGGCAGATCTGTGGGCTTCCCCAGTGGCTCAGCGGTAAAGATTGTGCATGAACTGCAGGAGACATAAGGGACATGGGTTCAATCCCTGGATCAGAAAGATCCCTGGAGAAGGGAATGGCAACCCATGCTAGTATTTTTGGGTTGCAAAGAGTCAGACACGACTGACTGACTAGCACACACACATATCATTTGATAGATTCCGCATATAAGTGCTATCATATGGTATTTCTCTTTCTCTGACTTCACTTAGTATGAAATCTCTAGGTCCGTCCTTGTTGCTGCAGTATAGCAGCAAAAATATTTTATGTTACATTGGAACATAGTTGATTAACAATATTGTGTTAGTTTCGGGTGTACAGCAAAGTGATTCAGTTATATCCCTGTCTCTATTCTTTACAAATTCTTTTTGCAGAATATTGAGCAGAGTTCCTGTGCTACACAGTAGGGTCTTGTTTGTTATCTATTTTAAACATATCCATGTGTACATGTTCATCCAAAACTCCCAATCTTTCCCCTACACTAACCAATATGTTGGTACCCTTATCTTTTGATCACCATAAATTTGTTTTCTAAGTCTGTGAGTTAGTTTCTGTTTGTAAATAAGTTCCTTTGCATCATTTTTTTTTTAGATTCTACATATAAGTGATATTATATGATACTTATCTTTGTCTAACTTACTACACTCAGAATGATCATCACCAGGTACATCCATTTTGCTGCAAAAGGCATTGTTTTCTTATTTTTGTGGCTGAGTAATATTCCTTTTTATATACGTACCACATCTTTATCCATTCATCTGCTGATGGACATTTAGGTTGCTTCCGTGTCCTGGCTATTTTAAACAGTACTGCAATGAACACTGGAGTACATGTATCCTTCCAAACCATGCTTTTCTCTGGATATATGCCCAGGAGTAGGATTGCCCCAATTGCTTGTGTTTAAATCCAGCACTACTGATTCAGTTCAGTTCAGTCGCTCAGTTGTGTCTGACTCTTTGCAACCCCGTGGACTGAAGCAGCATACCAGGCTTTGTTGTCCATCACCAGCTCCCAAAGCTTACTCAAAATCTTGTCCATCGAGTCGGTGATGCCATCCAGCTACTGCTTAGCACATACCTAAATTCTCTGTCCCCTAGTTTCTGTCTGTACAATGAAGATAATAATTTTACCAATGAGTTAAAATGCATAGTGTACCATAGACAGTACCTGGAGCAGTACAGTCACTTGAAAAGATTCATATTGTGATTATTGTTACCTGTGATAGGGTAGCTATAATGATATTGATGGCATACTTGATAGGAGAGGTCATGAAAGACTACCTACGTCAGGACGGGTGCAAAGCTCTAGCCTTCCTTTTTGGATCTGTAGGTGGACACTGACCCTCAGCGGTTATAGTGGATTCAGCCATGATCGGAAACAATGGCATTATTGGTGTGACACTTACATGCAAACTGAAGAATTTATTCAGGTGTTCACACAAATGTCACTACCTCAGTAATTCCTTCTGTCACCACCAAATCTAAAGAAGACACCAGTACACTTACTATCTCATCATCCTATTTTAAATTTTTTATACTGGTTATTAGTATCTTATGTTTCCTGGTTTGTTTCACTCACTCATTGGCTTACTCCTTTCCTACCATGTGCTAGGCATTGTGTCAGTTACAGGAAACATAAGGAGGATGAAACAAGAAAAAGTCCTGGTCCTCATGGGACTTATATTCTAATGGACAAGGTAGATTCAAAATAAATAAATATATAAATGTATGGTAAATATCATATATTAGATGAAGAGAAACCTCATGAAGAAACACAAAAACAGTGCTGGGCTGCAGTAGGTAGGTAAGTTTGCAGTACTATATACTGTGTGCATTTCAGACTCTTGTTGACTATGAGGGCTACTCCCTTTCTTCTAAGGGATTCTTGCCCATAGAAGTAAATATAATGGTCATCTGAATTGAATTCACCCATTCCGGTCCATTTTAGTTCACTGATTCCTAAAATGTCGATGTTCACTCTTGCCATCTCCTGTTTGACCACTTCCAATTCACCTTGATTCATGGACCTAACATTCCAGATTCCTGTGCAATATTGTTCTTTACAGCATCAGACTTTACTTTCACCACCAGACTCATTCACAACAGGGTGCTGTTTACTACATTGGGTCAGCCTCTTCATTCCTTCCAGAGCTATTTCTCTGCTCTTCTCTAGTAGTACATTGGGTACCTACAGACCTGGGGAGTTCACCTTTCAGTGTCAGATCTTTTTGCCTTTTCATACTGTTCATGGGGTTCTCAAGGCAAGAATGCTGAAAGAAGAACCAATCCCAAAGAAGGACAATGCCAAGAATGTTCAAACTACTGCACAGTTTCACTCATCACCAACTCAATGGACATGAGTTTGAGCAAGCTCTGGGAGATGGTGAAGGACAGGGAAGCCTGGCATTCTGCAGTCCATGGGGTCATGAAGTGTCAGACACATGACTGAACAACAATACTGTGTGCAAGGAATGTCTCACTAAAGGCTCACAGCTGGGCTGAGATCTGAAGAGTGTGATATATGTGGATATCTGGTTGAGGAGTGCTCTAAAGGGAATAGCAACTGCAAAGGGTGGGGGGTACACAGCTTAGTTGTATTCATGTCACAGTAAGGAAGTGGGTGTGGTGGGGATGAAATGAGTGAGGGGAGATGCATCAGTTGGCTTTTGTTGTGTAATAAGCCACCTCAAAGCCTAGGGGTTTAAAACAGTGACCATTCATTTAGCTTAGTAACTTATTTGTGGCTAGTTTAGCTGGACAGTCTTCTGTTGGTCTTGATGGAGCTGTCACATATCTCTGGCAGCTATCAGAAGTTGAGCGCTGATTGGCCTTGGGGACCACAGACGGGATGGTTTATCTCTGGTCTGCATCCTCTAACAAGTTATTGGAGGCTTGTTCATATGGCAGGTCACTTCTCCCACTTTCTATTGGTCAAAGCAAGTCTCATGGCCAATCCCAGGTTCAAGGCCTGGAGAATTTGACTGTTGACGGGACAAACGGCCAAACACTGTGTCCATTTTTTTGCAGTGTGTCCTAAGGAGAATGGCAGGGCATGAGGTCAGAGAGGATTTCAGCCTTGCAAGTTGTAAATGTGAGTTGATATTTTATTCATAATGTAAGTCGCAAATGTAAGCTGGAAAGCCATCCAAAGGTTTGGAGCAGAGCTTTGACATGGTCTGAATTAATAATTGAAAAGCGTTTCTTTGGCTGCTCCGTGGAGAAGAGACCATAAAGGGACAAAGTGGAAGTTGAATATCCAGTTAGGAGGCTGTTGCAGTAATCTTAAGTGAGGCTTGGTGGCAACTTAAACTGGGGTGGAAGCAGTGAAAGAGGTGAGAATTGACCACATTCTCCATATACGTTGAAAGTCATCCCTGGCTTATTCTCACTTTGTCATTTTGAATGAAAACTCCTTGTGGGCAAGGAATATTTTATTCCCACAATTTTTTCAGCTCCTAGGACCATGGCTGCCACGTGGTAGATGTTCAAAGCATATATGTTGAATGAGTGAATGAGTAAATGAATCTGCTGGACTTTAGATTTCCAAGGTGAACTTGTGGAAAGAGATAGAGCCGCCATTCTCAGAAACTCCTCCCGGGATTCCAGTGGCTCTGGGCTGCTCATGGATGCTGCAGAACAGCAGGTGCAGGCCCTGCTTGCTGTCCTTGGACCATCTGCTGGGAGGGGAGTGTCCTTGAGTTAAGCACTTAGCAGTGTAAGTAAGTATGGGCATAAAGCCTAGGGGAAATCCATTTGTGAAGGGTTATTTAGTACACAGTGCATTTTAAGCTAGTTCATTTTACTTCATTTCATTCTGCATGTTTATTTGAATCTGTGGGTTGAGTTTTTATTACCATAAATAGAAGTAATAAAACACTGAGCCTTGAGTTTTTTTTTTGCCTTAGAGGAATAATTGGTGGAATAAACTCAAAATTGGAGGATTCTTAAAAGGTATTGTCAGCAAGTCAGTAAACATAATTGTTCTGTTGGCTGATTGGACTTCAGCATCACCAAACAGAGAGTCTTCATGGGCAGGCATCTTTTAACGTTTTAAAATCCCAGAGCTTCCAATCTTCATGGTTCTGGGAATTTGGATTAAAATCAAATTTTCCTCAAGCTGTGTGTATAATGTCAGTGATGCTTCTGGCGTGATCTCTCCCCAGCTTGGGCCAGAGAAGGAAGAGCAGCCTCTTCAGAGCTCATAACTCTTCTCTTGCTCCAGACCTCAGCCCTCCCTCCCCACTACCAACAGCTCAAGTCTTTTGTTCCTTGGTTGTTTCTTCTCTTTCTTGACTCTTCAATGTCTCCTCTTTAATTGGATTATTTCCAAGAGTGGTGGTACAGAGGTCTAAAGTCTCCTCCCCCAATTCTAAGAACAGGACTGAAAAAGCAAAAAGCTAACAAATAAACCTACCTTTGACCTACTCAGCTACTATTTCCTTTTTCTTTCCCAGCCACACTCCTTAAAAGTATTGCCCATGATTAACTGTTTCTACCTCTTTGCTTCCCAGCCATTCTTCAACTCACTCTAAGAAGGATTCTTCTGTTATGTTCCTGAAACTGTTCTGGTAAAACCATTCATGGCCTGGAAGAGGGGTCTTCAGACATTCCAGAATATGATATAGTGGGTGATGCCCTCCTCCTTTCTTCTATTGCTCTTGATTTCCCTGACCTGGGTTCTTATGTTCTGTCTGACTGCTCTGGCTTTTTTGTTTGTTTGTTTGAATTTTTATCCTGGTTCTTCCTTCTCTATGTAGTGTGGTAATTCTTTCATGCTCATAAATCCAACTACCATGCTAATATCTCCACCTGAATGTTTAGTGGGAATTTCAAACTAAATGTCTATAGCAGAACTGTTGGTCTTTTCCCTTAAACCTCGTCCTCCTCCAGTCTCCCCATCTCTGAGTGCTGTACTCCCATTCACTTGCCTTCTCTAACCACCATCTATCTATCTCGAGTCATGGCCACCTCTTATTTGGACCATTTGAATGTCCATTTAAATGAATTTTCTACTTCTCTTCTACTCAGATCCATTCTCTATCTATACAGCAGTGAAGGAAACATCACCTCTTGTGTTAAAATCCTTCAGTGGTTTGTTTCCCTGTGAGCTTGGAAAAAAATTTCAGTCCTTAAAATGACTCACAGGTTCTGCCTGACCCGGGCCATGCCTACATCTTCAAGTTCCTTTCATGTTGCTTGCATGTTCACCTGCCACTTTCCATCTCTGGTTCTATGTGTTCCTCAAAGTCCCCCTAGGTGTTCAATGCTCTTCCCCTTGCTGTGCACACCTGTCCCCAAGCTCTTCTCCTGACGAACTCTTGCCCATCCCTCAGGTCTCAGGATAAAAGAGTCTTTTGGTTGAGGGGGCTTTCCTGAACCCCTAAACCCATATCCTCCTTTCCTCCTTCAGAGCAGCCTGTGCTGTCTCATAGCAGTTGTCACAATTTATAGTTACTTGCCAGCTTCCTTTGTGCCATTTTGGGTCTAATTTCTGTGTCTTCTGCTGGCTGGTAAGCATCATGTGAGCAGGAACTTGCCTGTCTTTTCACCAACACATGTCCTACATCAGGCACGTGGTAAGCACTGTTATAGGATGAATGAGTGAGTTTTATGTCTGAGTTTATTGGGGAAGAAAGCAGTCATCAATTTCCTTGGGCCTGTAGCCTTCCTGAGGCACCAGGTCCACCAATGGGTGTGGCTGGGCTCTGTTGCTTTGTGTAGAGTTTTTCCTACGTACACGTTATTTTTTCCCGGATGTATAAACGGATGTGAGTTCAGGACTGCGAAGAAAGAAGCTGGCCCTGAAATGTGTTTATGCAAATGAATCAATTTAAGCAAAGAAAATCTGATAAAGTCAATTTTTATCAGATGGTTTTAAAAGGTTAGTGAGTCAACATGCTGAATGGGTCCACAGTCAGGAATAAATAATTCACAGCATCCCAAATGAGCCCTATTACAGCACAGCTGATTCAGTCATATTTTATTTATCTCTGGACTGAAGAAAATCAATTTGAGGAGATTCGCAGGGCGATCCCGGTATCCTGGTACTTACCTGCTGTGGATGAGTGGGTAAGCACCAGGACACCAGATGTGTTAAGTTAGATGCTTCTTTTCAAGTGAAACAGCTGCAAAACTTTCTCCTGCTCTTTCTACCTCTCTGGTAAGATCTCCACTGCAGGTATTCAACACCACTGCAGTTTTTGCTCATTTGTTCTTCTCAGTGCACATCTGACTTGTAATTTAAATGATGGCTCTGGGGTTCTAATAGTCAGAATGACATTTTCGTTAGAGTTTAGTTCTTCTCCTTTATCCATGTCTTCCCTAAACGTCCTAGCTGGACAATGTCAGATCTTCTCCTTGAGCTTTTATTCCTGTGCCTGAGAAAGTCTTAGCACTTCCTAGTGCCTGACCCTTCATGAGGTGATAGGACTCTGAGAAAGCAACTTCTGTTATAAGGGTGCTTTGGGGGAATTTTACCCAAATTTGATTGCTTAAACATTTGTCCCTCGATTTAGATAGCTCTTTATTTAGATGCATGAGTGTGTCTGTGTGCTCAGTCATGTCCGACTCTTTGCGACCCCTGGACTGCAGCCCACAGGGCTCCTCTGTCCATGGGACTCTTCAGGCAAGAATACTGGAGTGGATTGCCATTCCCTTCTCCATCATGAGCATGGAGAAGCAGGCAATCCCAGCTCCCTGCTAGGCAGGGCACACATCATGAAGGTAGCGTAGTGGGTGAAGTATATTTTCTGGTGAGAGGGATTCAGTTCCTGGCTCCCGGCATTGAAGTGTGGTCAGTTTGATTTCTTAGTGTGAGATTCAATTTTGTGGTTGTTGACAGACAGACAGAAGAGACTGAGGACAGTAACATCAAGAATGCTGTTCATTGACTTTGAAATACTCAAGCATAAAGAGAATGGTTTTCTTTGTCGTCTGCAGGGTCTCTTTTGATGGTCATTAAGAAGTACACACATATTTCAAAGGCAAGAATCATGCCACTAAACTTTGCCATCTCTCTCTCAGTGATGCTCAGCCTCACAAAATGCAAGGCAACATGGGCTTCCAAGAGTATCTAGTCCCCACAGAGAAATCCACAAAGCCAATCTCAACACAAGTGTTCATACTGAGATGTTCCTGGAAAAAAGATGAGTTTTAGAAAAGTAAGCAAGCTCCAAGTTTTCAGTTTAACTCATAAAATTTTCATATCAGTCTTTTTATTCTATCCTGCTTACCGAATTTTTAAAAAAATTGTAGATGACTCCTAACTTACATGCTTCCTGTAAATGCTTTTTTAAAAATTTATTTGTAAATGCTTTTTTTTTTAAGAAAAAAATATTCTCTTTGCATGTCATTGCTTCTATCTTCTCTTCTACCTTCCAAGGGTCTTGATTCAAATTTAGTGATATGATCCTGTAATCCTACTCCTGGGCATATATTTGGAGAAAAACATGGTCCAAAAGGATGCATGCACCCCAATGTTGATTGCAGCACTGTTTGCAATAACCAAGGCATGGAAGCAACCTAAATGCCCATTGATGAATGAATAAAGAAGATGTGGGAAATATTACTCAGCCATTGAAAAGAATGAAATAGTGCCATTTGCAGGAATATGGATGGACCTGGAGATTGTCATACTGAGTGAAGTAAGTCAGGCAGAAAAAGTCAAGTATCATATATCACTTACATGCAGAATCTTAAAAAAAATGCGATACAAATGAACTTATTTACAAAATAGAAACAGACTCACAGACTTAGAGAACAAACTTATCCTTACCAAAGGGACAGGGTGGTGGAGGGAGAGAGAGTTAAGGAGTTTGGGACTGACATGTACACACTGCTATATTTAAAATGGATAATCAACAAGGACCTACTGTATAGCACAGGAAACCCTGCTCAATATTATATAACAACCTAAATGGGAAAAGATTTGAAAAAGGTTACATGTATATGTATAATTGAATCACTTTGCTGTACATCTGAAACCAACATAACATTGTTAATCAACTATACTCCAGTATAAAAATTTTTTAAAAATGGATTTAGTGATGAGTTCATTCTTCTCTCCTAAACTCATGAGGCTATGGCATCAAGCTGCACTTGACAATTTTCCTCAGCCGAAGAGAAAGCCAGAAACTCAAAACACACACTTCAGGGAAGCACAGGAAGAGGACCTGAGTGCATATCGAATGTAAGTGTTATGAAGGAAATGGATGAATTAAGGAATGAGAGGGCACTCATTACAAAATAATGGCTTAAATTGGATTCACAGATTTTATCTTAAGAAGCCAACTGACGAAATATTTCATTTCAAGTTATGCTCACCGCAAGATGCCCTTTACAGAGTCCCACCTTAGCCTCCATTAAAAATGTTACTGCAGAGTCAAGACTCATAATCTTATTCATGACCTTCACCGACGACAGGAATTTATTCACTGCAGAAGGATAAAGTAATCGCAAGAGGGTGAGCCATGGTGTGCAGCTAAGTACTGTAAATACCGTCAACTAGAAGAGCTTAGACTAATGGCTTTTGATTCCACAACACAGTTTTGTTCTTTTTTTTTTTTTTTTTATCTTTTTTTAATTCTTAAAAGAACAAGCCCAGTAATAAAAGTAGATTTAATTAAGGAAAAATATGAGACCCCACTGCGTTTCTTTTTCATATCATTAATTAAGGCAGCCATGTCTTCCTGATAACAAAAGAGTTCCAATAATGTCTGCCCTGTATATGTACCACAAGCTCCTCCTTACCTACTGGTTCCACAATGTGACACTTCTGGACCAAAAGGGAGATTGCCACTCAAGAATAATGATGCTTCCTGGGAAACAGACAAGTTGGAGATAAGAAAAAAGGGCATGCTGGCAACTGACCTGCAAGCCTAATCAGTTCACAAATGAAACACCAGAAATCTTTTTCAGATTTTGGCTTCCTTCTGTTTCTTTTCTTGAGTTGCATAAATCTCAGTTTGTATATTATAACCAAAGTTTATATTAATTTTGTTAATTCTTATACTATAAACCAGCTTTGTGAAACAGTAAGATAATAGCCTTCCTTTGAAAAAAAATATGCTCTTGATATAAAGTATTGGTATTAGGAGGGAGGATTGTATTGTTAAAATTTTTTCAAAGACATTGTGATGTTGAGATTTGTTTAAATTGTATAGTTGATGTACAATAGTGTATAAGTTTCAGATGTACGATATAGTGTTTTAAAGGTTATGCTCCATTTATAGTTACTATAAAATATTGGATATATTCCTTGTGCTATACATTACATCTGTATCTTATTTATTTTATACATGATAGTTTTTGCATTTTATTTCCCTACCCCTTCACTGCCCCTAATCACCTTCTCGCTCCCCATTGGCCACTACTTGTTTGTTATCTATATCTGTGAGTCTGGTTCTATTTTGTTATATTCACTATTTTATTGTGTGTTTTATAGTTCACATATAACTGTTATCATATGGTATTTATCTTTCTCTGTCTGACTCATTGCACTTAGCATAATACTCTTTAAGTCCATCCATGTTGTTTCAAATGGCACAATTTCATTCTCTTTTTATGGCTGAGTTAAGATAGGCACAACAAAGGACAGAAGTGGTATGGACCTAACAGAAGCAGAAGATATTAAGAAGAGGTGTCAAGAATACATAGAACTGTACAAAAAAGATCTTCACGACCAGACAATCACCTTGGTGTAATAATTCACCTAGAGCCAGACATCCTGGAATACAAAGTCAAGTGGGCCTTAGGAAGCATCTCTATGAACAAAGCTAGTGGAGGTGATGGAATTCCAGTTGAGCTATTCCAAGTCCTAAAAGATGATGCTGTGAAAGTGTGGCACTCAATATGCCAGAAAATTTGGAAAACTCAGCAGAGGCCACAGGACTGGAAGAGGTCAGTTTTCATTCCAATCCCAAAGAAAAGAAATGCCAAAAAATGTTCAAACTTCTGCACAGTTGCATTCATCTCGCATGCTAGTAAAGTAATGCTCAAAATTCTCCAAGCCAGGCTTCAACAGTACGTGAACCGTGAATGTCCAGATGTTCGAGCTGGATTTAGAAAAAGCAGAGGAACCAGAGATCAAATTGCCAACATCCATTGGCTCATCGAAAAAGCAAGAGAGTTCCAGAAAAACATCTGCTTATTCTGTACTGACTATGCCAAAGCCTTGTTGGGTGGATCACAACAACTGTGGAAAATTCTGAAAGACATGGGAATACCAGATCACCTGACCTGCCTCCTGAGAAATCTGTATGCAGATCAAGAAGCAACAGTTAGAACTGGACATGGAACAACAGACTGGTTCCAAATAGGAAAAGGAGTACATCAAGGGTGTATATTGTCATCCTGCTTATTTAACTTATATGCAGAGTACATCATGCAAATGGTGGGCTGGATGAAGCACAAGCTGGAATCAAGATTGCCAGGAGAAATATCAATAACCTCAGATATGCAGATGACATTACCCTTATGGCGGAAAGTAAAGAAGAAACTAAAGAGCCTCTTGATGAAAGTGAAAGAGGGCAGTGAAAAAGTTGGCTTAAAACTCAACATTCAGAAAACTAAGATCATGGCATCCGGTCCTATCACTGCATGGCAAATAGATGAGGAAACAATGGAAACAGTGAGAAACTATTTTTTGGGGCTCCAAAATCGCTGCAGATGGTGAATGCAGCCAGCCATGAAATTAAAAGATGCTTGCTCCTTGGAAGAAAGCTGTGACCCACCTAGACAGCATATTAAAAAGCAGGGACATTACTTTGCCAACAAAGGTCTGAATAGTCAAACCTGTGATTTTTCCTATGGTCATGTATGGATGTGAGAGTTGGATTATAAAGAAAGCTGAGTGCCAAAGAATTGATGCTTTTGAAGTGTGGTGTTGGAGAAGACTCTTGAGAGTCCCTTGGACAACAAGGAGATCCAACCAGTCCATCCTAAAGGATATCAGTCCTGAATATTCACTGGGAGGACTGAAGTTTAAGTTGAAACTCCAATACTTTGGCCACCTGATGCAAAGAACTGACTCATTGGAAAAGACCCTGATGCTGGGAAAGATTGAGAATGGGAGGAAAAGGGGATGACAGAGGAGGAGGTGGTTGCATGTCATCACTGTCTCAATGGACATGAGTTTGAGTGAGTTGGTGATGGACAGGAAAGCCTGGGGTGCTGCAGTCCATGGGGTCACAAAGAGTTGGACATCACTATGCAAGTGAACTGTACTAATATTCCATTTTATGTGTATATGTATATGGTGGCTTAGATAGTAAAAAATCTGCTTTGTATGTATATATATTCACATCTTCTTTATTCGTGCATCTGTGAATAGACACTTAAGATTGCAGTCATATATTGGCAATTGTAAATAATGCTTCTATAGACATTGGGGAGCATGTATCTTTTTGAAATAGTGTTTTCATTTTTTTAAAGGTATATACCCAGGAGTGGAATTGCTGGGTCATATGGTAGCTCTGTTGTTAGTTTTTTGAGGAAGCTTCCTATGTTTTCTACAGTGGCTGCACAAATTTTCATCACCACCAACTGTGTACCAGGATTCTCTTTTCTCCACATCCTAACCAATGTTTGTCATCTGTGTTCTTTTTGATCATAGCCATTCTGATAGGTATGAGATGCTATCTCACTGTGGTTTTAATTTGTATCTCCCTGATGATTAGTGATGTTGAGCATTTTTTCATGTGCCTATTGGCCATTTGTCTGTCCTCTCTGGGAAAATGTCTATTCAGGTCTTCTGCTCATTTTTTAATCAATTTTTTTTGATGTTTCGTTGTATGAACTGTTTATACCTATTAGATATGAACTCTTTATTGGTCATATCACTTGCAAATATTTTCTTCCATTCAATAGGTTGTGTGTGTTTTTTAATTTTTTTTTTTTTTGGTATTTTCAGTGATTTCCTTTGCCATGCAAAACTTTGAAATTTAATAAACAAAGTACCCCTTGTTTATTTTTGCTTTTATTTCTTTTGCTTTAGGAGTGGGATCCAAAAAAATATTGCTGAGATTTGTGTCAAAGAGGGTTCTGCCTGTATTTTCCTCTAAGAGTTTTATGGTCTCTGGTCTTACATTTAGGTCTTTAATCCATTTTGATTTTATCTTTTTATGTGGTGTGAGAAAATGTTCTAATTCCATTCTTTTTGTGGTAGCTGTCCAGTTTTCCCAGTACCACTTATAAAAGAAACTCTGTTTTCTCCATTGCATATTCTTGGTTCATTTGTTGTAGATTAACTGACCATAAATACATGAGTGTATTTTTCAAGCTCTCTATTTGCTTCATTGACCTGGGCCAATCCATGATGTTTTGATTACTGTAGCTTTGTAGTATAGTGTGAAGTCAGGGAGCATGATACCTACAGCTTTGTTCTTTTTTCTCAAGATTGTTTTGGGAATTCAGGGTTTTTTTTTTTTTTGTGGCTCAATATAAATTTTAGGATTATTTGTTCTGTTTCTGTGAAAAATGTCATGGGTATTTTGATAAGGATTGTGTTAAATCTGTTGATTTCTTTGGGTAGTATCAACATTTTAACAATATTAATCCTCCAATCCAAAACACATTATATCTTTCCATTTCTTTGTTTCATATTCAGATTCCTTCATCAGTGTTTTATAGTTTTCCTAGTATAGGTCTTTTACTTCTGTGGTTAAGTTTATCCTGGATACTTTATTCTTTTTGGTGAGATTTTAAACATAATTATTTTCTCGCTTTCTCTTTCTGATAGTTCATTATTAGTGTATAGAAAAAGAGTCAATTTCTATATATCAATCTTGTATCCTATAAGTTTACTAAATCCATTTATTAGTTTTAATGGATAGAGACTTTAGGGCTTTATATATTAAATATTATGTCATCTGAAAATAGTGGTAGGTTTCATCTTCTCTTCCAGTTTGGATGCCATTTATTCTTTATCTAGTCTGATTGTTGAGGCTAAGACTCCAATACTCTATTATGTAGAAATGAAGAGAGTTGAAATTCTTGTCTTATTCTTTTTTTTAAATTTTATTTTATTTTAAAACTTTACAAATTGTATTAGTTTTGCCAAATATCAAAATGAATCCGCCACAGGTATACATGTGTTCCCCATCCTGAACCCTCCTCCCTCCTCCCTCCACATACCATCCCTCTGGGTCGTCCCAGTGCACTAGCCCCAAGCATCCAGTATCGTGCATTGAACCTGGACTGGCAACTCATTTCATACATGATATTATACATGTTTCAATGCCACTCTCCCAAATCTTCCCACCCTATCCCTCTGCAACAGAGTCCATAAGACTGTTCTATACATCAGTGTCTCTTTTGCTGTCTTGTACACAGGGTTATTGTTAGCATCTTTCTAAATTCTTATTCTGGATTTTAGAGGAAAGGCTTTCAGTTTTTCACTGTTGAGTATGTTAACTATGAGGTTGTCTTATGACAACATGGTCCCTCTGTACTAACTTTGATGAAAATTTTTATCATGAATGAATGAATGATGAAGTCTACCAAATGTTTTTCTGTGTCTACTGAGATCATGTGCTTTTTTTCCTTCTTTGCATTAGTGTGATATACGACATTAATTGATTTGTAAATATCAAAGTGTCCTTGTATCCCTGTAATAAATCAGTTGATCATGGTGTGTGATCCTTTTTATATGTTGTTTGATTTGGTTTGCTATTGTTATTTCTCCATTTTCATTTCTTTTTTTGTTTATATCTGTCTTCTCTCCTTTCTTCTTGATGAGCCTGACTCATAGATTATCACTTTCAAAAAACCAGCTCTTGGTTTTATTGATCTTCTCTATTTTACTGCAGGGGATCTCTATTTTATTTATTTCCTCTCTGATCTTTATTATTTTTTCCTTCAACTGACTTTGGGCTTTGTTCTTCTTTTTCTAATTCTTTTATACACCAAGTTAGGTTGTATATTTGAGATTTTTCTTGTTTCTTGAGGTAGGCCTTCTAAATGCTTTTTTTAAACCTCTAATGTTTAGTTCAAATAAATGCCTGCATGCTAAGTCGCTTCAGCTGTGTCCAAATCTGTGCAACCCCATAGACTATAGCCTGGCAGGCTCCTCTGTCCATGGGACTCTCCAGGTAAGAATATTGGCTTGGGTTACCATGCCTTCGGGGATCTCCTCAATCCAGGGATCAAAGCCATATCTCCTGCATTGATAGGCAGGTTCTTTACCACTAGCGCCACCTGGGAAGCCCGTAAAAGTGAACACTAACCCCAATGTGATTTGAACACACAATCTTTTGATCTGGAGTCAGATGTGCTACAGTTGTACCACAAGGTTGGCCTCAAATAAATACGTATTTAATATTATATAATTGTATTGTGTTCTAATTGTGCATTCAGATATGAAAATGCTGCTCTTCACCCACAACTGCTGCTGCTGCTGCTAAGTCGCTTCAGTCGTGTCCAACTCTGTGCGACCCCATAGATGGCAGCCCACTAGGCTCCTCCGTCCCTGGGATTCTCCAGACAAGAACACTGGAGTGGGTTGCCATTTCCTTCTCCAATGCATGAAAGTGAAAAGTGAAAGTGAAGTCGCTCAGTCGTGTCTGACCCTCAGCGACCCCATGGACTGCAGCCTTCTAGGCTCCTCCATCCATGGGATTTTCCAGGCAAGAGTACTGGAGTAGGGTGCCATTGCCTTCTCCGGATCACCCACAACTAGTAACCCACATATAAGCAGTGAAAATGCAATGATTTTTTTCTTTGAGTTGTGTGATTTTCTTCTTTATATCTGGTTTCCTTTGAGTCCAGTGACACAATTTAATGATTCATTTGTGCAAAACAGTCTTACAGGTACAGAAACTGAATTATGTGATCTTGATCTCAGTTAGTGTCCTAAACAATAGTCTTTGTCTTGTTCTTGTTTTCTAAAGGAGGCCTTTAAAATTACATGTATTAGAAATTTTCTAAATTAATAAAAACTTACAAATATAATTTGTCTAGACATCTGGGAAGAAAATATCTAGAGATCTAGGAAGAAAACATATTTTCTATGTTATCAATATGTTGCACCAATGGTCCTGGTGGGAAAAAAGTGACAGTTGCTGTTTTTGCCTTTTGGATTAAACATGCCTGGGCGTGCCTTCTCTCAGGGCTCAGCTGGTGAATTTCTGGGAACTCTGACCTCTTTACAGCTAATAGCTAGATGCAGTCCTTTGAACCCTTCTGTTCCAAGAATGCCACTAAGTGCTTAATAAAATCATCTCCTGTGATGCTCACAGCAATCCTATAAGGTAGGTGTGATTATCCTGTTCTGAAAATGAGGAAACTGAGGCTCTGAAAGGTCAAGCAGATTTCCAAGCTTATGTAGGAAATAGCAGAATTAGGACTCTCATTGAGACTGGACCACATTGGGGCTTGTTCAGTTCAGTTCAATTCAGTCACTCAGTCGTGTCCGACTCTTTGCGAACCCATGGACTGCAGCACGCCAGGCCTCCCTGTCCATCACCAACTGCCATAGCTTACTCAAACTCATGTCCATTGAGTTGGTGATGCCATCCAACCATTTCATCCTCTGTCGTCCCCTTCTCCTCCTGCCTTCAATCTTTCGCAGCATCAGGGTCTTTTAAAGAGTGAGTTCTTTGCATCAGGTGGCCAAAGTATTGGAGTTTCAGTTTCAGCATCAGTCCTTCCAATGAATATTCATGACTGATTTCCTTTAGGATGGACTGGTTGGATCTCCTTGCTGTTCAAGGAGCTCTTAAGAGCCTTCTCCAACACCACAGTTCAAAAGCATCAATTCTTTGGTGCTCAGCTTTCTTTATAGTCCAACTGTCAGATCCATATATGACCACTGGAAAAACCATAGCCTTGACTAGCTGGACCTTTGTTGGCAAAGTAATATATCTGCTTTTTAATAAGCTGTCTAGGTTGGTCATAACTTTTCTTCCAAGGAGCAAACATCTTTTAATTTCATGGATGCAGGCAGCATCTATAGTGATAAAGTCTGTCACTGTTTTCATCATTTCCCCACCTATTTGTCATGAAGTGATGGGACTGGATGCCATGATCTTAGTTTTCTGAATGTTGAGCTTTAAGCCAACTTTTTCACTCTCCTCTTTCACTTTCATCAAGAGGCTCTTTAGTTCTTCTTCACTTTCTGCCATAAAGGTGGTATCATCTGCATATCTGAGGTTATTGATATTTCTCCCAGCAATCTTGATTCCAGCTTATGCTTCATCCAGTCCAGCATTTCTCATGATGTACTCTGCATATAAGTTAAATAAGCAGGGTGACAATATACAGCCTTGACATACTCCTTTCCCAATTTGGAACCAGTCTGTTGTTCCATGTCCAGTTCTAACTGTTGCTTCTTGACCTGCATACAGATTTCTCAGGAGGCAGGTCAGATGGTCTGGTATTCCCAGGTCTTTCAGAATTTTCCACAGTTTGTTGTGATCCACACAGTCAAAGGCTTTGGCATAGTCAATAATGCAGAAATAGATGTTTGTCTAGAACTCTTCTTGCTTTTTCTGTGATCCAACGGATGTTGGCAATTTGATCTCTGGTTCCTCTGCCTTTTCTAAATCTACCTTGAACATCTGGAAGTTCACACTTCACACTGAGGCTTGTGATATTAACTATCATCAATGCCAGGCAGGAGACACAGGTATGTGGTCATAAACACACATACTCATGTATACATGTGTGTGTTGACTGAAGAAAAAAAATACAACATACAAGTTGTAAATTTTTATTTGGAAACCTTCAGTTCAGTTCAGTCACTCAGTTGTGTCTGACTCTACAACCCCACATACTACAGCACGCCAGGCTTCCTTACTGAGGATTATAGCCTGGGAGCCAGCCACTCAACTCTGAGGAACAGTTCCAAAAAGGTAAGGGAGAAGCCAGGATATATAGGAATTTTTGCTGAAAAAAGAAACATGTAGTCAAACACCAAAAGATTACTGCTAGTCACACAAAAAATGAGTATCGTGCTTTTCCATGTATAGGAAAGTGCAAGAGTCTGGGCTCATTGAAATGATTTCACAGATACGCATCTGAACTATCCAGGGCCAGTGTCCAGAGTACAGAACATTTCCTGTTTTTCTTCGTTCTGAATGCCCCTCAGGGCACACCGCTGGGTACCGCTGCCAGGGCTGGTGGCTTGCTGGTGGGCAGCATTCGTAGTTTACTGGAATGGCTGGCAATGTTCCTTTTCCATAGGCGTGCACGTGCACAGAAACACACACACAGACGCCGCACACACTACACAAGTGCTGTCTGCACAGAGCTCTGCTCCCGCAGCTGCAGGAGCAACTCAGACCAGAGCATGCCTTTCTCGTGCCCCTCAGCTACCTGGAGAGACACTGGCAGTGTTTTCCGTTGCCTGCTCTCTCGGGCCACTGCAGCTCGAATCTCTCAGTTTGCAGACCTCCTCCTCTGCCCCAGGTCGCTAAGCCTTCTGGAAATGAATGGAACTGATCCTCTCTGCTCCCCCTTTTCTCCAGAGCTCGTCCTTCCTGGGGATGGTTCTGCCACCAGCAGGGCCCCTTTCTCTTCCCTGACAGATGTTAAGACAGGACCTTCCAAGTTCCATGCCCATCACTGGAGCCCTGTACCTTCCCTCCTCTCCATCTCTTAGCCAGAGATTTAGGCTTTATTTCTTTAGCAGGAGCACATTTAATATTGTAGCTATTTAATAATTTATTAATTACTTGGGAGCACAGGAGGCCTTATTTCACTGTCTGCAAAGCATGCTTAGTTTCAGTCATTCATTCTTCCTGCTTCCAACTGTAAAACTTTTGTCAGAGAAGTTTTTTGAAGAATAGAATTTTATTTAATAGGGATATAACCTCCTAAAAGGACTTCCCTGGTGGCTCAGCTGGTAAAGAACCCTCCTGCCAATGCAGGAGATGCAAGAGATGCAGGTTCAAGCCCTGGGTTGGGAAGATCCCCTGGAGAAGGAAATGACAACCCGCTCCAGTATCCTTACCTAGAAAATCCCATGGACAGAGGAGCCTGGTGGTCTATAGTCCATGGGTTGCAAAGAGTCAGACATGATGCATGCACACATACAGCCTTCTAAAAAGCAATAATATGGTAATCTAATTTCTAAAAAAAAAAAAAATCAATAGTGCTTCCCTCAAGCCCTTCTCTTTTCTCTAAACTACTTACTTTTTTCACTCTAAGCATTTCTTGGGGAAGGGAAAGCTCTGGAAAAGTTGCCTTCACATCTCCTCTTAGATAAATCCTGTTCATAAATGAAGTGGCTTAAAAGCTAGGTCAGCTGTCATGTGAATAATTTAATATTCATCCCTTCTGTAATGTGCATTATTTTGGAACATTTCTCAGGATAGACAGAGATTTCCTAAGAAGTAGAGGAGCAGCTTAGTGAACACCTGACCTGTAGGCAGGTCCCTGGCCAGTGTTGAGGATCCTCCCTGAGTTGTCTCTGACATTGTGGGTCGTGGGGCAGGGGGTTTCTACCACTATCATGAGTTATGGGCTGGATCCGTGGGCTAGACGAGGAAGAGTTAAGAGTGACTAGTACACTAGCCCATAGGAGTGAGAAGATGGCCCAAGTTGAGACAGGAGAGGTTTCAGGGTAAGTTCAGAGGCGTCACAGCAGAGTGGCTGGACCAACATCAATGGTCACGTTCATGTCCCAGCAGCCAGCTTGGTGGCCTTGACTAGCAGTTTACTTCTCTGCTGGGATCTCTCTTTTCTCTTCCTTAAAACGAAGGGCCTCTGAGCAGCTTTCTGCCTCCTTCCACATGTGTTTCTACAAGGACGGGTTCTTGGTTGTGCATGTTCAGATCTGAAACAGGTTGATCTCTGTGCTCAGTAGACATGGTTTTCATCTGCACCCATCATTTCTCTATAAACCAGATTGTCTTTGTTTTTCTCTTATCTGAAGAGCTCCCCTCTCTCCAGGACCACAGGATTATTTAGTTTCTAGGGTAGGTTCCCTCTCTGATGTGCCTAATCCAGAAGCTGTTTGGTATCAGAATGTTAGAATTACCCTAAAGTTGTTGAGTAACTTTCTTCTAGTTCCTAATCAAAAACCATAAAAGGCTAATTTGGGTTTCTTCAGTTTATGGAGACTGTGCAGGATGATAATACAGCATTATGGATGCTTTAGTGACCTTGGCTGTGGCCTTGGATGGGGGTAAGTCAGTCTGTCTTTCCATCTATCCATTCATTCATCATCCATTTGTCTACCTATCACACATCCATCCACCCATCTATCCTTCCCCTCTCTCTCCCTCCCTCTGTCCCTCCCTCCCTTCCTTCCTCTGTCCTTTCCTGCCTCCCTCTTCCTTGTTTCCATAACTCCCACCCTTCCTTCCTTCTTTCCATCCCTCCCTCTGTATCTGGAGTTATAAAGAAATCTTTCCTTTAGCAACATGCTTTTCCTTCCTTTATCAATGCTTCACTGAATCATCTGTCATTCATTTCAAAAATTAGCATGCTGGGTTAATAGATGCCTGTAGCTTATTTCATGCAGAATCACAAGGAATTGGAATTTTTTTTTAAAATTAGCACATTAGTCACCGTCTGACATTGTCCTCCCCGCACTGTTTCTCACGCATTTTCCAGCTGAGTCACCATGTAATGCAGTTGGCTGGCTGATGAGATGACCCCTGACACATTTGGACATCACCGCTCTTAGGTTTCTCAGGAAACTACATTGAATTATCTTGAAAAGAATCAGGCTTTTCCCCTCTCATTTTCTTTCTTTTTTTTTTTTTTTTTTAAGATAAGCATACTTTAAGTTCAGAAGAGAGTACAGCTAAAATACCCACGATCTACACACAGTGTCTATTTTGGTCTTAAGTGTGATAGACTAGTTTCTCGACCTTGGCACTATTGACATTTTGGGACTGATAATTTTGTGGGGCTGACTTGTACACTGTACGATGTAAGCAGCTTCCCTGGCTTTTACTTCGTAAATGCCAAGGGCACCATTTCCAGTGATGATAACCAAAAATGTCTCCAAATTCTGTCAAATGTCCCCAGGGGAGAAGGTGGGCAAAAATCATCCTTGGTTGAGAACTAGACCAGAAAGTTACAGTGACTTTGGGGTCCTTTCATGCTGTCAAAACAAATCACTCACATAAAGAGATAAAGCAGAACTAAGTCTCCTTCACTGACTCATTGTGAGTTCTGATGATGTGCCAGGCACAGTGCCAAGTGACAAGGATTCAGTCAGACACTGATAAGGTTTTGTCCCTGCCTGCACAGAGCTCCCAGCGAAGTCAGGGAAGCAGACGTGTAAACCGATCATCATGTATTGATGGGACTTAATAGGGAGAAAGTTAGTCATATTGCTGGATGTTCTGTGTCTATCAGATTGTGGACCAACATCACTTCTCAAACGATTCTTCTGGGGCCCTGCGAATACAGCCTGCCTTTAAATTGGGCACCCCAGAAGCATCCCTTGTTCTTTCCTTCACCTTGGAGCCTTGCTCAGGTTGTTCCTCCTGAAAGATCTTATGTCAGACTTTTACATCTCCAGATTTCCCCTGTCACTCACAGGCAGGCCAGGGAGCCATTCTGGATCGCTTTAATTTGCATTGATGTCTGCCCACCTAATTCCCATTATGAAACTCACAGTCTCTTCTGCACAGTTGATGGCTAAATTGCATGCTGTATTGCTTGATTCCCCTGTTTCTCATGCATTGGTCTCATCCCTCAAGTAGATTATGGGCTTTTTGAGGTGAAGCTCGGTATTATACTCAAATGTTTGCATTAATGGCCTAAGAAGTCACTATTTGACTGCTGTTGGCTTGCAACTAAGTGTGAGAATTGAACTCAAATCTATTATAAAAGACAAGTAAAAGAATGATGAAATGAAAGCAAAACCTGTAGCCAAAGAGAGAGAGGTGCTTGGTCTTCTGCCTGGTACATTCTTTTCTGCCTAATGAACCTCTGCTGATGCGTCAAAACCCCCGAGCACATTACCTTCCTCGTTATGCTTTTGTGGCTCCAGATTGTGAAGCGCGTCTCTGCTCTGCACTTTGAGAGTGCTGTGTGCACAGATGTGGTTGCTGGGGAATACCCTGGGGTGAGCCGCTGCCTCGGTCTCTAGAACCCAACTAAGGAAGAAGTGCTAGGTGTGAAGATGTCCGTACACGTTATTCTGAGACAACTATGTCAGATGTCATTTTACAGTGAAGAACACTGAGGTCCTTAGGAGAAGAGTAACTCACATGGTAGAACAGCCAATTCCAGTTCTCTTTTTGAACCAGTCCCCCTATAGCCAAGGAAAGCCACTGTGTAAAGACTGCATCAGTTACACAGAAGAGGTGGTTTTGATTCATGATCTGGTCCTTAACGATCAGGGGTATTGTTCTGACCCCCAGGAGAGTATACGGTGTTCAGTCTTCTCAATGAAAATAACCAATAAACCATCTATGGTAAGAATAGAAAAGAGCTTTATCTGAGATAAGTTGAGGACTGTATCTCAGGAGAGACCCTGTCATCTAACTCCAGGGAACTGCTCCAGAGAAGCACGGTTTTCCTGCTTGTCAGAACAAAGAGCATGAAACAAGTCAGGGATACATTCCTGGAAGGTTTCAAGAAAAACAGCTCAGGAGGTCCACAGCCAGTCAGTATGGCTCTGGCACCTGGGAAGACAGTCTTATCAGCAAAGGAGGACCACCACTGGCACCTCAGGAAGGGACGCACTTAATCCTTATTTTTAGCGTGGACATTCTCTTCTGCTCCTCGGTGCACCATTTTCTTTAATAATTAAAGCAGGTGTGCAACGTGTGTGTGATGGGCCACAAACAGGATGTTTTAGTTAGCGTAAAATTCATGTCAACTCAAGTATAAGCCGAACGACTTCCCTGTACCTCAGGATGTGAACGTTACTTTCATCAGTCTGCATGAACTGAGTGTTTCAAATGAGAAGGTAGTTGCTTTCCATGCAAATCCTGTTCCAAAAGCAAGGCTGAAAAAAGTAACAGCCCATTGAGAGTTTTAGTAAGTTCCATTAACAAAGGTAGCTTTCAATTCGTGGAGAGAACAAGTAAATACGATTGTGACCACCTACTAATTACTTAGAGATGCCCTGGGGAGTGTGCGTTCAAACATTGTGCTAATACATGCATGCTCAGTCGCTCAGTCATGACCTTCATGGACTGCAACCTGCAACCAAGCTGGTTCCTCTGTCCATCGGATTTTCCAGGCAAGGATACTGGAGTGGGTTGCCATTGCCTATTCCAGGGGATCTTCCCAATCCAGGTATCAAATTTGCATCTCTTGGGTCTCCTGCATTGGCAGGTGGGTTCTTACTGCTGCGCCACCTGGGAAGCCCATTCAAACATCATTAGTACCAAATATTGAGAAGAGTATTGAAACAAAAGTGCTTTATATGCAGGCATACACTTTTAATTCCTATGGGATAAAATCTAGTTATTGAGATTAACTATATTAGACAGTTGACACTTGAGGCAAATTTCCCTGATTTGAAATAATGGATAGCACTTGCTTTTGTTGCAAGAAAGAATTAACACAGAGAGGGAAAGGGCAGTATAAGGTCTTGAACACTGAAGAGCTGAAGTGTATTTTTATTTGAACACTTGGAACGTTAAATCTGGATCAACATGCCTTTGACAAGTATGGACATCTACAACAATCAAAACAGTTGAACAAGAGATTACCTTGAGGGATGAGATATGGATGGTTCAGAAAGAATTAGACAAATAAAATGCAGGAGTAAATATGCATTTTCTTAAGTGAGATACAGAATCTTTGGTATCTTCATGTAGACTCCATACCCTACAGTTGCTAAAAAAAAAATATTAGCTTGTGGCCCTAGTGGTAAAGAACCTGCCTGCCAGTGCAGGAAATATAAAGTGATGTGGGTTCAATCCCTGGGTCAGGAAGATCCCCTGGAGGAGGGCATGGCAGCCCACTCCAGTATTCTTGCCTGGAGAATCCCATGGACAGAGGAGCCTGGAGGGCTACTACAGTCCATAGGGTCGCAAAGAGTCAGACCCGACTGAAGTGACCTAGCACGAATTACTTCAAAAAGCTGTTGCTCCTGTTAATACCAAGTCACTTGAGAGATTTTTCTTAGTGAGGCGAAACCTTACATCTAACGATACTCATCTCTTATGAAAAAACTTCACACTTTCTGCTCCTTTGATCTGCCATCTTCCTGTGACTCTGGAGACAGCTAGATAGGTTCAGCCTCCATTTACAAAGACTTGGGATCTGAATAGAGGACAGCTTTGGTTAGAAGGGTTTTTCTGGACAGATATTTTGGAAAGGCTCATCTGACATATGGAGTTAGTGTCCATGTCTCTGGCCATTCACAGACACTTGTGTTCAGCTTCCCTCCCTACTCCATGTCCGTGGGCTCTGCTAGTCCTGCTTCTTACTTAGTGATAAAGCTTTCTCTTTGTTCCTCTCAACCTGGAGTTGAATTTTCAAACTTGCTAGGCTTATCTGATCACTCTGGCCCAGCCCTGAATTTTTGATCCCTTTGCTGTTCCACATGGCCTCAGGCCAGTTTAACATTTTTTCCTGATTCATCCAAGACTATTCTCCTGGAGTTAAAGTCAAAGGGCAGCCTTGCCTCAGTTCAGTTCAGTTCAGTTCAGTTGCTCAGTCGTGTCCGACTCTTTGTGAACCCATGGACTGCCGCATGCCAGGCCTCCCTGTCCATCACCAACTCCCGGAGTTCACCCAAACTCATGTCCATTGCGACAGTGATGCCATCCAACCATCTCATCCTCTGTCGTCCCCTTCTCCTACTGCCTTCAATCTTTCCCAGCATCAGGGTCTTTTCAAATGAGTCAGTTCTTCACATCTGGTGGCCAAAGTATTGGAGTTTCAGCTTCAGCATCAGTCCTTCCAATGAATATTCAGGACTGATTTCCTTTAGGATTGACTGGTTGGATCTCCTTGCAGTCCAAGGGACTCTCAAGAGTCTTCTCCAATACCACAGTTCAAAAGCATCAATTCTTTGGCGCTCAGCTTTCTTTATAGTCCAACTCTCACATCCATACATGACTACTGGAAAAACCATAGCTTTGCCTATTCATGTGTAAATTCCATGTGACCCCAGTTGTCATGAGGAAACCTGGGATGACTGTCAACACTGGAGGGAAATCTTCTTAGTGTCCACCTTCTCTCAGAGGTTTCCTTCCTGGGAGAAGAATATTTCTCTCCTACTTCATAATCCAAGGACCCAGGCACATAGTTCTGGACACTCATCCCAGGAAGTGTGCACGTTTTGAGGTACAGGGAATGCTAAAACATCTTGTTTGTGGTCCATTAAACACATTTTGTGCTGGCTTCCCTGGTGGCTCAGTGGTAAAGAATCGACCTCCAGTGCAGTGGAGTTGGGTTCAGTCCCTGATCCCGGAAGACCCCCTGGAGAAGGAAAGAGCAACCACTCTAATATTTCTTGCCTGGAAAAACGCCATGGACAGAGGAGCATGGCGGGCTAGTCTTAATGTGTCTGATAGAACTTAGCAACTGAACAACAACAAAACATACATTTTACAACTGCTTTAATTATTAAAGAAAAGGGTACAAAGACCAGAAGTAATGAATGTCACTCATGCTGCATTATTATATTTATATATTGATGGATTTGATTTGCTAATATTTTATAGAGGATTTTTTTTTTCATCTATGCTCATAAGGAGTATGGTCTGAAAGGTTTTTTTTTTTTTTTTCTTGTAATGTTTTTGTCAGGTTTTGGTACCTGGTTGATGCTGACCTCATAAAATGAGTTGGGAAATATTCTGTCCTCCTTTATTTTCTGAAAGAATATGTGTAAAATTGACATTTTATTTTCTAAATGTTTGATAAACTTCTCCAGTCAAACTGTCTGGTCCTGGAGATGTTTGTTCATTTGTTTGTGGAAGGCTTTGGATTAAAACTTCAATGTATTTTATATAGCATTATTCTATTTCTATACATTCTATTTCATCTTGAGTCAGTTTTGGTAAGTTTATTTTTTTCAGAGAATTTGTCTATTTCATATTTGTAATTGAATCCATTGGCATAAAGTCATCTACAGTGTTGTTCTAGTGTTCTTTTCCTCTGTAACATCAGTCATCACATCTCCTCTTTCATTTCTTGGTTTTATCGATTTTATTAACATTTAAGAGAAGCAGTTTTGTGTTCCCCTAATTATTTTTCCTAGGTCGTTTGGATTTCACCTTTCTCACACAAAGCAAATTTCTCTTGCATGACTTTTATCTCAGGTCTGACACATTTATGAAAATGCTTTTCTCACAGAGAAGACTCATATTAAGCCATGAAATCATTTTTAATATGCAACCTATAAATGAGAGTCTTCAACGAATAGGCATATAATTAACTGAATGTTTTATCCACCCGTCAAATTGATTACACATTGAGATGTTTTCTGCCAGCGTTTCAAATTCCAACTTTAGTGGTTCAATTTAAACACCATCTAAAGATGATTGAAAATGGGTTTTCGCTGAATTCATTTTTCTGTAGAGGACCCTTCTTGAGAACAGGTGTTTTCTCCTGTGACACTGGTAAGTAATACCACCTGTCACACTGCATGCTATAAACCACTGTTCTGCAAATCTATTAGCTGTGATTCATATCTGACCTGCCTTGTAAAAACAAAGATGAAGCCGTGCTTCAGACTGAATGACTTAATGCACACTGAAACAATCTACTTTCTCTGAGTTTAGCCTCAGTCCCTCTGAGCACGTGTTATTTTCAGGGAGGAAATTAGTTCTAAATTGACAGGCTGCATTAACTCTTTCAGACAACAGAATGACAGGAACACATCTTTCTAAACAGCTTCCTGGAGGCCTGATGGAGTGCACACCTTTCTCTGGTTCTCATCTTACTGGCTAGAAGTGATATTTACAAGGAGGGGACTCGATCTCATCATGGCTTGGGCGCCCATCATTTCTTTAAAGAAAATTCCTGGCTTTTTATTCCATCCTTTTTTGTCTGAAGACAGTAATACACCTGTGATTGTATTGTTGTTCAGTCGCTCAGTCATGTCCGACTCTTTGTGACCCCATGGACTGCAGCATGCCAGGCTCCCCTGACTTTCACCATATCCCAGAGCTTGTTCAAACTCATGTCCATTGAGTCAGTGATGCCATCCAGCCATCTCATCCTCTGTCAACCCCTTCTCTTTCTGCCTTCAGTCTTTCCCAGCATCAGGGTCTTTTCCAATGAGTCAGCTCTTCGCATCAGGTAGCCAAAGTATTAGAGCTTCAGCATCAGTCCTTCCAATGAATATTCGGAATTGATTTCCTTTAAGATTAACTAGTTTGATATCCTTATAGTCCAAGGGACTCTCAAGAGTTTTCTCCAACACCACAGTTCAAAAGCATCAATTCTTTGGCACTGAACTTTCTTTATGGTCCAACTCTCACATCTGTACATGACTACTGGAAAAACCATAGCTTTGACTAATAAGGACCTTTGTCAGCAAAATAATGTCCCTCCTCTTTAATATGCTTTCTAGGTTGGTCATAGCTTTTCTTCCAAGGAGCAAGCGTCTTTTAATTTCATGGCTGCAGTATGATTTCATTGGTAATGGCAACAGTTAGTGCCATGGTTTCAGAGCAGTCTAT
Source organism: Bos mutus (assembly GCF_027580195.1). Taxonomy (NCBI): domain Eukaryota; kingdom Metazoa; phylum Chordata; class Mammalia; order Artiodactyla; family Bovidae; genus Bos; species Bos mutus. The sequence continues at coordinate 56,909,554 of NC_091636.1, forward strand.
AGAAATTATTGGGGTACTTGTCGAGTTTCCCATGAAGGGGATGCCAAACCAATACGGACCCTCACACAACATCGTACCCCGTTTGGGGCCACACACGCTTGTCTGTGTCTTTCCGGCACTGATGGGCCTTACTTGGTGCATCTCTGAACAGTCATACATAAAGAGAATATTAAAAAGTTTTCAGTATGAGTTTATTTAATTCTTTCCAAACTTTGTTAAAAATTAAAGAAATATAATTCCACTAGCATGTCATCATTATGTTAATATTCATTTATGTGTATGTATATGTGCTTAGTCCCTCAGTCGTGTGGCCCACCAGGCAAGAATCCTGGTGTGGGTTGCCATTTCCTTCTCCAGGGGAATCTTCCTGACCCAGGAGTTGAACTCGGGTTTCGTACTGCAGGTGGATTCTTTGCCATCTGAGCTACAAGGAAAGCGCAATATTCATTGAACAAACTGCAGCTTTCATACTGAAGAAGTATGTGAGGATCCCATTTGAAAAGCTATTGGTCAGGTTTAGCTGGTATTCTGCTGAGCTGCTTTTTGCATTTGTTGACCTTTTTCATCCCTAGAGTTACCTTTAGATAGATATAGCTATGTCCTCTTTGGTTTTGCTTTTAGATGAAGGATGTGTCAGTTTAAACAGACAGAAGATGTGAAAAGCAGACACTATGCAGAGGAAGACACTTAAGAAAGAAGTCAGGCTTTGGAAACAAATCTGAGTTTAAATTCTCACTTCTTTACTCACTGGTGGCTTCTCCAGAGCTGAACTTTATCCTGTCGGCAGTGATGGAATAGATGTGGAGAGAATGTTAATCTGGCAATCAGATAGGTGATGAAAACTAAAGTCAGGTATGGTGTATTTAAAGCATTGACTAAGTGTGTTCTGCTCTTTGGTGAACACAACGGGAGGTGAGACGCAGCTTCTGCTATCATGTCATGCAATGTGTGGATGATAGGATTCCAAGACAACATGGGAGTCCAGTGAAAGAAATCCATGCTAATCAGAGCTATACAGAGTGGCTTGTGGGGTCCATAAGGAGGAATTCTGCTTAGAAGAGAAGGGGCAGGAGGGGGCTGCCTTTTAAGAGGAGTTGGCATTACAGCAAGTTATGGATAGATGAAAGATTTCATCAAGTGAGAATGTGCTCAAAAGCAGAGACGGGACCGAAGTAAAAGGTACACAGCCTTTGAGAGAATACAGAGAATCAGATGAAGCTGAATTGAGGAGTATGCCTCTCTCGCCTCTCTCCCTCCCTTCCTCCTTTCATCCCTCCTTCCCTACCTTCCATCTTTCCTTCTTCCTCTTTCTTTCCTTCTTCCCTGTCTTCCTTGTAATATTCTTCCATCCCTTTCTTCCATCCTTCCTGCAACAGTTATGTGCCAGGCACTGGGAATATGTGCTGAAAAAAATATTTAGCCTCCTTAATGGAGCTTAGAGTCCAGCCCAGTGGGGGCAGGTTTTCTTTCATTAGGAATATAGATTTGAGTGTTTAAATAGAGGATCAGCAAGTGACTCACAGCTGGCTATGCAGCTAGAAAGCTGTCATAGTAGACCAGAAAAGACAGTCTTGAAGCTTTTATCAAAAAACTGCCATGGCACTGAAATGATGGGGTATAGGAGAAAGACATGGCAACCCACTCCAGCATTCTTGCCTAGAGAATCCCGTGGACAGAGGAGCCTGGTGGGCTGCTGTCCATGAGGTCGCACAGAGTCGGACACGACTGAAGCAACTTAGCATGAATACATGCAATTAACTGTTATCAGAGCTCAATGAAATTATTACACATAATAGTAACAGGGTTAAGAGCATGACCTAGAGGCCAGACTATCTGGGTTTATATCTCAACTCCAGTCCTTACAAGGTGTTTTAATTTGGAGCAATTGTTAAGCCTCTCTCTACCTGTTTCCTTATCTGTAAAATGGGGATTGTAATAGTACCTCCCTCCTAAGGTAGCCAGGGAAATTAGATGAGTTAATATGTATAACTTCTTAGAAAAATGCCTGGCACATATTAGTCCTGGATAAATACAGGCCATGAATATTACATTACTTCTTCTTGTACACTAAATTAGAATGAACTTCCCAATGAGGAACCAATTGGTCCCAATTTTTGTAGAAACAATAGGTTCAATAGTTGTGTAGAGGTGAACAGCTTTTCGGAAATATAAAAGAGTCGTACATATTCACATATTATAGACTGAAAGAAAATAACAGCAATTATTGGCTTTAAACCAATCTGATTATTGTTACTTTCCTTTCCAAACTTGGGAAGACATTTAAGTGAAAAAAAAAAAAATATATATATATATACACATACTTATGTATGAAGTTTTAGAGGAGAAAAAAGTGTGCTCAGCAGTTGACAAATTTTGTTCAAGATTCAGAAGTGCCTTACAAACTGCAGTCCAGGCCTTCAGTATTATTGTGGTAGAGAGAGAAGCCCCAAGACACTCGTCTACTGTTTTTATTGTCCAAGCTAATGGTCCATTAACACAGTTCCTTTAGGCTGAGCCTGGTAGATAATGAGTGTCTTCCAGGAGTGTTTCCTTGTGGTGGGAAGTAGTATTTTTCCTAGGGGAAGAATGTGAAAAATCCCACTTTTTGTACATAGTGGTAAAAATAAGAGAGCGGTATACAGTGGGTGAAGAAATTATCAAGATGGTGTCAGTGTTCAAAGGGCAATCTCTAAGTTCATAATTGGTTTCATAAATTTTATTCAGTAATGGTTTGTCCTCATTAGCTTCAGTGAAATAGTACTAATTTTAAGGTTCATCAGCATGTGAAGAATATACATGCACTTTCAGACACACTTGCACACACATTTGCACTATTAGCGAAGTAACAGAAAACCAAAATTGCAGGGAGTTCATTACAGATTTTGAATAGTTTGTCCTTTAAAAGTAAATTTCAAAAACCTCAAAGTACTTCTTATATCCACCACAAAAAAATCATTTCTATGATAGTAAATAATTGAGCCTCCAGGTGTATTGTAATCAAGAGTTGTTCTTTTTTATCCTAGCTTCCTGATATAATTTTAAATGCATTGATTGCAAACAGCCAGGCATTTGAATTTAAACCATTTTAAATTTGGTAACACCAAACAAGTGTGAAGCATCAATATTTCCTTTTTTTCTTGTTGGGTTGACTTACAATGTTGTGTTAGTTTCATTTGTACAGTAAAGTGATTCAGTTATACATATGCATATATCTGTCTTTTCAGACTCTCTTTGCTTATAGTTCATTGCAAAATATTGAGTACACTTCTCTGTGTTATACAGTAGGCCCTTGCTGGTTATCTATTTTAAGTATAATAGTGTGTATATTTTAATCCCAACCTCTTAATTTATCCCTTCCCTCCCCCACCCTTCCCCTTTGGTAACCATAAATTTGTTTTCTATGATTGTGGGCCTATTTCTATTTTGTATATAAATTCATTTGTATCAGGGTATTTTTTTCTTAAGATTCCAAATATAAGTGATACCATATGCTTCTTATTTCTAGTAAGTCTGTCTTGTTGTTCATTCGCCTTTCTCGTCAAGGAATAGCTGAGCCTCATGTTTGGGAAGCCTGCTGCCTGAGCATGGCCTCCCTGTCCTGGCAGTCAGCTGACTCTGAGACCCAGAGTCACCAGCTTCCTTGTCCCAGGACACACCACAGCACCATAAGACCATCCCCACCAGTTCTCCCAAATCCAAGTGCCTACGAGGGTGTCTGTGGCCACCATGCTGTTACTCAATTGTCATGCAGGCAGCCTGGATCAACTAATTAATTAATAAGCTTAACTGGAGTGAAATATAATTAATTATACAATATTGAGCTGTTCAAATTTAACGCCAGTGAAATTACATAATGAATCTGGCAGAAGGAAAATAGATATCAGTATATAAAGTGCATTCCTGGTGAACCCTCTTCACACACTTTTGACTTTCTGACTCCTGTGATGCAGGCGTATATATTTTGAAACTTGTAGCCCATCCTGTGAAAATCAAACACACATACATACACACACAAATTGGACATCTTTGCCTCATGGGTTTAAAATGATGCTTTGTTTTCATCTGTGTGATGTGATTAATAAATTGATAAAGACTAACATAGTGTATACAGACCTGTTAGCATCCATCTAAGTTGGAGATTAGTTGGAAGCAGTTTTCTATGTTGCTTACCATGTTGTTGTATTTAATGCAGACTTTAATGGGCATCAAAACTAAACAAGACCACAGACACTGACACTTCACACTTGGCTGGCAACACCAAATTTTAAATGGTTTAAAATTCAAATGCCTAGTCATTTGAAATTAATGTGCTTAATGTTATGTCAGGAAGATAGTGAAAAAAAAATAAAGCTTCAGATACATGCTCAAAATATAATACTGATTTATTTGTAATGATATAATAATGTGATGATATTGACTAGTTCAGTTATTATTCATGCAAATTTATAAAAATAAGGACCACTTTTCAATAAATTAATCTTCATATTAAAATGATTAAAAATGTCTTCATTATAGAATCCATAAACTTTGTCATTTGGTTCTGGTTTTTTGTGTTTGTTTTTTTTTTTTTAAGAGAAGCCAGTAAGTGACTTGAGAGAATGAAGTATTTTGAATTCATTTTGATATTTAATCTTTAACAAATGTAGCCTTATGTGTCTTAAGAATACGCAAGGTTCAAATCATGCTTAAAATCATTATATGTAACTTATTTGTGGTGAGAGACCGAGGCAATGAGGAAGAGAGGGAAGTTATGAGTAGTGATAGACTTCTTTCTGGGGATTCACATATTCACACTCCAGGTAAGTAAAGAGTTTAAGGAGGTTGTCAGATTCACCCAATGGATTCTGACTGTTGAAGCTCATTTGTTTTTTAAAGGTTATTTAAACTGTTTAGCAATTCTTCTGACAAGCCATATGTTGTAACAGCTACAACTCTCACACACAAGGAGACTGTGCGGGTTGTTTTGAGTTTCATTGCTTGACTTACTGGCAGACCATAATAGCGATTCTAGTTGTGTTTCTGTCTCAGTGATGAAAAGTGAGAACATGATTAATTAATTCTCTCAAGTTGGTAACACCCTTGAAAGATTTTTCATCATTTGTACAATAAATCCTCTCAAATGTTGATACTTTGGACACCAAATTATTGTCTCCATTGAATGGTGGTCCCTTATACAGTTTGTGAGTTTCAAAGATACTCCTTCAAGTACAAATTCTAAATCTTGACAAGAATGGCTTCATGGATTGCTCATTAGTTAATAAATAGCCAGTAATATCTGAGCATATGAAATGTAGCAATAACAGATAACACACAGTTTTATAGTTTCCTTATAATTATTTCAGTGTGTTAAATGACTTTTTCACAGATGTTCTTATATAGCTTCTTTATTTACTTTTTACATTTTTTCACAAAAGGAGATACTTCCCTTTTTTGCAGTAGCCAGATGTATTAATAGCAAAATAAGTTTCCAGGCAGAGGAGTCCTCATCATGTGTCTTCAGAGTGCATTTAATTTCATGCATGTGTGAAAGATGACAATGTGATTCCTCAGTACTAAATATTCCTCAGCCATTCGCACTCAGTATGGTTATCCGGAATAAAACTAGATTAAATTTGCAGAGTGGTGAATTATGGAAAATAATGAAGTTGAGGCAATTCATTAATCTTTATCTACTGGTCTATTTTTTATACACTGAATGAAATGGGAAAAAAAAATTCATTTGGGGACCGATCAAATTGAAAAGGGTCTAACGTGAAGAGAAACATGGGGCTAAAAATGTTTTTTTTTTTCTTTTTAAATTATCCACAGCACTTTTTCTTACATGCCTCTGTTTTTCTTTTAGTGGCAAAGCATTTCTATAACACTGGTTGAGAAAGTTCAGATGATCGCTGTAATTCTAGGATCCCTGTTCTTAATAGCGAGTGTGACCTGGCTCCTCTGGTCAGCCTTCAGCCCCTATGCAGTGTGGCAGAGGAAGGACATCCTTTTTCAGATCTGCTATGGAATGTATGGTTTTATGGATCTAGTGTGCATAGGTAAGACCATGACGTTCAACGCTAACAAACTGTCAGTAATCCGTTTCTTCCAGCTCTTTCGTTTCCATCAGTCGGGTCTAACCTAGAATGTGGCGGTTCACATGATCTTGGTTCTCTAGCTCATTAACTGCCTGGGGCACCACAATCCACCACTTTTCTCAAAAAGCGTAGCATCTCTGTTCTCAAGTAATCTGAAAAAAAAAAATGAACAGGATAATGCCCCTTTAAAGTGGTTTATTTTGCACCATAAAGAAGGAGGAGTTGAAGAAATTATTTGGGGATGGGTGATGGAAGGATAGTCATTTAATTTCTAAGAATGAACAGCAACTAAATCCCCCTCACGAAGCTGGGAAGGTATTGACTAATGTCAACGGCCATAGTGTGCGTCCGGGGAGAACACGGATACCTGGAGGTCTTACGTCGTGGCCTGGCAACCTCAGACTCCCTGCCCAGGACATAAAGGGCTCCTTGGAAGGGTAAGGACTCGGGGACAGTTTTCCTTGCCATTCTGTGCCGCTTAGTTTCACTTATTACATTTAGTGGTTCAGAAGAGGAAAAGGATGGGATGCTTTAGCCAAAATAGATGCTACAGAAAGGGTTCTTTACATGTTTCACTGGCCCAATCTCATTTCCCTTGTACCATGGAAAACAGAAGCCGATTCAGGCAGCATCTACTTGTGTATGAGATGCCACAGGCATTGCGATGGTGACCAGTTGGCACCGGGGAACAGGCATGGAGAGCAACCGTACCTTACCCAGGAGAGCCCCTGCTCAGATGTGGCTGACAACTTACAGGATGTAAAACGAGCCCAGGGAGGAAAGTATGGTCCGAGGACCACCCTTGGCCGCAGCAGCCTCTGCAGCGTCTTATAAAGAAATGCACGTTCTCAAGACCCGCCCCAGACCTGCCAAATCCAACACTTCAGGGTACACCCTCTCCAGCCACCATCTGTGTTCACAAGCTCACTGACGGGCAGATAATGTGAGAGCCACTGACTTCAGGGAATGGACTCGACCTCCCATCGAGTGCCTTGGTTTCTAACCCTGGCCTCTGCTCGGACAGGTCAACCTTGTCTCTCTCTATTTCTTTTTTTTTTTCCTCACCTATAAAAATGGGAATAAGCCTCCATAGCACACAGACTTAAATAAAGGAAAAGACTATTATAAAATAATTATGTTTGTAAATGGGAGTTGTAGATTAAGTGTGTTTGAATAAGACACAAACACTGAAAGACTTGAAATCACTTAGAGTAATGCCTCTACTCACAAAAGCCTTTCAATTAGCAGCAATTTCAATATTCTCAGTCAGTTTTTCTAAGAGAACTTCGTACGTTTAAAAACTATGATCAGCTGGAATTTCACCTCTTTTTCTTTTTTTTGCCATTGTTACTAACACAAGACTAGTAAGAAAGAAAAGTATAAAATTTCAAGTCAAGAAGGAAATAATGGAGGGAGATGTCATGAAAAATATGTAAACTGAGCAGATGTGGCCTGAATAATTGGGCTAATCATGTATATGAACAATTTGCATTAAATGTGATAATACATATGTAGGCATTTGGAAATTCCAACTCTATTCAAATAAATCTCTGGGGTATGGCTCTAAATTGAGATGGATTACAGAATTGTTCTACAAATCCCTCAACAAATTCAGAAATAGTGTTTTCTATCTTTCAATATAAAAGTTATAAAATGTGGTATTCCATTGATATTTAGAGGAGAGATGAAAAATGAAAGAACCATTGGGCTCCCAATCTGACCTGAAGGGAAACAGTTGACTTTATTACAGCACTGAAAGGGCCAGGCCTTTCTTGCTTAGGAAATCGTCTTCTTGAATTTCATAGCTTGCATTTAATACTGAGTTATTATATCTTAAATTTTGATTGCTGATGCCAGTCTTTTAATCAAGATTATTAGGATTCTGGTTTTAAGAGCACATACATAGGAACTAATGATCTTTTTGACAACATAAGACGCATTTTGGCCTCCCTTTTGAAATGTGGGTGTTTGCCCATTTTATAAAGTTAAGTTTCTTAGGAAAAAAAACCAGTGGACATTTTCCTGGAGAAGCTTTGGAGAGTGAGTTTTTATCTAGGTTTTAAATATTGACAGTGCTTTTCATTGTCTTTTGGCTCATCGAATCAAAATCCCATCACTCAATGACTTATTTGTATATTTTAAAAAATATTAAAGACTTCAGATTGAACAGCAGTATTTATTTCACTTTGCAATGTCATTAGTTAGCCTTTTTGGACCCAGAAGTGAACTGAGAGTCGCTCAGTGGTGTCTGACTCTTTGCCACCCTATGGACTGTAGCCCGTCAGGCCCCTCTGTCCATGGAATTTTCCAGGCCAAAATACTGGAATGGGTTGCCATTTCCTTCTCCATTTTGGACCCAGAGAAAAGCTTATTTTCCCCCAAGAAATTGGAAACCTATTAGATTTAGAAAGCAAATACATGTAGGCTACCAACAGCCAGCTGGATCGTGGCAGGTAATTATTCCTGCTAACATTTCAAATTAATTAAAATGTCAGCTAACTAAATGTAGACAGTAACAAAGTAGCTTACATTGATTATACCTCAAATACCCATGACTGCAAGACCAGAGTGGAGTGAAAAGCGTACATCTTTGTGTCCAGCTTGTTCAGTCCAATCAGCTTTCTAGGTGTCAGACACGGTGCCAAGTGCTGGGAATGCAAATGAGAGCCGGTCACTTTCCTGCCCTCTAGGAGCCCCCAGCCACACAGGGAGGACAGATGTAAGTAACTAGAATTCAGCAGGATGTGCAGGGATGGACTTAAGCACAGGAGATGGTAGTTGAACAAAGCGGGGGGAGATTGACACTGGTTGTTCTATGTGGGAAGGGAACTGTTTCAGGCAGATTTCATGGGGAAGTAATAGCTGAGCAGGCTGATGGATGAAGAGATGCTTGGCACATGGGGAGATGGCCCCCTTGTCACCACCGGAGGCTGTAAGATTGGCTCCCCATTTGGAAGGCTTTAAGGCGGCTGGAAACATTCCCGTATTCCTGTTCATCTAAGCTTTTCAAACTTATTTATACCTAAACGGAAAAGGAGCAGATTGACAGCTTCATAAATGTTCTTCTTAAAAAATATTTCTGTGAATTCATAGAAGATTATTCCAGAATCTAAACAGTGTTCTAGTCCGGTCAGGGTAAGTAATGCGTTGTGCTCAGTCAGTCACTCAGTCACGTCTGACTCTTTGGGACCTTTGTGAGCCCATGAACTATAGCCCTCCAGGCCCCTCTGTCCACTGGCATTCTCCAGGCAAGAATACTGGAATGGGTCGGCATTTCCTCCTCCAGAGAATCTTCCAGACCAAGGGATGGAACCCACATCTCTGGCATCTCCTGCATTGGTGCCATCCAGGAAGCCCACATAATGTTTAGGAAGATAACGTGGGGAAATTTACTTATTCCCAAAGTTAATTTGCTACTTTCATTTATTATCATGTAATACATCTGCTTTCCCAAGATTCAATTTCTTCTTGCTGTTAAAGCTTTGAATTCTCCCAAGGGTCTGGGTACCATAATAGTTTAAATACTTAGATCAGGGCTGTCCAAAGTTCTCCAGAACTTTCTGCAATGAGTAAAATGTTGTGTATCTGTGTTGCCCAGTACCGTAGACACTAGCTCCATTTGTCTGTTGAGCACTTGAAACGTACTTAGTGTGAATGAGAAACTCAATCTTAAATTTAATTTTGCTGAACCTTCACATAAATCACCACCTGTGGCTCATGGCTACCATATTGGACAGGTTTCTAGATGATGGGATGGTAAATGTGTAAGGGTTTGATCGACAAGTTTCACCTTTATAACAGGTTATAGTTCCTAAATGATGAAGTAATTCTGTTTCATGAGATGAATAAAGTGAAAATGAGTGCAAGAGGATTGGGAGAAGGGTATTAACAGTGAGAGGGTGGTGGTCCAGAGCTAGACAGAGAGCTGTCAGAGGGAGCTGTCTTAAGGAAATGGGAGTACAGAGAGATGTAACTTTATATTATATTTGGGGAGCTCTTTCAAATATTTAAGTAGATGGCATTCAGACTATGACTGTGTACTAGGAAAACTAATATAAAGGATCTAAATCACTGAGATGCTGTAGCCCAGGGGCAGCAGTTTAGGGAGAAGTAATAGTCACAGCAGGCTCACAGTGGCTCCCTCCTAAGAAGTTTTGCACAGTGGACACAGAAAGATGAGCCAATTCAGAAATTAAAAGCAAGTGCCTGGCACAAGGCTCTGGGCACAGGACCTGGTTCTCAGCTCCATACATGGCACATGGAAAAAACAAGACTCCTGCTTATATCGGCCGTGTCCCTCTAAGGATGCTTGGACCACAAAAGGAATATGTTTCTGAGTGACTTGAAGAAATGAGGGATTGAGACGCGACCATAGGATGGGGAATCATCTGATGAACTTGCATCTGGAAAGTGAGGGCCCTTACCAGGTCCCCTCAGTGTCTGGTGACCCTGAGGAGGTGAGTTCAGCCTCTCATAGAAGCTGTAAACTAGAACAAAAGCCTCATCATGGTCCCTGTTCTGTGGGATTCCCGAAACAGGCAGCAGTGCTTATACCTACCTAGTCTCATGCACGCGCAAGGTTAGTGCCAAAACCACATCTGGAAGATCTGTATCTTCCTTGGAATGATAAGGGAAGGGTGATGAGGGTTGTGGCTCCAAAATTTAGAAATTTGGATCACTGTTGTTCTTTTAAAAGGTTTTGTTAGTCATCCACATAATATAAACACATACATATTACGACTAAAACACCTTTCATGTTTACAATTGAGAAATTATATAAAGTTTATAAAAAAGACCTTTCCCTCCCAGTGCCCTTTTTCATTTCACTTCCTGTGCAGAAACGTCCCCTCTCCAGTGCTGATGTATATCTTCGAGATCTTTTTCACCGTTTCCTTTTTTTGACATGGTGATCAGTAGTTTGGATTGTATTTAACGCCATTAGAGTGGTTTTCTTAAAATCCATTCTATGACCATCTCCCTGGAGAAGGAAATGGCAGCCCACTCCAGTTCTTGCCTGGAGAATCCCATGGACTGTAGCCCACCGGGCTCTTCTCTCCATGGGGTCGCAAAGAGTCAGACACGACTGAGTAACTGAGCGCATGACTATCTAGGTTTGTGGGACAAGTTTGTCTAAGAAAGTGGGAGTGGCCACTCCGGACCTTGCTCCTATGCGGCTTGTCCTGTCTGGCGTCTCTCAGGGACATCAGGATTGCCATGTGCAGCTTTCAAGAGCAGGACAGTGTAAATTCCATCCTATAATTTATCTCATTATTTCAAAAGCATCCTGCAAGGTAGTTCTGGTTCCTGCTCATTACATCTGTGTGTGTGTGTGTGTGTGTGTGTGTGTGAGTACGTCCTCTGTTCTGTATGCTTGTACTTGAGTTTGAGAAATAGAATAATCAGGAGAGTCAGCAATAACAGAATCGGGACGTTAGCCACAGAGCCATGCGACAAAGGGAAGCAATTTTTCTTAAAGCAATTTCTGGGAGTGTTTACTAGGTGAGAAAAAGAGATTGAGAAGTGAAAGCCTTTCAGTATTAACAGTGTAATAGGTGTAGAAGAAAGTGACCCCAGAGCTCCTGGATGTGCTGGAGAAGGTGGGGGTCTTGGGAGGCAGTGATCTGGATCACCCCTGCTGGATTTTGCTTTCCAAGATCTTCAGAGCAGATCCAGTATTTCAGTATTGTATTCAAAAATAACCCCAGACACACTAGAATAAGGATCAGATCAAGGTGCCTTCTTCTTTCTGTATCAATTATAGTCAATACTGAACAGTGCTTCTTCTCCAGAAATTTCATGCTGTCCATATAAGGTTTTCCTAAGTTTCAAGTCCATTTTTTTTGATCTATATAAATTTTTGTATCTATCATGGCCCTTTTGAAAATCTGTTTTTCATAGTTGACAATATATCTAGCTAAAGCTACTCAGGAAAATGCAAGAAAACTATTTAGAGTTACCAGTTGATAACTTTTATTCACATTTCATTCTAGAACTTTGGAAGAACAAATAAATACAACAGATTCCTGTGGTCTTGGATTGACCTGTATTTACTGTTTAAAAGGCACAGTAATTCTCTTTAAAAGGCACAAATTCTCTTGCTTTTGACATTGCTTCACTTCTCTATTTTTTTTTCCTTCAGGCGGAACAGCTAAAAGTAACACAGGATTTAACATTTGATTGATGGGAAGTGTAAAATGCAAATTTTCAATTTTTTTATATTATATGAGGAAAGATGTAGAAGTTTGACAGAAACTTTCAGGATATTCAGAGTCTTGGTTACAAGGAATGAATCCTTGCCCTGGAGGATGACCAGTGTATATTTCATGGCAGGGTTGTTTTCCCGTAAAATGATGCTTCTAGGTCATCTTCCTTCCTGTAGCTGGATTTCAACACATACAACCTAATTACATAAGTGAAGCATAATTGAGAAAGTGAATCAACTAAGGGAAGAAAATCCTAATGCATATTTATATCTCTGAACAAAATATAAGTGACGTTGAAACCATCCCATTTAAAATTTTCCATGCTTTCTGGCACTTCCCAGCATGATTCAGAAGTTGACAATATTTCTTAGAGTATTTTAGGTGAAAAACACATTTACTGGAGGAAATTGGTATTGGAATTGAAACATGCCACAATAATTTACAGCAGAAAAAAAATGGGTTTACTGAAGAGCACCCCCTTCCCCGTTCTTACCTTGTCACATGTGATCATCACGAAACAGAGGTGCAACTGTTGGTGAGGTTTGTAAAATGTGCAGCCCCTGGGTTGTGATAGAGAGACAGAATTTTCTTCTTTAAAAAAAAAATGTATTTGAGTTGATTTGAGTTGATTAAGTACAGTTGATTTACAATGTTGTGTTAGTTTCAGGTATACACCAAAGTGAATCAGTTATACAGATACATATGTCCCCCTTTCTTTAGCTTTTTTTCCCATTTGGTCATTACAGAGTATTGATTTGAGTTCCCCGTGCTATACAGTAGGTCCTTGTTACTGATCTATTTTATATATAGCAGTGTGTACATGCTGAAAGACAGCATTTTCTTAAGCTGTAGAATATGTATGGGTAAATATAGAATTTGTCAAACACTCAGTTTCACCACACTCCTAGGGCCAGTGAGGTCCTGCACAGAGCAGGTGTGGATGTCCGCCAGGATCACCTCTTGCCCGGTCCTCCCAGCCGAGAGCCTGGACCACAGAGCCCAGTTTGACCTGAAGTGGGGCATCTCCACCCGAAGAGGCTTTCTCTGTGGGACATGGGGACCACGTCTCTTCTTCTCTTCTGCCCAAACGACAGCCCCGACTCATTCAAACTTGCCAGTGACTTTGATCATGAGATTTCAGATGCACGTGAAGTAGATTTTTTCGGGGGGAGACAGTCCACCCTGTCCCACCCCAGTCACCACCACCACCACCACCACCAAATCTGGGATCTGAATCACTGGAATCACCTGGGAAAACAGAGCTTAGACTGCCAGTAGGTCCACACGGAGCCTTGGGGAGAGGACGGGGATGTGAAAGCTACTTGTGTGCCCTGCTTGGCGCTCTGGGTTGCAGTGGATGGTGGGGGTTGTGGTTGCCTTTGTGTCACGCCTATTTTCATAGGAAGCACGGATGTGGGTGCATCTGCGTGAATCATAAGATGTGAAAAGGAAAGAAGCTCAGCTTAAAAAGTGTTTGGCAAAATAACTAGAAAAGTCAATTAGCCCAGTGCTTCCTTTTTGAGTCTTCCTATTACAGTTTTCCCTCTAGACAGGAGAAGACCAGTCAGCCACCTCGGCTCCGTTTCCTTCTTCTGTTTCCTGGTCTATAACTGGACTGGGGACCAACATCCCTCCAGCATCTCAGTTTGGCTACCTGGGAGACCTCGGCCCAGCTGCTGACTTAGGACAGACAGAAGCCTTCTTCTCCAGCCCGGAGCTCCTCTGGATTTCTCTTCAAACATCTCCCCAGGGGAAGACTGGGCTGGGAGGTTGGCCACGCTGGCTGGTCCGTTACCCTTGCAGCCAGGGCTGTTAACCAGATTTGAATGCTCTCCTGGTTCATTTAGAATTATTTCTTAGGGCAGAATTCCTTTACAAGCCCAGAAGAACTGCCCCAGAGACAATTTTTCCTGATTTCAGAATATCTTGGTGTGCTTCATGCCCCCAGGAAATGCCCCAACTTCACTTAGAATCTAGCCAGACCCCTTGGAAGGAGAGGCAGAGTGGCCTCTTGTAATTCAACATCATTAGGGAAAGAACAGCTCTTTACCCTTTATATGCTGTGAGAAGAAAGCTGTTATTATCTCTTTACTCTGGAGGTACAAATTATAGGCTTGTCTATGCCTTAATCATACTGATGTTTACCAGTTTTTCCAAAGATTACTATCATAGTTGGTTATTAGTGGTACTGCTGCCTTTAAAACCCCAGGGAAGAAAGCAGAAGGGATCTTGCTTTTGCTCCTTTTACCCTCAGGGCTGTGCTGAAACAGTCTCTCAAAGTAAATTCACTCTTCAGCCCTCCTCCTGGCAGAGAAAACCCAACCCCAAACCTTCCCCTCCTGTGACTGGGTACAGTTCAAGTTTTTTTTTGGCGAAACATGGACATGATTAGCTGAGCAGCAGACCAAATATATTGTTGTTGGTGACTTTGTTTCCTCCTTAGGAAAAAGTGTGAATCTTTCAACTTCTTTCAATTGGTGGCTCAGATGGTAAAGAATCTGCCCACAGTGCAGGAGATGCTGTTTTGATCCCTGGGTCAGGAGGATCCCCTGGAGAAGGAAATGGCAACCCACTCCCATATTCTTGCCTGGAGAAGCCCATGGACAGAGGAGCCTGGAGGGCTGCAGTCAGACACAAAGTCACAAAGAGTCAGACACAACTGTGCCACTAGGCACACATGAAATTGGGGGCGGTTTAGCCAAACAAGTATTAGTCATCTATTGGGCCAACATTAATTGGGTATTTATCGTGTCCCAAGCCTGGAGCACAGGCTAGAGATACAATTAGTTCAGAGTCTGCTGCCTGTTTTTACCATCCAAGATCTAAGAATGATGTTTACGTTTTGAAATGGTTGAATAAACATTAAAAGAATATTATTTCATCACATATGGAAATTATGTCAAATATAAATTTCCGTGGCCATAAAAAATGTTCTGTTGGAACCCGGTCCTATCCATTCATTGATGTGTTATCAATGAGTGGTTGCAGCCTCAACAAAGAGGGACTGTGATATCTATGTAACCTATAGTACTTACAGTCTGGCCCTTTGCAGAAGAGCTTTTGGACTATAGCATCCTCTCTGCTCTCCAGCTACTGGCGAGAGACAGTCAGAGAAATGAGCAATTAAGATACAACATGGAAAGTGCCAGGAGAGAAATATATGTGAGAGCAGATGGGGGAAAGGTAATCATCCTTAGGGTTGAAAATTTGAGCTGGGGGTTTATATCTGGTAGTTGAAACCAGCATCTGCAAGGGAAGTGATTCAGGAGAGATGAGCAGCATTTTGAAGAAGACAGACACAGAGCAAGCAGAGAGCTGAGCATGGCCAGAGAAGGAGAGAGTGGGGTCGGCTGAGGTGAGGAAGGGACTTGGGGGCGGAGGAGCAAGCGGCTGACAGTGCCAGATGCTTTATCAAGAGTAGGTGAAATCAAGCCAAAATGCATCACTGGGTTTGGCAGTGTGGGGGTTGGCTGGATAGAAACGGATTGCAGAGAATGGCTGGGATAGGCAGAAGGGGCTCAGGATGTAAGTTTATAAATCATGTTTGAAAAAGAGCACAGTCAAATGAGGGTAGAATCTAGAGATGGGGGTGTAGAATTGAGAAAAGTTACGCTTGTTTTCATGGCGGAGTGAGGTTTGAGCAAATGTTGAGAAGACAGACTTAGAAGGAATCAGAAGGCAGATTGAAGATCCAGGGGGGTGGGACAGCTGGATGCCCTTGAGGTGCAGAGATGGAACTCAGCACTCAGGAGAGGGGTCTGTCTTGCACAGGAAGGGTCCTCCCAACCCTGAAATGGGCAGGCGGGGGAGGAGAGGGTGGACATGGCTGTAAATGCCTCATGCGCTGCTCTGGGAGAGTAAACAGATGGACCTCCTTGCAAAAGATCTGTTGCTCAGGCAGTAGGTGGATATGTGTTCAGTCTCTCAGTCATGTCCAACTCTTTGCGACCCCATGGACTGTAGCCCTCCAGGCTCCCCTGTCCATGGAATTCTCCAGGCAAGAATACTGGAGTGGGTTGCTGTTTCCTCCTCCAGGGGATCTTCCCAACCCAGGGATTGAATCTGCCTCTCCTACATCTCCTGCTTGGTAGTAGGTCATGTGGTCCTCTGCTGAGGTGGAGAAGGCACTGTGTGGGTAGAGGAGTCTGTCGAGAGCATAAGTGATGGTCAGCTGCAGAGAGCTCTGGGGAGAGGAGGCTAAGCCAGGAGACAAGAGGAACCACAGGACATGGCTGACTGCCCTCCTGAGGCTGGGCCAGGGGTGCCCCAGTCTACAGGGCCAGGAGGCTGCATGTTTTTACCCATTAGGGCTGAGGAGTGAGTGCAGAGGGGTGAAATAGTGAGGCTAGGCTAGGATGAGGCTTTATATCCAGAGTTGCTGGAATACCAGCAAGGACAAAGATCAACCTTGTCCTTCACCTTGAGAGGTGGAGAGTAATTACAGGATGGGATTGCTTTCTCAGAGACTGGGGAAGGAACCAAAGCCAGAAAGGAGCTGACCAATTGGAGGAAGATTGCCCAGTAGAGGGGCTTGAAGTCATAAGGAAGCAGACTAGGGTGCATTCATTGAAATGAAGTAGCTCAGTTGATAAAGAATCATCCTGCAATGCAGAAGACTCGGCTGGGTAGGGAAGATCCCCTGGAGAAGGAAATGGCAACCCATTCCAGTATTCTTGCCTGGAGGATCCCATGCACAGAGAAACTTGGCAGGCTGCAGTCCATGAGATCGCAAGAGTCGGACATGACTTAGTGACTAAACCACCACCACCTTTAAAATGAAGAAAGTGGATGAGTGAGAAGCCCTGGAGGCGGTGGTTGCCAGCAAAGCTGGGAGAGTGTCAGGGCTTGTGGTTGGACCAGTTTCTGGAAGGGAGAGGCCTGAGCTGAAGTGAAGGAGGGACAGCAGAGGGTAAGAGTTACACAAGTCAGGTCACGGTCAAGTCATCCACATGGACAAGAAGGGGGTGGCTTGTGGGGCTGCAGAGATCCAGGAGCCAGGGAACCAGTCATCCGAGATTATTGGGAGCAGCTGAGGGGTCAGGAGGGGACATCCCTTGTGGTTTCATTCTGTATGTGAGCATGCACACGTGTGTGTGTGTGTGTGTTTTGTGCAACGTCACTCTCTCTCCAACTTGACTGTTGTCCACAAGAGCGGTTGTGTGATTTCTAAACACATGAGGCTTGGAACAATTACAGCAACTTTGGAGAGAGCTGAATATATCCCTAGGCTATTCTAAAATGAGGTTATTAAAGAGGCCAACTGAACTTGGACACTGGAAGTTTTCCTTGGAAGAGAAAGCAAAGGCGCCCGTGGTAATGGGAACGATGACGAGAAGCAGCTCCCTTAGTTTCAGAACCTAGAGATGGTTCATCAGAACTGGCACCCAGTCTTTGGGGACCTCCTGACTTCAGACTATTTTGCAACAAAGAACTTTCTCATCAAGGAGAGTGTGAATGTGATTCTTCTAAACGATGTTCCTACTTGGAACACAAGTAGGTGTCCTGACAGGGTTCCTCTGGGGTCAGGAAGAACCACAGAGTTGAGTGCATTTCCAAACATGTTGAAAGAAGGTTTTCAAAACAAATCTCCAGTGATGGCTAAGATTATGTTTACTCTGATCCAAGCAGCATTCTAAGCACTTACCCTCGGTTTTCACACTCAATCTTCATAACAGTCCTATGGGGTGCAGGTACTCTTTTCATCTCAGAGGTGAGAAAACTAAGGCACCATTAACTAGTTTCCAGAGGCCATGCAGATTAGAAGAGGGACCCAAGATTGTGGCTCCAGAGCCTGTTACAGGCTGAGCTTGACTTGGTAATTTATAAAATGTTCCTGTCTATTCAATAAACTGAAACTACTTCTTTAGTTACTGTCTCAAACACCTAAGGTATGATACCAGAAATAAATATTTCTTTTAACACTAGTTTTAGATCGGAAATGGAGAAAAAAACTTCCCTAAAAATTCCAAAGTAATTAGCTATTTTGTGACTCTTTTATTTATTGTTAATTAATAGAACAAAAAATATACAGAAACATATTAAAGATAAAATTTAATATTACCATACCAAAATCCATTTCTCTCTCCATTGTTTTAAGTGAAGCAATTTCTTGATAAGAATTATTTATGTAAAGAATCACATCTCAACCTTGAATTTTCTTGCTAGATCACAGGATAGTATATTAAGGAAGCCTAAGGTCTGAGCCGGAGAAGGCAATGGCACCCCACTCCAGTACTCTTGCCTGGAAAATCCCATGGACGGAGGAGCCTGGTGGGCTGCAGTCCATGGGGTTGCTATGAGTTGGACACGACTGAGTGACTTCACTTTCACTTTTCACTTTCATGCATTGGAGAAGGAAATGGCAACCCACTCCAGAATTCTTGCCTGGAGAATCCCAGGGACGGGGGAGCCTGGTGGGCTGCTGTCTATGGGGTTGCACAGAGTCGGACACGACTGAAGCGACTTAGCAGCAAGATCTAAGCAACAGCAAGATCTAAGCATTTTTATATTCAGGTTAAAAATTCTAATTAACATCAATTCAAATATATCAAATTTAATTGATATTCTCAACTACAAAATACTACTGATGTTATGAGGATGAAGTCAAAGAGTTATACATTTTACTTATGCTGAGACGACAGCTTCTGTTTGGAATATTTACCCACAGTCTGTGTGATTTAAGAGGAATGAAAAGCAAAGTCAACAAAACTGAACTAGCCTATGTCAGGTCCAAAGATAAACAGGTTTTAATTAGATATTTCAATTAAAACTTCTAAAATATTGTTCTTACCCCATGAAATGAAACAATCAATACATGTGTTGCTTACCCTTAAGGTAAATAAAATCATAATCTGCAAGTTTGCAGTAGACAGTTTATCCATTGGAGATGGAAGGGAAATTTGCATATACATATTTCAGCTTGCCACTAAGAAAAGTCTACTAAGCCTCCTTCTCAGTACTGGCTTTGGTCCAGAGTGTGGGAAACAAATGGAAATCTACCAAGGTAGATCCTGAATCCTTAAAGAATTAATTCACAGAAGATAGACATCTATCTTTAAACCAGATGCTGTAACATTGAGGTTTGCAGAGTTATTTATTAATATTTTATATACTGTGAAGGTCACTACAGTCCTCCCATCCCCTACCCAGATGCGGCCATGCACACTTTAGGATAAAGGTCAGAGGAGAGCTGACCATCGCAGCCTCTTGTGTTACTGAAGAAAGATTTTGACTGCCTAGTCATAGTCAGGTAATATTCCTTGGGTCAGAGACACACTTGTGAGGACAAGCTTTGGCCAGGGATGGCTCCTGAAATCTGAGTTCTTGCAGAGGAGTATACTGAATCAGCCTTCAAGGGTCTAGCTCTGATTCTGGCTTTGAATGTAACTGTGGCCCATTGGTCAAGCTATGTCACTTCTCTGGGCTTCAGAGACTTCATCTCTGCATATGAACAGGTTGGGTTAAATCATACCCAGTATTTCCTAATTTTTAAATTGAGTTACCATGTTTGTCCACTTCATATGTCTGTGACGCCAGGTGTTCCATCTGTCCATGATTTGAAGGACAGAATTGGAGTTGCACTCAACTGAAATTAAACCAATTCTAACCCATGCTTCCAGTTACTCTGTGTGTCTGTGTGCTCAGGCACTCAGTTGTGTTCGACTGTTTGTGACCCCGTGGACTGTAGCCTCTCTGTCCATGGGATTATCCCAGCAAGAATACTGGAATGGGTTGCCGTTTCCTTCTCCAGGAGATCTTCCTGACCCAGGAATTGAATCCTGAGTCTCCTGGGTCTCCTGCATTGTTAGGTGGATTCTTTACCATCTGGGAAGCCCAGGGGAACTCTAGGATACCTGTATTATATATTTAAAAAAGTATTGGACTCATTCCTTTATGTCTTTTATTGAAATAATAATATCCACAGATCTTTTTTTCCTCGAGCCCTGTTGGGTGGAAACTTAGATAATATAATCCTTTTTTTAAAAAAATTTGCATACTGTGTATTTTATAATGTATAACAAGTTTGCAGCTTTTGAGGAATATTCTGTGAATATGCCTATGGTAGATTTGTGCTCCAGGGCTGGTGATTGAAAGAGCAGAAGAATCTCCTTTCTACAAAGGAAGAAAAAAATCATTAAAATAATTAATTGATGGATGGATTTCTGAACAGAGCAAGAGGTCAGAAAAAATGGCCAGCATTTTTTGAATTCTCCTGTTTTATCTGGAAATAGAAGAGAATATCCACTTCTGAATCTTAGGCTTTTTGGTCTGGTGCAGGCATTTGTAACTATATCATTCATGATTGTTTAACTCAAGTAAACATTTGATGACCAGGCCAACAAGATAGAGGGGGAGGCTGCTACAATTTACTGAGGCTAAAACAAGCCCTTGTAAAGAATTTTCCCTCTTCTACTTCTGGCAGGCTGTGTGTGTGTGTGTGTGTGTGTGTGTGTTTATTTTGAAAGGGGTGGGGCAAAACCCACTGTTATGAAATAAAGGCCCACATTTTTAAACCTTTTCATTTCTAGTCTTGGAATACACGTTTCAGTTTGTCTTTGGTATCTCCAGGTATTACTCTAACTTTTGAAAGAACTGTACTGGAGACATTTTGTGTTTTAACAACACTGTTGCACCCAGATGAAGTCAGTCTTATCATCTTTTAGATTCCAGAGACAGTTACTCTTCTCTTTCTCACTCCCTCTCATTTAGCAAAGATTTATTGAGTTCCTACTATGTATCAGCAATTGAAGTAGGATTAGGATTCCTGTCCTCAGAGAGTACATGGCTGATTGGTTTCACAGACAGAAGGTTCTCTGTTCTGTGGTTTTATCTGAGATTTGTTAAGAAGACAGAATTAGCAGAATTCAGGGCAAGAGGATAGACTACCTAGGTGATCATTGGGTTTTAGCTGAACTGATTTGAGGGGATGGTCATTAGCTGAAATGAGGATGGTAGGTTGAGAAGCAAATCCACATTATGTCAGGACCTTCTAGAAAAGGGAGGGCTTCCCTCACCACCAAGTAGTGAGAAGTGACACTTCATGTTCAAGTTTGCCTTTGTGTCTTGTTCTGTTCCCAGGGAGTGTAGTCATCAGCATTGAAGGGGCAGCATGAATGTGCACTTGGCATCCAGGCTGGTGACACAGATTTCATTGAGTGGAGAGGAAGGTGTAGAGGGTGACAATGTGGTAAAACAAATGCTGCAAACTTCCTTTTGTGTGCTCTCAGAGGTGCAGTCACTTAGGGTCTTCACTATGATCATTTCTTCGTGGGTGCCATTCTCTACTTTGAGGATGCAGAGAATTAGATCATCCAAATTTAGATATTAGCCAGTCTCTAGTATCAAGGGTTTCCATATCGTGAGAAGTTTCTGAATAATTTGTTGTCTTTATCTCATTTCTTGCGCAGATTTTTTTGCCAGTGCTCATGATGAATCTGTTTTTGAACCGCTGAGCTTTAAACTCTCATGACCAGCCTACCATTCTCAACTTGGTTCTGGGGGTGAAGTGAAGTGAAGTCGCTCCTTCGTATCTGACTCTTTGCGACCCATGGACTATAGCTTACCAGGCTTCTCCATACCTGGGATTCTCCAGGCAAGAGTACTGGAGTGGGTTGCCATTTCCTTCTCCAGGGGATCTTCCTGACCTGACCCATCGAACTCAGGTCTCCCGCTTTGCAGGCAGACACTTTATCCTCTGAGCCACCAGGGTTCTTGGGGTAGGGGTATATCAAGATATAATAATCAACAATAGAAAAATCAACTCATCTCTAATAGATAAAAGTGCATTTATGTAATATATCTCTTTTTATTATTTGTTCTGATGGGCAACATTGCAAATTTGTATTCTTAAAAATCCCCATATGTAATCAGGACACTGTATTGATAGCTCCCAGAGGCCTAGATTTAGGGTATTAGAATGACCACTTTCTTCTGCGAACTTAGTGATTTCTGCAATTGAATATGTATTGTCTTTCAGTCTGCTTCCCTCATAGCTCAATTGGTAAAGAATACACCTGCAATACAGGAGATCCCAGTTCGATTCCTGGGTTGGGAAGATCCCTGGAGAAGGGAAAGGCTACCCACTCCAGTATAGTGGCCTGGAGAATTCCATGGACTATACAGTCCATGGGGTTGCAAACAGTCAGACATGACTGAATGACTTTCACTTCAATCTTTATATCTCTATTTAAGTTTTGTATTTTTGCACTTCTTTTGTTTTCCTGATTTTTGTTTTACTTTAAGCTTCATATATATTTGAGTCCAACAAAACCCATTCAGCATACATAGAAATAACTTGTGGTTATTTCTTCAAGATTCATATTAACAAGATTCAACAATGGAAGACTGACTTTAAAGTGACTACCTCTACTCTTACATCCAAATTCCCATAACTGTTGGGCGTTTAACTGTAGAGTATCTTAGGAAAATGTGAAAGAAGAATTAATGCATTTTATTACATTCTAGCAAAGATGACCTTAACAGAAAATATCTTGGGCCACTGTCTTATTTGGTTAACCCTCGTTGTTATAACCACACTCTGGTCTTCCCCAAGTTCCTCCAGGGGAATTAAGTAGTAAAACTGGGGGTACTTTATGCTGTTACTGTTGCTAAGTCACGTCAGTCATGTCCAACTCTGTGCGACCCCATAGATGGCAGCCCACCAGGCTCCCCCATCCCTGGGATTCTCTAGGCAAGAACACTGGAGTGGGTTGCCATTTCCTTCTCCAATGCATAAAAGTGAAGAGTGAAAGTGAAGTCTCTCAGTCGTGTCCAATCCTCAGCCACCCCATGGACTGCAGCCTACCAGGCTCCTCTGTCCATGGGATTTTCCAGGCAAGAGTACTGGAATGGGGTGCCATTGCCTTCTCTGGCTACTTTATGAGACTGACTCTAATTTACTCTAATCTGTTCTTCTTAAATGGAGTTAAAAGGGGCCAAAAGTCACCATTCTGCTGATGGTACACACTGACTATTCAGAATGACACAGATTATATTTACAGAGTTCAGTTATGTGGAAACTCACTGAGAAAGAGGGAGAGAAAAAGAATCTTGGCCAGGGAGAATAGTTAAATTTAATTGAGAAATCTTGGACATTTTCACAATCAAGAGAACCTTTTATGGCCAATTATCTATTGAGAGTTCTTTAGCTTTCCCAAGGGTCTCTGTGACTGACCCACACACAGGCCTTTAGGTTGTGTCATAATTAGGATTTTGCATATCTTGGGACAGCTCAGGATGGGACAGCTTACCAGACAGCACGCGCACCACTCACAGTGTTGCCTCACACTTCTCTCTCCTGGGATGGGGGCAAATGCAAAGGCTGTTTTATTGGTACTCCTAGAGATGAAATAGAGTTGGTGACACCCAAGGATATTAAAAATGGCAACTAATTATATCACTTTGCCCAAATCACAGTTTCTGGGTCTTAATTTACTCGTATTTTAAATGAGGGTATTGTAGTTTATATACCAGGTCTGTCTTGGTTTGTTTGAACTGCTATAACAAAATACCACAGCCTGAGTGGCTTAAACAACAAACGTTTATTTCTTATAGTTTTGAAGGTTGTGGGAAGTCCAAAGTCAAGTTGCTGGCTTACTCAGTCTGGGGAGGGCTCTCTTCTCCCTGTTATTATCCCACAAGGCCTTTCTTTGGTGTACACACACACACATTTGCACACAGAAAACTCACATCTCTTTCCCTTTGTATAAGGGCATTAGTCATTCTCAGGAATTATAACTCTAATTAACTCCCAAAGATCCCACCTCCAAATACCATCATGTTAAAGATTAGTGCTTCAATGTATGAATTTTGGGAGATACATTCAGTCAATAGAGTGATCTCTTTCAGTTGGTCATTATGTGACTAGAAGATACAAACATCCATTGGAAATTTACCCTGAATAGGCTTGTAGCACTCAAGGTTTGCAATTAGACAGATTTGGGCTTCAGTCTCAGAGCTTATATCATCATAACATTGGACAACTGGCTAAATCTCTCTAGGTCTCAGTTTTCTTAACAGGGAATCTAACTATTCAATAATATATCTATTTGTAGAGTTGCAGTCAAGATTACACAAGAAATGAAATAATTAGACTGGTGGTTTGGTAGTTAATATCAACATTTGTTTATAGTTGACCACAAAATTTGCAAGTCTCTGTTAATTGTAACTTACCATTTGTCTATGGCCTTCCCTGGTAGCTCATCTGGTAAAGAATCCACCTGCAATGCAGGAGACCCTGGTTCAATTCTTGTGGCAGGAAGATCCCCTGGAGAAGGGATAGGCTACCCACTCCAGTATTCTTGGGCTTCCCTGGTGGCTTGGACAGTAAAGAATCCGCCTGCAATGCGGGAGAGCTGGGTTTGATCCCTGGGTTGGGAAGATCCCTGGAGGAAGGCATGGCAACCCACTTCAGTATTCTTGCCTGGAGAATCCCCATGGACAGAGGAGCCTGACGGGCTACAGTCCATGGGATCGTAGAGAGTCAGACATGACCGAGCGAGTAAGCACAGAACAGCATATTTGTCTATAATGAAATAAACATAGATAAATAGTGTATACATCTATGTGTGCACATAGATGCACACATTAGTCTGTGTACCTTGAGAGTCTTCCCATTATTTCTTGGTTAGTTAGCTCATTTTCTACTACCATATAAGAATTTCAACCAGCACATCACTTCCAAATTTGGGATATATTTTACTTTCATAAGCACCGTCCCCTTATTTCAATGAACCCAGAAACTATTTAAACCTTTTCTGTTGATAAAGATTATTTCATAACAAAAATGTTCCTTTGTACATCAATAAAGGGATGCTCTAATTAAATGCTGCTGCTGCTGCTAAGTCACTTCAGTTGTGTCCGACTCTGTGCAACCCCATGGACTGCAGCCTACCAGGCTCCTCCGTCCATGGGATTTTCTAGGCAAAAGTACTGGAGTGGGGTGCCATTGCCTTCTCGGTAAGTAAATGCTACTGGCACGAAAATGATAAAATAAAAAATAAACCAACCACACACACAGGGACACCTATACACATATTCTCCTCAAGTCTCAAAACTCCCAAGTTCCCATGAATCACACCTTGTTGACATCTTTGCCATTAATAATGTAGCAAGGACCATAAAATATTTAATATTTACATTTTCTAGAAATGTTCATTGTTTTTCACTTCAGAGTTAGTGACTCAGATGAAGGAAATCTAAGCTTGTTTTCCTATGACCCAAAATGTCAAGATGACAAATTCATTTTAAGGCTTATCTTGAGATGTGAGTCAGAGAGTGGCTATGGATGATGTGAAGTGATCAGTTATGAAACAAGAGGGGGCCAAGCATCAGGAGGATTCTCAACACGTGAACTAGAATGAAATAATCCTTACCTCTGGATTTCAATGGTCATAGTAGTCAAATTTTCTCATGAACATTCATAAACACAAATGGTATTTGCCACAGCTTCAAATAATCTAAAGGAGAAAGAGGGAAAGTGTACATTACAAAGGACAGTCTTGCGGTGAGATGGGGTACCTCATATTTTGGTAAAATGAGAGCCTCTAGAGGGCGAGGAGCAATTCCAGACATTTATGGAGAATATGGGCTTCCCTGATAGCTCAGTTGGTAAAGAATCAGCCTGCAAAGCAGGAGACCCTGGTTTGATTTCTGGGTCAGGAAGATCTGCTGGAGAAGGGATATATACCCACTCCAGTATTCTTGGGCTTCCTTTGTGGATCAGCTGGTAAAGAATCTACTACCTGCAGTGCAGGAGACCTGAGTTTGATCCCTGAATTGGGAAGATCCCCTGGAGAAGGGAAAGGCTACCCACTTCAGTATTCTGGCCTGGAGAATTCCATGGACTGTATAGACCATGGGGTCACAAAGAGTTGGACACGACTGAGTGACTTTTACTTTTCACTATGGAGAATAAAGCCAAGTCGAAACATCTCTCATAACTTAAATGCAATTAAGAAGCAGCACATGCAGGGGAAAACTTAAGAGGACTTGTCTTCATGAGAACTTCAAGTAGTTCTCCTTCTTTAAATTTAGTTCAGAACGTACTATAAAGACTGTGGGATTTCTTTCTGCTTGTTGGGTAGATTTATATATTTAGGAAAAGGCTATAGGAATATATTCCCAGAAAATGATTTACGCTCAAGTAACTGATTTGATTTCTGGTCCTTCAAAGGAAATCAACAAAAAAGACTAGGATCCTATGAAATGAGTGGATTTCCCTGGTGAAACCAGCCCCCCTCCCCATTGCTGCCCTTATCCAGAATGAACCTGTTGCAGACTGTAATGGTCTTGTGATTATTGTGAATGAATGCCCCTCACCACCCTTGTGACTTAGCTGGTAAAGAATCCACCTGCAATGTGGGAGACCTAGGTTCCATCCCCAGGTTGGGAAGATTCCCTGGAGAAGGAAAAGGCTATCCATTCCAGTATCCTGGCCTAGAGAATTCCATGGACTATAGAGTCCATGCGACTATAGAGTCACAAAGAGTCAGATGCCACTGAACGACTTTCACTGCACCACAAAGATTCACTATTGATTTGTAATTAATAATAATGTCTTATATTTAGATAGTTACCACCCCCAAGGAAATCTGAGTGCTTTATAGTTGATTAATTTCAATCTGTCTTCATAGCATCTGGTGGAATATACAGATTAGGTATTCCAATCACATTTTTAAGGAGGAAAAACAGAATCAGAAAAGTTAAATTATTACCCGTGGAGATTTCAGAAATCTAATATTAAAGTTATCAGTTAAAATCTGGTAGTCTTGACTTATAATTCTGACTGTTTCCCCAAAACATCTGGTCATTTGGGTCAACTCTGATTGTTCCTTAGGGAAAAAAGAATCAAACAATTGAATTGCTATGATTGACAAAAGTTTACATTTCTTCTTATTATTTTAGTGGTATATAATAATTGGGTTCAAGATATTTTTGTTTATTAGACCATATGCATTTTTTAGTGGCCTATGTTAGTGTCTTTGGAATACTTTAAGTCACGTGTGTTAGACATTTATCTCCTGGTAAGGGATAAATGTTGCAAAGAGTCCTTCATAACATAGCAACTAAACAACAACAGAATGGGATAGATATAAAATTTAAATTCTGATATTAGATAGGTATGATTTTTCAAAGATGAGGTATTTCCATCACCTACCAGCAGCGTCTTCAGTTCAGTTCAGTTGCTTAGTCGTGTCCAACTCTTTGCGACCCCATGAATTGCAGCACACCTGGCCTCCCTGTCCATCACCAACTCCCGGAGTTCACTCAGACTCACGTCCATCGAGTCAGTGATGCCATCCAGCCATCTCATCCTCTGTCGCCCCTTCTCCTCCTGCCCCCAGTCCCTCCCAGCATCAGAGTCTTTTCCAATGAGTCAACTCTTCTCATGAGGTGGCCAAAGTACTGGAGTTTCAGCTTTAGCATCATTCCTTCCAAAGAAATCCCAGGACTGATCTCCCTCAGAATGGACTGGTTGGATCTCCTTGCAGTCCAAGGGACTCTCAAGAGTCTTCTCCAACACCACAGTTCAAAAGCATCAATTCTTCAGTGCTCAGCTTTCTTCACAGTCCAACTCTCACATCCATACATGACCACTGGAAAAACCATAGCCTTGACTAGATGGACCTTTGTTGGCAAAGTAATGTCTCTGCTTTTGAATATCTACCTGCTATCTAGGTTAGGCATAACTTTCCTTCCAAGGAGTAAGCATCTTTTAATTTCATGGCTGCAGTCGCCATCTGCAGTGATTTTGGAGCCCCCCAAAATAAAGTCTGACACTTGTTTCCACTGTTTCCCCATCTATTTCCCATGAAGTGATGGGACCAGATGCCGTGATCTTAGTTTTCTGAATGTTGAGCTTTAAGCCGACTTTTTCACTCTCCTCTTTCACTTTCATCAAGAGGCTTTTTAGCTCCTCTTCACTTTCTGCCACAAGGGTGGTGTCATCTGCATATCTGAGGTTATTGATATTTCTCCCAGCAATCTTGATTCCAGCTTGTGCTTCTTCCAGTCCAGTGTTTCTCATGATGTACTCTGCATGTAAGTTAAATAAGCAGGGTGACAATATACAGCCTTGATGTACTCCTTTTCCTATTTGGAACCAGTCTGTTGTTCCATGTCCAGTTCTAACTGTTGCTTCCTGACCTGCATATAGGTTTCTCAAGAGGCAGGTCAGGTGGTCTGGTATTCCCATCTCTTTCAGAATTTTCCACAGTTTATTGTGATCCACACATTCAAAGGCTTTGGCATAGTCAGTAAAGCAGAAATAGATGTCTTATTTGACCAAAAAAATCTCCCCCCAAAAAACTTGTTCCAAACACTAAACTCATTGTCTGTATGGGAGGTTATCATTCTTTCAGTCACCCATTCTTCTAGCCTTAAAAATGGGAGACTGATTTTTCCCCTTCTTGCATTTGCAATTTCTGTCAGTTTTTCCTCTGACAAGTTTCTTTCTTTGTTTCTCTGTGTTCTCCTACTGCTGACACTCTGCTCCTCACATAAATGTGGTAAACTCCTTATTTATCCCCCTTCTTCTGTTGTCTGTTCCTCAACCCATCTTAGATCAATTTTCCCAATAAATTTCCCGTTATTTTTGAAGTTATCAATTATTTGGGTACACAAAAGCATATAGAATAATACATTGAACATTCACATCCCCACCACCAAGCTTAAAAAAAGATACGAAAGGTTCAATAGAAAGCCCTCTTTGAAGCCTCTCTCCAATGTAATCCCCCTCAATGTAGTGGACATTGAGATTGTTTGTGATTTTTTTTGTAAATACACACACATGTATAAAACATTTTTTACATGCTTCCTTTTTCTTATTTATGACATGAGTTTTCTAGGACATGCACCCAAGATTCTAAATGCTGGGAGGTGGTAAGATCTTCTCATTTTCAAATTTTGGTTAGATATGATTGTGTCAACTGACGCATCCTCCTTACGTGCCATATTCCTTTTTCAGAAAGACTCCATTGGCCTCACCTCCAACTTTCAATGGAATTTCACATTCCTCTAAGAGATACTCCTTCTCGCTTTTCTATCTGAAGGGACCTCTCCACCAGGGACTTGTTGTGATGGGTCACAGATTCAAAAACTTTTAGATTATGTGGTGAAATGTAAATGTGTGAAAAATGCAGGGTGTGCTGGGATCTCGGGTGGATGGTGGAGATGGAGCCGTGTATCGGGGCACCGCCTTTACAGATGGCCAGTTTGCTGTCCCCGAGGTTCCTGTGCTATCTTGTTTACTTTCCTGAGAGTCTGTCTCAGAAGTGTGTGGTCACCCGTTCACGGTATAGCATCAGAGAGCCTTCTGGAGCTCGCCGGCCTGGGTCTGAATCCCTGCTTCACTGTTGCCACCACTATGCTCTTGAGCAATTGATTTGTAAAATGGAGAACATGCTGGTACTTGCTTCATAAGGGTGTGGTGAAAACTGAATGAAATGATATAAGTAAAGCTCTCAAAAGAAAGAAAGTGAAAATAAAAGTCACTGCATTGTGTCCGACTCTTTGTGACCCTGTGGACTATGCAGTCTGTGGAATTCTCCAGGCCAGAATACTGGAGTGGGTAACCTCTCCCTTCTCCAGGGGATCTTCCCAATCCAGGGATCGAACCCAGGTCTCCTGCTTTGCAGGCAGATTCTTTACCAGCTGAGCCACAAAGGAAGCCCAAAAGCTCTCAAGTAGACGCTTAATAAATGTTTGTTGAATTGTTGAGGGGAGGAAAAGTAGCAGAAGGTTTGCTCATACCTCCTTCGTGTCATCATTTTACCAGCTGCGGAGATGGCAGTGAGCTTGCCCTCTGTTTCACAAATCAAGTTGACAACACAGACCAAGCCCCTGACACGTTGCTTGGCTCACAGTGGGCACTCGTGAAATATATGCCGGTTGTATAAATGAACCTGATGGTTTCCTAGGGTTAGTTTTAGTCTCTCAGTGGTGTCCGACTCTTTGCAACTCAATGGACTCCATGTAGCCCACCAGGCTCCTCTGTCCATGAAATTCTCCAGGCAAGAATACTGGAGTTGGGTTGCCATTCCCTTGTCCAGAGGATCTTCCTGACCCAGGGATCAAACCCAGGTCTCCTGCATTGCAGATTCTTTATTGTCTGAGCCACCAGGGAGGCCCTGATGGTTCTCCTAAGGCAGCATAATAAATACCTAAGCATACCCTGTGCCAAAATGAAGCAAGTAATTTGTACCCAAGATGACCTTACTGTCTGCATGGCAGTAGATTCTTATTTTTGAATATTGACTACACCTGTGTAATACAGATAGTAGCTTGCCATTAGACATAATATTTGAGTAGTCAGAATACCAATTTGTTAGATGATGATGAATAACAGATAACTGACTATTTCCTTAATGTCTTACTTGGATGCAAAATAACATTCTCACCTTTTTGATGATGACCAGTCTTTTCCCCAACCCCTCAAATTTCAGGTCTCATTGTCCATGAAGGAGCTGCAGTTTACAGAGTGTTTAAGCGCTGGCGAGCTGTCAACTTACACTGGGATGTATTAAATTATGACAAAGCCACAGACATCGAAGAAAGTAGCCGGGGAGAGTCTTCCACAAGCAGGACTTTATGGTTGCCGTTGACGGCTCTGCGGAACAGGAACTTGGTCCACCCAACCCAGTTGACCTCCCCAAGGTTTCAGTGTGGCTACGTGTTATTACATCTGTTCAATCGAATGAGGGCCCATGAAGATTTGTCAGAAGATAACAGCTCGGGGGAGGTTGTGATGAGAGTGACTTCAGTGTGACAAAGCTGAGAAGGTGCGGTGTGGACCACCCTGCACATTTTGGAATGTAATTGCAATGAATGGCAAAACCATAGCACTTCTAAAAACACACATCTATGAACTTTTTAAAATTTATGCTTTTTATATGAACATTTGAATTGCAAATACATTTTTCTGAAAAAAGAGTCCTCCTGTTCTTTGCTTTCTAATTTATCACATCTTTTATAAGTTGGTACTTGAAATCATTATATGTATTATTTAACTCTACTTGGTTAAAAGAATGATAAAAGTTATACTTAAGGTCAAAACTATTTTTTCTTGCTTGTTTTAAATATATTTTTATCAAACGTTTTGCTCCATGTGTAATTTTTCAGGCATGCTACGAATGGGGAAGCATTTAGAATGCTGTGGGAAATTTCCAAAGTGCCCATCAAGGACAAAGCAAAACATCCTCTGCGATGCTCACACTGGTCCTCCTCATGCGTCCGGCTGGTAGTCAATCTAAGCGTGACTTTTTTGTGTGGGATCAATTAAGCTGTCACCAGGAATGCAAGTCTTAGGAATTATGGCTTGTTTTCTAACTTCTGAAATAGTTCAGAGAGCTTATAAAAAGATACAGATGATTGGGATAAAAATAGTCTTACAGACATACTTCAAAGATACTACAGGTTCCCCTCCAGAACTGCAATAAAGCTGATATCACAACAAAGCAAATCACTCGAATTTTTTGGTTTCCCGAGCATATGAAAGATGTTTACACTGTACTGCAGTATGTTAAGTGTGCAATAACATTAGTTCTTAAAAAAAAAAAAATGTACTTACTTTAAAAATCTAAATAGTGCTAGCCATCATCTGAGCCTTCAAGCTATAATAATAATATCAAAGATCACTGGTCCCAGATCACCATAACAAGTATAATAATGGGAAATCTGAAATATTTCAAGAATCACCAAAATATGACACAGATACATGAAGTAAGAAAATATTAATGGAAAAATGGTGCCAATGGACTTGCTTCACACAGAGTGGCCCTAAACTTTTGATTTGTAAAACATGCAATGTCCATAAGGCACAATTAAAAAAATGAAGTGCAATAAAATGAGATATGCCTGTCCTATAGTGCAGGTTACATAGACAGGGCACCCCGCCTACTTATAACTATAAAAGCTCACCGAAATGTTGCATCTTGAACATGTAATAATAACACTGCTTCATATTTCCTAACCCTCTCATAGACCAGCCGCAATTATTTTTGTTAATTATTAGTATCTTGATTTCTGTTGAGTACCATCTTAATTAGATTTTGTTTTTGTGAGAGCTTATATACCTACTTAATCGTTTAAACACTGATTCTGTTACTTGGTTTAATGAAGTCCTGGGGAATACATTCTCCAGCAGTGAGAAGTGGTTCTCTTTTACTAGATAAGTATTTTTTGAGAGAAAAGAGGAAAAGAAAAATTAATCTCTTGACTCCCCAGGAACAGGTTGCTAAGTAGAGATACCTGGAGACTTTCCACCTTTTCCTCCTCCTCATGGAAGTAAATGGCACATTTTAACGGGTAATGGCAGAATAGACGAGGAGGCAGGCGGCCCTGCTTTCCTTGGAAACAAGATGAACAGGTAGGTCGTTTGAAGTAACTGATGGTGAGATTTTTAAAGCACATGAAATCAAATGCTTTACATTCTATCTTCTAAAAATAACCTTCGAATGATTCATAATAGAACAGTTAACATTTACAGGTAGCCTTGTGATTCATACAGAGCCACTTCTACTAAAAGTTGAAATAATTTCCCAGTTAATAAAAAGCTGCATCACAAATGAGTTAAAGGTGTGACCATTTGCAGAAACGTGAAGAAAGAATCAGGAAATCATGAAAGAAGGAAAATTAAACTACTCTTTTGGGATGGATCTAGAAAGTGAGAGGATCTAGAAGTGTTGATTTTTGAACCCGATGTTACAGGAGCACAGTCCCGGGTGAGGCACCAGAAGGCATCGATCAGTCCTGTCCACCTGCTCTCTGCCCTCAGTCTTGCCACCTGGGACAGAAAAGAAGACTGTTTGTTTAATAAACAGCAAAACCAGGGACGCAAATGTCCTGGCAAAGCAGCAATCCATGACTTGTGCCTGCGAGCGTGGACACTTGCCCTGGACACTTTAATCACCAAGGGAGTCTTCAATGACCACACTTCATGCAGTGTGCTCTTGTTTAATTAAGCACACCTTTAATTTTGGGTGCTGTTGTTTACAGCATGGTGGTAAAAATGCTGGATCAAGAGACTGCAAACACAAGTGAGACTATCACTGTTCCACCCTTTGTATTCATACCAACTTTTGTATTCGTATCAACTTCCCCCAAAAAACGAGGAGGAGGAGAGGATGGGAGACTCTTTCTGTAACCCTGCATGAGTGCCCAAGACTGAGGCATCTGGAGATGACAAGGCACAACGGGTCTGTCAACCTGAAAGGAAGAGTCACCCCAGTCTCCCCTCCTTCCCATGGCCTTGCCCTAAGGACACCCATTTTGTCCATACCGTTATCTTCCCTCACCACCTTGACAGGCCCCAATTCCTGACACACTCCCACACCCATACGTGACCCAAATCAATGCTGGAAAGAATCTGGCAGGATTTCCGTTCAACAAAATGTGTGGTCCCTGAAATGATTACATAGAAACTCAAATTCTCTGGGTGGAAGGTGGGGTGGGTGCATTGAGAGAACTGAGTTTTCTGTTTCAAAATGAATATTCTACAGATTTCCCTGGTGGTCCAAGCTTCCACTGCAAGGGAACTAAGAGCCTGCATGCCATGTGGGGTGGCCAATATATAAATAAATAAAAATTTTAATATGCTGTATCAGTTGTGAGCTTCCATGATGACTCAGATGGTAAAGAATCCGCCTGCATTGCAGGAGACCTGGGTTCAATCCCTGAGTCAGGAAGATCCCCTGGAGAAGTGAATGGCAACCCACTGCAGATATAAACAATTTTCAATTCTGAATGCTGTAGTTGTAGCTAAGGCTGTCTTAAATTTCTAAACCATTCATGGTAGAAAAAAAAAGTTGGAAATATTTAAAGAGTATATTTCAATATATATAAATCTAGACCTGTATCCATTCTGTCTCTTTTCAACCAGTAATCTGCAATACAAACAATGATGGGGCACCTTCTATGTGCCAGACACTGAGAGCCGTGGCTGTGAAACGACCCAGGTTCTCAGGGAGACACACTGCATGATATGGGTCAGGTTCCAGGTGAGTGAAAGGCAGTGGCAGTCCACAGGAGCAGTCAGGTTTCCCTGGGGCAACTGAAGAAAGCATCACTGAGGAACTGGCAGGACCTGGGCATTGAGGCATGAGTAGAAGTTCGCGAATCAGGTAAGTGGAGAACATTCTGGGAACATCTTGGGGGTAAAACAGAGGCATGTCCCAATGATGGTGAGAGAGCTTACATGGAGGAGCGTAGGGTACATCTGAAAAAGTGATACAATCTGTTGACTTAAAAAAAAAGCACAACCTGAGACTTTCGAGTTAAGCTTTTGGGGGGCAAAATGACTGCAGCCCAGGAGATAGCACCCAGATAGCTCTGAGAGGCTCCTCTAAAGAGGTATGGGGCAAGGACAGTATATATGTTGATTTTGCTGAAGGGGGAATACATGCAATCAGGACTTCCCAAGTGGGACTTCCCAAGAATCCATCTGAAATGTGGGATATTCACAGAAGATGTGGGTTCAATCCCCAAGGTGGGAAGATCCTCTGGAGGAGGAAATGCCAACCCACACCAGTATTCTTGCCTGGAAAATCCAATGGACCGAGGAGCCTGGTGGGCTACAGTCCATGGGGTTGCAAAGTCAGACATGACTGAGTATGCACTATGTACATGCAGTCAAGCACCTTTTTTTTTGGTGGAAATTTCTGCTGATCTTGTGAGGCTTCTGCTAGTCATGAGAAAACAGTCACCACTGTGAAGGGTGTCAGTGCTTTTCTCTATATAAGGAGATACAAGAACTGGGCTCATAGAACTCATAAAATCAGCTCTTGAGATTATCTATCTGAAGACCTGTCCTGCTGGTTTTCCTGGAGCACAGAGTGCCTCATTTCTGCTCTCCACCCTGAACTTCTGGGGGTGTTGGAGGTCAGCAGCTGTAGCGGCACATAATTCAATCCTTGTGGAGGCAGATGACAAGAACCCAGGGCAAGCACCAATTTGTGGTTGGCAAACCCTATTGGGTTTGACTAGGTAGCTGGGACTGAATCCCACAGGGAGCAGTGAGAACATGGTGCTCAAGCATCAGGTGCTAAAAGCCGGCAAGGTCAACTTTGGGGGGAATAACTATCCTCTCTTGACTCTGTAACTATGGGTCACACTCCCAGTTCTCAAGATCAGGGGCAAAATGTAACGAATTATAACCCTATCCTCAAGAGAGTTTGGAGACATCCTACAGCAGGCAGCAGGCAGCCACTATTGCTATACGCTAACCACCAAAGAAACACTGGAGCACCAGATGGATTTTCCTCCTCTCTCCCGGAAGACAGTACAACCCTTAATTCTGAAGCGCAGAGCATGCTGAAGCTCTTGTGAAATAGAGTATAGTTTCTTTATTATTGACAATTTAGTTCCGTTCCATCACTCAGTTGTGTTTGACTCTTTGCAACCCCGTGGACTGCAGCACACCAGGCTTCCCTGTACATCACCAACTCCCAGAGCTTGTTCAAACTCATGTCCATAGAGTTGGTCATGCCATCCAACCATCTCCTTCTCTGTCATCCCCTTCTTCTGCTGCCTTCAATCTTTCCCAGCATCAGGGTCTTTTCTAAGGAGTCAGTTCCTTGCATCAGGTGGCCAAAGCATTGGAGCTTCAGCTTCAGCGTTAGCATCAGTCCTTCCAATGAATATTCAGGACTGATTTCCTTTAGGATGGACTGGTTGGATCTCCTTGCAGTCCAAGACTCTCAAGAGTCTTCTCAAACACCACAGTTCAAAAGCATCAATTCTTCGGCACTCAGCTTTCTTCACAGTCCAACTCTCACATCCATACATGACCACTGAAAAAACCATAGCCTTGTCTAGATGGACCTTTGTCAGCAAAGTAATGTCTCTGCTTTTTAACATGCTGTCTAGGTTGGTCATAGCTTTTCTTCCAAGGAGCAAGCGTCTTTTAATTTCATGGCTGAAGTTACCATCTGCAGTGATTTTGGAGCCCAAGAAAATAAAGTCTGTCACTGTTTCCCCATCTATTTACCATAAAGTGATGGGACTGGATTTTCATTTTTTGAATATTGAGTTTTAATCCAGCTTTTTCACTCTCCTCTTTCACTTTCATCAAGAGGCTCTTTAGTTCCTCTTCTCTTTCTGCCATATGAGTGATGTCATCTGCATATCTGAGGTTATTGATGTTTCTCCCGGCAATCTTGATTCCAGCCCGGAATTTCACGTGATATTCTCTGCATATAAGTTAAATAAGCAGGGTGACAATATACAGCCTTGACGTACTCCTTTCCCACTCTGGATCCAGTCCGTTGTTCCATGCCCAGTTCTAACTGTTGCTTCTTGACCTGCATACATATTTATCAGGAGGCAGGTCAGGTGGTCTGGTATTCCCACCTCTTGAAGAAACTTCCACAGTTTGTTGTGATCCACACAGTCAAAGGCTTTAGCATATTCATTGAAGAGGAAGTAGATGTTTTTCTGGAATTCTCTTGCTTTTTCTATGATCCAGGATAATGTTGGCCATTTGATCTCTGGTTCCTCTGCCTTTTCTAAATCCAGCTTGAACATCTGGAAGTTCTTGGTTTACATACTGTTGAGGCCTAGCTTGGAGAATTTGGAGCAGTACTTATCGACAGTACTTCTAAACATTTCCCAGAGTGAATAAATTTTATCATCTGACTTTTCTTAAATGTCATTAAAAATGTTTTAATTCTATATGTTAAAAATATACCAAAATAAAGCAAGCTCTCACTGTTGGCTTCTGTTTTAGTCTAGGACTGCTATTCTTCTTCTCTTTTTGATTTTTCCCTCATAGATAAGCAACATTTACATACTGTATTATTATTTTTGATTCTCAATCCTTCTTTATCTATGAAGTAAAATTACAAAATTAATTTTTCTTTGCTTATCCAGAGTTTGATTCCTTATCATCTAGAAGTTTATCTTCAGTTTAAACACCAGACATGTCTTATCCATATTTTCCTTTAAAGCTTACTTTTTTAGTTAAAAATTTTAATGATAGTAGATTGCAAATACCAGATATTCTAAAATTTTCTTTCCAAGATCATCCTTTATCAGACTTCAGTGGTGAAAATTTGGTTTTTATTTTTAATATATATGTTCATATAAATGATGTAACACATACAGTATAAATTTATGTTCAGCATATTTAGAAATAATTGGTTAAAGATCATAGGAAGATAATTTAGGAAGTTAGTTTAGTTACAGTTTATCCGTTCAGAAAAAAATGTTCCCATCATGTTTGTGTGATACAGAATTGCAACTGGTGCCATATTTTATAACAAAGCTCAAAGCTCAGGCCTCATAGAATCTACACAATAATTCACTGTCTTCTTAAAGATGCTATTTTATGCACAGTGCATTTGTTTAGCCAATTAGTCAAAGACTAACATACAAAGTTATTTTAAGAAAAATTCCCTTAGGATCCAGTGGGGGGATGAAAACAATGCATGATTTTCTGTAAAAATTTTTAAATTTTATGTTTTGGTCACATCATGCAACATACAGGATCCCAGTTTCATGACCAGGTATCAAATCCATGCCCCCTGTAGCAGGAAGGCAGAGCTTTGACCTCTGGACTGCCAGGGGTGTCCCACATGTGTAAAATTTTGATGGTGTATTAAAATAAAAAACCTTACCCCAAAGCATTTCACATTGATTTTCCAAAACAGGTTAGCAGTCTCTTAGTTTTCATGAAGATTTATTGTATTTTTGAGAAGTTTTTCAGAGCTTTAAGGGGAAATCATCATAGTGCCCCAAGAAGAAAAAAGAGATTTGCTCTCAGATGCACAGACAATGGAGTCTAATGTATATAAGCGAATAATGGTATCCTGGGCATTTTAAATCCTGCTTCAGGGAGTCAGAAAGCAGGAACATTCATCCCGGCTGCTGGACCACAGAAGGACATCACCCATGGGTGAGAGGAGCCAGGAGAGAAACATCTTCTGACAATGCCACCTTTAGCTCCTTGTCACAGCTCTAAGGGGAATACTTATTGCCTAGAGGCTGCTATGGCAACGGGGACAATGTGGAAGGATGCTGGAGATTCTCTGTGGGACATTCTTCCCATAACAGTCTTGGTAATGTCAGGAATTAAGAAGGAACCAAGGCATTGATTCAGAGACCATGAGAAGAAGAAACAGTGCCACCCAACTTATGCTGCTCACAGTGTGATTGGCTGGGTTAGCTGCAGCTCTCAGGATGCTACTTCGGTAAATTCCCTTCCTTATTCATCAATCCTGCCTTCAGCAGTTGAGGTGGATCCATCCTTTGATGTGATGTGCATGAGCTCAGTCATGTCAAACTCTTTGTGACCCCATGGAGTGGCCCAGCGGGCTCCTCTGTCCATGGGATTTTCCAGGCAAGAACCCTGGAGTGGGCTGCCATTTCCTTCTCCAGGAGATCTTCCAGACCCAGGGATGGAACCCGAGTCTCCTGTGTCTCCTGATTGGCAAGCGGATTCTTTACCACTGAGCCACATGGGAAGCCCCTGTAGCCTGTTGGGCCATGGTTAAAAGTATTGTGACTAGGCACACAGCAGGCTGCTCCTGGTGGTGACTACGAAGAACCAGCTTCCCAGATGAGCTGGACACACCCCCTTCCTTAGAGAAGTCGAGAAGAGGTCAGGTGAAGCAGCAAAAATGAAGGGACAGGAAGACGTAGGGCATGGTGACAACAAGCCCAAGGGACTGCCCATGAGGTGACACCGAGGGAAGGCCACCTGGGGATGGACACGAGACAGCCTGATTGCAAGAAGTTTGTGGTCTTGGGGAGGATGAAGTCAAATATATTGGCAATTCAATTACAGTAAGTTACCTATACATGAATGAGTTCCATTCCGGAGCATGTTCGTAAGTCCAATTTTGTTTGTAAGTCCAACAAAGTTAACCTAGTTACCCAGCTAACACAATCAGCTATATAGCACTGTGCTGTAGTATGTTTGTAATACTTTTCACACAAATAACACATAAAGAGCAACAAACACAAAAATTAACATTTTTACTCTTATAGTATGGTACCTTGACAAATGCAATAGTACAGTACAACAGCTGGCACACAGGGGCTGGCATGAAATGAACAAGCAAGAAGAGCTACTGGCTGAAGGAGGTGAAGGAAATGAGAGATGGTAGTGCTGAAGGATCATCAACAATAGGAGATGACAGCAAATTGCAATTCCACCGATGCTTGACATTGACAGAATGTGTGTTCGCATCTTT
The DNA here is from genome assembly GCF_027580195.1 of Bos mutus. NCBI lineage: Eukaryota > Metazoa > Chordata > Mammalia > Artiodactyla > Bovidae > Bos > Bos mutus. The sequence continues at coordinate 56,949,019 of NC_091636.1, forward strand.
GAAAGTTTGCAACTTGAAGGTTCCTATGTAGGGGGCTTACTGTAAGTGGCTTAAGTGTTGTGATGTCAGAAACAAGAATTTAATAAAGGAATGCATAAGAAAGACTAAGGAGTCAGATGGAAGGCTCAGGGAAGGTTTCCTAAAGAAAACCTCAAAACTGAGAACCTGAAGAATCAGGAGGCAGAGAGAGAGTTCAGGAGAAGCCAGAATATCTGGAGAGGAGGAGGTGACAGAATGAGCCTAAGTTCTGTTGTGGATTAGCTGAGTTTCCATGGCTGTAAGACAGCAGTGTGAAGGCATCTAAGAGGCATTTGGATGTGTAAGTCCAGAGCTCAAGAGCAAGGTCTCTGCTGGAAGTACATGTGTGAGTGTGTGTGTGTGTGTGAGTGATCAGCACATAGTGGATCAGCACCTGGGGGACAAGAGAAAGGGGCAGCCCGAGTGGGGAGAAAAACCAAGGAAGATGAATGTTTTGAAGCAAAGGGAAAGCTTGCTTCAAAAGGGGAAAAGAGGTCAAGAGTGCAGATGTGCCAAGTTGCTTCAATTGTGTCCAACTCTTTGCTGACCCTCCAAGCTCCTCTGTCCATGGGAAGAATACTGGAGTGGGTTGTCATGCCTTTCTCCAGGGTATCTTCCCAACCCAGGGATCAAATCTACGTCTCATGTCTCCTGCATCGGCAGGTATGTTCTTTACCACTAGTGCTACTTGGGAAGCCCTCAAGAGTATTCAGTTCAGTTCAGTCACTCAGTCGTGTCCAACTCTTTGTGACCCCATGAATCGCAGCACACCAGGCCTCCCTGTCCATCCCCAACTCCCAGAATTCAGTCAAACTCATGTCTATCCAGTCAGTGATGCCATCCAACCATCTCATCCTCTGTCGTCCCCTTCTCCTTCTGTCCCCAATCCCTCCCAGCATCAGGGTCTTTTCCAATGAGTCAACTCTTCACATGAGGTGGCCAAAGTATTGGAATTTCAGCTTCAGCATCAGTCCTTCCAATGAACACCCAGGACTGGTCTCCTTTAGGATGGACTGGTTGAATCTCCTTGCAGTCCAAGGGACTCTCAAGAGTCTTCTCCAACACCACAGTTCAAAAGCATCAATTCTTTGGCACTCAGCTTTCTTCACAGTCCACTTCTCACATCCATACATGACCACTGGAAAAAACATAGCCTTGACTAGATGGACCTTTGTTGGCAAAGTAATATCTCTGCTTTTCAATATGCTATCAAGAGTATTAATTGTAACCAAAAAGTTAGGTGGAGACTACAAAGCATCAGTGATATTTAGCAAGGGGGCCTTGATAATCTCGACATAAGTGGTTTTTGTTAAAGCAAGTGGTGGGGAATAATTTGTGATCCAATTATAATGGCAGTGAAAAGTACACGACAGCTGTGTTCTCAGAGCAGAGTTTTCTTTCTCCCTTAAAAAAAGGTTTTCTTTCTCTCCTTCATTCCAGGAAGCAAGCAAACATGGAAATAAGCTGACATGGGATAGGGTACAACTGAGAGGCTGAAATTGTAAATAAATGAGTGAAGGGGCCTCTCTGGTGGTCCTGTGTTTCAGACTCTACTCTTGCAATGCAGAAGACTCCTCTTGGATCCTTGGTAGGGGAACTAAGATCCCACATGCATCTCAGTGCACCCAAATAATGATAAATTAATTAAGTGACAGAAGGAGATGATCCTTACAAGCTCCCTGAGGAGGGCGTGAGGGCAGGCAAGGGTCTGGAGCTCAGATGTGTGTGTGTGTGCATGCTAAGTCACTTCAGTTGTGTCAGACTCTGAAACGCTATGAAATGTAGCCAGGCTTCTCTGAGCTCGTAAACACTATTCAAAGTATTCAAACTTTAACCTCAACTTGAGGGGAAGGAGGAAAGAGAAACAAGGTGAGGATGAGTCTGTGGCTTTGGGGGAACAAAATTAAGGTGCCTATGCCTAGAGGAGCCTGTCTTCTTGAAACAGGAGCTGAGACATCTCCAGATCAGATCAGATCAGATCAGTCACTCAGTCGTGTCCGACTCTTTGTGATCCCATGAATCCCAGCATGCCAGGCCTCCCTGTCCATCACCAACTCCCAGAGTTCACTCAAACTCATGTCTATCAAGTCAGTGATGCCATCCAGCCATCTCATCCTCTGTCGTCCCCTTCTCCTCCTGCCCCCAGTCCCTCCCAGCATCAGAGTCTTTTCCAATGAGTCAACTCTTCGCATGAGGTGGCCAAAGTACTGGAGTTTCAGCGTTAGCATCATTCCTTCCAAAGAACACCCAGGGCTGATCTCCTTTAGGATGGACTGGTTGGATCTCCTTGCAGTCCAAGGGACTCTCAAGAGTCTTCTCCAACACCACAGTTCAAAAGCATCAATTCTTCAGCGCTCAGCCTTCTTCACAGTCCAACTCTCACATCCATACATGACCACAGGAAAAACCATAGCCTTGAGTTGACGAACCTTTGTTGGCAAAGTAATGTCTCTGCTTTTGAATATGCTATCTAGGTTGGTCATAACTTTCCTTCCAAGGAGTAAGCATCTTTTAATTTAATTTTGCAGTCACCATCTCCAACTCTATCCAAACCAGAATGGGTGATCTCGCCTCGAACACCTGCTCCCCTGCCATCATCACAGATGATAATTGCACTCTTTCAGTTAACTGCTCAGGCCAAAAATCTTGGTGTCATCCCTAAATCCTCTTGTGTCCTACAGTAAGGCCACAGTTGAATTCTGTCATTTCACCTTGTAACATTTTCCCTGAGTCTGATCATTGGTCATTCCCTCCCTTTCTGGTGTAAACCTCCATCATCACTCATGCGGATCATTGTCACAGCTCCCTTAACCAGAGACACGGCGGTGAATGCTTTTTCCCACCAAATTCATGTCCATATGGACCCTAAGAATGTGACATTATTTGGAAATAGGTTTTTTACATTTATAACTAGTTAAGATAAGGTGATATCAGATCTCTAAATCCAACAGTTGCGTCCTCATATGAAGGCCACGTGAAAACACAGAGGCACAGCCGAGGAGGATGCCATGTGATGATGATCGAGGCAGAGACTTGATGGTGCAACTGCAAAGCAGGGACTGTTGGCAGCCACTGGGACCCAGGAGGAAGTGGAGGAGAATGCACATCTAGAGCCTTCAGAGATCGGCCCTCCCAACACCCTGATTTTGGACTTTTGACCACTAGAACCGTGAGAGAATAAATTTTTGGTTTTTGGCATCCAACCCCATCACTTCATGGCAGATAGATGGGGAAAAAAATGGAAACACAGATAGACTTTATTTTCTTGGGCTCCAAAATCAGCATATTAGAAAGCAGCCAACAAAGGTCTTTATAGTCAAAGCTATTGTTTTTACAGTAGTCATGTACAGATGTGAGAGTGGAACCATAAATAAGGCTGAACACTGAAGAACTGATGCTTTTCAAACCGTGGTGCTGGACAAGACTCTTGAGAGTCCTTTGGACAGCAAGGAGATCAAACCAGTCAATCCTAAAGGAAATCAGTCCTGAATATTCATCAGAAGGGCTGATTTCATTGAATATTCAGTGGACTGATGCTGAAGCTGAAGCTCCAATACTTTGGCCACCTGATGCAAAGAGCCAACTCATTAGAAAAGACCTTGATGCTGGGAAGGATTGAAGGCAGGAGAAGGGGACGACAGGATGAGATGGTTGGATGGCATCACCAACCCAATGGACATGAGTTTGAGTAAGCTATGGCAGTTGATGAAGGACAGACAGGGAAGCCTGGTGTGCTATAGTCCATGGGGTTGCAAAGAGCTGGACATACACAAGACTGAGTGACTGAACAATAGCAATTTTGGTTGCTTTGCCCCAAGAAACTAATCCTCTCTTTTTGTCCCCCCACTGTCCGAGCTCAATGGAGCAGCTGAGTCCTCGTATCCAAATATAAGTCACGTCATGTCTCCCTCTACTCAAGGGTCCTCTTAGGAGGTCCCTTCCCTCTGAACATGAAATCAGTGTCCTCATTCTCACAGGTCCCACGTGGTCTGCCTCTAGCCGCCCCTCTGATGTCAGCTCCTCTTATCCTTCTCACAGCTCAGTCAGGCTCGAGCTGGTTTCCAAGCACATAAGGCATATTCCTGCTTCTGAACTTTAGCACCTGCTTTTCCTTCTGCCCAGAATACTCTTGCCCTCCAGTCTTCACAGCACCACTTCAGTTTCTTCTTGTCAGGAGGTCCTTCTGGACCTCTTAAAAATGGTACCCTCCTCCCGGTTCCCTTACTTCACTTTGTTTCCCTGGCAAAACACTTCCTCACCCAACACAGTGTATGCCTACTTATTAAGTATTCTTTGCATCCACAGAATACAAGCTCCATGTAATCTGGGGCATGTCTGCTCATTGCTCCTTTCCCGATGCCTAAGTGGGTCCTCAACAATTATATTTTGAGAAAAATCACTAAATGAATCTGCTAAGGATAAAAAGGGAGAGGCTGGAATCAGAGGAGATTGTTGAAAGTACTTAAAATGGGTGAAAAATGGGAAAGAAAGGGGCCTGAGAAAGAGACAGACTGCTGGAATATTGAGGGGACTGCTGACAGCAGACACTGTGAATTCAGTCAACCCAGTGAGAGCCACACCTGGGTTTAAGCACAAAGAGGGTTCAATCATGCCAAAGAGGCTCTGCTCACCACTAAGTCCCTTATTAACTGGCTAGCCTTTGCATTAAAAAATCATGTGACAATTTTTAAAGCAAAATAAAGCATGGTCATTGACCTGCTAGGAGATTGCACTGCATGGTCTAGTCAGATTAGATAACCTCTAAGACTTCATTAACCATAACACTTGCCAATTTTCTTCTTTTCTTCCTTCCTCTCCATCTCCTCCTTCTGTTCCTTCTCCACCTCTTCCTTCTTCATCATTCCTCAGCATCACCACCATTATCAAAATCCATAATTTATTTCCTTTTTTGAGAAAACAGAGCTCTTCCTGACTGTCACCATTTCAAAAAAGAAAAAAAAAAAAAGGAGTATGCTTTATATTAAGCCTAGAAAAAGAAAAAAAAATGTTCTCTTTCCTGAATAGATCATCCTTCCAACAGTTACTCTGCCAGCTAGGATCTCTGGAAAAGTCCCACAAATATCTTAAGGGCCTTTGTGCTTGAAGCAAAATCTCCTGAAAGGAACAAGTCATTAGTGTTTTGGGAACATATAAGCTGGGTTGTTTACAAGTCCCTGATTGGATGGATTGGGCTAGGATTAATCTTATCACTGCATATAGAGTTGGCCTAATGGCTATTGAAATTAAAAAATCAATTTTTCATTATATCAGCTTCCTAGAGACTCTTCTGTGAGCTTCAAAAATTATCTATGCAATTAATGTTTAAATGCCCTCTGTGGAATATTGGTGATAAATTGTTGTTGTTTAGTCACTGAGTCATGTCCATCTCATCCTCTTTTGTCCCCTTCTCCTCCTGCCCTCAGTCTTTACCAGCATGAGGATCTCAGCCTGGGCACTTCTCAGAAGATGAGAAGGAGGTTGTTGAGATAAGTGATCATGAACAGATGAACGGTAAGCTCTGGTGTTAGTTTCCTGTTGCTGCTGTAACAAATCACCACTTACCACTAATGGCTTAAAGCAACACATCTTTATTATCATATATTTCTGGAGGTCACAAGTCCAAAGTGGATCTTCAGGAGCTGAAATCAACAGGGTTCCTTCTGGAGGCTCAAGGTAAGAATTGCTTCCTTCTCTTTTCCAGCTTCCAGAGGCCGCCCACATTCCTTGACTTATGGTCCCTTCCTCCATCAGCAAAGTACATCGCTGCCACATCTCTCTCTTACTTTAACTGTTCTGTGTCCCTTATAAGGGCTTCTTATAAGGGCTCTTGTGATTACACTTGGTCCCCCCAGATAATCTAGAATGAGTATTATTATAATTATATATTATTAATAATTATCCCCATCTCAAGATCCTTAATTTAATTAAGGATTAAATTAAATTATCTGCCAAGTCTTTTTAGGACAAATTTGCCTGGTGTGCCTACGGCAAGAGTGATCTTCAGTTTGTGCTCACCTGCAAGTTCATTATTCTCAGTGTCTAAACTTTTGCTAAGTTAGGCTGCCTCTTCTAAGTTTGGGTTCCAGTTGGGCACGGGTACTGCTAGAAGCAGATGTTTCCAGAGATGCCTTCATCATATTCACGTCATCAAATTATCTGCAATAAAATCTTTAAAGCATGCAGAGTCTAGCCCAACAAGAGAGGGGGTGAAAAGGGAGAGCACTGTTCCGCTCTTACCTCCAGGACCCAGAGCAGCTGCACTACCAAGAAGGCAAAGTCTTAAAAGTGCAGGTTTTAGCTGTCCTACTCAAGTTGCAAATTGCGTACATGCTCAGACTCCAGGAAGAGCCATCACAGAACAATCTGCTTCAGTTTCTCCATAATCCCTTTATGGCTCAGATCCCCCTTCACCCAGGGACTGCCTCTTGAATTAAGAAGCCCATTGGAATTCACGCACAATGCAATGCAATCAGATAGACCTGCAAGCAGAATCATGTCACTCTCCAAATTTCCCTTGCATTAGTTTTTGTTTATTTGTTACCCTTATTTAATTTTAGAATTTTTAAAAACAATTTTATTTGGCAAATCATGGATGAGGATGTTTTTTAGAAGGCACAGCTTTAGAATAAAAATAAATTGATTACTTCTTTGAATGTAATTTTCCACTATGATAATTGAATATTATAACCTGATCGAAGAGAGTGTATGATTTAATAAAAGCAACTGACATTAATGAGTCTTCACTCTGTGCTAGGCAGTGTTTTGTTGTTGTTCAGTTGCTCAATTTTTCTGATTCTTTGTGACCCTATGGACTGCAACACCCCAGGCTTCCCCGTCCTTCACTGTCTCCCGGAGTTTGCTCAAACTCGAGTAGATGGTGCTATCCAACAATGTCATCCTTGGACACCATGTCGTCCTCTTCTGCTCCTGTCCTCAGTCTTTCCCAGCATCAGGGTCTTTTCCAATGAGTCAGCTCTTTGATCAGATGGCCAAAGTATTGGAGCTTCAGCTTCAGCAACAGTGCAATGAATAGTCAATGAAATCAGCCCTTCCAAAAAATATTCATGGTTGATTTCCTTTCGGATTAACTGGTCTGATCTTCTTGCTGTCCAGTGTTTGGAAAGTTTATAATTTCTATTTCTTGGATGAAGGAAGTCTGGCCTAAGAGGTGAATGAAACGTGGACGACTGCCGGGTGGTAAGTGGCGAAACTGCATGCAGACTCAGGGAGCCTGACTCAAGTTTCTTTGTCTTCAATTCAATGATATTCCACCTACCATCTAGTTATTTTAGTATCCCATAAAGGTAAAGCTCTCAGGACTTCCTGGTGGTCTAGGGGTTAAGACTCCATCTTCTAGTGCAGAGGGTACAGGTTTGATCCTTGATCAGAGAACTAAGATCCCACATGCCACAGGATGCGGCCAAAAATTAAAAATGAATAAATAAAACTCTCCAAATCAGATGTTTTTAAATTTCCCGAAATATCCAGATAAGGGATTTTAAAATTTCTATTAAGTGAAGGTATTACGATTCTGCTTAATACCCTTTATAGACTTCCCCAACTTTCCTTATCACTGACACTTGTCTATTGCTTTGGCCTCTGCAAATGCTGTTTCTTAGTCAACCCAACACCCACTCCCTACTCTCTTGCAACTGTCTCTTACAACTGCATGTGTATGTGTGTGTGCTAAGTCACTTCAGTTGTGTCTGATTCTTTGCAACCCAATGGATCATAGCCGGCTAGGCTCTTCTGTCCATGGGATTCTCCAGGCAAGAATACTGGAGTGGGTTGCCATGTCTCCCTCCAGGGGATCTTCCTGATGCAGGGATCTTCCTGACCCAAGCCTCTTATGTCTCCTACATCGGCAGGCCTGTTCTTTAGCACTAGCGCCACGTGGGAAGCTCTTGGAACTATATATGTATACACACATATAACTTCATCATTCGTTTCAGCTTTTTGGCCAAGGATGGCAATGTGCCACTATTTGGGAAAAGATACATAGACACAAGCCAGGCAGGCTAACTGGGAGGAAGTTCCTGGTTTCCTGATTAGAAGGGTCAGACTGGTGACCCTCCCCCTCCCTGCTTTGAATGTATATGGAGGCTAGAGCTGAAACAGCCATCTGGAAATTTTAGGATAACAGAACTTCAGACACATTGGTGCTAACATCGTTGAACATTTGAACCAAAGACAGCAACCACTTACCTCTTAGCTTTTTGCTATGTGAGATGAATGAAACTCTGTCATTCATTTTCTGATTTGGTTTTGTTTTTGCAAAAAGAAAGCAATCCTTTTGCAAACTGAACACCCAATCTTTCAATTTTTCCTACCACTCCATTGTAGAATTTTCAGCCAGGAGTTTACTTATTTCTTCTTAATCTCTTTATTTTCTTTAACATCAAGCCAAAATTCTTTGTTGAGTGTTAAGACCGAAAATGCAAGAGGACCTTGGAGGTATCCTCTTGAATCTTCCATGGACATTTCACAGTAACAGGTTAAAAGCTCATCATTTCTCCCTTCTGTTCCTCAAATCCACCCCCGCACCATATTCCTTTCTTATTAAATGGCATCACGACCCACCCAGTTGCCCAAGCCAAGATGTAGGCATCATTCTTATATTCTGCCTTCTGATGGATTTACTTCCTTGATCTCATCCAGTCCCATTTTATCCACACCCACTGTCACTCTCTTTAAAAAAAAATACCCTCACGACTTCTTGCCTAGCTTTCTTCAATAGTCTCTTATCTGTTCTCCCAGTTTCTAATTTTGCTCACACTAAACCCCATACTTCTGTCAGAGTGATTTTTCCAAGTCACAAATCTAATTGTGTCACTCACTGACTTAAAACATTTCAAAGCCTCCTCCTTTTTGCCTTGAGGATAAGATCTAGACTCCTGAAATGGTACCAAATGGTACCCAAATGGTACCTGTCTATCCAGCCTCATTACTTGCCACGATCCCACCTGCTCCAGCCAGAACAGAATGAAGACTAAAAACCAGAAGAAATCAGGATTGAAATGTATATGCGTGTTCAGTCACTCAGTCGTGTCTGATTCTTTGCGACTTCATGAATAATAGCCTGCCAAGGCTCTTTCATCTATGGAATTTCCCAGGCAACTGTGGAGTGGACTGCCATTTCCTCCTCCAGGGCATCTTCCTGACCCAGGGACTGAGCCCACATCTCTTTCTTCTCCGGCAGTGGCAGAGTCTTTACCACTGCCTCACCTGGGAAGCCTATTGAAATGTATATACTGTAGCCCAGAATGTCAAAAACAAAACAAAAGGGATTTTAGTCTTTATGAGTGTGACTCTGGAGTTTTGGGGTCCCTACTTGCATTGAAAGTGCAGTTGGGGTAGGGGTGAGATGTTTAAATTTGCTGGTTAAGCTAATTCAATCTCTTCTGGTTTGGAGTACAAGTTTCTAAATAAAAGCTATATCTTGTGAGCAAATGTCTTTTTTAAAAAATAATTTTTAACTCTCCTCCATTTTCTTCTCTATTATTTAGGAGGCAGAAAGGAAAGTGGAAAGATTTGTATTATATACCAGTGGTGGGAGGAGGATGTCTGGTCTGCATGTGATCTTAATTTGCAGACTGACCTCAGTCTCGGGTGTAGCTGGTTGACCAAAGGGGCATTAGCCTTGGTGCACACTTCCTACTGGCTACTGCAGTAGCCCACATGCCTTCTCTCTCACTGTGGCTTCTATGGTGATCGCTCCAAGGGAATTTGGCAATCACTCCTGGCTGAGTGTCCCGCCAACCTGGGATCTCATGAGGTTGCTGACTGTCTGAGCCTTATCCAGGTCCTTCAATCAATTCCTAGCAGTGGATTACCTGTCCTATGGTGTTTGATTGTCTGAGGGGTTGAAAACTCGCTGCTAATTAACATTATTAATTATAACAAGTTGTAGTTAATTACTAATTATAATAAATAGACATGTTAGTTAATTTTTTCTTATAAATTAATTCTATTGTTTTAATGTGCTGTGTGCTCTAGTTAGTCACTCAGTCATGTCCCACTCTTTGCAACCTCATGAACTGTAGCCCACCAGCCTCCTCTGTCCATGGAGATTCTCCAGGCAAGAATACTGGAGTCGGTTGCCATCTCCTCCTCCAGGGGATCATCCCAACCCAAAGACAGAACCCAGGTCTCCTGCATTGTAGGTGGATTCTTTACTGACAGAGGCACCAGGAGAGCCCAGCAGCAAAATGAACACACATTAAGCATACAGTTGATCAGTTCAGTTCAGTCTATCAGTCATGTCCCACTGTTTGCAACCCCATGAAGTACAGCATGCCAGGCCTCCCTGTCCATTGCCAACTCCCAGAGTTTACTCAAACTCATGTCCATTGAATCGGTGATGCCATCCAACCATCTCATCCTCTGTCGTCCCCTTTTCCTCCTGCCCCCAATCCCTCCCAGCATCAGGGTCTTTTCCAATGAGTCAACTCTTCACATGAGGTGGCCAAAGTATTGGAGTTTCAGCTTCAGCAGCAGTCCTTCCAATGAATATTCAGGACTGATTTCCTTTAAGACGGACTGGTTGGATCTCCTTGCAATCCAAGGGACTCTCAAGAGTCTTCTCCAACACCACAGTTCAAAAGCATCAGTTCTTCAACACTCAGCTTTCTTTATAGTCCAATTCTCACATCTACACATGATTACTGGGAAAAACCATAGCTTTGACTAGACGAACCTTTGTTGACAAAGTAATGTCTCTGCTTTTTAATATGCTGTCTAGGTTGGTCATAACTTTTCTTCCAAGGGGTAAGTGTCTTTTAATTTCATGGCTGCAGTCACCATCTGCAGTGATTTTGGAGCCCCTCAAAATAAAATCAGTCACTGTTTCCACTGTTTCCCTCTATTTCCCATGAAGTGATGGGACCGGATACCATGATCTTAGTTTTCTGAATGTTGAGCTTTAAGCCAACTTTTTCACTCTCCTTTTTCACTTTCATCAAGAAGCTCTTTAGTTCTTCTTCGAATTCTGATATAAGGGTGGTGTCATCTGCATATCTGAGGTTATTGTTATTTCTCCTGGAAATCTTGAGTCCAGCTTGTGCTTCAACCAGCCCAGCATTTTGCATAATGTACTCTGCATGTAAGTTAAATAAGCAGGGTGACAATATATAGCCTTAACATACTCCCTATTTGGAAACCAGTCTGTTGTTCCATGTCCAGTTCTAACTGTTCCATGTCCAGTTCTAATCTGTATGCTTCCTGACCTGCATACTGATTTCTCAAGAGGCAGGTCAGGCGGTCTGGTATTCCCATCTCTTGAAGAATTTTCCATGGTTTGTTGTGGTCCACACAGTCAAAGGCTTTGGCATAGTCAATAAAGCAGAAGTAGATGTTTTTCTGGAACTCTCTTGCTTTTTTGAAGATCCAGCAGATGTTGGCAATTTAATATCTAGTTCCTCTGCCTTTTCTAAATCCAGCTTGAACATCTGGAAGTTCACGGTTCATGTTCTGTTGCAGCCTGGCTTGGAGAATTTTGAGTATTACTTTACTAGCATGTGAGATGAGTGGAATTGTGTGGTAGTTTGAGCATTCTTTGGCATTGCTTTTCTTTGGAACTGGAATGAAAACTGACCTGTTCCAGTCCTGTGGCCACTGCTGAGTTTTCCAAATTTGCTGGCATATCAAGTTCAACACTTTCACAGCATCATCTTTTAGGAGTTGGAATAGCGCAACTGGAATTCCATCACCTCCACTAGCTTTGTTCGTAGTGATGCTTTCTAAGGCCCATTTGACTTCACATTCCAGTATGTCCGGCTCCAGGTTGGTGATCACACCATCGTGATTATCTGGATCATGAAGATCTTTTTTGTATAGTTCTTCTGTGTATTCTTGCCACCTCTTCTTAATATCTTCTGCTTCTGTTATGTCCATACCATTTCTGTCCTTTATTGTGCCCATCTTTGCATGAAATGTTCCCTTGGTATCTCTAATTTTCTTGAAGAGATCTCTAGATTTTCCCATTCTGTTGTTTTCCTCTATTTCTTTGCATTGATCGCTGAGGAAGGCTTTCTTATCTCTCCTTGCTATTCGTTGGAACTCTGCATTCAAATAGGTGTATCTTTCCTTTTCTCCTTTACCTTTCACTTCTCTCTATTTACAGCTATTTTTAAGGCCTCCTCAGACAACCATTTTTCCTTTTTGCATTTCTTTTTTTTCTTTTTTTTCCTTTTTGCATTTCTTTTCCTTGGGGATGTTCTTGATCACTGCCTCCTGTACAATATCATGAACCTCTGTCCATAGTTCATCAGGTACTCTGTCTATCAGATCTAATCCCCTGAATCTATTTGTCACTTCTACTGTATAATCATGAAGGATTTGATTTAGGTCATACCTGAATGGTCTAGTGGTTTTCCCTACTTTCTTAAATTTCAGTCTGAATTTGGCAATAAAGAGTTCATGATCTGTCCCACAGTCAGCTCCTGGTCTTGCTTTTGCTGACTGTATAGAGCTTCTCCATCTTTGGCTGCAAAGAATATAATCAATCTGATTTTGGTGTTGACCATCTGGTGATGTCCATGTGTAGAGTCTTCTCTTGTGTTGTTGGAAGAGGGTCTTTGCTATGACCAGTGTGTTCTCTTGGCAAAACTCTATTAGCCTTTGCCCTGCTTCATTCTGTACTCTAAGGCCAAATTTGCCTGTTACTCCAGGTGTTTCTTGACTTCCTACTTTTGCATTCCAATCCCCTATAACGAAAAGGACATCTCTTTTGGGTGTTAGTTCTAGAAGGTCTTGTAGGTCTTCATAGAACCATTCAACTTCAGCTTCTTCAGCATTACTGGTTGGGGCATAGACTTGGATTACTGTGATATTCAACGGTTTGCCTTGGAAACGAACAGAGATCATTCTGTTGTTTTTGAGATTGCATCCAAGTACTACATTTCAGACTCTTTTGTTGACTATGATGTCTACTCCATTTCTTCTAAGAGATTCTTTCCCACAGTAGTAGATATAATGGTCATCTGAGTTAAATTCACCCATTCCAGTCCATTTTAGTTCGCTGATTCTTAAAATGTCAATGTTCACTCTTGCCATCTCCTGTTTGACCACTTCCAATTTGCCTTGATTCATGGACCTAACACTCCAGATTCCTATGAAATATTGCTCTTTACAGCACCAGACTTTACTTTCATCACCAGTCATATCCACAACTGTGTGTTGTTTTTGCTTTGGCTCCGTCTCTTCATTCTTTCTGGAGTTATTTCTCCACTGATCTCCAGTAGCATATTGGGCACCTACTGATCTGGGGAGTTCATCTTTCAGTGTTCTATCTTTTTGCCTTTTCATACTGTTCATGGGGTTCTCAAGGCAAGAATATTGATAAGTATTGACAAATGTATATACCTGTGCAACAAATGTCCCAATGAAAATGAAGAACATATTCATCACTGCAGAAAGTTCCTATATGTCCCTTTCCAGTTGGTTTCTGTGCCCGCCAGAAGCAGCTGCTGTCATATTTTCTATTGAGATGGATGAGCATTGGCTGTTCTGAACTTCATGTAAATTAAATACATACATTCTCTATACTACGGTATATGCAATTTATGCCAGACAACTTTTGCTCTTCAAATGTTTTTAAGATTTATCCATGGTATGTGCATATCAGTTATTTGCCTTTTTTTTTTTTTTTTGCAGTTTTTAATAGTATTCCACTACATGAACAGACTCTTCATCTATTCTTCTTTGATGGATGTTTAGACTGTTTCCACTTTGGGATTACTACAAAGAAAATGGCTGCAACCTTTCTCACATAAGTCTTCTGTGAACAAATATTTTAAGATATTTCTCTTGGATAAAAATACCTAGGAGTAGAATTTCTGCTTATAGTATAGTTATGAGAACTTTTAGTGTAAGTAAATCCTCCAGTTTTGTCAGTTTTTCATTACAGTTCCACGTACACTTTGAAATCATCTCATCAATTTTACAAAAGCAAACTAAGTCTGCTAGGACTTTGTTTTGCTTTACATTGAAGTCATAGACAACCTTGGGAGCAAATAGACATTGTAAGAATATTGAGTCTTTCAACACATAAACACTCATTTAAGGCTTCATTAATTTATCTCATTCACATTTTATAGTTTTAAGTGTGGAGGTCCTTTGCATATTTTCTTAAAGTCATTTCTAAGTCGTTTATATTTTTATGGTTTTGTAGATGGTATTATATTTTATCCTTTTTATTTTTTGCTGGCTTGTAGGAATATATTTATTTGAATAGATATTCTTTGAAAAGAATCGATGTCTTCAAACTCTGGTGCTAGAGAAGACTCTTGAGAGTCCCTTGGACAGCAAGGAGATCAAACCAGTCAATCTTAAAGGAAATCAATCCTGAATACTCATTGGAAGGACTGATTCTGAAGCTGAAGCTCCAGTATTTTGGTCACCTGATGTGAACAGCCACCTCATTGGAAAATATCCTGATTCTGGGAAAGATTGAGGGCAGAAGGAGAAGAGGGCAGCAGAGGCTGATTCACCAATACAATGGACATGAACTTGGGCAAACTTTGGGAGATGGTGAGGGCCAGGAAGGCAAGGTTTGCTGCAATCCATGGGATCGCAAAGAGTTAAACACAACTGGTGACTGAGCAAGCATGTAGAAAAAATTTGTTTTTCTATGTAGCCCTTGTGTCTTGAGATGTAACTAAATTCCTTCATTATTCTCAAGTGTTTTGTTGTTGTTACTGACCTGATGTTCTCTACATGCACAATCAGGTCTGTATCTATAAATAATGACCATATTATTTCTTTCATTCTCTAAATTTGAGCTTAATTTTTCTCTTCTTTGTCTGCTTCTTATGGAAGAAACTCAGACCTTTAATTTGAATTAATTTAAACCTTTAATCCTTTCAAATATAAGGGCTTGACTCCTAAGTACTAGAACATCACTTCTGCCTTGTGCTATTGGTCAAAGCTGGTCTCAAGATCAGATCAAATTAAGGAGGTGAGAAAATAGATTCTACCACTTCACAGGAGGAGACACAATTAACCGGTGGCCAAGGTTAATGCACTACACTTCATGAAGTTTTCATGATTCTTGAAAAAAGTGTGCTCTTGTCATTGTTGGGTGTGGTGTTCCATAAATTCCAATTGTGACGAATTGGTCAATATTTTTCAAATCCATATCCTTACAGATTTTTAAAATTTAAGTGTGGTTGTACTGGTTTCCACTATCATTGTAGATTTGTCTGTTTTTTTCACTTGTAGCTTTTTATTTCACATATTGTAAAGCTTTACTCTAATAGATATCATTTGTTTTCCTGATAAATTGACCTTTTTCATTATGAAATGTTCTTCTTTATCTCTGATATAAAATTTTACCTGGTCAATATTAGCTGGGCTGTAACAGCTTTCTTATGTTTGTAATGATATACATTTTCTCATCCTTTTAATTTTTGTATTTTTATACTTAAATTTCTGAATTTCCAGGTAGCTCAATGGTAAATAATCCACCTGCCAATACAGGAGACCCAGATTTGATCTCTAGGTTGGGAAGATCCTGTGGAAGAGGAAATGGCAACCCATTCCAGTATTTTTGCTTGGGAAATACCATGGACATTAAATTCTTTGATTTAGATACTTTGAACTCTCAAAATATCTAAAGATAAAAGTATTGTTTGCGCTTCCCAGGTGGCTCATTGATAAAGAATCTGCCTGTGAATGCAGGAGATGAAGGTTTGATCCTTGGATTGGGAAGATACCCGGGAGGAGGAAACGGCAACCTCCTCCTGGTGGGCTACAGTCCATGGGGTCACAAAGAGCTGGACGCCGCTGAGCAACTGAGCACACATGCATACTTAAGTCTGCTTCTTGTAAACAGGATATGATCGGGTCCCGCCTTTTTATTCACTCTGAGCATTTTTGCCTTTTAACTCCCCTCTGTCATGTAAGATACCATAGTCACGAGTTTCTGGGATTAGAATTTGGGTCTACTTGGGAGGCCATTCTTTGATCAAGAATACATCATCCCTGCATCTCTACGTCCCATCCCTTCAGGACCCAGTGAAATTCTCCTCAGGAAAGTAATAATAACAGTAAACAAAAAAACTGTCGGTAACCAAAAAAAGAGGCCAACACAGCCTGGGGGATGGGGGAAGAAGTATTATTCTCTTCTATTTTCATTTCCCAAGGACATAGAGGAGAAAAAACAATTAATGGTTAGCAATTAATAAGTTACCTCTCCACAATTTCCTTTCTTTTCCTTCCAAACTCATGAAACCCTCAAAATCTCTAAAGATAAAAGTACCATTTAAAACATTAATTTATACAATTCTTTGTCAACATCTATAGCTGAGGTATGTTGTAATGTCAGAAGAATGTTCAGAGAGAGGGTATAACACTCATGTCTCATGGTTTTAATCCTTATTGCTTGCTTCAGTTCTGATAGCTTTACAGGAAACAGAATTCCATGTGAATTTTTGAATTAGACTTTAAGAGAATTATTTCTCAACAATCTGTTCCATTAGAAATCTTCATGGAGCCATGTTTATGAAGAATTTACATTAACCTCCTACAAAATAAAAGCAAATTAAATTTAGGATGAAATTTTTCCTTTACTTTTCACTTTTACTTAAAATACACTGGGATATTACTTATGTTGATTTTTTTTTTTCTGAGGCTGGTAAGACTAGGCTTAATCAAAATAACAGGAAAACTTTTTATACAGAACTTTCTGGCTCAAGTCTTTTATGTTTGGACTAAAATTGCATTAAGATGTCTAGCTCTGATTAACTAAAATAAAAAACTACTTCCACAGGTAATGATTTTTCTGGACATAGGAGAGAATGTGCTTTGAAAATAAGTAAGTGGGTTTTCTTCCAGGACATACACAAGCTTGGAAGGTCTGTGACTTATAGGTTGGGTGAATAATAGCATGCTATGATCATTACTGGTGTTGGACTTGGGAGATTCTGTGGTTCTGCAGAACTTGCTTTGAAAATATGATCAGGATGAGTAGTTCTTTTTGAAATAAATCTCATAAATGTGCAGTTGCAACATCCTACAGAACAACCAAGTAACTATTAGCTCCAAGTCCTTTATTTGGTTGTCATTACCAGAAGAATGTATACTTGAGTAAGGAGGTGGGCATCTCAGCTGGGCACAGGTGTTGGGCAGAGATTATAGCAGTTTGTCAGTGTCAGTGGAAAACGTCATTATCAAGACAAAATGTTGGGACCATCAGTGCTCAAAACGTCTGGAGCTTGCTTGGTGCTCCTAGTTATTGAGCCAAATCTAATTCTCATTTATCATGTCACTTAGAATTAATTCTAGCTGTGCTTAGAGATGTGGGGAAGTCTGGCTCCTATTCTAGCCTTATGACCTCACCCAGGGCTGACAGTCTTTAATGCCAACAGCACCCAGGAGGGGACATGTAAAACTGGCCTTTGGAAATAAGGCTACTCTGTTTGATAAATATTCATCCATCCTCATCATGGCCAGGCAGTATGAGTGAAGGTAGGGGAGAGAGGGCTTGGATATAGAGGGGAAAAACAATTAATGATTAACACATGACCTCTCCACAGTTTACTTTCTTTTCCCCTGCAACTCATGAAACTCTCAAAATACCTAAAAATAGAAGTAGTGCTTGGGCTTCCCAGGTGGCTCAGCAGTAAAGAATCTGAGAATACAGGAGATGAGATGAGGGTTTGATCCCTGGGTCAGGATGATCCCTGGGAGGAGGAAATGGCAACCCACTCCAATATTCTTGCCTGGAGGATCCCATGGACAGAGAAGCCTGGTGAGCTACAGTCCATAGGGTAGCAGAGTTGGACACAATTGAATGACTGTACATGCCTGAAACACCAATTTATATATTCTTTGTCAACATCTATGCCCACAGCACCAGACATGAGTTCAGGTAAAGATGGACCCCACCAAGTGGGAAGTGGAATCAGTACTGTCCTAGGGCCTGAGAATAGGGGTCTCTGTTGTGTGTCCCTCATTGTACTCATGCTGCTTTAGTCTGCTCCATCTGCTCTCCTCCACAAGGCACAAGGGATGATAGATCAAAGATACCAGCCCACCAGAGTCTATCCAGAGCTCACTTCTACTGGATGATTTGGACCATGCTCCAAGTATTAGGATCCCAGAATTTTCCACCCAAATGATGAAGTCTACTTCCAAGTCTTCATGAGCCTCTTTCCTGGGTTATTCTCCTGGAACTTACCATCATCATGACCATCCCTAGGACACAGAACTGACCAAGAGGTGGCTAATGGGGCAGAGGATACAGCAATGAAGCTTGAATGTATGGGCTGGAGGTTGCACACACGTGACTACAACCATTACAACAAGGAAGGAATCCAGTCAAGGCTGTATATTGTCACTCTGCTTATTTAACTTATATGCAGAGTACATCATGGAAAATGCCAGGCTGGATGAAGCTGGAATTAACAATTGTGGGAAGAAATATTAATAACCTGAGATATGCAGATGATACCACTCTAATGGCAGAAAGTGAAGAGGAACTAAAGAGCCCCTTGATGAAGGTGAAAGAGGGGAGTGAAAAAGCTGGTTTAAAATCCAACATTCAAGAAACTAAGATCATGGCATCCCATCCCATCACTTCATAGCAAGTAGAAGGGAAAAAGTGGAAACAGTGAAAGATTTTGTTTCCTTGGCCCCCCAAAACACTGCGTACAGTAATTGCAGCCATGAAATTAAAATACACTTACTCCTTGGAATGAAAGCTAAGACAAACCTAGGTAGCATATTAAAAAGCAGAGACATCACTTTGCTGACAAAGGTCCATCTAGTCAAAGCTATGGTTTTTCCAGTAGTCATGTCTGGATGGGAGAGTTGGACCATAAAGAAGGCTGACCACTAAAGAATTGATGCTTTCAAACTGGGGTGCTGGGGAAGACTCTTGAGGGTCCCTTGGACAGCAAGATCAAACCAGTCAATCCTAAAGGAAATCAACCCTGAATATTCACTGGAAGGAACTGATGCTGAAGCTCCAATCTTTTGGCCATGTGACGAGAAGAGCTGACTCATTGGAAAAGACCCTGATGCTGGGGAAAGACGGAGGGCAGGAGAAGGGGGTGACAGAGGATGATGAGATGGTTGGACGGCATCATTGACTCAATGGACATGAGTTTGCCCAAACTTCAGGAGATAGTAAAGGACAGGGATGCCTCGTGTGCTATAGTCCATGGGGTCGCAAATAACGACTGAATAATTGTGAATCATCGACTGTTATGTTTGGTTTAGCAGGGACCTCTAAAAATATTTTCAGGGATATAGTAATATAGTTCTGAAGTCAGACTTCTGGGTTCAAAATGAAGCTTTACTTAAAAAAATTTATTTATTTATTTTTGGGAGGAGTGGATCTTTGTTGCTGCACACAGGCTGCTCTCTAGTTGTGGTGTGTGGGTTTCTCACTGTGGTGGAGTCTCTTGCTGCAGGGCACCGACTCTAGGAGCATGGACTCAGTAATTTTGGTGGACAGTCATGGTTGCTCTATGGCATGTGGTATCTTCCCAAACCAGGGATCGAACCTGTGTCCCCTGCACTGGCAGGCAAGTTTTCAACCACTGCACCACCAGTGAAGTCCAAGGGTCTATCTTTTAATCTTCATGTTCTCTTGCTGAAGCTAAAATACTTTGGCCACCTGCTACAAATTCCAATCTTTTCATTGGAAAAGACCCTGATGGCTGGGAAGGATCAAAGGCAAAAGGAGAAGTGGGCTGCAGAGGATGAGATGCTAATATAGCATCACCGACTCAATGGATATAAATTTTAGCAAACACCTCACAAGTAAGGAGGACAGAAGAGCCTGGCATGCTGCAGTCCATGGGGCCACAAAGAGTCAGACAGGACTAAGCACACATGTAGTTACAACCACTCAGTATATAGAATTTTTCTAAGAGTCCCATTCATTTCTGCTCTTCCCAGGTAAATTGTCTAATATTAATAGATGTTAGATGTTTTCATACCAGTTGTTATAACATAACTTAATTAAATATGATAACTAATAATAGAATCAGAGTGAAAAAATGTGCCTTTTTACTCCCTTGTGAAAATTAGGTGAATGCCTTGGAAGGACGGGATAAGAAAAACCATGCAGGTTGGGCCTTGAAAAACTAACTGCAAAAAGTTAGAAAAAATGAAAAATGTTATCTAGAAGGATTCTACATCATATTGCCTCACATGTGTCTCCAGGTTGATTTTGCATCAAAGAAACTGAAACTAGAAAATGTTGAGCATATGTAATGTATGTGGTTTCTGCCAGGAAAACAGGGCTGCCTTCCAATGTATATTTTCTACCTAAAGAGACCGTCTTGTCCAATTGCTGTTTTAAAGAAAATAGAACATTGAAGGTTTGCGTGAATCCATTCTTAATATTTTCTTATTTCAGTTGGCATTTTGAATTTACTAATTACTGGTACTTATCACAATCAATATGAAGCCTTCCACACACTTGGTCCCTTTTGGCCTCCGTTCACTTATCTGTAATATGGCTATTATAATTATGATACATACTTTATAGTATGTATATAATAATTAACTACAGCAATCGACTTGAACCTTTAGCATATAGGAAGCATTTGATTGTTGCTGCTGCTGCTGCTAAGTCACTTCAGTCGTGTCCAACTCTGTGCAACCCCCATAGACGGCAGCCCACCAGGCTCCCCCGTCCCTGGGATTCTCCAGGCAAGAACACTGGAGTGGGTTGCCATTTCCTTCTCCAATGCATGAAAGTGAAAAGTGAAAGGAAAGTCGCTCAGTCGTGTCTGACTCTTCATGACCCCATGGACGGCAGCCCACCAGGCCCCTCTGTCCATGGGACTTTCCAGGCAAGAGTACTGGAGTGGGTTGCCATTACCTTCTCCAGTTTGATTGTTAGAGTTATTATTATTACAACTACTTGGGGGTCACAAGAAGGAGAGAGGCTTGAGATAACCTCAGGGGGTGGGGGTGTGGAAAGGGGCTCCTGGGGAAGCCTGGCGGGGGCGGGTGGGTGTCAGGAAGCCATGCCCACTCTCCCACAGGAGGTGTCACAGGAATTGAAGCATCATTTTGGATCCTCAGGAGTCTGGTCCTTGTCCTGTCTGCCAACAACATCTATTAGAGTGAGTTTGTCCTGCTCAATCCTTATCCACTTTTCTAGCTGATCCTCTCTTTACTCTTGATGTCTCTCTATGACTACCCTGCCCATATTTCTTCTTTCTACTTCTTGTTTCTCTCTTTCAACTCCTCCAGAGAAAGGTTCTCCCTGTGGAAGCTGGTCTTCATCCAAAAAGAAGCCTGCTTATCCAGCACTTGGCCACCTTATAAGTTACTGGGCTAGGACATATGTCACGTGGCTTTCAGCTGAGGAGCCAATCTCTGGTTCAAGCCATCATGGCCAGGATATCTGTGTCTAGTGACCCAGAACAAGAGAACACATGTGCTCTCACTCTGGCCGTATGTGTAGCAAGGATGAGAGGTCCTTGGAATATCAATTCACCTCTGGACGTTGGTTGAATGCATAGTTACAGCCGTGCTAGAAGTTTACAACTGATGCTAATTCTGTTTGAGCAGAGTAGGAGCTGCGCCAGTATCTTGACTTTCATCTTTGTATGGTGATTATATGATGATAACCATTAGGAGATAGAGGCAATGTGCAGTAGATCATGGGGGAAAATCCATGCCTGGTTTTTTATTTTGGCATCTCCATTAGAATCAGTTTCTCTCTTTCTTTTTGTCTCTGTCTCTTTTTCCTCTCTTTATCTCTCTCTCTCAAACACACACACACACACAAACAAATATATTTGTCATTACAATTATTCCTAAAACTGATTTTAAATAAAAGTCATTTATTATTGCAAAATATTATCAAAGTATGCACCTACTCAGAGCTGTGGACAATTCATCCTGCAAATTCATCCCATGGTCCCTCCTTTGCCAGAATTTGCCTCAGATACATGGTAGGAACACTAAGAAATAAGAATTGAAGCCATTTACCCAATCACTAAAAACTACCCAATCACCCAAATACAGTAAGATTTGCCATTCCTAGTTGCTTAATATTTCAGCACCCTTCAATCTTTACTGATTATGTACAGTCTATCTTTAGAACTCATTTAGAGAAAACCGTTTGAAAAATGATACAAAAGAATTCCATCTGGTATCAATTGTTTAAAATGCTCAGCAAAACTCTGTTTCTCTTTGGAGCACTCCAATCCCTTAAATAGAATTAAGATTAAAACAGCTCTTCTCTCTCTCTCCTGGCCAGAAAGTTGGGGGAAAGGGATGGTCCAACATTATAGAGCAAGAATTCCCACAAAAGATCCCTTTGTATTTTTAACCAGTACTATGTCTAGCTGGTTTCTTCTGGCCCTAAACCTCCCTACAATCACTCCTAGCATGCATGAGCCTAGCAGTTCATTACTTTTCTACATATAGTTAACGAAGAGTGAGCTCACTCTCAGAAAGAGAAGTTAGCACCAGGAGGTACAAAAAAATGATCAATAATCAAGAGGCCTATCTGGCCATCACGTCAACCTCAGCTGACAGAATCCAGAGCCTTGCTCAATGGTGTGCATTTTATCACTTGAGGCAGAAAGAAAAATATGCTTTCAAACAAGCCAGGAACAGAAGATCCCTTCTTTACAGGGAGTCAAACCCAATCACTCTTCCCAGCTTGAGCCCGTAAATCCCCTTCAAATTGGGTTTCCTGGAGTGTCGTTTTATCAGAATTATCCTCGATTCTTACTATGTGCAAATATCAGGACACAAATAATGGACCAGACACTATGTAAAGTGGTGTTCCAAGACACCAGGAGAAATTGGTTTCCTCCCACCGAGTGGCTTTCACTACCCATAATTCCAAGCGTCACATCTCCCAGTGTCTCTTCTTATTCATCCTAATTAGCAATAAGTGAATCCAGTCGTGGTTCCGTGGTCAGCCAACTTACAATTGGATTTTACATGCACTTCAGACTCAGCAACCTGCCATTATTTAGCTCCAGGCACTGCCTGATCTAGGGTCAAGGAGAGTGTCTGTGCTTAATTTATTTCTACCCCGCAATGAAAAGGTTGATTCTGTGTGCATACCCAATGCTCTGTTCTTTCATGCTCCTTTTATGTATTCCTCACTTATGAGAGGTTTAAAATTTGACCATGCAATGGCTGCTTCGCTGGATTTATTGGGTGGGTATTGGGATTCATTTTGTAAAGAAAAGCCATCTAAGGTCACAAGTGGTGGTGCAAAGACAAGTGGAATGTCATGTAGCAGAGAAGGACAAGGATGTTATGGACTCAGAATGCGCTTTCTGAGCAAGGATTTCGGCACAGTCCTCTTTGATATAACCCCACCTTAGTGGGACGCTACTTGGGAATGTTCTCTGTCTCTTTCTCTGTCTGTTCCCTCCCCTAACCCATCTTGGTGATCAGCACTTTGCAGTTAGGACACCAAAGCTTTTATGAAGTGGAGATAATGATCTCTGCATGTATTGTCCAGTTCAGGACCAAAAAACCCTCTCAACATCAGTGATTTGCTTTCCAATTCTCATGGATCATTTTTTATGATATCGTATAGACCTTGTTCTCTCTGGGGAACTCTTATTTGCCCCATTCAGGGCTCAGGCTGGGTCCTCTAGGATTTCTTAGCTGCTTCTTGGAGCAGACCCAAAAGCTGTGAACAGAAAGCCCCACCAGTCTCTCAGAGCACCAAGGCCCCACCAGGCTCCCATTAGCCAATATGATACCCATAATGCCAAACTTCAAATTTTTCAGGGTCTCTTTTTATTCATCCTAATTAACAATGAGTGGATCCAACCTCGGGACTTACCTTTGGAAAAAGCCTGGGGGCTGGGGGAGTTTTCCTGTTGGTTGTCTAGAACTTGAAGTGGCAAGCCTCTGCTACACAGCAGCGTTAGCAGCCCAGGTGGCCTGACCACAGCTCAAGTCTTTCTGTTTCATCCTCTGGCAGCCAGGGTGGTCCTTACTCTGTTCTAGGTTCCACATGGAAGTTATGACCTGCAACAGCCTCAGACCAGGCCTGGACAATCACCCTGCCATCTCCTCTGACTGTGTCAGCTAGCACTGACCCTTCATCCCCCACTGATTGTGAAGACTGTTAGTTAGTTCAGTTGCTCAGTCGTATCCGACTCTTTGCAACCCCATGAATTGCAGTACACCAGGCCTCCATGTCCATCACCAACTCCTGGAGTCCACTCAAACTCATGTCTATCGAGTCAGTGATGCCATCCAGCCATCTCATCCTTTGTTGTCCCCTTCTCCTCCTGCCCCCAGTCCTTCCCAGCATCAGAGTCTTTTCCAATGAGTCAACTCTTCGCATGAGGTGGCCAAAGTACTGGAGTTTCAGCTTTAGCATCAGTCCTTCCAAAGAACACCCAGGACTGATCTCTTTTAGAATGCACTGGTTGGATCTCCTTGCAGTCCAAGGGACTCTCAAGAGTCTTCTCCAACACCACAACGACTGTTACCATGCCCAGATAGCTGCTTTAATGAGAGGTCCTGGAACCAAACTTGTGCCATACTGGTCACTCTAGTGAAAGTGAAAGTATTAGTTGTTCAGTCATATCTGACTCTTTGCAACCCCGTGATGTAGCCCATCAGGCTTCTCCATCCATGAGGTTCTCCAGGCAAGAATACTGAAGTGGGTTGCCATTTCCTTCTTCAAGGGATCTTCCTGGCCCAGGGATTGAATCCAGGTGTCCTGCATTGCAGGTGGATTCTTTACCATCTGAACCACCAGGGACGCCCTGGTCCCTCTAGGTGGAGCACTTTTACAGTCCCCCTTCTCTGAAATTGGATTCCCAGGTGACTCAGGCAGTAAAGAATCTGACTGCAAATTCAGGATGTACAGGAGATGTGGATTTGATCTTTGAAATTTCCTCTCTCAAAGGACAAGGATTACCATCAATTACACAGATTAATCTAGTTTTTTCCAAATAATCTAAACTTGCTATTCCCCTCAGGGAGAAGTTAGATGTAGAATTGTGTATTCATTCACTCCAAAAATGTTTATTGAGCATCTATCATGGCATTACTCAAAGGACATGAGTTTGAGCAAACTCTGGGAGACAGTGAAGGACAGGAAAGCCTGACGTGCTGCAGTCCATGGGATCAAAGAGAATCGGACAGGACTAAGCGACTGAACAACAACAAATCATGGGCATGACTGGATGGGTGCGTGAATTGTAATACGCATCCTCTGGACATTGGTGATGCCTTTGCCTGAGACTCTTCCCTGTCAAGGTGTATAAGACGTGTGTGATCATTCAGAGCATCTCGTCTCCATAGATTCTGCCCTCTCTTGATCTGTCTTCCAAGAACCTACCCCTTACAGACCACCCCCACTCACTAGGTATGTACTACCCCTTAGCTCTCCTGGGTTCTCCATAAACAGTCATTTCAGTTACCGTCTAGCTACAGAGTAAAAGCAAATGTCATGGGTGTATCTGGCAGGGGAGAGGAGGTATGGGCGTGAGGGGAAGAGGCACTTATTGAAGTCATGATGGAGTTAGGAGGGTTGAAAATGTACAGTTAAGATGAAGAAAATATATGCTCTTTGCTCTCTGATTTTTATTTGAGCCTGTTTTTAGTATCTGAGTAGGTTTAAATTTATTCTTTCTTTGTCCATGACCTCCATTTTTCTGTGATGTCTCATTACTCAGTAACAAGAAAAAAGTATAAATAACCAGGACCTGCAGTGAAACCTCCGAAGTCCAAATGTCATTTGCAATCACTTAGCCTTTGAATTCAAAGCTAATTAAATAGTGACATTTCATGGGGATGTGGGTGAGTCAAGAACATTACTAAAATTCTCTTTCTCTATCTTCCCAACCCTTTTCTCTGTCTCCCTCTCCATTAGTGTATCTATGTAAGTATGCATGTGTGTGTATTTCTCTCTCCATATTTCTGTACTCATCTATCCACTTAGTTATTTCTCTATCTATCTATCATTTACAGACTGAAGAAATGATTACAAGAGTGTTTCCAAGAGATCTGGACTTTGGGGATCAAACAGTTTTTGGAAATGTGTATATTTGGTCTAAGTGATGGAAACACCTGAAAATCCACCCAGACAACAAACTACGAAGCAACAGCTACTCTCAGGCATTGTCCTGGCTGCCTTACTTAGATCGTCTCATGGTATTCTCACAGTAATGCTCTGTGGCTGGCCCAAGACTATTTCACAAAAGTAGAAATATGAGGTTCAGAGAAATTAAGAACTTTTTCATGTGTCCCATAGCTAACAAGTAGTAAATTTGTTGGTTTAACTTCCTGGTCACACTGGAAAATGGTTTCAGAAGAAAATAATTTTAAAACAATGAAAAATAAACTAAAAAAAAAAAAACAATGCCTAAATGCATGTTCTGGGGATCCAAGTGTTTCTTACAGATGCACAGAGCATATTGGTACCCTAGTGAACCCAACCATTTGACATCCATTAGTCTAAATCTCTACTTCACCTGTCCTCTTTCTCCTAATAAATGTCCTTTTACCCCACCACTTCTTTCTGGATAAACTTCCTCAACTCGTAAAACAAATTGCCTTGGCCATCAGCCACTTCCCTGGTCTGGGGACCCCAGCCTGACTGTAAAATTGCTCTTAGCCTGTTTTCATCAATGGACCCTTCCTTGGGGCAGAAGATCCTTCAAAGCTCCTACAGTACTCACCTCTTATGCTATCTCCATCACTCCAAATCTTCACAAATGAATGAATGGGGAGTGTTCATTTTTGATGAGATCAGAGAGGTGGGATTTTTTTAAATATTCAATATTTCAGGTAATTTTGGTTTACAACAGAAATATGCTTCCACAAGTACTTTAAAGCCACTGAGCTAAACAACAACAACGACAAAAAACTACCAGAGTGCACTTTTAGAAGCTACAGTCAAGCTATCAGCATCCATTGCATCTTTGGTGGTAAGTCTCTGTCCTGAGGGCAGAAAGAGGGTCAGCCAGCAATTGAAGAAAATATTGGTCATCCAGTAAAATGGGTATTGGGACAGGCATCTAAGCTACATGCCACTAAATAGCTTAACTAGCTATGAGACAGTTATTTTGTTAAGTACCTTTATTTTCCTATAAGACTCACGAGATGCATCTTGCTGGCTCCAGAAGGTGTCAGTGGAATGAGATAAAGGCTGTGAGAGATTTTTCTTAAATGTATTTTAAAGATTATGTATTATGTATATACATATCTTCCATTTATACATACCTTGTATATATATACATACACACATATATATATAGTATATACACTGTAAACATCACTTACATTAAGTCAGGTGCTGAGTCACTCAGCCTGGCAATGAGCAGATAATGAAGGAACAAGTTCAGGAGAGAGGCAGACGTAATACTGAGCTGAGTAATCTTCCTTGGGCCCTCATCACGCCATGGCAGTTCAATCAGTGGAGGATAACACAGTGGAGGGCACATCAGGGGAGCAGTCGGAGAGGGAAGGGAAGTGGGTCAGGTGCTAGAAGGTGACTGAAAAGAGAGGAAAGTTTTGGCAGCTGAGGACACCCCATCAGGGAACTGTCATCTGCCCATTAATTCATTTAATCAGTTGGTCATTCTGCTTACAACAATTGAGCACCTTCCCCAGTGGCTCAGACCGTAAAGAATCTGCCTGCAATTCGGGAGACCTGGGTTTGATCCCTATGTGTGGAAGATTCCCTGGAGAAGGAAATGGCAACCCACTCCTGTATTCTTGCCTGGAGAATCCCATGCACTGAGGAGCCTGAAGGACCCCAGTCCATGGGGTAGCAAAGAGTTGGATACGACTGAGTGACTAACACTGTGTACAAGGCAGGGGGGCTGGATACCCTGGGGCATTCAGGTTGCATGATACAGTTCTTGCCTCCAGTCATATAACTAACAAAGCCTAGTGAAGGGCTGCTGCTGCTGCTGCTAAGTCTCGTCAGTCATGTCCGACTCTTAGTGACCACATGGACTGCAGCCTACCAGGCTCCTCCGTCCGTGGGATTCTCCAGGCAAGAGTACTGGAGTGGGTGCCATTGCCTCCTCTGCTAGTGAAGGGAAAATGAAGCAAACAGGGTAAATAAGGTCGAGTCATCCCTCCCCAGTTGTGTCCTAGTCTCTGTGAATTTTTTAGGAAATCCAAGAGCTTATGTAAAACTAGCCCTTCCTATGTGCAGTAGAGTTAGATACTCCCATTCAGGGGCTGGGCGTGTGATAGGAGAAGTAGACCAGATGGCTTCTGTAGTAGAGGTTTGCCTACTTGGAAAGAAACCTTCAAAGGAATTAAGATGCTGAGGGATGTGGCTTGGTCACCAAATATGGCATGGGACAGCTTTCAGTTTGGCCAAGTGGGAAAGAGTCAAGGGGCCTAAGGGGAAAGAATCAAGTTCTATCAAGCTTCCAGGGCACCAAACTGCCTCAATCCACTTAACCTACCCCTGTGGAGGGTTGTGACAATTAATCTGGTAATCAGGTGTAAATCACTTGGCACAGTGCAGAACAGAGAGGTGCTCATTAGAGCTCACGGCTCCTCATGCTGACTTTTCCTCAAGAGTGTACTGCCTCAGTTCTTGCCTTCTGGAGGTTAATGAGGATGAAATAAAATTTCACACTTTAAGGAGAGACAGGAAAATTTATTTATTTCTTTGTTTTATTTTTTAAAGAAATGTTTATTGGAGCATAGATGCTTTACGACGTTATGTTGGTTTCTACTGTACAGCAAAATGAATCAGACACGCACATACACACGTGCCCCCCTTTTGGGCTTCCTTCCCATGCAGTTCACCACAGGGCATTAAGTAGAGTTCCGTGTGCTGTACAGTATGTGAGACAAGAAAAACTTAAACATAAACTATTTTTTGTTCTCATTTGAGCCTCCTCTGTCTCCTCTCGTGTACATCGTGCATCTGTATTATGCATTAACCAGGCCCCCAATGGCAGACGTACCTGCTCAACCAGAAAGATCAATTTTTCTTCTTCTGATGCCGGTCTGTAACTCCTTAGAAGATAACATCCCTTTCTCAATCCTCTAAGAAATCCTCATGACCCACCATTTGCCTGTCCTTGCAGACATTTGTGATAAACATCACTTTGCTCATTTAGTCACCAAGTCATGTCCAACTCTTCGTGAAGCCACGGGCTACAGCATGTCAGGCTTCCCTGTCCCTCACCATTTCCCAGAGTTTGCCCAAGTTCATGTCCTTTGAATCGGTGATGCCATCCAACAGAGGATGCCATCTCATCCTCTGTCGCCCTCTTCTCCTTCTGCCTTCAATCCCAGCATCAAGGTCTTTTCCAATGAATCAGCCATTGATTCATGGCATCATTCATGGGGCACATCATCATGTGCCCATGCCAATGCATCATTTCCCTTAAAGATGACTTTTGGTATGGAACAGACTGGATCAGACAACCTGAAGATACACTGGGCTGCACTTAATTAGAGTTCTTAGCCTAAGTACTTTTGAGTTTATTAATATTACTGCTATATTACTTATATTCTGTTTATTTTACAATATTTTCTTTCTGGCATTACCAAATGTGTGACTAAGTCACAGATAAAATAAAATTAATGATGGTTAGGATACTTAAAATGATTTATGAAATGTATAGTTCTATAAAATCATTGACTGTAATAGTTTAACTCTAGATATGGGAAGAAGCAATAGAAGGAAAACATTTCCTGAGCCATCGTAGGCTAGTAGGACAGTTCGGCTACTGTGAATAGGGCCTAGTTCAATAAAAGCACATTGGGTGGCTTAGCAATGAAATCCTCCCCTGACCTGGGAATGAGCATTCCTAACGTGGTGAGACAAACTGGTCATGAAATGCCTCCCAAACTTTGGTCAAAATTAAGACCCAAAGGGAAGGCCTGTAAAGTAAAGGATGTTGCCCTCCATCCAGTTTACAAGAATCAAGTCATTAGCCATTGCAGTTGCTGACTGACCGTATACCCTGAAAAGAACTGAGGGCAAAAGTCTGGATGAGATACTCTGGGCTCTGAGAAAACTGGCAGAACAGGCCTTCATAGCTAGATATTTCCAGAAGTTTTTTATGAACCTCAATTCTCGTGTCTCTCCAGACTAACAAAAGCACTAAAACCTTAGCTGTCTGCGCTTCACGACTAGCAGGGCCCTTCTGCCAAGACGGTGCTTGAGTACGTGCTCCCTCTTCACCAAATCCTATATATACCGACCTAAGGAAATAGCAGCCCACTCCAGTACTCTTGCCTGGAGAATGCCATGGACAGAGAAGCCTGGTAGGTTACAGTCCATGGGGTCACAAAGAGTCGGACACGACTGAGTGACTTCACTTTCACTTTCCATGCTCCTACCTCTTTGCAGCAGTTCTCAGAGCTCTCAGAGAAACTCTATCCCAGGTTATAAACCTAAGTTTGAATTGAATAAAAATTTTCATTTCTTTCTTAGATTGACCATTGATATTTTCATCCACAAAGTGACTGGATATAAGTCTGAATAGTACTTTTCTACTAACTATAGAACTTCACTTAAAATATCCTATAAGCATCAAACTCCACCTCCCCCAGTCTTTTAAAAAAAAATATTCTCCATATATGAAAGGCAAATAGAAAGGGGAAAAGTGGAAGTGGTGGCAGATTTTCTTTTATTAGGTTCCAAAATCACTGCAGATGATGACTGCAGCCATGAAATTAAAAGACACTTGCTCCTTGGATTTCCCAGGTGGCTCTGTGGTAGAAGAATCTGCCTGCCAGTGCAGGAGATGCAAGAGACATGGGTCCAATCCCTGGAGTAGGAAATGGCAGTGCACTCCAGTATTCTTGCCTGGAGAATTCTATGGACAGAGGAGCCTGGTGGGCTACATTCCATGGGGTTGCAAAGAGCTGGACATTACTAAGCACCTGAGCACCGTGCTGTGCTCCTTGGAAGGAAAGCTATGACAAGCCTAGACTGTATTAAAAAACAGAGACATCACTTTGCCGACAAAGGTTCTTCTAGTCAAAGCTAAGGTTTTTCCAGTAGTCATGTATGGATATGAGAGTTGGACTATTAGGAAGGCTGAGCACTGAAGAATTGATGCTTTCAGATTATGGTGCTGGATAAGACTCTTGAAAGCCCCTTGGATTGCAAGGAGATCAAACCAGTCAATCCTGAAGGAAATCAACCCTGAATATTCATCAGAGGATTGATGCTGAAGCTGAAGCTCCAATACCTTGGGCACCTGATGGGAAGAGTCGGCTCATGCTTCTGGGAAAGATTGAGGGCAAGAGGAGAAGGGGGCAGCACAGGATGAGATAGTTAGATAGCATCACCAACTCAGTGCACATGGATTTGAGCAAACTCCAGGAGGTAGTAAAGGACAAAGGAGCCTGGTGTGCTGCAGTCCTTGGGGTCACAAAGAGTTGTACATAACTTACAGACGGAATAACAACAACAATATATGAAAGGACTTCTTCCTACGTGATCAAGTGTCATTCTTTATCTGCAGGATGCGTAGTAGCTTGGGTTAATGAAAAGATGACTTGGGCCTTGCTGACTTTGAATTTGCCCAGTGGACACATTCTCTGGAAATATAATTTTCAAGGGTATTTTGTGACTCCTCCCTAAATCTGCTCTAGGCTGCAATGGATGGAAATAATTTCACCTGCAATATTTAGAGCTGGAACTAATGAATCTTCATATCTTTTCAAACTCATCTATTCTTATTTAAGAGCGATGAATAGTGGCAGTTTGGAAAGATGTACTTGTTCATTGGCGCAATAAAAAATAGATGGCATTGCAGCACAAAAGTTCTTAATGTCCTTCCCCAAGGGGAAAAAGATAATTGCTACAAGGAATTAGAATTTAACTCGTTGCTCTTATTCTTTTGAAAATGTTCTCTATCAGTTTTACCTTTCCTCAAAATATTTTCCCCCATAGTCTGCCCAGTTCAAGTACATAACATCTTACGTATACTTTAAGATTTTCTTATCTTTAGTTAGTGTATTGATAACAAATGGAATTTTGATTATTGGATTGCTTTTATAAAGAACTTGAATTCCACATGCAGAATTCAGACTTCGGGTCTCACTGTCTCCAACTGACAGATGACTAAGTAGTACCGTGAAAAGAATCGCAGGAGAAAAGACTATGTAGAAGCAAACTAAACATGTCCTTGAGGGAAAAAATGGATATATGTGTGTTAGGGAGCGAAAGTTTTTAGCACTGCTTTCTGGATTAGTTTCATTAGCAAATGAAGGCCAGCATTACCATCTAGTTATTAAGTTATAGTCATGCTACCAGGATTTTTTCCAAGGCGGTAGTAGAAAAGGAGCCAGGATGTATTGATTCTGACTTTGGCAAAAGTGGCGCTAGTGGTAAAGAATCTGCCTGCCAGGGCAGGAGACACAAGGGATGTGGTTTGTTCCCTGGTGAGGGAAGATCCCCTGGAGGAGGAAATGGCAACCCACTCCAGTATTCTTGCCTGGAGAATCCCATGGACAGAGGAGTCTGTCAGTGGACGGGGTCACAAAAAGCTGGACACGACTGAGCAACTTAGCATGCAGGCATTGGCATTTTTGCTAACTAATTATGGCATCTTGAGACTATCATTTATGGTTTTTGGAACTCGGTTTTCTCATCTATAAGAAGAAAGGGTTAGATTTAGAGGCAGAAAATACCCAGCATGTCTCTCTACCTGTCTCCAATCTTGTGCCCACAAAAGACATCAATATCAATCTTGGTATTATTTCCTGTTGAGCCCACACTTGACCTGAGACATCTGCAATGTCATATTCTACTGCTGCTGCTAAGTCGCTTCAGTTGTGTCCGACTCTGTGCGACCCCAGAGACGGCAGCCCACCAGGCTCCCCCGTCCCTGGGATTCTCCAGGCAAGAACACTAGAGTGGGTTGCTATCCTTCTCCAATGTGTGAAAGTGAATTTGCTCAGTCGTGTCCAACTCCTATCGACCCCATGGACTACAGCCTACCAGGCTCCTCTGTTCATGGGATTTTCCAGGCAAGAGTACTGGAGTGGGGCGCCATTGCCTTTTCCGAATGTCATACTCTAGGTCACCACAATTAATTGATAAGGGTTCAGTTCAGTTCAGTTGCTCAATCGTATGGTTAACCGAAGTAAAATCTATTTGCCACTCCTGAACCAGAAGATTTCAAGGGTATGCTCTAAAATCCCAGGCTTCTCTTCCTTATACAGCCTGTCTAAATTTAATAACAATGATTTAAAACAACTGAACATTTGGAAAGCACCCATAATGCTTTGTTAGATGAAAACTCCAGGGAACATGGCCCCAGACTAATGAAGTACTTAAACGTCACACACATAGCCCAGGGCAGTCAAGTGCTAACTGATGGGCTTTGGGAGTCTGACTCGGAATCTACAGATATAATCTGATTTCTTCTAAACATAAGCACTACATGTCTTTAAAACTATGCCGTAAGCAAAGAAGAAACAGAACATTTAGCAGTAAAAAGATCCAGATATTGGCAGCAATACACTCTTCGATCTCTGTGGAATTTTTGTTGTGTTTGAGATGACATTGCTAAGGCAGAAAGCTCTGAGCCTGCTTCCCTTGCCTTCTGGACATAACTGGAGAATGACGTATCTCAGCAGACTAGATCTGCAGTAAGGAATGACTATTTGCGTACATTACGCAATGTAAGTGACTTACCGAGTGAGAACATCCAGTTTAATGATTGCACTGATGGGGTCCTTATGAACTGATGTTGATACACATTGTCCAGGCTTGTTTTATTTCACTCTGGACTTTAAGTTTCTTTGGCTTGGAGAAATCAAGACATTTGTAAAAGAAGCAAGGCATGTTGAAATGCACTCTTGATTTATATACTTACAAATGGACAACAGCCTAGAGGAGAAGGAGGGCTCCTTTTGTTACCTTTGATTTTTTTTTTTTTTTTTTTGGGTACAATTTGAAGCTGTCTCCTTCCACAATGAGTCTATAAATTGATACAGATGAGGAGACTCTGCTTTCCTCTGTCTGCAAGTAGCTATGATTCTTCCCAGAATTTCCTCACTGACTTAAGAAGAAAATCTAATGATACAGCTCTGGTGCCAGAAAGATGGAGCTGCCTGAAGCGGTCCAGGGAGGTCAGCTCAAGGTGGAAGCGGTAACCACATCCATTCTTCTGTAGTGTCCTGGGTACCTATTCATCTTCCCTCCCTGCCAATCTCGTCTCTGTAAAATAAACATATATTGAGATCTTGCATTAGTTGGCTTGAGCAGCCATAACAATACAGAACAGACTGGGCAGCTTCAACACCAGACATTTATCTTCTCACAGTTCTTGGAGGCTAGAAGTTTAAGATCAAGGAGCCAGTAGGGTTGGTTTCTCCTCCTGGTCATAAGGAAAGGATCTGTTCCAGGTCTATCTCCATGGCTTATGATAGCCATCCCTTGTCCACATTCTCCCCTGGTGTCTCCTAATCTTTTCTCATAAGGACACAAGTCAGATTGGATTAAAGTCCATCCTGCTGCTGCTGCTGCTGCTAAGTCGCTTCAGTCGTGTCCGACTCTGTGTGACCCCATAGACGGCAGCCCACCAGGCTCCCCCGTCTCTGGGATTCTCCTGGCAAGAACACTGGAGTGGGTTTCCATTTCCTTCTCCAATGCATGAAAGTGAAAATGAAAGTGAAGTCGCTCAGTTGTGTCCGACTCTTCTCGACCCCATGGACTGCAGCCCACCAGGCCCTTCCATCCATGGGATTTTCCAGGCAAGAGTACTGGAGTGGGGTGCCATTGCCTTCTCCAAAGTCCATCCTAATGGCCCCATTTTAACTTGATTACCTCTCTAAAGGCCCTGTTTCCAAATACAATCACATTCTGGGGGTATTGGGGGATCAATGTGGCGTTTATCACCGTAGACTAAGCTGCCAACTAGAGAGTCCAGTCCACTCACTGTGGTCCAAGATCCCACAGTACAGTCCCATTCATAGTTGCACTCATTATGGTTCGGGCTCTCCATCTAAATTGTTTATGTGTGTTATCTTACCCAATCCTCACAATGACCCTAGGAATTAGGTGTGATTATTGCCCCATCTTTGTAGTAGTCATGTATAGATGTGAGAACCAGACCATGAGGAAGACTGAGCACCAAAGAATTGATGCTTTTGAATTGCAGTGCTACAGAAGGCTCTTGAGAGTCCCTTGGACTACAAAGAAATCAAACCAGTCAATCCTGAAGCTGAAGCTCTAATACTCTGGCCACCTGATGCAAAGGGCCTACTCATTGGAAGAGACCCAGATGCTAGGAAAGATTCAAGGCAGAAGGAGAAGAGGGCAGCAGAGGATGAGATGGTTGGAAGCATCACTGACTCAATGGACATGAATCTGAGCAAACTCCAGGAGGCAATGAAGGCAGGGAAGCCTGGAGTTCTGCAGTCTATGGGGCTGCAAAGTCAGGCACAACTTAATGACTTAACAACAGCAACATTGTCCTATTTTACAGGCAAGAAAACTGAGGTCCAAGATCCCAAATATACACATATTCAGTTATTTTTTTTAATAGAAATTAATTTCTTCATTCTTTGAAAAGTGCTATGAATAAGCTTTATTACATTTGCTATTCTGATAACAATATCTCCTGCTCATGTGTATAATTTAAGTATTATCCTTTCTTGACATATGTCTGCATCAGGATTCCTTATTGCTTACAGTGCCTTACATTCACAAGAGCTCAATGTTTCATAATTTGATCCAGAAGTTTCTGAAGGCAGAAAAAGAATATAGAAACTCTAGAAAAGATTCGTGAGACCGGACTAAGTAGACAGCAGTTTAGTCTATGGTGATAAGTACCACATACATATCAGGACATGGAAACTGTGATGAACAGACATCTTTGAATGTCTATTGGTGAATATAAGGAGATGTTATATTTTCCTTATTATTATAGAAAGTATGGATTGGGAGTATCAGTGACTCTCAAAGAGCTTGAAGATATAGTCATAATTTTATAACTTTTCTAGCCATTACCGTTATGTAATTGGCAGAAAAACATAGATATACATACATAGATAGATATACATTAAATCTTTTTCATCCTGGGATGTTTAAGCTCCAATATCTCAGTTTCTCATGCAGTACCTTTCCTCCAATTAAAAGATCTATCTGAGCAGACAATGTTTCCTACCATTTGTCCATACATCATTTATGTGGAAAGGCATATGATAAATCCAGATACAGAATATTTATATAATCAATAAGTAATTATTAGTTAGTTTGAATCTGAAGCCTCCATCAACTGCACTATCCATTCACATGTAATTCCACAGCATAATGTTTTTCTCTCTTCATTATCACAGCCAGACAAAAACCCCGAAGTCCACTTTAAAGATAGAATGTGCTTAATTATAACTGATCATTTCCCTTTGTTCCAAGCCCATAACTCCTGGACAAGAGATCATAGTGTCACTCCCTGGATTTTCTTTGTTTTGATCTTGTTGTTGTTCAGTCACTAAGTCATGTCTGACTCTTTGTGGCCCCATGAATTGCTGCACACCAGGCTTCCCTGTCCCTCACCATCTCCTGGAGTTTGCCCAAGTTCATGTTCATTGAATCGTTGATGCTATCCAACCATCTCATCCTCTGTCACCTTGTTCTCCCTCTTAATTCCCACCAAGGTGCCATGATGAAGACCACATTATTTTTCATTCAGATTTCTCACCCTCCAGGTTCTCTCTCGTTAGCAGTGCAATTCCTTAAAAAATAAAGGCTTAGAGAGTATGGGGTCCACCCCTTGATTTGGAGCTTACTGCAAGGGATAAGAATACAAAACCAAAGTGGAGAAGGAAATGACAACCCACTCCAGTGTTCTTGCCTGGAGAATCCCATGGACGGAGAAGCCTGGTAGGCTGCAGTCCATGGGGTCGCACAAAGTTGGATATGACTGAAGTGACTTAGCAGCAGAAGCAGCAGCAGCAAGGGATAAGAATACAAAACCAAAGTGGAGTCTAAGTGACTGATGATCCAGTAACCCAATATGAGCAACCAGAGGAGAGGAGGTCCTTGGCATCATGTGGAGTGTTCTGTGGCTGGGAGACTTGGCGTAACCTTGACATTCCCCAAACTTCGGTGGATATAAGCCAAGCTCTAACTCTATTTTCATGTGGTTTTTGAGCCTGAGACTCATACTTACATATTGTATATAGCTGTGGCTGCTTGCAAATCTCTGTGATAATGATTTTGTTTTGTTTTGGAAAGAAATACTACACTTGTATTCCTCAATAAACCTCTAGCCTTTCCTCTCTATGAAGCCAGCAGTTTTATTTGGTCTTTGGTTTCAGTGTCTCTAATTTGGCTTTGATATGAGATAGATGACTTTTTCAAATGTTATTTTCCTTGAAGTCATCATTTGTTTGATTCCACTGTAAAGAAATAGCTCTATCTGTGCCTATATTAGGCTCCAAAATCTATTTGTGGGTCAGAAGCCTGAGTCTATCTGTTCTTAAGAACACAGGGAATTATGGGATATCTATTACCAAAATACCCCCTATGGCTATGAATGCCCTGAGTTAAATGAGAATATTTCTCAAGGTAAGGGGTAGAAAACCGTGGCTTGTCTATCCATCTATGTCACTTTAAGAAACCTAACTGAGAGGCAGGGCTGAGT
Organism: Bos mutus; assembly: GCF_027580195.1. Taxonomy (NCBI): domain Eukaryota; kingdom Metazoa; phylum Chordata; class Mammalia; order Artiodactyla; family Bovidae; genus Bos; species Bos mutus. The sequence goes on from NC_091636.1 coordinate 56,986,590, forward strand.
CACAGTTTTCTCTCAAATACAAAACTTATCAGTCTTAGGTTGTAGCTCTGCTTCTGTTATGTTCCAAGAATCCAGGAGAAGCCAACAAACACATATAACTGTTATATTGAAAACTGTAAGTTCCAATGAATAATGTTTTATAATATCCTTCTTTTTTTCCCTTTGGATAATGCAGCTTTTTTCCCTTTAAGTCTATGCCAGCAAACTGAGTCTTACAGCTCAGGAGAAGAGAATGGCTATCCCTTAAAGTATCATGATAGCAATAATAATAGGAGTTAATGTTTATAAAGTGCAATTATTTGCCTTGTATTGATTTATGTAGTTTGCAGTAGCTCTTTGAATCTATTCTTTTCCCTTACACTAAGGAGGAAAAAATTTTATTCTATATAATGTCCATCTTCTTCACAGAGTTAATAGCTGACTGTAAGTGTAGGAGGAAGGTCATATTTTCTGTTCACATCAGGCCATAGGAAAAGCAACAGGTCTTTCATTCCAGAACTATATTCCTAATCTGTACCTTTGCAGCTTCCCAATGGGCAAATTATGTGACTGGTGTGACTCAAAGGGACTTCTCTGGTGGCTCAGTTGTAAAGAATCTGCCTGCCAGTGCAGGAGATGCAGAAGATGCAAATTTGATCCCTGGGTCAGGAAGATTCCCTGGAGAAAGAAATGGCAACCCACTCCAGTATTCTTGACTGGGAAATCCCATGGACAGAAGAGCCTGGCTGGCTAGAGTCAGTGGGGTCCCAAAGAGTTGACTATGACTGAGCATGCACACAGGCATGTGATTCAAAGGCTTGTTTTCCTCTCTACTTGTGTTTGGTCTATGTTCTAAGATCTTCTTTTGTTACAGGTTGAAAATATATAAGATACAAAAATATAATTTTATGATATATGTATAGCTCAAATGTATATATAAATCTGCATAATTAATATTATTAAAATTATAATCTGTATGACCCCCCCTCAATAAAGCAGGAAAAGTAAAGATATACTTACTAAAATTTGGAAGAAGACTCCTGAGAGCTTCTAATATGACGTGGGGACATATTGCTGCTGCTAAATCACTTCAGTCGTGTCCGACTCTGTGAGACCCCATGGACTGCAGTCTACCAGGCTCCTCCATCCATGGGATTTTCCAGGCAAGAGTACTGGAGTGGGGTGCCATTATAGAGATATATTTCTTTATTCAAAAAATAAATATTATCTCAGGGGATTGCACAGTGCCAAAACATCTCAGCAATTCAATGAAAATTTTCAACCTTCCTTCCTCCAAGGAAATTTTCCCCAAACCCCTGTGGCTAACACTCGGAGGAGAGGTGGAACCTGCCCCTGCATGAGGGTGACCTATGTGCCCTGAAGGTGGGGATGAGGGCACTGTGCACAAGTGTGGGATGGGCTGAGTACTGGCCACATCTCGAAGGAGCTCTGTCTTCTCTTAACTGCCCCTGGGCTGGAAGTGAGCACTTAACCTCCTCTCCCATCCCCGAGGAAATGGGAGAAAATGGCCATACTGAGATGAGCGGGTGGGACCTAGAGACTGTGTCTCCTTGACATCCCTATTTCCAGACAGTTTTGATTGATGATCAAACTCTCATCATTGAGTTGATGAGATGTTTTGGCACTGTGCAATCCCCTGAGATAATATTTATTTTTTGAATAAAGAAATATATTTCTATAATATGTCCCAGCCTCATATTAGAAGCTCTCAGGAGTCTCCTTCCAATTTTTAGTGAGTATATCTTTACTTTTCCATTTTATTGGGGCAGCGGTCAAGCAGAATATAATGTTAATAATATTAATATACAGATTTATATATGAATTTGAGCTATACATATCATAAAGTTATCTTTTTGTACCTTATATATTTTCTACCTGTAACAAAAGAAGATCTTAGAACATAGACCAAATGCAAATAGAGAAGAAAACAAGCTTTTGAATCTTGTATATGTGTGTGTGTTCAGTCATATTGAGGACTAACTGCTACTAGAAGCATTGGAATCCACATTTCCAGGTGTTAAAGACTTTGCAACTCGGAAGCAATCTTAAGAAGGAACAAAGCTTGAGACATCACACTTACTGATTTCAAACTATATCACAAAGCTATAGTAATCAAAACAATATGATACTGGCATAAAAATGGACACATGGACTAATGAGACAGAATCAAGTGCCCCGAAAGAAAACCTTGCATATACAGTCAACACATATTCAACAAGGGAGCCAAGAATACTCATCAGATCAGATCAGATCAGATCAATCGCTCAGTCGTGTCCGACTCTTTGTGACCCCATGAATCGCAGCACACCAGGCCTCCCTGTCCATCACCAACTCCCAGAGTTCACTCAGACTCACATCCATCGAGTCAGTGATGCCATCTAGCCATCTCATCCTCTGTCGTCCCCCTTCTCCTCCTGCCCCCAATCCCTTCCAGCATCAGGTCTTTTCCAATGAGTCAACTCTTCGCATGAGGTGGCCAAAGTACTGGAGTTTCAGCTTTAGCATCATTCCTTCCAAAGAAATCCCAGGGCTGATCTCCTTCAGAATGGACTGCTTGGATCTCCTTGCAGTCCAAGGGACTCTCAAGAGTCTTCTCCAACACCACAGTTCAAAAGCATCAATTCTTCGGCACTCAGCCTTCTTCACAGTACAACTCTCACATTCATACATGACCACAGGAAAAACCATACTAGACGAACCTTTGTTGGCAAAGAAATGTCTCTGCTTTTGAATATGCTATCTAGGTTGGTCATAACTTTCCTTCCAAGGAGTAAGTATCTTTTAATTTCATGGCTGCAGTCACCATCTGTAGTGATTTTGGAGCCCAGAAAAATAAAGTCTGACACTGTTTCCACTGTTTCCCCATCTATTTCCCATGAAGTGGTGGGACCGGATGCCATGATCTTCGTTTTCTGAATGCTGAGCTTTAAGCCAACTTTTTCACTCTCCTCTTTCACTTTCATCAAGAGGCTTTTGAGTTCCTCTTGACTTTCTGCCATAAGGGTGGTGTCATCTGCATATCTGAGGTTATTGATATTTCTCCCGGCAATCTTGATTCCAGTTTGTGCTTCTTCCAGTCCAGTGTTTCTCATGATGTACTCTGCATATAAGTTAAATAAACAGGGTGACAATATACAGCCTTGACGAACTCCTTTTCCTATTTGGAACCAGTCAGTTGTTCCATCTCCACTTCTAACTGTTGCTTCCTGACCTGCATACAGATTTCTCAAGAGGCAGATCAGGTGGTCTGGTACTCCCATCTCTTTCAGAATTTTCCACAGTTTATTGTGATCCACACAGTCAAAGGCTTTCAGTATTCTTGCCTTGAGAACCCCATGAACAGTATGAAAAGAATACTCATAGTCTCTTCAATAAATGGTACCAGGGAAACTGAAAATTCGCTTGCAAAAGGAGGAAATTGGAACTCTGTCTTACACCACTCATGAAAATTAACTCAAAATGGATTAAAGAATTAAATGTAAGGCTAGAAACCACAAAAATTCTACAAGTAAATATAAGGGAAAACTCTTTGTCATTGGTCTTGGCAATGACACCAAAAACACATACAGGAAAAGCAAAAAAAAAAAAAGAATGGAGCTACATCAAACTAAAGAGTTCCTCATATCAAGAGAAACCATGTGCAAAATAGACAGCAATCTATATAATGAGAAAAAATATTTGCAAACCACATGTTTAATAAGGGGTTAAAACCCACAATAGGTATTGATGTTGATACAACTCAATAGGAAGAAAACCCAAATAATCCAATTGAAGAATGGACAAAGATTCTAATCTAGGGACAGAGAAGTTTTCTTTGTTTGTTGCTCTGTTTTAAGAAAAAGGATACAGAGTACGAAGTAGCTTAAAAAGCTACACTTCATGTACACTTAAATAAAATTCATAATAATATAAACTAACTCATATTAGCTTATTATTATTAGATCCTTATTACTGCCCAAACTCTGTTTTAAGCACTTTACAGATACTAGCTCACTTAGCTCTCATAACAGCACTATGAAGTGGTTTTCGTAGATGAGGAAAGTGAAGTACCAAGAGTTGAAGTCCAAGGTCACAGACTAGCAAATGGTAGGACCAGGATTTGAAGCAAGGAGTTGTGGGACCACAGTCTATGCTTCTAATTTCTGTGCTGCCTGTCATAACTTAATAGATATACATCATAATTTCGTATATATGTGTCATCATCAAATAAAGTTTGGAAAACACCTTAAATTTAACTAATATTAATAATAATGATTTTTCTAATGTATGAAATCCATGTCTATATAGGAGATGGTTGTAAGAAATGTGCAGATAGTAGAACATATTCAAACATTACAAACAGAGTGCCATAAGCAAGGGAGAAAAACATTCTTCCAAATTAAAAAGCTATAATTTGGGGGATTCTATGAGAAAGTACAGACCCCCAACTTCCCTTATAGGAACTGCTCATCTTTGGATGTACCTGCAGGGTAGGGCCCCTTGGGCAGCCAGATCAAGCAAATTAGGTGTAGAGAAAAATGACCAACGCATGGTAAATTTCACATCCCTCTAAATTGTGACTCTCTGCATTTGCTGTATTTGAAAAGATTCCTGGATGAAGAAGAGAGAAGGATAGTAAAGGTCAGAGATGTAATATTCAGCTAAGAATTTTGCCTCAACTATAGAGAAACTTTTAATCCAAAGTAAGGTGAACTGGTCTAGCCTGACCCACTGACAAGTTCCAGGTTGGGGATTTTTCCAAGTTTTTTGAGTGGGGATTCAATATCTGTATGTTTAAATTTCTGGGGCTTCCTTGGGGCTCAGACAGTAAAGAATCTGCCTGCAATGCAGGAGATCCAGGTTCGATCCCTGAGTCAGGAAGATTCCTCTGGAGAAGGAAATGGCAACCCACTCCAGCATTGTTGCCTAGAAAATCCCATGGACAGAGAAGCCTGGTGGGCTACAGTCCATGGGGTCACAAAGGGTCAGAAACAACTGAGAGACTAACACTTAAAAGACTTTCCATTGATTTTTCTGACAAAAGTACCTAAATCCATGCAAAAAGCTTGGGTTTCCCATTTCTTGTATATATTCAGGCCCAGACTTATATACAGAACATATATACAGGAAGTTCAGTGCTTGTGTTCAGCACATTAAAAATTCTAACACAGGAACAAGGGCAGCACTTCCTTCCAGTGAGCATTTTGCCAAATCTTAACACAGAGACACACTACAGGGAAGTGAAAGTTGCTCAGTCATGTCTGACTCTTTGCGACCCCATGGACTGTAGCCCTCCGGGGTCCTCTGACCATGACATTCTCCAGAATACTGGAGTGATTTGCCATTCCCTTCTCCAGAGGATCTTCCCGACCCAGGGATCGAATCCAGGTCTCCCGCATTGCAGGCAGATTCTTTACCCTCTGAGCCACCAGGGAAGCCCAGAGAGCTGATCATTTCCATAAACATACTTGAAAACCATGCAGTTACTCTTTTGCCACCTCTGGCCTTGAGCTCTGTTCACCGCCCCTGATTTCTGGCTTTGCTTGTTGAATGAAGGATCCTCTCAGGTCCCACCCAGGGTAAAGGACTCTGGAGACAAGACCAGAGAAGCAGAGGAGTGTTAACATTTCATTGGTCAATGGTGACATCATGCTCTAAATATCTGACTCTGGGATTAGACTAATTGAAAACAGCCTCCCTTCAGCAAATACCACTTAGCAAGATTGTCTCATATCTGTAAAATTTTTCTCCAAGTACAATTGTGAGTGCATCAGTATTTTCCCCAGTATAAGTATTCTATCTTGTTCATGTGCCAGGGCAGTGCTCAGTAACTAACTGATGTATTCCTATTTTATGCTTCCCTAATGATCTTAATCTCTAGTTGCTAGATATTTCAGAAACGTGTGCACAAGTGTGAGCACGAATGTGTGTATTTGTTACATGTCTGTGTGTGCACATGTGTTGATGAGTCTATTAGCATACATGTTTCAACTTAGTTACAGAATCAAGAATGAAATGTTGGTGGAACACTTTATTGCTGTTCAAAATGATGTGTTATATCACTGCATAACCATTTTGGATTTCACAGAGAATCTTAGACCTGGAAGAAGTATGAAAGATTTTCTAGTTTAAATCTTACACTGTTTCATGTTACAAAATGAAAAGCAATTTTATTATTTTTATTATTATTTTTTTTTAACCGCCAAATCATAAGTTCATGATATCTTCTTTTGAAACAAGCCTGTATTTTTGCTAGTTCTTTGCTTTTGTTCTTTCAATTTTATTAAGCATTTTAAACTCTTATCTGCATATATTATATTTTGCATGTCCTTATTTCGTCTGCTTTGACTGTTACTATATCTGATTACTATTCCTGTTTTAAAGACATCATTCTTTTTGTAGGCTTTTATTTTCTTCTACATTGTCTATGTTCTCTTTCCCTTTAAAAAACACTGTACATTCCAATGGATCTAAATCAGAAGAAAAAAGAACTGTGGATTCTGATCCCTCTTATACCAACAGGGATGTTCTCCTTGGTAGAACATCAAGTACATCCATGACTATTGGAGTGTATCATGAGATAATTCAGGAATCATTTCTCTAGAGGATCCAATAATGGCCACATCATGTCCCCCAAAAGGCTTCACTGGCACAGGAGAGCATTTTACAAATGGAAGGTAAAATAATGCTGCAGCTGTTTAGAACTTTGTTCCCAAACCCCAAAGAGAAATGCTTTTAATCCACCTGAGCCATATGGAGAACTCCTAAGTGGCCTCATTAACTCCAAAGCCCAACCCCAAGTCTGTGGTTTCATCAGGTTGTAAGAAAAAGACTATCAAATGAGCATGAACTATGGCTGAGATGCATGGACCCTAAATGCAATCACAAGTGTCCTTATGAGCAAGAGGTTTGACAGAAAAGAAGAAAGCAATGTGAGTATTGAAGCAAGATGCTACTGCAGGCTTTGAAGATGGAGGAAAGCTAGGAGCCAAGCAATGCGGGGAATGCAGCTCTTGTATGCTGGTAAAGGTTTCCCCAGGGGAGACTTCAGAGGCGTGTGGCCCTCCTAACACCTTAACTTCAGTGAGGGAAACTGATTTCAGACTTCTGACCTCTACATTTTGAAGAGAATAAATGTATATTCTTTTAACTTTTCAAGTTTGTTACAGCAGCAATAGGAAACTGATACTCCATGTGACCAAGTTCTAGCCAAAGTAATAAAAGTAGATTGGATGTAATATCTGCCCACGTGTTCTCCTCTAAGTTCACTGTAAGTGGATGGAGAACAGCAAGGCAACCATAAGCTCCATGTTGATGGTGTCAGAGCTTCCTGCACCTTTGAAAAAACACGTGTAGAAGAACAAACCCTGCTGATCTGGGACTGCTCAGCAAGAAATAAGCTTCCATTGTGTGTAAGCCGTGACTCCTTTTGGGGTTTGCTTTTGAGAAATCAGATATTTCCTGCCATATCAGTAAACGATAAGGATGTCACAGACACCAGCCATCACACCCACCGTGAATGATGGTGAGCCTGGGGGGAACTCAGGAAGGAAAGAATACCTACCATCTAGCAGCCATCAGACTGCAGCCACTCCCTATCGTGAGCCCTGGGGAAACTCAGGATGTGAAAACACAGGATACTGGCCCCAGACAGCTAAGGTGCATATCAAAAGAATGATTTCAGTGAGCCTACACTTTTGCATCTTCCCATACACAGAAAGATGGCTCAGAGGGTAAAGCATCTGCCCGCAATGCAGGAGACCCAGGTTTCATCCCTGGGTCGGGAAATTCCCCTGGAGAAGGAAATGGCATCCCACTTCAGTACTCTTGCCTAGAAAATTCCATGGATGGAGGAGCCTGGTGGGCTATAGTCCATGGGGTCACAAAGATCGGACATGACTGAACAGCTTCACTTGTTGTTGTTGTTGTTGTATACACAGAAAAGCAGTGAATGTCTTAATTTGAGGTATCTGGTTTCTTTAATTAACAGTAATCTTTTGTTCCCACCTGCCCTTTGTTGCAAAACTCCCGTATATTCTAGCTCCTCCACTCATCTTCTCATGGCAGTTTCCCAGAGCTATCAGAAATTCTGTCTCCTAGGCTGCAGTTTCATTTTGCCCCAAATAAAACTTAACTTTCAAGCTGTGCAAACTTTTTAAATATTTCATTACAGTGGCTGGTGTCATCCTAATTAAGACAGTTGGCACATGGTTGCTCTTACCCTCAACATTCATCAGTAGATTTATTCTCTTCTTTCCTGGGTAAAGCCAGTCATGGTCCTTGCAGGATGAGACTTGTAATGTCTGATCATATCAGGTGTGCATACAAAATTATGTTTTGTGTTCTTCTCATCTCTGCCGGCACCACTTCTGAGAAAATATACACAGAGGGGACTGATAGTCTGAAACAGCAGTAGGGCACCCTATAACTGTAAGCTGTGTGTTTACCATCTGGTATTTCATATTCCTCTCAGAGGGAAACAGCAAAAAGGGTAGACTGTTTTCATCTATCTATCTATTTATCTATCTATAGCTAGTAAACAGATACTCATTCAATTCTTACAGTGGATGAATGACAGATAGCTAGACAAATGGATAGATTAAAAGCTGCCATCTTTTTATAATTGTGTGTATATATATATGCATATATTTATTTATTTATGGGGGGGTGGGAGGATTCCCTGGTGGCTCAACTGGTAAAGAACCCACCTGCCAATGCACACAAGAGACCTGAGTTCAATCCCTGGGTCAAGAAGATCCCTTGGAGAAGGAAATGGCAACTCACTCCAGTATTCTTGCCTGGAAAATTCCACAAACAGAGGAGCATGGAGGGCTATAGTCCATGGGGTCGCAAAGAGTCAGACACCACTGAGTATGCACACACACACACACATACACACACACGTGTGTGTGTATGGGTATTCTGAGCACAGCACCTAGAGTCTTGTATAAGTAATTGCCATTATTATGATAAAGACAAAGGAAATGCAAGATGCTATGAAATTGCACAACTGGAGGATCTAATTTTATCTATGGGATGAAAAATGTCTCATAGCAAATTATGCTTCAAGCTGATATCTGAAAACTGGATTGACAGCAATCAAAATTGAAGGGAACCAGAACATGCAAAATCTCTGACACAGGAAGGCGAGCACAGTATTTTAGAACAAAAAGAAGTTCTTTGCAGCTACAGTAACCTGTAAAGAGAAGGAGAGGCAAGAGTTATAAATAACTTTTATTATAGATAATAAGAGTTGTAAAATAACAGTCATGGGTAAACCAGTATTTTCAGAATCGTTACATGGAACAATGAGTGTATTATTTTAGAGACAGTTTGATGGGTTCAGATGAACTCAATTTGCTTTTCTGGTTTGTTTCCAACATTTATAAATTAAACATAATAAATTACAAGTTACTGGGGAAAAAAAAGAGCAAAACTACCAGCCTTAGGATTTCACTTCCCCACCACTGCTTGGGGTGAGTGTGAGACACCAGCCCTCCTTGTTAAGCAGGTGAGCTCAGCTGCTAAGGGACAATCTTGGGTCAGGACACAGCTACACGTGATGTCAACCATGCAAAGAAGGAAGCGTCAGCTCATGCCAACTTACTGGTCCTCAGTCTCCCATCTCTTCAGGGAGTTGAGAAGTGTCAGGGGGTGACCTCTATTCTCATTGACATGAACTGATCCAAGCTTAGGAACCCAGTGCCACAATGGGCAGACATTATTTCATGACACTTCACAGGTTCTAAAACCAAGGTGCTCTGTGACATGATGCAGAGCAGCACCTGAGAGGAGGTCTTCTTGAGAATGCTGCGTGTTGCTATTGACACCATATCCTGGATCTCGATGGCTTCCACACTAGCTTCGTGTTTCACAGTCAGAGACCCTCAGCATCACATGTTCACTCAGTGTTGGGAAGCGTGCACTGCCTGAAAAAATGTATCGATGCTTTTGATTCTCATAACATCCCTGTTGTGTCTTGTTGTGTGTTCAGTCCCTCATTCTGGGTAGTCTGAGTTCTATAAAGCTTAACTAAAATTATTTTCTCCTTATTTTCTTTGAAAAGAGTTGCTGAAATTTTACTGTGACCAGTGTAGGGTATTTTTTTGCTGTAAAAGAAAAACAATGCAGTGAATATCATCTGCTTGCGGTTGGCATTTTGGGTTCACTAAGCAACACAAAGGTGAGTTGGAAGATTAGGTTATTTTTAATAATTGATGTAAAAACATTTGGTAATTGTCAAAGCAAAGAGTTATTATTTCTGTTGTTTTCATTATGGCTATTCATCACTCCATCCACAGACTGAGGACGATGTAATTCCGGACATAGGAAATGATTTTAGATCTTAGGAGCCAACCTTGACTGACCCATATTGAAGAAAAAGAAATATCCTTCATGTGTTTAAACAGAGAGGAGGGTTGGCCCTTAAAATGACAGATGCCAATGGAGATCCATAGCTTAAAGGAATTGTTTTCAGAATCTGAAGGAAGATGAGATAATTAATAGTTGAGCTACAACTTTTAGGTTATAGGATAACATCAGCAATAAGCCTATTCACAGAAGGCTTTTAGTAATAACCTTGTATGTACATCAGAGTGAGAGAGAGAAGACACATCCCATCACGAAATACTAGTTGTCACTAATCTGGCCATCATTGATCACCTTTGCTGATTTGAATTGGTGATAAGCAGGCAAGTGACAGAAGAGTTGAAGATGATCGATGAAGCTACCAGCGGATGACATCCTGGCTTTGAGAAATGTTAAATAATCTCCTCCTTAGTACATGGGATCTTTTCTCTTGGGAGTTTTTGTGATATTGATTACAGAATAATTTTTGATGATTTTCAAGAGGAACCAAGGCCAAGAGTCAGAATTCATCATGTCCTTAAAATTTGCAATGCAATTATTTTGTGTAATCAGATATTAAATTCATCTGGAAAAGTTCAAGATAAAAGCCTCCATTTCCTGGCACTGTAGCATCTGGACCCAGTGTTTGCCATCTAGACCCAGAGACATAGATTTTTTCTTCTCCTTATCTCTATTTATATTAAATAATAATAGTAGAGACAAAGACATAGCACTATAAACCACCAAAATTAAACCTTATACTTGAATTGAATTATGAAATTGTGACATTGAGGCAAAACACTTCAGATGTTTTGGGCATACAGACACCACTCAGAGAGAGGACTTTCGCTTTCGCCTTGGCTTCATAACTTGGCTGAGAGCTGACCCTGTATCTCCAAAGTCATTCACCCACTGTTGGTGATAGGCAGGTCAAAATTGCACACTCTGTGCTACTTCAGCTCAGAGATCTCTGCTTTGCATCCCTGACCCAATGTTCCATGACGTCTGTCTCCTATAAAATCCTCATCAAGAATGGTGTCTGCTCAAAGTTTTGGCAGTAAAGTGGTTCTATGGATTGAATGTTGCTCTTCTCTCCAAATTTGTATGTTGAAGTCCTAACTCCCAATGTGTTGGTTTTAGGAGGTGGGGCCTTTGGGAGGTCATGAGGGTGGAGTCCCCATAATGAGTTGCATGCATGCTCTGTTGTGTCTGACTCTTTGTGACCCCATGGGCTGTAGCCCGCCAGGTTCCTCTGTCCATGGGATTTCCCAGCAAGAATACTAGTTCAGTTCAGTCACTCAGTCGTGTCCGACTCTTTGTGACCCCATGAATCGCAGCATGCAAGGCCTCCCTGTCCATCACCAACTCCCGGAGTTCACTCAAACTCATGTCCATCAAGTAGGTGATGCCATCCTGCCATCTCATCCTCTGTCATTCCCTTTTCCTCCTGCCCCCAATCCCTCCCAGCATCAGGGTCTTTTCCAGTGAGTCAACTCTTGGCATGAGGTGGCCAAAGTATTGGAGTTTCAGCTTCAGCATCAGTCCTTCCAATGAACACCGAGGACTGGTCTCCTTTAGAATGGACTGGTTGGATCTCCTTGCAGTCCAAGGGACTCTCAAGAGTCTTCTCCAACACCATAGTTCAAAAGCATCAATTCTTTGGTGCTCAGCTTTCTTCACAGTCCAACTCTCACATCCATACACGACCACTGGAAAAACCATAGCCTTGACTAGATGGACCTTTGTTGGCAAAGTAATGTCTCTGCTTATGAATATGCTTTCTAGGTTGGTCATAACTTTCCTTCCAAGAAGAAAGCGTCTTTTGATTTCAGGCTGCAGTCACCATCTGCACTGATTTTGGAGCCCCCCAAATAAAGTCTGACACTGTTTCCCCATCTATTTCCCATGAAGTGATGGGATCAGATGCCATGATCTTCGTTTTCTGAATGTTGAGCTTTAAGCCAACTTTTTCACTCTCCTCTTTCACTTTCATCAAGAGGCTTTTGAGTTCCTCTTGACTTTCTGCCATAAGGGTGGTGTCATCTGCATATCTGAGGTTATTGATATTTTTCCTGGCAATCTTGATTCCAGCTTGTGCTTCTTCCAGCCCAGCGTTTCTCATGATGTACTCTGCATATAAGTAAAATAAGCAGGGTGACTATAGTGGGCTCCCATTTCCTTCTCCAGTTGTTCTTTTGGACCCAGGGGTCGAACTCAAGTCTCCTGCATCTCCTGCATTGGCAGGCAGATTCTTTACCACTGCACCACCTGGGAAGGCCCCATAATGAGATGAATGTCCTCATAAAAAGAAGTAGAAACTATGTGTGATTAGAGGGGTCTCTCTCTCCCTCTCTTTCTCTGCCATGTGAGGACCCAGAAGGAAGATCCCATTTTTTGCAAACTGGGAACCAGGCTCGCATCAGATACCAGATTGGCCACTGCCTCATCTTAGACCTCCCAGCCTCCAGAATTATGAGAAAGAAGTTTGCTGTTTAAGTTTCTCAGGAAGGTATTAGTGATAACTGTCTGAACTGACTAAGATGAAGAAGAACTTTAGCAAACGTCTGCATGCATACCTCTTTGGGGAAAAAAATGGGGGCTGGTTAGCAAGCATGTTGGTCTTTGTATACAAGATAATGACTACAAACCCGCCAGCAGGTGGATCTGTAGTGCTGGGGCGGGGGGGGGGGGAGAAGAAATGAGAGGGAGTGATCCTGGATCTCTAACTGCCTGGAGCTCCATACCTTCCCCTCTGTGCCAGCCTACTTTATGTGAGAAAGAAGGATGTGCTAAGAAATATACTTCTAGCTTATTTAAGCTGCCAATATTATGAGATCTAGGTTGCTTGTTGCCTTATCTATTTCTCACTAAACAGGCACATAAACTGTTACACTATTTAGTAAAACTGATCCTATATGCTTTGTTGTTTAGTCGCTCAGTCATGTCCAACTCTTTTGTGACCCCATGGACTGTAGCCCACCAGGCTCCTCTGTCCATGGGATTTTTTCAGGCAAGAATACTGGAGTGGGTTGCCATTCCTCCTCCAGAGTATCTTCCTAATTCATGGATTGAACCCACGTGTCCTGCATTGTAGGCCGATTCTTTACTAGTGAACCACCAGGGTATCTTACTCTATTTTTTCTTTCACTCAGGATGGAGAAATGTAGAGTTTGAATGGTGCTGCTAGGAGAAGGTGGGGAATACAACTGGAAGTGACTTAGCACAATAAGAGCAAGATTGGTGCCCAGGTCAATCACAAAGGGCTGGAAGTGGCAGGCACCAATCAAAGTTCTGCCAAAAGACTGTGATGATTGTCTGTCCCCAGTGGGTTACAAATCAGATCAGTCAGGGTTCTCAGGTGCGAGAAACTAAAAAGCAAAACAAAGTCAACATAAGGAACAAAACCTTTTATTGAGAAGACAATGGGTAGCTCTCAGAACAACCAGGAAGGCCATAAAAACACACTTGGTTAGGATTATGGGATGCTGGAAGGAGCTAGGACCACACTCAAACCAGGCAACAAAACCAGCCAGAAGAGGACACTATTGCTGCCTCCAGAACTGAACAAGCATGCTGTTCTTGCAATATCCTGCCTGGAGTTTCTCAAAACCTTGAACGGAATCCTCCTATTTCTTTATATCTCAAGCTCCCAATTCAGAATTTGGGGCAAGGACATCTGATGGCTCTAACCTTGGTCACATGTTCGTGCTGTGGCTACAGAGAAGATGCAAAGTAAAACCTGGAGTTTTCAGCATCTGTGCTGAGAGTCAAACTTTGCCTCCCCTTGAGACACTTGAACTGAGAAATCATCCATTTGTAAAGGGTTCCAGATGCCCAGTAGCCAGAGACAGAGAGACTGGACCATCCAAAACAGCCCTCTAGCTGCTCTTCTGCAAATAGAGCAGGTTGAAATTAATAATCTCCAATGTTGTTTTAGCTTTTCTCAGGTGTTCTGATTCTAGGGAAGTAATACCTAGATGCTTATGCCTATTATAAGTATGTTTATTGCCATTTAAAAAACACGGGAGGAAACAGCACATAAAACATCTGCTTCCTGAGCTGCTTGGACGTGGCTGAGAGTCTTGATGACAAAGAGGCTTCATTTTGTATGCTAATTTCTATTGTTTGTGGTTTCCCAAGCTGTTATGCAGAAAGAAATTCACAGAATGACCCTGCAGTCATCAGGAAAGCAAGTCAGAGACTCACACACAGGGACGCAAGAAGGGAGGGGTAGCACCTGTGTGGCCTGTTTATCAGCGTGTGTGTGTGTGTGTGTGTGTGTGTGTGTGTCTGTATGTGTGTGTGCTAAGTCGCTTAAGTACTGTACAACTCTTTGTGACCCCATGGACTGTAGCTTGCCAGGCTCCTCTGTCCATGGGACTCCTCAAGCAAGAATACTGGAGTGGGTCACCATGCCCTCCTCCAAGGGATCTTCCCAACCCAGGGACTGAACTTGAATCTCTTAGGTCTCCTGCACTGGCAGGTGGGTTCTTTACCACTAGTCCCACCTGGGAAGTCCCTCCTGTCTACCAGTGCTAACCTTAACTCGGAGCCTCTCCTTTGCTTGCACAATGCCCTTTCTCCTCCAACAGGGAGCTGCAAATGGGGGCCAGCCCCTTAGGAGAGCTTCAGGTCATTGCTGAAAACAGCCAGGATGTAATGATTAATTTTATGTGTTAACTTGACTAGGCTGCAATGGATCCAGACATTTTGCCAAACAGCATTCTGGGTTTGTCTGTGTTTTTGGATTTGGTAGCGTTTGAATTGGTAGACTTTGAGTGAAGCAAATTGCCCTCCTTAATGTGTATCGCCCTCATGAAATCAACTGAAGACCTGAATAGAATAAAATGCTTGGGTAAGAGGGAACTTAGGGCTTCCCTGGTGGCTCAGCTGATAAAGAACACGCCTGCCAATGTGAGAGACACAGGTCCAATCCCTGGATCAGGAAGATCCCCTATAGTAGGAAATGGCAACACATTCCAGTATTCTTGCCTGGAGAATTTCCATGGACAGAGGAGCCTGGCAGGCTACAGTCCACGGCGTCACAAAGAGTCAGACACGACTGAGTGCCTGAGAGCGCGCGTGCGAACGCACACACACACACACAGAGGGAACTTGGCCTACCTGACTGTTGAGCTGGGACATTCATTTTCTCCTGCCTTTGAACTGAAGTTTACAAGCTTGGTTGTCCTGGATCTCAGGCATTTCCTCTCAGACAAGACCTACACCACCAGCTCTCCTGGGTATCCAGCTTGCCAATTGCAGAACTTGGGGCACCTCAGCATCCACAATCATGTGAGTCAACTTCTTATAATAAGTATTATTTATATACATGTATGTGCTAAGTCACTTCAGTCATGTCCGACACTGTGCAACCCCATGGACTGTAGCCAACTAGGCTTCTCTGTCCATGGAATTTTCCAGGCAAGAATACTGGAATGGGTTGCTATTCCCTCCTCCAGGGGATCTTTTCGGCCCAGGGATCAAACCCATGTCTCTTATGTCTCCTGCACTGGCAGGCAGCTTCTTGACCACTAGCACACCTGGGATGCCTTTAGATAGGTGCTATCTCCTATTGATTTTCTTTGTGAGGAGAACCTTAAGACACAGGGCAAAGTGAGGACAGAAGGACGTTGCTGCGACACTGATTACTCCACCCCCAGTTCTGCAGCCAGTCTGATGACCAAGGGTCTCGAGATCATTAGTCACTAGTGTACATACTTGCCCAGACCCTGGTTCAGTGGCCTCACCATAAACATTTTGAAAAAACTGGGTGTAACAGTTTAAACCAGCTCTTCCCGCATACGTGAACTTCCTTCCCTTGAGCACATGCCCCTGGGGCCTCTCCATGATGGGTTTAGAACATAAATGACTGTACTAGGGTGAAGGGGTGCTAGAAAACAAGAAAAAGAACAGGGATGAAATTTTTGGCTCAGAAATTTTGGAGATTTTTCCTGCACATTCTTTTCTGTTGGTGGATTCTGTATTTTCTCCCACTTCATCTGCCTTATTCGCTCCTGTGTTTGCCCTCTCTTGCCTATGCTAACTTGGTTCACCAGGAAGGTAGGCACACTAGAGTTATAGAGGACAGTTTATTCACACTTATCAAAATACCCAGTAGGAATGTGAGTTTGTCCCTTAGAATTTGCTTGCAGTTGAAAAGTCAGACTCTAGCCATGGAAGAAATGGAAGCTTCAGTCATTTGCACTTCTCACTTTATGTTGTTGCTCAGTGTCTAAATCACATCTAACTCTTTGTGATCCCATGAACTGCAGCATGCCAGGCTTCTCTCTCCTTCACTATCTCCCAGAGTATGCTCAAACTCATGTCCATTGAGTTGTGATGCCATCCAACCATCTCATCACTTTATGGGGCTGCCTGCTAATAATGTGTGAGTCTTTAAAAAATGTTTTTATTTATTTGGCAGCACTAAATCTTCCTTGCAGAATGTGAGATCTTTAGTTGAGGCATGCAAACGAACTCTTAGCTGCAGCATGTGGGATCCAGTTCCTTGATCAGGGATGGAAACACAGTCCCTTGCATTGAGAGTGCAGTCTTAAACACTGGACCACCAGAAAGTCCTGAAGAGTGAGTCTTAAATAGACAGAATCCGCCATTAAGGTAGGTTAGTAATATTACTATTTAGGAAGTGAAATGGACTCTGTTCCTCTCCATCTTTCTCCTTCTGGTATTTCTGTCATGCATACCTTGTACCTTTTATAGTGGTCTCATGGTCCCTGGCAATTCTGTCTTGTTTTTTTCCAGTCTGTTCTCTTTGCTTTTAGTTTCTTAAGGATTCTACTGATACATCTTCTAGCTCAGAGTTTTTCCTCAGCCATGTCCAGTCTACTAATAAGCCTATCAAAGATATTCTTCTCTATTCTTGTATTTTTTACCTCTGGCATTTCTTTTCAGTTCTTTCCTAGGGCTTCCATCTTTCTGTTTACATTGTCCATCTGGTCTTGCATGTTGTCTACTTCACACACTAGAGTCCTTTAGCATCTTAATCATGGTTGATTCAAATTCTCAGTCTGATAATCCCAACATCCTTGCCATGTCTAGTTCTGATGCTTTCTCTGTGTTTTCAAAATGTGGTGGACTTTTCTGTTTGTTTTTTGGCTTTTTGATATTTCTTATAACTTTTTCCTTACAGAATTTTTTTTTTTTTATTTTCTGATACTTGGATATGTTGTTTTGGATAAAAGGAATAGCTGCGGTCTATAATTGGGTCTCGGGCTTCCCAGGTGGCTCAGTGGTAAAGAATCTGCCTGCAATGCAGGAGATGAAGTTTCAATCCCTGGATCAGAAAGATCCCTTGGAAGAGGAAATGGAAACCCACTCCAATATTCTTGCCTGGGAAATCCTATGCCCAGCAGAGCCTGATGGGCTAAAGTCCATGAGGTTGTAGAAGAGTTAGATACGACTGAGTGACTGAACATGCACACACACACATAATTGGGTCTCCACCCTTTATTGACCCTATGTCTATGCCTGGACTCTGAACTTCACAAGTGTTTTTCAGTTTTTTTTCCTCCCCCTTTAGCTGGGACAGGATGACTAGAGCCAGCAGAAGTTAGGAATTCCCTTCCTCACACCACTTAAGTTCTGATAATAGTCCAGTAGGTAGGTTCTAGTTAACTGACTTCCTCTGAGGGCAGGTCTTGTGAAGAAGAATAGAGTGCTTGGGGCTGTTTCTAAATGCTTCTCCATCACCTTCCCCTGCCAGAAGTCCATGGGGATTTATTTGGTATGAGAATCTGATTGAGTTTCTGGAGTTAGATCTCACAATATTATGAGGATCTCCTTATGATTTGGTCCCCTTGGAGTTCTTAATCAGAGTTTTTTGCACTGAGCCTCCAGCTCTTCTTTAATTGTGGTCTAAGTTTTCCTTCCCTGGCACTGGTTCCCATGGTGGTTTGCACTCCTGAGTCTCTGGTAAGCCTCGGCTCTTTATGTTCACCTGTCTGTCCCTCCAATCTCAGGGCGGGAGTTTGCCCCGTGTCCTCCTCCCTCTTATGGATCCAAGAAAAGTTGAAGAAGTCTGTTCACCTTGTCACTCATTGTTAGGACACAAAGGCTGCTTCCAAGGTCCTTATGGTATCACACTCAGATCCAGTTGCTCTCTGCTTGAAAGCCAATACTCGAGAGGCAAGTATTGGTTGAAAAGAAAGATTGTTTTTATCAGGAGGCTGGCAACTGGGAGAGAAAGTAGACTCACCTCCAAAAACCAACTCCCAACTGTTGATCAAGGGCAAGAGCTTTTAAAGGGGAATTTCAGAGGTGTGGGCAGATGGAGGGAACTACATGAAGAACAGTACAGTCAACTCTACCAATCATCTTGAAATTAGTCATGTGGTGGTCTGATCAGAGTTGTGTTGATTGTTTTAAGTAGTTAGTCTTCAGTTCCAGGATTGGTTGGTTCCCATTTTCTTGAGGCCAGTTCTTGGAATTGTGCAAGATATAGCAGCTTGTCATGGCTACAGTCTGGTCATCATGTAATTAACTTCTTCCACCTGGTAGAAGTTTCAGTCTCTATGAAGCAGCCCAAAGGATATGACTCAGAATATTATCTATAGCCCTTGAGGAGGAACTAAAGGTCCCTGACTTTACTTAATCACTAAATTCTTATTATTTTGTCCTATTTGACTGTTTTCTTTGCTTCTTCATTTTTTCCATTTCTCTAATTACATTTATTTTTTGATACATTTATTCTTTATATATTTAAAGTGTTTATACAGACAAGAGGAAGGTGGAGGACATGTGGGTGGGTCTGTCCTGGAAAGGCCCCACAGAGTCCTTCTCCATTTCATTTACATGGGGAACTAGAAACTAGAAGACTTAAAGGGGTGTCTTTAGTCACTGCCTGTGACTAAATCATGAAATGATGAGGGAGTTAGAAAAATATATTCTGATGTTCCAAGAAGAATTGAGAAGCGGTGATTTTGGTGGAAGCTAGATTCCTCTATTTTTTTAATTCTGAAATTAGTCTTTTTATTTTTTTAATTTTTACTTATTATTTATTTAAAAATTTTTTGGCTATTGTGGGTCTATGCTGCTGCACATGGGCTTTCTCTAGTTGCAGCAAGTGGGGGATATTCTCTGTTGCAGTGCACAGGCTCCTCATCGTGGTGACTTCCCTTGTGAAATGTAGGCTCTAGAGCTAGGGCTCAGTAGTTGTGGTACACGGGCTTAGTTGCTCCACAGCATGTAGAGTCTTCCCAGACCAGAGATCAAACCCCTGTCCCTTGCATTGCAAGGTGGATTCTTAACCACTGGACAACCAGGGAAGCCCTGAAATTCGTCTTTTTAAAAATACTTTTTATTATGAATTATTTCAGATTCACCACAAAGGACAAAGACCATGGTAAACAATCGTGTTTCAGCCATCTGAGAATTAAAGGTAAGTTCCAGTGTGTTTGTAACTCAAACATCTGTAACAGTTCACCTGCAATCACATATTAGGCCACAAGAAGTTATCTTCATTTCCAATCTGTTCACATGATATAAAACCCATGTATGCAAATGTCAGCCTTTGAGCCCTGTAAGATTCTCTTTCATTGTACAGCCACCTCTCTTCACTGGCTCTGAATGACTTTTGGTTGTTTCTAAGCCACATCAGCCTCTGAAGATGACAACTGTCCCTGATAAAAGATGTCAAGGCAGTGCATTACGTTCTCTGAAGGCTGTTTTAGTGATGAGGTACCAAAGAGAGTTTTCCCAAAAGCAATATCATTGGGATCAGTGTATAAATTCCCAAGGTGGTAACTGTGAGCTGATGACAGTCACTTGACTATATAAATTCTTGAATGGCCAGAAACATCTGTCACATAATTTTATAGTCGGGATTATTTTCAAAGGTCTTCATGGAAGGAGTTTTCATAAATTTTCACTGTAAGATTTGTAACTCTTTCTTCTCAGAAGCTCCTTTTTATATCAACATTAAACCTCTTCTCCTGCGATTCAGGAAATTACATTCTGTTTAACTCCGAGTCATGGTAAGAACAGCTACAATTTGATCTCTGCCTGTGGGATGGGTACTATTATAACCCCTGTTCGCAGATTAATAACATCAGGTTTAGCAAAATGAAGAAATTTATCCAAAGTCACAAAGTTAGGATGGAGGAAAGCTGGGATTCACATGAACCCAGAATCTGACACCCTTATCCATTGCTCTTCAGATCCCACCACAAGAGAATATGGCTTCTTAGATACAGGAGCTAAATTTTCTTAGAGGCAGAAATGGACACGGATTTATCCAACACATAAAGAGAACTCATCCTGAGATGGATGGCTTTATTTTGGATTCCCCCAGGTCTTGCAAACCCAATAAAAGTAAGTGGCCCAGCACAGAGTGCCATGTAGGTTGTCTGCCACATACCCAGTGCAGACTGTTGTCTCTGGATGAGGTTTCCCTAGAGAAGCATTACTAACTCCATCTCCTTGGAAGATGCCAGACCTGTATCCTTTGCATTGGTTGCTAGGTGACTCACTGTCCTGGCTAGTCAGGATTATAGATGCTAGGCAGAACATAGGAAAAAGCCAAAAATATCCCTCTCCTTAAAATCCCTGGGCTCTTGGGAGAGACTATCACAATAATTTATGCCACAACCATCCAAGAGAAAGAGAAGGTTCTCTTTTGCAAATCTCAGGACTATAACCATGTACTACATACAGTCCCTTGGTTTTCTGCATTAGTATTGAAAACTTACCCAGTGAAATACAAACATACACTAATAAATTGCTTGGAAAATCTCAAGAGACAATCTATACACAAAGATCAGAGAAGGCAATTGCAACCCACTCCAATACTCTTGCCTGGAAAATCCCATGGATGGAGGAGCCTGGTAGGCTGCAGTCCACAGGGTCTCTAAGAGTCGAACACTGAGCGACATCACTTTCACGTTTCACTATCATGCTTTGGAGAAGGAAATGGCAACCCACTCCAGTGTTCTTGCCTGGAGAATCCCAGAAACGGTGGAGCTTGGTGGGCTGCCATCTATGGTGTCGCACAGAGTTGGACACGACTGAAGTGACTTAGCTGTAGCAGTAGCATACACAAAGATGAATAACTGATGGAGACTTAGTTGTTGTGAATTCCACCCAGCATATTAATCTCACAGTGTTAAATTCTATTCCCCACCACACTCTAAACAGTCCTTTGTTTCTTGAAAGTGAAAAGTGAAAGTTGCTCAGTCATGTCCAACTCTTTGCAACCCCATATACTATACAGTTCATGGAATTTTCCAGGCCAGAATACTGGAGTAGGTAGCCTTTCCCTTCTCCAGGGGATCTTCCCAACTCAGGGATCGAACCCAGGTCTCCCTCATTGCGGGCAGATTCTTTACCAGTTAAGTCACAAGGGAAGCCCAAGAACACTGGAGTGGGTAGCCTATCCCTTCTCCAGTGGATCTTCCTGACTCAGGAATTGAACCAGGTCTCCTGCATTGCAGGTGGATTCTTTACTAACTGATCTATTAGGGAAGCCCTTTGTCTCTTGGAAAAATATAAAAGCCACCCCACCCCGGTTTCAGGTCAATGATTCAAAAATCACTCAACAACTTTTCTAGTTTAACAACTTAATTAAATACCTCTTTGTTCTGGACTGTTGTATCTTGAGAAATGTTTTTCTAATAGCCTCCCCACGTCCCAGTAATTTTAACTAAACTTCCTCTAGACAACTGATGCTCTGCTTCCTCCTCAGTTCCATCGGAGAAGTTTAAAATATGGGTTCCAGTTTTTCGCTGTCCTGTAGTATTACATTTAAGATTGGCCACAGCCAAATGATAGACAGAGTGGCCTTCCTTGAACCTTGACTTTGGACTTGGCCACATGACTTTCATTAGCTGTAACGTTGTAATCGCTGTCAGAACAAATTGCGACAAAGATATCGGCTTAAAAACATTTCCATTGTTACCATCTTTCTAAATTCCATATATATGCGTTAGTATACTGTATTGGTGTTTTTCTTTCTGGCTTACTTCACTCTGTATATGACCTAGAGGGATGGTATGGGGAGGCAGGAGGGAGGAGGGTTCAGGATGGGGAACACATATATACCTGTGGCGGATTCATTTCAATATTTGGCAAAACCAATACAATATTGTAAAGTTTAAAAATAAAATAAAATTTAAAAAAAATAAAAAAATAAAAAGATACAGTGGTATCAAAAAACAAAACAAAACAAAACAAAAACATTTCCATTTATTATCTCACAGTTTCTGAAAGTCAAAATCCAGTGAGTCCTCTACTTAGGGTCTCCAAAGGCTTAAATCAAGGTCATGGCAGGATTCGACTCGTCTATGTAAGTTCGAGGGATGGGTTTACTGCCAACCTCACTCAAATGTGTGCTAAGTCACTTCAGTTGTATCTGACTCTTTTGGCTCCATGGACTGTAGCCTGCCAGGCTCCTCTGCCCATGGAATTGTCCAGGCAAGACCACTGGAGTACAGTATCATTTCCTGTTCCAGGGGATCTTTCTGACCCAGGGATTGAACCCAAGTCTCTTGCGTTTCCTGCACTGTCAGATGAATTCTTTACCACCAGAACCACCTGGGAAACCCTCCAACCTCACCCAAATTGTTGGTCAAATTCAGTTCTTTGTGAATATAAGGATGAAATCTTCATGTCCCTGCTGGCTGTCAGCTGAGGGCCTCTTTTCTCCTATGAGCTGTTTGCATTGCTTCTCATGCACTGCATGTGATCATCTCCAGCAGTGGTGGGTTGAATTCCTCTTGTGCTTTAGATCTCTCCACCTTCTTTCTGTTGCATCTCCCTCACTCCAGCTGGAGGAAGCTCTCTGCTTTTAAGACCCCGGGTTAGCCTGCATCCAGATAATCTTGGGCAATATCTTTGTTTTAAGGTTCATAATCTTAATTACAATGTAAAGTCCCCTTTGCTATGTAATATAACATATTTCACGGGTTTCCCTGGTAGCTCAGGTGGTAAAGAATTTGCCTGCAATGCAGAACACACAGATTCGATCCCTGGGTTGGGAAGATGCCCTGGAGGAGGAAATGGCAACCCACTCCAGTATTCTCACCTGGAGAATCCCATAGACAGAGGAGCCTGGCGGGGTACAGTACATGGGGTTTCAAAGAGTCAGACATGACTGAGCAACTAACACCAACTAACTTAACCTATCTATAATATATTTACAGGTTTCAGTTTAAAAAAAAAATCTGGCCAAAGACAGAAAACTTCATCTAGAATTTTAGTTCTACTTCTGCCTCGTATCATTTTGGACAAGTCATTTGCTTTCTGTATGTCTTGATTTCTTCATATATAA
This sequence comes from Bos mutus, assembly GCF_027580195.1. Lineage (NCBI taxonomy): Eukaryota > Metazoa > Chordata > Mammalia > Artiodactyla > Bovidae > Bos > Bos mutus. The sequence goes on from NC_091636.1 coordinate 57,010,201, forward strand.
ATCCAGAATATAAGTCAAAGTTCAAAGAACTGTAGCAAAAATTAAATACAGTGGTGAATTATTTCATTCAACTATCTTTTAGTATATTCATAAATACTTACTGAATTCTTATGGTCTGCTAGACATTATGGTAAAAACTGAGAAATTAAAGATTAATTAAGACAAGTTTCTCATTTTTAAGAAGTCTACATCCCAGTGAGAAAAGTATCTCATAAATGCTAAAGCAGTCTATAAATCCAAGGTGTTATTTTTCTATTTCTTCTTCTAAATTTTTTTGGGGGGCATAAACTACCTTTTCATACTTCCTGTCTTATTTTCTTCTAAACTTCAGTCAGTCATGAGCTTCATTATAAAAATTAACATCTTTCAAATTTCACCTTCACATTCTTTCTTCATCCAAAAGAAAAGGTGGTTACACTTACTCATTGGAAAAAAAAAATATTCACTTCAGGGAGACCCAAATTTACTAAGTCTTGTAGGAAAGCATAAGAGCTTTCAATTGAAAAAGATTAACCTTTCTTAGATCTATTGAAAATCTTCCTATTTTCTTCACTAATAAAATGCACCTCAGGGGATGTATTATATGTCTCAGTACCAAAACCCAACAACAACACACATGGGTTACATGAAATTCCAAGTTAAAGATTATAATGGGAATTGACTGAATTTGTTGCTCTAATCCTCCAAAGTCCCATCTAACTATTCATCTATTCATCAGGATGGGAGTATTTCTATAAATGCTTATGGCCCTTAATTTTTCTCTTTTCCAGACATAGTCATTATTCAAAGTGTAACCCAGTAGAATATTTTTGGAATGCTGCATTATGGTCATTCACTGAGCTATTTTAGTTGTTGGTCTCCTTCCCTGCTTCTCTCCATCTTCTCTTTCCCTTGTACTATGTCCCTGGACTACAGCAAATGTTCCTTTTGTTGGGCTGCCCTGAACAGTCAAAAATGATACTAAGTGTGCATAGCTTGACCTGTTCTGGAACAATTCACCAACAGTCTAAATGACAGATTATTGGCATAGAAACTGGCCTCAGGGACACATCAGCACCCCACCAAGAACTGCCAGGAGGGCTGCTGCACTGTGATAACTTCCTCTATCCTCCAAGGCTGAAATGAACATGTCTCCCACGGAGCCGTCTTAAGAAGGATCTCTGGTCCAGCCTCAAAGTTCACTCAAAAGACACTGGGATGGTCATGCATTAGGTTTTCTCACTGCTCTCAAAGACTGTCTTACCTTGAAGATATTTTCACATAGAATGAAGAGTAAATGTTAATAGGCACTCAGTACCATTGTGTTTTCAAAGGAGATGGCCAACAGAGTAGAGTTTGCAGCCACGCCCAGCTAATGGATCATCACTCACAGTTAATTGCAGTGTGTTTTTGTCATTATGGCCATCATTTGTAACAGAACATGATATCCAACATTTGAGCCTAAGATCCAGGGAAGATATGACACATTCTGGGAACAAGAGGGACTGTCTACTGGTGTTGTCCTTGGAGAAGTGGTGAGAAATGTTGGAGAGGCATTTGGAGGAAATTAGTGCCAAGGACCGACCGAGTCAAGAAAAAGAGACACAACCCTGTGCTGGGGTCCATAGCTGGTGTATTGAATTAAGCATATGCATATTATGATCTGCTGAATGAGGGGGCATAAGACACAGCATGAAGTTGGCAGGTAGCTCCCTCAGCATCTGTGCTCTCACTTTGAGGAGGTGAAAACCCTGGGGCCATTTTGACTGAAGGCAGAGTTTCAGTGCTTTTACACAAAAGAAGTCAAGTCATAAGATTTATTACTTATAGATTCTGGGAATGGGACAATGAGCTGGGGGAAGGGCATTCCTCAGGTGACAGAGAGCAGGGTAGCAAGCACCTACTACTTATAAGGTGATCGGGGCAGAGTTCACTCACTTTTCATGAGTTCAGATCTAAGTGGTTATTTTAAAAAGTATCCCAGGGATTCCCTGGTGATTCAGTGGTGAAAAATCTACCTGCCAATGCAGGAGACATAGGTTCAACCATCCCTGGTCTGGAAACATCCCACATGTCTCAGAGCAACTAAGCCCGTGCACTATAACTATTGAGCCTGTGCTCTAGACCTTGGGAACCACAATGGTTGAACCCAAGCGCCACAGCTACTGAAGCCTGTGCCTAGAGCCACTGCTCCACAACAGGAGAAGTCAGCACCGCAGTGAAAAGCATGATCATTGCATCTAGAGAGCATCCCCCACTCCCCAGAACGAGATAAAAGCTCACACAGTGACAAAGACCCATCAGAGACAGAAATAAACATCAGAGACAGAAATAAAGGTGAAAAAGGCCCCAGGAAAAGCAAAGTGGGAACTAGGGGTGGAGACTAAACTCAGGTCCTTATCTAAATGTCAGTACTCTGGGTGTCAGAAGGGTTGTCATACTGTGAAACGCTCAGACAGCAACTCAAAAAAGCTGTTTTCTCATCACAGCCCTTTGTGCAAGGTGAGATGATGAAACAACACAGAAGGTCAGACTCTGGAGGGACAGGCAAACAGACAAAAGGCTAAAAGACCATGAAAGGCAAATCAGAGGCTAGGGGACAGACAGGAGAAGCAGAAATGGAATGAGATGTGAATATCAAATAAGGTGCTTTAGGAAGGCACTGTTCTCCTCCTGTTCCACCACCCTGAAGCTTAGTTCAGGGTCCTTATTCAGTCAGAAGTAGAAGTCTTGAATTGGCAGGCTGTCAACATAGCCCATGTCTTAGTTCTGTAACTTAAAGAAGTAGATTTAATAAAAATAAGTCTCCTTCAGCTTCTTCCTCTGCAGAATGCATGATAAAACTGCAGAAGATTGACTTGGCTGTCAATGCTTTAAAATATTATGGTTTAAAGAGACCTCAGAGGCCATTTGGATTCTTCTTTTGCCCATACGCAGATTTCTCTAAACCATCCAGGTTACTACTCTTCACGTTAATATAGAGCTACTGTTACACAAGTCAAACTAGAGGAGTTAAAGTCCCAACAGATATGTGGTCCAGGGCTTATGTCTTCTTGAGAAGGGCTTACAGCAAGTCCCTGAATCTTTTATATCCAGTGTAATCACATTGACCATATGATAGCTTTTTCATGATGGACATTATCAGGTATTCTTACCTCTATCCTCCATTGAGTTTTCCAATGCTTGATACATAGTAGGTGTTTCAGAAATATTTGTGACATGAATGAAAGACTCAGATCAGATCCTTCACACTCTCATAGCTGATGAAATCTGTTGAGAACTGTATTAACACCATTCTAGATATGAAAATCTTCACCAGGCAGGTTCCACTGCTGGAAAATGGAATCCAGTCTGACTCACTAGAAGGGAATTACATTACAAAACTGCATTACAAATATATTGCTTGGATATAAGTTGTGATGAATAAGCAGGTGGGAAAGAAAAGTCTAAAGGCTTCGGGCCAAAGCAAACACATGATAAAGAATAACTGTTAGCAAACTGTGTCTATGATGACAAATTCATAAAAAGAATATTATATGACCATCTCAACTCTGCTCTAGTGCAGAGTGGATACTGGATACAGGAAGTTGATTTTAGGGACTGAGCAATGCTTCAGATGCCAACTGGCCTAAAGTCTCAGATTGGAAGGGAGGAAGCTATAAGCAAGCTGAACAGAGGCTTTTAAATTTTTTAATTTAAAAACCTTCCAGTTTCAGAATAGTGATGCAGACATAGACAATGGACATGCGGACACGAGGGGAAAGGGAGGGTGGGATGAACTGAGAGAGTAGGATTGACATATACATGTTACCATGTGTAAAACAGATTGCAAGTTGAGAAGCTGCTGTATTACACAGGGAGCTCAGCTTGGTGCTCTGTGCTGACCTAGAGGGGTGGGAGGTGAGGGGGTTGCGGTGGGAGGGAGGTTTAAGAGGGAGAGGATACATGTGAACTTATATCTGATCATCCTTATTGTACAGCAGAAACTAACATATTGTAAAGCAATTGTACTCCAATAAAATTTTCGCGTTTAACTGAGATATAGTTGAAATACAGCATTGTAAATGTTTAAGGTCTACTATGTAATAATTTGGTATCTGCATATATTGGGAACTGGTTTTTCCGGTAGTCATGTATGGATGACCATAAAGAAAGCCGAGTGCCTAAGAATTGATGCTTTTGAACTGTGGTGTTGAAGAAGACTCTTGAGAGTATCTTGGACTGCAAGGAGATCAAACCAGTCAATCCTAAAGGAAATCAGTCCTGAATATTCATTGGAAGGACTGATGTTGAAGCTGAAATTCCAATACTTTGGCCACCTGATCAGAAGAACTGACTCATCAGAAAAGACCCTGATGCTGGGGAAGATTGAAGGCAGGAGGAGAAGGGGATGACTGAGGATGAGATGGTTGGATGGCATCACCGACTCAATGGGCATGAGTTTGAGCAAGCTCTGGGAGTTGGTGACGGACAGGAAGCCTGGTGTGCTGCAGTCCATGGGGTCACAAAGGGTTGGACACAACTGAGTGACTGAATTGAACTGATTACCACAACTTTATTTAACATCCATCACCTCATTAAACTTCTTCTTGTGATGAGAACATTTGAGATCTGCTCTCTTAGCAAATACCAATAGGCACCATGCTGTACATTACAGTTCCCAGAACTTACTTATTACTCGAACTTTGCATATTTTGACCACCTTCAAAACATACATCTTTGTGTATACATATCTTTCTGTGTATACATATATGTATATCTATATACATATACCTTTATGTATACATTTCTTTATATGCATATTTTCTTCATCAAGTTCATTCCCATGTCTTGGTTATTCTGAATAGTGCTGTAATGAACACGGGGTGGGGAAACGCGGCTATTTATTCAAGATAAGGATTCTACTTCCTTCAGATATATACCCAGATGTAAAATTGCTGGTTTGTATGGTAGTTCAATTTTCCAGTAGAAGTGACAAATAGATTCAAAGGATTAGATCTGATAACCAGAGTGCCTGAAGAACTATGGATGGAGGTTCATAGCAGTGTGCAGGAGGCAGTGATCAAAACCATCCCCAAGAAGAAGAAATGCAAAAAGGCAAAATGGTTGTCTGAGGAGGCTTTACAAATAGCTGAGAAAAGAAGAGAAGTGAAAGGCAAAGGAGAAAAAGAAAGATATGCCGATCTGAATACAGAGTTCCAAAGAATAGCAACCAGAGGTAAGAAAGCCTTCCTAAGTGAACAATGCAAAGAATTAGAAGGAAACAATAGAAAGGGAAAGACTAGAGATCTCTTCAAGAAACTTAAAGATATCAAGGGAACATTTCATGAAAAATTGGGCACAATAAAGGACAGAAATTGTATGGACCTAACAGAAGCAGAAGATATTAAGAAATGGTGGCAAGAATACACAGAAGAACTATACAAAAAAGATCTTCATGACCCATATAATCACGATGGTATGATCACTCACCTAGAACCAGACATCCTGGAATGTGAAGTCAAGTGGGCCTTAGGAAGAATCACTATGAACAAAGCTAGTGGAGTTGATGGAATTCCAACTGAGCTATTTCAAATCCTAAAAGATGATGCTGTTAAAGTGCTGCACTCAATATGCCTGCAAATTTGGAAAACTCAGCAGTGGCCACAGGACTGAAAAGGATCAGTTTTCATTCCAACCCCCAAGAAGGGCATTGTCAAAGAACATTTGAGCTACTGAACAATTGCATTAATTTCAAATGTTAGCAAGGTAATGCTCAAAATCCTCCAAGCTAGGCTTCAACATTATGTGAACTGAGAACTTCTAGATGTACAAGCTGGATTTAGAAAAGACAGAGGAATCAGAGATCAAATTGCCAACATGGGTGGATCATAGAAAAAGAGAATTCTAGAAAAAATCTACTTCTGCTTCACTGACTACACTAAAGTTTACTACTGTGTGGATCACAACAAACTGGGTAAAATTTTTAAAGAGATGGGAATACCAGACCACCTTACATACCTCATGAGAAACCTGTATGCAGGTCAAGAAGCAATAGTTAGAACCAGACATGGAACAATGAACTGATTCAAAATTGGGAAAGGAGTATGTCAAGGATGTATATTGTCACCCTGCTTATTTAACTTGTATGCAAAGTACATCATGCAAAATTCCAGGCTGGATGAATCACAAGCTGGAATCAAGATTGCAGGGAAAAATAAAAGTAACTTCAAATAGGCATATGACACCATCCTTATGGCAGAAATTGAGGAGGAACTAAAGAGCCTCTTGATGAGGGTCAAAGAGGAGAGTGAAAAAGCTGACTTAAAACTCATCATTAAGAAAACAAAGATCATGGCATCCGGTCCCATCACTTCATGACAAGTAGATGGGGAAACAATGAAAACAGTGACAGATTTTATTTTCTTGGACTCTAAAATCACTGAGGATGGTGACTGCATCCATGAAATTAAAAGACGCTTGCTCCTTGGAAGAAAAGCAATCACAAGTCTAGACAGTGTATTAAAAAACAGAGACATCACTTTGCCTACAAAGGAGCATATAATCAAAGCTATGATTTTTCCAGTAGTCATGTACAGATGTGTGAGCTGGACCATAAAGAAGGCTGAGTGCTGAAGAATTGATGCTTTTGAACTGTGGTGTTGGAGAAGACTCTTGAGAGTCCCTTGGACAGCAAGGAGCTCAAACCAGTCAATCCTAAAGGAAATCAGTCCTGAATATTCATTGAAAGGACTGATGCTGAAGTTGAAGCTCCAATACTTTCACTATCTAATGCGAAGAGTTGACTCATTGGAAAAGACCCTGAGGCTGGGAAAGATTTAAGGCAGGAGAAAGGGACGACAGATTACCTGATGGTTGGCTGTCATCACCAACTCCATGGACATGAGTTTGAGCAAGCTCCAGGAGATGATGAAGGACATGGAAGCCTGGCATGCTGAAGTCCATAGGGTCGTAAAGTGTTGGCCACCACTGAGTCGCTGATCAACAACAAATGGTAGTTCTATTTTTAAATTTGAGGGAACTCCATACTATTTTCCATAATGGCTGTACCACATTTCATTCCCACTAAAAGTATACAAGTGTTTTCTTTTCTTCATATCCTTACCAGGGCTTCTCTCTCATCTTTTTTATGGTAGCTATTCTAACAGGTTGAGGTGATAACTCATTATGGCTTGCATTTCCCTCATGATTAATGACATTGAGCAGTTTTTCATGCGACTGTTGGCTATTTGTGGGTTTTCTTTGGAAAATTACCTATTCAGGTTCATTACTCATTTTTAATTAGATTATTTGCTTGGTTTTACTATTGAGTTGTACATGTTCCTTATGTATTTGGATATTAGCCCTTATTAAATACATGGTTTGCAAATTTTTTTTATCAGTCTATAGATTGCCTTTTCATTTTGCTGATTATTTCTTTTGCTGTGTAGAAGCTTTTTAGTTTGATGTAGTTCCACTTGTTTATTTTTGCTTTTGTTTGTATTTTAGGTGTTATACTGGTAAGTCACTTCAGTCATGTCCGACTCTGTGCGACCCCATAGATGGCAGCCCACCAGGCTCCCCCGTCCCTGGGATTCTCCAGGCAAGAACACTGGAGTGGGTTGCCATTTCCTTCTCTAGTGCATGAAAGTGAAAAGTAAAAGTGAAGTTGCTCAGTCATGTCTGACTCTTAGGGACCCCATGGACTGAAGCCTACCAGGCTCCTCCGTCCATGGGATTTTCCAGGCAAGAGTACTGGAGTGGGTTGCCATTGCCTTCTCCTTTAGGTGCCTTAACTATAAACTTATTGCCAAGAGCAATGTCAAAGAGATTTTTCCTGTGTTTTCTTCCAGGATTTTTATGGTTTCAGGTTTTATATTTAGGTCTTTCATCCATTTTGAGTTAACTTTTGTGTGTTTAAAATTTTTTAATTGAAGAATAGTTGATTTACAATGCTGTGTTAGTTTCAGGTACAGCAAAGTGATTCAGGAGCTTCCCAGGTGTCTCAGTGGGAAAAAAAAAAAAAAAAATCCACCTGCAATGCAGGAGACACAGGAGACGTGGATTCAGTTCCTGGATCAGGAAAATTCCCTGGAGGAGGGCGTAGCAACCGCTCCAGTATGCTTGCCTGGAGAATCCTATGGACAGAGGAGCCTGGCAGGCTACAGTCCATGGGGTCAAATAGAGTCAGAAATGACTGAAGCAACTGATCACACACACACTCAAAGTGATTCAGTTTTGTTTGTGAGGGGCTTTTTGACTTTACAACTGGGGGGCCTTTCTCCAGATTCAGGGCATTTCTGGCTGCCTCAGGGTCCAGGGTGTAGATGGTCAGGTAGGACAGTGGCTGGCCCATATACAAACAACGTTGTGCAAACCAAGAAAGGTGCTACTCTTGGTGGATGCCGTCCAGTGCTAGGGTTCATCGTCAGCAAGCAAGACAAAACTGACATTCAGTTTCCGTTTGCCTCTTTGGCCACCCACACTTGCCCAGGGCCCAGCTGGTGTGCCTCGGCATGGTGGCCCCAAGGATGAGCTGGGGCTTCTTGAGTTTCATCCTGAAAAGCTCAGGAGGTGGAGAGAGAAGAGGATGCTTTCTGGGTCTCTCGTTTCTGGTATTTCCTTGGATACAGGAGAGAAATTTGGGCTTATTTTATCAAATTAGAAGTATTTAAAATGGGTCCCTTAGACTCTCAAGACTCCACAGACAGGCTTTTTTAGGGCTTCTATAAAACTTCAGAGATTTAGATAGCAGTTGTAAGCATGTGAATATAAGAGTTTTTATATAAAAATATTTCATATCTTTTATCCATCCCAAAGGAATCCATCACCCTAAAATATTACAATTATTGGTTTAAGTATGTGTTGTAATTCAAAGATTAAACCAATAAAAAAAAAGAAGTAGAAAAAAGAGTCTGACAGGAAATTTTTCTTTATTTCATTTTAATTGTCATAGTTCAATGAGCATAACACAAATATATAACATAAACTTTGTGAACAGCTACCCATTCAAGGAAACTTGCTCTTCTTGTCTTCTTCACACAGCCTGGAAAATAACTTTTGGCCACTTTAATGAACAAGTTATTAGATTAGTAGAATTGAAAATCTTCCAAACACAGAACAAAGCCCTTTAATGCAGTTCTTTACAAAGGTTGGTAAATGAGCATATGCCCTGGGCAGGCCAAAAGGAAGTTCAACTAACTCAGTGGCTAAGTGCTCCTGTATTGGGAGTCAAGTTCAATTCTTGTCCCTGCCATTAACTAACTAGGAGTTCAAAAGTGTTTAGAAAAGTTATTTGACTTCTCAGAAGCAAAATGGAGCTAAGTGAAGGATCTACCCACCTCACAGAATTGTTTCAAGGGGAAAATGCAAAAATACATGGGAGATACTTACTACGATCCTCAACATACAATAAGAGCTTTATATATGTGAGTTGTTTAATAGTTTTATTATTATTGAAAAAATTAATCTATCAGAAGCAGATTGGGGGCTTTAAAGTTTTGGGTGGCGTTTTCTTTTTCTTTTATTTTCCTCAGAACCAGTCTCATTCAATGCAATTTCAGAAGCAAATCCCCAGATTTCTAAGATAAGATACACATCTCCCCTTATTATACCTTTGAGATCAGCTAAAATAAATTTAACTTTTAAATAATGTAACAGCTATTAAAAATGTACAGTACGTGGGATTTAGAAGAGCAGACTTTGACAAATGGGTAGAAAGAATAAGGATGAGTTGGCAGAGTACATCCATTGGGTGAAATAATGCACAAAGATTAAAACTTTATTTCCCCTGCATTTAGGTTTAGGGCCAGTCTTGATCTCTTTGGGCTTTGGGGATCCTTTTGAATTTATTTTATTTATTTATTTATTTTTTGACAGCTTTAATTTTTCAGCACTTTAATTTTTTTTTTTATTTGATAAATTTAATGCCTTTTATTGCCATACCTCATTTTACTGTGCTTTGCTTTAGTGAACTTTATAGATACATGTTTGTTTTTTTTTTTTTCCCTTGTTAATTTTCTGTTTAGTTGATCTATCCATAACTGTGAGTAGGGTATTAAAGTCTCCCACTATTATTGTGTTATTGTTAATTTCTCCTTTCATACTTGTTAGGATTTGTCTTACATACTGCGGTGCTCCCATGTTGGGTGGATATATATTTATAATTATTATATCTTCTTCTTGGATTGATCCTTTGATCATTATGTAGTGACCTTCTTTGTCTCTTTTCACAGCCTTTGTTTTAAAGTCTAATTTATCTGATACGAGTATTGTGACTCCTGCTTTCTTTTGGTCCCAATTTGCATGGAAAATCTTTTTCCAGCCCTTCACTTTCAGTCTGTATGTGTCCCCTGTTTTGAGGTGGGTCTCTTGTAGACAACATATGTAGGGGTCTTGTTTTTGTATCCATTCAGCCAGTCTTTGTCTTTTGGTTGGGGCATTCAACCCATTTACGTTTAAGGTAATTACTAATAAGTATGATCCCGTTGCCATTTACTTTATTGTTTTGGGTTCGAGTTTATACACCATTTTTGTGTTTCCTGTCTAGAGAATATCCTTTAGTATTTGTTGGAGAGCTGGTTTGGTGGTGCAGAAGTCTCTCAGCTTTTGCTTGTCTGAAAAGCTTTTGATTTCTCCTTCATACTTGAATGAGATCCTTGCTGGATACAATAATCTGGGCTGTAGGTTATTTTCTTTCATCATTTTAAGTATGTCTTGCCATTCCCTCCTGGCTTGAAGAGTTTCTATTGAAAGATCAGCTGTTATCCTTATGGGAATTCCCTTGTGTGTTATTTGTTGTTTTTCCCTTGCTGCTTTTAATATTTGTTCTTTGTGTTTGATCTTTGTTAATTTGATTAATATGTATCTTGGGGTGTTTCTCCTTGGGTTTATCCTGTTTGGGACTCTCTGGGCTTCTTGGACTTGGGTGATTATTTCCTTCCCCATTTTAGGGAAGTTTTCAACTATTATCTCCTCAAGTATTTTCTCATGGTCTTTCTTTTTGTCTTCTTCTTCTGGAACCCCTATGATTCGAATGTTGTAGCATTTAATATTGTCCTGGAGGTCTCTGAGATTGTCCTCATTTCTTTTAATTCGTTTTTCTTTTATCCTCTCTGATTCATTTATTTCTATTTTTTCTATTTCTATTTTCTATTTCTATTCTATTTTCTATTTCTATTCATTCATTTATTCTATCTTCTAATTCACTAATCCTATCTTCTGCCTCTGTTATTCTACTATTTGTTGCCTCCAGAGTGTTTTTAATTTCATTTATTGCATTATTCATTATATATTGACTCTTTTTTATTTCTTCTAGGTCCTTGTTAAACCTTTCTTGCATCTTCTCAATCCTTGTCTCCAGGCTATTTATCTGTGATTCCATTTTAATTTCAAGATTTTGGATCAATTTCACTATCATTATTTGGAACTCTTTATCAGGTAGATTCCCTATCTCTTCCTCTTTTGTTTGGTTTGGTGGGCATTTATCCTGTTCCTTTATCTGCTGGGTATTCCTCTGTCTCTTCATCTTGTTTAAATTGCTGAGTTTGGGAGTCCTTTCTGTATTCTGGCAGTTTGTGGAGTTCTCTTTATTGTGGCGTTTCCTCGCTGTGTGTGGGTATGTAGAGGTGGCTTATCAAGGTTTCCTGGTTAGGGAAGCTTGTGTCGGTGTTCTGGTGGGTGGAGCTGTATTTCTTCTCTTTGTTCAGTCACGCTATGGGGAGGGAGGGAGGGATGCTGCAAACAAATGACACTGGCGCATGCCGCAGTGCCTCAGCCACACTGGGTCTGCCCGCTCACGGTGCGTGTAGCCTCCCTGCCCACACTGCTCAGGCTCTAGGTTGTTCCGCCGGGAACAATCCGAGGCTGGCCCTGGGTTGCATGCACCTCCCAGGTCCAAGCTGCTCAGGTTCAGGCACTCAGGTAGTTCTCAGAGGCGCAGACTCAGTTGGGGCTGCGTTTTGTGCTCTTCCCAGGTCCGAGCAGCTCAGGTGATGAGGTGTTTGGTGAGCGCCAATGCTGCGACTTATCGCCTCCCCGCCACTTGGTTATCTGGGTGTAAAACCAGCACACCTTCTCAGGCAGATGTTGACCGTCCAGACCCCCAATAAGTTTTAGTTAGCAAAGAAGCCAGTTTTATAGATAATGTCTCTCTGGGGCTGCGATTGCCCCCTTCCGGCTCTGGCTGCCTGTCACGGGGGAAGGTTTGCAACCGGCTACCTCTGTTTAGTCCTTTGTTCCATGCGGCGGGCTGGCGGTGTCTTAGGTTAGGGCTGGCTTTTTGCATGGTAGATATCCCACAGTCTGGTTTGCTAGCCCAAATTATTTCGCTCAGATAGTGCTCAGGGTATTCAGGCCAGATTCTTACTCTCAGCAATGCAGCCCGCGCCGCGCCTCCCTGCCCAGCCCCCGCTTGCTAATGGCGGATGCAGGCGTCTGCTCTGCTTCTCCGCTGGAGGAGTTACCGTAGGGCTCGCAATCTGCAGTTTTAATTGTTTATTTATTTTTTCTCCCTGTTATGTTGTCCTCTGTGCTTCCAAAGCTCTCGCACAGATTGGCAGTGAGAAGGTTTCCTGGTGTTTGGAAACTTCTCTCTTTTTAAGACTCCCTTCCCGGGATGGAACTCCGTCCCTCCCTCTTTTGTCTCTTTTATTGTCTTTAATATTTTTTCCTACCTCCTTTCAAGGAGTTGGGTTGTTTTTCTGGGTGCCTGATGTCCTCTGCCGGCATTCAGAAGTTGTTTTGTGGAATTTACTCGACGTTTAAATGCTCTTTTGATGAAGTTGTGGGGGAGAAAGTGTTTTCCCCGTCCTACTCCTCCGCCATCTTGGCGCCTTCCCTCCCTTTTGAATTTAGAAAGGAACAATTAGCATATCAGGGGCTTCCCAGGTGACTCAGTGGTTAAGAATCCACTTGCCAATGCAGGAGATGTGTGTTCAATCCCTGGGTCGGGAAGATCCCCTAGAAAAGGAAATGGCAACTCACTCCACTATTCTTGCCTGAGAAATCACACAGACAGAGGAGCCTGGCGAGCTATAGTCCATGGGTCTCAAGAGTCAGACATGACTTAGTAACTAAACAACAACAACCGCAATCAGCATATCAAGGTCTAAATGTTCAGGGAATGTGATGCCTGGCTCAGTCCTGAAACTGCCTTCAGCCTTCAGCTGACTCCTTTGTGTGGACAGCACCCTTTCAGTATTCAGGATACTCTAAAGCCCACTTTCCTAGCCATGCCCCTGGTGATAGTCAAGGGATTGTGCCTAGGTCCTGGGCACATTTATTTGGAAATTTTTTGAGATATGACTCAGTTAAAGATTGGGCGGCTGGTCAGAATTCACAATAATAATTACCCAGGTAGGACCAACAGGCAGTAAGATAGTCCTTCCTAATGCTGGCTACACATCATAACCAATGGACATATATTTACAAATAAACATGGACCTGACCCAACATGAGTCTGTGTAGTAAGTCTGGGTTAGCACAAACTTTTGGAGAACATTGCCAAAAAGAAGATTAAAAATATATACATTGCTTTACTAGGGCAAAATGAGGTGGAATTTGCATACCTTCTGAAGAGTAACAAAATAAATATGTGTCAGTGGCAATATATGACTCAGTAACAAAGAGCATGAACTTAAGAATACAGGGACATGATCACCTATGCTCTGTTGGGACTCAAGATTGGAATAAGGTGATGGAAGAGACTATCTGTTCAATGGAAACAGAGGCATGCAAAGAGAGGCAGAAGAGTATCAGGCTCCCATGGGTCTTGCCAGTGCAATTTCTGTGCTACTCTCTTCATGTATTTTATGAAACCAGTTCCTCTACTCCAACTCTTGAGATCCAAAAGGCAGGTGCCTAATTTTATCTCACTGCCCAGAGACACTGGTTAAGGGTGGACACCTGCCTCAGGCTGGACCAATCACGTCTCAGATGCCAGGCCACAGTGAATGGTCCAGAGCTGTGCTGTCCAGTATGGTAGCCTGGGGCAAAGGGGGCAGTCCAGGCCACACAACTGAACAACATTAAAGGTCAACAAGAGTCTTTTTCAAGATTTGTTACAACAGAGTTAGCAAATAGAAGTCCTTCTCCTCAAAGATGTCAAAGATGGAAAGCTATTGAAGGGTGGATACTGAGAGAGAGATTCTCTGGCTGTAGTTTTTTTAGGAAGTACTTTTGGGGTCAATAATGGGGGGAAAAGAAAAGAAGCAGAATTGAGCAGTGGGAATGTTGAGCTGAAATAAACCCTCAGTGAAGGACTTGACGGGCCACATGGTGAGCTCTGAAAGGAGGCTTGATCTTCAAAGTTATCCTGAAGTAGTATAAGAGATCAAGCCTTTATACTACTGCACAGATCAGTCATTGGATGTGGGCTTCCCTGGAAAGTGGGCATGAACTTGTGTTAGGTACAAGGCAATTCCTGAAGATGGCTGACAGTTAAAGGCAACTGGCAAATAAGGATTTTAGTCCCAGAAGAAGCAAGTCAAAGAATTTACTACAGAATGCCAGCACTTCTGAAAGAGTAAGAGGTGAAACCCAGAGAGTTCTGTGGACATGTGGAACTCTTAATTCCATGCACTCTTGTACTTTCTATGGTTTGCTTACAAAAGCCCATTAGGCTCTTTTTCATATCTGTGCATGCTAAGTTGTTTTAGTCATATCTGACTCTTTGCCAGTCCATAGACTGTAGTTCTCCAGGCTCCTCCACCCATGGGATTCTCCAGGCAAGAATGCTGGAGTGGGTTGCCATGACCTCCTCCAGGGGATCTTCCCAGCCCAGGAATTGAACCCCTGTCTCTTATGTCTCCTGCAGTGGCAGATGGGTTCTTTACCATTAGCATTGCTGTTTTTGTTATTCAGTTACCTAATTATGTGTGACGCTTTACACACCATGGACTGCAGCATGCCAGGCCTCCCTGTCCCTCACCATCTTCTGAAGTTTGCCCAAGTTCATGTCCATTGCATCAGTGATGCCATCCAGCCGTTTCATCCTCTGATGTCCTCTTCTCCTTCGGCCCTCAATCTTTCCCAGCATCAGGGACTTTTCCAGTGAGCTGGCTGTTCACATCGGGTGACCAAAATACTGGAGCTTCAGCTTCAGCATCAGTCCTTCCAATGAGTATTCAGGGTTTATTTCCCTTAATATTGACTGGTTTGATCTCCTTGCTGTCTTAGGGACTTTTAGGAGTCTTCTCCAGTGCACAGTTCAAAAACATCAATTCTTTGGCACTCTGCCTTCTTTACAACCATACATGACCAGTGGGAAGACCATAGCCTTGACTATACAGACCTTTGTTGACAGAGTAATGTCTCTGCTTTTCAATAGACTGTCTAGGTCTGCCATTGCTTTCCTGCTAAGAAGCAATCATGTTCTGATTTCATGGCTGCAGTCACCATCCACAGCAAATTTAGAGCCCAAGAAGAAGAAATCTGTCACTACTTCCACTTTTCCTCTTCTATTTGCCATGAAGTAATGGGGCTGGAAAAAGCACAAGCTGGAATCAAGATTGCCGGGAGAAATATCAATAACTCAGATATGCAGATGACACTACCTTATGGCAGAAAGTGAAGTGGAACTAAAGAGCCTCTTGATGAAAGTGGAAGAGGAGAGTGAAAAATTTGGCCTAAAGCTCAACATTCAGAAAACGAAGATCATGGCATCTGGTCCCATCACTTCATGGCAAATGGATGGAGAAACAGTGGAAACAGTGGCTGACTTTATTTTTTTGGGCTCCAAAATCACTGCAGATGGTGATTGTAGCCATAAAATTAAAAGACGCTTACTCCTTGGAAGGAAAGTTATGACCAACCTAGATAGCATATTCAAAAGCAGAGACATTACTTTGTCAACAAAGGTCTGTCTAGTCAAGGCTATGGTTTTTCCAGTGGTCATGTATGGATGTGAGAGTTTGACTATAAAGAAAGCTGAGCACTTGAAGAATTGATGCTTTTGAACTGTAGTGTTAGAGAAGACTCTTGAGAGTCCCTTGGATTGCAAGGAGATCCAACCAGTCCATCCTAAAGGAGACCAGTCCTGGATGTTCATTGGAAGGACTGATGCTGAAGCTGAAACTCCAGTACTTTGGCCACCTCATGTGAAGAGTTGACTCATTGGAAAAGACCCTGATGGGAATTGGAGGTAGGAGGAAAAGGGGACAACAGAGGATGAGATGGCTCGATGATATCACCGACTTGAAGGACATGAGTTTGAGTGAACTCCCGGAGTTGGTGATGGACAGGGAGGCCTGGCATGCTGTGATTCATGGGGTTGCAAAGAGTTGGACACGACTGAGCAACTGAACTGAACTGAATGGGGCTGTATGCCATGATCTTAGTTTTGTTTGTTTGTTTGTTTTTTAACATTTAGTTTTAAACAGGCTCTTTCACCCTTATCAAGAGGCTCTTTAGTTCCTCTTAGCTTCCTGCCATTAGAGTGATATCATCCGCACATCTGAGGTTGTTAATGTTTCTCCCACCTATCTTGATTCCCGCTTGTAACTCATCAGCCTGACATTTCTCATGATGTGCTCAGCGTATAGGTTAAGCAAACAGGGTGACAGCAGACAGCCCTATTGAACTCCTTTCTCAATCTTGAACCAATCAGTTGTTCCACACAGGGTTCTAATTGTTGTTTCTTGATCCACCTACAGGTTTCTCAGGAGACAGTTAAGATAGTCTGGTATTCTCACTTCTTTAAGAGCTTTCCACAGTTTGTTATGATCCACACAAAGGCTTCAGCGTAGTTGATGAAACAGAAGTAGATGTTTTTTTGGAATTCCCTATCTTTATGATCCAGCATGTAATTTGATCTCTAGTTCCTCTGCCCTTTCTAAACCCATCTTGGACATCTGGAAGTTCTTGGTTCATGTAATGCTAAAGCCTAGCATGCAAGATTTTAAGTATGATCTTACTAGCAAGGGAGATGAATGCAATTGTCCGATGGTTAGCACTTTCTTTGGTATTACTCTTCTTGGGAAGTGAGGTGAGGATTGACTTTTTCCAGTCCTGTGGCCATTGCTGGGTCTTCCAGATTTGCTGACATATTGAATGTAACACCTTGGTGCCATCATCCTTCAGGGTTTTTAATAACTCTACTGGAATTCCATTGCATCCACTAGCTTTATTAACAGCAGTGCTTCCTAAGGCCCACTTCACACTTCAGAATGTCTGGCTCTGGGTGACTGACAACACCATCACAGTAATCTGGTTCATTTAGATCTTTTTTGTACAGTTCTTCTGTGTATTCTTTCTATCTCTTCTTGATCTCTTCAGTGTTTACTAGGTCTCTACTGTTTCTGTCCTTTATTTTACCCATCTTTAGGCAAAGATGGGCACAAAAACCTAGTTCAAATTCTACTAAAACAATCATGTCTAAGACAATTAAGAATATATAATTCTTCAGAGATCTATAAGACCAAAAATTGAAGCATGTCAAAAAATGCATGGGAGTGGGTAAAGGGAGAGAGTAATTCAATTATTATTATTGCAGCAAACTACATTAGCTTGACTAGATGGAAGGAAGATGTTTCTTCATAAACACAGGCCACTAAACTGGGGCCAAAGAAAGATTCTTTGTTGGGATTCAGTCCCATGATCATCTGCTGGAGTATCATTGGGCTGCAAGTAAAATATCTTGATACATTCTTGACCAAATTTTTTTACAAAAATTTTTTTATTTTTCCAAAGAGGAGAAGTTGGAGAATTGCTGCTATCACCTCAATTCTGAAGAACCAGAAGGATTTAGTTGCAGGGGAGGAAGTCAGGTGAATCATTGAAGAACATGTCTATATTGCTTTGGAAGATTTTTAAAAGATTGAGGGGGAGAGGCTGGCATGTGTGGGATGTAGAATTAAGGAAATGGATACATTCATGTTACAAGAATTGGATGGGAAAGGGCTCAAGAGGGTTGAGTGAGTGAGTGAGTGAGTGAAAGTCACTCAGTCGTGTCTGACTCTTTTTGACCCCATGGACTGCAGCCTGCCAGGCTCCTCTGTCCGTGAAAATCTCCAGGCAAGAATACTGGAGTGGGTTGCCATTTCTTTCTCCAGAAGAGGATTGGGTAACTCCTAAAACTCAAATTTTGAGCATGTAGCCCCAAGATGGAAGGAAATACAGAGGAAGTAAGGTTATATTCCCAAGAATTAGAAATTGTGCCAATAGGACTAAAATTGTTACTATAGACTGAACATGTCACTTACACTAAATTCTTAAAGTGTTGACATCTAATCCTAAACATGATGGTATTTGGAGGTTGGATCCTTTGGAAGATGATTAAGTCATGAAGGCAGAGCCCTCATGAACGAGATTAATGCCCTTATAAAAGGGTCTCCAGAGAGCTCCCTTGCCCCTTCTGCCGTGTGTGAACAGAGAGAAGGCGACTTCTATGAATCAGGACTTGGTCTACAGATCTGCTGGTGTCTTGATCTTGGACTTCCCCACTTCCAGAACTGTGAGAAATAGATTTCTGTTGTTTGTAATCCACTCTGTCTATGATACTTTTGTTATGGTGGCCTGAATGCACTAAGGAACAGTGGCTGTCTTAACTCTCTTTAGAAGAGAATAATCATAGAAGGGATGAATTTCTAGTTTGAGCATTCTTGGTATAATAACATTATATTACTGGGTGACATAATATGGACTTTCCCAGTGGCTCAGTGGTGAAAGAACCCACCTGCAATTCAGGAGATGTGGAAGACACAGGTTCAATCCCTTGGTCAGGAAGATCCCCTGGAGTAGGAAATGGCAACCCACTCTAGTATTCTCATCTGGAGAATCCCATGGCAGAGGACCCTGGTGGGCTACAGTCCATGAGGTCGCAAAGAGTCGGACATGACTGAGCACTCATGACAAATGTGTCACAATCCTCAGTGGCTATTTTCTTTCCAGTTTATTTGTACTTTAAACATGGAAAACCCTCATCAGTAGGTTGGGAGTAAAACATAAGATGTATGAATAAATGAAAGTGAAACTTTGGCTGTTCTGCTTTCTTGGCTCAGACAGTTGCCTTCCAGGGACCAGAAGTAATAACAGCTATGATTTATTGGATTCTTACAAAGTTCCAGGCATTGTGCTAAGTGCTTTATATGAATGATCTCATGTAATCTTTACAGACATTCTTTTGGAGTAAGTATTCATTAATATCCCCATTATACATACACTAGAAGTCAGATTTGAAATGATCAGATGACCTGTTCCAAGGGGCAAAAATTAAACTTAAGACAAAGCCAGTGTTCCAGACTGCTATACAGAAAGAGCTTACAAATGAAAATGGTAAATCATTTTCTGTGATCTTTGTGGTACAGGGAGGAAAATGAACCGTGCTCCTCAGGGTGAGAGCCAAGCACAAGGGCAGTAGAAGGAGAGTGTTTAGCAAGGGCTGAAATATAACCAACTCTATGCTGGTGGGCAGGCCGTCATTCCTGCAGTGGGACTGTGACAGCCCTCAGGAGGGGTTGCTCTTTTCTACCTGGTCCACCAGACCTTTGCAGCCCTTTTGTCTGGAAGTGGAAACATCCTAACTTAGAGAAAAGTTGCCTCGATCTAGAGTTCCAAGATCAAAAGTGAAATAAACCAATGAAGGAATGAGTGTGAGGAGATTAAGAGGAGAGAAATATTAATGTGATTTGCAAAAAGATGAGTAAGGGAGATTTTGACAACTAGCAGCCAGTGAGATTGACTTCCTTCCTGGGCGAGATTCCTGGAAAGGCTTATTAAGGGGATAATTTATCTTCTACTGCCCTGCTTCTCTGAAGAACTTTTTGAAAAGTCAAGAGCAGGAATTACATTAGCCTATATACCCATCCAGACAGAGGGAGTCCCATATGGGTTTAGCACGTATGTTTAAAATATGTATCTTTGTATCTTTGTATTTATTTATTGTAAGGTGATGGCACTCAATAAATATTTTTTGAAGAATAAGTAAATGGGTGACATTTACTTAGGTCACCCATAAGTGACGTATGAGTATATAAGGTCAAAATGAGTCCACATGTTGATATAGCTGCTTTCAAAATTAATTTGCCTGTATGATCTATTAACTGACACAATGGCAACAATGATCTTATTCATTTTTCTTGTCTCAGATTCAATGTCCTATCTTTAGAGAAAACTTTCCTGACTTCAAAAATTTAAATCAGATCCCTCCTTATTATTCTTATTTAAAGCACCTAATGTTTTTTTTGTTTTTGCTTCACTTACCACAAGTAGTAATTGACGTCTATTGGTGCATTTTCATCTAACGTTGTCTCACCACAGCAGAGGCTATATGTTGTGGCTCATTATTGTACCTTCAATATAGTGCACAGTGTCCAGAACATAGAAGTTGTCCAAGAAAATCTTGTTTAATTAAAAATGTGAATTAAAGAGGAGGTCTCCACTTACTAAATCAGAAACCGCTGGGTGCTGTTATCCTGAATGTCAAGCTTTGAATGCATTTGAGCACAATGAAGTTATATTGAGAACAGAGGAACCAACCTGTTATTAAAGTTAACTGTAAGCTAGAGAAGAGATTTGATTCTAAGTGATGGAAAAAAATGCAATCGTTTAACTCATAGAGAAAAGCTGCAAGGTAAAGAGTGGTGACATGTGCAAAGACAGTTCCCTACTGTCTACAGTTATTGCAAGGGTTGCCTCTGAAGAAGCAAGTATTGCCACACACATACCCACCCACATGCATATTTTAAAATTTGGCCTTACAGTGTAGTTTAGGATCAGTGTTGATATTTATAATGACTGGAGTAGAAACATTTGAGATCAATACGAAAAAAAAAAAACTTTTTTGTTTTTAAACAGTTAAATCTGTCCCCAAAGAGAATGGACAGTTGTGGTGCTGGAGGATTCTTGAGAGTCCCTTGGACAGCAAGGAGATCAAACCAATCAATCCTAAAGGAAATCAACCCTGAATATTCATTGGAAAGACATGCTGAAGCTGAAGCTCTAGTACTTTGGCCACCTGATGTGAGGAGCCAACTCATTGGAAAAGACCCTGATGCTGGAAAAGATAGAGGGCAGGAGAAGGGGGTAACAGAGGATGAGATGGTTGGATGGCATCACCAACTCAATGGACATGAGTTTGAGTAAACTCCAGGAGATGCTGCAGTCCATGGAGTCCAAAAGAGTTGGACAAGGTTTAGTGACTGAAGAGCAACAGCAAGTCTTCAAATCTTCAGAAAACTTAGTGCGTGCATTAGAGTAAACATAATTAAGAAACGGCACAGTGCTTAGACCTGCAGGAAATGGACAGCTCTAGAGAGTCTGGCTCCTTGTGGCTGCCTTGATCTTGTGAGGGCTGGCCAGATGATCTTTGCCTTTCTCTAACCTCAAAATAATTGTAAAACCTGCAGAAATATCACCCACAGTTTCTTAGATCCTTGACTATACACATGGCTCTTGAAAGAGCCTGAGTAGAAAATTTGGCCTTTTGTGTTTGAAGTACACACTGTATGTCACTGAAACTGTAGGACTTTATAAATTCATAACAAATGTGTGATGATTTAATAACTTTGCTTTCAAATGGAACATGAGAAATCTAAGCAATTGCCCCAAACTGCCTAACTATTAACCTTGATTTATTGGTAACAAAAGCAATTACATATTCTTAGTAATATAGGCCTTCTGCAGATATAGTATTAATAATGTTAGGACACATTTTTTCTGCACAGCAAAAAGAAGCAAACTATTTTTCAAGCACATCAAAATGTAGGAGCATTTTAAGTAGCAAATAACATTGTTACACATAACTACTATTGAGCATATAGCTTAGACGTGGCATCTTTTTGAAACTCTATAATCCTAGGTTGAACTACTGCTGTTATTTAGTCGCTAAGTTGTGTCTGACTCATTTGAGATCCCGTGGACTGTAGCCCCAGTCTCCTAGGTCCATGGCATTTCCCAGGCAAGAATATTAGAGTGGGCTGCCATTTCCTTCTCCAGGAGATCTTGCCGACCCAGGGATCAAACTCGAGTCTCCTGCATTGGCAGGTGGATTCTTTACCACTAAGTCACCAGGGAAGCCCAGGTTGAACTACTGTAAATTGATCTTTTAGGAGTAGAGTCCTAGTCAGCTGTTTTCTTCACTATATTTATTTATTTTTGTCCCTGGAATATGGGATCTTAGTTTCCCCACCAGGGATCAAATCCATGCCCCCGGCATTGGAAGCGCTGAGTTGTAACCTCTGCACCATCAGCGGAGTCCCTGTTCTCTGTATTTAGATCCTATAATAAGTGTTCAATACCCTGGAAAGTCTTTGTTTTTGGAACTAAGCTGATGAAATGCTTCAGGATTTTACTTTATTTACGCATCACTTATATTCACTTCCCCGCATCACCCCGCACTCCTCCAACCATCTCACCAAGTCCTACTTGAGAAGAGAACAACCGGGCCCCTTTCTCAGTTTATGTTGTTTATAGGTGTTGCACCATGATTTTCTGTATCTTATTTTCTTATAATTACTGAGAATATCATTTTAACATTCACTACCCATCGGATCCATTTGACTAAAGACAATGATCAGACATCAGATACTTGGGAGACACTAGTTTTATTAGGGCACAGAGTATATAAAGGTGCCCTAGATCCAGCATGGATGTTCTTTGCTCAGTTACGATTAATATTGCACAAGCCCTGTTGCCAATTTTTCTTAACTCATTTTTTCCCTTCAAAATTTTTTTTTAATCTTGTTTCTTTCCCACAAATTATGAGGCAAACTGGCTGCGCCAAGGCAATCTTCAGTACCAATAAATCAAGGTTTCCCATAAAACTGTACAATTTCTTACTGATGGCACTTGAAGAAGAAAGTTATTAAATCATTACTCATTTAACAGATATTTTTAGGATGCACTACTATTTCTCACTGCATACTCTGGTGTGGTCATAGTATAGAAATCTAGATATTGAGTGGAAAAACCTAGGCAAGATCTTGGTGATTTTCCAGCATTAATACTTAGTCTGCTGTTGCTAATGAGGCTTCCCAGGGGGCTCAGTGGTAAAGAACTTGCCTGCCAATGAGTTCAATCCCTGGGTGGGGAAGATCCCCTGGAAAAGGAAATGGCCACCCATTCCAGCATTCTTGACCGAAAAATCCCATGGACACAGGAGCCTGGTGGGCTACTGTCCCTGGGGTCATAAAGAGTTGGATTCGACTTAACAGCTAAGCATGCACACACAGGTTGATAATGACCAAACAGATGGGCAGGTAACTTTCAAAGAAGCCTGTTTTCCTTGAACTGCAACAACCAGGGTCACATGCCATAAAGGAAGAATGTTCTGGAGGCAGGCAATGCAGGAACAATGCACTTGCTCAGACATCTCTTTGAGTGGGACTCTCATATTCATCTCTGCATTCCCGTGCTGTCTGCTGCAGGTGCTCACTGGTTGGTGAATTTAATCCTGGGTTATTGGAGAAGGGAGAATAGAGACAAACCCACACAGATGAAGAGGGGCGCTCATCTTTTTAGGCTAATGGGCTTATCCTTTCTTTTAATGTGCTAATATAGCTAGAGTAGGGTATCCCTCGAGTGGGATAGCAGAAGGATCTGCAGGTGGTACAGCGTCCTCCCAATGATGCAGGGGTGTTTCAAAGCACTTGAGGTTATGACAATCCTGAAGCATGAAGCTGCAAAGTTTTATTCATAGTCCACAATGCAGAGTCCTCAAAGGGCAGGAAAGTCTGATCCAAGGCTATATTTTTATAAAAATTTGCTCTATCCTAAACTCTAGGGGAACATGTTCTTTTCTGAGGACAGAAGGAAAATCTCTATGAAGCTGACTCTAAGTCTTTAGTTCTGCAAAGCTCCACTTAGTAAACTGAACGGTGACCTACTGAATTGCATGGGTTGAGGGAAGAAGCCAAGAAAGCCGAAATATTTCTCAGCATTGTGTTCATACCATGAGGACGTTTACAGTGATAATGCCACTACAATAGTTTGAACACAAATTGATAAATTTTATATATACTTAATCAGCCACAAAGGTAAGTTGAACCCAAAGTATTAGTCCCTGTATTCTTGCCTGGAGAATTCCATGGACAGAGGAACCTGGAGGGCCGCAGTCCATGGGGTCCCAAAGAGTGGGCCCTAAAACTTTACTGTTAGAAATTCATTTCTTTGTCTGGAGTATTGTCCTCTCTCTCTAATTCCCTTTCTCAAATAGCCTAGATGTAGATTAATATATTAAGTCATTAACACCTTAGTGTGAAAGAGTTTGAAAAATCATGGCTCATAGCAAAGTGGGGAGATGTAAAACTTAAAGCAGTGGTGGGGAATATGAAAAGATTTAAATCAAAGACTAATCTTTTTTTTTTTTTTTTTTTGGCCTGGGGAACCCATCTGTAAGCATAAATTTCACAGATTCTCTTATTCTCAAGCAGAATTCTCCACCTTGTCCTTAGGGGAAAAGGTGCAAAAACTTTTGTTATGGAGGTGGGTATCCTGTGAATTGCAGAAAGTTTAGCAGTATCCCTGCTCTCTAATCATTACATGCCAGTTGCAACCTCAGTTATGACAACAAAAAATGTCTCCAGTCTTTGCCAAAAATGTTCCCAGGGGAGCAAAATTACCCCGACATGAAGATCACTGTCTCGTGTAAATTATAATCTTGGCGATGTTAAGGGTAGAATCAGTACAACTGTTTTCTCCCATAGATGGCGCACTTGCTCAACAAAGTGTTTCATTAAAAGAGCTGTAGGGAATCTGAAAAGTGCAAAGTGTTGCTTGCTCAAGTTGGGTCCCACTCTTTGCGACCCCATGGGCTGTGGCCTGCCAGGCTCCACTGTCCATGGAATTCTCCAGGCAAGAATACAGGAATTGGTAGCCATTCCCTTCTCCAGGAAGGAGATCTTCCCAACTCAGGAATCAAACCCAGGTCTCCCACATTGCAGGCAGATTCCTTACTGTCTGAGTCACCAGGGAAGCCACAACAGGGAACCTAACCAGAAGGAAAAGTACAGATCACAGGCCACTGAATCAGCTGCAAATTGTCTTTGCTTTTGCCCCTCTTCTGAATCAGCAGGAAATGGACCACATTCCTAATGGTTGCCTTGACCCTCTATGGGCTGGCCAGGAAGGCTGATTTTGACAATGGAAGGTGCTAGCTGTCTGAGCCTCATCCAGAAGGGCTCCCAGGCTAGGCTGGGCAAACACCAAGGTTTATAGAGAGTCACCCAAAGCAGCAGTCACTCATATGCTTTTGATATTGCAAAATTGTTCCTAGTTACTCTGCACATTTTGTCTTTAAATTGCTTTCATTGTTTTATGTGGTCTGTGGTACGCACCTCATTTCTTTCAGCTTGCAGCCATAGTATTTCCAGCAGTTAGCTCATTCAACAGAAGCTCCTTGTATTTTTATCCAAGGAGTCAACATTATGTTAGGGAGAGGAGGCAGAAGGTTGGAATACATTTCCCTAAGGTGAGAGGCAACTAGCCTCATAAAATGTTTTATTACCCAAAGTGAGAATATTGTTTAATCACCAAAGTGATGCAAAGTGGCACAGTGGTAAAGAATTTGCCAGCCCATTCAGGAAAGACAGAGGATGTGGGTTTGATCCCTGGATAGGGAAGATTCCCTGGAGTAAGAAAAAGCAATCCACTCCAGTATTCTTGCCTGAAAAATTCCATGGACAGAGGAGCCTGGAACACTAGAGTCCATAGGGTTGCAAAGAGTTGGACATGACTGATCATGCACCCACGATGCTAACAAAGCCTCAAAACTCCCCTTGACATTTTGCTAAGATTACTCGCGTGTGCTAAATCACTTCTGTCATGTCCAACTCTTTGCAACCCTATGGATTGTAGCCCACCAGTCTCCTCTATCCATGGGATTGTCCAGGCAAGAATACTGGAGTGGGTTACTATGCCCTCCTCCAGGGGCTCTTTCCTACCTAGGGATTGAACCTGTGTCTCTTACATCACCTCTATTGGCAGGCAGATTATTTACCACTAGAGCCACCTTGGCAGCCCCCACAGGAACTAGTTATGCATTAGACAAATTGCAGTTCTCATTCACCAGCTCAGGGCAAGGTCAGGCTACTGAAAAGTAACAGTGATGCTTCTTCCAAGCGGATGTATGTTGCAGGTTTAATGCTTTTCTTTTCCACCTGTGACATGAGTGGGTTTACAGTTTCAGGATACAATAGACACTGAGAGCTGACATCCTCTTCATTTGTCACTAGCAGCAGACGTTGTCCAAAGTCGGGATCAAGATTCATCGTAGCCAGGAGCTGTTGACTGGGTCTGTTTATTACCAGTAAACTTTTTTTTTTTTTATTGTTAACATATTTTATTTATTTATTTTTATCTTTCCTTATTTTATTTTATTTTTAAACTTTAAAATATTGTATTAGTTTTGCCAAATATCGAAATGAATCCGCCACAGGTATACCTGCATTCCACATCCTGAACCCTCCTCCTCCTCCTCCTCCCCTACCCTCCCTCTGGGTCGTCCCAGTGCACCAGCCCCAAGCATCCAGTACCGTGCATCGAACCTGGACTGGCGACTCGTTTCATACATGATATTATACATGTTTCACTGCTATTCTCCCAAATCTCCCCACCCTCTCCCTCTCCCACAGAGTCCATAAGACTGATCTATACATCGGTGTCTCTTTTGCTGTCTCGTACACAGGGTTATTGTTACCATCTTTCTAAATTCCATATATATGCGTTAGTATACTGTATTGGTGTTTTTCTTTCTGGCTTACTTCACTCTGTATAATAGGTTCCAGTTTCATCCATCCCATTAGAACTGATTCAAATGTATTCTTTTTAATGGCTGAGTAATACTCCATTGTGTATATGTACCACAGCTTTCTTATCCATTCATCTGCTGATGGACATCTAGGTTGCTTCCATGTCCTGGCTATTATAAACAGTGCTGCGATGAACATTGGGGTACACCTGTCTCTTTCCCTTCTGGTTTCCTCAGTGTGTATGCCCAGCAGTGGGATTGCTGGATCATAAGGCAGTTCTATTTCCAGTTTTTTAAGGAATCTCCACACTGTTCTCCGTAGTGGCTGTACTAGTTTGCATTCCCACCAAGAGTGTAAGAGGGTTCCCTTTTCTCCACACCCTCTCCAGCATTTATTGCTTGTAGACTTATGGATCGCAGCCATTCTGACTGGCATGAAATGGTACCTCATAGTGGTTTTGATTTGCATTTCTCTGATAATGAGTGATGTTGAGCATCTTTTCATGTGTTTGTTAGCCATCTGTATGTCTTCTGTGGAGAAATGTCTATTTAGTTCTTTGGCGCATTTTTTGAATGGGTCATTTATTTTTCTGGAGTTGAGCTGTAGGAGTTGCTTGTATATTTTTGAGATTAGTTGTTTGTCAGTTGCTTCATTTGCTATTATTTTCTCCCATTCTGAAGGCTGCCTTTTCACCTTGTTAATAGTTTCCTTTGTTGTGCAGAAGCTTTTAAGTTTAATTAGGTCCCATTTGTTTATTTTTGCTTTTATTTCCAATATTCTGGGAGGTGGGTCATAGAGGATCCTGCTGTGATGTATGTTGGAGAGTGTTTTGCCTATGTTCTCCTCTAGGAGTTTTATAGTTTCTGGTCTTAAGTTGAGATCTTTAATCCATTTTGAGTTTATTTTTGTGTATGGTGTTAGAAAGTGTTCTAGTTTCATTCTTTTACAAGTGGTTGACCAGATTTCCCAGCACCACTTGTTAAAGAGATTGTCTTTAATCCATTGTATATTCTTGCCTCCTTTGTCAAAGATAAGGTGTCCATATGTGTGTGGATTTATCTCTGGGCTTTCTATTTTGTTCCATTGATCAATATTTCTGTCTTTGTGCCAGTACCATACTGCCTTTATAACTGTGGCTTTGTAATAGAGCCTGAAGTCAGGTAGGTTGATTCCTCCAGTTCCATTCTTCTTTCTCAAGATAGCTTTGGCTATTCAAGGTTTTTTGTATTTCCATACAAATGGTGAAATTATTTGTTCTAGCTCTGTGAAGAATACTGTTGGTAGCTTGATAGGGATTGCACTGAATCTATAAATTGCTTTGGGTAGTATACTCATTTTCACTATATTGATTCTTCCAATCCATGAACATGGTATATTTCTCCATCTATTAGTGTCCTCTTTGATTTCTTTCACCAGTGTTTTATAGTTTTCTATATATAGGTCTTTAGTTTCTTTAGGTAGATATATTCCTAAGTATTTTATTCTTTCCGTTGCAATGGTGAATAGAATTGTTTCTTAATTTCTCTTTCAGTTTTCTCATTATTAGTGTATAGGAATGCAAGGGATTTCTGTGTGTTGATTTTATATCCTGCAACTTTACTATAATCATTGATTAGTTCTAGTAATTTTCTGGTGGAGTCTTTAGGGTTTTCTATGTAAAGGATCATGTCATCTGCAAACAGTGAGAGTTTTACTTCTTCTTTTCCAATTTGGATTCCTTTTATTTCTTTTTCTGCTCTGATTGCTGTGGCCAAAACTTCCAAAACTATGTTGAATAGTAATGGTGAAAGTGGGCACCCTTGTCTTGTTCCTGACTTTAGAGGAAATGCTTTCAATTTTTCCCCATTGAGGATAATGTTTGCTGTGGGTTTGTCATATATAGCTTGTATTATGTTGAGGTATGTTCCTTCTATTCCTGCTTTCTGGAGAGTTCTTATCATAAATGGATGTTGAATTTTGTCAAAGGCTTTCTCTGCATCTATTGAGATAATCATATGGTTTTTGTTTTTCAATTTGTTAATGTGGTGTATAACATTGATTGATTTGTGGATATTGAAGAATCCTTGCATCTCTGGGATAAACCCCACTTGGTCATGGTGTATGATCTTTTTAATGTGTTGTTGGATTCTGATTGCTAGAATTTTGTTAAGGATTTTTGCATCTATGTTCATCAGTGATATTGGCCTGTAGTTTTCTTTTTTTGTGGGATCTTTGTCAGGTTTTGGTATTAGGGTGATGGTGGCCTCATAGAATGAGTTTGGAAGTTTACCTTCCTCTGCAATTTTCTGGAAGAGTTTGAGCAGGATAGGTGTTAGCTCTTCTCTAAATTTTTGGTAGAATTCAGCTGTGAAGCCGTCTGGACCTGGGCTTTTGTTTGCTGGAAGATTTTTGATCACCCTGCTGAATAACCAACAAATCACAGAAGAAATCAAAAAAGAAATCAAAATTTGCATAGAAACTAATGAAAATGAAAACACAACAACTCAAAACCTGTGGGACACTTTAAAAGCAGTCCTAAGAGGAAAGTTCATAGCAATACAGGCATACCTCAAGAAACAAGAAAAAAGTCAAATAAATAACCTAACCCTACACCTAAAGCAACTAGAAATGGAAGAAATGAAGAACCCCAGGGTTAGTAGAAGGAAAAAATTAGGGCAGAAATAAATGCAAAAGAAACAAAAGAGACCATAGCAAAAATCAACAAAGCCAAAAGCTGGTTCTTTGAAAGGATAAATAAAATTGGCAAACCATTAGCCAGACTCATCAAGAAACAAAGGGAGAAAAATCAAATCAATAAAATTAGAAATGAAAATGGAGAGATCACAACAGACAACACAGAAATACAAAGGATCATAAGAGACTACTATCAACAATTATATGCCAATAAAATGGACAACGTGGAAGAAATGGACAAATTCTTAGAAAAGTACAACTTTCCAAAACTGGACCAGGAAGAAATAGAAAATCTTAACAGACCCATCACAAGCACGGAAATTGAAACAGTAAACTCTTTTGAACAAATTCCATAAGGACGCCTGTTGCTAAATGAACATCCAAGAAGCAGAGATTCAGGCTCACAGGGAACTTTCGTTGGTTTTATTAATTCAACAAGTGCTTTTGAGGATTGACTATGTGCAGATATAAACTTGGGTCTGCTAAAGGCAGTGATGTCACTCCCAGACCCCAACACTAAGCATAGCCCCAACAGGAAGCACAGAAGCCCATCTAGTATGCAATCTTGGCCACGTCTGCTTGTCAACACTCCACAGTCTCCTTTTCAAGAGCCTCTCTGGAGACTTTTTCCCGTTGTCTACTGTAGTAGCAACTCTGTGTGGTGGGATGTTCCACCTTTAATTGGGCGTGAGGAATTCAAGAAAGCAAGTCACACGTGGTCTGGTCCCATTCAATTGGTTCTCTGTCACGAGTGGTGACAGAAGTGATTAGCTCTGCAAACCAAAGAACCTGATGTAGGCTGAGGGTGCTATTTGGATCTGCATTCTTAAAAATTGCTCTGCATGTTTCTTCTATGTTTTACTGGCCTAGAACTACTGTTTTGATGCAGAGATTCTTAACCCTGGCCGCACGTTATGATCACGGGGGAAAGTTTAAAAAATGCTTCTGCCTGGGCCCCATCCCTGTGATTCTTTCATTAGTTTGAAGGTGTATTTCTTCTTGGAAAATTAATAAAATTTACGTCAGTGGTTCTCCATCTTGGCTGTACATTAAAATCATCTGGAGTAGGGGAAATTTTTTTGTTTCTTGATGTCTGAACCCCATTGCAGACCAATTAAAAATGACTCTGTAAGCTAGAGTGCTGGCATCTATAGTTTTTAGCTCCTCAATGTATTCTAGTACGTAGATCAATATGGGACCACTGACTCAAATTCTGGGCTTCCCCAGGTGGTGCAGAGGTAAAGAACCCGCCTGCCAATGCAGGAGATGTAGGAGACTTGGGTTCAATCCCTGGGTTGGGAAGGCCCCCTGGAAGAGGAAACGGCAATCCACTACAGTATTCTTGCCTGGAGAATCTCATGGACAGATGGACCATGGTGGGCTACAGGGTTGCAGACAGTCAGACTGAGAGTCTTACAGACTGAGAGTAAGACTGAAGCAACTTAGCATGCACTCACACATACGATGCAAATTCTGTTACTTTCATGTAGAAGTACTCTACACCAGCAATCAAAAAGGCAGAAAGGGTCACTAAAAAGAAGGTCAAATTGGGTTGGTTCTTTGTGCATAAGGAATCAAAAGTCAAACATTTCTTCTGGATTCTGGGAGAGAGAGAGTGTGTGTGAACATAGGCAGGACAGGTTTTGTAGAGTTGCATAAACAGGAGTAGAATGTTTGTGATTAGGAAAAAACAAATTCTGCACCACAAACATCTATTAACACCTCCTACATGCCATGGGCTGTCAAGGACCATAAGGTAAGACTGAATCCTTTCTCATGATTTGGAAGCTTACAACCCCAGAAAGAAATATTGTCTCGGCAGACCTCATATAGTCAGAGGGAAGCAAGAGAGAGAGAGAAAGAACCTAATTTGAACTCACAGCCCAAAATTTGTCACAGTGGGACCTTGGAGGAATTCAGTACCTTTCTAAGCTTCTATGGCTCAGCTGTCAAAGGTCCCATTCAGATGCGAGATGCTGCTTCCTGTATCCTCCTCTCCAACTGCTTCTCTCCTAAAGAAGCCTGCTGTCTCTGCCCCCTACAATCCACATTCATGCATATCCTGGGGGTCTGATCTATTCCTGAGTCCACCTCTCTCCTCCTCCACAAGACTTGCTCTATTCTATGCCCTGTTGTGTAAGACTCTGGTTCCTTGAAGTCTGCAGTGACAGCTGAGGAGCCATGAAATGCTCTACAGGTGACATAGTAATGGCATATTTTCCCCGGTGGTGGCTCAGATGGTAAAGCATCTGCCTGCAATGTAGGAGACCAGGTTCAATCGCTGGGTCAGGAAGATCCCCTGGAGGAGGAAATGGCAACCCACTGCAATACACTTGCTTGGAAAATTCCATGGATGGAGGAGCCTGGTAGGCTACAGTCCATGGGGTCGCAAAGAGTTGGATACAACTGAGGGACTTCACTTTCACTTTTCAAGGAGGAGTGATTGGGAGCAAAATATCTAAAGTATATTTCCTGAGGGGAGATGGGTGAAAGGTTTTGGAAAAACGTGTTCTTCTCTTGGAAGCCCCTCAACTAACCTCCAAGAGTGAGTTATTGTTCTTCCTGGGATTGGCCTGTGTGAGTGGCCGTTCCACCCACGTTCCCTCACCCCAGGAGGCTAGATCCTACCACCAGAAAACAGTGAGTCCTCTCTACATTGCAGGGACTGGTTAATCCAAGAAACTGAATAAGGTTAAACCCGCAGAGCATTTTTTTTTTTTCTTTGAGAATAGTAACTAATTTCCAAAGAAGTCTTTTCTGGACTGAACTGATCCAAGGTGCTCTGCGAGGGAACTACAATTTTAGGAACAGAAAGTGATATCCTGGTTTTTCTACTTGGGTGGTACAAAAATGCTGCTTAGGTCACTTTGCCCATCAGACCAAGGATCATGTACCACCCTGTTGAGAAAGACTTCCTGTGGTTATTCCAGCAAGAAATAATGACTCCTTTCTCTGATATGTGTATCTACAATTGTTTCTGAAATTATAGAAATTTATTTCCATTTGCAGTGACACATCACCTTTTCCTCACATGGTAGTTATTTGGGTACAAATGCTAATTTTTCCGACTAGACTGTAAACTCCTTAAAGGCAAGATCCCACTGTCCAAACAGTGCTAAGCTCAATGTTGGGACTGTAATATTGACAGATCCATATGGAGGCATGGGTTTATGTTTATATTTTAAAATAACATAAGAAAATAGAAATCCATCATGTATATAATGAAAAAAATTATACAAAAATTAGTTGAATTAGTTTTCATTCATGTGTCATAAAATTTTTAATTAAATTAAATTAAAATTTTTTATTGAGGTATAGTTGATTTGCAATGTTGTGTTAGTTTCAGGTGTACAGCAAAGTAATTCAGTTTTATGTATGTGTGTGTATATACACATATGCATAGTTATATGTATGCATCTTCTTTTTCAGATTCTTTTCCCTTATAGGCTATCACAGATTATTGAGCATAGTTTCCTGCGCCATACAGTAGGTCCTTATTAGTTACTTATTTTATATATAATAGAGTATAAATGTTAATCCTATAGTTCAAATGTCATAAAATTTTAAATGACTGGCTCTTGGGGAATTGATAGCAAGACCTTGTACAATATCAAGGAAGCTTCCATGCTCACTGGGGCAAAAATCAAGGTGTTTGCCAGGATGAACTGTTGTCTGGAGGCTGTAGCTTTCGTCTGGAGGTCACTGCCAACCTTATTCCTATTGATGGCAGAATTCAGTTCCCAGGATCACAGGACTGAAGCCACTGTTTCCTTGCTGGCTGTTGACTGAAGACCTGAATATTCATTGGAAGTACTGATGCTGAAGCTGAAACTCCAACACTTTGGTCACCGGATACAAAGAACTGACTCATTGGAAAAGACCCTGATGGTGGGAAAGATTGAGGGCAGGAGGAGAAGGGGACAACAGATGGATGGCATCACTGACTGTAAGGACATGAGTTTTAAGAAAGCTCCAGGAGTTGGTGATGGACAGGGAAGCCTGGTGTGCTGCAGTCCATGGGGTTCCAAAGAATCAGACACAACTGAGCAACTGAACTGAACTGAACAGACTGAAGACCATGCTGAGCTCTTAAAGGCCACCACATTTCTTTCCAAGTGGCCTCTTCCATTTTCGAGCTAACAATAGTATATCAAATCCTTCTTATGCTTCAAATCACTGACTTCATTTTCTGTGTCTTCTAGACTCAGATTTGAAGAGCTCCTGTGATTAGGAAGGGTCCACCTGGATACTTCCTATTTGTAAATTCAATTGTGCCGTGTAAGATGACCTAACCCTGGAAATGAGATTCGTCACACTCACAAATCCTGGTGATCATACAGGGTGCGCACACCAGCAGTTGGGAAATTTAGGAGCCATCTTAGATTTCTGCCTACCACAGTACTGTCAAGAAGCTTGGCTGAGAATAGAAAACTACTGGGAAGAATAATCTAGAAGGAAATGGGATTAAATGATTCTTTCTAAAATCATGGTCAAGAGCAAGCCTTGAGCCTATTTGTATGCTGAGAAGACAGAAAGGATACAGAAAAGGGATTAAACATCCAAGAAGGTGAGAATAACTGCAAAGGGACTTGAGGAGATGGGTTCCTGAATGCAAGATTAAAGGGAGAATGCCCTTCTGCTCAGAGGATGGAAAGAGACTGTGAAGGTAGATGCTGATATATGTGCAAGGGCAGCAGTTTGATGGAATGCTTTCAGATTGCCTCAATACATTCCCTAAGAAGTAGGAAGACAAGGAAAGCAGAGGGAGTAACAGGGTAGATAGAACTGGGGGATGCTGAGAGAGTGGATATTAGAAGTGCAACTTGAGATGGTTGACCCAGGGCATCCACAAGTGGTAGAGGGTTAATAATAAATCCATCCAATAAGCACAGAGCAGCCTTCCCTGGTGGCTCAGACAGTAAAGAATCTGTCTGCAATGCAGGAGACCCCAGTTCAACCCCTGGGTCAGGAAGATCCCCTGAAGAACTTGCCAACAAACATTCATATAGTCAAAGCTATGGTTTTCCAGTAGTCATATACGATATGAAAGTTGAACCATAAAGAAAGCTGAGCACCAAACAATTGATGCTTCTGAACTTCAGTGCTGGAGAAGACTCTTGAGAGTCCCTTGGACTGCAAGGAGATCCAACCAGTCAATCCTCAAGGAAATCAATGCTGAATATTCATTGGAAGGACTGATGCTGAAGCTGAGCTTCAATACTTTGGCCACTCAATTCGAAGAGCTGACTTGTTGGGAAAGACCCTGATGCTGAGAAACATTAAGGGAAGGAGGAGAAGGAGGATATAGAGAATGAGATGGTTGGGCAGCATCATCAATTCAATGGACATGAGTTTGAGCAAACTCCAGGAGATGATGGATGGAGGATCTGGGCATGCTGCAGTCCATAGGGTTGCAAAGAGTTGGACATGAGTCGGACATGATTGAATGACCGAACAACAGCAAAGCAGGAAGGATGCTGGAGCTGCCTCTTACCTGCTCATGAGTCCCACCATGTGCATTTGTCCCCAGCACTGAGTTCAATGACATTATATTAGCATCTTGAAGTGGCCATAGTGGGGACACTTATACTTTGGAAATGGGCAAACATCGAGATTAGTGCTTTTTAAACAGACAGCTAGCTGTTAAATATTTACCAGCTCACCAGTCCTACAGGAACCACCCTTTGAGTTTCAAAGACATCAGCCTACATCAAATTGCTTCTGTTCATAAGCTCCTAATTCCACAAAGAGGTCATAGGAGCATCTGGATAAATGACAAAATGAGCATAGTTTACAAAATGGTGCCTGAGGTGGCTATGATATTTAGCTTTCATACCAATTTAATGTACATCAATAATGAGGAGGAGGTACTGCTAAAGGAGGCTTAAAATAGCAACTTATAAATCTCTTCTCTCGACAGAATGGGTTTCCACTTTGCATATCGAAATATGAGAATCAATTGAGATTTGTGATACTAGGAGTATTTTAGATATTGAAATGAATATGGGCAGATAATAGAAAAAATTCCTTCCTCTTTTCCTTCTTTCTTTTATCCTACCTTTCCTTTCCTTTCCTTTCTTCTTCCTTTTTTTAAAACAACATTTGAGTTTTTAAGAGAACCATGTTATTGGAACTTGTCTAAGAAAGTCAGGAAAAGGCTAATGAAGAAGATTGAAATAGAGAAGGATGAACAGAAAGAGAAAAAAAGATAAGCAAAAAGGTACAAAGGAACTATCAGACATACAGTAGCCAAAGAAATACTTTCAGTGAGAAAGCTAATTAAACTCTATATTTTTAAAAATAATTTCTAAGTAATTAATGGTCTTCTTAAAATTGGTAAGGTGAATACAGTTTTGATTCTTTAGTTGAGACGTTACCTTCTCTCAGAGCCTTCAAATATGCATGAGGCAATCTGCAGTTTGAGCTACTTGTGTTTCAGGAAAAGCCATTGAAGTGTTCTCTCAACGAGCAGCAAGACACTATTGCTACCCTACCAGCTCTTCTGTAATTCACAATATTATCTACTTTTAAGCAGCCCTCTAAGGGGAGAATGTTGAGTCCAGGCGGAGCCAAAGCAGGCAAAGTGTTGCAGAATTTTGACTTATGTACCTTATTTTAGCCCAGGGTTATTTGTGATGAAATAAGGCACTGGAAAATGATGACAATAAGAAAAAATTGGAATTATCATTAACACTTAAATGATTCAAAAGACTCAGGGTCTTTCTTCTCCTTTTACCTAAGATCCTTTAGTGGTTCTCGGAGTCTTGCTGGAGAGGTCAACATGAAAAAACTTTTGTAATGCTAGAAGGATGGATTTTATGTTTTTATAAGTCTTCTTTATAGGACCACCCTAAATGTTTGTCTTAGGTCCATGTCACCCAGGAAGGTAAGATGAAAGGAAAAGGCTAAACGGCAGAGAGGAAGCTAAGTCTTGATCTTCCCGTATGTCAAGGTAATTGGCCTTGGCCTTTCTTGCTCATGGGACTTTGGGACAGTAACTCAGAAGCAACATGAAGAATAAATTTGGATTCTGGACAGTTGCTTAATACTATCTTGTTGATGAACTATCTTTCTTGAGCTGCTTCATCAAAGGCTGCACCAGTGTTCTCAAAGGTCGCCATGATTTATCACAGCTCAACAAACGTATCTACTGGTATATTCCAATCCTTTATAAATTAAAGTTCAGGATTCTAGATAAATTAAAATAAAAGGAGAGTGAGTCTTCTGTAAGGCCGTGGCTCTAACAACTGGATCTCCATGAGCAACTTATCATGCCAGCCTTATGACATATTGAAGAAATTCATACATCCTCAAGAAGGTATTCTGCAATTCACTGATTTCCTCAATTTGCTTTTCAAAAAAATCTAAGTGACTCTCTGGGCCAGAAGATTATTTAACTTCTGACATTTTAAGGTATGGAACATATTGAATTTAAAATTAAGTCTGAGTAAACATTGATTAATATATGATATCAAAAGTTCCAAATCAAAACGATTTTAAGACAAGTATGTATGTAAATACAAACATGTAACATAAATGTGAAACATTTGCTTTATCTAAATAAATGTTTAAAAATGGGAATAAAGTAAAGCACACTAGTTTTAAAGTCATTTAACAACTATAAAGAAGAGAATAAAGGCAGGCTGCCACGTAATATTGAGCAGAGTTCTCTGTGCTCTACAGTAGGACCTTGATTGTTATCCATTTTAAACATAGTGGTAAGTACATGTAGATCCCTGAGTGGGAGGGAATTTGGGGGGAGAATTGCTGTTGTTGTTCAGTTGCTAAATTGTGTTTGACTCTTTGTGACCCCATATATTGCAGCACGCCAGGCTTCACTGTCCTTCACCATCTCCAGGAGTTTGCTCAAACTCAAGTCCATTGAGTAGGTGATGCCATCCCACCATCTCATCCTCTGTCTTCTCCTCTCACCTTCAATCTTTCCCCACATCATGGTCTTTTCCAATGACTCAGCTCTTTACATCAGGTGGCCAAAGTATTAGCATTGTCAGGCAAATTCTTTACCACTAGTGCTACCTGGGAAGCCCTTCGGGGAGAATAGATACATGTATTAATATATATATAAGACTGAGTCACTTTGCTGTCCACTGAAAATTGTTACAACATTGTTAATCAGGTATGTTCCAATATAGAATAAAAAGTCAAAAAAGAAGATAATAAAAACATTTGTAATTCTGCTACCTAGAGGTGATTATCATTGAAGTATTTTTAAGGCATGTTGTACAAGTCAGTTGTTACAGTAATAATACTCCTTAACAAAACAGACTACAACAGACATTTATTTTCTCTTCATCATGAAGGTATAGATTAATAATTTGGCTGGAATTTCTCTTCCTAGGCTCAGCTGGTTTCACCTGCCTTGGCTCTAGAAAGGAGGTAAGTTCAGATCTCATTCTGGGTTGGGTGAATGCCCAGTGTCTCTTCCTCTCTCTGTAGTGGGCAGAAGCAGAGAGGTGAGTTCAACCATGCAAGCTTATTTAAATTGTCTGCTCACATCACACCTTGCAGGAGTTCACTAAACTAAAGCTACTTACGTGACCAGTCAGAGTCAGTGGGGCAGGGAACACACTCCCAGGTGGGGGAACTAGAGTAAGGCAATGGAGGAAGAAATGGTAAGCAAATCATATAATTACACACGTATATATGCTGCTGCTGCTGCTAAGTCGCTTCAGTCGTGTCCAACTCTGTGCGACCCCATAGACTGCAGCCCACCAGGCTCCCCCGTCCCTGGGATTCTCCAGGCAAGAACACTGGAGTGGGTTGCCATTTCCTTCTCCAATGCATGAAAGTGAAAAGTGAAAGTGAAGTCGCTCAGTCGTGTCCGACTCCCAGCAACCCCATGGACTGCAGCCCACCAGGCTCCTCTGTCCGTGGGATTTTCCAGGCAAGAGTACTGGAGTGGGGTGCCATTGCCTTCTCCAACACATATATATACACATAGTTATATATGTATATGCACATATGTTTATATGTATAACATATGTTTATATATGTAAACATGTATATATAGGTGAGGCTTCCCAGGTGGTGCTAATGGTAAAGAATCCACCTGCCAATGATTTCCCTTACACATTTTTCCTATTGTAATCTTTGTCACTCGCTTCTTGGTTTGCAGAAACTCAATGCATTGTATCATCATATTGCCAATATTTTTCTTAGTTTGTGTTTTACCTATTCATTTTGTCTTTTTGACATTGATATTATAAATTTTCATATATAAAAATGAATCGAGAAAAAAAACAATTTTTTTTAGATGAATGAGCTTTGCTTTGCAATTTCTTCTTTTGCTTTAAGTTTAGAAAGTATTTACTTTTCTAAGACTGGTACTATTTACTAATTTTTGCTTTTTTTAAAAAAAATGGTTTAATCCTTTATATTGATATTTTGCTTTTTGACCATTATGAATTTATTTTATTCAGTCTGTGGTCTGAGATGAGGAGGTAAATTCTGTCCCTTCTAAAAAATTAGTTAGCACAATACAGAGAATAAAGTGAAGTCACCCGGTTATGTCTTAGCCTTTGCGACCCCATGGACTGTAGCCTACCAGGCTCCTCTGTCCATGGAATTTACCAGGCTAGAGTACTGGAGTGGGTTGCCATTTCCTTTTCCAGGGGATCTTCCCTATCCAGGGATCGAACCCAGGTCTCATATATTGCAGGAAGACGTTTTACCTTCTGAGCCACCAGGGAAGACTATATAGAGAATAACCTTTTACTAATGAAAAAAATTAAACATATAAGTAATGTACTAAGAGTATCTAAGTATGTATACAGTATTAAGATACTACATAAAGTCTAAATTAAAAACATTATTACCAAAACAAAAATCCTGTAATAATTTAGGGGAAGAATGGCTGACAGACCTGTTAAAGGTAGAAAAAACATTAATTCGATGTCTCTGTTACTTCATTATCTTATTTATGACACAAAATAATATATGTATAATTGAGAAAACATTTTTAACTATCAGCTGGATAAAGTTGACAACTGTTTATATCCATTTATTTGAATTTTTAAAAAAAAAATCGTACTCTTTCTTTGAAAAATAGCCTTGGTGTAGTAGAGGAAGAGATAAATAAACATGGAGCTCACAATTAGGAAACCCACATTCGAGTTCTCTTTGGACGCTGTGTGATTTTGATCAAGTTAACCTTTTTTATCATCAGTGTACTTATCTAAATTGAGAAGGCAACAATGCCACCAGGGTATAAGCTGAAGAAAAATAATAAGGACAGAATAAAGACATAATAATAAGGACATAAATATTTTTCAGTTCGGTTCAGTCGCTCAGTTGTGTCTGACTTTTTGTGAATTGCAGCACGCCAGGCCTCCCTGTCCATCACCAATTCCCGGAGTCTACCCAAACTCATGTCCCTTCTGTCGTCCCCTTTTCCTCCTGCCATCAATCTTTCCCAGCATCAGGGTCTTTTCCAATGAGTCAACTCTTCACATGAGGTGGCCAAAGTATTAGAGTTTCAGCTTCAACATCAGTCCTTCCAATGAACACCCAGGACTGATCTCCTTTAGGATGGATTGGTTGGATCTTCTTGCAGTCCAAGGGACTCTCAAGAGTCTTCTCCAACACCACAGTTCAAAAGCATCAATTCTTCAGCACTCTACTTTCTTCACTGTCCAACTCTCACATCCATACATGACCACTGGAGAAACCATAGCCTTGACAAGATGGGCCTTTGTTGGCCAAGTAATGTCTCTACTTTTAAATATATGCTGTCTAGGTTGGTCATAACTTTCCTTCCAAGGAGTAAGCATCTTTTAATTTCCTGGCTGCAATCATCATCTTCAGTGATTTTGGAGCCCCAAAAAGTAAAGTCTGACACTGTTTTCTTTTTTTTAAATTTTATTTTATTTTTAAACTTTACAATATTGTATTAGTTTTGCCCAACATAGAAATGAATCCGCCACAGGTATACCCGTGCTCCCCATCCTGAACCCTCCTCCCTCCTCCCTCCCCATACCCTCCCTCTGGGCTGTCCCAGAGCACCAGCCCCACTGTTTTCTGAATCTTGAGCTTTAAGCCAACTTTTTCACTCTTCTCCTTAACTTTAACATTTACCAACTGATCATTGCATTGCTAAATGTTTCACATGAATTTCTTAATTTTGTCCTCGTGTTATCCTTACAAAAATATTCAGTGGTACAAACAATATCCTATTTCACAGATTGGGTATCTGAGAAATTAAGTCCCTTGCCACATTCCCAGAACTTGGTAGTGGATAAGGATGCAAAAGATTGTTCTAATAAACAAAGCAGAGCATTGTAAAAACATCAGAGGTTACTATGCAAGCATAAGTTTCCTTTGAGAGTTTCCACTTGGAAGTCCTCTTTCCCTTGATGTCTTCTTTACTTCATGATGGTTTTAGTCCATTTCATGCAGATGGCTCTGAGCCATAGAAAGCAGGAGAAGAGTCTGAGCTTCATTGTTCATTTTTGGGTTCCTCATCATTGGTAAACTTGTACAATCTCTTCCTGCATCTCTGTTTCTTTCCTTTATTCTTTTATACTGAAGACTCAGAGAAGTTTCTCCCCTCTATACCCTTAGTGGATTGTTTCCTGATTTCATTTATGATTTAAGAAACTATGCTTTCCCTAAGTAAACTCTGAAATTTCTAAGGAAAACCAACTTTTTCACAGTTATCACCAAAAAGATAATAGCCCCCAAGAGCACCCATCTCTTGCACACGCTTGTTCCTGGGAACAGGTATTTAGCAGGTCATTTCAAGTTCCAGCTACAGCTTTGTCATAGACTCTAAAACAAAGACCAGCAGCATAACAGATGATTTCTCCTAAACCAAACCATGAAAAGTGAAAGTGTTAGTCGCTCAGTGGTGTTTGACTCTTTGTGACCCCATGGACTGTAGCTCTCCAGGCTCCTCCATCCGTGGGATTCTCCAGGCAAGACTATTGGAGTGGGTAACCATTCCCTTCTCCATGAGATCTTCCTGACCCAGGGATCAAACCCAGATCTGCTGCATTGCAGGCAAGTTCTTTACCATTTGAGCCACAGGGAAGCCCCCAACCAAACCAGGACTGTCCACATTTTGAAAAAAAAATTCATAAAATTTTTCATTAGTGTAAATAACACATTTACTTGAGTTTAGCAAGTTTTTAATTTTTTACTTGAAGTTCTCATGAGGCTGAAATTCCACAAGGTAAGTGCGGGAGGTGGGAGGAAGATCAGCTTTAATCTAATTGGTAATCAACTTCTCAGTTTACAAGGAAGGTGTAACCTGTAGTCACAGATGACTCAGAGACTCAGCTTCTGCCAAAGCTGGGTATCAGTCTGAGAGGTTTGGCTTGTATCCCAGGGACAAGATGAAATTTGTTCCTGAGCTATTTCCTTTTTTCTGTTCCAAACTATTTAATAATCTCTCTTTCTAGTTCCTTGTTGTAAGAGTTAGATGTATCATTCTTAAGACAGTCTCAGGCTGCAGCGGACATACTTACTGGTGTCATATAAGAACTGGGTGTCATCTTTACTGAGGATCTGCCACATTCCTCATTTGATTCTCAAACATTTGTGAACATCAACATTCAGACAGGTTGCAGAGATGCCTGTCTTCAGTAAAGATGAAGCTGGACCAGAACTCTGGCAATCTGACTCCAGGTTCTACGCCCTTCCCACACCACCAGCTTCCTTAGACAGTATCTCTCAGCTCTCTGCTTTATAAAGTGAGGGTATCAGCTATACTATTTTTTCATCCTTCTCTCTTCCCTCTTCTACCTTCCCATTTCTCTCAGCTGCACTTACCATGCTCAAGATTGATA
Source organism: Bos mutus (assembly GCF_027580195.1). Taxonomy (NCBI): domain Eukaryota; kingdom Metazoa; phylum Chordata; class Mammalia; order Artiodactyla; family Bovidae; genus Bos; species Bos mutus. Next base: position 57,052,322 of record NC_091636.1, read on the forward strand.
AGGCTTACATTCTGTTCTGTAACCATTGATAAGCATTCCATGATTAATTCAAAGGTTGCATCTGAAAATTAAAAGGGAGAGGGTGGGAAGATTTGGGAGAATGATATTGAAACATGTAAAACATCATGTAAGAAACGAGTTGCCAGTCCAGGTTCGATACACGATACTGGATGCTTGGGGCTAGTGCACTGGGATGACCCAGAGGGATGGTATGGGGAGGGAGGAGGGAGGAGGGTTCAGGATGGGGAACACATGTATACCTGTGGCAGATTCATTTTGATATTTGGCAAAACTAATACAATTATGTAAAGTTTAAAAATAAAATAAAATTAAAAAATAGATATTTATATTATTTGATGACATTAATATTGCTTATGGTATCATTGTGTATTAGTATTGCAGTTGTAATACTACTATCTTCCGGTTAATGAAGGAAGCATGTCAAAATAGATTCTGTTTCTTATTCTTTACAATTGCTAATTATGCATTTGAGTCAACTTTATATATGATTCATTTCTTTCTTATACAAGGTTTTGGTTTTTAAATTTTCCCAGAGTTCTGGTTGCCTTTCTTTCTTTGCAGAGTGAAAAATATATACCCTCCTTACTATGGTCCTAATATGTCATAACTCTCCACTAAATACTCATTAATTTTTTTTTGAAACTTACTGGCTTTATATTCCAATTTGTATTTGTTCTACAATTATCTTCCTCCCTGGAGCTTTTCATTATCTTGCATTTATGTGCTTTAACCTGAACCGATAGCTCTGCAGCAGACAGGCTATTATTCACTACTTTTCTGGGTTAGATTAATATTTTCATCTATGCTGACTTCTTCCTTAGTTTAATACTCTTTTGCTTGAGTACATTCTGACCCAGCTTCTAAGAAAAACTGCATGGGAAAGAAACTCTGAATTCATTTTTTTCAGTAGTCGTGTATGGATGTGAGAGTTGGACCATAAAGAAGACTAAGAACTGAAGAACTGATGCTTTCAAATTGTGGTGCTGGAGAAGACTCTTGAGAGCCCCTTGGACAGCAAGGAGATCAAACCAGTCAATCCCAAAGGAAATCAACCTTGAGTATTCATGGGAAAGCCATTGCTGAAGCTGAAGCTCCAATTCTTTGGCCACCTGATGCGAAGAGCCGACTCATTGGAAAAGACCCTGATGCTGGAAAAGATTGAAGGCAGGAGGAGAAGACGACAGCACCCGAGGACAAGATAGGTAGCATCACTGACTCAGTGGACATGAGCCTGAGCAAACTTCAGGGAACAGTGAAGCATAGCGTAGACTGGCATGCTGCATGCAGTCCCTGAGGTTGGAAAGAGTTGGACATGACTTAGAGGTTGAACAACAATAATGGAAATTTTTTTAGATTTGTCCTTTAGTTACTTGAATCATCCATGGGTCAGAATTTTGTATCCTGACCCTTCTCTTTCTTGTTCCAGATTTCCCCCAAACGTCTGGTTATTTTGGTTGTCTCACAATAAGAATAAGGTTGGGAGCTGGGCACATAGCTGGGGAATTTCAATCAGCAGGCTATTCTAAATATAGAAAACTATCCTGGCAGTCCACAGCCTATTGCTCCAGCTCCTGGATCTAGCACACCATTCTTATACACACACACCTGGAGTTCATTCTCTTTTCCTGTATTTAGCATTTATTTCAGACCAGGGCCAGATGTAGGCAGGATTGGAGAGTGAAGAAAGAATAGATTTAGGAAACCTAATACTAATATATTTGAGAAATGCTATATTTGATTTCACTTTCAGAACATAGATTGATATCCTCCTGGATCTTGGGATCTCTTTTGATCAAACTCTTTCATAGCTAAATTAGAAGTAATTTGACTTAGGATATCAGCAGCAAATTGAAAAAAAAACACGTAATAACATTTGCATCCCCCAGTGAAGGCATTTAGGATGACAGCCAGATTCTGAAAGTGCTTGAGCCCCACTTGAAATTAATTTTGGTATAAATTATAGGGTAGCTAATGTAGAGCACCTCTCATCTACTTAATTTCTACATATCAGCACTCAATATAATTTTTAGAAAAACACTTAAAAATGTAGTATCGATAGAAAAGCAAACGTAGCAGAATTAGATTAACTCTTTTTTGCAAGTAAAAATTAGGGCTTTTCTATTTAAAAAAGAAACATCACATTTTGAAATTACTTATGAAATTTAATCTGACCATTTATTTACTGTGTTCAGTTGCAGAATGATTATGAATAAGAGGGACTTCCCTGATGGCTCAGACAGTAAAGAATCTGCCTTCAATGAAGGAGATCTAGCTTAAATCCCTGGGTCAGGAAGATCCTTTGGAGAAGGAAATGTCAACCCACTCCAGGGTTCTTGCCTAGAGAATTCCATGGACAGAGGAGCCTGGTGGGCTATAGTCCATGGGGTCACAAAGAGTCGGACACAACTGAGTGACTAATACTTTAAGAATAAGAAGGTAAAAACTGGGTTGATTCATGATGGTGAAGAATAAAATCTTTGTGTGCTCTTTTTTGTCTACTTAAAGTGTCTCATGGGCTTCTCAGGTGGCTTAGTGGTAAAGAACCTGCCTGCCAATACAGAAGACACAGGAAACATGGGTTCGATTCCTTGGTTGAGAAGATCCCTTGGAGGAAGAAATGGCAACCCATTCCAGTATTCTTGCCTGGATAATCCCATGAACAGAGAAGCCTAGCAGGCCACAGTCCATGGGGTTTCAGTGAGTCAGATACAACTGAGTATGCATGCATGCAAAGTATCTCATAAAAAGATTCTGACAACATCATTCTGAATGGACTTCTAAGCTTTTTGCCAGAGATAGGAAAACATTTTCTATCAAGAGCCAATAACCTCACACATGCTAAATCAATTTAAGGTTTACATGGAAGAACAATCACCTTAACACAGCTTTAGCTTTTTATTTTGAAAGAGAGAAACTTTTTAAAAGCTTAAGTAGAGAAGCTATAAAACTTGATAATATGAGTTACTTAAAAATATACTTCACTTTTGTACTATGCCTTAACATAATGCAGAAGGCTCAGGGAGAGGAAAGGGAAGAGGAAAAAACAGAGCAGATGGGAGGAGGAGACTGAGAACAACAGATTTAGAGACAGTGAGAGTAGAGAACAAGTCAATAGGTGATGAAGTGTGGAAGTACTTTGGTTACTTGATGCTGCCTCTTTGGGCTGAGAGTGTATTAGCAACACTTTCTGAAGCTTTAATTTATTAGCATCTATTCACACATGCTTATTTATTCTTTATTCCTAAATGCAGTGAATATTCACAGTAGCCCACTAAGGGTGGGGGATGCTATTTTTTAGGTTTGCATTATGATAAATAGGGAAATTTTATTAAAGATTCCGTGCTGGGCTTCCCAAGTGGGAGAGTGGTGAAGAATCCTCCTACCAGTGTAGGAGACACAAGAGATGTGGATTTGATCCCTGGGCTGGGAAGTTCCCCTGGAGAAGGAAACGGCAACCCACTCCAGTATTCTTGTCTGGGAAATCCCATGGAAAAAGGAGCCTGGTGGGCTACAGCCTGCGTCCATGCACATTAAGTTGCTTCAGTTGTGTCCAACTCTTTGTGACCCCATGGACTGTAGCCCACCAGGCTCCTCTGTCCATGGGGGTTCTCCAGGCAGTCTATAGGGTTGCAAAGAATTGGACATGATTGAACACACACAAATACATACACATACACACACACACACTGGACTCTTACTTTTTTTTTTTTAAACTGAACTACAGACTTAACTGGATTTCATCAGTCTCCTCACTCATGTTCTTTGCTGGCTCATAACTTAATCCAGGATTCCACGCTGCATTTAGTAATCATGTGTCCACATTTTCATAGTCTGTGAGAGTTCCCCTCTCTGTGTCTTCCAGGATCTTGCACTTGTGAAGCATATGGGACATATATTTTGCAGAATATCCCACAATTTGGATTAATCTAGTGTCTTTTCATAAACGGATTAAGTTTGGGAATTTTTTTACAAGAGTAGAGCAAAGAAGATGCACTCTTCTTAGTGTATTTTACCAGGCAGTAAATGATGAAAATGTGTCTTCTTATCACCGCTGCTAAGCTTGGTCACTGGCTAAGGTGTTGTCTGCCAGGTTTCTGTATTTTATAATGACTGTTTTTCCTTCTGTAACTATTGAAGATTTTAGGGGAGATAATTTGAGACTAAGAAAATAATGGTTTTTCGACAAGCTTTTGCCCATTAATTTTAACAATTGTTCTCAGATCTTGCCTTCAACAGTGTTTACTCTGGTGTATTTCTTCTAGTCTCATTACCTCTTCTGTATTTGTTACTTGGAAGAGCTATACTCTCTCATTTATTGATTCAGCTATTTATCTCTGTTATTCTGGACTCATGGATGTTTAGTGTATTCTACTGATTATAATTCAATGCATCATTTTTTACTTTGTTACTCAACTTCTTCCACTCCTAGATACTGGAAGCTCTTTTAGGTTGGCTCTTGTGACCTTTTGACAGGCTCCAATCATTTTTTGAGCACTTCCTTACTTCTGGACCAAAAGATGCTTCAAACTCATCTTATATTTTCCCTTCCTCACCCTCAAAATAAGCTACTTCTACAAAAAGTTCTGGTTTTCACTACTTAAAAACAGCATTTAGAGACAAAGATCTATGCTGCAGGTGACTTCGTTATTACTGGGATGTCACTGATTCTAGACTCCATCAGTGGTTCATGCCTTTACCAATACCGTGCTGTATTGGTTAATGTGGCTTAATAATAAGCCTTGATGTTGTGTAGTGTGAGGGTTATAACTTTGTTCATTTTCAAATTCGTTTTGGTTATTAGTTCCTTCTTCACATGTAAATATTAGAATCAGAAGTATTGTTATCTACAAAACAACTTGATAAGATTTTTATTTGGTTTGCACAGATTAGATTAGAGTGGTTTGACAACAATATGGAGTCTTCCAGATCCTTATCTTTTAAACCTCTGATTTCTATACAAGATTCAGCCCAATGTATGGAAACCTATTTAAGGACACTCAGGAACTGAGTCTCCATACTAAAAACAGACCATAATGTTAGGCAATCAAAAAGTTGGGTAGGAAACAGTTCACAAAGTAATTTTTAATTTGATTTTGTCTCTCCCAAGTCAATAATGAATATAATAAAGGAAAGAAGAAAAAGATTTCCATATGGTAGCAGAGTAAGGGAACTGATAGCAGAATTTATCTATTTGCTTCTAAAGCTCTTGATAACATCCACACCAGATGTCCTGCCAAGTCTGAAATACTGTAAAAACATTCTTCATTTACGGAAACATAATGTTTCTTTTTTGCTTTGTAAACATTGCAAGTATGCCTCCTGTTTCTTTTCTTTTTCATATCCACCCCCACATATTTTTTTGGATGGAAAAAACCTAAGATAAGAAAACAAATGACTAAAATTATTTTTCCATCATAAATTCATTACTTGTGGAAGTACCTTGGATTTTATGTATCATAGGGACTTTGGAATAATCATTCCCAGTGCGTACACTGTGGTTTAGAGACCAAGGAAGACTAGCATATGACCTTTTAAAACCTGTTCTTGCTTTTGAGATTTTAAAAAATTAATGTGTTCACCAACATCTTTTAACTTCATCTCATACACAAGTTCGAATGATGCTTGGTGGGGAGAATATAAGTAGGTCCCTTTGGTGGTTTAGAAAATAGTCATATAAGGGCATAGGTGACTCAGAAAATTTTAACTCTTAAACATTACTAAGGGATAAACTAATATATTCACTTCTAGAAGTCTATATTCCCCATGATGGCTTTGTAGAAAAGTTTCTGATGAAGTAAATTATATTGTGGTGTGGTAGATATGTCCTGATTTTAGCTGCTAGACAGTTTGGTCTAGAAAAAATATATATTATAACATCTATTCAATTTAATACATTTATATACTTATGTATGTTACATACACATGTTATATACATCTGTTATATAATATTTACATATGTATTGCTAATTGCTAATTGCTAAGTCACTTCAGTCATGTCCGACTCTGTGTGACCCCATAGACTGCAGCCCACCAGGCTTCCCCGTCCCTGGGATTCTCCAGGCAAGAACACTGGAGTGGGTTGCCATTTCCTTCTCCCATGCATGAAAGTGAAAAGTTAAAGTGAAGTCGCTCAGTCGTGTCTGACCCTCAGCGACCCCATGGACTGCAGCCTTCTAAGCTCCTCCATCCATGGGATTTTCCAGGCAAGAATACTGGAGTGGGGTGCCATTGCCTTCTCTGTTACATATGTGTATATGTATTAAATTGAATATATATGTATATATATCTATTAAATTGAAGTATAGCTTATTTACAATATTGTGTTACTTTCTGGTATATAGCAAAGTGATCCATATATATTCTTTCTTAGATTCTTTCCTGTTATAGTTTATTACAAGATACTGAATGTAGTTCCCTGTACAATACAGAAGGACCTTGTTAATACTCTATTTTATATATAGTAGTTTGTATCTGCTAATAATAAACACCTTAATTTATTCCCATCCCTTCCTTTTTGGTAACCAAAAGTTTGATTTCTATGTCTGTGCCATTTTCTGTTTAATAAATAAGTTCCTTTGTGTCATTTTTTAAGATTCTACGGTAAGTGATATCATATGATATTTTTCTTTGTCTGACCTACTTCATTTAGTATAACATCTAGGTCCATTCATGTTGTTGCAAATGGCATTATTTCATCCTTTTTGATGGCCGAGTAGTATTCCACTGTGTACATACATATACCACATCTTTATCTATTCATCTGTCATTGAAACTCTAGGTTGCTTCTATGTATTGGCTATTGTAAATAGTGCAGCTATGAATATTGAAGTGTATGTATCTTTTCAAAGTAGAATTTTCTTTGGATATATGCTTAGGAGTGGAGTTGACAGTTTCTCTTGCTTTGTTAGTTCTCCTCCCCTAGAATTTGCTAGGTTTTGTTTCTCTCCTATTAAACAGTTGTTTTAGACTGCCACTGTCCTGAGGATAGTCATGAGGTAGAAACTTAAGGTCGTTCAGGTGTTCTCAGGATCTATGCCTTTTCCTGCATATGCCCAGTGACTTTCTAATTTCTCCTATATATTGTTTTTGAATGTTCTTGTCTTTAATGTCTGGTTTCCAAAGGTGGAACAGAGAAATATGAAGAGTAGGGTAAAGATTTTGGTCCCTTAACTCCCTCAGAAGACATTTTAATTGCAGGGGGAGGTCTTGCAGCAATGGCTGCCCTCCGTTTTTCTGCACATATATGATTAGAACTGGGAATCAGGAATCAGACACAGATCCCTGATATTTAGAGGACAGAGTCATCCTCACCCACCCTGCCTTCTGCAAGATGTGTACGAATTTGATTCAGAAATACATGGGAAGTGCAGGATGGGCTGGTTGTGCAAAGCTAAGAGTTGAAATTGATTGAAATTAATCACAGTGTATCATCTAAGACTTTCCCTTTAAATTGCAAAACTTCAATAGCTCCCCAGTTCCAAAGTATTTATATCAGGAGTCTCTGCCAGTGAAATTTATTTCTAGGTGGGGACTCAGATTGCTGGTACTTCCTACTCTATCTTCCTAGAATTCTTTGGCTTATAGTTTTTGATACAAGGATAGTATTTTTTTAACTGAGATATATATATCAGTTTATATCAATATATATAACTTTATATATTATTAACATTTAGTGCTTAAGGTGTATAGATCTACACATTTTCACAAATGCATACAGTCACGAACCACTGCCATTGGAACATAACAATCCTATCATTTCCAAAAGGTTTATTTTGTAATCAATTCCTGCCTCAACTGCTGCTCATAGATTGGGAAAAGGTATTTACAAAGCATAGATCTGATAAGGTCTTGTGTCTGAAATATAAGAACTTTCAAAATTCAAAAGTAAATTTAAAATATCAATAAAAATGGTAAAAAGGTTTAACAAATATTTCACCAAAGAATATATATGAATGGCAAACAAGTGTGCTGTCATTTGTCATTAGAGTAATACAGATTAAAATCATAATGAGAAAACACTACAGCTATACACATGTTGAATTAGCTAAAACAGATGGACCATGTCAAGTGTCCACTAGAATGAGGAGGATCTGAAACCTCTGTGTACTGTTTGTGGGAACTGAAAATGTTACAGCCACTGTGAAAACATGTACTCATTCTGCCATTCTAATTTCTCAGCATTTACGCAAGAGTAATGAGACAGGGATCAAGACCATCCCCATGGAAAAGAAATGCAAAAAAGCAAAATGGCTATCTGGGGAGGCCTTACAAAGAGCTGTGAAAAGAAGAGAAGTGAAAAGCAAAGGAGAAAAGGAAAGATATAAGCATCTGAATGCAGAGTTCCAAAGAACAGGAGGAAGAGATAAGAAAGCCTTCCTCAGTGATCAATGCAAAGAAATAGAGGAAAACAACAGAATGGGAAAGACTAGAGATTTCTTGAAGAAAATTAGAGATACCAAGGGAAATTTCATGCAAAGATGGGCTCGATAAAGGACAGAAATGGTATGGACCTAACAGAAGCAGAAGATATCAAGAAGAGGTGGCAAGAATACACAGAAGAACTGTACAAAAAAGATCTTCACAACCCAGATAATCACAATGGTGTGATCACTGACCTAGAGCCAGACATCCTGGAATGTGAAGTCAAGTGGGCCTTAGAAAGCATCACTGCAAACAAAGCTAGTGGAGGTGATGGAATTCCAGTTGAGCTATTTCAAATCCTGAAAGATGATGCTATGAAAGTGCTGCACTCAATATGCCAGCAAATTTGGAAAACTAGGCAGTGGCCACAGGACTGGAAAAGGTCAGTTTTCATTCCAATCCCAAAGAAAGGCAATGCCAAAGAATGCTCAAACTACCACACAATTGCACTCATCTCACATGCTAGTAAAGTAATGCTCAAAATTCTCCAAGCCAGGCTTCAGCAATATGTGAACCGTGAACTTCCTGATGTTCAAGCTGGTTTTAGAAAAGGCAGAGGAACCAGAGACCAAATTGCCAACACCTGCTGGATCATGGAAAAAGCAAGAGAGTTCCAGAAAAACATCTATTTCTGCTTTATTGACTATGCCAAAGCCTTTGACTGTGTGGATCAAATAAACTGTGGGAAATTCTGAAAGAGATGGGAATACCAGACCACCTGACCTGCCTCTTGAGAAATCTGTATGCAGGTCAGGAAGCAACAGTTAGAACTGGACATGGAACAACAGACTGGTTCCAAATAGGAAAAGGGGTACGTCAAGGATGTATACTGTCACCCTGCTTATTTAACTTATATGCAGAGTATATCATGAGAAATGCTGGACTGGAAGAAACACAAGCTGGAATCAAGACTGCCAGGAGAAACATCAATAACCTCAGACACGCAGATGACACCACCCTTATGGCAGAAAGTGAAGAGGAACTCAAAAGCCTCTTGATGAAAGTGAAAGAGGAGAGTGCTCTTACTCACTCAATATTTGGAAAACTAAGATCATGGCATCTGGTCCCAACACTTCATGGGAAATAGATGGGGAAACAGTAGAAACAATGTCAGACTTTATTTTTGGGGGCTCTAAAATCACTACAGACGGTGACTGCAGCCATGAAATTAAAAGACGCTTACTCCTTGGAAGGAAAGTTATGACCAACCTAGATAGCATATTGAAAAGCAGAGACATTACTTTGCCAACAAAGGTCCGTCTAGTCAAGGCTATGGTTTTTCCTGTCGTCATGTATGGATGTGAGTTGGACTGTGAAGAAGGCTGAGTGCTGAAGAATTGATAACTTTTAAACTGTGGTGTTGGAGAAGACTCTTGAGAGTCCCTTGGACTGCAAGGAGATCCAACCAGTCCATTCTGAAGGAGATCAGCCCTGGGATTTCTTTGGAAGGAATGATGCTAAAGCTGAAACTCCCGTACTTTGACTACCTCATGCGAAGAGTTGACTCATTGGAAAAGACTCTGATGCTGGGCGGGATTGAGGGTAGGAGGAGAAGGGGACGACAGAGGATGAGATGGCTGGATGGCATCACTGACTCGATGGACATGAGTCTGAGTGAACTCTGGGAGTTGGTGATGGACAGGGAGGCCTGGCATGCTGCTATTCATGAGGTCGCAAAGAGTCGGACACGACTGAGTGACTGAACTGAACTTAACTTAATGAAATGATATGTGCATGTGAAGACTTGTACATGAGTGTTCATAGCAGCTTTATTTGTTGCCTTTTGAGTTTGGCTTCTGTATTTAGGATTCACACAAAGAGAGGTTTTTTTTTTTTTTTTAATGAACTTTATATTCTATCTTTCAATCTGTTTTCTTGCCATTTCTTTAACATGATCAATAGATGTTTTTGAAGAGTATGTCTTCTATCCAGATTATCACCTAAGCAGACGATGTGGTAGATGAGACAATGGCTCTTGTCCTCAAAGAGCTTATGGTCTAGCAGGTATGATGGGCATGGATGCAAACGTTATGGGGGACACTAAGAAGTTCAGGTTTCAAGAGGAACCAAAATTAATAAATTAACTCTAGTGCAGGATATAATGCTTCTGTGAAAATTAAGCATTTAAAAGTAAGCATAAAGACGTATAAGTAGGATTTTACAATCATGTGCTTGACCAGTACTGCTCCGTAATACTTTTCCAAGGTAAAACAAGGAAAAGATAAGGATGATATTGTGAAGTTATTGGATGTAAGAGATTTTGCTTTATCCTGAGCTTGTGTTCCTTCTAATTTTTTGTGTTAACATTTTTTATCTGTAGTATTAAATAATAACTATTTGCATTTTGTGTGTCCATATAGTCAAAGCTATGGCTTTTCAAGTAATCATGTACAGATGTGAGTGTTAGACCGTAAAGAAGGCTGAGCACCAAAGAATTGATGCTTTCAAATTGTGGTGCTGGAGAACATGCTTGAGAGTCCTGTGGACTAAAAGGAGATCGAACCAGTTAATCATAAAGGAAATTAACCCTGAATATTCACTGGACAGACTCCAATCCTTTGGCCATCTGCTACGAAGAGCTGACTGTTTGGAAAAGACCCTGATGTGGGGAAAGAGTGAAGACAAAAGGAGGAGGGGACAGCAGAGGATGAGATGGTTAGATAACATCACTGACCCATTGGAAATGAATTTGAGCAAACTCTGGGAGATGTGAAGGATGGGAAGCCTGATGTGCTGTAGTCTATGGGGTCACAAGGAGTCACACACAATGACTGAAGAAGAAAATATAAGAAATTTATTAAATATTGATGAATTGGATGAAGTGTAAATGGGAGTTCCTTGATTCCTCTTGGAAGTTTTTGGTAAGCTTGATAGTTTTCAAAACAATACATTAAAAAGTCCTTTCACTAATGAAAATAAAGGTATAGTAGATGGTAATCATTTTGATTAAAAAATTAAAAATTAACAGAATTTCATTCAATTTTAGAATTTTTTATTGTTTCTTGAAAACCCTTGTTCTTTTGTCATGGCTCCTTCCTCCATCTTCTAAGCCAGCACTATAACCTCTTCAATCTCTCTCAAACTCTGACCCTGATGCTTCCCTCATTCAACAATAAGAATACTTGTGATGATGCAGGATGATCACCCCACCTGACCTAAGGTCAGCTACCTTAACTCCACTTTCCCATGTGACATGGCATACTCTGAGGTCCTGGGGCTTAGAAGGTCACATCTTGGGGAGACTATTAGTTTGCCCACTATGTAGGGAATGTTAGCGGGACATTTCAGGCCACTGGGTGGTAGTGAACATGTAGTGTGGCACGTAGGGAGAGCAGAGTGGTGGGAAGGAGCCGATAGCATAGAGACGCTTTAAAGACAAGTCAAGCATCTGGGACTTCACCCACTGGGAAACCACAGGAGGGTGTTAAATAGGACTGACATTTTCATATTTGTATTCATGGAAGTTTACCCTGGTTTTGCTGGAGAAAATAGGTTGGATAAGAGTGATTGGCTGAGTAGCAGATCGTGAAGCTGTTCTAGTCATTCAGATAAAAGCTGACAATATTCTGGACTTGGTAGCGGCCGTGGGAAAACAGAAACAAATGACCCTCCATTAGCACTGGAAGAAGTGAAAACTTGGAAGTGGCTTCCCCAGATGGCAGTGTCATCTTCAGTGACATTAAAGTAAAAGTTAGAATGAAGAACTGAATTGACAAGATTTGGTGAATGACCAGATGATGAGGGTTGAGAAGGAGTGTACTGGTCAGTGTTCAATCATGGAAGCAGAACCAGTAGGATGTATGGTTTTTCTATATGGATTTCATATTTGGGATTGCATTTGCAGCTGTGCAGCTAGGTTAAATGAGCCCAAGGACCACTGGAAAGGAAGTCAGGGAGGAAAGATCAGGAGCAGGAAGGAACCCCCAGAGCAGAGGTTAGAGCTTATTGCTCACAGGCAGACAGTTAAAAGAGAAGGTCCAGGTGGAAGGGGAATAATTAATTGCAGACTCTGCTGCTGTTTGCAGCCTCAGGTCTCATGAAAGACCTCAAACTGTTTAAGGCAGACCCTCCCAGGATCATCTCCCTTTTGATTATCATAAAGTCAGCTGATTGAGAACATAATTAACAGGGGAAAAAAATCCCTTCATAGAGCACTTAGAGCAGTGTTTGGTTGAACACTGCAAAGAACATGTGTGTATGCTACAAAATGGCCACTGCTTTTCATCCATGCTCCAATTCTTATGAGAAATCTCCCTTGAACTCCACAAACATTCTAGAAAGGGAATTCCAGAGGTAGCAGTTGAGCCCAGCCAAGTCGACATGTCACAAAGCTATAACATGGAGGAAGGGGTGAAGGGTAAAGTAAAGATTCATGCATGAGCCAATGGGAGGGGGCTTTGGGAAGACAGCCACCCCTGTGAGGCACAGTGAGCCATATGGTAGAGAGACTCTTTTTATTTTATATCCTTAGGTGCCATCATGATCCCATACAGAAAAGATGGACATACGGACAGTAAGGCTTATTCATGAACAATAAGCCTCATTCTAGACCTCTCCTCTTTTCCACACTCTGCTATGACTCAGCCCTATATTTGCAGGAGCCCCAGAGAGCTGACAAAGGACATGTGACTAAGACCTTTAGTTTTCATCTGGAATTTTACTGCCTGTTATCTATACTCACACTCCTTGAATTCTTGGCCTCCTGGATACTCAACAAATGGCATCTATTCTACTCATCTCTCTGGTGGTGTGTTCGCAGGAAGCTGCAGCAAGCACTTGAAGAGGGTACGCCCTGGGTGGAGGGATGGATGTAAAGCCACCATCTTGGCTCCCTGTTGCCTTAGAAAACTCAAGGGGCCACTCCAAGGTGGCCACTGCTGACTCTTGGCCACATGTGCCCTTTGCACGCTGTGAGAGGACACAGTTGTGCTTTCTTGATGTCATCATTAGAAAGTTAGAAATATACCTACCACAAGCATCCTTTGTTTTCTGGAACCCATCCAACTTAATGTCTTAGATCTTAGAGTGAAATGTGCTCCCATGATGCTTATTAACACATTTAGTCATTTACACACATTTACAACTTATGGAGCTCTGGGATTTTGAAAGTTACTCTCTTGACTCTGAAATTTAGAAAATTTTCTAAAGCCACCATACACTGAGAGTGAACTGTGTGTGATGAGTTTTTAACATATATCTTATTTTTCCTCCATGGTCAACCCAAAAGATGGGCATGATCATCTACACTTTGCAAGTGAGGACACAGCCCAGAGTCACACATTCAGGAAATGGCAGCTTTTTGAAGCCATGCCTGTCTGACTCAGTGGCAATACTTTATCCTCCTTGACTTACTGTGCACCTAAATCCTCACGGGCAACTCAGTGACTTTACCCACTTGATAAAGTAATACATCTGGACATCAACAGTATTCTCCTGCAACTGAACAGGAAAGACACTCGTCCTTAAGTACTCCATTACTGAAAATTGCCATTAAATATAAGAAAACCACAAACTAACAGGGCAAACATGACACAAGTGGCCAGAAACAGTAATGAAATTGAACTTTGTCAAGTCCCATCAAGGTCCTAAAACTTGTTGTTTATTTAGGCATACTTAAGAGATATGGGTTTGAGCCCTGGGTGGGGAAGATCCCCTGGAGGAGGGCATGGCAACCCACTCCAGAATTCTTGCCTGGAGAATCCCATGGACAGAGGAGCCTGGAGGGCTAGAGTCCATAGGGTTGTAAAGAGTTGGATGTGACTGAAGCGACCTAGCATTCATGCACAACGAGACACATATGATAGAAATTGAAAAAAAAAAAAAAAAAACCTGATACAAATTCTGAGCTAAAGGAATTTTATGTCCTAGTAGAGAGAGATGTGACATAGATTATTATAACATACAATAGCAAAGACTGGACACGATAAGGGAAGAGCAGATAAGGTTTCTGTAAGACAGAGGGCAGAGATGTGTAGCAGATTCACCAAGAGTCATGTTCTTGACACTGTCTCAGTCTACCTCCTACACTGAATCCCTACATTTGGAAATATAGTCACCCTGAATTTGGGTTAACCAAGGGTGAGTCTGTTAAGACAATCGAACTGGCTGGCATACAGTGGTCCACACAGACACAGTGTAGTAAACCAAAGTGTCATCAGTGGCCTTATAAAGGCAGAGCACTCTCAAATGGCTTTTACAGGTGGCCAACATTTAGACCCTGATGCTGGGAAAGACTGAAGGCAGGAGGAGAAGGCCCAACAGAGGACGAGATGGTTGGATGGCATCACCAACTCAATGGACGTGAGTCTGAGCAAACTGCAGGAGATAGTGAAGGATAGGGAAGCCTGGCATGCTGCTGTCCTTTGGGTCGCAAAGGGTTGGACATGACTTAGTGACTAAGTGACTGAACAACATTGAGATTGGCTAATTCTTGGTACGGTCTGTGTTTTTTAAATATCTTACTCTGTTCTCAGACTTTGCAGAAGTATGCAAATGATTGTGTGTGTGTGTGTGCGCACATGTAAGAGAAAAAGAGAGAGACAAAAACAGAAAGACAGAGACAGAGAGGGATCATGATCACAATAATGAGTTCTAGGGATTCAGGACAGTATCAGTGCAAAAGAAATCCAGACCACTCTGCCTCGATTGTGACTCCTACACCTTTCTCATTTATACCCATGTTTTTGATAGCTCTCTCTTTCTCTTTTAAAATTAAAAAAAAAAATTTATTTTGGCTCTGCTAGGTCTTTGTTGCTGCATGTGGGCTTTGTGTAGTTGTGGTGAGTGGGGGTTACTCTCCAGCTGTGGTGTGCAGGCTTCTCATAACAGTGGTTTCTCCTGTTGCAGAGCATGGGCTCTAGATGTGCAGGTTTCGGTAGTTGCAGCACACAGGCTCAGTAGTTGTGCTGCTTGGGCTTAGTTGCTCCCCAGCATCCCCAGTTGCTTCCCAGACCAGGGCTCAAATCCATGTCCCCAACATTGGCAGGTGGATTCTTGTCCACTGTACCACCAGGGAAATTCTCCCTCTTCCTTAACTGATCTTTGAAGTCTTCTTGCCTCTATGATTCTGAGTATGAACCCATGGCTCAGTTCTGTTCAGTTCAGTCACTCAGTCGTGTCTGACTCTTTGCAACCTCATAGACTGCAGCAGGCCAGGCCTCTCTGTCCATCACCAACTCCCAGAGCTTACTCAAACTCATGTCCACTGAGTCGGTGGTACCATCCAACCATCTCATCCTCTGTTGTCCCCTTCTCCTCCTGCCCTCAATCTTTCCCAGCATCAGGGTCTTTTCAAATGAGTCAGTTCTTCCCATCAGGTGGCCAAAGTATTGGAGTTTCAGCTTCAGCATCAGTCCTTCCAACAAACATTCAGGACTGATTTACTTTAGGATGGACTGATTGGATCTCCTTGCTGTCCAAGGGACTCTCAAGAGTCTTCTCCAACACCACAGTTCAAAAGCATCAATTCTTCAGTGCTCAGTTTTCTTTATAGTCCAACTCTCACATCCATACATGACTACTGGAAAAATCATAGCTTTGACTAGATGGACATTTGCTGGCAAAGTAATGTCTCTGCTTTTTACTATGCTGTCTAGGTTAGTCAGAGCTTTTCTTCCAAGGAGGAAGCGTCTTTTAATTTCATGACTGCAGTCACCATCAACACACTCTTAATAATAAACTTGCTCATCAAATGGACCTCAGTGCTGTGCTATCTGGATCTCACTCAAGCCTGCCAAGTAAATGAGAGGTGCTAGGTCTCTCTCCCAGTTCTAGCTTGATATCTAGCAGCACAGCCATGTGTGGACATTCTTCATGATCTGATACTCTGAGGCATGGCAGCTTCAACCTGAACTGTGAAAGTGTGAACATGTTAGTCTCTCAATGGTGTCTTACTCTTTGCAACCCAATGGACTATAGCCCACCAGTTTCCTCTGTCCATAGAGTTCTCCAGGCAAGAATACTGGAGTGGGTAGCATTTCCCTTCTCCAGGGGACCTTCCCAACCCAGGGATCAAACCCAGGTCTCCTGCATTGCAGACAGATTCTTTATCGTCTGAGTCACCAGGGAAACCAGAACTGGATCATCCTTAAAAAGAAAATAGCTAAGCGCTTTGAGTTCACTTAGAAACTGATTTTAAAAGTCAGGGATTCTTTTTCCTTCCTATTGATAAAGACAACAATATAGATGATTATGCTCCCCCCCACCCCAGGGAAGCTCACAGAAACACATAGAAATCTCAGTATAAGCATAATATTTAACCCCACCATCTAGATGGTCAGAAATAAGACTAATTATATTATTTGGAGCCAAAGATGGAGAAGCTCTATACAGTCAGCAAAAACAAGACAGGGTGCTGACTATGGCTCAGATAATGAACTCCTTATTGCAAAATTCAGACTTAAATTGAAGAACGTATGGAAAACCACTAGGCCATTCTGGTGTGACCTAAATCAGATCACTTATGATTATAAAGTGAAAGTGACAAATAGATTTAAGGGATTAGATCTGAAATATCAATATCTTTAGGCAGAGTGCCTGAAGAATTATAGATGGAGGTTCATAACATTGTACAGGAGGTGGTGATAAAAATCATCCCAAGAAAAAGAAATGTGAAAAGCAAAATGGTTGTCTCAGTTCAGTCGCTCAGTTGTGTCTGACACTTTGTGACCCCATGGACAGCAGCATGCCAGGCCTCCCTGTTCATTACTAACTTCTGGAGTTTACCCAAACTCATGTCCATTGAGTTTCCACTGTTTCCCCATCTATTTGCCATGAAGTGATGGGACCAGATGCCATAATCTTAGTTTTCTGAATGTTGAGCTTTAAGCCAACTTTTTCACCCTCCCTTTTCACTTTCATCAAGAGGTTCTTTAGTTCTTCCACACTTTCTGCCATAAGGGTGGTGTTATCTGCATATCTGAGGTTATGTCTGAGGAGGCCTTATAAACAGCTGAGAAAAGAAAAGAAGTGAAAGGCAATGGAGAAAAGGAAAGATATGCCCATCTGAATACAGAGTTCCAAAGAATAGCAAGGAGAGATAAGAAAGCCTTCCTAAGTGAACAATGCAAAGAAACAGAAAAAAACAATAGAATGGGAGAGGCTAGAGATCTCTTCAAGAAAATTAGAAATACCAAGGGAACAGTTCATGCAAAGATGGGCACAATAAAGGACAGAAACAGTATGAACCTAACAAAAGCAGAAGATATTAAGAAGAGGTGGCAAGAATATACAGAAGAACTATACAAAAAAGATATTAATGACCCAGAAAACCATGATGTTGTGATTACTCACCTGGAGCCAGGCATCTTGGAGTGCAAAGTCAAGTGGGCCTTAAGAAGCATCACTATGAACAAAACTAGTTGAAGTAATGGAATTCCGGCTGAGCTATCTCAAATCCTAAAAGATGATGCTGTTAAAGTACTGCACTCAATTTGGAAAACTCAGCAGTGGCCACAGGACTGGAAAAGGTCAGTTTTCATTCCAATCCCAAGGAAAGGCAATGCCAAAGAATGTTCCAACTACCACACAATTGCTCTCATTTCACACACGAGCAAAGTAATGCTCAAAATTCTCCAAGTGAGGCTTCAATAGTATGTGAACTGAGAACTTCAAGATATATGTTCAAGCCACATTTAGAAAAGGCAGAGGAACAAGAGATCAAATTGCCAACATCCATTGGTGTTGGGAGGCACAGTGCAAAATAGCCTTGAAGGAGAAGGTCCTCAGGGAAATGGTGAAGGGCCAGAAGTACCTAGGCATTGTGTACTGATAGCTGAAAAACATCTCCTGCCTTTGGCTATGCTCGGCGCCAAGATTTAACAATTAAATATTAAAGATGTTGCTTGAGAAAATGGGTCATGGGATAAACACATGGGTCATTAAGAACGCGCTGTTCCTTGAAATATCTTTTACTGATTATGTCTTAGCCTTGTACATGCCCTGCTAGCTGTATGCTCTAAGCTCTTTGTTCCTCACTCCTATAAAAAGGCTCGACTGCAGAAATAAAATTGTCAGTCCTTGCAGAGACTGTCCAAGTGTTGTTCTTTCAGATTCGCCATTTCCAAATCCTGGAGAGAAAACTCCAACAGTTGGATCATAGAAAGAGCAAGAAAATTCCAGAAAAACATCTACTTCTGCTTCATTGACTATGCTAAAGGCTTTGACTGTGTGGATCACAAAAAACTGTGGAAAATTCTGAAAGAGATGGGACTACTAGACCACTTTACCTGCCTCCTGAGAAACCTGCATGAGATCAAGAAGTAACAGAACCAGATATGGAAAAATGGACTGATTCAAATTGGGAAAGGAGTACTTCAAGGCTGTATATTGTCACTGTGCTTATTTAACTTATATGCAGAGTACATCATGAGAAATGCTGGGTTGGATGAAGCACAAGGTGGAATCAAGATTGCTGGGAGAAATATCAATAACCTCAGATATGCAGATGACACCATCCTTATGGCAGAAAGTGAAGAAGAACTAAAGAGCCTCTTGATGAAAGTGAAAGAGGAGAGTGAAAAACTCAACATTTAGAAAACTAAGATCATGGCATCTGGTTCCATCACTTCATGGCAAATAGATGGAAAAACAATGGAAACAGTGACAGATTTTATTTTCTTGGGCTACAAAATCACTGCAGGTGGTAACTGCAGTCATGAAATTTAAAGACACTTGCTCCTTGGAAGAAAAGTTCTGACCAACCTAGACAGCATATTAAAAAGCAGAAACATTACTTTGCCAACAAAGGTCTGTCTAGTTAAGGCTATGGTTTTTCCAGTGGTCATGTATGGTTGTGAGAGTTGGACCATAAAGAAGGCTGAGCACCAAAAGATTGATGCTCTGATCTGTGGTGTTGGAGAAGACTCTTGAGAGTCCCTTGGACTGCAAGAGATCCAACCAATCCATCCTAAAGGAGATCAGTCCTGAATGTTCATTGGAAGGACTGATATTGAAGCTGAAACTCAAATACTTTGGCCACCTGATTGGATGAGCTGAATCATTAGAAAGACCCTGATGCTGGGAAAGATTGAAGACAGGAGAAGAAGGGGATGACAGAAGATGAGATGGTTGGATGGTATCACCAACTCAATGGACATGAGTTTGAGCAAGCTCTGGGAGATGGTGAATGATAGGGAAGCCTGGAGTGCTGCAGTCCGTGGGTCCAAAGAGTCGGACATGACTACATGTCTGAACAACAACAAAAATCATAAGTCAGTATTTTTTTTTCCAAGAAAAGTTTTGCTCTTCTAAGTTTCAGTCCATTCCTCAATAAAGCCTTGTAATATAAAGCAATACCAGTAATCAGTACACAGAGGACTGGAAGAAATATTTCTTTAATTTTTAGAAAAAAGCCCTGAATTCCGGTAAGTTGGCTTAGGCATTTCCTCCCAGGAAGAAAATGCAGGATCACTGGAAAAGTCTGTAGTATACTATAGAGCCTGTGAATGCTTCAGGTAAAAAGAATAGTGCAAGTGTGTGATCAGAAGGGCCAGAGAAAAGCATGCTGGTTTGGGCTTTGTCAACTTGGTTAGTCAAAACCTGTATTTACCCAGACTTCCACTCCCTACATGATCATGAGTCGTACTCAGGCAAAAATGAAGGAAGTGATGGAGGGCAGCGGTGATAGTCAGCCATCATGCTCTGATGTTGTCATGATCCCAGAATTTCCTTCTACTCTGTTCAGTTCAGTTTAGTCACTCAGTTGTGCCTGACTCTTTGCAACCTCATGGACTGCAGCACTCCAGGCCTCCCTGTCTATCACCAACTCCCGGAGTTTACTCACACTCATCTCCATTGAGTTGGTGATGTCATCCAACCATCTCATCCTCTGTTGTCCCCTTCTCCTCCCACCTACAATCCTTCCCAGCATCAGGGTCTTTTCAAATGAGTCAGCTCTTTCCATCAGGTGGCCAAAGTATTTGAGTTTCAGCTTCAATATCAGTCCTTCCAATGAACATTCAGGACTGATCTCCTTTAGGATGGATTGGTTGGATCTCCTTGCTGTCCAAGGGACTCTTCAAGAGTCTTCTCCAACACCACAGTTTAAAAGCATCAATTCTTCGGCACTCAGTTTTCTTTATAGTCCAACTCTCACATCCATACATGACTACTGAAAAAAACCATAGCCTTGATGAAATGGACCTTTGTTGGTAAAGTAATGTCTCTGTTTTTTAATATGCTGTCTAGGTTGGTCATAACTTTCCTTCCAAGGAGTAAGCATCTTAATTTCATGGCTGCAGTCACCATATGCAGTGATTTTGGAGCCCCCCCAAATAAAGTCAGCCACTGTTTCCACTGTTTACGCATCTATTTGCCATGAAGTGATGGGACCGGATGCCATGATCTTAGTTTTTTGAATGTTAAGCTTTAAGCCAACTTCTTCACTCTTTTCTTTCACTTTGAACAAGAGGCTCTTTAGTTTTTCTTCACTTTCTGACATGAGGGTGGTGTCATCTGCATATCTGTTATTGATATTTCTATCCCAGCATTCTTGATTTCAGCTTGTGCTTCATCCAGCCCAGCATTTCTCATGATCCACTCTGTAGATCCACATTAATGACTAAACACCCTTGGCCTCCAAGAATGACCATTGGTGACTCCCTTCCCTATGTATCTCCCCTCCCGGACTTGAACTTCCCTGCTCCTCCCACGACTGTGTAAGGTCAAATTCCTAGAGTCATGTAACTTGAGTGTTTCTAGCTCCCTGGATGGGCCGTGACTGACATGAGAAGTGACAAGGGCACCAGATGTATCTCTTCAACTTGCCATCATGAGTACTAACCCCACAGAGCCTCCCAAGGGAAAGCTCTTGCTTAGCTCCAGGAAAATAAGAAATTACAACTTGGGTTTCCAGAATGTAGTGGTATTTGTTCATTCATTCATTCAACACATATCTAGAAAGCTCTCAAAATGTGCTAGACATTCTTTCAGTGAGGATGCAGTTAAACTAAAATAGGCATATCACCCAATTCTTTGTCCAAACCAGCTCTGTTTGAGAGTGAACAGGGGACTATTAAATAGGCAGACTTCTCTGGTGGATCAGACGGTAAAGCATCTGCCTACAATGCAAATACACCAGGGACTTCCCTGGCTGACTAGTGGTTGGGATTCCATGCTCCCAATGCAGGGGCAGGGGTTCAATCCCCGGTCGGGGAACTAGGATCCTGCATGCCACACAGTGCAAGAATGCCAAAAATAATAATAAATAATAAAAGTGCCAATAATGATAATAGCAATACCAGCAATAATAAGTTAAAACATTTTAAATGCATAATATTAAAACATATATACCAGAAAAAAAAAAAGCATAAACTGAGGCTGTGCTAAACAAATCAGGATATAGATGAAACACTGTGGTTGTCTTGGTTGTAAGTCAAGTCAGAAAGACATAATTTAAACATAATCTCGCAAATACATGTAAACTTACAAGGATGAGTACAGCTAAGAAGAAGGGGTCCACAGAGCAGATCACTCTTCATGGGATGACTGAGCTCCATTAAGAGGTCAAAGGAGGCTGCTGACTGCTCTGCTGTCATGGGTGCTCTCTCCTTCTCCTCCTCCTTCTCGCCTTCCCTCTCCTCTCTTCCAGGTGAACGTTACACTGATAGGAAAGGGATCTGCCCGAGTGGCCGAGTGTGCAGGTCATTCATGTGAGGAGTCGGTGTGCAGGTAAAGCCCACATGAAAGTGCAATAATTTAGTGGTTAGTGATTTGGGGTATGCCTAGGCTGGAAGAGGGCCCTTCTAGAACTTAATCTGGTGTAAGTAAAGGATCCTGGGGACTTCCCTGGCAGGTGAGTACTTTGGACTCTGAGCTCCTACTGGAGGGGACCCGGGTTCTAACCCCAGTTGGGGAATTAAGATTCTGCATGATGCATAGAGCGTATCCTGACCTGGGTGGGAGGGATTCCATTTTCATCTTTATTTTTTCACTTTTGGACCAGAGATTTTAGTCTTAATGCTGACTTCATTCTTTGCTAGCTGTTGGACAAACTCCTTTTTACTTTTCTTAGCCTTAGTGTTCTCATCTGTAAAATGATTATCATAATGGCAATACTTCTCCTAAGATGGTTTTAGAGCTAAAGTAAGACAAAGAATGTAAATGCCTAGATAGAGATTGACATATAATAATCTTTATATAAATATTACTTCTTTGTGTTGAGGATGATTTTTAAAATTATTGCTGGGTGATAAAACTATTTGGTGAAACTCACACAGTTATTCCCCAGAGAAAGAGAAATCATTGTTCAAGTGCTTCTCTGTTTCATTACTTTAGTCCCTATGGATTTAAAACATGGTTATTTCCAGAATGTCTAAAATATTACAAATATGAAGAAAATAATTTTCCTGTATTTCTACATCTTAAAGCTACATATTGTTAACATTTTATTTCCTTTCCATCTTTTTATGTAGTTATGCTAAAGTATATAACATGCTGTGCTGTGCTTAGTCGCTTAGTCGTGTCCAACTCTTTGGGACCCCATGGACTGTAGCCCTCCAGGATCCTTTGTCCACGGGATTTCCCTGGCAAGAATACTGGAGTGGGTTGCCATTTCCTTCTCCAAAAATATATAACATATTGTATTATATATGCTGAGGTTTTTGTTAACATTTTCTGACTTAAAAATTATAGATGTCCAAGGTAGAAAAATTATAAATGCTTACAGAATGCTTACCTGAAACTCTGAAAGTGTACATTTGTTAGTTAATATTGTGGGTGTATTTTCTTGTAACCTTAATCTATGCTTTTAAAGAAACATAGTGGACACCATACTGTGCACACTGATTTTAAGCATGAACAAAGAGACGTTTATAGATCCTATATGAGTCATTGGTAAAGAATTATTCAGTAACAGCTAATATCAATCCCTGAGTGGATTTATTAGGTTTTCTAATTAAAAATCTCCAATTGCTGCTATCTTCCACATAAATTTTAAAGAAGCCAAAAACCATTACTCAAGTAACTTGCAATGCAATTGGGCGTTATATTGTTTAGGCACCTTTAATCTTTTGAATAAAGGAAACAAATAAAACTTTAATCCTACTCATAGCTCTGTGTCCCAAATATTGGGTTGGCCAAAAAGTTCATTAGGGTTTTTGATGCAATGTTATGGAAAAACCCAAACAAACTTTTTGTCCTATCAAATACTTCAGTATTTAGCCACAGTTGGCAAGGGAAGACACAAAATAAAAACAATTTTTACTTCTGGTGTCTTCAACCAGGGCTATGGCTGATTATAAAACATACTGTCTGTTACTAAGTGACTTAAATCCAAAGGAAGCACTCCAGGGTCAAGTTTTACCCCCAAATTGCAGATCATTCTGATAACATGTGAACCTTCTCAATTCTAGGCTTGGGATGAACACAGAGGAAGGGAAACCTTAATAAATCATTTATGCCATTCTTAGTTGTCTATAAGGGCTTCCCTGGTGGCTTAGGGGTAAGGAATCTGCCTGCCAATGCAGGAGACACGTGTTTGACCTCTGGGTCAGGAAGATCACCTGGAGAAGGAAATGGCAACCCACTCCAGTATTCTTGCCTGGGAAATCCCATGGACAGAGGAGACTGGAAGGCTACAGTCCACAAGGTTGTAAGAGTCGGACAACGGCTTAGCGACTAAACCACCACCACCAGTTGTCTATAAAGGATGAGATAAAAAGATGAGACAGACGTAATCTGAGTTACTTTAGAGAAAGCAATACAGTTTTGTTTTTAGGTATCTTATGTTAACATAAGTTATGCTAAGTAGACTATATATATGGGTGTGTTAGAATTACATTTTGATTCATCTCTCATCTAACTGAAATTATTCAAAATGCCAGGGTCATTTTCTGAGCAACTGAATGTTTAAATTTTCTCTTGGACAACTTGACAAGGTAACATGCACAGGCTATATATCTTCCTTTGTGCACAGGACTCAATTGTCTTCTTAGAGTATAGATGATCTTCTCAACTGCAGTTAGAGTTGCAGAGATTAATTACCAAAGACAATGGCTATTCATTTATTCAGGTTAGCAGACAACTGCTGACCTACTCCATAGGCTTAACAAATTTTTCTTCACTTTGAAATTCACAACTTCTGTCAGGATGTAGGTGTCTCTTGGTGTGGATTTTTCCTAGAACATAGTAAAACTTAAATTTGTAGCCTCACATTTTAAAGTTCAACCTCAACAAAGTGTATGAACATGAAAGCTGTTTTTCTCAAATATGCCGTTGATTATTGCTTCTGTAGCGCTTCCCCAAGGTCTCTTACATATAAATTTTTATCTTTAACATCGTCAATTCTGTATTTTGCTGCCTCCAGTAGAAAGTTTAACCTTGTGATTCTATTGCAAACTCCCTTGGAATAATTCCCTGTTACATTTACCTGCTCTTCATGTCTTCATACTCCTTTCTCATCAGTCTTCTCTCTCCTTCTGACCTTTTCTTCATTTTCATACTTCAATTAGTTGATGTCAGATTTTCAGAATTATCTTGCAGCACTTACAGTAAATATGTTTTTTTTTAATTAATTTTATTTTATTTTTAAACTTTACATAATTGTATTAGTTTTGCCAAATATCAAAATGAATCCACCACAGGTATACATGTGTTCCCGATCCTGAACCCTCCTCCCTCCCCATACCATCCCTCTGGGTCGTCCCAGTGCACCAGCCCCAAGCATCCAGTATCGTGCATTGAACCTGGACTGGCATCTAGTTTCATACATGATATTTTACATGTTTCAATGCCATTCACCCAAATCTTCCCACCCTCTCCCTCTCCCACAGAGTCCATAAGACTGTTCTATACATCAGTGTCTCTTTTGCTGTCTCGTACACAGGGTTATTGTTATCATCTTTCTAAATTCCATATATATGCGTTAGTATACTGTATTGGTGTTTTTCCTTCTGGCTTACTTCACTCTGTATAATAGGCTCCAGTATCATCCACCTCATTAGAATTGATTCAAATGTATTCTTTTTAATGGCTGAGTAATACTCCATTGTGTATATGTACCACAGCTTTCTTATCCATTCATCTGCTGATGGACATCTAGGTTGCTTCCAAGTCCTGGCTATTATAAACAGTGCTGCGATGAACATTGGGGTACACCTGTCTCTTTCCCTTCTGGTTTTCTCAGTGTGTATGCCCAGCAGTGGGATTGCTGGATCATAAGGCAAGTCTATTTCCAGTTTTTTAAGGAATCTCCACACTGTTCTCCATAGTGGCTGTACTAGTTTGCATTCCCACCAGGAGTGTAAGAGGGTTCCCTTTTCTCCACACCCTCTCCAGCATTTATTATTTGTAGACTTTTGGATCGCAGCCATTCTGACTGGTGTGAAATGGTTTTAAAGAACTTTTTCTTCTGTCTAAGTCTTCAGGATGGGGTTCCCTTTACCTAAGTCTGTTGTATTTAATGTTCACACATGCTCCAGTGATGTGAGATATAATCAGACTCCTTGTTAATTTACGCAATGGGTATAGATTATTTTCTGGCTCTGTCACTGTGCTTTCTGAACAAGACCTTGCTGATATTTTCTGTTGCCCATGGGCTGCTTTGGACCATAAAGAAGGCTGAGTGCTGAAGAATTGATGTTTTCGAACTGTGCTGCTGGAGAAGACTCTTGAAGGTCCCTTAAACTACAAGGAGATCAAACCAGTCAGTCTTAACTGAAATCAACCCTGAATATTTTTTGGAAGACTGATGCTGAAGCTCCAATACTTTGGCCACCTGATTCAAAGAACTGACATTGGAAAAACCCTGATGCTGGGAAAGATTGAGGGCAGGAGGAGAAGGGGGTGACAGAGGATGGGATAGTTGGGTGGCATCACTGACTCTAGGGATATGAGTTTGAGCAAACTCTGGGAGATAGTGAAGGACAGGGAAGCCTGGCTTGTTGCAGTCCATGGGGTCACAAAGAGTCAGACATGACTTAGCAACTGAACAACAGCAAAAAAAAATGGGCTGCTTTGAAGCTCACAAGGCTCCCTTGGCCTGTGGTTTTCAGTTGTGTTCAGGCAATAGGAACCTACAGCAGGAGAATGGAGGGAGGGAGAGAGTGAGGTGGTATTTATTTCTCTGGCTCCTTCCTGAGGTCGCTGGTCACTTGATTTAAGGTTACAGGCCCAACTAAGGCATCCGTTCCTCAAAGTTCTCTATATCTAGATTCTGGCAACTGTTCCGCCTTCCCCTCCCCCTGTCATTTCATGCTTGAGGGTAATCACAGCCCTCTTGTTTTTAACTCCAGGGTACTCTCCTCTCAATGTTTATTTCCCTTACATTTATGAACAGTTCTTTCTGAAATGCATCAATGACACATTAATTCCATGTGTCAACTTGGTGAGGTTATGGTGCCCACTAGTATGGCATCAAACTGGTTTAGAACTTGCTGTGAAGGCATTTGGTAGATGTGATTAACAATTACAATCAATTAACTTTTACATTCAGATTCTCTTCCATGGTATCAGTGGGCCTTGTCTAACCAGCTGAAAGCCTTAGGAATAAACATGGACATTTCCCAGAGAAGGAGAAATTGTTTCAGAATGGTAACATAGATAATCTGCCTGAGTTATCAGCCTATGGGACTTCCCTACAGGTTTCAGACTTGCAAGTCCTCACAGTCTTGTTCAACCAGTTCTTTAAAATCATTTTCTCTTTTTCTCTCTCAAAAGATCTATCTCTTTATCTATCTGTCCATCTGTCTCTCCAACTTGTTTTGTTACTACAGAGAACTCTGACAGACATATACATACTCAAATTATTCTAATTTGAGAGATGTAAAAGAGAGATATGGGTTCGAAATCTGGGATGGGAAGATCCCCTGGAAGAGGGCATAGCAATACACTCCAGTATTCTTGCCTGGAGAATTCTATGCACAGAAGACCCTGGCGGGCTACAGTCCGTGGGGTCACAAAGAGTGGGATACAACTGAAGCGACTTAGCATGAGCACAAGCATCTGATTTCTGTGGCAACCTTGACCGCTGTGAAGGCCTTTGTAACTATGAGAGTGGTCTGAAGTTCACACCTAAGCTTCCATTCCTTCATTACTTCTCTCAGCAAATTCTTTTGTACTCCTCTGAATTAGCTATTACACCCGACATCAGAAAGAGAAACTGTGGCCCCTGCCTTCATGGAACTTTCAGATATCTGAGAAATCTAAAAACTGCAATAAAATATAGTGAATATGATGGTGGGCTCAGAGAGGGGCTGGGGTGCACTTTCCCTTATTTTGGGCTTTGGGAGGCTTCTGTGGGGAAACCAGCTCCAAGTTGAGAAGGAAGTTATGAACGGCCATTCAGGTGAATGGAAAGGATAATTGGAAGATTAACGGACACCAGAATTGCCTGTGTGAAGCTGGTATGACTGTGGGCAGTGGATCCATCTACTGTATGTTTATACTAACCTTCCACGTCTTTCTCCTTGGCTTTACAGTGTTTTAAAGAGACAGATCTTAGGAGAATAATCACTGCACGACTGGGACTGTTTCTGTGGTTGCATCCAGAGTATTTAACCTGGGTTACCTCCCCTCCCAAGATATTCTCCTCCAAGCTTCATTCTTCTTGTTTGAAGTTTCCTGGGCATTTCATTCTCCAATGAATTTAAGCATAAAGGTACTACCACATTTTCAGAATCACATGCAGTGCTTCGATTGGCATTTCCATGGAGATGAGAGGCTGTGGTCCAATCCTCTGACTGGTACCATCCTTATCTTTCTGAGCCAGCAGCAGAAAGTATGCACATTTCCATCAGTTTTATAATCACTGGAAATGCCTCAAATCCTGGAAACATTTGCCTGTCGGTTCTTCTTTTCAGAGCTGTATGCATCATTGTTACTTAACTATTTGATTGGTGATGAATGGATTTTCAGCCAGAAAAATCAGAAAGTGAAGCAAAACGTTAGAGGAAGCTGGGAGAGCATTCTTCAGGAACTGTTAGCCAGATGTCATCTTAAAACACGAAGGCTGGACCCATCCTGTGTGAAAGGGGATGAGATTCAATTCCATTTGTAGAAGTTATGTCTGCCTGCTAAGGCAGGCCCTTGATTGAATCAAAGAGTGCTTTTGTTGGTCCATCTGGGTAATGGCTTCAATTCTCCTAGTAACTGTATTTTGCCGAAATAGGGTCCCAGGGGTTGGGGGATGGTTGGCCTAATTGGCGAGTCTGGATTTATACGCAGGCTATTTTCATCATGCTCTCCTTTAGCCCTAATGAGGTTTGTAAAATGATTTTCACTATGTGTCTGAACATGTGACCCTCCTCACCTCACTCTCCCCCTGATTTCATAAGCAGTTGCTGTGGCAGTGGCCGTTTAACAGGATAAACTCGCTCTTTGGGAGACATCTGCATCCAATAGAGACTGTCTCTGGCATGTCTGTGTCCCTTCTCTGTGGGCAATGTGATGGAAGGCAGGCTCAGGGCTCTGTGTCCCTGCCCTACGTGCTTCTCCACGTCGTGAAGCCAACAGTCACTTCCTCTCCAAGTCGCGTGAACACCAGGGGATTTTCACTTTGCCATCCAGAGAATGAGATATTCTTTCTCCCTGTGATCTCAGAAGATCTTACAGCTAACACTTCACAGAAAGTGAAGAAAAGTTCTTTAAGCCCTTGACTGTACCATCTGCTCCATGGCCTCACAAATTCCCAGCACATAGTGAGTCCCAGCTCCTCATTTTGGTTTTGGACATGAAAACAGTGGAAATAGAACAAGGCACAATTGATACTCAAAGTTGAACATGATTGGGTGATGCCTTAAGTATCAAATTCACATCTACGTCTTCATTTTCTTTCCTGAATTTCCCAAAGAAAATAACTTACAAAATAGCCTTAGAAAACATACTATGGCTTCTAAATTCTGATACGTTATTTGAAATGAATCATAAATAGACTTATGCACTTTAACCTGATATTGTCCCAATTAGAATGAAGGCGTTTGCTTACCAGAGAAAATGTCTAATGAAGTTAATGGTCTATAATAATGGTCGTCAATGTGTGGTCCTCAGATCAGAATATTAGCATTCCCTTGAAATATGTAAGGGATGCAAATTCTGTGTGTTGTTGTTCAGTTGCTGAGTTGTGTCCGACTTCTCGTGACTCCATGACTGCAGCACTCCAGGCTTCCCTGTCCTTCACCATCTCCTGGAGTTTGCTCAAACTCAAGTCCATTGAGCTGGTGATGCCATCCAACCATCTCATCTTCTGTTGTCCCCTTCTCCTCCTGCCTTCAGTCTTTCCCAGCATCAGGGTATTTCCAATGAGCTGGCTTTTCGTATCAGGTGGCCAAAGGATTGGAGTTTTAGCTTCAGCATCAGTCCTTCCAATGAATATTCAGGATTGATTTCCTTTAGGATTGACTGGTTGATCAACTTGCAATCCAAGGGACTCTCAGCAGTCTTCTCCAGCACCACAGTATGAAAGCATCATTTCTTCAGTGCTCAGCCTTCTTTATGGCCCAAGTCTCACATCCATACAAGACTGCGTTGACTATACTGACATTTGTCAGTAAAGTGATATCTGCTTTTTAATACACTATCTAGGTTTGTCATAACTTTCCTTCCAAAGAGCGAACATCTTTTAACTTCATGGCTGTAGTCACCATCTGCAGCAAATTCTCATTTTCCATCAAAATCAGAAGATCCAGAGATGAGACCTGTCAGCCTGTTTTTTAACAAGCCCTCCAGGTGACTGAGATGCTTTCTTAAGTCCTCAGACTACTGATCCTTAAAGGGTAATTGGTGAAGTATTGATAGAGTTGAAAATAAAATTAATATATTTACCATGTGTTTGTTTAGTCATAAAGTAACTTTAGGGCCAGGTGACTTTTTCTGTGAGGAATCACTCAAGTGATCTTCTGATTTACTTGTATTAATTAATCCTCACAATGGTCCCATGTGGTAGGTTCTTCGATTCTGACTTCTAAGATGAGGAAATTAAAGGGAAAAACCTGGTTCATGTCACCCAGCTTCATCTTCAGTGGATACTGGGAACTACAAAGGAAATTTGGAACTTAGAAATGGTCACCTCTCCCTGGGTGTGCAGGGATCTTGGAAGGGATTGGAGACTTCACAAAAAACCCAGGGACCCTCCGTGGGAAGGGCTGAGGCTGGACCTGCTCCCAGAGGTTCAGCGTTAAGGGAGCTTCTCAAGAAAAGTAGGATACAACTTAATACAGCAAAGCCCTTGTGCTCTCTGCTGTGTTAGCACTTTGTCCCTAGAATCACACTCAGATAGAACATTGAATTGAGTAGGTCAGTCCAGCTCACTCTAATAGAACTTCTCATATTTTACTTCTAATGGATACTTTTCATAAATTTCAACTTCCAAGTTCAGTGTTCCTGATGCTAGAAAGTTCTTCATCTCCGTGAAATGAGAATAAAGTTCTGGGCTGAATGGCTCTACTGGGGCTGGTTTGAAATGTGCAGGCTAAACCCACATGTGAGTTTCTAGAGGTGTCTGCTTACATTCTTTGGAGTTAACTTTCCTTCTGCTCTGACTTTGATAGAAACCCACATGAGATAGTACTTTCACTTAGCTGGAATGAGAGCAGATGGAATGTTCAAATCTTAAAATTTCTCCTGGATCGTTACCATGAGGCAACATTACATTGTTGGCAATATCATTTGTAAGAGCATTTTATGGCATTGTTTTGTGTTTGAGAAAAAATTAATCAGGAAAAGTTCAGTGTGGGAGACGTGTGGAATTATAATGAAGATTTGCTCTTTGCTTTCTTCTGTTGGTCTATATACATTATGCTCCCTCTTGGTGCCTAACTTGGAAAGCCTGGATCACAAATGCTCCTGTAGGCCTCTCAAGGACAGGTAAACAGAACCCATGAGCCCCGCTCCCCTCTCTACCTGACTGTCATCCATACAGAAACTGTTTGCCATGTCTCTCACAAACCCTAGTCTGTTTTTGGTCACCTCCTCCACATCTGGATGGCTTCCTTCATAGCTCAGTTGGTAAAGAATCCACCTGCAATGCAGGAGACCCTGGTTCGATTCTTGGGTAGGGAAGATCCACTGGAGAAGGGATAGGCTACCCACTTCAGTATTCCTGTGCTTCCCTTGTGACTCAGCTGGTAAAGAATCCGTCTGTAATGTGGAAGACCTGGTTTCAATCCCTGGGTTGGGAAGATCCTCTGGAGAAGGGAAAGGCTACCCACTCCAGTATTCTGGCCTGGAGAATCCCATGGACAGAGGAGCCTGGCAGGCTACAGTCCACAGGGTTGCAGAATCAGAATGAGCGACTAAAATATTAAAATCTTTTGATGTTCTGACAATCTGGTGTTTGTTGCAAAAACTCCTCTATATCCTGGCTCCACCAGCACCTCTTTGGAGCTGTCTCTCAGAGTGATACAAGAGGCTGTGTCCTTAAATCCTCAGGTTTGTCTGCTGAGTAAAACAAACTCTCAACTTTTCCATGGTGCTGTTTCTTTTTGTTTTTCAGATGACAACACCACACTATGGCTGTCCTCTGGGTTTTTGTTTTTGTCATAGGCCAAAACAGAACAGGACAGATAGAACAGAAAAAAACTTGAGGTACCATTTTCCAGAGATGAAAATACCCAATCCAGGGCTTGGTGCCCAGTCTTTCCCTTCTCCTAGGAAACTTACTGTGCCTATTAAAGAGACAGTTTCTTTATGTGGGAAAGTGATGTGTTTCCAAATTCAAAACAAATTGGTAGTGTCCTAAGCTCAATCTCAAAAGGCTAAGTTAATGCTTAAGTTTTTCAAACTGCACCAGGTCTGGCTAATTGCTTACAATGTAGATGAGGACTTACCATTGACCAAACATACATTTTCAGGCTTCCCTGGTGGCTCAAATGGTAAAGAATCCACCTTCAGTGCAGAAGACCTGGGTTTGATCCCTGGATCAGGAAGATCCCCTGGAAGAGGAAATGACAACCCACTCCAGTATTCTTCCCATGGTGTGGGAAGCTAGGCGGGCTGCAGTCCGTGAGGTCCCAGAGTCGGACACTATTGAGCAACTAACACAAAACATACATTTAAGTGACAAAGCTCCTTCTTGGGCCGTAAATATATTAAAATTAAACTTATAGTTTTTTTTTTTTTTAAGAGCACCATCTTGATATTGACATGTAGAACCTAGATTGCTTTCAAACAGGAAAAGAAAATTGAAAAAAATTCACGCAAACTATTCTGGTGATTCTTTTCCTTGGTAGAAGGCTCTCTTGAAAGCCAAAAGTGTTATATTTTTAGGATATTTTCAGAAAATAGGCTACATTGAGGTCATTTTGTACCTTGCTGTTGCTGCTAAGTCACTTCAGTCATGTCCGACTCTGTGTGACCCCATGGATGGCAGCCCACCAGGCTCCCCCGTCCCTCAGATTCTCCAGGCAAGAACACTGGAGTGGATTGCCATTTCCTTCTCCAAGGCATGAAAGTGAAAAGTCAAAGGAAATCGCTCAGTCGTGTCTGACTCTTCGCAACCCCATGGACTGCAGCCAACCAGACTCCTCCATCCATGGGATTTTCCAGGCAAGAGTACTGGAGTGGGGTGCCATTGCCGTCTCCATTTTGTATCTTATAAATGAGTATATTCATCAAGAACTTAATTGTACTAAGAAAGCAAATAAATCGATATTTGAATCAAACCTAACTGCTTTTGAATTATAGTTGATGTTCTTTAGTTCAGGCTTGGTATCTGAGTGTGGTTGCAGTGATGTTATATGAGTAAGAAGCCAGTGAAAATGAAAGTGTCAGTCATTCAGTTGTGTATGACTCTTTGCGAGCCTGTGGACTATATAGCCTGCCAGCTTCCTCTGTCCATGGGTTTCTCCAGGCAAGATACTGAAGTAGGTTGCCGTTCCCCTTTCCAAGGGATCTTCCCAACCCAGGGATTGAACCCTGGTCTCCCACATTGCAAGCAGATTCTTTACCATCTGAGCTATAAGGGAAGCCTGAAATGTCTATGCAAATAAACGAGAAAATGATCAGGGCCTTTCTACAGATAGCCACTAACAGCTTGGTGGAGCAAAGCATGAAAAGATTCAACACTTTTTTTTTTTTTTTTTGCATTTGCACCCTGAAGACCTTGTTGGAAATGCAAACAAGTTACTTATTACTTATATTTCTATAGGGCTTCAAAGTTGACAAAGCACTTTTATCATCTCTTATCCTATAACCTAAGAACCTGGGCCAAATTCCCACATGTGAAAGATGAGGCCATTGGGAGAAGAAAGATTAAGTGAGATGCCCATGGTCTTATTGCTAACATAGAGCTGGTACTTTTGATGCCAGGACTACTGGTATCTCCATGATTCCAAGCCATCTCAGGATGTAGTGGCGAACCCCACACTGTAGCCACTGCTTCTTCACTCTGATAAAATGATGAAGGAAGCAGTTACAGAAAGCAGCCAGTCATGGTACTGGGGTTGAGTGGTGGTGACAGTGATGGCATTTTCATGGCCACCATTCATAGTCCCTGGTCCTCCAGCCAAGATGTGGTAGCTGGTGAACTACACCTTATCAGTCCTGTTATCATTATAGTAGACATTGACAAGGTACACACCATCCATCAAAACAGCTCAGATGTGTATATGCCTGAGATCTATATACTTGAATCAATGGTTTAACATTCTACTTTCTTCCTTGAAAAGCATGCATCCTTCATAAAGAGGTTTAACATATATATGGAGGAAAAATATCATGATATATGTTTAGCAGAGATTAGAAGAAAATTAAGGTAGACCCTCCATTATCAAGGCTGGCTATTTGCAGAAAGGCTTGAAAATATTTGGAATAGCTCTGTCTGCACCAAATTCTGAAGGTGATAATAGAATGTCACCAGCATAAATATTTCTATCTCCTTTCCAGAAAGGAAATATGATAGATTTTTTTTAAAGGAAGCGGAAAAGAAAAGGAAATACCTGTGTGTCTTTTAGTTTATCTGCAGGGAACAACATTTCCTGGTTCTAAATTTCCACTCATTAACTCTACCTGACCACCCCCGCCCACAATCTCACTTTACTAGATCATAAGATCCAATTGGATGCTGGAAATGTTATCCAGCCATGACGTCAGCAGATTTGTGCCATGCAAACACCCTCTGGGCCAAGAAGTGCTCCTTTGTGTCTCCTTGGGAAGTAAGGATGTGTCAATGTGATCTTGATACAAATATTGATGTAGGATGCCCACATTTCAATGTCTGTCTCTTATAGACCCCTTACCATCTGTGGGTTTAGAAAAACATGTGCAAGGATTTAAAGTAATTTCAAAAGATGAATGGAAGATGACAGCTGGTGAGTTGGAGCCATTAAGGATGTAGCCAACAGTGGTGCTTCAGAACTGATGGAGACGTACAGGCTTTGGGTTTTGCAGGTAACGATCTTCCCTTTGATACCCCTCTGCCATTATTAGCAGTACCTACCCCTGCAGAATTCAGAGGAGAGAGCTGTAGACCAGGCTGACCATGTTTTAGATACTTCCAGAAATTCACTAAGGAAGCAGCTGACACCTGTAAGCAAGATTTCTGCCATTCTGTTCCCTGTACTCCGTCTGTACCTGATTTCAAATCTTCAAATCAAATTGTACTCAATTATGGTTTGACCTGGATTATGAAAATGTTGAAGGCTTCGATTTTTATTCCTTTGTGGGAGGATAAAACAGTGTATTCATTTGCTCAGTCTGCCATAACAAGGCACTACAGACGGGGTGGCTTAAACAACAGAAATTTATTTTCTCACGTTGCTGGAGATTAGATATTCAAGATCAAGATGTCCCCAGGCTGTTTCTCCTAAGAAAGAACTTAATAAACTTATTGTAACTTAATTACCTCTGGAGAGACACTGTCACCAAATACAGTCGCATTCTGACTTACTAGGGGTTAGCACATCAATGTATGAGTTTTGCAGAAGGGAGAGACACAATTCAGGACGTAACAAATAGTATCCAAGTTGACTCAGAGAAGAGACAAATCTGAATCATCTGTTGGCTCCGTGATTTTCAGGAAAAAAAAAAAAAACATAAAAAGACAGGATCTTCCTCAAGAAATTGGTGATATCACCTAAGAGTCATGCATTTTCAGTGGTACTGCTAGAACTGAGTGACAGTCATATGTTGTGGACTTCAGCTTTGGAGCCTGAGTCAAAAATCTTTTGCTCTTTGCTGGAACTGTCATAATCTACTATTTATATAGAATATAAATCCTGTCTACTACAAAAGGATTGGTGGTGATATATAACTTTAAACATAATGAAAAAAAAAGAAAAGGAATCATGACATTTAGAGAAGAAATAGATGTTACTAATTACCTGGAAAGAGTTATAGATTATAGTTTGAGCTTAATTATTTTCTAGACTTCCCAGAAATGAAGGAAAACATAAATTACAATGAGATATGTTATCTTTGTGGACTGTTAAAGAAAGCAGGCAAGCTTGCCTGGAGAGTACAGTTATTTTGTTTTTTGTGTTTTTTTTCCTCTAAAACTAAACCCAAGGAAAAACTTATTGCTTGAGACATTTTTCAGAGACCTGAATGAATTGAGTGTTAGATGTTGAATAGGGGATAGCAGATCATGAAAGAGACAGTGTCTTCTAATATGTTTAATGAAAGTAATTATTTAGAATGAAAACTGTCTTATAGCTAACATTAGTGTTACAAGGGGAACATTTGGCATAATTCATATCTTTGGGGAAATAACATTCTTAGAAAACTCTTTTCTCCTTGGAGTGATTATTAGTGGAAGAAGGAAATCGAGAAACTGAGTAAGCTACCACATTATAGCAAAGCCCATTAATGAGACTCTGGACAGGCAGTGGCATGCCTAGAGATGATCCGGGCTTAGAAGCTGGCAAAACAAAGGCTTTTCAAAAGAAAATACAGAGCATTTTTTCTCTTCATTTTCTTTCTTCCTGCAGTTTTCCTCTTCTTTTTCTGCCTTTATCTCATCCTCACCTTCCTCTTTCTTTTCCTCTTATTTCTTCTCCTCTCCGTCTTCTCTTCCTTCTTTTATTCTCTTGGCGTCTGAGAGAAAGGAATTAGAAGAGGTAGTCATTGACAGGATGAAAGAACTAAGAGCTGATTGTTTTCCAAGAATGGGAGGCCGGAGGTTTCTGTGGTGAGTCCAGTAACTAAGATTCTGAGCTTCCAATCCAAGGGGCCCAGGTTTGATCGCTGGTCAGGAAATTAGATCCTGCAGACTGCAACAAAGATCCTAAGTGCTGCAACCACGACCCCATGCAGCTAAAAAATAAATAAATACATTAAAAAAAAACAAAGAATGCATTTTATGTAGCCAGCCTCCAAGATAGCCCAGAGTGATCCCTGCCACCTGGAATATCAACCTCTGTCTGTGTGACCAATAGGATGGAGCAGAAAACTCATCAAGGTCATCTGGCTTCCTGCTTGCCATCTCTTATCCTCATTCTTGCTCACTCATTCTGGGGGACACCAGCTGCCCAGTGGCTTCCTGCCAGTAGCTGCTGAGTGAGGTTGGAAGTGGGTTTTCCATCCTGTCAAGCCTTTAGATAACTATAGCCAAGGATGATATCCTAACTGAAAGACCCTGAGGCTGAACTGCCCAGTAAACTGTTCTCAAATTCTGTAAGATACAGAACTTATGATACAGTTGTAATACTGTTCTGTGACCCACAGGAGCTGTGAGATAATAAACATCTATTTCTTTAAATTGCCAATTTTGGGGGTATTTTTGTAATCTATGTGTGTTTGTGTTAGTCGCTCAGTCATGTCCAACTGTTTGTGACCCTATGGACGGACTGTAACCCACCAGGCTCCTCTGTGCATGGGATTCTCCAGACAAGAATAGTGGAGTGGATAGTCATTCCCTTCTCTAAGGGCTCTTTTAGACCCTGGGATCAAACCCAGGTCTCCTGCATTGCAGGCAGATTCTGTACCATCTAAGGCACCAGGGAAGCCCTGTAATCTACAGTAGGAAACTAATAATAGCATTCCTTTGCAAATTGTTTGCAACGCAACAAATTTTAGTGCAAATGCATTTCTCTCTCCTGCTGCCATGTCATTTCCTCAAAGATTTCTCTCACCAAGTGAGCAGTGAATATCAGTCCTTCTGGTGTCACTGAGCTAATGCAAACTCTGATCTGAACAAATTACACATAACAGTCCTTTACTCCTTTCTGTGTATTACTCCACATGCCCAAATATGCCGCTTAAAAATAAAGCAATAATAACAATGTAAGACTTACACGACCAAGTATTTCTTTGGCATCTTTAGAATGCGTCATGTCTTCAGCCTGCCCTTGAGTTATGTCTTTTCATAGCCAGATCCAACTGCTCTGCCCAGAAGAAAACGCTAAGAGGCAGCACATCCAAAAACGTAGCTGTGTTCTTTGGAAAGTATTTCCCCAGAATGCAGACTATGCAGACTACTTCTGATTATCAATGGCATTCATTCTGCTATAGTTTTTTTTCCATAAAAAATCTGGCTAGGGAATTTTAAAAATCAGTACGAAAGACACATTTCACTACCACATTGGAAAAAATATTGTGTTTGGCGAAGGGGAGGCTTTTGGGTGCCATTGGCAAATACCCTCATCTTTAGTCCTAGTAACTGGAGCTGAGAAAAAAAAAAAAATCTAAGCCATGAAGCCCTGTCTGCATCCTAATTCAGATGGGTTATTTATCCCCTTGGCTTTCCCCTTGTTTTGATTTTATTGGCTGAGTCAAACATCTTTCTTGTCCTTATTCCAGCATCAGTAGAATATCTCTATTCTTCTCTTTTTAGTTGGACAGACTGGCAAGATTCAGAATGATTTTGATAAAAATTGAGGGCAGATGCAGCACTCAATATTTTTGATAGATGTGGTTCCATTGCTGTTTTGTTCTGAGTCTCAAAGCTAAATAAAAAACTGAGCCAGTGATAATTTCAGGAACATCAGAAATTTTTATGAGATGCCATCAGTTCCGGGTACTCCTTGACCAAATATACACATATATGTACATGCACACATATATATCTATAGATAGATCTGTCTTTTATATGTAAACCAGTCTGCCATATAAAATATTAACAATGATCCAAAAAGCCTGACCCCTTAACCATTGTTGTTGCCATATCTTCTAGCATAGAAATTAAATGATGCTTCCAAACATTAACAGAAAATCAGTGGCAGAACCAATTATGAACTGTTAAATCCTAATCTGATGATTAATTAGCTTGATCAGATTTGACCATGTTATGAGAAATTAAGGACGACTTTCCCCCTTTGTATCTGTAATATGTATCAGGGGCAGAGTTGGTCAGTATCTCTGTGTTTGCCCTTCTGGGGACTGTAGGAGGGACTTTGGGCTTCTCTGATGAATCAGTGATAAAGAATCTACCTGAGATGCAGGAGATGTGAGTTCGATCCCTGGGTTGAGAAGATCCCCTGGAGCAGGGCACGGCAACCCACTCTAGTATTCTTACCTAGAGAATCCCATGGACAGAGGGTCCTGGTGGGCTATGGTCCACAGTGTCGCAGAGTCGGGCACAACTGAAGCGACTGAGCATGCAAGCATGCAGCAGGTACCTTAGTCCAAGACCATATTGAAGTTCTGCTACCATGGACATCTAATGTTCACAGGAGTGCTGGTGGAGATATTAAGAAATTACCACAGAAAGCTTAGAGACATCCCAAATGCTGGACCAAGGTAAATCCAGGACCATTTGGAAGAGGTTAACAAAGAAGCTGAGAACAAATGACCTAAGTGTGTTTGGTCTGAGTATTTCGGCAGGACACTCTGCTTTCAGATTAGTGGTAGGGAAAGGTTTTAGGAAGCTTGGGGAAAGGGCCTGTAAGCCCTTCTACTCTTTATTCTGATTCTGCTAAATCAGAAGGACGGTGGTTAAAAGAAGTTTTCTGAAGGATTAGGTGTTTAGATGTACATGAATCCTATTGAGGCTAACTGCTCGATACTAACTTGAAGCAGACTTAAATTTATCTCTATGCTAATAATATCTTGGAATACAATCAATGGTATTCAGAGCTTGTCTACCTCATGATTCATGTCTATTGCACCCATTACAACCCAAACAGAAAGCAAAGTTTTCCTTTCTTTTTTTTTATAGTTACATAAAGCAGAGGGACCAGCAGGTATTCCCATGATGAAGGCAAACCGAGATGAAAAATTTCTGATTGTAATCCTTTTAACCAAAGTTGGAACACTTCTAAAAATGAAACTTAATCTTTTAAAGAATCACTTATTTGTATTTCAAGTCCATTCCTGGACATATAGAAGGGAAATATTTGGGTATTCATTAAAAGCAAGACAAAAGACCTACAAACCCTTTGGTCCCGTGATGTTCTACCAGAAACAAAGTGTCATAAAGAAACTTAAAATGTTTCTCTCAGTGGCTTTTTGAAATTTTTAAGTCTCATCTATTGAGCGCTTACCTATAATTTTGTAACCATTTTCAAGAGATTTGCTGGTAGTCACTAATCATTGAGATGAGGAGCCTTGGATTCAAACAGGAGCAAAATTTCCCACTGTAAATGCTGCACAAGCAGGACCATCCAGGGAAATTAGTAGGAAATTAAGAGTGGTGAGTGAACATCTACAAATTAATAATGAAGTTTTAGGTTTGGCAAAAAAACACAAAAAGCCTTCCAAATTTGTTACACTTACAGTTTATAGCTATGGGGTAATTAAGCCTCTGCATATAGACCCTGATGCTGGGAAAGACTGAGGGAAGGAGAAGGGGATGACAGAGGATGAGATGGTTGGATGGCATCACTGACTCAATGGACAGGAGTTTGAGCTCAAGAAGATAGTGAAGAACAGGGAAGCCTGGTGTGCTGCCGTTCATGGGGTTGCAAAGAGTCAGACACAACTTAGTGACTGAACAACAACAATACAATTCGAATTCACCTTTGAGAAATACAGTGTAACCCCTCTAGTCTTCCAGATCAAGGCTGGTTATATTTCGAGGATCATCTCCAAAAATATTCTGTGTCCCCGAAAAATTACTCCAGGGCCCTGACAGTGGTATTTTCTCCTGAATACCGAGCTACCCACACTTAGCAGTGTAGCCTGAGAAGTTCTTTGAAGTCACCATAGGCCCCCCCAAAAGGGACACATCTTCTGAAAATGGTGTGCTAAACAAGAGTGGCCACATCCACCTAGCACAGTGAAAAACAAAACAAAAAACAGGATAAAAAAAAAAATAGGACTCCAACTTGAATTTGTGTTTCATCCTTTGCCACAGAGAACTCAGTGAGCAGAACTAAGCAAAAGGTTAATGTCATTTACTCGCTCAGTAGTGTCCAACTCTTTGTGACCCTATGGAATATAGCCCATCAGACTCCTCTGTCCATGGGATTTTCCAGGCAAGAGTACTGGAGTGGGTAGCCATGCTCCCCTCCAGGGGATCTTCCTTATCCAGGGATCAAACCCAAATCTCCTGCACTGGCAGGCGGATTCTTTACCAATGAACCTCCAGGGGTGCAAAAAGGTAATACATACAATTTACAAATTTTATATAAAAGATATGAGATACATAAAATTCATTTCACTAGAGTCAAAAAATGGACTTTCCTGGTAGCTCAGACAGTAAGAATCCTACAATGAGGGACACCTGGGTTTGATCCCTGGGTCGGTAAGATCCCCTGGAGGAGGGCGTGGAAACCCACTGCAATATTCTTGCCTGGAGAATCCCATGGACAGAGGAGCCCGGTGGGCCACAGTCCATGGGGTTGCAAACAGTTGGACATGACTGAGAGACTAAGCACAGAGTCAATAAATAATAACCTTTAAAAAAGCTTAAAAGATTGCACTTGCTAAAGATTTCTTAGTTTCAGCCAAAGCAGACATTCAGCTAAATTCTCCCAAGGTCTTTCTTGGATTCCAGTTGCTCCCAAGGTTTAACTCTGGGTTCCCAAACCTGGGAGAGGAACTCTATTGTGAAGTTACTGATATAATACTATGTGTTGACCAGAAAATCAGGAAAGAAAGGTCGCTTTTCTTCATGGACAAAATAAGCTATTGACTGTGAAGAATTAGGCATTGGAACCCTGAAACCAGCGAATTGAGGGTGAGGGAAGTCAAAGAAACAGAGACAGTACCTGAGAACGTGTGGCTTTTCTTCTTGTAAAAGCAAAAAGACTCCTTACATAACACGATCACCTTTAAGCTTTATTTTGCCTCATGCATGTGGGATTAAGCACACGTTTTAAAAGGAAAGGAGACTAATGCCCTCCCATGGCAGTGTTTGTATTTCCCACTGCTTACCCGAGGGCACTATTTTTAAAAGAAACATCACACCCAGGAGCCCCAAGGTGAGAGTACCAGCGAAACAAGGCCAGCTTGGAAATCCGGAGGAGACTCTGGTTTTCATTATGTGAGTTAGAGGTCGTTACTTGAATGTTATTTTTTTCCCTCTTTTTTTTTTTTTTAATTTTAAATCCACAGCTTCTTGGTCTCCAAACTTCCAGCATGCTCATGGTCATTATTCTTTGGGTGTTTTAAAATTATGAACATAGAAGAGTCAACTGGAGTCTCACACTCTGACTAGCTGATGGAAAGCTTGTGCTTCATGAACATCATTCATATAGATCAACTATGTCATAAATCGCTTGCTGGCCTGTGTGGCTGTAACAAGAACAAGAGAAATGGTCTGAATTCTCCCTCTCTGGATCTTCTACTAAGACAAGGATCTGTTCAGCAAAATGATCTTTTCAGGGGATTTACTAAGTGGCCAGAGAACATGAAAAACCCCCATTTCTCACATTTCTCCATTACTGGGGGGTGGGACTGCAAAATGAGAGATGGCACATTTTGAGATTCAATGCATTTGTGTAGTTACACTGGAAGTCTGAAAAATGTAAAATTATACAAAGGTAATCATGTCTGTTTTGGTTTCCACCTCCCAAAGAAAGGTTTTGAGATAAAATGAAGAAGGATATATATCAGTTGTGACAGCTTTGTTCCTGTATCTACTTTCTCTTAAATGAAAAGGACCATGATAAGTTTGTTTAAATTCTTAATGTAAATACCCGTGTAGAATTCATTCATGATGTGAAACGTGGATTTCTTTTTTTTAAGATTTTATTTATAGAAGGTGGCTGTGTGTTCATTAGCGGTTGGTAAAAGATTAGCGGAAAAGGAAGTACCAATTACTGGTTAATCTTTGTAATGAGAAATCCTCTCCCTTCTATCTTTTGTGTGCCTATCTGGCAATGGGCTTAATAAGTCTACTACTACTCAGACTCGGGAGAGCTTTGGGGCTCTGAAAAACCAGGAGGATTTTGCTTCTGACTGCAGAGAAACGGGAATTAAACGCTTTCCTATCACTCTTCCAGTTTCTAATGCACTTCATTGTTTAGCTGATTATTACTGTGGGCAGATCATTTCACATTGACTACCCTGATAAAATGTGAAGCTTCAAAGAACCCATCCTCGGGGAATTTACAAGTGAAATCCATTCGTCGGCAATTTTAATGGCTACTTAATCAATCTTACTTGGGTCATCCAGTATGGTTGAGATAACTGACACAGACTGGTTCTTTATAAGGAGACACAGTGCACTGAGAAACCTCACTTACTCTGACCGTTCCCATCAAAAGTGCATGATGATTAGGATAAAACCAAAAAGCATCATGTTGGCTGAAGAATCCAAGGATTCTTGAGAGAGGGAC
Source organism: Bos mutus (assembly GCF_027580195.1). Taxonomy (NCBI): domain Eukaryota; kingdom Metazoa; phylum Chordata; class Mammalia; order Artiodactyla; family Bovidae; genus Bos; species Bos mutus. The sequence goes on from NC_091636.1 coordinate 57,095,353, forward strand.
CTGCAATCTTCTTCTCCTTGAGCTAGATTCTTGGGAAATCAGGATGGCAGTTCTCTGGGCTGTGTCTGTATGTTTGGACTGGATGTTGTTTGGGAGAGCATCAGGCTGTTTTGAGGTTCTTAGAGTTTTTCCAAGAATTTATATTTCAGTGTTGTTTTTTCAAAATGTTCCCATCTTTTAGAGATTATATGTGTGTGTGTGTGGGTGTGTGAGAGACAGTGTGTATGTGTATATAGGAATTAATCTATGGGATGACCTTAGGACAAAAGAGAACTTTCTATTTCCATATGACTAACTGAAGGCAAATCATTTCTTTTTTTCAACCATCAGGGCAAGACTCTTAGTGCCAGCATGGTGTCTGACACATACTAGGTTCTTAAAAAAAAATATTTATTTGTTGAATGAATGAAAGTATATCTCCTTTTTCTATCCCCTTTTCCACCTTCTAACTCATTGCATGACATTATTTGATAGGAGTTCCTTTAGGGAAATGATATTGTTTCTTATTCACCCAGAACCTCTCATAGTACCTGATCAATAAACCTCCATTAAAGGAGTTAAAGGAGGCTGAGTACCATCTGCTCCTTCAGAAGAAATGACTAGCACTCCCTGGGGACTCACTGTTCATGAAGAAAGACTGTAACATCCAGTTTCCCTCATATGTTGATCATCACATGAGCCAGGATAGAATTCAGACATGCTTATTTCATCAGTATAAAATGCAATAGTTGAGTGGCCAGAAGGAGAAACATTTGACAACATAGAAATAAGCAGATTTGGAAATCTTTAGATCAAGTTTTATTTTATTTTTTAATGATATTTCCAAGCCCTACTTTGATACCTGGATGATGTTGATTGCTATCTTCTGAACTCCAGTACTCTTGCCTGGAAAATCCCATGGATGGAGGAGCCTGGTAGGCTGCAGTCCATGGGGTCACTAAGAGTCAGACACGACTGAGCAACTTCACTTTCACTTTTCACTTTTATGCATTGGAGAAGGAAATGGCAACCCACTCCAGTGTTCTTGCATAGAGAATCCCAGGGACGGGGGGCTGCTGTCTATGGGGTCGCACAGAATCGGACACAACTGAAGCGACTTTGCAGTAGCAACGGCAGCCTGAGCAACAGTTTAGAGCTTTCACGTAGCCTTCCTGGATGGTCCATGAGATCAGCATTCTAGCCGCATCCTGCTGAAGATGCCACCACTGTGCTGTTTACAGGCAGGGATGGTGAAACCTATTCAGCTCCCAAAAGACCATGCTCTTTCATCTCATGTGGTTTCAAATTCAAGTTGATCTGCTAACTTGAGAAGGAAAAAAAAGACTACAAAAATGGACCTGTGGCTTTAGGAGATAATGTTGCACTCAAGGAAAGGAGGAATCATCATATCCTGGATACAGTCTTGGTTGGTGTGTCCCCAGTCTGAATGTCTGTGGAAGTACTGGGTTGACCAAAAAAGTTCGTCTGGTTTTTTGTACCATCTTACAGAAAAGCCCGAAAGAACTTTTTAGTCAACCCAATATTTTCTTGCCTTCAGTGAACAACTTTGCCCATCTGGTGGTTGTCTTTATGGAACGTGTCTGAATTGCTCTTTGGGCAAAGGGAGCTGTGTTTAGGCAGGGCTCAATGATGGTATGGTATCAGCATCCCCAGCAGAGAGACAGCAACAAGACCTCCCCTCTCCATGAACCACTCCTTCCTGCAACATTAAGGACAACTACTGGTGTATGAGGGGCTTTCCAGGTGGTGCTACTGTTAAAGAACCCACCTGTCAATGCAGGAAACATGAGACATGGGTTTGATCCCTGGGTCAGGAAGATTCCCTGGAGAAGAAAATGGCAACCCACTCCAGTATTCTTGCCTGGAGAATCCCATGGACAGAGGAGCCTGGCAGGCTACATACAGTTCATGGGGTCACAGAGTTGGACATGACTGAAGCGACTAACCATGCTGGTGTGTGAAGCAAAAAGAAGAAAGCATTTGAGCATGGAAAGAGGAAAACCAGTTTTGTTTCACAGACTGTCTGCATGAACATATTCATGTAGTATTTACCTCATCACTAAATATTCCTGCTCCCTTTTCTACTGTCTATTCAGCATTTCTGCAAATTAACTTCTTCCTGAACTAATCATGATTGCCAGCTATTGAACAAAAACACTACTTTTTGATGACTTTTCTGTGAAAATTTAGACCTGGTAGGCGATTTTATTGCAAAAAAAATTCTTTTTCCCTTAAAAATACTAAACTGTTAGGTTTCATGTTGTGGGCTCCTGGATGTCAAACGTCTCGAAGTCTTTAATTCTCAACAAATGTCAATATAAGAAATCATGAACCTCCAGGGCATATGCATCTTATTTACTGCTAACTTTATTCTGGGATCTTGACAAGAATTGTATGCAGCTACCTCGAGTTAATATTTCAAAGCAGTTACTAGTCCTGTTGGTTTATGTGATAGTCCTTAAGCAGCTGAATCAGGGTAAGAAGGAAGTTGAGGATAGCTACTTTTAAAATTGGCATCTCCTAAAATGTTTTTGAGAGTCCCTTGGACTGCAAGGAGATCCAACCAGTCCCTTCTGAAGGAGATCAGCCCTGGGATTTCTTTGGAAGGACTGATGCTGAAGCTGAAACTCCAGTACTTTGGCCACCTCGTGCGAAGAGTTGACTCATTGGAAAAGACTCTGATGCTGTGAGGGATTGGGGGCAGGAGGAGAAGGGGACGACAGAGGATGAGATGGCTGGATGGCATCACTGACTCGATGGACATGAGTCTCAGTGAACTCCAGGAGTTGGTGATGGACAGTGAGGCCTGGCGTGCTGCGATTCATGGGGTTGCAAAGAGTCGGACACGACTGAGAGACTGAACTGAACTGAAAATGTTTTTACTTGCTAAAGATGGAATTTTCCATTCATCTCTCAGTACCTGCTTTCTGCCATACTAATTTCTCTGATCTAAAGGTTTGGGTAGGGAGATATTTGGCATTTCCTTTTTTCCAACCGATTGATAATTCTTCCTTTTCAATCAAGTTGCCATATTCCGCTTCTAGGTTTTTTTTTTGTTTGTTTTTTGTTTGTTTTTTTTTTGCTGTACCATCAAAAGGTGGGTTAGGGAACTGAAGATATAAACTGTGAATGTAATGATTTTTACTTACCTGCTAATTTTTAGCCAAAGACAATGAGCTAAGGGGAATGACACAGCCACGGGTGCAACTTTGCCAGCAGCAGCAGTGACCTGACATGCTCTCTATTTCAACAGGAGGCAAGTTTCTCCCTCACTCTTGAATTTCCCCATCTGAACATCAGGCTACTCTGGCCAGGGAATTAAATGAGGCTGAACCCGATTACCAACATATTGCTTTATTTCTTGGTGGTAGTAAGTTAAGGCTTTCTAGAGTCATACAGCACGCAGTGATTTGAACATTAGAATTAAAACAACAACAACAATGAGCATTCAATTTAGCAGAGGCAGGAAGGAAGCAATGTTTAAAAACAGGTAAATTTCCTAGTGAGGCTTTTCGCGTGGTCTCTAAAAATCTGCTGAGCTGTTTCCCCAGGAACCACTGTCATAGATTCATACGACAAGGGGAAGTGGAATGGGTGAAGAGCAGACTGGGAGAAAGACCGAAATGGGGAAAGATAGGGCAAGCCAGGTAATCAGTGTGAAGGCTGGCTTTGTCTCAAGTTTGGAAGACAGTGTAGGTGCTATGGTCAAGAGGTGGTGATCAAGATATTTGGAATGGGACACCCCCTCTCTGGTTGTGTGAGCCGTTTTGGATCTTTCCTCTTATTCCAGGAGTATTACATTGGCTCACTTGGAAGATCTCAGTACCAAGGGTTAGGGACGATCCTTTGTGACTTATATTCTGAAGCTCTGAACAGAGTCACAAGTCACACAGCAGGGGAATGCTATCTTCAATCCCTTTCACAGTTCTAAACTTTGTTACCAGATACTATCCCCAGACAAACAATTCCTTTTTCCCTGTGGCACGTGGCATTGACTGCACCTCCAAGTTGCTGACAGTGTTGATTGGAGAGGTGGCCATATATCATGTGATGCCATCTCACTGCTATCTCCTTCTCAAAATAAGACAAAGACATGCAGGGAGCCTAACATGGGAGTGCAGCTGTCAACTGGTGTATAGGCTGGATGTGAAACTGTTCCATGTGCTTAGCTTGGAGACACTAGGCTCTGAGTGTGGAGGGTGGGTCCTCTGAGAACGAAATGAATGAACTGTTTGGAAAGCAAAGGAGGAGGGGTGTTGCCAGAGAATAATTTAAGAGAGGTCATGGGCTTATTAACAAAAATCAATGAAATGACATGAAAACAAGCAATGGGATTGTTGGCATCCTGACTTCGCATGAATGAGGATAGCAAATGGATTTCCATCCAAATAGGACCATTTCACATTTATACTTGGCAACGGCTTTAATGTTGGATATCAAAGTCTTAGCTGGTGGGCCAGCGCCTACATCTTATCACATGTTCCCTCTTTCATTTGTGGGGCACTTTTGAGTGGACAGGATTTAAACTACCTGGAAATCTGCTCTGCATATTTGAGGAAGGACAAGCAGACATCACAGGGGAGGCACACAAGGTGGCAATCTGCACACGTGACACTTACGACTTAACCTCAATGGGCTTCACGTGATGCAGTCTGGATGCCCAAGGAAATAAACAGATGAGAAAACAGAAATGTGATCTGAATGACAAAGAACCGAGGCATCTGTTCCTGCCAGCTGTAGGGCAGATGTGTGCGTGCACGCCACGTGTGCAGCGACAGGGATTTGAAAAACCCTGGAGGACACGTGTTCTCCTGGGCCTCCCTTGTTAATTAAAAATTGTGAGTGTCTTCCTTCCTACTTGGAAACACTCAGAAAGATCAACCTGACTGGGGGAGGTGGGTTTTGCTGTGATTAGGAATTCCATCACCTCCATGCGATGGGGTGATGCCAAAAGCATGTGTGTACAGAAGCCGTCCATCTGGCTGGGCAAGAGAGGATGACCAAGAGACTCACTCATCAAAAGAAACAAACTGAATGACACTCAGATTAGGGAGAAGAACATATAGGAGGTGGGGTTGGCACGCCTCCTGAAAGCAGTCACAGAATAGATATCCTTGGAAGAGGTAGATGCCTCTTGTGCTGCCAAGGAGCTTGGGTTTACTGACATCCCTTGTTCCCTCGATTCTAAAATGGGCATGAAGCTCATCCTTGATTAGATCAGAGGAAGTCCTCTGATTCAGGGCTGGAAGCAGAAGCCTAGAGAAGTCAAATGCTTTGCCCAAGGTCACACAGCTAGTAAGTGGTGGAGCGGGAGTGGGGTGGAACAAGGCAGGTCTCTTCTTTCACCCTGTTAACTGCTGCAAGTGATCCTTTAAAAGGGTTTATAAGTGCTGCATATATAGCAGGTGCTGTGACATTTATTTAACAAGAATTTTGCTTGGGTATGGGATGGGAGAGTGTGGTTTAGGCCAGTCAAGCAGTTTAAAGAGGAGGAGGTGTGGAGAGCAGTATTATTCTGACGATTTGTTGTTACTGTAGGAGAGGGAGGGGTAGGGTTGGAGAGATGGGGTGCAGAACTCTGGGGATGTGGCCAGGAGGAAAGAAACTGAAAAGGGGATGTTCTTAAAGACATTGCAGTCAGCTTTCTGAGGTACATGTTTTTGAGAAGAGACATCACCACCAATGACCTGATTCCCCCTGCAAAAAACCGTTGTCTGGAATAGAAATGGGGCTCCCTCACCCTCCTTTCCTAGCCCTCTGTTGCCCGTGAGAAATTAGAAAGAAGAAAAGCCAGATCCATAAGAAGAAACTTCCTGGAAGAAAGAAGCTGTTCCGAGTGGGTGTCGGTGCTTACATAGGCTGCTCTGAAAAAAACAAAACAAAACAAAAAAACCAACGTGTTCTGTTCAGGTCTGTACGGTGACAGCGATGGGCGGGAGGCTGTCCCTTCAGAAGAAGGCAGGGTTGGTGTGCTCGATGACGCAGCGCTTGCAGTGGCGTTTCACGAAGCGCAGCGCCTCCACGGACACCTCGCAGTCCTGCACGTTCAGCATCTGCAGGTCAAAGCAGTTGGCCGCCACGATCTGCAGGCCCTGGCCCGTGATGCTCTCGCAAGACTTGAGGCTGAGGCGCTTGAGATTGAAGCAGTTCAGGGCCAGGCACTCCAGGCCCGTGTCAGAGACCAGAGGGCATTTGCCGATGTCCAGGGACTTGAGTTTGGCGCAGTTCTTGGCGAGGTACTCCAGGCCGTGGTCCGTGATGCCCTCGCAGCCCCTGGCATTGAGGTAGCGCAGCTTGCCGCAGTACTTGGCCACGTAGCGGATGCCCACATCGGTGACCCGGCCGCAGTGCGCAATGCTGAGGTACCGCAGGCGGGACTCCAGCTTGGCGATCTCGCGCAGGCCAAAGTCGCTGACGAAGCGGCAGTCGCTGACGCTCAGCTCCTTGATGGAGGTGCAGTAGATCATCAGGTAGCGGAGGCCCTCGTCAGTGAGGCGGACGCAGCGCCGCAGGTACAGGTGGGTCAGCTGCGTGCAGTGGGCCGCGATGGTGTGCAGGCCTTCGTCTTCCAGCACGAAGCAGTCTGTCATGTCCAGGTAGCGGATGGAGATCTGTTTGCCGTGCAAGGGGGACAGTTTAATGGAGGCCTCGCGGGTCAAGCTGATGCAGGTCACCTTGGAGCATCCTAGACGGAGAGACAGAACACACGCTCAGAACGACCTCGGGGAACGGGGAATGGTGGGGGGGCTCCTGAATAGATTCCTACCCCTCTCTGGATTTGGGTCCCTTCCCTTCCTGGCTGCTCAGGAGACGGAATGCAAGAATGGGCTTTCCGTGTTCATCATTTAACTACTCTGGGCTTAAGAGGCTTTGGGGTTTTAGAATCAGAAAGATAAGGGTTCCAATGGATATAGATCCATCAATGGTTGGCCTGACGTTTGGGCAAATCGGTCCTTCAAGTAGGTCCTTTGCTTTAAAATAAGGGTGCTCTGCTTCCCTGGAAGGTGGCTGTAAAGAAGACATGAGACTGTGTGTGTAAATATCCCATCCTGGTTCTGGAAAGTTCAGGAAGCTCAGTTCTTACCCTGCAGTGATCTGGTAGCTCTCTGATCCAAAGAAGTGAGATAGGAAATAGAAGGCTGGACCATGACTGCAGTTTGGCAGAAAGAGCACTGGCTTGGGAGTCACAATCCATCTCAGGTCTACTTTTTATGGTCTGAGGCAGGAGGGTTAAGTTTTCTGAGTCTCAAGACTCTTCTCTGAAATGGGAGTGAGTAGCTGGTATGCCTATAACTCTGGGGATATAATAATGAGGATGCAACCAGGTAATGGATATGGATATACTTTGAAAACCATGGGAAATATATGTCATTAGTCTAACAAAGTGACCGTCTAGGGATTCAGTTCCACCTCCTCTGGTCCAGGAAGAACAAAATCAGGATTATCCTCTATCCCTTCAACCAGTTTGTCCTGCTTTTACCCGCTACGATCTATTTTCACAGCTGCCAGACACATCCTGGAACAGTACTCCTGTCATGCTCAAGGCCGTCTCACTACAAGCGTAAAAGCTAACGTCTAAAGGGGGCCTCCAAGGACCTGCACCCCTGGGCCCTTATGCCTTCCCCCTCTTCCAAGCCCACTGGGCTCCTTGCTAGTTCCCAGATGGCTCAGGTGCCTCCCTGCCTCAGCAACTGTGCACTGGACAGGGCCTCCCTGGATAACGCCCTGGGTCACCCCCACTTTCTTAGGCTTCAGAGCAACTGTCCTTTCATAGGACAACTCTTTGTGAGTCATCCTGAATGAACCAGTACCCTCTGCCTGACTCCCATTTATTTTCAGCATTCGTTATCACTTTGAGGCATTATATACCTATTTATTCACTTTTATTCACATTTATTTATGTGTTTGCTGTCCTCATGGAATGTAAGTTCCTGAGAAAAAAGGACTCACACTCTTCACTGCTGTATCCCTCACACCTGGTTCAGAGCTGGTTCTCACTAAGTACCTGTTGAATGAACAAATGAATGAATGATTTATAGAGTGTATACAGTCCCTATATATCAGGGCTTCTCTGATAGCTCAGTTGGTAAAGGATCCGCCTGCAATGCAGGACACCCCAGTTTGATTCCTGGGTCGGGATGATCTGCTGGAGAAGGGATAGGCTACCCAGTCCAGTATTCTTGGGCTTCCCTGTGGCTCAGCTGGTAAAGAGTCTGCCTGCAATGCGGGAGACCTGGGTTTGATCCCTGGGTTAGGAAGATCCCCTGGAGAAAGGAAAGGCTACCCACTCCAGTATTCTGGCCTGGAGAATTCCATGGACTGTGTAGTTCATGGCGGTCACAAAGAGTCAGACACAACTGAGTGACTTCACTTTCCTTCACTTTCATGCAGTCTTTTATAGGAAAACCTGATGGGATAATCCAACTTCCAACATTTAAATATCCTCAGGATTGTGATCAAGGCTGAGGTATATCTAACATTGATAAACCAACTATTTTATAGTTAATTATAATGCCTTTTATTTCTGTTGAAAGATAACGTTTACAAAGTGCTTTTTATAAACATTTGAGAAAACGTTTATTGATTTTCTTCATTCTTTTTTTTTCACTTGATTCTTCAAACAATCTGTTTTCTAGACAAGGAAATTAGTACTCAGGAAGATATCTTTAGATGCCTCTCTAAACTCCTTTCCCCTAAATATGTGTGGGAATAAATTTTATATGTATATATTTATACCATATATTATATAACTATTATATATTTTATGACATATGAAACACTCATTTCATTATATATTTCAGTTCATTGTATATTACTATTTAAAATATGTACACAGTCTATTTTAGTATATGAACATACATCATTAATATACATAGCCAAATACATCATATAAATGTAATAATACATATATTTCCTTCCACTACGTAGACTGTACATATACTTTTCATTTTCTCTCTCCTCCACCCAAATCCCTCTGCCGCTCTAAAGCCAGGCGCCTCACCTCCGGGGCTCCGCGCCTTGGCTAATGACGTCATCTCCAAGCCTTCTAAGCAACCACGTGATAGTGTTAATGGGGACTTTCCTCCCACTCCTGGCAGGCTGCCCAGGAAACTCTTATAATATAAAATTCAGGTCCTGGGAATAATGACATTCAGAAGCCATGTGCTACCAAGTCGAAGAATTTCAGGAAGGAGCAAAGCATACACCCCAGCATTGGAGAACAAAGATGTGGCTTGTCAGAGCCTGTGCGCACAACTCCAGGGGGCTCTGTGGTTTTGCAGAAGGTGGTTGGTACCCCTCAACTGTCGCTCTGAACTCTCCCTTTGTTTGAAGTTCTTGTTTTACACTGACTGCGATCCTGCTTATGCTGAATCTGTATGTTCACACCGTGGCTGCCCATCTATCATGACGGTGAAGGCACTTAACGATCACAGGACAACTTTGTTCCTAAACTCTTAGTTCCAGTTTCCTATTTAAGAAAGAAATATCCAGTAAAACCTGCTGCATTCCAGGAAGGATACTCTATTCGGTCCAGGGAAACATTTGTCTGCATTTTGAAACCAAACCCCAATTTAATGAAATACTAGCTTAGCTCACTTTTGATGAAGACAAAATCATATCACATTTTGATATGCTTGCATCATTTTAGGTCAATCATTTTAAATTTCAGCTTTAGCCCTTTTATAGATTTGCTAAGTTTGGGTTGAAAATAAACTGATTCATGGCTCAATGGGTAATATCTGTGGGCAGTGGATGCATGTATATATTACAGACTTGCAGAGAACATGAGAAATCATTCCCTTTGAACTTCATTTTTTAAAGATGAGGCATCTCAGATTCAGTGAGATTATATGACTTGTACAGTCAGACTACAGAGAATTTTCCTGATACAAGACTTCTAATATAGCAGGGATGGTAAGAATTGACTAAGAAATAGCATGCAATTGATGAATTGCATGAGAGATGTATGATAGATGTACCAGCATGAAGTGAATATTTAGACACTGGGGTATCATAAGTCTTGGGAGTGGGGATTCTTGGAAGAGAGAAATAATTTGAATACACAAATATGGAACCCAGGTAGTATAAAGTAATAGCAGGAGCAAATTCAAGGGACAGGAAAGCATGGAGGCAGAGGGGGAGTGAGCAGTATTCACAGGATAAAACACAGGATTTATCCTGTGTGGCAGCTAAGATGGGAATAATCCACTGGGTTTGGATCTTGGGGGCCTGTTTTACCATGCAGGATAAGGAGTAGGGATATTACACAACCAGGAGTGGATAGTATGGGTTGAACAAATCTGGGGCTATCTTTAATTAATTCCAGATTTGGTTCAGCTTTCACAAAAATGCTCATTACCACCTTCTCTCATTATTGGGTAATAATACTCTGGGATATAAAAGGATGATATCAACAAAGACCAACTACTGCCTCGTAAGTGTGTTACTGAATAAAACACACATGGGAGAACTTAACATGAATGAACTCATCTAGTCCTCCCAACCGTTTTACTGATGAGGAAGTTTTAGTCACTGCGCTATAGCTTTCCGAGCGCTTGTTCAGAGCAGTCACGAATGACAACTTTGTTTGAACCCTTTAGAAATCAAGATGACTGTTTGGGGCTTTGAAACTCCTCTGTTGAACGAATTACATTATCACAAAATACAGATATAAACTATGCCTCATTTTTTCCCATATAAAACTCATAATGAATTGAGAATACACAAGTACCCAGTTGCAAAACCGAGCAACGCTCTACCTGCTTACACCTGGGAGGATACCCTCAGCTTCCCAGGGGTCAGGCCGGAAAGGCTTTACTTAGGGGATGCTTGCACTGGGCCTCCGGCAATGAGACATCTGTTAAGAAGGTTTTGGGGGAGGTGAAAGGGGGCAGAGGAGGGAATGGCATGCAGGTCAGAGAGGTGCCCACACATCATAGTGTGCACAGGCATGGTGTACTTGGGAAATTCAAATGGTTCCAGGAAACACAGCATTCAGGTTACTAGGGGCAGGGTGAGATTTGAACCTAGAAAGAGCAGCTCATGAGGTGCCATATATGCTTTGCTAAGCAACTTTTTCCCTACATGTCACGAGGAGGGATTGGAGATTTTATGCAGGGAAATGAAGGGTTAGCTTCTCAGTTTGAAAACATTCCTCTGGACCTTGGTTGTGTAGAAGGTGTATGGATGGAGTTGAGGTGGGTGTAAGGCCAGTGATAGGGCAAGCATGCATCCAGGCAGGCAGGCAGAAGAGAGGGGGTGGACTTAACATTCTGGGGGAGTAGAATCACCTGGGCAGGACTCAACTGGTCTCATATAACAGGTCAGGAAGGGTAGTAAGGAGGACTCCCAGGTCTCCAAGTATAGGGGAGCCTTTGGAAGCAACTTCACTTGTAATAATCATAAGATTTAAACTTTAAAAATTGGTTAGTTGTAATATATTCTATTGATGTTTAGAGATGTTATTAATTGTGATGGTTAATTTTATGTGTCAACTTGACTAGGTGACAAAGTGCCAAGATATTTGGCTGAACCTTATTTCTAGGTGTGCCTGTGAGCATTTTTCTGGATAAGATTAACATTTGAACCAGGAGACTCAGGCAGACTGCCCTTCCCAATGCATATGGTTGTTGTCGTTCAGTGGCTAAGTCATTCTTTGCCACCCCATGGACTGCAGCATGCCAAGCTTCCCTATCCTTCACTGTCTTCTGGAGCTTGCTCAAACTCACGTCCATTGAATTGGTGATGCCATCCAGCCATCTCATCCTTTGTTGTCCCCTTCTCCTCCTACCTTCACTCTTTCCCAGCCTCAGGGTCTTTACCAATGAGTCAGTTCTTTGCATCAGGTGGCCAAAGTATTGGAGTTTCAGCTTCAGCATCAGTCCTTCCAATTAATATTCAGGACTGATTTTCTTTAGGATTGACTGGTTTGATGTCCTTGCAGGCCAAGGGACTCTCTAGAGTCTTCTCCAACACCACAGTTCAAAAGCATCAATTCTTCAGTGCTCAACTTTCTTTATGGTCCAACTCTCATATTCATACATGACTACTGGAAAAACCATAGCTTTAACTAGACAGATCTTTTCTGGTAAAGTGATGTCTCTGCTTTTTAATATGCTGTTTAGTAGGTTTGTCATAGCTTTTCTTCCAAGGATTAAGTGTCTTTTCATGTCATGGCTGCAGGCACCATCTGCAGTGATTTTGAAGCCCAATAAAATAAAGTCTGTCACTATTTCCATCTATTTGTTTTCTCATCTATTTGCCATGAAGTGATGGGACCAGATGCTATGATCTTTGTTTTTTGAATGTTGAGTTTTAAGCCAGCTTTTTCATTCTCCTCTTTCACTTTCATCAAGAGGCTCTTTGGTTCCTCTTCGCTTTCTGCCATAAGGGTAGTATCATCTGCATATCTGAGGTTATTGATATTTCTCCGGGCAATGTTGATTCCAGATTGTGCTTCATCCAGCCTGGCATTTTGCATGATGTACTTTGCATATAAGTTAAATAAGCAGGGTGACAATATACAGTGTTAACATACTCCTTTCCTATTTTGGGACCAGTCCCTTATTCCATGTCCAGTTCTAACTGTTGCTTCTTGACCTGCAAACACATTTCTCAAGAGGCAGGTAATCTCTTTACACACACACACACACACACACACACACACACACACACACATATATGGGACATATATATATATAACTGGGACATACATATAAAACACCTCATATATATATAACTGTCCCATATATATATACACATATATATACACACACACACACATACATACACTATTGCTTCTATTTCTCTGGAGAACTGTGTTGTCTAGTCACTCAGTTGTGTCTGACTCTTTGCAACCCCATAGAGTGTTGCTCTCCAGACTCCTCTGTCCATTGGACTCTCCAGGCAAGAATATTGGAATGTGTTGCCATTTCCTTTTCCAGAGGATCTTCCCAACCCAGGGATTGAACCCGAGTCTAATACGCATGAGCAGGCATATTCTTTACCACTGAGTCACCAGCTAAGCCCTAGAGAACCATGACTAAACATTAATAAAAGGTAATAAGTGATAATGAATAAATGCTAGAGCTAGTTATAGTAACTTTCAGTGACTTTTAAAGATAACTTTCAAGGCGGGCATGCTAGGGATGGGAGGGGCAGTTTCACGTTCTCTGGGGGAGTTAAGCTCTAGACAGCCAAGCTCTATACTCAGTGGCAAGTATATTGCCACTGGAAGGCACCGTTCGGAGGTGGTGACACAAATCACCCTTATGAGTTGTTGGGTATTTGGAGTTCATCTACCTGAAAATACCCACCACCATTCCTGACAATATTTAGAATTCTGTGCTCTTGGTGAGTTAGAGATTCCCCCGTTTACACAGTCTTTATTTACACAGATATCCAGGTCAGGTTGATAGGGAGAAGCTTAATACATAACGGTTAGCACAGGGGCCAAGCAGGGTCCACTCACTCAGGCTAGAAGCCCGGAAACTTCCATCCCCAAACAGCACAGGCACTTTCCATATTTCCGAATCTCAAAAGAAGCCCAAAGACAAAATACAATTACTTGCAGCCTGTCCTGAGGGTGCACAGGGGAGCCCCTTTAACAAAGATGGGGATTCCAAAACAGTGTCATTTTCTAATCTAAGAAAAATAAAAGAAAATGAGGTGTTTATAAAAGAGGCCCACAGGATTTAGAACCTTTGAATGTTAAAGAATCCAATCCCTTAGTCCCCACACCCTTTTTTTTTTTTTTTTTTTAAAGAAGAGGAAAGACATCTAGGGAAAGCTGTGAACTGTCCCAAATCACAGACTTTTGAAGCTAGTTCCCACCGCATCATAATGCTTTCTCTTTCCAGAATTCCTTGAGGGGGAAATGTAAGAAAACCTCTTCGTTTCCTGCTTCTTTATGCCAACAGCTGCTCACGACTAACTGAACATACGGTTTCCATGGCTTTGTGCTGGAGCCAACTCAAGGAGGGGAGCAGGGAAAGAATGTACGAGAAATAATTGACTGTCATCGGAAATATTTTCAGATGTCGGTTTTCAAAAGAGAGTGAGCTCCAAGAGCTGACTTTTACCTCAGGTTTTGTTAGAGGATATCATTTACCTCAGATGCTGGTAAATCCCCAACTCTATTTCTTGGCCTGTTCAGTGGTTTTTACTTTCGACCCCTCCCCAACAGTCCCTGAGGTTGTGGCTCGCGCTGCTCATTTCTTTAACTCCCAGTTGCATCTCACACACTCCAGCCGCTCAAATGTGTGTCTTTTGACTGGGTAGCAGATGAGATAAAGAAAGGCTGTTAGTCTGGCTGGATCCACGTCTGGCGCCTCAGTGCGAGTCTGGGCTTTAATTCTTCCTGCCTGTGAGAGGTTTGAAAGCAAAGCAGCCATGCTGGGAATTCCTTCATTTTAAAAAAAGAACTAAAGGGTTTCCCTCATAGCTCAGTTGGTAAAGAATCTGCCTGCAATGCAGGAGACCCTGGTTCGATTCCTGGGTCGGGAAGATCTGCTGGAGAAGGGAAAGGCTACCCACTCCAGTATTCTTGGGCTTCCCTTGTGGCTCAGCTGGTAAAGAATCCACCTGCATTGCAGGAGACTTGGGTTCGATCCTTGGGTTGGGAAGATCCCCTGGAGAAGGGAAAGGCTATCCACTCCAGTATTCTGGCCTGGAGAATTCTATGGACTGTATAAATCCATGGAGTTGCAAAGAGGAGGACACGACTGAGCAACTTTCACTTCACTTTCAAAGGCTTCACTTGGTGGGCCCTACCCTTGTACTCTGTAATTAAGAATACTGCTTGATGGCAGAGGCCAACACAATACTGTGAAATGATTTTCCTTCAATTAAAAATAAATAAGTTTGGGAAATACAAAGAATATTGCTTGAGAAAAGATGCAAAAGCAACCCAAGGCTGAGGAGGGTAGGAGTGTAATATGAGGAGACGCTGAGCCATGATGGATTTTTCCCAGTGTCTGCAAAATTTCCAGCCATGGTGACCACTGGCCACAGCACAGAATCAGCTTAAACACAGCTCTTAGGCTCCATGCGACAGTGACCAGTGGATGTCAGGGCAGTTTCTAAACTACTTCGGTTTCAGCTAGAGAGCTGGCTCTCATGTATCTGTGATTAGATACTTAGTTCCCATTATCCATGATTTGTGCTGCCCTGCTGGCTCAGTAGGAGACCCAGCTTCGATCCCTGGGTCGGGAAGATCCCCTGGAAAAGGGAACAGCAACTCACTCCAGTATTCTTGCTTGGAGAATTCCAAGGACAGAGGAGCCTGGTGGGCTACAGTCCAGGGGATCTCAAAGAGTCAGATATGACTGAGCGACTAACACCACCACCACCTATCTATGGTTGCTCTGAAATTACTTTGAAAATTATGGGGAGGAAAGACACACTTGACAGTCACACTAACTTGTGGGACTTGCCTAGCTGCTCCAGTGGTTAAGACTTCACCTTCCAAAGCAGGTTCTATCCCTGGTCAGGGAGCTAAGCTCTCACATGCTTCTTGGGCAAGAAACCAAAACATAAATCAGAAGCTATATTGTAACAAATTCAATAAAGACTTTTTAAAAGGTCCACATCAAGAAATAAAAAAGGCACACTAACTTGAATTGCCAGACATAAGATGCCTCTAAGTCCTCTAAGAAGTTGACATCATTTGACAAAAGGGATACCTCTGGCTCCCAGAATCATGGTTCCATAAAGACAGTTTTATAGGAAGAAGAGTCACCCTGCTGAGCCCTGAATATCACAAAGGGGGACCCTTCCCAAGTGTCAGCGTCCTCTCCTGCTTTGGGAGGATGCACTGGGAAGGGCCCACGGATGGCCACGTACCTGACACATCAAGGTGCTCCAGGTTGGGACAGAGGGACACCACGTCGAAGACTGCCTCGTTGGAGATGTTGTAGCAGCCGGAGACTTCCAGCCGCCGGAGCTCCGGGCAGCACTGGGCAATGGTGTAAAGACCTCGGTCCGTGAGCCGCCTGCAGCCACTGACACTGACGGTTTCCAGCATGAGACAGACGTTGGGTGTGTCCTGACAGAGTCTGCGGGTGAGCACCTTGAGGGCGCGGGTCCACGTTGATGGTCTCGCCCGTCAGGCGGATAGTCCTCCAGAGGCGCGGGTCCCAGGCCAGGTTGTACCAGCGGCGGCACACGCGCGCGCAGCGGCACAGCTGGTTGGTGGGCAGGAAGGAGAAGACCTGCACCATGGCGTGGTCCGGGAGCCGCTCGATGCTGGCCTGCTCCTTCTGGGGCCTGGAGGCCAGCCGGATGAGCGGGTGGGTGAGGCGGGTCGGGGGCGGGGAGTGGACCATGGCCACCGTCTCCCCGGTGATGGAGGACGAGGAGGTGGACGAGCCCCTTCCATTCTGAAATCCCGGCAGGTTGGGTGGACATATCAAGGCTGGGCTGGGCGTGCTCAGTGTGCGCATGCTCAGGTCGGAGTCTGGCAAAGGACAGAGAACAAAGGGTTAAGGATGGACGGGGCGGAGTGGCGGGGGTGGGGGCGGGGGAGGCCGGGAAGGAGGCAGGGAGGTGGCACCCTGTCCACTGACATCCTTCCTGGGCAGACGCCGGCTCAATCTGTCTCATTGGAAGCAGGAGCCCACGCAAGTTTTCCCCATTAAGAAAAGGGCTAATTCTTCACTATCTCCCCAGGGGTGGGCAAACTATCTCTAAAGGGTCAGATAAGAAATAGCGGAAGCACTGCAGGCCATCTGGGTTCCATCCCTGTTGCAATTACTCAGTCCTGCTGTTTTAGTGCAAAAGCTGCCATAAACAACACGAAAACAAGCCCAGCCGTCCTGGCTATTTTTCCATAAAACTTGTTCTGTAAAAACAGATCAGCTGATTTGGCCCCAGGGTTATAGTTTTCTGACCTCTGATCTACATTAATGGTGATTATCTAAAGGGCACAACTCCAAAGTTTTATTATTTCTATACTGGGAGAAGAAAGCTCATATATTGTGAACACAAACTGATTTATTTTGGTTAGGCAGATGCTTACGCTTCATTTATAAAGGAGAGGAATGCATTTTAAAGGAGAAGACTGGCCAGTGGGGAGAGAGCATTAGCTATCTTTGCCCTCACCTGCCCCCTAGTGTCCAGCCCCCCATCTTTTGATAATGGTACCCCAAACTCTGTGATCTGGGTTCTGGAGAGCCACCCTGCTTCCTTCCCCTGTCAGACTAGGCACTTCAGATGGTATTTGCAGTCCTTGAATATCTGTTGCAATATTTATTTTTCTTTCTTATCAATAATTCCTCACTTTGCATTTGAATAATGTGACTTTTTTTTCTGTTCCTTGGAACCAAAAAGGTCACTTGATGAAGAAGTAAATGGTTTTTAAATTTATGAGGGATTGAGAGACCTTTAGAATGCTGCTTTAAGAAATCTGCTCATTTCATATCCCTCCCCCAACCTTGATATATATATATATGGAAGAATTTATTCTTGCCCTATATAAATGTTTGTATGTTATACATTTTACATATATAGATGGATAGATTTATTTAGGAAGACATTTATTCTTTCTAAATATGTTTATATATTTCATACATGTATGAATATATATATATATACACACACACATGCACACACACACATATATTGTATATATATATATATATATATATAGAGAGAGAGAGAGAGAGAGAGAGTTTACCTCCAAAATACACAATTCTTTACCTGTGAAATAAGTGAATTGGTCTAGATAATTTCTAAGTCACTTTCAGCTCTAATTAAGCTCTAAAGACTTAAACAAAAATTTTATCCTTGTGTGCTTTTTCACATTTTGTATCTTGGGAATTTTCATTCAAACACTTGTCTTTTCAAAGAACTCCCAGTAATAACACATAGAACTTCTGACACAGGACATCTCTGCTGTGTATTTGTAGTTTTCTCATTGATAGATTTTTTCTATGTTTTCTTTTAAATTTACTTCTCTGTGGCCTAACACTGAAGATGCCCTACACAGGTCACCACTTTTCTCCTGGAGCATCTTTGAATTATTGTCTGCCCCTCCCTCAGCCCCATACACTTACAGACACACCTTGTCTGCCTCTTGAAGTATGTAATCTTTTGTGACTGAGTGCAACTGCCACCCCCTAAGAATAGTTGGGCTTCCAATGGCACACCACTCCAGTACTCTTGCCTGGAAAATCCCATGGATGGAGGAGCCTGGAAGGCTGCAGTCCATGGGGTCACTGAGGGTCAGACACGACTGAGCGACTTCACTTTCACTTTTCACTTTCATGCATTGGAGAAGGAAATGGCAACCCACTACTGTATTCTTGCCTGGAGAATCCGAGGGACAGGGGAGCCTGGTGGGCTGCTGTCTATGGGGTCGCACAGAGTCGGACACGACTGAAGTAACTTAGCAGCAGCAGCCTAGCTCAGTTGGTGAAGAATCTGCCTGCAATGCAGGAGACCCCAGTTTGATTCCTGGGTCTGGAAAATCCGCTGGAGAAGGGATAGCCTACCCACTCCTATATTCTTGGGCTTCCCTTGGGGCTCAACTGGTAAAGAATCCTCCTACAATGTGGGGGACCTGGGTTCGATCCCTGGGTTGGGAAGATCCCCTGGAGAAGGGAAAGGCTACCCTTTCACAGAATACCACTCCAGTATTCTGGCCTGGAGAATTCCATGGACTTTACAGTCCATGGGGTGGCAAAGAGTCTGACATGACTGAGTGACTTTCACTTCACTAATAGTTCCTTTCTGTCTTTGAGATAAAATGAATTCCTTCCCTTTTGAAATCCCCACCCTTCCTTATACAGGCAAGTGTGAATTTATCTTTCCCTATTGCTTGATTGTATTATTTTTCTCACTTTTGCATTTCTCCCTATATCCCCATATCCTTTGTCATGTGATTCTGCAGTCTTCCTAGGCAGAGTATATTTCTTCAGTCCAGTGATGTGGGCTTTGGCCATGTGACTTGCTTTGGTTAGCAGATCTTAGGGGATGTGATTTGCCCAAAGCCATTTGTGTGGTTGGGCTTGCCCACCTGTTTCTATCATCACCCTGGGAAGAACATCCTCAGTTGGTTCACTGACCTTAGAATGACGAGAAGCCCATCACCTCATCAGATGAGCAGACAGAAGTGGCTCCAACCTGCAGCTTAGAGCCAAGCTCAACCAAAAGCTTAGAGCCAAGCTCAACCAAACCTGGCTGGAGTCAACAAATGCCCAAGTGAACAACAGATGTGTGAGCTGGAATACTGAGGTTTGGGGTGATTTGTAATACAGCACCCCCATGGCAACAGATGATGGATACAACTTCTACTACACTAAAAACCCCTTTGAGACAAGGATTGAATGCTCTTCTTCTTTGCGTCCTGGCGGTGCCTGACATGGTTTATGGTAGAAGTGCTTCTGTGTGTGCTCGGTCGTGTCGGACTCTTTTGAGACCTCATGGACTGTAGCCCTCCAGGCTCCTCTGTCCATGGGATTAGTTTCCAGGCAAGAATACTAGAGTGGGTTGCTGTGCCCTCCTCCAGGGGATCTTTCAGACCCAGGGGTTGAACCTGAGCCTCCTGCATTGGCAAGCAGATTCTTTACCACTATGATACCAGGGAAGCCTTATGGTACATAAGGCTGGGATTTGAAAGGAAGCATTTATATGTTTAATATCTAGCTTGGCATGTACTTTTCTATCCCAGCTGGTATACATACTGCATTTTAAATCATTCATAAGAAAAAAAAATGCACTTCTGTCTTTTGTAATCAGCTAAAATAAACAGTACATCTTTAAGGAAAACCTTAAGTGTAAACCAATTAAGGGTTTGAAAACTGCCATCCAAGCTACCACAGTACTAACCATTATTACATGAACTCCTAGAATTGCCTCTAAAGTTACCATTTTTCTTAGGAGTTTGAACAACTTCTTTTGGATCAGGGAGGAGGGACAATCTTAGGTTTTCAGCTCTGACATTTTAGCAGCTGTGGAGGCTCTGAAATCTCTCTCCTGCCTGCCTCTGGTCCGTTCATCTTAAAAGAGAAAGACGCTTAACTGTTCTGCGAAGACCTGTGTAGTTTGATCTGGGCCCTGGAGGAATGGACTCTTCTTATGGTGGGGGTGGAGGTAGATTCCTAAAACCTGTGTCTATAATGGATTCACTTTTCATCATTCTTTTATATTCCCAGCACTGGATCACAGGAACACATACAGATTGCCTAGCTCTGCTCTTAGTATTTTTTTTTTTTCTTTCTCTTCTTTGCCAATAATCATGCCCTGGCATTAATGGAGTCCACACTCATAAAGTGATGGCAGTCTGGCACCCCTGTGGGAAACATTCTGCCCTGGGAGGCTCTGGAGCACAGTAATGGCTCTCCACTCCAGCTCTTAGCAGCAGGACTCTCAGCAGTAATTCAGGACAGCAGTGCACTGGGGGCTAAGCAGGGGAGCCTAGGAGATTTCAGCCAGGAGAGCTGGATGTCTCCTTTTGCCAGAGCACGCACCAGGATTCTCTTGAGTTCTTTGTGCTCATTCTGTGTGCATGCCTAGTCGCTTCAATCATGTCCGACTCTTTGCGACCCCATGGACTGTAGCCCACCGGGCTCCTCTGTCCATGGGATTCTCCAGGCAAGAGTACTAGAGAGGGTTGCCATGCCCTCTTCCAGGGGATCTTCCTGACCCAGGGATCGAACTCATGTCTCCTGCATTGCAGGCAGATTCTTTACCGCTGAGCCACCAGAGAAGCTTATTCTACAGTAGGTCAAAAACCCTCCGAGAATTTCTGAAAGGATACAGTCTGTTGTAATTGAATGAACTGCACTCGATAATTAGAAAAAGGATGAAGAATGACGAGTAATGCTATGGTCTAAATGTTGCTAGCTGTCTCACATTTGTGTGCTGAGTGAATGTTAACTCCCGAAGTGATGGTAGGATGGAGGGTGGAGACTTTGGGAAGTGATTAGGTCTTGAGAGTTGAACCTTCGTGAACGGGCTCAGTGCCCTCATAAAACAGACCCCAGGAACTGGCTCTCACTTCCGCCCCGTGAGGTGACGGTGAGGAGGCAGACTTATGAGGAAGTGGGCCGCCAGCAGATACTCAATCTGCCAGCATCTTGATCTGGGACTTCTAGAACTGTGAGAAATACATTTTTCTTCCTTATAAGCCACCCAGTCTGCGGTATTTTTCTACAGACAAATAACAACTAGAGATGTTCATGCCCAGATGTTGTCACAAAGTATCTTTTCTTGATATTTTATGTCTCTCTCTCTCTCTATATATATATATATATAGGGAAATATAAATATATAAATATTTTTTCATTGCACATATGCTCACATACACACATAAACACATTTTTAATTTGGAAATAAATGTTATTATGGATAAAATACACATAGTTGCCACAGAGTTTCTCTTCCCCTTGGGGACTCAGAGCCATTTATTGCCACAAGGTATGATGTATAATAACAAGAAGTAGTTTTTCCTTACAGAATGATCAACAGTCCCAGAGTATAAATGCACGTGTGCCAGGAAAGGAGAGTATGGCTTCAGATTCAAAACGAGGACCATTTCTATTACCAAGTGGTGTACTCCATGTGCACACAGCCCGGCAGGAGGACCTAGTGCTCTCTTTGCACGCGATTTTTTTCTCCTTTGTCACTTTCAGAGCACTGGCTGCTAAATGGACAATGGCAAGAGCTTCTATTTTTTCTGATACAGATTAGAAACAAGGATGTTGATATTTGATCCCTGGACATACACTCGAGAGGAAATGATCAAAGACAAATATTAAGATGATAGAGAGAAGCAATTTGGAACCCTTCTCCTGGCCTTAGATGACACTGCAAGACAAACAGAAGCAAGAAGAAAGCTGACTTTATTTGAACTCAGAATATAAATTCAGACTATTTTGTAGGAATGAACATATTTTCATATCTGAATACCTACTCCAAGTGAATTTCTACCTATCTGATGTCTTGAGGGCAAAATCAACCCACTTATCTTAGCAGTAAGATGGTCCTATTGGGCGACGACACAGAATAACTGAGAGGGTATTATCGCCACTTTTAATACACTGTACACTTTCTTATCCATTTATATAAATTAGCCATTATGTTACATCTTTCTTTAGTGTGCCCCCTAGGCAAATGGTGAGATGTATGAATAACATATGGAAGAACTCTTCCCTGAGAAGCATTATTTTGAGAAGCAAAAGTAGCACTTGCAAAAACTGCCTGTGCTCAGCTGCTACATTGTCTCTGATTCTTTGCCACCTCATGGACTATAGCCTCCCAGGCTCCTCTGTTCCTGGGATTTTCCAGGCCAGAATCCTGGAGTGGGATGCTATTTCCTTCTCCAGGGGATCTTCTCAATCCAGGGATCAAACCTGAGTCTCCTGCATTGGCAGACAGATTCTTTACCACTAAGCCACCAGGGAAGCCCTTGCAAAAAGTACTAAGTGAAATATACATTTCCAAAAGCTTCTGTCAAGAGTCAAATCTACGATAACTGGAAATGGGCATCATGATGAAATGGAACAGAGTAGCTTGTTTGGAGCCTCCCTTCCCTGTTGCTTCTGTGGTATCCACATTGCCATGAGATGCAGGTATCACCCACACAATGTTCTTGGCAAGGATCACTGCAAACCGGCATATGCAACGGCCACTAGTATCAATTAATTAAAGATCAAATGTCCCCTGAAATACCAGGACAAGGAATGCCCAAACTCTTAGGAGATAAATACATCTTCTTAACATCTGAAAAATTTCCAGAATGTAAAAAGGAGGTGGCTTTTTTAAATTTACCAAATGGCTATTTACTCTGCTGACATTCTTTGAGCAAACTTTTTTCAATAATAAGTACACAAATTGATAGGGAACTCAGTTAAAAGTATACTCAATGAATTACTTCATGGTAGGTAAGATGGATGGGTGAATGGAAGAAAGAATGGACAAACAGACAAAGGTACAAAATGAAAACATAAAATCTGCAGAAAGGGCATGTTTGGTTACATATAAATATGTAAATGTTAAAGAAGTTGTTAATCATGAATATGTAAGACTCTAAGAAAGACAGAGATGAACACATGTAAATGTCATGAAAGCAGAATGGGGTAATTTATGGAGAAATAAGCAAACCATTTATTTGCAATAGGACATTATTTTGTGACCTATCTGTTTTTCCTAATGATATCAAGAAGCTGGAAATATTCCCCAAATTGATATATGACACAAAAACACCTACCACGGATGTCTGCAGGAAAATATACAGAATAAACTGCAAGGGATACATAGTGATAGACATTGGGTATTCAAATTCAGTAGTCTGGGCTGCTGCAGAGTCTTGGATTACAGATTTACAGGCAGGAAAGAAAGTGACAATTCATTTACTCATTGGATCATTTAACATGCTGCTGCTGCTAAGTCACTTCAGTCGTGTCTGACTCTGTGCCACCCCATAGATGGCAGCCCACCAGGCTCCCCCGTCCCTGGAATTCTCCAGGCAAGAACACTGGAGTGGGTTGCCATTTCCTTCTCCAATGCATGAAAGTGAAAAGTGAAAGTGAAGTCGCTCAGTTGTGTCCAACCCTCAGTGACCCCATGGACTGCAGCCTTCCAGGCTCCTCTGTCCATGGGGTTTTCCAGGCAAGAGTACTGGAGTGGGGTGCCACATGTTTACTATTGTCTGAGAGCCTGGTGGGGTCTGGAAGGGAGGAGTTTTTGCATTTGACTAAATTATAAAGTGGGCTTCCCAGGTGGCACTAGTGGTAAAGAATCAGCCTGCCAATGTAGGAGACATTAAGAGACATGGGTTCTATCCCTGGATGGGGAAGATCCCCTGGAGGAGGACATGGATCCCCACTCAAGTATTCTTGTCTGGAGAATCCCATGGACAGAGGAGCCTGGCAGGCTCCATAGGGTCCATAGGATTGCACAGAGTCAGACCCAACTGAAGCGACTTAGCACAGAGGCACGAAGATTATAAAGGAAATATTCCTGACCCACCACCTTTCTGCACTACAGCCCCATTCAAGTACTTCCACAGCAAAGACCCCGCCCTTTTCCAAAAGCTTGTAGCCTTTAGGGAGAGAAAAAAACTCTCTATTGAGAATGTGTCTGCATCAGACAAAATCCAGGCTGAGAAGGAGAGCAAAGTAGGTCCAAGTCTGAAAAAAATATCAGTTTTCAGAAGTCTAAGGTAAGGACAATGAAAATATAAAATCTCCCAATAATTTGAATGAAAGACTTTTTAATTTGAATTAATATGTTTAGTAAAAACTTTTGAATTTTCTCAAAATGAGGCTAATTTTCATTTCCTACAATGGAGATCCTAGGTCAAATAAATGTAGTTATATTTTTTATATTGATATTTTCATCTGTTGTCTAAAATAAGAGACAGTGAATTCTTTAAAGTTTAAGAACTTGTTGCTCCATTATTAATTTAAAATATTTCCAAGTATGTGATATATGTGTGAATGATATGTTTTATGCTCTTAAATATGTAAAGAATACCCAAAAGTATAGCTGTCTTTTTCTGAGGGGAAAAAAACCCTATGAACTTTCCTACTTATGGTTGCAAACGTCCTGGAAATTCTGCCTCTTTGGTAATTATAACACAGTATCAAAAATATTCAAGGCATCTCATGCACACATGCTTATTAGACACATTTTCTTCTAACGAGATAGCTGCTTGTTCTGTACAAGTTTTTATTTTCAAACCACTGCTGTTTATACTCTAGGAAGTCATATTTACATTACATTGGCCTTTCAAAGTCAAAATTTACAAAGCTACTCTGCATTTTCCCCCTGTGATTACCAAAACTTTTGTGCAAGATGCTTTCCATTATAAGTTGTCTTTCTACTCCAGAATTCTTGCCATAAAAAGCAAAGTTTCTTTTCTTAGCTTAAACTCAAGCTTAAAAAAATAGATCCATAAAACCTAGCTTGTGAAAAAAAAATACAATCTAAGGGATCTTTTTCTTCTTGTTTCATTTCAAAATATTTTCTTTTAATGTGGTTCACATCATATCCACACCCTAAAATTTATTTAAGGTATTGGTTGCTATGAGGCGGAAATTTATATAGACAAGGTTAACCTTGCATTTTACCCAGAAGTTACCTTTAGGACTCAAGGGTTCTTGCTCGGAGGTCATCCAGACGGTGGCACCCTCAAGCGGGTGTGCATGCTAAGTCACTCAGTCATGTCCGACTCTGTGTGACGCCCATGGACTGTGGCCCGCCAGGCTCCTCTGTCCAGGGATTCTCTAGGCATGAATACTGGAGTGGGTTGCCATGCCCTCCTCCAGGGGAGCTCCCCTACCCAGAGATGGAACCCACGTCTCCCGTGTCTCCTGCACTGGCAGACACGTTCTTCACCACTAGCGCCACCTGGGAAGCCCATGGCACCCTCAAGATCAGATTAAAGCTAGGGCATTTTTTTTTTTTTTAATGGTACAGATGAACTTATTTGCAGGGTAGGAATAGAGATGCAGATGTAGGGAATGCACATGTAGACGCGGGGTGTAGGGGGATGAATTGAGAGGTTGGGATTGATGTATGTGCACACGCGTGTGTAAAATAGACAGCTAGTGCGAACTTGCTTTACCTGCTGTATAGCGCAGGGAGCTCAGCCCAGTGCTCTGTGATAACCTAAATGGATAGGGTGGGTGGGGGCGGGGGGGTCCAAGAGGGAGGGGATATGTGTATACATATAACTGACTTACTTGGTTGTACAGCAGAAACTACCACAGCATTATAGAGCAAATATACCCCAATTTGAAATAAAACATAAGAAGAATAAAAGGGTAAGATTTCTGTCCAAGAACAAAACTC
Source organism: Bos mutus (assembly GCF_027580195.1). Classification (NCBI taxonomy): domain Eukaryota; kingdom Metazoa; phylum Chordata; class Mammalia; order Artiodactyla; family Bovidae; genus Bos; species Bos mutus. The sequence goes on from NC_091636.1 coordinate 57,121,150, forward strand.
TGCTTTGTTGGTCACCTGGATCAGTTCTCTTAAGGGCAGAGCTTGGTGACTGGTCCCTGAAATCTTGACAAGGATGTCAAGGGTCCTCTCATATCATAAGATGGAGTCTAGTCCAATGCCTGGCTCTATTTTTATGCCTAAAATAGATTCTAAAAAATTCTAAACACCAGTTCTTCAATTTATCCAGTTTTTGACTCACACTGATTTGAATATGGATTGTGTTTTATCCTTTAGTTCTTCTAAAAGGGAAGAGTCATGCAGCTAAAGAAGCCTTTAACCCATGTTGCCCTAAAAGACATAAATATAATGGATGAGATGTACAGAAGCACAAGCTGAAATCAAGATTGCCGGGAGAAGTATCAATGACCTCAGATATGCAGACGACACCACCCTTATGGCAGAAAGTGAAGAGGAGCTAAAAAGCCTCTTGATGAAAGTGAGAGAGGAGAGTGAAAAAGTTGGCTTAAAGCTCAACATTCAGAAAGCAAAGATCATGGCATCTGGTCCCATCACTTCATGGCAAATAGATGGAGAAACAGTGGAAAGAGTGGCTGACTTTATTTTTTTGGGCTCCAAAATCACTGCAGATGGTGACTGCAGCCATGAAATTAAAAGACGCTTACTCATTAGAAGGAAAGTTATGACAAACATAGCATATTAAAAAGCAGAGTCATTACTTTGCCAACAAAGGTCCGTCTAGTCAAGGCTATGGTTTTTCCAGTGGTCATGTATGGATGTGAGAGTTGGACTGTGAAGAAAGCTGAGCGCTGAAGAATTGATGCTTTTGAACTGTGGTGTTGGAGAAGACTCTTGAGAGTCCCTTGGACTGCAAGGAGATCCAACCAGTCCATCCTAAAGGAGATCAGTCCTGGGTGTTCATTGGAAGGACTGATGTTGAAGATGAAACTCCAGTACTTTGGCCACCTGATGGGAAGAGCTGAGTCATCTGAAAAGACCCTGATGCTGGGAAGGATTGAGGTCAGGAGGAGAAGGGGATGATAGAAGATTAGATGGTTGGATGGCATCACTGACTCAATGGACATGAGTTTGGGTGAACTATGGGAGTTGGTGATGGACAGAGAGGCCTGGCATGCTGCAGTTCATGGGGTCGCAAAGAGTTGGACACAACTGAGCGGCTGAACTGAACTGAACTGATGTACAGAATGGCATCTCAGGAATCTATATAGTGCAGGTTGATTCACTTTCAATGCTGAATATCTAGAAAGGATCTTTTAGATAATTTATGCCCAATGAAACTTCAAGTGACCTTAGATACTATGTCAGAGTCCTGGATTATAATTCACAGCCTCCTTATGGTTTTATTTTGTGTTCAAACAATGACGTCTTAGTATTTTTGAAAGTCTGCAAAATAGCAAAGGGGGATAACCTTATACTAGTTATTCTTTAATGGAAATTAGGATGGTTCACCCTGAGGGAAAGTACCACTGTTAGATACTATCCTTTTCAAAAGGTGAGGCTATAATCTCCTTAGGGTAGAGCATGTTTAGAACCTCTTTAAATACGTGTTAATCTTCCTTTTTAATTAAAAGAAAGATTCATATTGAAAGTCTTTGATAGCCAGCATTATTTAGCTAGCATTTAATAACATTGTAATGTTTTTAAACATTAAATTTACATTTAAATGTTTAAACAATAAACATTTAAACTGTTCACTGTAATTTATTTTAATTTAAAAATCATTTAATTTTGACAAGTGATACTGGTCTTTCCAGGAAGATAATGTAGTATTTGGCTTTTAGATAATTTAAATTTACTTCTAAAAATATTAAGTGAATAGTAGTACAGATGATGAGGAGATACAGCAAAAACCATGAAGGCATTTGTAAATGTCTCAAGTTTAGGAAATGCTGTTATGGCAGAAAGAGCACTGAACTTGGATGAACTTGGATTCCTGCCTCTGCTCTACTCTGTGCAGTTGCATCATCTGAGACAAGTGGCTGCAACTCCAGGGGCCACTGGCCTCCTCTTGTGGAAATTAGAAATAATTCCACCCACTTTACAGAGTAGTTAGATGGAGTCGATGAAAGGTGATATTGTTATCAGTAGACGCATTGGACAAAAATGATAGTCTCTACTGAGGACTTCCTGGGGAGACATTCTGGGCCCTCCAGCTGTGGGGGCTATGTTTTGAGGACTGTATGCTTCTGGATTTCCTGGTATATTCCCATCTTCACAAATTCCTTATTGTTGCTGCCATAAACTTTTGAAATGTCTTTCACATCAGTGGGGTGAGGGGCGGGGATGTGAATGTAGCCTTATTTGGAAATGGAGACTTTGAAGATGTAATTAAGATGCCATCATACTCAGTTAGGGTGATTCCTAATCCAATATAGCTGGTGTCCTTGTAAGAAAAGAAACAGAGACTTGGGGAGAGAAGACCGAGAAAGACACAGAGGTAAGAGGGCCACACAAAGACGGAGGCAGAGACTGGAGGTTCAGTTTTGTTCAGTTCAGTTCAGTCGCTCAGTCGTGTCCGACTCTTTGCAACCCCATGAATCGCAACACGCCAGCCCTCCCTGTCCATCACCATCTCCCAGAGTTCACTCAAACTCACGGCCATCAAGTCGGTGATGCCATCCAGCCATCTCATCCTCTGTTGTCCCCTTCTCCTCCTGCCCCCAATCCCTCCCAGCATCAGAGTCTTTTCCAATGAGTCAACTTTTCGCATGAGGTAGCCAAAGTACTGGAGTTTCAGTTTTAGCATCATTCCTTCCAAAGAAATCCCAGGGCTGATCTCCTTCAGAATGGACTGGTTGGATCTCCTTGCAGTCCAAGGGACTCTCAAGAGTCTTCTCCAACACCACAGTTCAAAGGCATCAATACTTCGGCACTCAGCTTTCTTCACAGTCCAACTCTCACATCCATACATGACCATTATGCTGCCGTAAACCAAGGAACGTCTGGGGCCCCCAGCAGCTGAAAGAGACAAGAAGGAAGCATTCTCCATGACTCTGCAGCACCCTGATTTGGACTTGTGACCTCCAGAACTGTGACACCACAGATTCTGTTATATTATCTGGTTTGTCTACTTTGGAAAGGCAGCCCCCCAAAAGCCAGCACACTTCTTGCACACTTTTTGACTGAATGATTACCATGTGCCAGGCATTGTATTAGGCACTACCTAGGTAACAAGGTCAAACGTTGTTAGAGGGTGTGGGAGACTCTTTTTCCCAAATTCACATCTCAGAGCACATGTCTCCTGGCCCAGAAGTCCTGCGCCCCTAGACTAACTAACTGGTTGATTCCCAGTCACTGCTCAAATTCCCGGTAGGATGTCAGTTTCTCTATCAAGCCTTTCCAGATCCACCCAGGTTGAATTATTTAACCACTTTTACTGTTTCCATGGAAGTATAATCTATCTGTACCATAGCCTTTTCACACAGTATCTCTGCATCCACTGGTCTGCAAGTACCTTGGAGTATTTCCTGCATCTCTAAGTCAGTCCAGGGTTTCACCTGGATTCAGCCACCTAAGGGAATATTCTTCACTTGGCCCTATAGCAAATCCCTTTCAGTTTTCTTTTGGTTGGGGCTGGAAATATTTATAGGAACTGCAGATCTTCCTTCTTATGAAGGAATTGTTGTTTAGTTGCTAAATTGAGTCTAACTCTTGCAACCCCAATGACTGTAGCTCGCCAGGTTCTTCTGTCCATGGGATTTCCAAGGCAAGAATACTGGAGTGGGTCACCATTTCCTTCTCCAGGGGATCTTCCTGACCCAGGGATTGAACCCGGGTCTCCTGCATTGGCATTGGATTCTTTACCGCTGAGCCACAGGGAAAAGCCCTATGAAGGGATTATGTCCCCATAAATCCATCATAAGTTGAAAATATCTTTAAGTTGAAAGTGCCTTTAATTCACCTACTGAGCATAACTTAGCCCAGCCTTCCTTAAACATGCTGAAAACACTTACATGAGAATACAGTTGGGCATCTTTATCTAACAAAGCTTAATTTGTAATAAAGTGTTGAGTATCTCATGTAATGTACTGAACACTGTACTGAAAGTGAAATGCAGACTAGTGGTCTGGGCAGTGTTTACCCTCACGATCCTGTGGTTGACTGGTAGCTGAAGTTCATAGCCGCTGCCAGCATCATGAGGGAGCCTGGCACTGCATCATGCCAGCCTCAGAGAAAGCAAAATTCAAAACTGCGGATGGCTCTTACACCCTTGTAACGCTGGAATATCATTAACTCGGGGACTGCCTGTACTTGGAGCAACCAGATGTTTCTGACTGAACAAGTTGGAACATCTTTGTGCTTTATCATCATTTCATTTTTAGGTCTTTTTTCTTTGGCCCTCCACTTAATTTAGGCTGAGGCAGCACACACACTTAGTTTAATAATATAAAATATCTATCTAATAAATATCTACTTGGGAGATATTTAAACGGACACATGCACACACAAAAACAATCTCTTACAGTCCACATCACCGGAAGTATCTCAGAGCCAAATTCTTAGGGCTTTGTTTGTGGTACCTGCTGTGTAGATGAGTCACATCTCTGTTCACTTCTAATAACAATGAAACATGAAAACTCACAATAAATGGGGAAAAAAACATTATTACATTGGCCCACAATTTTGAAATATATTGTTTAACTTTAGTTACCTACAAGGTTACAGGAACTTTCGTGAATGTGTATTTCTTCCCCCAGATTGATTCACACGTCAGTTGTAATAATCGGAACTGGCTTTTCATTGCCAGTGTGGGAGAGATAGTAATATTTATCCGCTGTTTTCCAGAAAGCTCATGGATAGCTCTGCAAAGCTGGGACAATGTGCTAGCTCTTGTCTTGACAACAGAAGAAAACACATGTTTCCATGAAAAGGTCTGCAATCCATGATTTTCAACTTCAACTTGCATGTTATATGGCTGCCTTAATTGTCAGATAATGCTTTTGCCTTATTTCTCCATGAATAGTTATGAAACTCCAGCATTTGGATCTTTCAAAATGCATAGATGGTACAGTATTGAATTTAGATTCTGGTAAAGAGAAACATAAATTTTCAGTTCACAGAAGAAAATAGGCCCCACAGGGAGCAACAGTGGAGCTCACAAATTCAACTCTCAAGTGAGAAAAAAGAGAAATTGCCAATAAACTTACGAACATGTAAAATATCAATAATTAATTAGAATGTTTCCAAAGCAAAGCAAGTCCCCAGAATTTTCTTAACTATTTGAAAATACTATCCACATTGTTTAAATTCTTTACAACTTCTTTTAATTAAGAGTATATACAATGTTTATTATATAAGACACTGTTAGAAGTGCTATATAAATATTGACTAATATACACAATGTCCTTCTTATTTTTTTTAAATGCTTGGGAAAACCAATGACCCAATAATATAGAGAAACATTTTATTCTCTCTATATTATCAAATAGAGAATGGAACAGTAAAGGAACTGAGTACATTTAAGTATTGTTTTCTTTACAAACTGAGGGTCTCTTTGCAGCCTGCTGAGTGGATGGATGCCTTAAAGTGACCTGGGGTACATATTATGGTGAGTTTCTGCTATAGTCCAAGTTCATAATCTCTGCTTGAGAGACCCTTACGGGTAGGATTTTTCCAAGGAATAAACCCCAATACTCTGTAGCACAAAGACTGGCTTTTCAATGAATCCCTGGGTTTGGAGGGGTGGGACTTCACCTGGCCTAATTCTGGACCACATTATTAATACATACTTGGTTTAGGAATCCTCATTTTAAAGGGAAATTTAGTAATAAGCCTAAGGAAATTCAGCTGCAGAGTAGAGTCTAAGCAAACTGAAATACTTCCGGGAAATCCTTCCACACTAACTGTGTGTGTGTGTGTGTGTGTGTTTTTAATCTGGAGAATTAGAACTTTTTATCAACTTTACAATTACCCATATCCTAACCAGAAATTCATAATTTCTGGATCATATTTCTCTTTAGAAAGATATCTAGAAGTGTATACTTACTGGATATATCTCTTAGCAGCACCTGGGTGAAGAATGAAAAAGTAAATCTAAACGCAGTTTCCTAATTATAACACATGGCATTAATCAGTGCTAAAAGCTCCTGCTTAATCCTGAGATCATTAACAAAAACGCTTGGGGTCAGGGTCGGGAACCAGGAGGGGAAGAAGTTATACATTTGATTCATTGGACATGATCTCGATTTAAAACAGCTTTGCTGGAACACATGTGCTTTCGGTTCTCTTTTAACTAAAATTCAACACCTATATTTAGTAATAAACTGACCAAAATGACAGATTCTGGTCCATCATTTATATGGATATGTCATACATGAGAATGTTCCATATTCTATAGGTTACAGCTCTGATTTCCCCAGGAGGCCATGGTGTGACCTTGGGACGTAGGTCAGAGTGTGGTGGGGGGCACTTGAGTGGACTGGGAGGTAACTCAGGATTTACCCTCTCCATCCTAACCTCTGTGTTTCCCCCTTTGTCTCCCCCAACCCAAACTCAGATATCCACATGGTTCTCATGGGTGGACCACTTTGCTTACTTTTATGACTTTAGATCTGAACTTAAAATACTTTATTTTTACCAGCAAATATTACTCTTTGACATTATTCCAGGCTGGTGGCTTGGGTTTTTCTCAAGATTTTTTTTTTTTTTTGTCCTGACATTTATTTGTTTGGTTTTAAAATCTCTCTCTTCTAAATTAATAAAAGCAAAGATTAGCAAGGATGATAAAAACATTTTCAGATTTATTCTGCAGAGATGGAGCAGATAGAAACCTTGAGGTAGGAATTGTTTTGGCTCATTCAATATGAATGACCTTTAAAAACATTTCTTATTCTGGGCCAGATGATATGCAGGCTGGCCTCTGAACATTGTTAGTTCTTTTTGGTTAAGAAGACCACATTTCTTTCAAGTTCAAAAAGGGAAAAAAAGTTGAAAATGGCACCTTAATTTTAGATTTTGAGAAATTTCAATGCTTGATTGTTTTAGAATTAATTTAGAATTAATTTCATATTATTGTTTTAGAATTAATTTCATATTATTCTGAACACCAAAAAATAATTCATGGTTTACAGCTAAAAGATTGCTTCATTGGTCTCAAGGATCAGGGAAATAAAAAGATGATTAAAACAGCATTTTGAACATTTTGCAAAATGGTCTATTTTGGCTCTTTCAGCCATGTTAAGAGCCTTATGAAACAATATAGCTAAACATTCAGTGATTGACTACTGGGATACTTAAGTACATCACAGGATAGCACAAGCCACAAAGAAATGGCCAGATATTTGTACTTTTAATAATCTTCTTTGGCCAGTAATGCAATGTAGAGAACACACTCTTCCTTATTATAAAAAAGAACTCACATAAATACAGTCAAATAGTTATGAAATAGAAATTCATTTTCTTAGGGAAAAATTTAGGACCAAGATTAATATGCAAGATATCAAATGTGTGGTTATTAATATGACCCTTTTTGGATCTTACACTCCGAAAATTCATTTTAAGGTTTGAAAAGAGCTATCTTTTATCCCTGGAAATAGCTTTTATTCTTATGATTTGAATTCTGTAAAGATCAAAACAAAATTAGAAACAACTTATCACAACCATGATCTAGCTAATATTTTTAATTATTGCAAAGAATCTCTGCTTTTGGCAAGAAATCCACAAAGGGTTTATAATTAGTCTGACATTGCTACAGACTTAAAACAAGGAACAAAGCGCACTACGTACTCACATCAGGGTTATGAGGTTTGTATGTTCTCATTGTAAGTACACAAAATGTCAGAGAGAGTCTGCTGCAATTGACATTCTACTAACAGATAACCTAGTATGAACATATTTGGCTCAAAACTTAGAATTATATCAAAACACAATAATACATCTTTAAATGAGAATAGCCAAGAAAAATAATGCATGAAGCAGTCCTATGACTTTACTGATAAAGAGCTAAAATTATAAAAACAATTGTTACTGTTGTTCAGTCAATAAATCATGTCCCGCTCTTTGTGAATCCCTGGACTGCATGGCTCCCCTGTCCTTTACTGTCTCCCAGAGTTTGCTCACATTCATGTCCATTGAGTCCTAGATGCTATTTAATCACCCCACCCTCTGCTGCCCCTTCTGTTGCCTTCAGTCTTTCCCAGCGAGTCAGTTCTTTGCATCAGGTGACCAAAGTATTGGAGCTTCAGCTTCAGCATCAGTCCTTCCAATGAATATTCAGGGTTGATTTCTTTTAGGATTGACTGGTTTGATCTCCTTGCAGTCCAAGGGACTCTTAAGAGTTTTTTCCAGCACCACAATTATGAAGCATTAATTCTTTGGTGCTCAGCCTTTGTTATGGTCCATATAGACACAATAAGCTCATAAACACGCTATGTCCCTAGCAGCTCAGTCAGTAAAGAATCTGCCTGCAATGCAGGTGACCCAGGTTTGATTCCTGGATCTGGAAGATCTCCTGGAGAAAGAAATGGCAACCCACTCCAGTATTCTTGCCTGGGAAATTCAATGGGCAGAGGAGCTTGGCGGGCTATAGGCCATGGGTTAAGAGTCAGACATGACTTAGTGACTGAACTACCATGAAGATTCAGATATACTAACATATCATATATTGAAATGTAGCAACTACCATAGGATGTCCTAAGGGTACTGTATTTCACAATGCCAACTTTAAACTTAGGTCCCTACAGCAGCCGTTATTTCCCCAATTCTTCCCTTTGATTTACAAGGGCTGTAAAAAGGTCGTTTCCAGAAGATGCATAAAGAAAAAGCTGTTGTCCAAGGTTTTCATCTCTAGCTTGAAAGCACAGAAGATATTGTCCCTTGTGTTGGACTTCTAAAAAAAAATTTTTTTATTGGAGTATAGTTGCTTTACAATGTTGTGTTAGTTTCTGCTGTACAGCAAAGTGAATCAGCCCTACACATACATCCATCCCCTCCCTTTAACACTTGCTTCCCATTCATGTCACCACAGTGCATTAAGTAGAGTTCCCTGTGCTATACACTAGGTTCTTCAGATCAGATCAGATCAGTCGCTCAGTCGTGTGCGACTCTTTGCGACCCCATGAATCGCATCACGCCTGGCCTCCCTGTCCAACACCAACTCCCGGAGTTCACTGAGACTCACGTCCATTGAGTCAGTGATGCCATCCAGCCATCTCATCCCCTGTCGTCCCCTTCTCCTCCTGCCCCCAATCCCTCCCAGCATCAGAGTCTTTTCCAAGGAGTCAACTCTTCGCATGAGGTGGCCAAAGTGCTGGAGTTTCAGCTTTAGCATCAGTCCTTCCAAAGAAATCCCAGGGCTGATCTCCTTCAGAATGGACTGGTTGGATCTCCTTGCAGTCCAAGGGACTCTCAAGAGTCTTCTCCAACACCACAGTTCAAAAGCATCAATTCTTCGGCGCTCAGCCTTCTTCAGAGTCCAACTTTCACATCTATACATGACCACAGGAAAAACCATAGCTTTGACTAGATGGACCTTTGTTGGCAAAGTAATGTCTCTGCTTTTGAATATGCTATCTAGGTTGGTCATAACTTTCCTTCCAAGGAGCAAGCGTCTTTTAATTTCATGGCTGCAGTCACCATCTGCACTAGGTTCTTATTAGTTATCTATTTTATATATAGTACCAATAGTGTATTTATGTCAATCCCAGTTTCCTATGAACTTCTTTGAATGAATTAGTGGCACTGGGCAATGGTACCCCACTCCAGTACTCTTGCCTGGAAGATCCCATGGATGGCAGAGCCTGGTAGGCTGCAGTCCACAGAGTTGCTAAGAGTCAGACATGACTCAGCAACTTCCCTTTCACTTTTCACCTTCATGCATTGGAGAAGGAAATGGCAACCCACTCCAGTGTTCTTGCCTGGAGAATCCCAGGGACGGGGGAGCTTGGTGGACTTCCATCTGTGGGGTGGCACAGAGTTGGACACGACTGAAGCAACTTAGCAGCTGACCACTAATCTACTTTTAAAAGTTTGAGTTGGAAGAGAAATAGAAAAAAATAACACTAAAGCAGTTGCTACATTGCAAAGTTTTACAATCTCCTTTAAAGGAAAGTCTATAAAAATATTCATTAATGTTTCTATCTTTTAAACTTAAGAACAAACACCAAGTGTGAAAGGAGAGCCAGACATCTGAACAAATTCTGGATTTTCCTACCCTCTCCCTATTTGTGCATGAAGGAAGGAGAAATTGTTGATGGTCAGAGTCTATTTTCCACGTGCATGCAAAGACCAGATGCCATAACAAGGTAAAACCATAGCAACTAAGGTAGATTTTTCTGGAGGGAAGTGTGCTGGAATATCAAAGGGCAAGGAACGCTTTAATCAGATTTTGTGGTATTTACCCCTAAACCCCATCCTCCAAACTCCTATATTTAATATTTGTACCCAGCGGGCACAGTGCAGGCAGGGCATGGTAGGGGATGGGAGCTGACCTCCAGGTAGGCACCATGTGTCAGAATCCTTCAACTAAATAACTGAGAGTCAGATCTTTTAAGAAACCTTTCCTTTCCTAAATGGGTCCCATTTTCCTCTCTTTTATTCCTGAAGCATCCATATGTGCACGCTAAGTTGTTTCAGCCATATCTGACTCCTTGTGACCCCAGGGACTGCAGCCCACCAGGCTCCTCTGTCCATGGGATTCTCCAGGCAAAGAATACTGGAGTGGGTTGCCATTTCCTACTCCAGGGAATCTTCCTGACCCAGGGATCGAATTGGTGTCTCTTATGTCTCCTTATGGGTTCTCTACCTCTAGTGCAACCTGGGACATCCCCACGAAATGTCCATAGCGGTGTGTATTCATCTGGCTGGCCTGGCCTCCAACCTGCTGGATTTTCTGCAAGTAGCCCAGAGCTCATCAGAGTGGTGGCTGCTGTCTTCCTCGCTCAGCACTTTTACTGAAATGCCCCTTGACCTGGGCCGGGGTGGGGAGCAGGGCACTAGTCAGTCTTGCAAGGCTTGCTCTGCCCTGATGGCCTAAACCTTCCACTTGAAACCTTCATCATCAACATCACTGCACCTCTGATGAGGCTATACCTAGGGGTCAGAGGGGAAGAACTGAATCAGCCCTGAAGAATTGATAGTGAATCCACATGGTGCTGGATTTCTGAGGACAGTTCTGTCTTCTCTCAGTCTAGGGGATTTGGTTAAAGAATTGTATTGAGCCACTGCCTCCTTTTTTTAGGTCATATAACTTTTAAAATTTGTATTATTTCTTTTTTTTAATTGGAGGGTAGTTGCTTTGTTGGCCTCTGCCATACATCAACATGAATCAGCCACAGGTATACATATGTCCCCTCCTCCCTGAACACACTCCCTCCTCCCTGAACACCGCACCCTCCTCCCATCTCCCACCCATCCCCGCCCTCTGGGATGTCACAGAGCACTGGGTTGAGCTCTCTGCATCAGACAACAATCCCACGTGCTATCTATTTTATCGTATGTATAAGATAATGTATACATACGTTTCCAGGCTAGTCTCCCAATTCATCCTACCCTCTCCTTCCCCGCACTGTATCTGCAAGTCTCTTCTCTTTGTCTGTGTTTCCATTCCTGCCCTGCAAACAGGTCGGCTGCTGAGCTGTACAAGCCAACTGGAGACCTATGTGAGGCCCCAGGAAGAAAGACAGCAAGCTCTCTCCTAAATTAGAGTTAAGCTCTCTACTCAGTCACGGGCAAACTGTGAATATCAGCATCACTACTTAAGCCATACTTGGGGATTATAAGAGCAGATGGAAGTACATTTCCTGCAGGAAACTGAGTTGGACCAGCTTCCTCAAGTCATCTGGACACTTTTTTTCTTTTAATCAAAGCATCAAATTCTTCCTTGTATATTGTTCAGTTGTCTTCAATCAACATAATGGCTGCAAAGAGAGAAAATGTGCTGGCTCAAAACGTCCACCCATTTAGATAATCATAATCGTGTAAACAGATGTGAAATTGGGCACTCCACACTCTATGCTGTGAGGATGTTATGAGCCCTGGGACTTCGCATATGGGGGCATCTGTGCCTTCTAAGGAAAACAAACTGATAACTCTGCAACTTTAAACATCCTGTTCCATCTTAAATATTAAACATATGCCGTAAGGGGGGAAAATGCACAGCCATGTGAAAGCTAGATGGCCAATATAAAACTGTCACTGTGTACTCTACAGTCACAGAGAGGAGGTCAGGAGTGACAGACGAGAGGCAGCTGCAGGGACATTCTGCAGTAAGGGAAGAGAAGCAGGGTTATTGGTGTTGAAGGCTTTTTGCGTCCTAATGAAGCACAGTTTTCTGATTATCGTATTATCACACTCACTTTGACAGTTTGTGCAAAGCTAGTTCACCGTTGAAGAATGGAGTTAAATTCCCTACACACTTGTATCCTAAAATGAACAATATCAACCTGATAAAATAAACCTATGCAATACAGAGCAACACACGGCCATCATGCTGCTGGAAAGTCATTAACGACGCAACGTTCATGGCTGAGGATTTAGTACACTGGGGACAAATAAAAAATTCCCCTGGGGATGGAGACTTATCTAGGTTGTACACCCCGCCTGCAATGCGGGAGACCCTGGTTCAATCCCTGGGTAGGGAAGATCCCTTGGAGAAGGCAAAGGCTACCCACTCCAGTATTCTGGCCTAGAAGATTCCACGGACTATACAGTCCGTGGGGTCACAAAGAGTCAGACATGACTGAGCGACTTTCACTCACTTACTTACTCACACCAAATGGGTAATGGATGGTGTGAAACTGAGTGATATACCTTAAAATGCTGGCTTTATCAGATTCCAGTTTGCTCTAATGCTCTGTGGTCACTCAGGACAAATCTTGTGGGGAAATTAATTATGACTCATTAACTAAAAGTACAGGGACTTCCCTGGTGGTCCAGTGATTGGGAATTTGGCTGCTAAAGCAGGGATCTCTGGTCTGGGAAGATCCCACATGCCTGGGAGCAACTAAGTCTATGAGCTGCAACAACTGAAGCCTGCGCTCTCTAGAGCCTGTGCTCTGCAACAGTAGAAGCCACCGAAATGAGAAGCCCATGCACTGCAACTAGAGAGAGCCCTGTGCAGCAAGGAAGACCCAGCATGTCCATACATAAATGAATAAGTAATTTAAAAGATACAGTAAGATAAGGAATATTTGGGGCTTGTGGCATCTTCATTCACTGAACTGTGGTGGTGAAGTAGATGGCTTTCAGAAATATATAAATACACATACATACATATACATAAGAAATATATATATATATACACACACATAGTAGTTTTGAAAGCTCTATAAACTATTCAGTTCTCTTCAAAATGAAAGGCAAAACAAAATCCCTGTAAGAAAATAGGAAGAGCTGGTCCCCAAATAAATACTTGACAGAAGATGACCGGGTGACTTCCAACCTGGATTGGGAAGATTCCCCTGGAGAAGAGAAAGGCTACCCACTCCAGTATGCTGGCCTGGAATATATACCGTAGTCCATGGAGTTGCAAAGAGTTGGACTTGACTGAGTGCCTTTCACTTTCACTTTCCAAGCTGAAAGGGGACATAAACGGAGGAAGAGGCACTAGAAATGCATGTGATATTGCACAGGTTCATAACAGTTCTGAGCTGCAGTTCTTCACATATAATGTTGGTGGAGTCAAGAATACGGTGAGTTTTACCCATGTGTCTATGGAAACTATTTCTGGTGGAGAACTGTGTTCTCTGACACATCTTTAGCTTGAGGCTAAAATCTAAATTTTACCATAAAAATCATTTTTCACATATCTACCCCCAAGGATGATTTTGTTAGAATCAGTACACAAATGTCCTTTGAGAATGATGAGTGCTCTAGTCAAACGCTTCAGGTCTCTCTTATGCTGGCTGATACATGGACTCTCTTTTTTTTCTCTTTCTCACACAAACATTATGTGTCTATCAATCTAGCTGCTAGCTGGCAGTGCTCTGTTACCCCAAATCATGGCTGGGTTTAGAGATGCCTGTTACTTCAGCCCTCTCCTTCATGTTTCCAAGTAAATCAGCAGAATTTCCAATGTGACTGGGGAGAAAGAGACTAAGTCATTTCCATTCCACCAGAAATGGGGAGCTGATGGGTAGCTGCTGTGTGAATCAAAGTTCAAGCTGAATAAATGAGATTCTGACAGGGCTGGATTCACTCTGTGAGTGTCTGTGCTCTGCATATGGGTAGAATCTTGGTTTCTACTGCTCTAGATGTAGTAGCTAGACTGTGCCAGGTTGCTTAAGTAATGTCCAACTCTTTTCAACCCCATGGGCTGTAGCCCACCAGGATCCTCTGTCCAGGGGATTCTCTAAGCAAGAAAACTGGAGTGGGTTGCCATGCTCTCCAACAGGGGATCTTCTCGACCTAGGATGGAATCTGTGTCTCCTGTGGCTCCTACATTGCAGACAGATTCTCTACTGCTGAGCCACTGGGATAAAAAGAGAACTTTATATTCAAGGTTTGGAAAGCATGATATTTATAAGGTTGGGGCAGTCCGCAGAGGGGAGAAGACTCTAGGTAGATATCATTTGCCTTTTTTCTGCATATCTATGCTAAGTGTATTCCCTTTGCATGCATGTGACTTTGCAGTGTGTTTCATTATTATTCGGGCCCCAGTGACTTATGAAAAATATTTAATGATGTGATGGTCACCCAGTGGGTTTCACACATTTTATATTCTTTTCCAATTCTAATCCAATTCAGGTTAGATCAATCACACTGCTTTCCCCATTGCCTGCTGACTTTAGAACAAGCTCTGGTCTATCCAGTGAAGGCTGACTGGCCTTGTTGGGGCTTCGGTACAGTTTTTCAACCTTTTCTGCTTGCACCTCTCCTGGAGTGGTCTAACCTCCAGAAAACTGGACGGTGACCCCGAGCATGATCTAAACTCTCTCCTACCCAAGCTGCTTCTTCTTCCTTCTTGGGCATTTATGTTGCTGTTGTTTGAAAATCTTTTTAGGCCTGACTCAAGTACTGTCTTCTTCATGAGCTGTTTACTGGGTTCATCAACATACCAAGTATGCCTCACTTAAACCATCATGCACTTCCTGTTTAATTAAGGCATTCCTTTGTCTTCCTGCTTCCATTGTGAGAGGTACTCTGATTATCTTTCTCAGCATCTACCGAAGTGCCTCACACTTAAAAGGTGTTTGCTCAATAAAGAAATCAGATGAGTAACAGCTTTAGACTGAGCTCCTTGAAGTCTTTCTTTTTGTCTCTCACAGCAGCAAGCTTGGTGTCTGCATGGAAGATTCCAGTGTATTCGCTGAATTCAGAAGACCCTCCCAAAATATTTGTTAAACTAGGGAAAATTGTATTTGCCCACTGTAGTGTATAAAGCACTTTCAGTTCAGTTCAGTTCAGTCGCTCAGTCCTGTCCGACTCTTTGCGACCCCATGAATCGCAGCACGCCAGGCCTCCCTGTCCATCACCAACTCCTGGAGTTCACCCAGACTCATGTCCATCGAGTCGTTGATGCCATCCAGCTATCTCATCCTCTGTCGTCCCCTTCTCCTGCCCTCAATCTCTTCCAGCATCAGTCTTTTCCAATGAGTCAACTCTTCGCATGAGGTGGCCAAAGTACTGGAGTTTCAGCTTTAGCATCATTCCTTCCAAAGAAATCCCAGGGCTGATCTCCTTTAGGATGGACTGGTTGGATCTCCTTGCAGTCCATGGGACTCTCAAGAGTCTTCTCCAACACCACACTTCAAAAGCATCAATTCTTTGGCGCTCAGCTTTCTTCACAGTCCAACTCTCACATCCATACATGACCACTGGAAAAACCATAGCCTTGACTAGATGGACCTTTGTTGGCAAAGTAATGTCTCTGCTTTTCAATATGCTGTCTAGGTTGGTCATAACTTTTCTTCCAAGGAGTAAGCGTCTTTTAATTTCATGGCTGCAGTCACCATCTGCAGTGATTTTGGAGGCCCCAAAAATAAAGTCTGACACTGTTTCCACTGTTTCCCCATCTATTTGCCATGAAGTGATGGGACCAGATGCCATGATCTTCGTTTTCTGAATGTTGAGCTTTAAGCCAACTTTTTCACTCTCCACTTTCACTTTCATCAAGAGGCTTTTGAGTTCCTCTTCACTTTCTGCCATAAGGGTGGTGTCATCTGCATATCTGAGGTTATTGATATTTCTCCTGGCAATCTTGATTCCAGCTTGTGCTTCTTTCAGCCCAGCGTCTCTCATGATGTACTCTGCATATAAGTTAAATAAGCAGGGTGACAATATACAGCCTTGACGTACTCCTTTTCCTATTTGGAACCAGTCTGTTGTTATTATTATGTTTCTTCAGACTTAATACCTTAATGTTAACTTTTGTTTTTGTTTTCCATTTTTAGGTTGAGTTACAAAGGTATACAGAGAAGTGAGTGAAAGTCGCTCAGTCATGTCCAATTCCTTGTAGGCCCATGGACTATACAGTCCATGAAATTCTCCAGGCCAGAATACTGGAGTGAGTAGCCATTTCCTTCTCCAGGAGTTCTTCCCAACTCAGAGATTGAACCCAGGTCTCCTGCATTTGCAGGCAGATTCTTTACCAGTTGAGCTACCAGGGAAGCAGAGACGTAGAGAAGTAGTAAATATTAATACTAGCTTTTGAACAGGACTGCTGACCTTCTGCTGTTTGTCAATAACAATAGATGCCTGAGTAAGCTGTCCAGGGAGTCAGCATTTCAAAGGGTCAAAGAGGAAGGAACTGGCTGGAGTCATTCTCACTGGTCTGGGGGTTCTTGAGCTGGGGAACTGGGATCACACTCCACATTCTCACAGCCAGGATACACAGATTTGCTTAAAGGTCATTATCTGCACATGGGGTGACATTCTCCCATCCCACTGCTGGAACTATGAGATGGGTAATTTTAGAAGTTATTTTGCCACTTTAGGCTCTTAGAATGGATCCATGGTTTACCCTCCATATTTAGAGTAGGCTCCTTCCTCCCTCCCTCCTTCTCTTCTTCCTATCTTCCTTTCTTTTTTCTGGTTACAAACACCAGGAAGTGAGGAATGGATGACCCAGAAGGAATTTTAGTATCGTGCTGCCACCCAAGTCCCCTACCCCTAAACTCTTACCTTTCTAGATCAAAGTAGACTCCACTCAACTGACCCTGAGCTCAGTGCCCTAAGTCCCAACTTGACAATTACTTTGGGATTAAAAATAAGAGAAAGTACTTTAATCATCAGAATTGGATGATCATTCCTATGGACAATGGACTTTGAAGTATCAGAGATGTCTAAATTGTAAGATTTGCAAATGATACATCCACTAGAAAGCAATGCATCCAGCTTATTATAACACCTTCCTTAATTCAGTTCAGTTCAGTTCAGTTGCTCAGTCATGTCCAGCTCTTTGCAATCCCATGGACTGCAGCACGCCAGGCCTCCCTGTCTATCACCAACTCCCGGAGGTCACCAAAACTCACGTCCATTGAGTTGGTGATGCCATCCAGCCATCTCATCCTCTGTCGTCCCCTTCTCCTCCTGCTCCCAATCCCTCCCAGCATCAGAGTCTTTTCCAATGAGTCAACTCTTCGCATGAGGTGGCCAAAGTACTGGAGTTTCAGCTTTAGCATCATTCCTTCCAAGGAAATCCCAGGGCTGATCTTCAGAATGGACTGGTTGGATCTCCTTGCAGTCCATGGGACTTTCAAGAGTCTTCTCCAACACCACAGTTAAAAAGCATCAATTCTTCGGCACTCAGCTTTCTTCACAGTCCAACTCTCACATCCATACATGACCACTGGAAAAACCATAGCTTTGACTAGACGGACCTTTGTTGGCAAAGTAATGTCTCTGCTTTTGAATATGCTATCTAGGTTGGTCATAACTTTCCTTCCAAGGAGTAAGCGCCTTTTAATTTCATGGCTGCAGTCACCATTTGCAGTGATTTTGGAGCCCCAAAATATAAAGTCTGACACTGTTTCCACTGTGTCCCCATCTATTTGCCATGAAGTGATGGGACCAGATGCCATGATCTTTGTTTTCTGAATGTTGAGCTTTAAGCCAACTTTTTCACTCTCCTCTTTTACTTTCATCAAGGGGCTTTTTAGTTCCTCTTCATTTCTGCCATAAGGGTGGTATCTAAAGTTTAATTTTTTTCTGGAAAAATTTTAAGGATTTTCAATAATTTTCTAAGGCTTTCTGTAAGAATTTCAATTGTGCCCCAAGCTATATATATTATGATTACTCTAAGTATGAAAGTTTCATTGCCTTCAAAATTAACTACATCATTCTTCTTTACTTTTAAATAGCTTTATAAAATTTCAATTATATAAACAATACATGCTCAGTGCTAACCATTCACAAGATATAGAATATAATAAACAGCAAAGATGATTCTAATCATCTCACTTTCTTGTATATCTTTCTGAGCACAGATTGGATGTGGATATTTCTAAGCACAGATAGGTATATTGACAAGTAGAACAGAAAGGAAGAACATTTTGGAATGTTACTCATTTTGAACTGTTTCTGAATCATATACAGGCTTTGATCCTCAGTTTGGTCAATCATTTTATGGAAAATGGTTCAACACCTGAAACAGGATACACTGCCATTAAATTTTTAGAAGGCATATTTAGAAGGCTATTTAGAAAGCTTATTTCCTCTTCTTCTATGAGACAACTTGCTATCACCTACTCCCTAGTGGCTCAGTGGTAAAGAATTCACTTGCCTATACAGGAGACATAAAAGACACAGGTTTGATCCCTGGGTCAGGAAGATCCCCTGGAGAAGGAACTGGCAACCCACTTCAGTATTCTTGCCTGGAGAATCCATGGACAGAGAAGCCTGGTCTGTGATAGTCCATGGGGTTGCAAAGAGCTGAACATGACTGAAGTGACTTGGCACAATTAACAAATGAACATCCACCCTGTCCAATCAAAAAAAAAAACTTAAAAATTTGTTTTAAGTATCTCATTGAGCCCAATGACACAACTAGAATTGAGGTGAGGCACAGTGGTTGAGCAGAATCCAGATGGACCCCTCTAGGAATCCATCTTTTACTGCAGGTTAAGGACAGTAAAAACTCCACTTCCCAAATACTGTGTCAATATATAACGTACTCTATACCTGCTTCCTGGAAATGGGGTAGGATCTTCTCCTTAGAAGGAATCTTTTAGAGAACTCCTATAGACTTTCATTAAATCTCATCTAAACCATAAACAGAAAATTGTACAGAAAAATCAATTTCATATGTGAAGGCATCATGTCCCAAATATATTCATCATGTCTGCCACTGGTATTTACTTTGAGCTCATTGATAGGTGATTATGTAAGTCTCATATTTCAATTTTCCCTGCAATATAAATGTTGTCATGGCTTATTTTTTATTTTTATTTATTTATTTTAAATTAATTAATTTATTTTAGTTGGAAGCTAATAACTTTACAATACTGTAGTGGTTTTGGCCATACATTGACATGAATCAGCCATGGGTGTATATGTGTTCCCCATCCTGAACCCCTCTCCCACCTCCCTCCCCATGAAACTGGAGCCTGTTATACAGAGTGACCTAAGTTAGAAAGAAAAACACCAATACAGTATATTAATGCATATGTATGGAATTTAGAAAGATGGTAACGATGACCCTATATGTGAGACAGCAAAAGAGACAAAGATGTAAAGAACAGACTTTTGGACTCTGTGGGAGAAGGTGAGGGTGGGATGATTTGAGAGAATAGCATTGAAACATGTATATTACCATATGTGAAATAGATCTCCAGTCCAGGTTCAGTGCATGAAACAGGGTGCTCAGGGCCAGTGTACTGGCACAGCTTATTTTTTAAAAATATTTATTTATTTGGCTGCTCTGGGTCTTAGTTGTGGAATGTGGGATCTTGATCTTCATTGCCACATGCAAATTCCTACTTGGAGCATATGGGATCTAGTTCTCCAACCAGGGATTGAACCCAGGTCGCCTGCATTGGGAGCATAGCATTTCAGCCACTGGACCACCAGGGTAGTCTCTGTCATAGCTGATTTTTGTTATTAGAATATTCTCTATGAGCTGTGTACTATAAAAACTGACCAAACATCCACTTGATACATAGTGACTGATATTGGGTGGACTCTGTCAGCCTAGGGCTAAACAAACATCTAGCTTTTCTAAATGTTAACATGCTTTCTCTATAACCATGATGAGGTGGAATCTTGCCCAAATACAAGTGTGATCCTGCCTCCATACGACTGGTGCCCAGGTACATGGATGGAACTTGAGTCCTTCTCTTCAATGCAAAGTAGCTGCTGCTGCTGCTGCTAAGTTGCTTTAGTCG
Source organism: Bos mutus (assembly GCF_027580195.1). Lineage (NCBI taxonomy): Eukaryota > Metazoa > Chordata > Mammalia > Artiodactyla > Bovidae > Bos > Bos mutus. The sequence goes on from NC_091636.1 coordinate 57,141,387, forward strand.
TATCCCATCCTGTGCGACCCCATAGACAGAAGCCCACCAGGCTCCCCCGTCCCTGGGATTCTCCAGGCAAGAACACTGGAGTGGGCTGCCATTTCCTTCCCCAATGCATGAAAGTGAAAAGTGAAAGTGAAAGTGAAGTCGCTCAGTCATGTCCGACTCTTGGCGACCCATGGACTGCAGCCTACCAGGCTCCTCTGTCCATGGGATTTTCCTGGCAAGAGTACTGGAGTGGGGTGCCATTGCCTTAGAGACTGTAATTAATGTACTCTCTGAGTGACAACAGTTACTTCCATTCTAGCCCCTTAGAAATCTGTTTCCCACACAGCTGCCATGTACTTTCTGTGCTCAAAACTCTCCACCAGACTCTTCCTCTCACTTGGAATAAAGCAAGAGACAAAGCCTTGGAGAGAACACAGGGTCCTACACCTTCTGCCCTGACTCATCTCAGTGACCCAGTTTCCTGTTGTGTTTCCATTTGCTCACTGAGATCATGTCCTGGAACCCCACCCCCCACCTCCACCTTGCTGTTTCCAGAATGTGCCAAGCACATCTCCCCACTGCCCCCTTCCCCCAGGGCCTTCCTGCCAGTTGGAGCACTGTCTCTGGCATGTGAGATGGCTCATACCATCAGTCCCATTTCCCTGGCACTTTCTCTATGCCCTGGTCCTCTTGGGCTGCACAGGGCTGACCTCCACAAGTCATTTCACCAAGCTCCCTTGTTCCATGGGAGGCAGGAGCAGGAAGGGCCAGGGAGAGTGAGTCTCCTCCAACCCTTCCTGCTGGGGGTTTGGGCAGTGGCTGTGTTCCTTCCCTCTAGTCGCCGCTGCTGACATGCAGCCCCTCTGCCTCTGCTATAGCTCTGCCCCTTCAGGACTGTGAGTAGAACCGCTTCCTGCTGCAGCTAATCCCTGGGTGCTCACCAACCCCTGCCCTTAATCCTACCCATATCTCTGTAAGCAGCATCTTTACTCAACCTGCTCAATTACTCCTTGTGCTGCCTGTTTCTTCTCATAGGTTACCTCCTGGATGAAGCCTTCCACAATAACCTCTTTAAAACAAAAATCCTCTCGCTTCTTTCTCACACTTTATCTCCATGGCACCTGATACATATTAATTTTTAAAAATTGTGTGCCTTCTTTTGTGGATCGTAAGCTCAAAGGACTTTGTTTTTCTTGTGTTTCCTGATGTGTCTACAGCTCCTACTACAGAGTCCAGTATGCAGAGTAAATTTATTTGTTTCCTAATTCTAGGAAATAATATTTGGGGTTTCTTTTTCCTTACAAGACTTTAAATGGTAAAGACAGTGACTTTAATATCAACATTAAACAACTCTGATCTGGACAGTAGAACTTAAGGGGAGGACGGAATATAAAAATCACTGGAAATCTACTGTTCCTCTGTTAAGTTTATAGTAAAAATAATTAGTACATCCTTGACCTGAGGAAGAACTTGAAGACACTTAAAAATGCCACTTGCATGACATATCTGAGAGCATATGGTAGAATTAAGAAGTGATGAATTAGGCAATGCTGTGTTATCTTTTAAAACTACTTCAATTCCATTGATGAGTCCAAATGGGACTATAGCAACAACAGTACAACAATACCAGAAGAGAAGTGTAAATTACGTGGAGAAAACGGAGAATAAGATGGCTAAGATTAAGCTTGCATTCTCTGCACAGATGATAGATTTTAGCATTTCCAAAATTCTTCTAATTGTGTAGCTTACCTTGCTGAGTAAATCATTATAGAAGCAATTTTATCTTAAATGTCACCACCAAATTCATCATCAGAAATTAATTAAGAAATCCTTGATCTCCTTCTGGATTTGTTTATAGTATACAGAGTTCACATACTGAAAGATAAAGCTAGTAAACCAAACTTCTTGATGGAGTCTCCAGTTAATTTCTATTTTCACATCATCTTTAGAGGATACCAAGTTTGAGTTCAGGCTTCCCCAGTGGCTCAGCAGTAAAGAATCCGCCTGCAAGGCAGGAGCCATAGGATACGAGGGTTCGATCCCTGGGTCAGGAAGATACCCTGGAGGAGGGCATGGTAGCCCACTCCAGTATTTTTGCCTGGAGAATCCATGGACAGAGGAGCCTGGTGGACTACAGTCCATGGGGTGACAAAGATTCGGACACAAGTGAAGTGACTTAGCATGCACACACACAAGGTTGAGTTCTGCCAACGCTATGCTCTTTACTTGGAAAGAGAAGACAGCATGAAGCTGTTATTCCCAAGACTTTCTGTCCCTTATAAAGTTGTCACTATGAGAAAAATATCTCAGGTTGGGAACAGTCCAGTGCCTCCCATCTCACTTCTTAAACTGCTCTGGGTTATGTCACCTGGCTGATTTTTCATTTGTTTCTTGTTTGATTTCACAAGTCTTTGCATTGGTTTTTATTTCAGAGTGTCTGCTGAATAATCACGTTTGTGGAAGGAAAGAACATATGGATCTTGGAGATAGAAACGCTCCAAGCACAGAGCCCACACCTGAAGACACTCAAAGTGCTTGATTTAATGCACTGATGCTCAGCCTTGGTTACACACTGAAATTCCCTGGGGAGTTTTAAAACAGCACTGATGCCTGGATTCAACCTCCCGAGATGATCATTTCAATAGTATAGAGTACATTGTGGGCACTGGAGGTTTTCAAAGCTCCTGTGTGTTCTAACATGGGAGAGAGCTGGGGGACCACTGATTTAGGGAAACTGAATGCCACTGGCAAATCTTTAATGCAAGTTTCAGGTGATTCTAGTCATATGTAACTTCTACTGCTTTAACTCTAAAAACACTGTAGGGATGCCTGCATTCCCTTATTTTGGTTCATTAGAGAAAAAAAAAAATCTCTGTTGCTCACTGTTTTTCTGATACATGAGATTTGCTTTTCAGTGAAGAGGCTCATCAGAAGTCATGTGTAAGCCTCCTGATGAGTCACACAAGAAGGGATCTTATTTTCATCCTGGGTAGGGCTGTTTGGGGGTACATCCAGAAGGAAGGATGCTACTCCTCAAACAGAAGAAGAAACTCTTGGCTTGTTAACCTTCAACCACTGAAATTCAAAGTGGAGTGTTTACATTGGCCTAGAGCCAGCTGTTGGTAAATTTCACAGTGCTTAATATCATTATTGTCTTTAGGAGAGTATTAATGGCCCTTTCTGGAGAAGGCAATGGCACCCCACTCCAGCACTCTTGCCTGGAAAGTCCCATGGATGGAGGAGCCTGGTGGGCTGCAGTCCATGGGGTCGCTAAGAGTCAGACACGACTGAGCGACTTCACTTTCACTTTTCATTTTCATGCATTGGAGAAGGAAATGGCAACCCACTCCAGTGTTCTTGCCTTGAGAATCCCAGGGACGGGGAAGCCTGGTTGGGCTGCTGTCTCTGGGGTCGCACAGAGTCGGACACGACTGAAGCGACAGCAGCAGTAGCAGCAATGGCCCTTTCCCTTACTTTTCTGTTTGTATGGCCCACTGGATTTGTCATGACTATTCAAGATGTAGAAAGGCCAGTCCAAGTGCTCTCACAGACATTAACAAAGTCTTAAAGTGGGCAAGGAGCTTTAGTACTACCCAAATAGTCCTGTAGGTTTTAAGAAGGTGAGGATGAAATTTGCGATTTTTCATGAAATGGAAATGTGCTCACAGGTGGGAGAATGGGCACTGGGAGTAAGGTGCAGAAGGTTGTCTTGGACTTCATCTCCTGATGAGAATTTTTCTAAACCTGACGAAGCAGTTCCCTTAAGAATTTAATAGCTTTAACAGTCTAAACACCCATCGACAGAGGAGTGGATTAAGAAGATGTGGTACATATATACAATGGAGTATTATTCAGCCATAAAAAGGCCATTCTAGGAGCCATTTGTATTAGCATTTTAGGGGGAATTTACAGAGCAAGGGTCACAAGAACCACCTCATCAGGTAAATTAAGAGCTCTGAAGTTCCTGGATGACAATGCAAGGCAACTGAGTTTCAGTTACTAGGAATGCACTTTATGAAATCTTAAATTAGCCTCACAGGTTGCCCAGCCATGGGATTCTGGGATTCTGACTGAGGTAAAGAGATCAGGGACCTCTAGAGCTTGTGGCACTGTTATGACATCAAACCCAAAGAGACTCAATTCTCGAGCTGGTTGGAAGGGCTGGTGGACAGCAGAACATGGCAGCCACGGGAGGACAAAGAATCCCAGAATAAGTGAACGTGGAGTTTTAACACTGGCATTTCCTCCTCTCTCCATTGAAAAAAGCACCTATGTATTTAAAATAGTTTCACAGATACTAACACATAGTCACTCCTCTTGAGTTTACCAAAATAACCATGTGCGATACATTCTAATTCCCATAAAAGGGCTATTTTAATGCATGGAACCGTCATGGGTGGCAGTTAATACCATACTCTGTGTTTAGTAAGGTACTTATTAGCTCACTATCTTCAGGGACAACCCTAAACAAAGTCTAGAAGTGCACATGGTCAATATTTATATTTGCTAGACACACTGGGATGGTCTGGAGCCATTTCCAGCAGCTGTGCAAATGGTTGATGCTGAGGTCCTTTCTCAGACTTAAATCTCCATTTAGCAATTCCCGCCTATGTCCAAACACTGAAAATATTTTCACTTTTGACATAGAGGAGAATCCAGTTTGGGATTTAAATGTCAAGCCAAGAGGGATCACCCATTCTCCTGCCTTCCCTCTCGCATGAGGCTCTGTTCCCCGCCTTCTTTCTCCTCAGTGACAATGCACACTGCCCCGACTCCCCCTTGAGAAATTCCCAGAGCTTGCTCCTTTGTGCTGTCATAAACACAAAGGGTGAAACATTGGCTGGAAATGTAAACTTGGATCAAACTTCCAAAACACAACAGAACAATTGGTGGTCTTGTCGGGTCCAGTCCTTTCATTGGACAAAACCATAGCCTTGACTAGGCTGTACTGTTTATAAGGCTCATCCCCACATATAAACGATTTTTTAAAATTATGGGAGACCCACGTTTATAAATGCAATGGGTCTGTTTAGAAAAAGCAATTCATCTGTCTCTTGAATGGTTAAGCTTTCTCTCTTTCCTCTTTCCAGCTCCAAAGCAAAACAAAGCACGGTTTGGCTTTTTAATTGAACAATAAACTTGTTCCAGGCAGAAAAATCTTCACGCCACTTTCAGTCATTGTGGGGAGACTGTAACAGTTAGGTCAGCCATGTTGCTTTGTGAGCCACGGCTCTTGAAAAATATGTGCCTCTGAGACTTGGGGCCACACAGACACGTGTGCGTGCATGCACATGGGCAGACTCACTCACAGCTTGCAAAGTTTTATCAGATTTTATTAGAAAAGGACTTTCCCCTTGGCTCTATGTATACTATTTGTGCCCTGCTAATTAAGGAAGTGGAAGATCCTTGCTTTATGGGGTGAGAAGTGGTACTGGCAGGATGGTCATCCATAAACCAGCATAATAAAGGGGAATGTAGGGATAACTGAAATGAGCCTCCATTTAAAGACAAAATATAACTTGGGACGTGTACTAAGTCATATCCAGGGGGATTTCTGTTTGATGAAAAAAGATAATAGCATACATCAGAGAATGTACAGACATTCTTGTCTCCAAATGCCTTTTGGAGACAAGAGTACTTTAGGCAACAGCTAATAATTTGAAACGTCCCTCTGCCCAGTTTTATGGCCACAGTGAGAAAGGCACAAGGGGAATATACAAGGCCACCCACTGGGACATGGATCCTCCTCCTTGTGTGTGTTCTCATTGTAAAAATATGTATGCCCGCACACATATGTTCACATAGGATGACATGTAGCTCAAGATTATTTCCTGATAGTTCTTTCAATTGATTAGTAGAAACAGAAACACAATATGTAGGTTGTATTCAGTACAGACTATTCCAGCCTGAGTCTGAGTCCCTTCTCCCTTCTTCTTGCCCTCTTTTTGTAATTTTCTTAACTCACATTTTAAACAAGAAAATATCATTTAAAAAGTAAGATTAAATGATAACAGAGATTGCTAACTCACCCAGTTTGGGCTATACATACAGTCATAGAAATTGCATCAGGTTCTAGAAAGACAATGACTTGTAAGTTTTTAATATTTTGGAGGAAAGTCATGATGAGAACTTAACCATTTCTTTGATTTTCTTCTTCCTCTTGTTTTACTGGGCTTTCCAGATGGCATCAGTGGTAAAGACTCCCCTGCCTATGCAGGAGACATAAGAGACATGGGTTCGATCCCTGGGTGGGGAAGATCCCCTGGAGGAGGGCATGACAATCCACTCCAGTATTCCTGCCTAGAGAATCCCCTGGACAGAGGAGCCTGGGGGGCTACAGTCTGTACAGGCTATTCCAGCCTGAGTTTGACTCCTTTCTCTATTCTTCTCGCTCTCTTTTTGTAATTTACTTAACACACATTTTAAATAAGAAAATTTCATTAAAAAAAGTAAAACTATGGCACCCCACTCCAGTACTCTTGCCTGGAAAATCCCATGGATGGAGGAGCCTGGTAGGCTGCAGTCCATGGGTTCACTGAGTCGGACACGACTGAGTGACTTCACTTTCACTTTTCACTTTCATGCGTTGGAGAAGGAAATGGCAACCCACTCCAGTGTTCTTGCCTGGAGAATCCCAGGGACGGGGGAGCTTGGTGGGCTACTGTCTATGGGGTCGCACAGAGTCGGACACAACTGACGTGACTTAACAGACAAACAAAATGATAATAGGGGTTGCTAAGTTGCCCAGTTATGGCTATACATACAGTCATAGAAATCGAATCAGGTCCTAGAAAGGCAATGACTTGTAAAGCTTTAATATTTTGGAGCAAAGTCATGGTGGAACATAATCATTCCTACGATCTTCCTCCTTTCATTTTACCAGCATTGAAGTGGAAGCCCATCACTGCTTGTGGCAGGTACTTTCTGACATGGGTCACAAAGAGCTTCCTTGCTGGCATTTAATTCTGCGTGTCATCACCTCCCCTTGAATGTGGACTGGACCAACTTAACAGGCTTCTAAAAATAAAATTTGAGAAAAAGTGATGAGACTTCACTTCTGAAATCAGGCGATAAAGGACTGTGACTTTCCTGTAACTTGTCTTCTCTCTCACCCTCCCTCTTACTCATTCTGATGAAGCCAGATGTCCTACGTGAGCTGCCTCAAGGAGAGGTCCAGCTGGCAAGAAAAAAATGGGGGCATCTAGTTAGCAGCTGGTGAGGAACTACAGCCCTCAGTTCACCAAACTGCAGGGAACTAAATCCTGCCAACAACCATGTGAGGGAGTGTGGAGTGTGGTGGTTCCTGGTCAAGTTTTTTGAGTTGTAGCTGACACTCAATAGCAATTTATCTGTCCTTATGATGGGCCATAGGGCACAGTTAGACTGTGTTGGATTCCTGACCCATAGACTCTGTGTAATAATAAATGGTATAGTTCTTAACCAACAAATCTGGGGTAATTTGTTACTCAGCAGTAGGTAGCCAGTACACCATTCTAAAAACATTCTCCATCTTTCACTGGTAGACTCTGAATATTTTTCAAAATGGTAAGCACACACATACACAGTTTATAAAAAGTTCCCTTCCACTTTTTTGGGGTGGGAGACTGTTTTATCCCACCACTGAATCCCACCATTCTTTCCTTTCTAAAAGAATTTGGTGGTTCACTGTAATTCAAATAGTAAAAAAGTTCCCAATAAAATAAGACTGTTTGTACCAACTGAATTCCTTACTCAGAAAACTGTCTTTTCTTCACAACTTTTAGTATTTGATATTTTTAATTATCTACACTGAATTCATTTGTAGGTAAATTGTGTTTTTCCCTGTTCATCCAGGTTTATTTGTTCATTTCAGCATCAAAATAATAGATAACCAAATAAATGCAGTTTGTTGGCTGAGTGCTTACCACCTTCTATTTGCATAAAAAACCGATTTTAGCAGCATTTATTAGGGAGTTGTGTGTGTGCTCAGTCATGTCTGACTCTTTGTGACCCCATGACTGTAGCCCACCAGACTTCTCTGCGAATGGAATTTTCCAGGCAAGAATATTGGACTGGGTTGCCATTTCCATCTCCATATTAGGTAGTTAACTGTGTTTGAATCTGTATTATACATTTGGGGTGAAAATTTGATATTTATCAACAAATTATCTGTACTTGAAACAATTTCTCAATAAAAGGTGGGTCTAAGGATTTAATTAGGTTAAGGTCCCAGCTACATATTCTGGTCTTCCACCAGCACTGAAATACCACTGATGTTTAAGGAAGCTGAATGACCAGCAGAAGTGGTAATTTGCAGCACTGATCTAAGACTTAAGGGAAGAGAGCCAAGACGGCATCTTGGAATTTGCTGCCAAAATCTTTCCAACAAAAAGGATGTGTTTCTCACCACCTGTAAAGTCTTAAGTGAGTTCACAATGCCCAAATGAGGGCTATAAAACCCATTTCTTACAGCACTCAAAATTGTTATGCATACAACTTGTGATGAGAAACCAACATGTGGGAAACCTTTTTTGGTGAATAATAAGTTTTCTATACATGGGTTTAGAAACCGTTGAGTATCTCATGATCTGTTTTCAAGGAGAGTGGGGTTAACTGGTAGGACTTTTTCTTCTGGGAAAAGCCAAAAAAAAAAGAAAACAAAACAATTGAAACCTTAAAATTGCCCTGTCAGGGATAAAAGTGCTTGGGAATGTGTATTCCTCTGAATTTCCTGCCCTATCACAACGTTCTCAGTTTGCATCTATACCCAGACAGTAATTATGTCTTACATAGAAATGTAGATAAAAATTTCCTCATATTTCCTTTTTTATGGCAAATGTTTGTGCCCTTTTAAACCCTAACATCTGAATGATAAATATGGAAAAGGTAGTTTTAATTATGCTGAAGAATTTTTCAAGTGTTGTGAGTTGGCTGCCATCTTGAAAGATGAGATAATTTATGATAAGATGTCTGAGACTAAGAGAGCAACCAGACCTTATCTTATTGATTTTTTTAAATGGCGGGCTGACATATAAGAAAATATCCTTAGTTAATGACACATTTTAACAAAACACGCTATATCATTTTTTCAACAGAATTTTGGAAGTCGGAGCTCTGTTCAGGTTCAGAACTGCTGTGTCTGGTGATTTCACACTTGAGTTGTTTCTACTCTGAAACCTCAGGAGTTTCACCTCGGCTCAGCCTTAGGGTTGGACCAAGGAGAAAGAAACAGTAGTGTGCTCACAGAGCAAGCTTTTCTTCTAAGGGGAGTCGACTGACAAGAGGCCATGTTACTGCGTTAAAGGTCATTTGACTTCATCGCTAATATCCTCTTCCTCAGAGCGTTAATGTATTTCCAGTTTTGCATAGTGACTTCTGCTGGGTCTGAAATGGGGGTTTTATAGCATCTCGGCTACTATGAAGAGGATGGGAGCTGGTTTCCTTCCTGGTCATAGAGGACAGACATATCACGTCCTGAGACAAGTCACATGCACAGAGAAAGCTCTGCACTCTGGTATTAGCCTGGATCAGGTCCTACGGGAGCACCTTGTGTGACTTCCAGCGCTGACCCTTCAGCTGATGGATCCTCGTCTCTGATTGGTCATTGAGGCCAGAAAAGCTAGATGATGTGGATTGAGAGCTTCCTGTTAGTATTTTTTGGGATGTACTTGGCAGTTCTGCTTTCTAGATAATGCTGCAAAACATGGACATCCCAGGGATTTGAGTCTCAGCAAAGAGTTACTCGTTATCTGGCAGAGAATGATTCACCATCACTGCTGAGAACTGCAAGGATTTAAAAAATGAACTTGCTCAAATCTGGAAACAATACCAACAAATCCAGCAAAACAATGAAATCATCTATCTTGGGACCTGTTGTTTTTTAAAAAATGGTTTTCAGCTTACTCAGAAGAAGAGTGAATCTGGCCAAAGAATCTGTGCTTTAAAGGCAAGTTCTGACAGTAAAGAATTTTATTAAGTTGCCTCCTGGCTGTCCTTATGTCGGGGCTTCCATGTAAGAAGGTAGCGTGGTTTGGTGGGTAAGAGTGAAATTTCTGGGAACAAGCTGCTTGGGAAAGTTAATCTCTATACTGATTAGTTTTCTCATCTGCAGAATGGGGATAGAAATAGTACCAGTCTCGTAGGGTGGGAAAGTCTGGATGAGCATACAGTAGAGATAGGCAGAATGATAGGATAAGTATTCAATCTATGATTTTTTATATTAAATGAAAATATAAAACTATCCTTGGCCTTCATGATTCAGAATTGATTTTACTAAGCATGTTACAAACAGGATTATTTACATGGTAGGATGTAGTGCTTTTCAAACTTCTTTATATTAAAGAACCAGCTTTTTGTTTCCAATTACCTTTGACCAATCAGTTCAGTTAGTTCAGTTTAGTTGCTCAGTCGTGTCTGACTCTTTGTGACCCCATGGGCCACAGCATGCCAGGCCTCCCTGTCCCTCACCAACTCCCAGAGTTTTCTCATCATTGAGTCGGTGATGCCATCCAACCATCTCATCCTCTGTCGTCCCTTTCTCCTCCTGCCCTCAGTCCTTCCCAGCTTCAGGGTCTTTTCAAATGAGTTGGCTCTTCGCATCAAGTGGCCAAAGCATTGGAGTTTCAGCTTCAGCATCAGTCCTTCCAATGAATATGCAGGACTGATTTCCTTTAGGATGGACTGGTTGGGTCTGCTTGCAGTCAAAGGGACTCTCCAAGAGTCTTCTCCAACACCAGAATTCAAAAGCCTCAATTCTTTGGTGCTCAGCTTTCTTTATGGTCCAACTCTCACATCCATACATGACTACTGGAAAAACCATAGTCTTGACTAGATGGACTTTTGTGGGCAAAGCAAAATTAATAAAAGTAAAGTTCTAGAAAAATGAAATGAAAATGGGATAAGGATATACAACAACTAAGCCTACACTGCTGTATAAAATGTTTCTGAAAGCTTCCTTTCATTTCTGTGTTTGTCTCCTTGCCATCCGGTCACACAATTCACAGATGGACACATGTCTGCAGACTCCATCTGGAACAACATGGCTGCACAGGACAGTGCCTTTTAGTTAGGGCTGCTGTGCACTGGCATCGTTTCTGGGGGAGGTGGGATTTGCCTCTTCCTGAAGTGGGATTCCTCCCTCCCTGTTCCCCCCTCCCCCCGCAAATAACAACAGGCACTTGGGAAAAAAAAAATCCCTAGGGCCAGCCCATGGGCTTTGACTTGGCCATCAGATACACTGATACACTGACTTGGAATGGAAGCTAGATATGAGTAGGAGCAGGGAGAACACAGAGTCATTCCAGTACACCATGGAGACAGTAGTGCGCCCCACCTCCAACAGCAACCAGGATTCTAGAAGCTGCCTGGGAGGGGTCTGTGGTGGGAGGGGTCTGTGGGCTCGGCCCTTCTCCAGGCCTGTACCCTGCCACCTTGGAGGGGAGCTCCTGGGCCTCACTTCGAGGTTCTCCTGGAGAATTAACCTACTTAGTATCCTTTTAAGGAGTTCTTCCTTAGCTGGTAGATTAGTACTGCTTGAAATTAAGGACCATTAGTAATAGATATGGATTTAAAAGATACAATCAAGGAGAAGAACTATCCTGCTGTTTGAAATCTCATCAACTCTGGCCAACCTATGGCTGTTTACAAACCCTTTGGTATTCCTATGCGTATGTTTATCCCATTACCGACCCAGATCTACTTGTTTTTCATCCATTTCCCTACAGTACCATGGGGTGTGTAAAGACACTCCAGTTGAGTTCAAAATCATGCTGAAAGTGAATGAACAGTTTATACTACATTCTGATAAATTTAAGTCACACGAGCCAGTAGGGAGGACATAAGTCACAATTATGAAGGAACTGGTCTCCCACGTTGTCCTTTTTTATATTGAAGGACATTTATCCTGGGAATTCATAATTCTGTGGTCTTAAGCGAGAATTTAGCCCCGCAAAGCTGATTCCCCATGTAGGAGGATGCTCTGGTGCAAACTTCCTGACATATAGTGGGTGATAGAGGCAGTTTTCTGCTCATCTGACAAAGAAAGGTGCACGTTGGTGGGAGTTCCCCCGGGATGCGGGCCCACCCCCTGGTGCCATGGCGCATCCAGGTGCTGTGCAGATGTCTTTCGGGAAAGCTTTAGATTTAGAAAATAAGGGGTTGGGCTTGAGGTTTTCTGTCCCCTTCCAAACTCTGAGAATCTGCTAGCTGTCCTTCTAGTTTTCTTCTGGCCATCATAATATAATCTGGGCTTCCTGTTTGGTTCGCTGGCACATTTTATGTCAAAAGGTAAATATTACATGATACTGTTTACATCTAATAAAAATGATACAAATTAACTTATTAAAAAAAAAACAGAAATAGATCCACAGATATAGAAAACAAATGGTAACCAAAAGAGAAGGGGGAGAAGGGCTAAATTAGAAGTTTGGGATTAATATAGATACAGTACTACATACAAAATAGTTAACTAACAACAACCTACTGTATAGCACAAGGAACTATACACAATATCTTGTAATAACCCATAATTGAAAAGAATCTAATTATATATATATATATATATATAAACGGAGTCACTTTCCTGTACACCTGAAACTAACACAACATTGTAAATCAACTATACTTCAAAAAATTTTAAAAAGTAACGGGAAAAATAAATAGAATAATAAAAACTAAAAAATAAATTCAAAAAATATTTTCTCATGTAGAATTGCTGCAAGGAGGTAAAAGGATTAAAACCCCCACACTACCAGAAATTACAATTCAGGAAGATAGGGCTTTGCTGGTTATAAAGGTTCCCTGTCATGATGCAAATAATTATTGAGGAAGGAAACAATGAAGTCATCATCTGCTACTGGTGAATCATCAGCGACCCATGTGCCTACTCACAGTGGTCTGAACTGCCAGATAGCTGACAGCAAGTTTGTTTGGGAATGAGAGAGTTCAGCGCAACAGTTCTTGACCTTGGCTGCATATTAAAACCACCCAAGAAGCTGGAAAAACTATCCCTGTTTGGTCTCACTTCTAGAGGCTGACAGAGAAGGCAATGGCACCCCTCTCCAGTCCTCTTGCCTGGAAAATCCCATGGACAGAGGAGCCCGGTAGGCTGCAGTCCATGGGGTCGTGAAGAGTCGGACACGACTGAGCGACTTCACTTTCACTTTTCACTTTCATGCCTTGGAGAAGGAAATGGCAACCCACTCCAGCGTTCTTGCCTGGAGAACCTCAGGGATGGGGGAGCCTGGTGGGCTGCCGTCTATGGGGTCGCACAGAGTCGGACATGACTGAAGCGACGCAGCAGCAGCAGCAGCTAGAGGCTGATATTCCACAGAGTCTTCAGTAGATAAGACCTGAGATTTGCAAACCCCACCAGTTTCTACACATGAACCTCAAGGAAGGAAACTTACTTTACTTATGAAAATAAGAACCTATTATCCTATGTCCATTTCTGAAACTTTCTGCTTTATAGTCTAACATATTTTTAGTCTAAATTCCACTTATTTTTGATAAATGGGATCTTTGATTTCAGTTTCCTTAAAGTAAATAATTGCAAAATCAAATTCAGGTAACACTTGCTGGAAAGCATCTTTATGGGATACATCATGTTATGCCAGAAGTAAACTCATGCATTAGTGTGGGACACAGCACTCCATCCACAGGAGAGAGTTAATAAGTAGTTCAGTTCAGTCGCTCAGTCGTGTCTGACTCTTTGTGACCCCATGAATCGCAGCATGCCAGGCCTCCCTGTCCATCACCAACTCCTGGAGTTCACTCAGACTCATGTCCATCGAGTCAGTGATGCCATCCAGCCATCTCATCCTCTGTCGTCCCCTTCTCCTCCTGCCCCCAATCCCTCCCAGCATCAGAGTCTTTTCCAATGAGTCAACTCTTCGCATGAGATGACCAAACTATTGGAGTTTCAGCTTTAGCATCATTCCTTCCAAAGTATATATAAGTAGTTCAGGGATTGATAAAAGAAAGGTAGAGCGAACACTGAAAACCTACGTTCATTTGGTGAACTTTCATGTCAAAGAGCAGAGATTTTAAGTATTTAATATCTCTGTGCATTTGCTTCTCTAGAGATTAGTTCAACTTGTTCTGCTCAGTCAATCAGTCATGTCCAACTCTATGTCACCCCATGGGCTGTAGCCCATCAGGCTCCTCTGTCCGTGGGATCTTCCAGGCAAGAGTACTGGAGTGGGTTGCCATTTCCTACTCCAGTTCAACCTCTTAGCTAACTGCATATTTCAATTACCTTTTACCTTCCGTTCACAAAGGCCAATTGGCTTGTCTCTGATCACACAGTTAGTTAGTACCAAAGCCAAGTCCACTCTCCCACTCCCCAAATTACAGTTTACCATTGAAGGGCTTCCCTGGTGGCTCAGCTGGTAAAAAATCCACCTGCAGTGCAGGAGACCTGGGTTTGATCTGGGTTGGGAAGATCCCCTGGAGAAGGGAACAGCTACCCACTGCAGTATTCTGGCCTGGAGAATTCCTGGGTCTCTAACAGTTGGACAGAACAGAGTGACTTTCACTTTCTTTTCACTTTCACTTTCATTCCTACTGAAAAGCTGCCATTGGATTCATTGGACACCTGCAACTCTTAACATTTGTAGTGGCTTCTCTTTTGTAACATGTAGACATATCACCAAGTATACAAAAGGTTCCCTACTTATTTCAAGATAATATTTTAGTTATGAAGAAAATGCAGCCCATGTAAGGATCTGGATGGGAGACTTTAGCTCAGTCACTTTACATAGTCCCTACTGACTTAATTGTACGATATTCAAAGACAAGTTTGACTTATATGAACGGAAACAGAGAGATTAATTACCCTGGTGTTGGTTGTTAATTTATGTGAAGGGCTCATTTAATCATATTTAAAGTCATAGAGATTAAAGAGATGCAATTAGCAAAATACGAACTATCTATCTTTGTCATTCTAATTCCCTGCAGTTTGGATCTGTGCACTTGGCAAGGTAAATAACACTGAAAAATGAAATAATTTCAAATATTACTTGGAGCCATCTCTCAGTAGGTAGCAAAAGACAGATGCTGTAATAGAGGAAATTAACAAGCCAGACAGGAAAAAAATAGTGATTACGTTAATTTCTAGCCTACTATTATTTCTGCATTGCTGAGCTCATCTGCAGTGTTAATTTTTCCCTTTAAAATAATTTGTAATTCTTTCTAGATTCCTGCTGGTCTAACCACAAGGCTGCTGAAGAAATTTCTGGTTTTCTTTCTATTTTTTTTTAACATCTCTGCAAAAAAGAAGTGTTACCCTTATAACTAGTTAACTCTCTAGAGGACTGTCACTCTTCTCCTGCTGTTGCTGTTCATATTTCAAGGTCCATTCTGTTTCACGTCTCCCTACACAGTTTCCTTCATGACCTTTGAGTCTTGCCAGGCTTTCAAGCCTGCTCTTTAAAAGGCACTGGGTTTCAGTTTCATGTGAGTAGCTTGATTCCATGGATGCAGACCAGATCACAGCCCATAAGCTCCCAAAAGCGCTTGACCGTGAGGAGAATGTGAGTGTGAAAGGGCCTTGAAAATTCTTTGGCTGTCTTGGCAGACAGCTCATAGAATACCCCACCCGCAATGTCACTACATCTTTTTGGATAAAAGTCTGCACAGAAGGTCCAAGAAGCTGGCTTTCTAACAAATGATGGGGTGGGGTGCAGGGTGGGGAGAACTGAGGTCATCCACACATATACCTATAATGGAAGCTGTTTATGAATAAGCCTTAACTTCTGTTAATAAAATCCCTATACATGTCTCAATTAGAGATGTTAAACATCTTTTCATGTGCATTTTGGCCACCTCTATGTCTTCATAGTTTAAAAAGGCACCCCAATATTCAGTGCAGCACTGTTTACTACAGCCAAGACATGGAAGCAACCTACATGTCTATCAACAGAGGAATGGATACAGAGGTGGTACATATATACAATGGAATATTACTCAGTCATTAAAAAGAATGAAATAATGCCATTTGCAGCAACAAATGGATAGACCTAGAGATTATTGTATTAAGTGAAGTAAGTCAGACAGAGAAGACAAATATAATATCACTTATATGTGGAATCTAAAAAAAAGGATAAAGATGAACTTATATACAAAATAGAAATAAACCCACAGAAATAGAAAACAAATTTATGGTTACCAAAGGGGAAAGGGGTGGGAGAGGAATAAATTAGGAGTTTGAGATAAAAATATATACATTATTATATATAAAATACATATAATAGATAACCAACAAGGACCTACTATATAGCACAGGGAAATCTATTCAATATTTCAACTAATAAGGGAAAAGAATCTGAAAAAGAATGGATATACTGTATGTATAACTGAATCATCTGTTGTACACCCGAAACTAACACAACATTGTAAATAAACTATACTTCAATAAAAAGGTAGTTATGACTAAATTTTTAAAAATCCTTTTAAGTATAGAAAAGAAGTGAAAGTCACTTAATCGTGTCCAACTCTTTGCGACCTCATGGACCATACAGTCCATGGAATTCTCCAGGCCAGAATACTGGAGTGGGTAGCCTTTCCCTTCTCCAGCGGATCTTCCTGACCCAGGAATTGAACTAGTGTCTCCTGCATTGCAGGTGGATTCTTTACCAACTGAGCTATCAGAGAAGCCCCATATAAGTATAGAACCACATCATAAACTCTGACATTCTTCCAAAAATGTCTATTTGGGTGCTTAGCCTAACGTTGACATACAGCTTCTTTCTTCCCAAATCTCCCTCCGTGTTCCCCAGCAACTCTGCCTGAAGAGGGAAGATTAAACAACTGCAAGGGGAAGTTTCGGCTCAGAATTTAACCTCCAACCCTGAGAGCCTGGAAACATTCTTCAAATTTTTTAAAATTCACTCTCAGACCATGAGCTAGTTTCTAAGGCCTTAAGGAATTGTCTAAAGCTCAGACCACTTATTTCCTACAGAAAATCCTCTTTCTTCTGGTTGCCTTTATATCATATTACACAGTCTTCTGTCCACCCAAGGCACAGCCCATAGAGTCAATATGAGGCTGAGAAAGGGGAGGGAAGTTGGAGGGAAACCAAGCCGAGTTCTTATGTCCCTTGTTAAATTTTGGGGGAGGTGAAACGTGCCACTCTTTTAATATGTTCCTTAAAACCAGTGGTGCGCCTATTGGCCTCCTCCCTTGGCAAAATGTCCTAAGTATGCTTGAGGCCTCTTGGCTGACCAGATCTTGGGCTCTACCAGACCCCAAAATGAAAGCAGAACCTAGGATCTCCACCAGAAACCAGAAAGCATCTATATTTTTTAAAAGTTTCCCAGGTGACTCTAGGGACCTCCCCAGGTGGCACAGTGGTAAAGAATCTGCTTGCCAATACCGGAGATGCAGGAAGACCCAAGTTCAATTCCTGGGTTGGGAAAATTCCATGTAGAAGGAAATGGCAAGCCACTCCAGTATTCTTGCCTGGAAAATCCGATGGACAGAGGAGCCTGGCAGGCTACAGTCCTTGAGGTTGCAAAGAGTTGGACACAACTGAGCACACACACAGAGAGAGGCGATTTTAAGGTGAAGCTAAGACATGGGTTCTGAGCCCCCTGCTTCCTGTATTTACCCTTCCATAATCATCTCCTCTTAAGTATGGACAGGATATAGTAATGGCCTAGAGGCAGAATACAGGGAAAGTGATGGGATCACTTCCAAGGTTAGGTTATAAAAGCATGTGGCTTCTATCTTGTCACTCTCTCTTGCTTTCTGGGTTCGCCTGCTTTGATAAGTCCATGTGGCACATAGTGGCACACTGGTGAAGAATACGCCCGCCAATGCAGGAGACAGAAGAGATGTGGGTTCAGTCCTTGGGTTGGTAAGATCCTCTGGAGAAGGAAACGGCAACCCACTGCAGTATTCTTGCCTGGAGAATTGCATGGACAGAGCTGGGCGGGCTGTGGTCCATGGGGCTGCAGAGAGTTGGACATGACTGAGCGCACACAGCAGCACAGCAGCCACGTGGCATGCAGCTGAGGCTGGCCTCCAGCCAATAGCCAGTGAGGAAAGGAGACCCTCAGCCCAACAACCCACAGAGAACTGACTATGGCCAACAACCACCTCCTTCTTCAGCTGAGCCCTTAGATGACTCCAGCCCCAGCTGACACTCTGCAGCCTTGGGAGAATCCCTTAAGCTTTGAGAACCCAGCTAATCTGTGCCTGGATGCCTGACCCAGAGACTGTGAAAAAATACACGAATTATTTTCTTTTGCCATGTTTATTGAGGTATACTTGATAAGTAAAAATTGTATATGTGTATTGAACATGGTGTTCTCTTATACATTCACACTGTGAAATGATTACCACAATTGAGCTAATTAACACATCCATCCCCATGTGTGCAGTGAGAACACTTAAGAGGAAATCAATGTGTACACTGTTTTAAGTCACTCATTTTGGAATCATTTGTCATATGGCAATAGGTAACATACACATGGTCACTCTAGTGATAAATGTTATGGAAAATAAAGCACAAAATAGCACTAGAAAATGATGGGGATGGAGGTGAAGGAAGAAGTTGAAATTTTGAGTAGTGTTACCAAGGAAAGCCTCTTTGAGAAGGTTCCATTGAGGAAGTGAGCAAGGGAGTCATGCAGATGCCTTCAGAGAGACCCTCCAGGCAGGGGGGTCACAGACATGCAGTGCAGCTTGTTGTTCAGTCACTAAGGCAGGTCTGACTCTTTGTGACGCCATGGGCTGCAGCAAGGCAGGCACCTCTGTCCGTGGGATTTTCCAAGTAAGAATACTGGAGCAAGTTGATTTCCTACTCCAAGGGATGTTCCCAGTCCAGGGATCGAACCTGCATCTCTTGCATCTCCTCCATTGGCAGGTGGATTCTTTACCACTAGCACCACCTAGGAAGGCCGTATGCCATAATATAATCGTATACAATGATTTTAGCATTAGAAACATATTTCTAAACTTTCAAGTTTAGTTCAGTTCAGTTCAGTCACTCAGTCGTGTCCGACTCTTTGCGACCCCATGAATCACAGCATGCCAGGCCTCCCTGTCCATCACCAAGTCCTGGAGTTTACCCAAACTCATGTCCATCAAGTCGGTGATGCCATCCAGCCATCTCATCCTCTGTCATCCCCTTCTCCTGCCCCAGATCCCTCCCAACATCAGAGTATTTTCCAATGAGTCAACTCTTCGCATGAGGTGGCCAAAGTACTGGAGTTTCAGCTTCAGCATCATTCCTTCCAATGAACACCCAGGACTGATCTCCTTTAGGACTGGTTGGATGTCCTTGCAGTCCAAGGGACTCTCAAGAATCTTCTCCAACACCACAGTTCAAAAGCATCAATTCTTCGGCGCTCAGCTTTCTTCACAGTCCAACTCTCACATATGGCCAAAAACTGGCTCATTCTACCTCATTTCATATAAGTGATGAGCATTAGTCACTGATAAAATTAAAGTCATAATTATAGGAACCATTTCTCACTGAAACGGCGTCTGTAAATTTCTGACCCCATGTTTCTATGTGCACAGATACGGGCACATATATGTAGACTCGTGTGTCAGTAAATATGTACTTATAACCTGTAAATGTTTTGTTGATTCACTGATAGGCACATTATATATTACACACTGAAACCAGTCCTTTAATTCTAGGGCACACCTCATCTCAGTAGCATTTACCAGCTTATCTTACCTAATAATCACTGCTTGGTGGCTCACTGTTTTGTCTGCAAAGGACAAGCAAGTGTAGAAATGCAGCCATTCTCTGCATAACTGAAAGCAAATTCTACATCTGTCCCATCTGTGAACCCCATCAGTGGAGAGATGACCTTTTCTTCTGGAACAAATTTGGTCTTGCAGACCTTGTCTTAGGAAAGAGACATTTGCATAATTGTTGGTGTGTGAGAACTGGTTGGCCACTGTGGGCATGCTGGGGTGAGGGGTCCCATTGTTGGTGCCTTGAACGATAATCAGAATGGGTAGGAGATCTATTCCTCTGGGAAAACTAGAGAATTATGGGTTGTGGTGTCAGGAAGGGAGCAGTCCCTTTATGTGGGCATTTTCCCTGCCGCTGGCATTTAAAGGATTGTTTGCTCTGACCCTGGAGACACTTTTAATTTTCTCAACGTGGAAAAGTCAGGATTTCGTCTCTACCACAATGATGGTGAAAGCAGCTCTAAGTAAAAGTGGATTGAAAGTAATTGTCCTCCCTAAATGGCACTATTGTCTGTTGTTTGCAAAGAGCTGTTTTAAAGAGAAAGAAGAGAAGGAGGGAGGGAGGGGTGGGAGGAGGAACAATGAGAGAGATTCGGAAACCGAGAACAGAGAACAGAATGCTGAATGAGGCTGTGAAGGGATTAGGAGAGGGCATGTTTGGAGAGTTACAGGCCTGTCATCAATTTCCAGCTCCCTCCATAGATCTGAGAAGTGCTGATGGGGGGTTCAGCTGTGTGCAGTGGAAGACTTAAGCCCTAGAGTCATCTCTGCTTCTGGATGCCTCTGACAAATCTACCCCCAATTCCAATATTTCCCCTTTGGTTCTCTGAGAGTCTGCTTACCACTGAATCTGCTCATTCCACATTCTTCAAGCTCCCATTTGTTTCTAAGTCTTTTTCTCCCACTGTGGCACTAGGGTCTCCTGAAGCCCTGGAGTGGAGAGCTTTGGCTCCTACCTGCCTTCCTGTGGACCTGCCTCTCCCCTACCCCAAGGGATGAAGATGGAGCTGTCCGTCAAGGGTTCCACCTCGCCCACAGAAGCTGGACAAATGATGCCTGCTCACCTATCAAGAGAACTTTTGGGGACCGGAATGGATGTTCAGGGCCAAAAATGGTTTCTTTCCTTATGAAATTTTAAGTTTTTAGGACTATTTAAGTTTAAAATGGTAACCCTTCCCATCTTGAACCCTTCTGTTCATCATTCAATGAACAAAAGTGAAATCAGAGCCAAGACTTAGAAACAGAGTCAGTTCTTTGAGACTGTTGACGTGTGTGCATGCTCAGTCACTAAGCTGTATCCGACTCTTTTTGACCCCATGGACTGTAGACCGCAAGGCTCCTCGGACCATGGGATTTCCCAGGCAAGAATATGGGAGTGGGCTGCCATGCCCTTCTCCAGGGGATCTTTCCAACCCAGGGATTGAACCCACATCTCCTGCATTGCAGGAGGATTCTTTACCACTGAGCCACCTGGGGAGCCCCAAGACCATTCACAAAACACCTGAATGCAGCTATCCAAAAGCAAGACAACACCAGAACTTTCAGTAGCATCAGACAATAGATTCTATTTTAGCTTAAAGCTACATTAAGGTAGGTTCTATCTCTTGTGGTAGAAAAATGTCTTAGGTAATATAATATTTTCTTTAAAATCCTGTGAAGTCTGACAGTGATAGAAATAAAAGTCTGCTGATTTGATTCTACTGAAACCTAAACCAGGAATCTTGGCTACATTTTCACATGAACAGAAATCTGCACTACTTTTTTGGCTTCTCTCATTAAGTTTCTCCACTTGTTCTGAGACACTTGTGTTAAATGATTTCTGCCAGGATTTGTTCCTTCCCTCTGGGAGACCTGAAGGCTAATCCTGTATATTCATTCATTCTCAGCACCTCTTTGTCTTCATCATCCACCCTAACTTGAGTTAGAAGAGCAAAAGTGATGGGTCAGCCCCTCCTCCCAAATTCTAGCCTTGGAAGATAGTGATGGGGCTTCCAGAAACACAAAAACTGGAAGGTGGACAATAAGGAGGCTTTTTCATCAAAGTGGGGTCATAGCCACCACTCTCCTAGGTTCCCAGGCAGATATTTTAAAAATAAGTCCATGTCGAGAAAACTTGCCTGGTACTTATCAAATTTCTGCCTTAATTTTTTTTTCTATACTCTCTGGCATGAGAAAAGACATGAACATTTCGTCTTAAATAAAAATAGGCTCTTAAAGATAAGATGATGACTGCAAGCATATGCTCCAAATGGAAAAGATTAATACTGGAAATCCTTAATTATTAGGGATTTTTATCAATCCTTTCATGGCTTCTCCTTCAGGCTCTCCTCTCTTGGGTTTTTAACTACTTGCTGACACTGATTCCAGGGAGCAGATAAAATATGATCTAATTTACAGTGCATATTCTGTCACCAGGCAGTGCCTTTGAGAAATTTTAGTAGAAGTGGTTGCTGTTCACGCTTTTTCCTGTATGTAAAGTATGGGGATTACAGTTAACCTAGATCTCTATGTGCAGAGTGTATATACGGCCATATAGAGAAGAAAATGCTCCCAACATACACTGCCATACACACACACATGAAAACGCCTAAATGCCTGAATCTCCCAGGGACTTCCTTAGAGGGAACAAGCAGCCTCACATTTTAGATGTAGCAGAGAGTGGAGAGTAAGGTGGCAGAGTCCCTTTCTACCTGGTTAGTCCTTCCCACCAGCTGGACTCTGATGGAGTTGAGAGTTTCCTTTCTGATTCCCACCCCGTGTTCCAATTCAGGATCACTCATCTCCCCCTTGCCCCTTCCTATCCCATCCCTTCACATCCCATACAGGTGCTACAGAGGCACGTTCCTGTTCAGTGTGGCAACATTCTCCTCCATTGATGTCAATTAAAGAAAACAGTAACATCTGGCTCCCTTCCTTTCTGTCCACACATAGCTTTGAGACCTGAGCATGCTATGAAGCATATGTGAGCCCCATTTCTTAATTCATAAGTTGATGATAATAATGACAATGTTAACAGGAGTCTTGGGTTTCCCTGATGGCTCAGTAGGTAAAGCATCTCCCTGCCAATGCAGAAGACACAGGTTTGATCCCTGGGTTGGGAAGATCTGCTGGAGAAGGGCATGGCTACCCACTCCAGTATTCTTGCCTGGAGAGTCCCATTGATGGAGGAGCCTTGCGGGCTACAGTCCAAAGGGTTGCAAAGGGTCAGACACAACTGAGCACACATGCATTCAATAAGAGTCTTGGGAGGACTCAGTGTAATAACGTATATAAAGTGGTTGGGTTTTGTCAGATTTTCTGTAAACATTATCTCTCCATTCTCTTCTTTCTATCCCCAAAGACAGTCAGTATTAACTTTATCCATAAGTTAAGTTCGCCGTGTTATCTCCTACCAGCAGCTACATGTGGCCAGTACTAGATGCTCCACTAAGCACTGTTTAATAATTAAACAAAGTCTAGCTGAACACGTATTATCAATTTGTGTTTGCAGAAAGTGAATCCAACCTTGCTCCTTGCACAAAGGGAGGTGGAATATAGTGGATGATGACAGGGTGGGTGTGAGCCACAGCCTCCAGAAGGGAGACTCTGACAACGGCAGAGGGTAGCTGATTTCCTGTGGTCAGCAATCCAGTGGTAACAGCAGGATGGTCAAGGTTAAAAGGGCCACAGTATCAGCTCTTGCCCTTTAGTTGACAGCCCTCTTGCTGTGTCCTGGAAAAGCCTGTGCTCGCCCCTCGGCTTGGTTTTAAAACCAGAGGTTGGAATATGTGGGGAATGGGGCTTACTCCACGTGGTCCTCCATGCTCCAGGGCTCCGATGATCAAGTGCTGTGCATCCCCACTGAGTCAGGACAAGCATGTTAATACTTTGTCCATGTAACTATCAGGAAACTGGGCCCCCACACCCAGGACACAAAGATGCCTTGGATCTGCAGATGGCTGAGCAGAAGGCTTTCGTTGGTCAGAATAACACAGGATTCACTTTCCTCCTTTAGTCAGAGTGGTTGCTGTTGCTCTTTCAAAAGACAATAGATGGGGCTTCCTTGTTGGTTCAGAGGTCAAGAATCTGCCTGCCAATACAGGATACACGGGTTCCATCTCTGATCTGGGAAGATCCCATATGCCGCGGAAAGCTGCAACTACCCAGCCCAGGTGCTGCAGCTAGTGAAGCCCGTGCTCCTCAACAAGAGAAGGCACCGCCAGGAGAAGCCTGCCCGCCGCAACTAGAGCGTGGCCCCTGTTCGCCACAACTAGAGAAGAGCTCATACAGCAGGGAAGACCCAGCACAGCCCACAATAAATACATAAAATAAATAAAATTATATTTATAAAAGACAACTGAAACCTGGACAAAGCCAACATGCCATCCTGGTAAAAAAGACCCCTGCATATGTGGCCTAGGAGGCTGCTGTCCTTGGGAACCAGTGCCCATGCCTCAGCCAGAATGACTGCCAAGGCCTTCCTGCTCTCATGCTGGACAGCGGCTGGGTCTCACGATCACCATGTCACATTGGAACCTAGACACTAGACATTATCTTGGCAAGGCCAGTTAATAAGCCACAAAAATGTGTTAAATAAAGAATACACAGTGAGCAGACACAGGCCACTCTGGAATCTACAATATATCCCGTGGGTAGAATTCACCACCACCTACCTAGCACATATTATCTTGAAACACATTCCAATGAGCTCTGCTATTGGAAAGAATTTTGTCAGAAAGTGTAGTGCAGAGAGCCTGGAAATGAGAATCAGCAGATAAAGACTGTGGTCCCACTGTGACTGCTAACAGGCTGTTTTACCTCGGCCAAGACACTCAACATTGTTGGATCTTATCGTCTCTATACAAATAGGATCCTAGACAAGACAATGCTTAAGGCTCTGTCAGTGGTAATACCTTAGGGGTCATTCGGGCACAGATTCCAGTCATTTTCCAAGAGGAGTCCAATGTCAAGAATTGCACTAGCCTTAAGTATTTAGCTGGTTAAGGAACCCTTGGATTTATTGATAGTTGCATGGAAATAAGAAGCCAATAAACTAAGTTAAGGGAATTTGATATGCTGATGGGCCAATGTGAGAAGATGAGGGAGGCTGGAATAAACTTTCCAAAGACAGGCTCCAAAGAATTTGAATAAACTCACCAGAAAGCAAAATAAACCCAACTTCCCAAAGAGTGAAATGTTGTCACTAAAACTGGGCTCTATCAGTGTCATCTGCAAGGCTTCATCCTAATCCCTCATTGGTACCCTGGGTATTTAGTTGCTCAGCTATGTCTGACTCTCTGTGACTCCATGACTCTAGCCTACCAGGCTCTTCTGTCCATGGGATTCTTCAGGCAAGAATGGACTGGTTGTCATGCCTTCTTCCAGGGAATCTTCCCACCCCAGGCATTGAACACAGGTCTCCTGCATTGCAGGTGGATTCTTTACCATCTGAGTCACCAGGGAAGCCTCCCCATTGGTATCCTGGCCACACTGAATTTCTCGGATAAGGGATAACAAGAAGAAAATGAAGCAGGTTGGATGGTCAGAGGACATCTCTTGATATCGGTCAACTAAAAATGAAAAGTTTTGGAAATAATGCATACAATAAAGTGTTTGGTTTGATTTTGGTCAAAATTTGCTATTCTTAATAAACTTTGGCAACTCTTGGCTGTCAAGCAGAAGAATATGCTCTATGTTAACATGAGAGCACAAGGAGTGAAATTTCATGATTAATAAATTGATTGAAAATAGGAATTTATGTTTGGTGGTGTTATTTCCTCAAGTGATTTAAGTAGAGTTTGGTTTTCTAGAAGAATTTTCTTTCTGTTTACTATTTTTACATATAAATCGTCAACTGTTCCACAATCCCTGTAAGACAGAGTCTCCTAATATTCATCAGTTCAGTTCAGTTCAGTCGCTCAGTCGTGTCCGACTCTTTGCGACCACATGAATCGAAGCACACCAGGCCTCCCTGTCCATCACCAACTCCCAGAGTTCACCCAAACCCATGTCCATCGAGTCGGTGATGCCATCCAACCATCTCATCCTCTGTCGTCCCCTTGTTCTGATTTTAATTTCTTATTCTCCAAGAAGGAATGAATTTTAGTGATAAAAAGTATCAACTTAAGAGTCAGGCCTGAGTTTGGTTCTGATATTCACAAACTGGATGTTTTACAGGCTCAGTTTCCTTATCTGTGAAAAATTAATAGGGTTTCTCAGCCTGATGTTGTAGGCATTTGGGTATGATAATTCAAGCAGCAGCCCTGGACACTACCTGCCAGATATCCATAACACATTTGGCTTTGTGACAATCAAAAATATTTATAGACATTCCCCAATGTCCCCTTTGGGCAGCATCATCCCAGGCAGAGGATCTCTGAATTGGGATTGTTGTTCAGTTGCTAAACCGTGTCCGACTCTTTGAGACCACAGGAACTGCAGCACCCCAGGCTTCCCTTTCCTTCACCATCTCCCACAGTCTGTTCAAACTCATGTCCATTGAGTCGTTGATACCATCCAACTATCTCATTCTCTGTCGCCCCCATCTCCTCCTGCCCTCAATCTTTCCCAGCATCAGGGTCTTTTCTAAATGAGTCGGCTCTTCGCATCAGGTGGCCAAAGTATTGGAATTTCAGCTTCAATATCAGTCCTTCCAGTGAATATATTCAGGGCTGATTTCCTTTGCAATTAACTGATTTGATCTCCTTGCTGTCCAAGGGACTCTCAACAGTCTTCTCCAGCACCACGATACTCATGCTTTTTTCTCATGTTGCTGGGAAAATGAAATGAAAGAAGGATAAGAAGCTCATGGCACAGTCTGGGCCCAATAGCTGCCTGTTCTCTCCTTCTCTTGACTCTAGTCTTGGTGGAAATACTAGGGACCATTAAAGGCTCCACCCATCACCGACTTGAGTCAGGTGCCATCTACTCAGCACTGGGGTAGAGTCAGTTGGCTTCTTTGATCTCTGTTCAGCCCCTGATATGATGGCTGGCTTTGAAAACCCAACTGACATAGGTTTAGGGTCATTTAAATGACGTAGATGGGGAAGAGGAGGGAAAAGATCCAAGGTATGCTTTTTAAATCCCAATATATTATAAGTAGACATTATATATGGAATATTTATTGAGCCATGTTGGTGGAAATTTTTCCAGACTAAATTGTGCATTAATCACATTCTAGTTCATAGCTTATTTTAAAACAATATTTTCTTATATTACATTTCTGGTGATTTACTGTATCGCATAAGGATAGTAAAGATAGGTCTATAAAACAATCCCCTAGAAATTTAAAAGTGAAAATAATGGTAAAGCCTAAAAAATGGTTCTATTTTAGATTTAACCAAAGAAGCAGAGGTGAACAATTTAAATCGGGTTATGGAATCAAAGTAATTTGGCTCTTTTAAAAAGAAAGAAAAGTGGGAGGGGGCGTTTAGGATGGGGAGGGGACACATGTATTACTGTGGCTGATTCATATTGATGTATGGCAAAAACCATCATAATATTGTTAAGTAATTATTCTCCAATTAAAGTATGTTAATTAATTAAAAAAATAAAATGGGAAAAATAAAAAAAGAAAGAAAAGAAAAAGTAAACAAAAACTAACATCTTGTCAAGATAGCTTGTTCCCTTATGAATTCACAGTCAGAAGCTGCTAAAGATAACGTCATGCAAATGTATGTGTGCATGCTCAGTCACTTTAGTCATGTCCGACTCTTTGTGACTCCATGGACTGTAGCCCGCCAGATTCCTCTGTCCATGGGATTCTCCAGGCAAGAATACTGGAGTGGGTTGCTATGCTTTTCTCCAGGGGATCTTCCCAATCTGGGGATTGAACCCATGACTCCCGCAGCTCCTGCATTGCTGGTGGATTCTTTACCCACTGAGCCACCTAGAAAGCCCTGCAGATGTATACATTAGATAATTCCCACCAAAATATCTCTCTGCGAAGAAGTTAATGTTCATATAAGGGTATTGCCTATCTTGCATAAACACTGCTGCTGCTAAGTCGCTTCAGTTGTGTCTGACTCTGTGCGACCCCATGGATTGCAGCCTACCAAGCTCCTCCGTCCATAGGATTTTCCAGGCAAGAGTACTGGAGTGGGGTGCCATTGCCTTCTCCATTGCATAAACACAGTACTTTATAATAAATGTCATCAGAGACTTCTATAGTTCTCAGATCCCAGGAAGTTAACTGCCATAGGGTTTAAGCTGCAAAACCACTGGCTTCCTCCTGAAAACCCTTCTTTCATCCAGTGAATATGAAAAAGAAAACCTTTCCTGACCCAAATACTGGCTGAAGGGTTTAGTCTAGAATAGCCCTTTACTGTTGCTATCAATGATGATGTGTTATTTATGGTAATTTCTCATAAGATGAATTGTGTGAGTGTTTGACACATCTAAAATGTTAAATATACATATATATACACACAACACACACACGCACACACACACACACATATTTCCCTCTATTTTTCCATTGTCTAATAGTTGAAAGGTTGAAATTCTCTATGGTTCTCTTGGAGTGTTGTAGAATTTTAATGTGAAAAAAGAAATGGAATAAGACTGGAATATGAAGCCATGAACTTGGAAAGAAACCCAAACTGCCATATTGATGAACACTACATTCTCTTGAGTCAGGGTGCCAGCTCGGAACAATTGTTTAACTTGTCTGTTTCTATTTCCTCAATTTATGGCTGTTGGGTCCTTGAAACAGAAATATTTTGAACATATGTAGCAAATAATTATACACATATATACCCATATATCAGAGACTGTACTTGAAACTCACCCTTTGTAAGTCATCTTTGTTCACATATCTGTTAGTAGTTAAAAAGATTCAGGACTTTTTTGGAGGAACAAGGAAATTATCTATTTCTGCATAATAAATATGTTTTCTTATTACAATCCAATTGTGTTGATTTCTCACTTTGCCTAGAACCAGAAGAAAACATTCATTACTTTTACTAGGTTACTCCCTTACTAATAAATTTCAGTAATTCCTCTTTCTCAAACAATGCTTTTCAAATGGTGTTCCAGAGGGCACCAGGGTTCCACAGGCATGTACCAGGTGTAACAAGAGAGAACAGACCTCTTTAGGGGACTCTTTTCTGCCCTTACTCTTAAGAGCACAGTTTCCATTCAATCTGAATAACATGGAATATATATATATATATATTTTCTGACTTTCATTTAATGCATAGACCCACTACTGGAACCAAATGGTACCATAACTTTCCAGAGATTTATGGAATGGGGGCTGTCTGGGTGTTCCCGTGGTTAAGAATCCATCTTCCAATGCAGGGGAGGTGAGTTTGATTCTTGGTTGGGGAAGTAAGATCCCATATGCCACAGGGCAACTAAGACTGCATATAGCAAGTGGAGAGAAAAGGCTGAATGCTGCAACTGGAGAAGCCTGTGCTCCGCAATGAAAACACCGTGTCAGCAAAAGAAAAAAACACCAAAAGTAAAAAAGAAAAAACAAAGACTCGTGGAATGGTAGTCTGGAGAAGAGAATCTGAATTCATTTCACTAAAATCTTTTCTGCAACCTGAGCTCATATTAAGGCTGCTTTAGAAGGCAATGGCACCCCACTCCAGTACTCTTGCCTGGAAAATCCCATAGACAGAGGAGCCTGGTAGGCTGCAGTCCATGGTGTGGCGAAGAGTCGGACACGACTGAGCGACTTCACTTTCACTTTTCACTTTCATGCATTGTAGAAGGAAATGGCAACCCACTCCAGTGTTCTTGCCTGGAGAATCCCAGGGACAGGGGAGCCTGATGGGCTGTGGTCTATGGGGTCGCATAGAGTCGGACACTACTGAAGTGACTTAGCAGCAGCAGAAGCAAGGTAATGCTCAAAATTCTCCAAGCTAGGTTTCAACAGTATGTGAACCAAGAACTTCCAGATGTTCAAGCTGGGTTTAGAAAAGGCAGAGGAACCAGAGACCAAACTGCCAACATCCATTGGATCATGAAAAAGCAAGAGAATTCCAGAACATCTACTTCTGCTTCATTGACTATGCTAAAGCCTTTAACTGTGTGGATTGCAACAAATTGTGCAAAGTCTTAAAGAGATATGAATACTAGACCACCTTACCTGCCTCCTGAGAAATCTGTATGCAGGTCAAAAAAACAACAGTTAGAACAGACATGGAACAATGGACTGGTTCCAGAGTGGGAAAGGAGTATGTCAAGGTTATATATTGTCACCCCGCCTATTTAATTTATATGCAGAATAATACATCATGTGAAATGACTGACTGGATGAAGCACAAGCTGGAATCAAGATTGTAGGGAGAAATATCAACAACCTCAGATACGCAGATGACACCACCCTTATAGCAGAAAGCAAAGAGCCTCTTAATAAGGGTGAAAGAGGAGAGTGAAAAAGCTAGCTTAAAAGCAGAACATTCAAAAAATGAAGATCATGGGATCTAGTCCCATCACTTCACAGCAAACAAGTGGGGAAACAATGGAAACGACGACAGGATTTATTTTCTTGAGCTCCAAATCACAGCGAATGGTGACTGCAGTCATGAAATTAAAAGAAGTTTGCTTCTAGGAAGAAAAGCTATGACCAACCTAGATAGCATATTAAAAAGCAGAGATGTTACTTTGCCAACAAAGGTCCATCTAGTCAAAGCTATGGCTTTTTCAGTAGTCATGTATGGCTGTGAGAGTTGGACCATAAGGAAAGCTGAACACCAAAGAATTGATGGTTTTCAACTGTGGTGTTGGAGAAGACTCTTGAGAGTCCCTTGGACTGCAAGTTCAAACCAGTCAATCATAAAGGAAATCAGTCCTGAATATTCATTGCAAGGACTGATGCTGAAGCTGAAACTCCAATATTTTGGCCACCTGATGCGAAGAAGTGACTCAATGGAAAAGATTCTAATGCTGGGAAAGACTGAAGACAGGAGGAGAAGGGGACCACAGAGGATGAGATAGTTGGTGGCATCACCGGCTGGATGGACATGAGTTTGAGCAAGCTCCAGGAGTTGGTGATGTACAGGGGAGCCTGGCATGCTGTAGTCCATGGGGTCACAGAGTCAGACATGACTGAGCGACTAAACTGAACTGAACTGAGGGCTTCCCTGATAGCTCACAGTAAAGAATCTGCCTGCAATGCAGGAAACCCAGGTTCGACCCCTGGGTCGGGAAGATCCTCTGGAGAAGAAAATGTGAACCCGCTCCAATATTCTTGTCTAGCGAATTCTATGGACAGAGAGGTGTGTGGCGGGCTGAAGTCCATGGGGTCGCAAAGAGTTGGACACGACTGAGTGACTAAGCACTTTCACTTCAGGGAAGGAGGTGAGAAGAGGAAAAGGGAGGAAGAAAAGAGAAGAAGGGAGACTTTAAAGAACAGAATTTGTAAACGGTGAGTAGAACATAGGCTTTCTGTGTTCAGGTTCTGTAAGCAAATGGCGAGTGAAGCATGGCAGACCATTTCCCGGCTGACGTTTGCAGAGCATCGGGACCACAGACATGCCAGGACACCATAGGATGTTGCGGGAAAATGGTCCTTTGATGGCAGAGCAATGGAGCAGACTACTGAGATTCCCAGAACTGTTCAGGCAGAAGAAAGGACCCCTGAAGTGTTGGGGGCCTGGTTATGGAGATGAGGAGAGTGGATGGAAGTGAATTACAAAGGATGTACTTATTTTGCTTAACATAACAGGGCAGGTACAATGCCCCTGACAGGAGGCAGGCAGAGAACGTCTATCTCCGCTCTCGGGGGCCTGCTAACCCTAAGCAGGCTTTGAAGGAATGTGATCCCTTGTGTGCCCATAAGGAATGAACATTGAGCTGTGTAACTAATTTGAGTAGAGTTTCAACTCACCAAGGTATAAACTTGGAACGGATTTCCCAGGTATCTGACTAATTGTGTTCTCTCTACTCAATCACAGGGAACATCTTATTGGATGCCTCACATGTCAGTCATTTCCAGTTGTGAAGGTGTTTCTAGTCCAGCCTCATATTCAATTGAAAGCCCTCACTCACCTGTTAGATCCGTGGCTCGTGTGGCCAGCAGAGAGCAGGGGCGACGGTCCCCACCATCATTCTCTAGATAAGTTGTAAACAGTGTGTATATCATTGTCCCATCAAAAAAGAAAGGAAAGAAAAGCTAAAATGAATGAAAACAATAACAAATTCATGTGTATTTTAGCATCTGTATGGAACACAAATGCAGAAAATATATGTCTAGAGGCTCCAGCTATAGTTCATCAGTCAGGACTGATGGGGCATGCTCCTCCACTCACTTGAGCTGCACAATCTCCTCTACACACACATACACACACACACACACACACACACACGGGCATGTGCCTTGGGTTCTGTTTAACTCAAAATCCTTCATCCTGTACTTCCTCTGCATTTGATGGTATTCCATAGGAATTTCTTGCAACTTCTTGATGGACTTGCTGGGCAACTTCAAACAACTCTTGTTAACAACTTAATCAGTAGTTCGTAAGTATAAAACAGAAATACAGCACGCAGGTTAAGAACAGGAATTTTTGCCAGGGGTCCCCAACCTCCAGGATCTAATACCTGCTGATCTGAGGTGGAGCTCATGTAACAATAATAGAAATACAGTGCACAAAAAATAAAATGCACTTGAATCATCCTGAAATCATCCCCCCTCCCAATTTAGTGGAAAACCTGTCTTCTAAGAAGTCAGTTCCGAGTGCCCAAAAGGTTGGGGACTGCTATGGACCACGTAGCCTATTTCCGTCCATTGGGGGAAAACGTCCCTTCGTCCCTCAGTGCCTCAGTCTCCCTACCTGCAATCCAAGGACAGTAATTGCTCCCAACTTATAGGGCTACTGTGAGGATTAGATGATTTAAAAGTGTTTAGAACAGGGGTTGGCATGCTCAAGTGAAGCTATCACTATTATTAAATTTTACATATTTGATACTATAATCTGGGCTGGGCTTGAACCCAGGTCTTACTATATGTATGACATAATGGGCTAACCATAAGCATCCCTCAGGCTCTGTGTTTGGCTAGTAAAAAGAGGGATGAACGTCTTCTGTACTCCCTTCATGTGTCAGGGTGCACAGGTGTTGGCTGGGGTACACTTACATAATGCCATGGGACTAGAAGGGCTTCCCAGATGGGGCAGTTGGTAAAGAATATGCTTGCCAATGCAGGAGACACAGAGATATGCATTCGATCCTTGGGTCAGGAAGAACACCTGGAGTAGGAAATGGCAACCCACTCCAGTATTCTTACCTGGAAAATTCCATGGACAGAGGAGAGTGGCAGGTCAAAGTCCATGGGGTGGTAAAGAGTCAGACACGACTGAGCACACACACCCCCGTGGGACTAAAAAGTGGTAAAATCTTTGTTTAAGGAAAATGTGTGCATACTTTTAAACTCAGGAATTTTTTATTTTTTGTGAATTAGCTTACAAAAATACTTGCACACATATTAATCCAAAAGACAAATGTATGAGAACATGTGCTGAAACATTGTTTATAATGACGCTAAATATGCATTTATTAGGTACTGGTTACTACCATAAATAATGCTACTTGAGTTTATAGCCATTGAAAAAGAGTTTGATACTCATGGAAGTAAACAGCCAAGTGGGAAAATAAAGGACAAGCTGTTAACAGTGCATATATCATAGTCCCATCAAAAAAAGAAATAAAAGAAAATGGAAAAAAAGCTAAAATGAATGAAAACAATAACAAATACACATGTATTTTAGCATCTGCATAGAACACAAATGCAGAAAATATATGTCTAACAATTACCAGTAGTTATTCTGGCAGTGGAATTATGGATGTCTTTATCTTTCTGTGGTACGTATTCCTTTGTTCTCTAAGTATTTTAAACTCAAAGTAAACATTACTTTGGTGGCTAGGAGAATAAAGCTATTCAATTTTTTTTTTTAAACAATCATAGACTTTGGAATCAAACAAGCTTGGGTAAAATGATAACTTTAAACCTTTTTAGCAGTGAGAAAACTATTGAACGCCTCTAAATCTTATTTCCTTTTGTTGTCAAATTGATAATACCTAATCCTCATTATTACAAGGAGATTTAAACTCCCTAACACAAAGCCTGGCATTCCCAAA
This sequence comes from Bos mutus, assembly GCF_027580195.1. Classification (NCBI taxonomy): domain Eukaryota; kingdom Metazoa; phylum Chordata; class Mammalia; order Artiodactyla; family Bovidae; genus Bos; species Bos mutus. The sequence goes on from NC_091636.1 coordinate 57,175,119, forward strand.
TGTTTCGTAAATGTCAGTTTTATTTCCACTGCTTAGTGCTAATGATAAAATATCTATGCTGATTATCTTAAAAAATATAAACAATATTTATTGACAAAGATTTTAATTTGGTGACACATTTTAATGAGTGACACAAATTCAATAAACCAAATTTGTGATACTCTTATTTTAACTGTATCATTTTTCCTAAGATCATTTTTATTTTAGAGGGAATAAGAAACTACGTAACAAATGGGAAAAAAGAAATGGTTAACTGCATGCAGTTTTACAGTGGGTCTATCAGGACAAAGTGCATATGTAATTTTTATGTCCCAACCCATCTGCAATCTAGTAAATCACTGCAGAGAAGTAACAGTGTTATTTCACTATAAATATTTATAAATATATCTATATATATTCATATAAATATACATATATCCAGAAAAAGCTCTCCTGCACATTAACAGACCTATAAAATGAAAAATAACAGGAAAATATTTGACTCATTTTACACCTTTAAAATTGCAAATCTGTTTTTTTCAAAATAAAAACTAAATGCTGCAATATTTTATTTACGTACATCTAAAATATGTAGAATTAAACAATGATGAAAAAACCAAGGTCTTTGATAACCATTTTATTTTTATTTTCTATCAAAATTAGCAGGGCAAACCTTCAAGTGAAGTGTTTTCCTAATTTGGATGAGGTCAACTAAACTCTGCAGGAAGTGAGAACAATGGCTTTTGACTTGCTTCTAACATTAGGAAATACACTGGTCTTATCGTCACAACCGTGGACTTGTCCCCTGGTTTCACTGTAAACAATTGAGCAAAACATTAGTCAAGAAGTTGATTAGTATTTAGGGTATAGTATCTGCTTCTGGAGGCTTGTCTGAGTCTGTTATCCTCATAGTAGGTTAGCTTTGTATGTGTGTGTATGTCTTCTATGAGAAAGGAATAAGTGTCACTGTGCCCATTCCAAATAGAGCTTGACTCAAAAATTCAGGTAAGTTAGGAAATTGTTGTATGTGATGGGGGATTTTTGTAGCCAGAATTGAAAAACGAAATATGAAGTGGCTGGGAGAGCATGTGGCACAAAAGTGAGGTCTCACACGCTTAGCATGCTCATACTCAAACAGGAAGAAAAAGATAGCACCTGACCTGAACCTGAACTTGAACCAGATATCTCACCTCAAGTCTCTGTACTTCCTTCCCCCAGGCCACGCTAACGTAATCAACATTCAGGGAAGATCAGAAGGCAAACAGGCCCAAGATTACCTCAACAGATTCCAGATCCTACTGAAAGACAGGATAGTTAACATGATGAGTAACAGGATGTTTATAAAAAGTGATTTCGGAATTGATTCTTTCACGGTTAGGCTGACCTATTAATTATGTGTGTGTGTGTGTTAGTGGCTCAGTCCTGTCCAACTCTTTGTGGCCCCATGGACTGTAGCCCACCAGGCTTCTCCGTCCATGGGATTCTCCAGGCAAGAATACTGGAGTGGGTTGTCATTTCCTTCTCCAGACCTATTAACTATGTGAAGTCGCTCAGTTGTGTCCAACTCTTTGTGACCCCATGGACTGTAGCCTACCAGGCTTCTCCATCCATGGGATTTTCCAGGCAAGAATACTGGAGTGGGTTGCCATTTCCTTCTCCAAGGGATCTTCCCGATGCAGGGATCGAACCTGGGTCTCCCACGTTGTAGGCAGACGCTTTACCGTCTGAGCCACAAGGGAAGTCTATTAACTATAGTCAACTAGTAAATATACGCACTCAGGAGGACAAACACACCCAGGAGGCCCCGGCCCTCTATAAATATTTGTCAGATCAACAGTTAAGGGATGGTTATTTACTATATGGATTTCACAGCTCCTTTGCCTCTTTTTCTTATTTCTGCTTCACATTCCGGTGCCAAAAGCCTTTCTTTCCAAAGGCCAGGAAGATGAAATCAGAGTAAGGAAACCCTCAAGTGGTCCACTTTATACTACTCAATATTTTGGTCCAATGGTTTGGCAGAAACGAACTTTTTAAATGCTGATGAAAACAATCTGTTACATCTCTGTCACTGTTCATTAAGAGAACTGAAAGGATCAAATATCTGTGTGTCATTCAAGAAGATAGCCAATGTTATAGATGTGAAATTTAGGGTTGTCTCCTTAACAAATTCAAGATCTCTACAGCTGCCACACTGATTTTGCTAAAACCATCCATGTAGGGGTAATTTCAAATCCTGCTCATCCATACAAAACCCTAGTGACTGCACTCCTTCCCATATCCTTAACTTCTTGCCCTGCCCCTTCCTGCCCTGTACTTAATAATCCTGTTGCCTGCAAGACGTTACTCTCAATTCAGAGTATCAACGCATCTGAGCATCGACACACTTGAATGTACAGGCACAAAGGACTTGAAGTGAGAAAGGCCGTGTGAACTGTTCCTCCATGAGGTCTCCTCCCAGATATTCCATGTGAAACATCTCTATCACCATCCTAATGGGCCAGGATTGAGTCTAGTCCCTGAGATCCCTGCAACAGATGTTCCTCTTCCATCTCTCACCACTCCTCCCATGAGCCGCAGTAACACCTCTTAATTCAGGGTCTTTGCCGAGCTATGGCCTCTTCTTGCAGAGGCCTCATGACTCAGCCTTCAACTAGCAACCACTCTCTATCCCTTTAAATCTTGGTTCAAGAGGATGCCTCCTTGAAAAGACAGACACACAGCCGGAGACCCTACCTTGAGCTCGACCTCCGCAGCCTGCCTTGTGCCAGGCCAGGTGCCCCTCTTCTGTGCTCCTTGGGATTCAATAGAACAATATATCTAAAGCTTACAACAGTCATCTTCAATGAGTGTGAGCTGTTGACAGTGATTACCTGTATTTGCTCTTTCCTCTGGTGCCTCAGACAGTAAAGAATCTGCCTGCAATGCAGGAGACCTGGGTTTGATCTCTGGGTCGGGAAGATCCCCTGGAGAAGGGAAAGGCTACCTACTCTAGTATTCTTGCCTGGAGAATCCCATGGACAAGGAGCTTGGAGGGCTATGGTCCAAGTGGTCGCGAAGAGTCAGACACAGCTAAGCACAGCACAGAAGCTGCATATCATAGTTTATTTTTTTGAGGAAAAGATGTCTTAGTTATTTGTGCATCCCTCACCCCTTACATGGTCTTTCCTGGTGGCTCTGGGGTGAAGAATCTCTCTGAAATTCAGGAGATGCGGGTTCAATCTCTGGGTCAGGAAGATCCCCTGGAGAAGGGAATGGCAGCCCACTCCAGTATTCTTGCTTGGGAAATCCCATGGACAGAGGAACCTGGAGGGCCATAGTCCATGGGGTCGCAAAGAGTCAGACACAACTGAGCATGCACACACACACACTCCTTATGCAGTGCTTGGCACCTATTGAGTGCAATATATTAATACATAACCGCCAGACTGAACTCGTAAGAATAAGAGTAATCATGTCAGAGTCATAGACTCCTAGAACTGGAAGTGTCTAAACATGAACATTTAGCTCCAAGTTCACAGAGCAAAAGCCAGCCTTTTGGGCTTCCCTTTTGGCTCACCTGTTAAAGAATCAGCCTGCAATGCACAAAACCTGGCTTCGATCCTGGGTTGGGAAGATCCCCTGGAGAAGGAAAAGGCTACCCACTCCAGTATTCTGGCCTGGAGAATTCCATGGACAGTTCATGGGATCACAAAGAGTCGGACACGACTGAGTGACTTTCACTTCCACTTCACAGAGCAAAAAAACACTCTATGTAGGTACAGAGAGCCATTTTTCCCAGGGAAGAAACACTTGAACATTTCCGATTCACCCTTGACTGTAAACATAGCCTCAAATGGCATGGTCCTCATGCAGCTTCTGATGAATATCCAGAGGCTTCATGCCCATGCAGGGTGTTCAATTATGGTTTTCAACAGAAAGTGTAAATTACAGGATGCCTGATAAATTCATCCAGAAATGTTAAGAAAAACAGATGGCATTTTCCAAATCTTATCAAACAATTCCCTTTCTCCTCACTCACCAGAGTAGTTTTGCGCCAAATATGATGGAAAAGTAATTTGCCTGTCCCTGGTCATTTACACCCTCCAGAGGGAGGGGTTGCTGAGCTAAGTAAGAGATATTGCTTTCCCGCACACTGCTCTCTTCCTTCTCTGGGTGGCTAAAACAAAACAAAGTATTTGATTTCCCCCATTTTTCTGCTGATGAAAGATGACAGGTCCAGTAGTGGAGTTCACAAGTGGAAATCTTTATTTTGTGTGATTAGAATCTCTCTGTTTCTACTGTAACCAGTCCAATGGCAGAGACAGGGATTTCAGAGTCTGCAAGAACAGTGCTAAAACCGCTGTAATCTAGCGTGGATTGATGGACTTCTCAGCGTCCCATCATCTCCCTACACACTCCAGACCTAGCTAGCTCTGCCCCTGATGGAACCGACAGGGCAAGCAAAGGAGAGAGGACAGACTGTGCTTAGCGGTTTGCATTCTACCTCTTTGGTCCATTTTAGACACTTCCATCCCCATTTAAAAGTGAACTTGTTACGTTTTTTTCAGGAATCAAGAACTCACCTTAGAAGGAGACCACGGGGGAACTGCACGGAGAAAACATCTTGGTTTCTGGGGTTATTTATACATTTATTGTAGTTTATTTTTTTTTTCATTGTGCTATTCATTTCTATGAATATAACAATATACAGGCTCACATTTACCCTTAGATATGCTGAACTTCCCCCAAATACACAAAGTACCTGACTCTTAGAATTTGGAAAGAATTTAAGCTATAGAAGACCGGGCATACAAGATTTATTCAGTTCCTGTGGATTTAGCCTTGAGAATTACTGTTCACCAAGAGCCTCAGTGACTACAACCCTTACTGTCAGGCATAGCAAGAGGAAAAAAAACCACCCTTATGTTGTAGAACACATGAGTGACCGGAATGATCCGTTAGTTCATTAATTCAGACAGAGCTCTGTTGCTGATGGTCTGAGGTCTAGCCTCTCGGAGGACAGGGAAAGAAGGTCAACCTCCCAAGAGGCTGCTTTCCTGACCTCAGGAAGCAGCATGGCCAGGAAGGACGCAGAGAACAAGGTGCAGCCATCACCTAAGCACGTGGTTTTGTGTGAGCGATTCTAAGAGCAAGTCTGCTTTCAGCTAGGACTCCATTTTGCGTACAGACTAAAACAGGAAAAGAGGCCATTTATGCATCATTTTCAAACGGAAAGTACTTGACGGATGAAAAATTTTCTGAACCACGGTTAAGACTTTCCAAACAGACAAGGCAATGCCAAAAAAAAAAAAAAAAAAAAGGAGTGATTGTGAACGGGCCTGGCAAAATGCTTCAGGAAGTGGCCGGGCGTGTGTATCCTTGCTGATTACATACATAATAGCTCCAACGCCATGTTCTATACTGAGAAGGGCTGCACTTCAGAGCTGTGTTTTCAAAAGGAAAAAGAAACAGGACTCTCGCTGAGCCCTGCTGTAGAGAGACAGGGCAGCTGCAGGAGCAGGGAAGTCAGGAGTCCTGTGTGCTGGGGACAGTGTCACATTACACAGGAGGAACCCAGGAGCCAGGCTCACAGCAAGTCAAAGGCAGATCCCACAGGGACAAGGCTACAGGATGTTCTAGGAAAGGAGTCTGGAAAATAAAAAATCCAAAGCCTAACCCATATCTCTTTTACTCACTTTGTGGATGAGAGCCCTGGAGAGGAAATGGTAGGTACAGGTAAAGGAACAAATGGTGACATTCATGAGTGTGTGTGTGTGTGTGTGTGTGTGCTAAGTCACTTCATTTGTGTCTGACTCTTTGTGACCCCATGGACTGTAGCCCGCCAGACTCCTCTGTCCATGGAATTCTCCAGGCAAGAACACTGGAGTGGGCTGTCATTCCCTCCTCCAGGGGATCTTCCCAACTCAAGGATGGAAACCTTGTTTCCCATGTCTCCTGCATCAGCAAGAAGGTTCTTTACCACAAGTGCCACCTGGGAAGACCCAGAAACATTCATATTTCAAGTCATATCTAGGATATCTGAACCTTGAGGATGATGGAAATTAGCCTGCTTCCCAGGTGGCTCAGTGGTAAAGAACCCACCTGCCAATGCAGGAGGAGCAAAAGATGTGAGTTTGATCCCTGGGTCAGGAAGATCCCCTGGAGTAGGAAATGGCACTCCACTCCAGTATTCTTGCCTGGGAAATTCCATGGGCAGAGGAGCCTGGGGTTCCTCAGTCCATGGGGACCACAGTCCATGGGGTTACAGAGAGTCAAACACAGCTAAGGGACTGAGCACAAGCCCTTTTTGACTGGGGAGGTAAGGTGTGAATATTAATGAGATCATACTTAAAAGCACTTTCTACAATGCCTAGTACATAAGTTCTATGAAAAAGTTACAATTCCAAATGATAGTATCGATAATTATAACAAATGTCTGTGTTTTAAGAGGCTCTTCTACCTCTGTCATCCTGGAGATGACATGAAGGTGATCACAGCTTACACAACTGTGAAAGTGGTTTTCCTGTGAACCCTCCCCCCAAAACCCAGGACTGATTTACTTGATCTGGGACTCTTTCGAAGATATGTCCCTGTCTCTACAGAATCTATGATCCAAAGAGATAGAAGCTATACTTCAAGGACCCCTTCATGGATCACAGCCTTCGTGCTTTCTAACTGTGGTGCTGGAGGAGACTCTTGAGAGTCTCTTGGACTGCAGGAAGATCAAACCAGCCAATCCTAAAGGAAATCAACACTGAATAGCCATTGGAAGGTCTGATGCTGAAGCTGAAGCTCAATCCTTTGGCCACTTGATGTGAAGAGCTGACTTATTAGAAAAGACCTGGATGCTGGGAAAGATTGAAGACAAAAGGAAAAGGGGACAGCTGAGGATGAGATGGCTAGATAGCGTCACAGACTCAGTGGACAGGAATTTGAGCATTCTGGGAGACAGTGAAGGACAGGGGAGCCTGGCATGCCACAGTCCATGGGCTTGCAAAGAATCAGACACAACTTAGCAACTGAACAACAACAACACTGCAAGGAAGGATACGAGAGAACCAAGAAGAGGGGGCTTCCCACTTGGGAGTCCAAATGGGGAAGAATATTGTGCCGTTTCTTTTCAGAATCATCGCTTTTCGATCTAGAATGACATGTGTGCATCTCCCTTGAATTGATCAAAGGTATCAAATACTTTCTTATCACAGTCCATGCTGCTTTAGCTTCTTTCCATACTTTCACTATCCCTCCACATTAATATTAATAAAAGTTTTTCCATATTAAAAAAGTAATCATTACTAATTTAAAATTATATAACACCTTTAATAGTGAAGACACTTTTCCATGACCCTATGGTATGTGGATACCTAGGATATCTAAGGTCTGATGTCAACAGGTAGAAATGCTGATGCTCAGGATGGCAGGTCCTGGAACCAGACTGTGTGTGTATGCTAAGTCGCTTCAGTTGTGTCCGACTCTGTGCGACCCTATGGACAGTAGTAGCCCGCCAGACTCCTCTGTTCATGGGATTCTCTAGGCAAGAACACTGGAATGGGTTGCCATGCCCCTTCTCTCCAGGGGATCTTCCCAACCCACGGATGGAACTCACGTCTCTTGTCTCCTGCATTGGCAGGCGGGTTCTTTACCACTAGGACCATCTGGGAAGCCAGACTGCTGGGATTCAAATCCTCACTCTACATCTACCTACCTAGCATGTCAGGCAAGATGACTGGTCACTCTATACCTCTATACCTCAGTGTTCTCATCTGTATAATGGGAGCAGTAAGAGTGCTTCACTCATGAGAGAATTGAAAGACAAAATGCCCATTAAGTTCTGAGAGCACGTGAGGAAGGAGAGACGTTTTAATGGACGTGAAGTTTTTCTAGGTAAATAGAATTCAGGCAATCTGTCCTAATAGTATTAATAGTCTCATTTGAAGAGATTGAAAACAAAATTAACATGTAAAAAGCTTGCATTTTGAATCAGCAGTCATTTGTTTCTTCCAATTTATCCATTCATCTATTCATTTATTTACCAAGTGTATACAAAACTTCTACCAGAAGGTCTCTTTCAGATACAATGAAAAGAAGAAAAATTGATACTCAATTTTAATAGGCAGGTCAAGAGAGGAATCACACACTGTATTCATTTTACATTTAGGCTGCTTTTTGCAAATACTTAAATCACAAACCAAGGGATAAAATTTAGGAGTTGGTCAAAGCTATAAAGGGTTTTTAAGGCATGAAAGAATTGCCTGCATAAACCATACATCAGCAGAGTTCATTAAACCGCACATTACTAGAGCTATAATTTATACGTTCAGTTTTAAGAATAGGCTGAAAAACATACTCAATCTTGGCAACTGCCATCTTGGATTTACTTTTCCAGAAGAGAGAATAATTCCAGGCAACAGCATTTGAAAACATTAACCCCTGGCTTTGTTTCCTTTTGAACAGCCAAGGATTTAGCACTACTGCAAAATACTGTTTGAAATAACAATGAAACCCCTAGAGTCTCTGGAGAAGCAGTAGGGACTTTTTGTCACGAAACAAATCTTGGGATCTCAGTCATAGACTTAGGAAGCTTTATTTTTGACTTAAAGTTCTGTCTTAGTTAAGCAATTCCATTAAAGCATGTACCCGTGTGCACAGAGACACAAACATTTGGTTTCAGAGAGTATTGTGCCTTGAGCAAGCATATTGAGTTTGCTTTAAAAATGAAAAAATGAGTCAATGGAGGTGGTCCTAATAACCGAAAGAGTTGGAAAAGCCTTCTAAATTGTCTACTGAACGATTAGACTATTCTAGATAATCTAAGGCACATGCAGTCCTGTAGACTCATCAGAGAATTTTTGTCAGATATATCTCTAGAAGCACAATGGCAGGGTATACTGGTCACCTGCTGCTGCTGCTGCTAAGTCGCTTCAGTCATGTCTGACTCTGTGCGACCCCAGAGACAGCAGCCCACCAGGCTCCCCCATCCCTGGGATTCTCCAGGCAAGAACACTGGAGTGGGGTGCCATTTCCTTCTCCAATGTATGAAAGTGAAAAGTGAAAGGGAAGTCGCTCAGTCGTGTCCGACCCTTAGTGACCCCATGGACTGCAGCCCACCAGGCTCCTCCGTCCACGGGATTCTCCAGGCAAGAGTACTAGAGTGGGGTGCCATTGCTTCTCCCACTGGTCACCTACTGCTGCGTAACAAATGATCACAAACTTAGTGGCTTTAAACAACACTATTCACGATTTCACAGTTTTAGTGGGTCAGGAGTCTTGGTTGGGGCTGTGTCTTCCAAGGCTGCAATCAAAGTGTTGGCTGGGATATGTCCTTTCTGGAGCTCAAAATTCCCTTCCAAACTGACATGGTTGTTGGAAGAATTCAGTTCCTTGTGTGGTAGAACCTGTCTTCTTGCTGACTGCTCACTGGAGGTTATGCTCAGCTCCTACAGGTCACCTGCAGGTCCTTGCCACATGGCCCCCTTACAATATGAGTTTACTTCCTCAAGGCCAGCAGAAGAATCCCTCTCTTTAAAGAAGTGCCTTTAAGGGCTTCTCTCCTTTAAGGGCTTTCACCTAATTGAGTTAGGCCCACCTAGGAAGATCTTCCTATTGATTAAACTAAAAACAATGATTTAGGATGTTAATTATATCTGTGAAACCTCTACATCCTTACCACTAATATATGCTATAACCTAATCAAGAGAATGTTCCCTGATAGCTCAGCTGGTAAAGACTCTGCCTGCAATGTGGGAGACCTGGGTTTGATCCCCGGGTTGGGAAGATCCCCTGGAGAATGGAAAGGCTACCTACTCCAGTATTCAGGCCTTGAGAATTCCATGGACTGTACAGTCCATGGGGTCACAAAGAGTCGGACACAACTGAGCACCTTTCAGTCAAGAGACTGAAATCCTAGGACATATGTACCTAGGACATATGCAGAGTTTATACACAGATGACAAGGGTTTTGCAGACCTTCTTAGAATATGGCCTCATGTCCTGGGCTAGAGTAGTTACTTTGCCAAGGTAAAGTAACACTTAGGAATACTTAGGAAGTTTTCATCAAGAGATGAATGGATAAAGAAGATGTGATGCACACACTCACACACACACACGCATATACAGAGATACAAACTCTGGGAGATGGTGAAGGACAAGGAAGCCTGGTGTGCTGTAGCCCAAGGGGTTGAAAAGAGTTGGACACGGCCAAGCAACTAAACAACAATCACAACAGATGTATCTGGAGAGTTGGATGAGGCAGTTGCCGGTGGCTTTTTCCTTTATTCACTTCTATTAATACACTTTCATTTAACATTTCAATAAGTAAACTTTGATTTTATATTTGAAAAGAACATAAGTAATGAGGTAATACGTTTAATCCACTTTATATATAAAGGATGCATTTTACTGGGTTATTTGACTATTCTTAATCATATTTTCTATTTGAGGGATATTCATTTACCTGTATGAGCTTTTTCATTTCTCCACACCTGGTGGGTTAGTCCTAATTACCGTAGTTGGCAAGAGGAGCTAACTGGGTCTCAGTGAGTCTGCTACTTGGATCAGGGGGGTGGTTGGTTAGAAGGAAAAGTGAAACCGTGACCTAGATGCTCAACATCCTATCAGAGTATCAACTCTACACTGTCATTCACAAATGAGAGTTTACTGTGTGCGCCTCACATTATACCTCACCCGGGCCTCCCAGCGGCTCAGGTGGTAAACAGTGTGCCTGCCAATGCAGGAGCCACGTGAGGCATGAGTTCCATCCCTGCGTCAGGAAGATTCCTTGGAGGAGGAAATGGCAACGTGCTCCAGTGTTCTTGCCAGGGATATCCCATGGACAAAGGAGCCTGGGGGGCTACAGTCCACGGGTTCACAAAGAGTCAGACATGACTGAGAGACTGAGCATGCACACGCCTCACATCAGACTGGGCCAGTGTGTGCAGAAAAACCAACTAGAAGCTCTGGGTCAAATTCATCAGGAAATCAGGAGGGAGCACAGAAATATCTGCTAGGAACAAAAAGAAAACCATCCAAACATTTTCCCCCTCAGTTGGAAAGAACCTATTTCTCAGAAGGACTTATTTTCCATATTAGATAAGTCAGAGGAATCAGCTGCCAGACCACACTGAAGAGGGGGTAGGAAGTGGTCCAGCCAGCCAACCAGCCGGGCTGGCATCTGGAACAGAGCCTGGAAGGCTGGAGGCTCAGCTGGAGGTCCGGAGGGTCCACCCCAGGGAAGGAGGGAACAGGCTGGAACCTGAGGCTCAGGGGGCTTAAGGAAAAGGATCTTTTCCTCCAGGGTCCCTAGCCATTTGGATTTTCTCATATCTGTGACTTTTAGTTACTTTTCAGTTTTTTTTCTTTTCTTTCTTTTTTCAGTGGGGGAGGTTCTGTGAGTGAACCTTGTGATAAAAATAATGTCTTTTATCTCTGACCCACGCCAAGCACTGGTCCTCTCTGTGGCATACCCCTGCTTGGCCGCTCCAGCTCTCCATGTGCCCAGATGTAGGCGTCCATTCCTCATGCTTGGTTTGTCTCATGTCTGCATCGTCCTCTCCTGGGCTTTGAGGGAGAAGCAGGAAGCTTTCTTCTTCCCCAGCCCTGCCCATTCCATTCCGCCTCATTCAGCTCAATCCGGCCACACTTTGTGCACCCGGCTCTCCTCCAGGGTGAAGGAGATGGCCTGGCCACCCTGCCTGGCTTTCTCTCACTGCTCAGAGGGAATAGCCTGCGGGCAGTGCCCGGATGTACGAGGGCAACTTGGGAGTGGTGCTGACCCCAGGAATGTCCCTGCTGTGGGACTTCCTTGGTGGTCCAATGGCTAAGACTCCATCCTCTTGATGCAGAGGGCCAGGGTTCGATCCCTGGTCGAGAACCTAGATCCCACACGCTGCAGCCAAAGATGAAAAGAAAGTGAAAGTGTTAGTCACTTCAGTCACATCCGACTCTTCGTGACCCCAAGGACTGTGGCCCACCAGACTCCTCTGTCCATGGGATTCTCCAAGCAAGAATATTGGAGTGGCTTGCCATTCCCTTCTCCAGGGGATCCACCTGACCTGGGGACCAGACCTGGGTCTCCTGCAGTGCAGGCAGATTCTTTACTGACTGAGCCACCAGGAAAGATTCCACATGCCAAAACTGAGACCCGGTGCAGCCGAATAAATACATAATTTAAATAAGTCAGCATTTAAAAAAAGAAACATCACTTTCACTTCTCTCAGAGTGGATTTTCAGGCCCTAGGAAAAAAGCAAGACTCTCTCCAGCAGCTAAGTGGAAGCAGATCTCTGATGTAAGCAGTGGAGGTAACACTTCCCCTTTCTTGGCACTTGAAGGGGAAGGATGGAAGCAAAATAAAAGGCCAATCTGTGTGTAATTAAAGGCATCTACTAACAAATTCTGCTCCCCCCCCAACCCCCACCCCTGTTAAAGCAATAGAAATACAAATATTCCACCTTCTTAGGCTCCTCCTCCAGTACTAAACTGTCCATGTGGGAGTGGTGTCTTTAGGCATGCTGGCAAGGTTACCTCCATCAAAGAAGGGAAAGAGTCTTCAAATTAAGGAAAAAAGAACGGAATTTCTCCAGAGCGGTAGCTACTGTAACTTTTGCCTAATCTTTGTTTTTTTTTTTTTAATTTATTTTTTTTATTTTATTTTTAAACTTTACATAATTGTATTAGTTTTGCCAAATATCAAAATGAATCCACCACAGGTATACATGTGTTCCCCATCCTCAACCCTCCTCCCTCCCCCCTCCCCATACCATCCCTCTGGGTCGTCCCAGTGCACCAGCCCCAAGCGTGAAAGCGCGTATATATAACTGCCACTGTGTATCGATTCATCTTTAAAGATTATTCATATGACACCTTCTTGAGATTAAAGATTTTAAAACTCAGACAAAAGAAGACAATTATCCAGAGATTTGTAATCTTCTAGAATTCTTAGAAAATCTAGAGAGCTGTAAAGTCCTCTTTTCAACATTCATTCATTAGATGCAGGAATCCAAGCAGAGTAACTTAAGGATACTCACTTGTCTTCTGAAAACTTTGGTTCTTTGCATTCTTATATGGGACTTTGGGCATCCCTGGTGGCTCAAATGGTAAAGAATCCCCCTGCAATGCGGGAGCCCTGGGTTCTATTCCTGGGTTGGAAAGATTCCCCTGGAAGAGGGCATGGCAACCTGCTCCAGTATTCTTGCCTGGAGAATCCCATGGACAGAGGAGCCTGTTAGACGACAGTTCACAGGGTTGCAAAGAGTCAGACAGGACTGAGCGACTAAGCGCAGCACAGCACATTGGAGGTTATCCTATTTTTAACTCTGTGACCAATCAACCAAAGAGGAAAAGATTCATGTGATTTATTCATTTAAATATTTTCTGAATTCCTACCATGAGGTAGGGGTACAGCAGAGGAAAAAAGAGGCAAAATCTCTGACCTTAAGGAGCTTTCATTCTCATAGAGAAAGACAGACAATAAGCCAATAAACACTTAAATGTATGTGCGTGAAAAGTGTTACCATGTAAAAGGGGACTAATAAGGACAGATAGAAATGAGAACCTTTATTTTAAATTGAGTGTCTTAGAAGAGGGGAGTATTTTTTTTTAACAGAAGCAAAAGCTTATATGAATCATCATTTTTCTGTTGGTGGTGCTCAGTTGCTCAGTTGTGTCTGATTCTTCTTGATCCCATGGACTGTAGCCTGCCAGGTTCCTCTGCTCATGGAATTTTCCAGGCAAGAATACTGGAGTAGGGTGCCATTTCCTACTCCATGGGATCTTCAGACCAAGGGATGAAATCCACACCTCTTGCATCGCCTGCATTGGCAGGCGGATTCTTTACCACTACTTGGGAATCCCAGAAGACACAAATTTCTTGCATTGTTGTTCAGTAGCTAAGTTGTGTCTGACTCTGCCACCCCATGGACTGTAGCACATCAGGATACAAATTTCTTATCACGATACATACATAAAAAGTTTGAGGAAAAAGGGCAAAAATGATGTTTCCTAAAAACTATAAAAGTATCACCTATAAGAATGAGGTCAAAATAAGAATGTTTCAAATCATATCCTTTTATCCATAGAGGTGCTTTCATAGTCTTCTCTTTTCAAGTCATAGTTAGCAAAACATGCTACAGCTTAAAGGACCTATAATTGTCTTCCTACTTCTTTCAGTGAAAAGCAATTGTTCATAAAATGCATTTTTCCTTGTCACATTTAAATCATTAATATACGATGGATTTGCCATAAAACATTTGAAAGAGTTATGGCAACGAAAGCTATTCTCACTGGCTTCTTGAATCCACTAGTTTATTCCCAATCTGTTTCGCTGTAGAAGCTTCCTCTTTTCATTCACACTCCATCTAATTCTCCCTTTAGCAAATTCCTACAGTTTCAGCACGAGCGGATGGAACACCTAGAGGATGCTAGTTCCCTGAGATGAAGATAACAACAGATGTCCTTTTAAAAAGATCTTTAGTGTAATAGGCTTGGGAACAGAACTTAAGGAAAGATTTCTCTGAGCCTTCAGGGTGTCCATGTATATCATAAGCCAACTTGCAGATTTTTAAAAATCATTTAAAAACAGAATTATTTTTGACAGCTTAATTTGAGAGCTACAAATTCTCACAAATTGATAAATCATGATTTAACATAAGCCACACTGAAGACTTTTGACACTTGATTCTTTTGGATTTTTGTATCTCCCAGAAAAAAACGATTGGCTTCCTCAAGGAATTTTCTCACTGGGAAAATTTTTAAAAATAATTTATTTTTAATCGGGAGGGTTTTCAAATGTTTTGCACTTATTCTTAGGTATCTCCTTAGGTCTAAGCTCAGAAGACACTAGGAGACAAAAACAAAACAAAACAATACAAAAAACCAGCAACAAAGGGCCCAATAGAAAATGGGTAAAGTGTATGATGAGGCAATTCATAGCTGAGGACACCTGAGCAGCAGAGCGAGGGGTAAAAGGCTCTTGACCTGTGTAGCATTCAGGAAAAACAAGATTCTTTTTTTTTAAGTGAGAAAATCACAGTGAAAGAAAAACAAAGTAAAAGTATTAGAAAGTGACAGGTAAAAGAAGCTCATAAAGGGCACGTCGGAAATACAATTCCATGGTTCACAGGGTCTGTATGTTTAAGAAAAACAAGAAAAAAACCAAAACGTAATTACAGATATTTAGTAATAGTTATTGTTATCACTATACTTATAGATCGGAGAAGGCAATGGCACCCCACTCCAGTACTCTTGCATGGAAAATCCCATGGACGGAGGAGCCTGGTGGGCTGCAATCCATGGGGTCGCTGAGGGTCGGACACGACTGAGCGACTTCACTTTCACTTTTCACTTTCATGCATTGGAGAAGGAAATGGCAGCCCACTCCAGTGTTCTTGCCTGGAGAATCCCATGGACGGAGGAGCCTGGTGGGCTGCAGTCCATGGGGTCGCTAAGAGTCGGACACGACTAAGCGACTTCACTTTCACTTTCATCTATAGAATTTAGGGGGCAAAATTGAGCTGAAGATAAATTTCCACACAATTTTCAAGGCGGTGGTTTTTAAGTAGTTAAAAACTTTTAAGGATGCATTAGGAAGTGTACTGTGAGAAAAACAGAGGGATCCAGACAGACCCTGGACGATTAGCATTTCAAATGTCCATCAGGGAGAAGAGATGTCAGTAAGAGAAGACTGTCTTGGTTCTGGAAGGAGAGAAAGACCTAGAAACCAAGGGCAGAAAAAGCTTTTCAATTAGGGGGTAGGTTTATCAATACCAAGTGGATCAGACATATGTACTGAGATAAAGATATAAATGTGTGTGTGTGTGTGCTCAGTCACTCAGTCGTAGCTGACTCTCTGCAACCCCATGGGCTGCAGCCCTCCAGGCTCCTCTGTCCATGGAATTTTCAAGGCAAGGATACTGGAGTGGGTTGCCATTTCCTCCTCCATGGGATCTTCCTGAACTAGGGATTGAACCCGTGTCTCTTGTGTCTCTTGCAGTGGTAGGCAGATTCTTTACCACTGAGCCATGTGGGAAGCACCAAAGATACAAATGGTTGTAGATTAAAAAAAAAAAAATGAGCACTGAAGATAGTCTCAATACATCCATCCATGGAGTGCTTGTCTAATTCCTAAGGTGGGGGCCAAGATGGCTGAACAAGTCTGGAATCACAGCAGGTGGAGACCACCCTTCCACGTCTCCCACACTCCAGCAGATTGAACTAAACAGTTATCTTTCTTCATGGCCTTCAGCTTGTTAATAAAATGAGCCTATCTCTTTTGCTCTTAAATAAAACTTACTTGTCTATTTATCCTCCTTTTGCTTTGTGCCAAGTAATTAAGTTTCAAAACTTTCTCTCAAAAACAAAAACAAAAACAAAAAAATCACCCGAAAAACCTATTACTGATCCGAGAGTAATGCTAATAACCCTTGAGGACAGAGTCTGCATTCAGGATTCCACAGCCCCAAGAACTTCGACTGTCAGATGTCCACCTTCGATTCCTGACTTCCTACCAAGTTAGTTTTGAGGAGGATGCATCGGGTTCTGGGTCTTGACCAACTTGACTTCTAGCCACCCTTAGCTCTTAAAATATCTTAATGCTAGTCATAATAATAATAATAAACAATAGGGAAGTGATTAGCTAATAGATTATCAACAGAGGGTGGTCTAAATCAGCTGTATCTAGAATCTGGCTCACTTTGCCTTTGCTGGATTCAATCTAAGCATGCTTGTCTTAAATGTCAATTGTAACCAAACATAAATGTTTTGTTAAAACAAGTTTATCTACACTAAACTTAACTGTAGTCTCTGATTAGCTGTTTTGAACTTAAATAAAGCATATTTATGGCTGTTTTTCCTTTTGACAGTACGTCAGCTACATATAGGCAGGATTGTGTTGTGTCTCAGGTGCTTTAAAAGGTCCTAGACTTTTTTCTGTGACATTTGAAAGAAGAGGTGTCACACTTTATCCAATCAGATCAGATCAGATCAGTCGCTCAGTCGTGTCCGACTCTGCGACCCCATGAATCGCAGCACGCCAGGCCTCCCTGTCCATCACCAACTCCCGGAGTTCACTCAGACTCACGTCCATCCAGTCAGTGATACCATCCAGCCATCTCATCCTCTGTCCTCCCCTTCTCCTCTTGCCCCCAATCCCTCCCAGCATGAGAGTCTTTTCCAAGGAGTCAACTCTTCGTATGAGGTGGCCAAAGTACTGGAGTTTCAGTTTTAGCATCATTCCTTCCAAAGAAACCTCAGGGCTGATCTCCTTCAGAATGGACTGGTTGGATCTCCTTGCAGTCCAAGGGACTCTCAAGAGTCTTCTCCAACACCACAGTTCAAAAGCATCAATTCTTCGGCGCTCAGCCTTCTTCACAGTCCAACTCTCACATCCATACATGATCACAGGAAAAACCATAGCCTTGACTAGACGAACCTTTGTTGGCAAAGTAATGTCTCTGCTTTTGAATATGCTATCTAGGTTGGTCATAACTTTCCTTCCAAGGAGTAAGCGCCTTTTAATTTCATGGCTGGAGTCACCATCTGTAGTGATTTTGAAGCCCAGAAAAATAAAGTCTGACACTGTTTCCACTGTTTCCCCATCTATTTCCAATGAAGTGATGGGACCGGATGCCATGATCTTCATTTTCTGAATGTTGAGCTTTAAGCCAACTTTTTCACTCTCCACTTTCACTTTCATCAAGAGGCTTTTGAGTTCCTCTTCACTTTCTGCCATAAGGGTGGTGTCATCTGCATATCTGAGGTTATTGATATTTCTCCCGGCAATCTTGATTCCACCTTGTGCTTCTTCCAGTCCAGCGTTTCTCATGATGTAGTCTGCATATAAGTTAAATAAACAGGCTGTTAAATACAGCCTTGATGAATTCCTTTTCCTATTTGGAACCAGTCTGTTGTTCCATGTCCAGTTCTAACTGTTGCTTCCTGACCTGCATACAAATTTCTCAAGAGGCAGATCAGGTGGTCTGGTATTCCCATCTCTTTCAGAATTTTCCACAGTTTATTGTGATCCACACAGTCAAAGGCTTTGGCATAGTCATATAGTTAAAGATAAATTAAGAGTTTACTGCTTTATGAAAGGATTCTTTATTAAAGCATTACCTATAAATTTCTAATAAGAAGCACTGGTCTAATTTTAAATAATATTATCTACAGTCTAGTTATGTTAAATTTTGAATTTGAATCTTACGATGGCTTCAGTCCAAATTGGGCAACAGACTGAACGTTTATGTCCTCCCCAAATTCATATACTGAAACTTATTCTCCAAATGTGAGGATACTGGGAGGTGATTAGCTTTGGGGATGTGATTAGGTCATGAAGGTGAAGCCTTCATGAATGGTAGTGTTATTGTTCAGTCCCCAAGTCATGTCTGACTCTTTGTGACCCCATGGACTGCAGCAGGCCAGGCCTCCTTGTCCCCTACCATCTCCCGGAGTCTGCCCAAGTTCATGTCCATTGCATTGGTGATGCCATCCAACCATCTAATCCTCTGTCGCCCTCTTCTCCTTCTGCTTTCAATATTTCCCAGTGTCAGGGTCTTTTCCAATGAGTCAGCTGTTCTATTAGTACTCTTATAAAAGAGGACTTAGAGAGTGCCCCCAAATCCTTCCTCCATGTGAGGTTACAACAAAAAGACCATCACCTAGGAACCAGGAAGTGGGCTCTCACCAGAGCCCTGATCTTGGACTTCACAGCCCCTAGACTGTGAGAAATACATTCCTCTTGTTAATATGCCACCCAATCTATGCAATATTTGTTATTGCAGTCCAAACTGACTAAGCCAACATATTACCAGAATATCACAGACCTTAGTGTCACAGATTAAAGAGTGACAGAATGTTTCGGCTGCAGGCTATCTAATTCCGTGTAATTCTGGGTATTTGTCTGCTAGACACAAGGGAGGGATCCAAAGCTTCAAAGCCTGGATGCCTTGGTGCTTTCTTATAAGAATAAGTAGCAGAAGAAGCCAAAACCTCTCAAGATGTCTAAGAGGAGGTCTTGCCTGGACAAAGGGTGCAGATACAGCTGACAGCTGACTTACCCCAATTCTCTTGGTAAGCTTTCTCTCCAAGGTTCCATCATAGAGTACAATGTGGACAGTCATGGTGTTTGATTGACAGGAGGCTCAAAGCTGATGGAGGCCAGGTCACATTGCTGTCTGCTCCAAAACTTGCAGGGTGCCTTGGACTAACTGGGGCAAGACATGTCGCGTGATCTGGCCTCTCATTCCTGGCAAACTCAGTTCTTACAACTCTTCGTCTTTCCCATTTAGCTCTAGCACATGGCTCCTCACTGTTCCTTGAACACTCAAGGCCTATTCCCGTTTACAAGCTTGGTGTTATCTGTTGCCTTTGTCAAAATACTCTCATCATAAATATCTACATAGCTCATTTCTTGTCTTAGATCATTTTGGCTGCTATCAGAAAATACTGTAGGGACTTTCCTGGTGGTCCAGTGGTTAGGAAACCCACTTCTAACACAGGTTCCATCTCTGGTCAGGGAAGGAGGATCCCACATACTGCTGGGAAACTACTGAGCCTGTGATTTCTACAGCCTGTGTTCCACAACAACAGAAGCCTGTGCACTGCAGCTGGAAGCCCTTCTTCTGCAAGAGGAGAAGTCTTTGCACCACAGTGAAGACCCAGTGCAGTCACAAAAAGCTCTGCTTTTGCCATCTTTCAATTCTTAATAATTTTTTGAAAAAGAAAAGACCATAGATTGGGTGGTTTATAAACAATAGAAATTTATTTCTCCTGGTTCTGGAGGTTGAGAGTCCAAGATCAAGGTGCCAGCAGAGTCCATGTCTGGCGGGGTTCACTTCCTGTTTCATAGATGGCTGTCTTCTCACTCTAATTCGCATAGTGGAAGATGCTGGGGAGCTCTCTGGAGTCTGTTTTGTTAAGGGCACTAATCTTATTCACAAGGGCTCCACCCTCATGACCAAATCACCTCCCCAGACTCCCTTTCCTAATACCATAATATGGGGGGTAAGGATTTCAACATACGAATATGAGGGGATATAAACATTCTTCTATCTACAGTACTCCTCACCTGATGCAGCTATTTGCTCAAAATCACCTTCTTGATGAGGCTGACCTAAAATATCTTATTTAAAATTACAACCCATTGGTCTCCCACTTTGATCTTTCTCTCTTCATGTCTACCTTTTCTTTCTTCTTCATGTCTTTTTTCTTTTCTCCTTTTTTCCATAAACACATATCACCTTCCAAAGCACTATATTTTTCATTTAGTTTGTCCGTTGGGTATTGTCTGCCTTCCTTTACTAAAATGCATGCTCCAGAAGAAGGGATCATTATTTGGTTCACTGGTGCATCTCAAAGCTCTGAAAACATTTTCTGGCACATAGTAAGTATGTGATAAATATGGGATAAATAAATGAAGGAATTCAATTGGCAGAATATTGTGCAATGATAAGGTATAAGGACCATGAGGACCAAGATCATCTAGATTTTCATCACCACAATGTCCTTAGCACCTAAGATGGTCCCCAGAAGAGAACATTTATTGAAGGAATGAATGAATGTTATTGGGGTGGGGTAAGAGTTCATAAAATCCAAATAAATATAAGTGAAAATAAATACCTTTGGTCTGGGATTGAGGTACTTCTGTGCCCCAAATCTTTCCCAGAGTTCTTTAGCTGCATATGCAAGTCATAAAATTACCCAGGATGTTGCAGAAAAGATTCTTTCCTGTTACCTGAGAATTCAGAAGGACTACAACTACTTAAAAGAAAGTCCTGACAGAGGTGACAGCACCTGACTGGCAAGGGAAAAGTACCTGAAGATGATCTGCCTGTGCTATAATGTGCAGAATTCTACTGCAGTAGGGAATTTTCAGCACTGTTTTCTTGTGCTATAATCAGAGATCACAAGGTTTGGAGTCAGACCGACTTGTATCAAATGTCCTACCCATCACATCCTAGACTGTGTGACTCAGAAGTAAAAGCCACTCAGTCGTGTGCGACTCTGCGAATCCATGGGCTGTAGCCTTCCAGGCTCCTCTGTCCCTGGAGTTCTTCAGGCAAGAATACTGGAGCAGGTTGTCATACCCTCCTCCAGGGGATATTCCCAAACCTGGGATCGAACTTGGTTTCCTACACTGAAGGCAGATTCTTGACCATTTGAGCCACCAAGAAGCCCTTAATCACTTCCTAAAATCCTATCTCCATATGGTTACAACACAAGGTTAGGGCTTCAACGTACAAATTTCAGAGGGACACAATTCAGTTTATGCTGCTACTGCTAAGTCGCTTCAGTCGTGTCCAACTCTGTGAGACCCCATAAACGGCAGCCCACCAGGCTCCCCCGTCCCTGGGATTCTCCAGGGAAGAATACTGGAGTGGGTTGCCATTTCCTTCTCCAATGCATGAATGTGAAAAGTCAAAGTGAAGTTGCTCAGTTGTGTCCGACTCTTAGGGACCTCATGGACTGCAGCCTACCAGGCTCCTCTGTCCATGGGATTTTCCAGGCAAGAGTACTGGAGTGGCATGCCATTGCCTTCTCCAAATTCAGTCTATAGCAAATACTAAAATAACAACTACATACATGCATAAACAAAGCAACCTTGCTAAGCCGAGAATAGAGGGCAAAGTGGTTGAAAAGCACAATCTCATGTTTCAATACTCCAAAGCATGTAAGTTTAACAGTTTGATAAATTTAACAAGATTTCTTTAAGACCTATTTCATTTTCACAGAAGAAAAACTAAAAGTCAGAAAACGTGGTATGATATGGAAAGTAGACCTTAATCATTCCCTAGCACATTGATTTCAACATGTAAATATGCTCCACATTTTTTTCTAACTTTAAAACAAACCAAAAAAAAATTTCTTCAAATATAGATACCTATTTGGCTAGACAGTATCTTCGCTTCTTCACAGTCACGGTGTGACTCTCAGAAACTCATTTTTTTTCCTGGACCTCCATTTCTATTATCTTTAAACAATACTCACTCTTTAGGGTTGCTGTGAAGCTAAAGAGGATGTGTCAAGTAAAATGCCTAGACATCCCCACCCCATATCACTGTATCCTCTATGTTCATTCTATATAAGACTCTAGTATTTCTATTGCATAATTACACATGTGTGTATGTGCTAAGTCGCTTCAGTTGTGTTGAGTCTTTCCCACCCAATGGATTGTAGCCTGCCAGGCTCCTCTGTCCGTGGGATTCTCCAGGCAAGAATATTGGAGTGAGTTGCCATTTCTTACTCCAGGGGATCTTCTCAACCCAGGAACTGAACCTGCATCTCCTTCATCTCCTGCATTGGTAGGTGAGTTCTTTACCACTAGTGCCACCTGGGAAGCCCGTAATTACACATAAAAACCTATAATTACATGCTCTAATTCTAAGTAAGATTTTGCTTTCTCATCCAAGGTCTAACCGTTAGATCACATTATTCCTTTATTTATTTTTTATTGTATTTTACACTGGAACTTTATAGTAGAAAATGTCACAAGAAATGAGGATAAAATTACAGGCCATTTCATTGTTTTCCTCAGTGCAAACCTGGCCACGAGGGTTTATGAGTGCTGAGGTCCTTAAAAATTACAGCAATACATCAGGATATTTACTAAAAGGGCAGAGCAGGGATTCATACATTACCCACTATTTACATTTGAAAGGAGCTAATGGTGTACAGCCCTGATAAGTCATGAATTGATTACCAAGCAGAAGTGACCATTAAAAGATGAAAACGTAGTTTACAATGACTAGCCCAGCCCCATGACTTGGAAATATTTCTTTTGAAATGTGATTAACATTTAGCTTCTGAAATTAAAGACTAAGCAAATTAGTAGCCAATGAATTTGCTAATTTTCCTATTGCCTACTTAAGTCTTCTTAGACACCACCTGCATGACGCAAATCGTGTTCAGAAAGGAGCACTTCTGTAAGCTGCGTATTTCCAGAAGGCCACGTTTGCAGCTCAAGGCTATAAAACACACACCACAGAAGAGGAAACGGGAACCCTGAAGGACTGAGAACTCTGAGAGGTTTGCACAGCTTTTAAGTGGCAGAGCTATGATTTGAACTTCTTGAAAGAGGAGCTGGTTAAGGCCACAGGATTTATAATCAGAGAGCCATACATTTAAGATCGTCTGGAGTGTTTCCAGCCATCAGATTCAGAGCAGCAATACTTTTACCTGTTTTATGCATGTGTCTTTCATGAAAGACAAAGATCCTATTAAAAAAAACTATATATTACCTGTGTCAAAGTTTAATTTTCAAAAACTTAAAAACGTGGCTTCCATATAAATGCAAAATGAACAAATGCAAACATTTTCTTTAACTCTTTAACAAGGGAACCATTGTGAAGGATTCAAAAGAGAGTAAGAATACATACGGAGTGAAAAAATAATTTTATAAGAAGATTTCTGGGTCAGATGCACAACTGATTCCCTATAGAGAAGACATTTTTTCTGCAGACAAAAGTCATTTGAATGCTACTGCATAAAAACCTACATGTTAACATATAACTTCATAGAATCTAGGCTTATAGTCCATTGTTATTTAGTGAGTCAAACAAAATTACCTAAACTTCTTCCCTCAACAAGTGTATAATCCTTGGGTAAACTTGTTAAACAATGACTGTATGGCATCAAAATGACATGCCCCACTGGTTTTGCTTTATTTCCAAGTTTTAGTTAACTTTTCTTAACTCCTAATAAATGTCTACCTGGAAACTGAAAATAGATTTGCAAGTACAATGAAGATAATAATGTTTTATCTACAGATAGCTCTTTAGTTTACCCTTTGATAATCATAAAATTATCTAGACACTGAAAATGGCATCTGGATACTTCTGATGCAAGAGAGCACGTCTGGGGACTTCCCAGGTGGTCCAGTGGCTAACATTCAATGCTCCCATTGCAAGAGACCTGGGTTCGATTCCTGGTCAGGGAATTAGATCCCACATACTGTAACTAAGAAGTGCATAATGCCAGAATTAAAGATCCCGCAAGTGCCAACTAAGACCCGGCACAAAAAACAAATACAAATTTTTTAAACAAAGAGCCCCTCATAAAAAAAAGAGAGAGTGCATGGCTGTTATTTTCTAAGTGTAGAAAGCAGATCTTTCCTATAAAAAGTGTTGTGCTAAGTCACTCAGTTGTGTCTGATTCTGAGATGCCATGGAATGTAGCCCGCCAGGCTCCTTGGTCCATGCGATTCTCCAGGCAAGAATACTGGGTGGGTTGCCATTTCCTCCTCCAGGGGATCTTCCTGACCCAGGGATCGAACCATCATCTCCTGCCTCTTCTGCATTGGAAGGCAGATTCACTGAGCCACCTGGGAAGCCCTAGAGTTTTACCAAAATATATATTTCAAATGAAAATGACTACTTGTGCAAAGCAGTTAATGACATCATGAAAATCTTAGGCTGTCCATGTGCTTCTTATCAGACTACACTGAGAAGCTGAAGCAAGGGAGGAAAAGTGATGGTTTGAAGGTGACATTCCCAACTTGGAAGGGAAGATAAACAAGCCTCCTTTCAGTACAACCCCTTTCAGCTTGAATATGAGTTTCTGTGCATCTCAGGGAGAGATGACAAAACCTGGCCCAAAACAGCTGGCAAGAAAGTCAAGGGGGAGGATTGGAAAGACTTGCCTTTTTGGTCGTTGCTTATGGCAAGGAGTCTGGCTCCATGTTTGCTGAAATTGAATTCAGAAGGAAGATGCCAGAGCAAACCGGAATGAATAACCCATGCAGGGCATCTCTTTGAATTTTTTTAATCTATTTATTTTTAATTGAAGGGTAATTGCTTTACCACATTGTGTTGGTTTCTGCCATGCCTCGGCATGCATCAGCCGTAGGGATACACGTCTCCTTCCTCTTGAACCTCCCTCCCGTCTCCCACCCCATCCCACCCCTTTAGGCTGTCACAGAGCCTTGGCTTGAGCTCCCTGAGTCATACACCAAATTCCCACTGGCTATCTGTTTTATATTTGGTAGTGAATGTTTCCCCTGCTACTCTGTCCATCCATCCCACCCTCTCCCTCTCGCCCCTGTGTCCACAAGTCTGTTTGATCTCTATGTCTGTGCCTCCACTGGTGCCGGCTAAGGGGTTCATTAATGCCACCTTTCTAGATTCAATCATCCCAGTGCTCCAGACGCAGACCTCTGAGAGCTCTTACCGCATTGGTTCATCTCAGCATTCGAGAGAGTTCCTGCCAGCTCAGTGCCATGTGTCACCCAAGTGTCCGTCTTCTCTCTCCTTGTTCTACTTGAGACAACTTTCCTAACTGAACTAGCTGTTCTCAAGATGGTTAATCTGAGTGCCCTGTATTAAAAAGGATCATCTGACCCAACATAGAATCAAAGCCTGATGCGTTTTCATCATCTTTCTGAGAATTATTCAAAATTCCATTACTTTTGAATATATAAATTTACATTGAATATATAAATTTATATTGGGACTTCCTTGTAGCTCAAATGGTAAAGATCTGCTTGCAAAGCAGGAGACTAGGATTCGATCACTCAGTCGGAAAGATCCTCTGGAGAAGGGAATGGCAATCCACTCCAGTATTCTTGCCTGGAGAATCCCATGGACAGAGAAGCCTGGGGGGCTACGGTCCACGGGGTTGCAAAGAGTTGGACACGACTGAGCAACTAACACACACACAAATTTACACTGAGGTATAACACATTGATATTTATTAAGGAACACATGATTATCTTGCTTGATTTATCCCTAGGAAGTACACTGTCTAAGATTTGTGAAAACCATCTTTAAACAGATGTAACAAAATCATATTTTATGATACTACCAGACTGCTATTCTCTGAAGTTGCTAGCTTCCAGGGTCCTTTCCTCCACTATTTGGGCAGCAGAGACCCCTTCCTCTAGGAACTGCCCTCAGAGAAAGAGTGATGCAAGAGAGCTCAAAAAAGGCTCTTGAAATTCATAACAGAGGCAACAGTATTCTTGAAAGTCAAAATAATTTAAATCCACAAGAAAGGCCCAGGCCTTTCCAGTAAGAAAAAAGATTTGTGGGTTCCATAAATCAAAGCCTGGAGTATTTAGAACACAGAGTTTATATCATCAATCTTGAAGTAGGGAGGGCCGGGTTTAGACCGACAGCAGCTTACTTGTCCTGGAGGGTGGGGACTGGGGTGGAAGGAACAGCAGAAACCCTGCAGGGTCGGGGCCAGAAGAGCAAGGACCATGGCCCACCTCTTTACAAAGACCAAGTCACAAGCTGGGGTTCCCTGGGATGTCTAGTCTCTTCTTTCCTAAAGAAAGATGCTCTACAGGTCTCTGTAGCCCCGCCCCCAGCCCCACAAATTCTGCCACATCCCTGAGAATTTACACCACTTTCCACAAAGGGGAATATTCTCACTGCCTCTGTGAGAGCAGCCTGCTGTGGTCATGGGAACATTGCTTTCTAGAATGAGGTTCAGAGCACAGGACTTGCAGAGCAGACCTCTAGATTCAGCCTGACGATCAGCCTATTAGAGCTTCAGTCAGAGTTCTGTGTGGGACAGGAGAACCTCTTGGTATTTCCTTGGAGTTTCTGACCATAAAAATCCATTAAAAGACAGAGATCTCTTTCCCTGGAATGATACTGATGTTCAGGACGGCTGTGATTCCTTGAATCACACTGTAGGGAACATGGGGCCAGTTCCCTGGCTGTGGGGTCAGTGTGTCCTGGGGTTGGTTTTACGTTCTAGGTTTTCCCACAATAGGAATACCACCACTTAGTATCACTGACAGTATGAGATCAGTCTGTGTCATGGAAGTGCAGAATCTGGGCCACTGTAAGGCGCTCTGTGTTTTACCTCCCCCCCCCCTTTATTCCTCACACACCCCCTCCAGAGTATCTTCTGACTCACGTTGTTCAGCCACTCAGTCATGTCCAACTCTTTGTGATCCCATGGACTATAGCAAATCAGGCTCCCCTGTCCTTCACCAGCTCCTGGAGTTTGCTCAAACTCACTTCTGTTGAGTCGATGATGCCACCCAACCATTTTGTCCTCTGCTGTCCCCTTTGCCTCCTGCCTTCAATATTTCCCAGAATCTGGGCCTTTTCCAATGAGTTGGTTCTCTCCATCAGGTGGCCAAAGTATTGGAGCTTCAGCTTCAGCATCAGTTCTTCCAATGAATAAGGGTTGATTTCCTTTAGGAAAACCTTGATGTCGAAGGGACTCTCGAGAGTCTTCTCCAGTACCACCGTTTGAAAGCATCAATTCTTCAGTGCTCAGCCTTCTTTACGGTCCAACTCTCATATCCATACATGACTACTGGAAAAACCATAGCTTTAATTAGACAGATTCATATCCCCTCTCCCCTCTAATCTACATCCTCCTCAGCATTCAGCTGGAAAAGCCACCATCTCCAGGAAGGGTCCAGATACTCCACTGATGTGCTTGCAAAGCTTTTTATTTCACTTGAAGTTAGATGAGTTGTAAAGAGCTTTAGTAAAACTGGCTACTCTTTAGATTATATTCTGCCCTGTGTTATCATTATCTGAATATAAGTCTCTTTCCCCCACAGACAGACATTTCTTGGAAGACTGAGACTTTAGTTGCTTTGCTCTTTGTGTGGTATGCATCTAGAAAGAAGAATGATAGGCACCCTCCTTAACTAGAGGAGGCACCCATGTGAATTGAACAGGTTTCTGGGAGACAGAATTGGAAAGCAAAGGGGGAACCTTAAACAGTGAAACAGTAAGTCAGTCAGGATGAGTTAGGCTGTGCTTCAGTAACAAGTAGCCCCAGCATCTAAGTGGTTCACATAATAAAGATGTATTCCTTACTCATCTACATGAGGGTGAACTGGTGGTTTTATGCCCATCATTCTTGCTCTGAGATTCAGGATGCTGCCTGGAATACGGCTTGCTGATGTGGCAGAAGGCGAGAACTCTGGATGACATCTCCAACAAAATATCCTGCAAATTTCTCAGCACCCCATTAGCCAGTCAGGCCAGGGGTAGGTGCGAAGACAGATCACAAGCCCACAGCCGGAGACACCATGTCAGTCAGTGTCAGCAGTTCAGGACGGACTCTGGGGCTGGCTGTGATCAGTCTTTTTGTCAGAGGTTTGCAGTGCTTTCCAAGTGGCACAAGTGTAAGGAACCCACTTGCCAATGCAGGAGACATGAGAGATGTGGGTTCGATCCCTGGGTTGGGAAGATACCCTGGAGGAGAGCATGGCAACCCACTCCAGCATTCTTGTCTGGAGAATCCCATGGTCAGAGGAGCCTGGTGGGCTACAGTACCATGTGACTGAGCACACATGCATGCAGGCTAAGGCTGCCACTCTTTCATCCTCTGTCCTCAGATTACGAGAAAGAGCTACAGGCCAGGATGGAGACTTCATGTCTGAGTCTCTCCAGGCACAAAGATTGGAGGAAACTTGGCCTTAAAAGCACAAGGGGGGGGAACAGAGAGAGGGGACCTGCCCTAGGAGGGGCCATGATGGGCTCCAGGGCGAGCCTCCCCTCACCACCCTACTCTCCTGAGGGGCAGAGTTATTACCACAGTGATCAAATATGGTTCCAGGGCCAGCACAGGAGGAACAGGCATAACTTAAAAAATGTTCAACCTCACTTATAATCTGGGGTATGTAACAAAAACAATAAAACTTATCTTGGGAACAGGGATGGACCAGTTTGGTGGGACCTGAAGTTTGTGCAATTTGGGGGTAGTCCTCCTGGACTTGGAGAGGCAAGAGAAGGGAGTCTTACCTGATTGTGCTAAAATATCTTCCTTCTGCACAATTCTCAGAGCCCAGATGTATCTGTTTGAGCAAACTCTGGGAGATGGTGAAGGACAGGGAAAGCCAGGTGTGCTGCAGTCCATGGGGTCTCAGAGTCAATCACGACTTAGCGACTGAACGGCAACACAGTGAATCTTTCTCTAGACCTTTCCCAGGACCTTGGAAGGACCCCGGAAGGAGCCAGGCAAGTGGGGATGCTGAAGGGTAAGCCTCACTGGCTTGGGGATTAATCCAGCTTTGCAGGGGAGGCTTTGAAGCAGGGAGAGATGAAGCCAAGAGACAAGAGACACGTGCGGACCTTTGTTCACTATAAACCCCACGTGCCATTCTCTGGGCATGCTCCCAGATGCCAATGATTCGAATTTCAGTTTTAATTTAAATTACTGATATACTAACAGAAGATGGAAAACCTGAGGAGAGTCCCTTTTGGGGACCCTTACACGGGAGATATCTAAGTGCTGTGTATTATCACTGCGCTAATAAAACAAGAATATTTCAAAAGCAAATCTTGATGCTCAGGTTTTCAGTGTTATGGTCTGACTTTAAATAATGATTCATACTAATGCTTTCAAGAGCAATTCTAGGAAAATACAGACTGAGTGTGGACTGGCAAACTTATATGCCGATTGGTGAATTTTAAAGCAGAGAGTCAATGTTATTAAGATGAAAATAATTGTATATATTCAGAATCCTAAATCATTACCACATGTTACTTGGGTGACTCCCAACATTAGAAAAAATATAAAAGTGAAAAAAAAAACTTCATGTTTTATTTTAACCATTCATTTCTTGACATGGTTTTGAAACATGGATTTTAAAGATACTTGAACAGCAGCTGCTAGCTTTCCAAAAGTATGAGGAAACTTTTAAAAAATGCCTATAAATTTAGTATTTTTGTGGCTATAACTTTTCAGGGATAAATGGTTTAGCAAACAAAGAACGGTAACCACTGAGCTTCATTAAGCATCAAAGATAATTACTATAGGCAACAAGGGTAGAAAGAAAGGCTTCAGATGGTTGTGAGGTTCAAAGGGTTGATTTAGGGTCACTATTAAATAATGATGTGAAAATTCACAGTTACTTAATTAGCTAGTTCATGCAACTCTACAGAGAAAGCTGATTAAAAACCTAGTAACCCAGGGCAGTGGCCCAGGTTTCTGAAGGTCATGAGGCACCTTTCAAACCATGGGGCAAGGCAAGTGTGGGGTGAATTGAGATAATAGCATGGAAACTTATACATTACCATACGTAAAACAGACAGCAGGTAGGAATTATCTGTGTGGCTCAGGGAACTCAACCCAGTACTCTGTGACAACCTGGAGGGGTGGGATGTGGAGGGATATAGCAGGGTGATTCAGGAAGGAGCTTCCTTTCTGAAGGAAGGTGATTCAGGAAGGGGCTCCCCTGGTGGCTCAGATGGTAAAGCGTCTGCCCACAGTGCGGGAGACCTGGGTTCGATCCCTGGGTTGGGAAGATTCCCTGGAGAAGGAAATGGCAACCCACTCCAGTACTCTTGCCTGGAAAATTTCATGGACTGAGGAGCCTGGTAGGCTACAGTCCATAGGGTCGCAAAGAGTCACATACGACTGAATGACTTCACTTTCACTTTCTTTTCAGGAATGAGGGGACATATGTACACCTATGATTGACTCATGTTGATGTGTGGCAGAAACCAACACAATATTGTAAAGCCATTGTCCTCCAATTAAACAATTTTTAAAAAGTGTGTTACTAATATCGATCTTCTCACACTTCACTTTTACTATTTCATTGAAAAGTCTAATAACTCAAAGGCCAGCTAACTTCTGAGAAATTAAAAAGTACTAAGTAAGGCAGGGAAGCATCCATGGACAGGCTCTCTAGGGCATCGGTTGCGTTGACTCCAATCCTCTCTCAGATCCAGTGACAGGGGAATTGGCAAACACATGTGCCAGTGACACCCAGATATGACAGTATTCTGGAAATCACTCTACAGTTTCTCCTGCAAATGCTGTTTGGCCTTTCTAGCACACCACTGCTGGGCAGGGAGAGACTAAATCCGAACTTCAGCCCTGGCACTGAAAGCCCACAGAACTGGGCTTTCATACAGAATTCGTTCAGACCAAATTCCTGGCTCACTTTCAGGCATCACCTACCTCCTTACCTGCACTTACAGAAACCATCTCAGAAGGTGTTCCATTAGTTACAGAAGGTCCCTGCTGGAGGGAACTTGTCCATTCTATTCGGCTGGTTAAAAACAACCCTTTAAAGCTATTCAATACATTCCTAAACTCCAACGAAGGCTTATTCATTCTCTCAACCTACAGTTGCCAGATTAAATACAAGACACCTAGTTAAGATGGAATTTTCAGATAGCCAATGATTTCTCAGCAGAGGTATATCCCAAATACTGTATGGGACATACTTGTAATAAGCACACTATGTGTTATTTCAACTGACTAGCCCATATTTAACCGGGTATTTCATGGTTTTAGTTGGTAAATCTGGAAACCCTAATTCAATCTTATATTAATAACAGCCAGCAACACCTACAGAGCACCAACTATGCTGGGCACTGAACATGTTTTTATGTGTTTTTAATTCCAGCAATAACCTCATGAGGTAGTTATTATTCCCATTTTACAGGTGTGAAAAATGGAAGTACATTTAATTAAAGTCAACATTCTCTTACGAAATCAAGTATTTCAAACCTGGACCCTCAAGCGTAGATGGCTTCCCATCTTGTGGGTGTGGAAAGGGCCAAAGTTTTCTACAGAAAACAGTTCTGAGCCACTGGAGCACAAGCACAAATGTTTGATCCAGGTCCTAACACTCTTTGGCATGGAGTATCGCATCCATTTTTAGTTTGGAAAATATCCACAGCAGGTGTTACCAAATCCCACTGCAGCCATTAATATACTCACAGAATATTGAATTTTCAGCAATGAAATTCTGGGTGAGCCATCCAAGATAAACTGGATACAATGCCTACCTTTAATAGCCAAATGATTTGATTAGCTCTTTGTTTAATATAGCTGTTTAAATGAGCACCTACTATTCCCAACATGAAGATTTATGTTTTAACATAATTTGATTTATCATGTACCTCATCTGTGTCAGATTTAGGAGAAAGATACATGCAAAATTTAAATGCAATATACTAGAACTTTAGAGTGGAGATATACAGAGTAGTTCTCTAAGTGCACAGCAGAGAAGAGTTATGTACCATTAGGTTAGGGACTATCAGAAGGTCTTCACGGATGAGATGTGATGGAACTACATCTTAAAGACCAAGGAAGCATTCATCGGATAGGAAGTTGCAAAGGCTGTTGAGGGTGAAATTGGTAATAAAAGAGAGACCTTGCTCAGCATCAACACTGGGCAGCCAGATCCATCATACCATGAGCACATTCTTAGTATAAAAAAAAAAAAAAAAAAATGAAGCCACAGGGACGGCCCAGAGCAGAATGCCTTGTTCTCTACAATAGCAGTTCGCAACCTTTTTGGCACCAGGGGTGGGTTTCATAGCACACAATTTTTCCATGGACAGTTGAGGGGAGATGGTTTCAGGATGATTCAAGCACAGTTCACAGCGGGGTTCATGCTCCTATGAGAATCTAATGCTGCCACACACACCCCCATACATGGCCCAGGGATTGGGGACCCCTGGTCTACAATGTTAAGAGACAAGCATAAGGTACAGTTATACTCTGTTTTTTTTCTGGCCTCTCTGCTTTTTAATGTCCTTTTTTTCTCCTTTTGCTGAAACGTGCTAGACACAAGATTAGATCTTAGCGCATGATGGACAGAACAAAGAAGTCACAAAAGACGCTGGGGCTTTACTTACCCTGTATCTAAAAGCCTGAATTTTATACCCTCTAACCACGATTTTCTCAAAGTACTAAAGTCTTTAAAAGCTCATCTACCTTTTCTGAGAGTTCATCCACATTAGACATTCAGTATTAAGTGAGGAGTCTTTAAAATTTTTGCAATGTGATTTTTCTCTAGTATTTTCAACTGTGTTAGCTTGTATCTAAGAGGTGGGAAATAGACTTTGCAAAAATGAGCTGATGTGGATGCTGGTCGGACATACCACAAGTATCACAAAGCATTGGCTTCAGTACATTTAATTTTAGTCTCCAGAGAAGTCTTACTTTAGACCTGGCCCCTGTGAACTAGGGAAGAAATGTGAACTGTTTCCTCAAGTTTCCACAACACATTTCTTGCAATTTTCAGTTCACTAAAAGCTCCATAAGGAGGCTTAGATGATGTGCTTTAGGCAGAATTCGATGAGCACTGGCCTGGGAATCAAGGGAACCTGAGTTTGCTCTTGGCTTTGTTTCTTACTTGGGCAAGTCATCAACTTTCTCCTTTTCTTCATCTCTCAAAGGACAAGTGAAGTTGACAATGGCTCTAATCCCCTCTAATTCTAAAGCATTCTACTTTTATAGTTAAATTGTTCAATGGAATTACTTTTACCCATTTGCATTTAAAATTTTTGAATACTAGATTTAGCAAAATTGCAAGAGACCTGGGATAGTATCCAGAAAAAGAAAAAAAAAAAAGATAATGCTTCCCACTGACCCAAATGCAGAAAAATTCAGAAATTAGGAAACACTTAAAACAAAATTCTCAACATTTTATATTTTGCAGTAGGAATTAGGATAATTTCTACTTCTGATTGAAATATGACAGGTCTACTTCTTTCAAATGCATGTGTGATCTCTCCTTCTGTTGGTTCGAAGCCAGTGAAAACCTCAAACGACCCTAAATAAGTAAACTGGAAAGTCACTTTAGTTAGGAGTCGTAAGATCTACTCAGGGTTTTACAGCAACATATGTGGTGTTTTATTGGATCGAGACTTTATATTCCATATAAAGTCATTTTTTTCCAAATAAAGATGATTTTACTGGATTCAATTCAGATAATATTAACATGTATGGACCAATTCCAAGCTTCCTTTGGTTTCTAGTAATCATATACGAATGAGAATGGTCACAGCAATTCTATTAATATATTTACTTCTGTCAGAAGCTGCCTTAGCAAGCATAACAATAAAACATAAGAAAATAAACACTGAAAATTGGACTTTTAAGAGATTCTTCATAGCTTATGGATTTTATTAAATAAATGCCAAAATAATTAAATTACTACAAAATTTTAACTGTTTATTATTTATTTTGGCTTCAAATAAAAAACCCAGAAAGTTTATAGTATTTGGTGTTCCAAAATTAATATATTTGATTTACTAAAATAAAAACATATCACAATGAGTTAGGTTCACATATGAAACTTGCAGAATGGCTTTGACACTGCTTACGGCCTCTTGGAAGCTCTTCTAACTTCTCAGAACCTCAGCTGTGCATCTGTAAAAAGACTGACTTGGTAATTTTCTAACTGTCTTTGAGCTCTGAGAAAGTATGATTCAAGAAAACAGCTTTCAAAAAGCACTTAGAAACCCCCGCCCAAACTGTTTTGTTAGATCAAGTCCAAAGACCTAATGTAAAGAAGAATATCCTGTTTCCAACATCAACCAGCAGTGAAACCGGGTTCTTTAGACTAAGCAACAGTGCTAAAGGGGGGTTACAGTATTTGGCTACCACGAAGAAGAAAATTATCATCGTTTTAATCAGCAGATGCTATGTTCTCCTTTGAATCGCTCTTCGCTTTTTCTCGGAAACGGCAAATGTAAGGAACGGTGAAGAACAGCAGAGGGCGCCACAATCACAACCAAAGCGAACAAGAGCAAAACCCTGGCATCAGGACCACGAGTGCCAGGAAGTTCTGAGACCTGAATCCCAAAACGAGAGACAGTCAGCTGGGAACAGACATTTTCAGATTGTATTTGGGAAACTGCCGGTGAAAATGTTTTACATTTCATCTCAGCATCCACTTCCAGATAAAGGGCGATGCTTCTGTGTTTTGGGTACCTTCTGGAATATTTCCTTCTCTCTGGGACGCTACCTACGAGACAGAGGACTGTGCCAGGCGAGACACACCTGGGCAGGCAGGGCGGGAGGCATGAGGATGGGGCTTGGTGTACACGGAGTCACTGATCAGAGGACTGGTGGAGTTTGAAGACTAGAATCCTCTGCACTTGAGATGGTCTCATGTGAAGCATGAAAGAGACTTGTGTGTTGCCAGAGAGGCACAGGTCTAGGAAAGATGGAGCTCAGAGGAGGGCAGGGTCGGAGTAACTGTAGGGAGGAGTTTTTAAATAAGTGGAGCTCTCCCCCAACTGAGTCAGAGCGCTTGGTTCGCCTCCAGGCCCTGGCTGCTCACACTTCATTCACAGACCTCAGAGATTTATGAATCTGGTGAGAGGCTGGAGTTGATGACTAAGAAACTAGAAGTCTCAAGCATTAATTACACTTGTCATTATGTCAAATTGTATAGGATCTGATTTACTTCTAGGAAATAAGTATGAGATTACACATGCTTTTGAAACCCAAGCTCATGATTTCCAAATAACAGGTCATAATGACTGTGATGACTCAGAGATCTGCTATTAAAACAAACTAATGATTATAATTGTTAAAGTAAGTATCAGAATGATTAAAGTATTTGCTAATGGTTATTCTCTGTTGATGCAGAATTGGACTCAGTAGGGTGTCTGGTTATTATATACATGCGTATATTCATCCACACATATATATAGACACCCACCCGTACACACGTGCAGATTTCTATGGAGAAAAGTGGAAACTGGCTCTCTGGAAACAGGCATTCTTCTTGTGAAGGTGTGAGAGTCCTGTCCAGTTATTAAACGAGGTTAATGCAAAGGCTTCTGAGATTTGATTGTCTGTGTTTGAATCTAGCCTCTGCTGCTGCTAAGTCGCTTCAGTCGTGTCCGACTCTGTGCGACCCCATAGACGGCAGCCCACCAGGCTCCCCCATCCCTGGGATTCTCCAGGCAAGAACACTGGAGTGGGTTGCCATTTCCTTCTCCAAAGCATGAAAGTGAAAAGTAAAAGTGAAGTCGCTCAGTCGTGCTCGACTCTTAGCGACCCCATGGACTGCCGACTACCAGGCTCCTCCGTCCATGGGATTTTCCAGGCAAGAGTACTGGAGTGGGGTGCCATTGCCTTCTCCAAATCTAGCCTCTAGTACTGCCTAGCTCTGTGGCCTGGGGCAACTTGTCCCATCTCGCTGGCTCTCAGGTGGTCCCTGAAATGACAGCATTGACATCAGCTTCCTCTGGGAACCTGACTGAAAGGCAAATTCTCAGACCATACCCCAGCCCTCCTGAATCAGAAAACCTGAGGTGGGGTCCAGAATCTGTATTCACAAGCCTTCTAGGTGACTTCTGATGTGCTCTAACATCTGATAACCCTTGTTCCATGTGCCTCAGTGTCCTCATCCATAAAACGGGCACAAATAAGATTCTTGTGAAAAATAAATGAGGTAGACTTCTATAGTGTTTAGAACAGTATGGAGTACATGCAATATGCAATATGTCCATGCTTTTAATATTATTATACAAATCTCAATAGCTGTGAAGAGGAGAAAAAAAGAGTAACATCAACTGAAATGTTAATATTGTATGGAAGTGGAATCAGTGGGGAAACTGTAATTTTGCTGAAGGTGATAATTTAGGAAATGAATTCCACTGAAACATGGGATGGAGAGATTCAGGCTTCATAAAACAGGACTGACAGGATTCCTCCAGAGGAAAGGACAGCCAAGCTTGCTCATCGGAGGGCAGTCCTGTCACCTCTTTGCCGGGGTGGACACACTCATCTTGGTACATCATTTGGGTTTAAGCTGCCCAGCTCAAACCCCACATCGGATGATTCTTCCCAAGGCAACCAAAGGAGCTGAGTCTAAACTATCACATCTTCATGTCCATCCCCAAGACTGAAGTTAATCAGGCCACGTGGTTCTTCCTATCTGAGAAATTAGGGTGCTGTGAGGGTAAGGGCAACACGAGGACTTTCTCAGGCACTTTCAGCTCACCCCCAACCCCAAAATCTCGGAAAAGCCACTTATGACCACCAAAAAGCCACTTATGACTTTTTGGTGGTCATAAGTGAGGACTCGGGAATTTCTCTGTGCAAAGTCCTTAATCTTCCATTTCCAAATACATGAAGCTGGGATGGTGGTGGTGATGCTGCTGCTTTCCTCATAGGGCTTTGGGGGCCAGCTAAGAGAAAGGATAAAAGGTCAGCACCCCTGCCCCCGCCCCACGCCCAGCAAGTGCCAACCCACATTCGCCATTGCTGAGTTATCCATTTTCATGAGTAAGTAAGACGACATTCCGAGATCTTGCATAAATCGCTTGACATCCCACAGCCAGTAAGTATCAGAGTTGGGATTTCAAGCCCAGTGTGTAGGACGGGAGAACAAATGAGCTCCTCTGGAGACCTGGGTTCTATCCCAGGGTTGGGAAGATCCCCTGGAGAAGGGAAATGCTACCCACTCCAGTATTCTGGCCTGGGGAATTCCACGGGCTGTATAGTCCATCGGGTCACAAAGAGCTGGACACGGCAGCAACTTTCACTTTACTCCCTGAACAATGCTTTCCTGAGAGTTGTCATTCTATAGCAACTTGAGTGGACCTCACTCAGGAATTATAGAAGATGTTGATTCACATATAACTATGAAATTCGGAAAAAAAAACTTCACAAGATGAAGATTGTTGCTAATAATATAAAAAAATTTTAGGTAAAGATACATCTAGTGGATAATATAACAAAATTATAGTTCTAATTAATAAAATTGCCAATGATTCCATACCTTTGGAGATTAATTCACAACAAAACTATTCAATTTAGAGACAATTTACTGAGGATATACCATGTGTCATATCCTACTTGGTAAATAGAAAAGGAAAGTTGAGTAAGATTTGCCCTTGCCATCAAACAATTGATGTTTTCAAATTATGGTGCTGGAGAAGACTTTTGAGAATCCTTTGGACTGCAAGGAGATTAAACCAGTCAATCCTAAAGGAAACGAACTCTGAATATTCATTGGAAGGACTGAAGCAGAAACTCCAATATGTTGGCCACCTGATGCGGCGAGCCAACTCATTGGGAAAGACCCTGGTGCTGGGAAACATTGAAGGCAGGAGAAGGGGACGACAGAGGATGCACCGACTCAATGGACGTGAGTTTGAGCAAAGTCTGGGAGATGCTGAAGGACAGGGAAGCCTGGTGTGCTGCAGTCCATAGGGTCGCAAAAGAGTCAGACACGACTGAGCACACACACTATCTTTTATTTTTTCCCTCCAGCGGTGTTTGTTTTAAAATATCAGATTCAAAGTGAAAAGAAAAAAGGTACAATTTCACTCGGTTTCCAGCTTTTTAAATATGTTGAGATCACTCTTGGAATGAAGTACACAAAAGCTTAGTAATAATCATAATGATAACGTAATAGGTGTTTTTTAAAACTCTCGATTTCCAAACATCCAGATGTTTGGCCTTTGCTGAAGGTATCCAGATGACTGATTGCATTTTTTCAGTTTTCATACAGCTCCAGGACTTCATGGAGCCACAAACCTTTTAGCTGCAACAATGCAATTAGAAATCACAGCTATTCTTCTATCCTGGAGGACCCCTGTGAGCAAACTAAGGTCTGCAGGCCAAATGCGGCCTGACCATTCTTTACGTATTGCCTGGGGCAGTTCTCAAGCTGCAGGTTAGAGCTGAGCAGTTAGGACGTCCTGCAATGCTAAAAATATTTACTCCCTGCCCTTTGCAGACAAAGCTTGCCAAACCTTTATGGAGATCATCATCTGCTTTCTTCAGCTAATTGGCTTTCTATGATTGTCTTTAGGAAGTTATAATAAATCAGTAAACTGATTTGCACATGAGTAATAAACACTTTGAGAAGATGCACTAATGACTCTGGGCATTGTTCAGAGGTGAACTTAATGGAATTTAATGTTTAAGAGGCCATTGGGTTAACTGCTCTTCACCTTGGAAATCATTATGCATTTGGTTAAGAAAAACACGAACCTCAGATGTATGAGTAAATGAATAGAGAGAATGTTCTCACAGTTTCCATTTTTATAATTCATCCCATGGGGCTTTTCAATGATATATATTACAAGAAATGATGGAAAACTCAAATTCACCTCAATATAAAGATTTAAGTTTCACCAAATTTTATTATGTAATAATTTCTTCTAATATGCTTATTTAATGACAGGTATTAAATTGACATTTACATATAGAAAGCTAAGGAATAATGAAAACATTTTTAAATGATACATTAGGTAACTGTATTTTCTGTATCATTTAAAACTTAAAGTTTTGGAAAATTTATTTTTTTAGCCAACTCTTTCATCGTTTTTCCACAAGAAAGGGTTCCTTAGGCCGTCTTGAAAGTATGTTAGTTGTCCAGTCATGTCCGCCTCTTTGCGACCCCATGGGCTGCACCTACCAGGCTCCTCTGTCCATGGGATTCTCCAGGCAAGAATACTGAGTGGGTACCCATTCCCTTCTCCAGGGGATTTTCCCTACCCAGGGATCAAACACAGGTCTCCCTCATTCCAGGCAGATTCTTTCCCATCTGAGCCACCACGAAAGCCGTAGCCACCTTAGTACTGAAATAGAAAGGAAAATGTGGTATTGTTCCTCTAATCCAATGTATTTTGCAGAAGACCATCTTTAAGTTCTTCAGTAACTACTTACTAACTCAACTTTATTTATTAAGAATTCTCAATTTTTAGCCACCTTAGTACTCAACATTCTTAATAAATACAGTATATCTACTGTTTAGAGAGTCTTGGTTTCTCACTGGAACACAATCTGGGACCCTCTGGGTATAGCTAGTGCTTTGACAGATTTTATCCCTTCACAAAGACTACATACATGCTATTTACTATAATAATATGTAGAACCATTGTATGTGGGCTTCTCTCATAACTCATCTGGTAAAGAATCCGCCTGCAATGCAGGAGACCCCTGGTTCAATTCCTGAGTCAGGAAGATCCCCTGGAGAAAGGGTGGGCTACAGACTCCAGTATTTATGGGCTTCCCTGGTGGCTCAGATGGTAAAGAATCCACCTGCACTGCAGGAGATCTGGGTTCAATCTCTGAGTCAGGAAGATCTCCTAGAGAAGGAAATGGCAACCCACTCCAGTATTCTTGCCTGGAGAATCCCCATGGACATCGGAGGCCTGCAGGCTACACTCTATGGAGCCGCAAAAAGTCAGACACAACTGAGTGACTAAGCACAGCACAGCACAGCGTTGTATGTGTGTACATGTGTATATATGTATATAAACGAGGTCAATGAAGAATAATAGAATGCCGGTCATAGTACCTACTACTGTCACACAGCCCTTCTCTACAGTTTCTGGGGTCTAGATGATTATATGTTGTGCAGAATCGCTGTAAGGTTAGAAACACAAACCCTTGAAGCTGGATCACAAAGAAACATGCCTTCCTTTGCTATTATGTCCAAGTGAATATCCGGTCCCTAAACTCTAATCTCTAAATTTCTTCACCCATTTAATCCTCACTCTTACATGCTAACCCTAAACTTGCCTTGAAAGTTGAAAGTTAGAAAGTGAAGTCGCTCAGTCGTGTCCAACTCTTTGCGACCCCGTGGACTGTAGTCCACCAGGCTCCTCCGTCCATGGGATTCTCCAGGCAAGAATACTGGAATGGACTGCCATTTCAACTTGCCTTACTTAGTACAAATTTACCAGCTGCTCAGGGATTGTGATTCAGACAAAAATGAATTTTTATTTTTCATTTTTTTGACAGAAGTCATGTGTTTAGGAAAGAAAATCTCTAATCACATCATTTATCATTTAAAAGAATACCTGCCTGATCCTTAGGACTAATGCATTCATCACTGGCAAAGCCTGAAAACATTTCCTCCCACCAACTTTTGACTTGTTATGAGAGATGTCACTCCCGTTTTACAGATGAGAAAACTGAGGTGCAGTCAGAGTAAGTGACTTGCCCAGAGTTCACAGCAGAATCTGGTACCTGATCCCAACTTTATGGACTCAAAGTTCAGCAAACTTACTATTACCTCACATTCAACACAGGCTTCTTATGGACATCAGGAACAAAAGCAACCTACACAGAAACCAGGAGGAGGTTTTTTCTTTTGTTTAAACATTGGTTTTTGACAAAGGTTGATTTGTTCTGGAATTGCGGTTTATCTTTGGACAAAACCGTCAACTCAATTATTTTGTGTAAAAAGGCAAATGTCTCAACACCCAATTTTTAATAGATGATCGCCTTTGTGGCCTTCACAGTAAAAAGATTAAGTAGCTGCAGTGCAAAATCTTTAAATCAAATTTGAGTTTAAGGGTGGCATCTAAAACATATCAAATATGAGGACTTTCCTGGTCGTCCAGTGTTTAAGAATCAGCCTTCCAATGCAGGGGACGCAGGTTCAGGCCCTGGTCAGGGAACTAATATCTCACAAGCAACAGGGCAACTAGAGAGAGGATCATGTACAGGGGTGAAGGATCTCACGTGCCACAACTATGACCAACACAGCCAAAAATAAAGAAATATTTTGAAAAACTTGACTCAAAGCCAGTTAATATCACATCCAATAGTCTCATCATTAAACTATGCTGCTTTATTGTCATGTTTATATCCTGATTTGGGAATCAAATGAACTGTGTGTTCACTGAATTTGAAAAGGCATTACCTTCATAGGTTGGCTAAGTTGTGTCTGACTCTTTTGAGGCCCCATGGATTGTATGTAGCCTGCTAGGCGCTTCTGTCCATGGGACTTCCCAGGCAAGGAGACTGGGGTGGGTTGCCATTCCCTTCTCCAGGGGATCTTCCCAACCCAGGGATCGAACCTGTGTCCCCTACATTGGCAAGTGGATTCTTTACTGCTGAGCCACCAGGGAAGCCCCACCTTTTGGAATACAAAGCCAAAAAACACTGAGCACATGAGAAAAGCCATCCATCTCCATAAGAAAAGAAATTCTTGGGAATTTCCTCGTGGTCCAGTGATTAGGACTTGGCACTTTCATTACTGTGGCCCAGGTTCAGCTCTTGGTCGGGGAACAAAGATCCTACAAGCTATGTGGCATGGTCAGAAAAAAAAAAAAGGAACAGAAATTCTTCTGCTGATGGATTTTATCATATCCACCTACTAGCACACACTCATGAATTTCTTAAATTTATTGACAAAGGGGAGGGTGGGACAAATTGGGAGAGTAATACTGACATATACACTACCATGAGTAAGGTAGACAGCTAGCTGGAAGGAAGCTTCCAAGTAGCACAGGCAGCTTGGCTCAGTGCTCTGTGTGACCTAGAGGGGTGGGAAGGGGGTGGGGTGGGAGGGAGGCCTGAGAGAGAGGGGATATATGAACACATATAGCTGATTCACTTTGCTGTCCAGCAGAAACTAACAAAGAATTGGAAAACAATTACATTCCACAAATAAAATAAGAATAAAAAACTAAGAAATCAAACACCTTTTCTTTTTGAATACCCAAGAACAGAACAGAGTAGTAGATGAGTTAAAAGGGAAGCAGGTTATTTTGACATTATATTTCTACCTGTTAATTTCTGAGTATTTTCTATCAGAGTGATAAGACCAAATACAGAGAAAGGATAATAATAGCTTCCATTGTGATAATTTCTTTTTGAATGTCCAAACATTTCCAAGTACTTAACAGTTTAATTATGTATCTAAACCCTGAGATAGATGTGGAAAAATCTGCATCACACTAGTGAGAATCCAACAGCACTTTTCACATACAAACATCTTTTCATGGCTTTCTCTAGACAGTTTGAAATAAAACATAAATTACAAATTAATCTAAAATAAATTACATTTTCTCAATTTCAGCCATTGGCTGTCACCTTGCTAAAAACAGCCTTCCGCCAAAACTCAATATCTAGCCACTTGATTTAGTGCAGGCTACTAAGGTCTGATGAAAGCAAGAAGTGTGAAAATTTAAAACCCTTAAAGCAAATATAGCACAGTTTGTAGGTGATGAAAATAATTAAGTATAAATCCTATATTTTATTTCAATCTCTCACAAAATTGTCCTGTCCTAAATAGTCAAGTGCCTTGATTGAGTAGACT
Organism: Bos mutus; assembly: GCF_027580195.1. Classification (NCBI taxonomy): domain Eukaryota; kingdom Metazoa; phylum Chordata; class Mammalia; order Artiodactyla; family Bovidae; genus Bos; species Bos mutus. Next base: position 57,217,814 of record NC_091636.1, read on the forward strand.
TTAATGTTCCAAAAATAATCTATCAAGGCACAGTTTTCCCAACAGCAGCATATGACTCTCATCACCTTTAGATATTTCTCATTAAATATGGATTAATTCACAAGGCCCCCTACTCCACTAAGGACCCACTGTAAATATGCGATAGTTCAAGGAAAGTTGCTAACATCCTTATCAAAGGCATTAACGTCCTAAAGAGCTTAGCGAGTTTGCTTGTATAAAGAGTTCATAAAGAATTCTGTCTCCATGGAGGTTGGACAGCTATTCTGCACTGACACCCTATTCAAAGTTGGAAAATTATGCTTCCTTCCCTCCAAGAGGCATTTCATTGGCTCTCTTCTTTGCTTCATTCCCTTCAAACAATGAGATAATGAGCTGCAAAAATGTTATCAAATGCCAATCGTTATAGAGAAATATTTCCACAGTAACTCCGCCTGGAGGGAGGAAGTAGGTCAAAAAAAATTGGTACCAGTTGGTAGAATGCAAAAAAGGGAAAGTCAAAATTTAGGAAACAATGATTAACTGTGTAAAGAAAAAGTCTTGTGTTGAATTCATCATGTAGTTTGGAGACGGTACAGAGTTGGAAGCAACTGCTCGTGAGATTGACCCATCACAGAGAAGCTTGTGGTTAGATCAGCAGCCTTGCTCATAGCACCACTCAAACGCAGGGCTGCCAACACAGCGCTGGGCCACCCACCGTGATCTGCCAAGTGGGCATTCCAAGGGAAGGTTTGGAGTGTTGAAGGTGTCTGTTTTTAGGGTCGGGAAGTGCTTTTTTTTCCCTTGGCACAGCCAACAACCTATAGTTTGCTCCTGGAGATTCCTAGTGCATGGCAGCATCTTAAAGGGATCTGTTAAATTTGGTCTCACCAAGCATTTCTCAAACCAATCTAGTCATAGAAGATTTTCATGACCACACTGTTATGGTGTGAACTGCACCACTCTCCCCCTGAAAGGCTTCCCAGGTGGCGCTAGTGGTACAGAACCTGCCTGCCAATGCAGGAGACCTAAGAGAGGAGGGTTCAATCCCTGGGTTGGGAAGATCCCCTGGAGAAGGGCATGGCACCCACTCCAGTGTTCTTGCCTGGAGAATCCCCATGGACAGAGGAGCCTGGCGGGCTACAGTCCACGGGGTCCCACAGAGTCGGACATGACTGAATCGACTCAGCATGGCACCCCCCTCGCCAATCCATATTCTGAAGTCCTACCCCTCAGGATAGCACAGTACCTCTGAATGTAACTGTGTTAGGAGAGAGGGTCTTTAAAGGGGTGATTAAGTTAGAATGAATTCTTAGTGTGGGCTCTAATCCAGTATGACTTCAGTCCTTGCAAGAAGAAAAGATTGGGAAACACAGACACAAAGAGGCATGACCATTTGAATGACACAAGTGGAAGGAGGTATGTGCAAGCCAAGGAGAGATGCCTCCTAAGGCAACTAACTTTTGCTGACATCTTGATCTTGGACCTCCAGCCTCCAGAACTGTGAGAAAATACATTTCTGTTAATTTCAGCTCCTGAGTTTGTGGTACTTTTTATGGCAACCAAAGCAAACTAATACACACAGTGTAAGGATTTATTGGAATAGAACATCATCTTACAGTACAAATGCCCCTCTAATTAATGAACAATGGAGGGCACAAAGGCCATGGCCTATCTGACCTTTACATCCCACCACATGAGCTGCTACCACTAATACATGGTTAATAATTGTGAGAGGATCAGGGGCTTTCCTGGAGGCCAGTGGTGAAGACTTCACCTTCTCCTGCAGTGGGTGCAGGTTGGTCCCAGGTCAGGGAGTTAAGATCCCACATGATTCCCGAGAAAAAACCAAAACATAGACCAGAAGTGGTCTTGTAGCAAATTAAAGACTTAAAAATGGTCCACATAAAAAATAAAAGAAATCTTAAAAAAAGTAATTGTGAAGATCATAATTTCTTGTATCCCTGTGAGTTGTAAATTTAAAGATACTTCTGTGATTTCTTTTAATTTGCCCAAGGATCAATTTTTGTGTTTTCTTAGGAAAGACGGAAAGCATAAAAATGCAAATGTAACGTCTTCATATCTGCATCTTGCTTAAGCGTTTACTTGAGAGATACCTGTTAAATGCCTACTATGTACCAAGAGGGCTTCCCTGTAGCTCAGCTGGTAAAGAATCTGCCTACAATGCAGGAGACCCCAGTTCAATTCCTGGGTCGGGAAGATCCCCTGGAGAAGAGATAGGCTACCCACTCCAGTATTCTTGAGCTTCCCCGGTGGCTCAGATGGTAAAGAATCCACCTGCAATTCGGGAGACCTGGGTTGGGAAGATCCCACGGAGGAGGGCATGGCAACCTACTCCAGGATTCTTGCCAGGAGAATCCCATGGACAGAGCAGCCTGGTGGGCTACAGTCTATGGGGTCGCAAAGCATTGCGAATGACTGAACAATTAAATACAGCACAGCTCATGTGCCAAGAACTGTGCTGAAGAGGGGACACACAGACACAGCAAGATAGATCTGCCTCTTGGATTTTAGAGCTGGGAAAGGGAGAAGTATCAAACAAATACGGATACCACTTATTATTTCATCTCAGTTTTGACAAGTGAAATAAAAGAAAAATATAGTGGCAATTGAAACATAAGTGAAAAAAATTACAGCTTTTACTAAACAAATCCAAGGCAGATAATGATGCAAATAAAACTTATCATCATGGTTTTCATATTAATATGGTCAAATTTGTGTCTCATTTTTAATATTAAATAAGGTTCATTGATAATTATTATTCAATGGTGCCTATTTATTCACCTTAATATTACATGTGGTGAGAGATGGCTAGCAAACATTAAGCAGTACATTTCAATATAAAGTATTTCCCCTACTATTTTTGCATAAAATGAAAACCATGGATCATTACTGTCTGATTTCTTTACTGATATATATTTAAATTAAAAAATATATATTACATCAAAATAGACTAGAGTGCTATTTTCTAAACTATCCAAAAATACTTGGTGTTTCTAAAGAAATTTGGGGAATCTAGATTCAAATGCTGTACATTCAAATGACATGTGTCATTTATGACAATAAACTAAAGTCAGGATTTGTAGCTTCGGCTGATAAAAGACTTCAAATGGGCATGTCAACATGTCTTCATTTATGCAAAAGAAACATTTTTGCAAGTCATCTTTTCTCATCTTTCTCAGTTCCATTTCAGCTTCATGCCTCAGCTCTCTCTGTTCATGGATTAGTTGAATAATCTTAGTCCCTCTTCTCTTTTGTTGTATTGACTCTTGGTCTTCTATCAAAAAGTTTAAAGCTGCTTTTCCTTTGAAAATGATTTGATCTTTGCAGGAGTATCAAAGAATTATATGCATAAGTGATTATTTTAATATTATTAGGTCTTTGACTCTAGAGATATTAATATTAATGACTAATAATTATTGAGTGGTCACTCTGTATTAGACCCTGTGCTAAAATTATTACTAGTGACTCAGACAGTAGAGAATCTGCCTGCAATGCTGGAGACCCGAGTTTAATCCCTGGGTCAGGAAGATCCCCTGCAGGAGGGCCTGGCAACCCACTCCAGTATTCTTGCCTGGAGAATCCCCATGGACAGAGGAGCCTGGTGGGCTACAGTCCATGGGGTCACACAGTCTGACATGACTGAAGAGATTTAGATCAAATTTCATCCACCTAACAGCCCTATAAAGTCAATTTTATCAGACTTGGTGGCCATCTTTTTTTTTCCCCCCCAGGAGAAAGTGAATTTTAAGGAGGGTTAGCAATTAGGACTTGAATCCAGATTCCACTGTTTTAACCACCCCAATGACTGCCTGATAAAGTGAGTGGGCGGACACCCTTAGCAGTAGTCCCAAAGCTCTGAAGGATGAGGATCTCCCCCAGGAAATTCTGAAGTTCAACATTCAAGTCACCATCTGCATAAACCACTTCCAAATATGCATAAACCATCTGCTTTAGAATATGCAGTTATACAGATGTTTGTGATAGGGACACGCTGACACACATTATTCTTAAGTAGAGCAACTTCACATGGTGACCATTATGGGTTACCCACTAGCAAGAATATATTTCTGTGCAGTTAAATGCACGATGGTGATTTAATATTAAAGTAGAGCAATTCCTTCTGAGAGTTCCACTTAAAGGAAACGGCTGGGGTTTGGATGGTTTATTGGGTGAAAATAATAGCCAGCTGTCTTCAGAGATCCAGGATGGGCAAAATGATTGAGTTAATGCAGGCAGACTTTTTAGGGGGTTCGCACATGAATTTTGAAAGGCAGTGGTTAGCAGAACAAAACTCTCCCACACAAACTCACAAATTGTGCTGTAATTAATTCCACACCTTGAGTCCCCACTGTGTGTCAGGAACTATCTAAGTGCTGGCAACAGCAGAGTGTAAGGTCACCCAAGTCCTTACTTGTGTGCAGCCTCCAAGCTCTCGCTTACAAAGGAAAATTCAGGCCGAGCGGATCCCCACTGCACCACTTGGGACAAATCTCTCTTGTATCATAATTTATGGCCCTTTTATGATTTATTCATGTGTTGAGTTTGACCAGGCAAAGAGAAAGTTCTGAGGCTATGTCACGTCCATCATTATTCCCAGAGCTCTAGCCTGCTATCCTTCACTATAATAGTTACTGAAGGCCTGATTTTGAGATACAGTAAGTCCCCTCCGTATGAACCTTCATGTTGCACAGTTTCAAAGATGGGAAGGTGTGTTCCATCAACATCAGGCACATATGAAATGGCAGCTGGCCCTCTGTCTCCTATTGCTGATGATGCTTCAGCTCTACCATCTCCTATTTCCTCTCCCTCTCTAGTCAGTAACTTTTCTTCCTGTGAATTCTGGCGGCCCCTCTATGCTGGTTGTAGTCCTGTATGATTGTACTTTTGAAGGTACTGTACTGTAAGATTAAAAATGCTTTCTTTATTTCTTGTTTGCTTTTTTTATGTATTATTTTTATGTATACATATTATTGTATACATTATACATTATATTATACATTATATTTTGTATATATTATTTTATGTATACATATTATTGCATACAGTATTTTATTGTATACATATTATTTAATGTGTGAAATGTATTATAAACCTATTATAGTACATACTACATACTGGACTGTGTTAATTTAGTACATAGGTTACCGTTGTTGGACTTATGAGCAAATTGGACTTACAAACGCACTCCGGGGATGGAACTCTTCTGTATATAGGGGACTTGCTATACCAGGGTCATACAGTAAGAGATGTATGACCACAGACACAGCATCCGTGGATGATGGGAGAGGGGTAAGTCCAGACTGAGCTTGAGGAAAGGGCTCCAGGAAAAGCCATCCTTGACCATCAGAAGTACCTGGCTGGATATGGAAAGATTTACAAACTGGAAGCCCATTGTAAATAAATTCAGGAGTTCATTTTATTTCTCCTAAATACAAAGACTTGGTAAACGGAACACTTGGGGAATCTTCAGAATGTGGCAGGATACTGAGAAAGACAAACAAGGAAATCTAAAAGAAAAATACCCGCTGCGGACTCCACAGGAAGCAGGCAAGAGGCTCTGGTGGCTTCCACACGGGTTTCAGCTTGATGAGGGGAAAAGGAAGATGGTGGGTGATACGGCCCTCAGGACTGTATGAGTCGTTTCCAGCACATGTGCCCCTGCTGCGGACACACCTGGAACACGGTCTCCTCTCAGTGGCCAAGTCCGGGGCTGTGGCCACAGGGAAAAGGAGCAGACCGAGTCCCCGCAGCCCAGAGCCCTGCCTGTCTTTGGTTTCATCCAGCCCAGGAACCCAAACAGCTCCAGCTCTGGAAACCTGTGGCTTCAGAGTGGAGATGGCCGCACTGTGGGTGTCAGTGCAGCGCCCCGAGTCCGGTACCCCAGTCGGGCTTTGGGATTACTTTCGGCCGCTGGCAACGATATGGCCCTGAAGTACTTTAGGGGGTGCCTTGCTGCTCGGACAACTGTAGATACTGTGGCTCCTGGATACAAGCTGGAGTTATTCCTGGAAAGGATCTGGGGCATTTGGAAGTCGATTCATGACACCTTCTTCAGAAATGTAAAAGGAAAGCCGGAGTTGGAGACAAAAGTTGAGTCCCTATCGTTGAGGGGGAAGTCTCAAAAACCGGTTTGTAATTTAGGTCTCTTCATCAGGAATGCTGACTATTTAGGACTGGCAGAACACCGCGCTGCCACGCTCTCACCTACCCTGCATCAGAGTGTGCCGCGTTGTGCCCACTGCTGACTGCAGCTGCCCTTCCTGTTCAAGCCAGCTCACCGGGGTCTCCAGGACACAGATCTCTCCCCTCCTCCACCCCCGCACCCTCCTTCCCTGTAAACGCAGGACCACAGGTCGGCTGAAGTGAGTGTATGGATGACCTCTAAAAGCAGGGTGGCAGCGAGACCTAATTCCATGTGCCAGAATGTTCGCTTTTCATTTCTCATTATAATAGTCGCATGTGTGTTGTGCTGTGCTCAGTCGCCTCAGTGTGTCTGACTCTGTGACCCCATGGACTGTAACCCGCCAGGCTCCTCTGTCCATGGGATTCTCCAGGCAAGAATACTGGAGTGAGTTGCCATTCCCTTCTCCAAGGGATCTTACCGACCTAGGGACAGAACCCACGTCTCTGATATTGCAGGCAGATTCTTTACAGCTGATCCACCAAGGAAACCCAATAAATGCATACATATAATAATAAATAAATACATTTATAATATTTATTTATGTGGCTTCCCTCGTAGCTAAGTTGGTAAAGAATGCAGGAGACCTGGGTTTGATCCCTGGGTTGGGAGGAGGCTCTGGGGAAAGAAATGGCAAACCACTCCAGTATTCTTGCCTGGAGAATCCCATGGACAGAAGAGCCTGGTGGGCTATAGTCCATGGGGTCTCAAGAGCCGGACATGACTTAGTGTCTAAACCACCACCATAATATTTATTTTTATTTATATATATATATATATATATATATAACACATAATAAATATATAACATAAATAACATATAAAGACAAATAATATATATTCAATGGATGATGAGAAAGGGCTTCCCTTGTGACTCAGCTGGTAAAGAATCCACCTGCAATGCAGGAGACTTGGGTTCCATCCTGGGTTTGGAAGATCCCCTGGAGAAGCGAAAGGTTACCCATTCCAGTATTCTGGCCTGGAGAATTCCCGGATTGTATAGTCCACAGGGTCGCAAAGAGTCAGACACAACTGAGTGATTTTCACTCACTCACCCATGATGAAAAAAAAAAATATATATATATATATATTTCCTGTTTAGAAATGCAATCATGTCATAGACTTAGGAATGGAAGAAGCATCACAGGACAGGACACATTTGACAGCTGAGCAGCTCTGGTCCACACAGCTGGTCTGGGGAAGCCACAAAGCAAAGCACTGTCCCCCTTAATCTAAGCTTCTATCACTTGTCCCAGAGGAGAGCTGATTCTGGATACAGGTGAGCTCTCACTCTCTTTATGTGGTGTACTTGTGAGACATACTTACTGATCCACTACTGGCTTCTGCCCCATATCTCTGAGCTGGGCTAATCTTCCTAAAGAAGAAGGTGGCCATGTCTCCAAGGTGTTGGCAGAGCCCTATTTCATACCTGATGTCCCAACCCAATCATTTTGAGAACCTCGCAGCCTCTCCAAGGAGCCCCAGTGTGGAAGAGAAATGCATGGTGCTGCCCTGATGTCGCTTTTCCACTCAAAACCTTAAAACTCCTCCCCTGCTGCAGCTGCTGCAAAGTCGCTTCAGTCGTGTCCGACTCTGTGACCCCATAGACAGCAGCCCACCAGGCTCTCCCGTCCTTGGGATTCTCCAGACAAGAACACTGGAGTGGGTTGCCATTGCCTTCTCCAATGCACGAAAGTGAAAAGTGAAAGTGAAGTTGCTCAGTCGTGTCCGACTCTTCGCGATCCCATGGACTGCAGCCTACCAGGCTCCTCCATCCATGGGATTTTCCAGGCAAGAGTACTGGAGTGGGTTGCCATTGCCTTCTCTGAAACTCCTCCCCATTCACTGCTAACTCACTCATCTTCAAACTGTTAATTTATTTTTAAGTTATTTCCTCTATTTTTTTCAGGCTATGCCAGAGATTTTATTTCGGTTTTCACATTTACATTTGTCAACGCTAATTTAAGCAGATACTTGGAAAGGTACTTTTGAGATGAAAGTGAAAAAGTGAAAATGTTATTTGCGCAGTCCTGTTCGACTCTTTGTGAACCCATGGACTGTAGCCTGCCAGGCTCCTCTGTCTATGGAATTTTCCAGGCAAGGATACTGGAGTGGGTGGCCATTGCCTTGTCCAGGTGATCTTCCTGACCCAGGGATCAAACCTGAGTCTCCTGTATTGTAGTCAGATTCTTTACCATCTGAGCCACCAGAGAAGCCCAGCTGTTCCCTAATCATCCACAAATCAACACATGAAGTGTGAGTGTTTGGGGAGTTAACTTTTCCACTGTGACTAAGGAAACAACACCAAAAGCACCGAAGTGACAGACTTCATGTTATTTTAGAGAATAAAAGCGACTCACTTATGTCACCTATACACAAGCAAACCGGAGAATGGGAGCAATTAAACAGGTTTATTTTCAAGATTTATATATTTCTGTTAATTTATCCCATCTGTAGTTAAGTCCTTTTGAGTTCCTTGGGTCTCGTTACTAGCCCTTTAGGTCATAAGATTAGATCAGATGAACCGGAAGAACTTTATCACTTGTTTAGTTTGATTCTATGATTATGAGTTTTTGTTTTTTTTAAAGCCAGTCAACTTGAGAAACGAACATAAAGGCTGTAGGATAAAAATCCATCTTCATTTTTCTCTCCCTATTTACTCATAGTCTGAAAAAGGAAGGTGAGTCATTCGTGTCCATATTTCACACAAGAATTATTTTCCAGTTTAAAATGAATTAATAAAAGCTAAGATCTATTTTAATCAATCTCAGAAGTTGAATGATTAAGTAAACTCCATCAAATACTTAAGTTATCATAAGTTGTCATAAAGAACTTAGCTTTCTTTTTGAAATCCTATGATTTCATAACCATTTTTTCCTTTAATGGATTATTTTCTCCTGGAACTGATTACGGTTGATACTAAGTAACCTTATGGGTCAACCTTATAGTTTTGACATTTCTAAAACTTCTCAGTGGCTGCAGTGATGTAGTTTATCAAAGACTGTCTGTAATGAGATGCCAATATATGAATACACAGTGAGGACTTGGCCTGTAGACAGATCTTAAGCTAAATCCTTAAAAATTTTAAACCCAGTCAGAATGGCTGCGATCCAAAAGTCTACAAATAATAAATGCTGGAGAGGGTGTGGAGAAAAGGGAACCCTCTTACACTGTTGGTGGGAATGCAAACTAGTACAGCCACTATGGAGAACAGTGTGGAGATTCCTTAAAAAACTGGAAATAGAACTGCCTTATGATCCAGCAATCCCACTGCTGGGCATACACACTGAGGAAACCAGAAGGGAAAGAGACACGTGTACCCCAATGTTCATCGCAGCACTGTTTATAATAGCCAGGACATGGAAACAACCTAGATGCCCATCAGCAGATGAATGGATAAGAAAGCTGTGGTACATATACACAATGGAGTATTACTCAGCCATTAAAAAGAATACATTTTAATCAGTTCTAATGAGGTGGATGAAACTGGAGCCTATTATACAGAGTGAAGTAAGCCAGAAGGACAAACACCAATACAGTATACTAACGCATATATATGGAATTTAGAAAGATGGTAACGATAACCCTGTATACGAGACAGCAAAAGAGACACTGATGTATAGAACAGGCTTATGGACTCTGTGGGAGAGGGAGAGGGTGGGAAGATTTGGGAGAATGGCATTGAAACATGTGAAATGTCATGCATGAAATGAGATGCCAGTCCAGGTTCAATGCACGATGCTGGATGCTTGGGGCTGGTGCACTGGGACGACCCAGAGGGATGGTATGGGGAGGGAGGAGGGAGGAGGGTAAGAAATAAAATTTAAAGATTTAAAAAAAAAAAATTTTAAACCCATAAAAATTAAAATGTTACACCTTAATATAAATTTCTGCTATACTTAGTATGAGATTTTGCTATAAATTCAGAGTGTGGAGTATAGACAATTAACAAATTCAAATAGATTTCTATTTGGGAAGAGTGAAACTTCAGGATCTAAAAGAGACATCATCCTTCTTCACTCCGTACAGATATTAAGCCATGCTAAGGAATTCGGAACAATTCAGGCACTGTTTTTCTACTGCAGTGTCTCTAGAGTTGTGGCCCCACCCCCAAATTCATACACTAAAGTCCTAGCCCCACTACCTCAGGCTGTGACTGCATTTGGAGATGGTGTCTTAAAGAGGTAATTAAAAATGAGGCTTCAGGTTGGGCCCTATGACATGACTGGTATCCACACAGGAAGAGGAGATTGGAACACAGACATGTAGAGAAATGACTGTGAGAAGGCACAGGAGAAGGTGGCCATGTGTGAGTCAAAGAGAGCGGCCTCAGACAAAATCAACCTTCTTGACATCTTGATCTTCGACTTCCGGCCTCCAGAATTGTAAGAAAATACATTCTTACTGGTTCAGTCACCCAGTCTGTGGTACTTTCTTATGGCAGCTAACAAACTAACACCATAGTTAACTTTTAAAACTGTATTATAAATGTAGAAAATAATATAGAAAACCAGTTGCAAAAATATATACTGATGTTAACAATCAGTTCAATTCAGTCAGTTCAGTTGCTCAGTCATGTCCGACTCTTTGCGACCCCATGAATCGCAGCACGCCAGGCCTCCCTGTCCATCACCAACTCCCGGAGTTCACTCAGACTCATATCCATCGAGTCGGTGATGCCATCCAGCCATCTCATCTTCTGTCGTCCCCTTTTCCTCCTGCCCCCAATCCCTCCCAGCATCAGAGTCTTTTCCAATGAGTCAACTCTTCGCATGAGGTGGCCAAAGTACTGGAGTTTCAGCTTTAGCATCATTCCTTCCAAAGAAATCCCAGGGCTGATCTTTAGAATGGACTGGTTGGATCTCCTTGCAGTCCAAGGGACTCTCAAGAGGCTTCTCCAACACCACAGTTCAAAAGCATCAATTCTTTGGCACTCAGCTTTCTTCACAGTCCAACTCTCACATCCATACATGACCACTGGAAAAACCATAGCCTTGACTAGATGGACCTTAGTTGGCAAAGTAATGTCTCTGCTTTTCAATATGCTATCTAGGTTGGTCATAACTTTCCTTCCAAGGAGTAAGCATCTTTTAATTTCATGGCTGCAGTCACCATCTGCAGTGATGTTAACAATATGGAAGTGTAGAATCAGTGAAGTGTAAAATATTTTAATATTTGGGTCAGAGGTGCGTGTGTGTGCTCAGTTGTGTCTGATTCTTTGTGACCCCATGCACTGTAGCCCACCAGTCTCCTCTATCCATGACATTTTCCAGGCAAGAATACTGGAGTGGGTTGCCATTTCCTCCTCTAGGGGATCCTCTCGACCCCAGGGACTGAACCCACATCTCAGGGGGCTCCTGCATTAGCAGGTGGATTCTTTACCCCTGAGCCAACCAGAATACAGGAAACAGTCACAAATAACTACAAGGGATGGTAAGAATCTTGTGATGCCTGCTTCAGAAAGAAGAGCTTTCACTTTTTATTTAAGTGGCTGGCCGTTTCTCCTTTGAGTAACACAAAGGATATATATGGAATGTTCAGGGGGGTTAATGGAATTTCCAATTCCTGTCTCTCAAAGATGGGGTCCCCTTTTGTGTGACACCCTGCACTACTACTAGGGTGGCTTAACTCCCCCCCAACCCCCACCAACACGGGGTCTTTTCAGTGGTTGAGGGACAAGCTTATGGATGTAGGTAATGAAGTGATGAGAGAGTTAATTTTTAGGTAGGTTGATAAGGAGTCTGGGGCTCTCCAGAAGAGAGGGACCCAGGATGCTTGAGAAGGAGAAAGGGGTCCAGGGCTCTCAATGATTAAGCCTGGTCCCTGGTCCCGAAGCTAGATATTCTTCTTCAGAAATCACGAATCCGACATCATTCACCATAAACTATCAGTGAGATGCAGGAGGAGGTGAAACAGATGTTATTAAAATTCATCTTCATTCATTTCTAAGGAAACAATAAAGCTTTCATACATGGTTCATGTATTGCTGAAGCCTGGCTTGGAAAATTTTAAGCATCACTTTACCAGTGTGTAAGATGAGTGCAATTGTGTGGTAGTTTGAACATTCTTTGGCATTGCCTTTCTTTGGGATTGGAGAAGGAAATGGCAAACCACTCCAGTATTCATGCCTGGAAAATCCCACGGACTGAGGAGCCTGGTGGGCTACAATCCATGGGGTCGCAAAGAGTCAGACACGACTGAGCGACTTCTGTGTGTGTGTGTCTGTTCTTTGAGATTGGAATGAAAACTGACCTTTTCCAGTCCTGTGGCCACTGCTGAGTTTTCCAAATTTGCTGGCATATTGAGTGTAGCACTTTCACAGCATCATCTTTCAGGATTTGAAATAGCTCAACTGGGATTCCATCACCTCCACTAGCTTTGTCCCTAGTGATGCTTCCTAAAGCCCACTTGACTTCCCGTTCCAGGACGTCTGGCTCTAGGTGAGTGATCACACCATCATGATTATCTGGGTCATGAATCCTTCTGTGTATTCTTGCCACCTCTTCTTAATATCTTCTGCTTCTGTTAGGTCCCTACCATTTCTGTCCATTTTGGTATCTCTAATTTTCTTGAAGAGATCTCTAGTCTTTCCCATTCCATTGTTTTCCTCTATTTCTTTGCATTGATCACTGAGGAAGCTTTTCTTATCTCTCCTTGCTATTCTTTGGAACTCTGCATTCAAATGTATTCAAGAAGAGGATAATGTGATGATAAGAAATACCAAAGTCTATTTTATTTGACTCAAACCAACCATTGTGTGTGCATGCTAAGTCAATTCAGCTGTGTCCAACTCTTTGCAACCCTACAGACCGTAGCCCATCAGGTTCCTCTGTCCATGGGATTCTCCGGGCAAGACTACTGGAATGCGTTGCCATTTTCTCCTCCAGGGGATCTTCCCAACCCAAGGATCGAACCTGCATCTCTTGCGTCTCCTGTGTTGGCAAGTGGATTCTTTACCACTAGTGCCACCTGGGAAACGGTACATATATACCACTGTTACATATATAAACATGTACAATATTAGGAGACCAAGGATATGCTTATGGTATATTTCAGGATAAAACATTGATCAAATATTTTTATATGGGTAATTTCCAAAGTGTGAGTATAAAACTGCTGAAAGTCAGCCAGTCCACAGATATTTATTGACGGGCTACAATGGTTATACAGGTCATGCCCCTGAGAACACAGCAAGAACCAGATGCTGCTTATGTCTTCAAGGGTCTCACTTCCTCCCAGGGAGTGATAAACAGACATGAAATCCATTAACAGATTAAAAAACATGATTATAGACATAGGTAATTGCTAAGAAGAAAACATACTTTGATGAAGGATGACTTGGCACTGCTGAGAGCAGTGCTGGTTTATCCAGGAGGGCTGAGGAGGCCACTTTGAGGGAATATTTCAGTTGAAACTGAATGAGTACCCAATAAAATTCTGGAGTAAGCATATTCAAGAAAAAGGGAGAATCAGTGCAAAAATATACTGTGCAAGGGGGTCAAACTTAGCATGACCACAGGAGAGAGAGACGAATGGCTAGATGGCAGTGAATGAGGGTAACAGTCAGACCTAAATGTACAGATTCGAACTCAGAGGTGGGCGAGATGGTACAGATACCCTGTCTTGCAGAGGAGCATGGATCTTACCTTAACTGGATTCAATTTTAAGCAGGGACTGACATGATCTTGCTATGCTTCTAAAATATCACTATGGCTGCTTGGATTGAAAGTGGACTGTCTGGGGTTGGCATAAAGGAGGTGAAATCCAAAGAAGGGGCAGGATGAAGGCCTCTTGGAGTGACTGTCATAGAGCAGATGGTGAGAAGTACTCAGGTTCATGACAGCTTTTGGATGAAGAACCAAGTGGACTTGCAGGTGAGTGTAATGGGAGGGGGAAGTGGGAACCGGGGGAACTTAATTGTGTGTGTATGACCTGTCATCTGTTGAGGTGAAGAATACTCCATCATACTGAGCCCTGTTAACCTAAAGTCTCAACATCTCTGAATTTCATGAATAGAAAGGAGATAAATATACCTCTTTCAAAAAGTTCATTACATGCATCAAATGTATCAGCAATCAGCTGGCAGACTAACCTCCTGCACAAATACGGAACAGAGTACTTATCTTCTCGATTTTGGCCTAGAGTCTTCTGTACACCCACCCAGATAAATATTTCTAATGCTAATACAATAAATATTTATTCAATTAGATAAATACTTCTGATTTCTCAGTTGTGTCCAACACTTTGCGACCCCATGGACTGCAGCCCACCAGGATCCTCCATCCATGGGATTTTCTAGGAAACAGCACTGAAGTGGGTTGCCATGCCTTTCTTCAGTAGATCTTCTTGACCCAGGGATTGAATCCTAGTCTCCTGTATTGCAGGCAGACACTTTACCATCTGAACCACCAGGAAAATCATTTCTAAAGCCAGGAAAGAATATTTAAAAACCCTGGCTTATGGAGAATCCTATGCGTGTTAGTCACTCAGTCGTGTTTGACTCTTTACGACCCCATGGACTGTAGCCCCCCAGGCTCCTCTGTCCATGGGATTCTCCAGGTAAGATTACTGGAGTGGGTTGCCATTTCCTTCTCTAGGGGATCTTCCTGACCCAGGGATTGAACCCTGGTCTCCTGCATTGTAGGCAGATTCTTTACCATCTGAGCCACGAGGGAAGCCTGGAGAATCCTATATCCATTGATAAAAACTTACAATGAACTTTACAAAACTTTACAAAACTTACAAAAACTTTACACTGTTCTCAAAGTGACATGTCATTTTGTCATGTTGACATTTCTCACAAAATGAAAGCCACATTTTTGGACCACTTTCTTATATACTGCTTAGAATCAGTTTTCCAAAGTTGTCTATTCACGTGGCTTGTTCTATAATCTTTAAAGGTACAGTAATCCTATGGCATTAACTTTTAAGTTACTATTGTTTATTCTAATAAATGGCAGTGCCTCAAATTCCTTATGATGGTTAGATCTATAGATCAACTTGGCCAGACTATAGTGCTCACTAATTTAATCAAACACACAGAGACACACACACACACACACTTAGTAGCTACTCTTCTAGCAGCTATCAAGCATAAAGTATAGTATTACTAACTATAGTTACCACACTGTACATGAGATCCTAGAATCTAGAACTGATTTAACAACTGCAAGCTTGTACTCTTTGACCAACATCTCCCTATATTCCCCACCCTTCAGCCTCTGGTAATCTCGCCTCTAGTCTCTGTTTCTATGCATTTGTTTTTTTTAAATTTCACATATAAGTGATATCATAGAGTATTTATCTTTCTCTGTCTGACTCATCTGCTCAGAATAAGCAAATGTCAGGCTTTACGTTTATTTATGGCTAAATGATATTATACTGTATTCTTTATCTATTTATCCATTGACACTTAGATTGCTTCCATATCTGGCTATTGTGAATAATCATGAATGAAAAATGAATAATAAATATGATGGTGAAGAAATCTCTTTGGGATCCTATTTTCCTTTTCTTTGGAAATATACCTAGAAGTGAGTATACGGTAGTTCTCTTAATATCTTGAGGACCCTCCATACTGTTTGCCATAGTAGAGGCACCAATTTCCATTCTTACCAAAAATGCCAAAGGATCCCCTTTTCTCCACATCCTTACCAATATTTATCTCTTATCATTTTGATGATAGTCATTATATCAGGTGTGAGGTGATATTTCACTTTAGTTTTAATTTGCATTTCTTTAGTGATCAGAGGTTGAGTACCTTTTCATGTACCTGTTGGCTTTTGGCATGTCTTCTTGAAAAAAAAAGTCTATTCAGTTTCTCTATTTTTTTTTTTTTTTACTTTTTAAAAATGTATTTATTTTTAATTAAACCAAATTGCTTTACAGTATTATATTGGTTTCTGCCAAACATCATGAATCATATGTCCCCTCCCTCTTGAACCTACATTCCACCTCCCTCCTCATCCCACTCCTCTAGGTTGTTACAGAGCACTGGTTTGAGTTCCTGGAGTCATACAGCAGATTTCAGTTAGCTATCTATTTTACATACGGTGATACTGTTTCCATGTTACTCTTTTCATACATCTCACGCTCTCCTTGCTCTTCCCCCTCCTCCCATCACTGTGTCCACAAGTCTGTCCTCTATATCTGTGTGTCCATTGCTACTGTGAAAATAATTTCCTTAGTACTGTCTTTCTAGATTCCATATGTATGCGTTGGAAGTGGAAGTGAAGTCGCTCAGTCATGTCCAACTCTTTGCGACACCATGGACTGTAGCCCACCAGGCTCCTCCATCCATGGGATTCTCCATCCATGGGATTCTCAAGAATACTGGAGTGAGTTGTCACTTCCTTCTCCATGGGATCTTCCTGACCCAGGGATCGAACCCATGTCTCCTGCATTGCAGGCAGATGCTTTAACCTCTGAGCCACCAGGGAAGCCCTGGTGTATGCGTTAGCATACAATATCTGTTTTTCTCTTTCTGACTTACTTCACTCTGTAAAATAGGCTCTAGGTTCATCCACCTCATTAGAACTAACTGAAATATGTTCTTTTTATGGCTGAGTATTCTTCTGTTTGTGTATCTGTACCACAGCTTCTTTTTCCATTCATCTGTCAATGGACATCTAGGTTGCTTCCATATTATAACTATTTTAAAGTGCTACAATAAGTTCTTTATATATTTTGAATATTAATCAGTTCAGCTCAGTTCAGTCGCTCAATCACGTCTGACTCTTTGCGACCCCATGAACCGCAGCACGCCAGGCCTCCCTGTCCATCACCAACTCCCGGAGTTCACCGAGACTCATGTCCATTGAGTCGGTGATGCCATCCAGCCATCTCATCCTCTATCGTCCCCTTCTCCTCCTGCCCTCAATCTTTCCCAGCATCAGGGTCTTTTTCAGTGAGTCAGCTCTTCACATCAAGTAGCCAAAGTATTAGAGTTTCAGCTTCAACATCAGTCCTTCCAATGAACACCCAGGACTGATCTCCTTTAGGATGGACTGGTTGGATCTCCTTGCAGTCCAAGGGACTCTCAAGAGACTTTTCTAACACCACAGTTCAAAAGCATCAATTCTTCGGCACTCAGCTTTCTTCACAATCCAACTCTCACATCCATACATGACCACTGGAAAAACCATAGCCTTGACTAGACGGACCTTTGTTGGCAAAGTAACGTCTCTGCTTTTTAATATGCTGTCTAGGTTGGTCATAACTTTCCTTCCAAGGAGTAAGCGTCTTTTAATTTTATGGCTGCAGTCACCATCTGCAGTGATTTTGGAGCCCCCAAAAATAAAGTCAGCCACTGTTTCCACTGTTTCCCCACCTATTTTCCATGAAGTGATGGGACCGGATGCTATGATCTTAGTTTTCTGAATGTTGAGCTTTAAGTCAACTTTTTCACTCTCCTCTAATACCTTGTCAGATATATGATTTTCAAATACTTTCTTTCATTCCATAGGCTGCCTTTTCATTGCATTGATGGTCTTCTTTGCTGTGCATAAGCTATTAATTTGATGTAGTCCTACTTGTTGTTTTTTGTTTTTTTCCTGCTCTTAATATTCTGTGTGATAGCACCTCCTTCATAACAACAAACTCAGTTTTATCATATATTCATCCTTCATTTTCAATGAAGTTATAAAAACGGATAATGTATTATTGTTAAAAATTTTTTTCTCACTGCCAGGAAGAACCCTTCTCAAAATTATTGTTCCCAAACTGACTCAAAAAGAAGCTTGCTCAAGAATTTTTGTACAGTGGTGAGTAATTCAACAAAACAAAACAAAACAAAAAAACAAGCCAGAGAACTCTTTTAACACTGACCCAATCAAAAAATGGGCCAGAGAACTAAATAGACATTTCTCCAAAGAAGACATACAGATGGCTAACAAACACATGAAAAGATGCTCAACATCACTCATTATCAGAGAAATGCAAATCAAAACCACTATGAGGTACCATTTCACGCCAGTCAGAATGGCTGCAATCCATAAGTCTACAAGCAATAAATGCTGGAGAGGGTGTGGAGAAAAGGGAACTCTCTTACACTGTTGGTGGGAATGCAAACTAGTACAGCCATTATGGAGAACAGTGTGGAGATTCCTTAAAAAACTGGAAATAGAACTGCCTTATGATCTAGCAATCCCACTGCTGGGCATACACACTGAGGAAACCAGAAGGGAAAGAGACACGTGTACCCCAATGTTCATCACAGCACTGTTTATAATAGCCAGGACATGGAAGCAACCTAGATGTCCATCAGCAGATGAATGGATAAGAAAGCTGTGGTACATATACACAATGGAGTATTACTCAGCCATTAAAAAGAATACATTTGAATCAGTTCTAATGAGATGGATGAAACTGGAGCCTATTATACAGAGTGAAGTAAGCCAGAAAGAAAAACACCAATACAGTATACTAACGCATATATATGGAATTTAGAAAGATGGTAACAATAACTCTGTGTACGAGACAGCAAAAGAGACACTGATGTATAGATCAGTCTTATGGACTCTATGGGAGAGGGAGAGGGTGGGGAGTTTTGGGAGAATAGCATTGAAACATGTATAATATCATGTATGAAACGAGTCACCAGTCCAAGTTCGATGCATGGTACTGGATGCTTGGGGCTGGTGCACTGGGATGACCCAGAGGGAGGGGAGGAGAGGGAGGAGGGTGGAGGGTTCAGGATGGGGAACACGGGTATACCTGTGGTGGATTCATTTCGATATTTGGCAAAACTAATACAATATTGTAAAGTTTAAAAATAAAATTAAAAAAAAAAAGAGAGAGAGAAAAAAACAAAACACTACATGATCCCAATTTCTGGGACAGATATCTGGAAAGAGATACTTTGTTCTGGTTAGAGCTGGTCCATTTCCTCATGACCCACCAATGAAACTCCCAGAGAGGGAGGGAGATAGAAAGGGCATTCTAAGGACAGGATGCTGATCCATGCAGAGTTCTATGATGATGCATTGACCAATGTCTCTCAGCCTTCAAGACACAGCATGGTGACCTTTTTTTCTTTTCCCCAGGAGAATATGGAGAGGCACCTAAAAGGCCTCTTACTGCAGTTTCTATGGGAATGAGCCTGAACACCTCTTCCTTGATCTGTCTCAGGAGAGGATACCTGCTCCTTCTCCTGCCCTCCCACATAACTCTACAGTTATCCGTGTCCTGTTCTGTACTGTATATTTCACCTGAGACAGTGCACTGATGTGGTGTCCATAGGTTACCATTGCCTCAATTATGTTGACTCCACTGGGCAGAGTGAAGGTCTTGCTCACCCTTGTGATCAGCTGCCCAGAATGTGCAGAGCAGGTGCCCCCGCTCCTCTTATGAATGAGTCCCCAATACACTCCACTGTCAGAAACTAGGGAAAGTGTGACTGTCTACAACAAACTCTGGCAGAGAGACTGCCTCAAGCAACCAAGTGGTACCCGAAAGGCTGGAATCTTATTACTCTTAACTTGAAATCTAGATCAGAATCCTCACTTGCAGACAGGAAATTTCATCTCCTCCAAGGATGACTCAGCAAAGTGACAGGTACCATTTATTGAGAGCTCTAACAGAATCATGTCAACCATATTCTCTCAGAAGAGTGAATGCTTGTTAGACTTTCAAAATCCTTCTGTGGGAGACAATGTTGGTGAAGCATCTGTTCGATACTGCTGTCTTTTGTCTTCATTTTGATTTTAAGTAATATTTCAACTTAACTCTTAAAAATTGGTAACAAATTCATATATGCTGTAAGTGAAAAAAATCCAAGCTATACAACTAAAAGTCTTCTAAAACTCCACCTCCTGTCCATTCAGCTAACTCCTCTCAATGTCACCACTGTTACTAGTCTTAGTGAATCCTAAAGACTTTTTTTTACACTTCAAAAATAAATTCTCATTCCCTCCTTTTCACAAAAGGATAATGACAAAACAATTCATCAGTTCTAAAGGAAGTTTAAAACAATGTGGAGAAATTATCAGGTTCATAAATGGATGAAATTTAGTGAACACAAAGGAAAAGAGGAGCTGACAGAAAAGAAAATAATAAAGTGACAAAGTGGGTTTTATTTGCTTCTCCATCAGCCTTGAGCAAAGGAGAAGAGACCCTTCACTCAGCTAAGTGTGAAAGGTCTTGGCAAGCCTGTGGGTGTCTGTATGCTTCAAGGCAGACTTGTTTGGGCACCAGTCTTTCCAAATAAAAAGCTTAGAGTCTGCCAGGAACATGGAGAACAATAGCAGACCAAGTGGTCTGCTACAGCTCATGGTCAGAAGAACTATATGAAATGGCACAGATACTCTTAATGAGATCTTGATCACCTTGCTGTATTCCTCTATCTCAGAGCTCCCATTTTCCTTTGCTCCCTCTTTTCTGTCATCTGGGCAGTATTAATGGAGAAATGGGGATGAACCACAACAATTATATGGAAAAGAAAGTGGAAAAAATCCAAATTACTTTCCCCCAAAAGGTCTGGATGTGCTCATTTGTGTTGGACTCTTTGCAACCCCATATATGTCTGGGCAAATCTAAAAGCCAGTGTTCCTAAGATTGAGATGATTGCAAGTTTCAGAATATATAATTTCTTTCAGAAGTTTCAAGTTATATTTTTAAACACATAGACATCACACAATTCTTGTCTAAACTGTAAGCTATTATTTAGATCTGTCTTAATTTGTTTTAATACAACCTGATCTTTTCCATTTATAACAAATATAGACAGCGTATTAAAAGGCAAAGACATCACTTTGTAACAAAGGTTCATATAGTCAAAGCTATGTTTTTTCCAGTAGTCATGTACAGATGTGAGTGTTGGACCATAAAGAAGGCTGAGCAGTAATGAAATTATGCTTTTGAATTGTGGTGCTGCAGAAGACTCTTTAGGGCCCTTTGGACTACAAGGAGATCAAACCAGTCAATCCTAAAGGAAATCAACCCTGAATATTCATTGGAAGGACTGATGCTAAAGCTGAAGCTGAAGCTCCAATACTTTGGCCACTTGATGCGAATAGCCCACTCACTGGAAAGGATCCTGATGCTGGGAAAGATTGACGGCAAAAGGAGAAGGGGGCAACAGAGAATGAGATGGTTAGATAGCATCACCAACTCAACGGATATGAATTTGAGCAAACTCCAGAAGACAGTGGAGGACAGAGGAGTCTGGCGTGCTACAGTCCACGGGGTTGCAAAGAGTCAGACACGACTTAGTGATTGAACAACAATCTTTTCTATCTCCCATAAGGTTGCAGTTCAACTAGTAGTGATTTTAGATCAGTGCAGAAATACTGCAAATATTGAACAAGATTCATCCCCATGAACCTATTTTTAGTACCGATACCACTCTGCTGTTGAAAAGGACAGTTACATACGGTTGTTCCTGGTCATATATTGGAGGTCTGCACCTGCCCAAAGGAAGGGGAGCCAGTCTCTAGCTGGCCACAGAACGCAGCACCTTCTTGTCATTCTCACAAAGGCACTGCATATGCTAGCTCAGCCTTGAAGCCAAGGACTTTCAAACCACTGGCAGTAACAGGTGCCATCATGATTACGCTCGTATGGGAGATGGCACATCAGTTCATATGGCAGAGTCCTGCATTATACCTATTGACTGGCTTAATTATTACTCACGCCACTTTCACTCTTAAGCATGTTTGGGACTAGATGACCTATTATAGTCATCCTAGTCTTGTCAGAGATTAATTTACAGGGCTTAGCTGAATCCCCTTTAATGCTACACTCTTGAGAATTGCTGTCATTCAGTTGATAAGTTGTGTCCGACTCTTTTCGACTCCATGGGCTGGAGAATGCCAGGTGTCCCTGTCCTTCACCAGTAGCCATGGTGGTCTCTTGGCTATGTTGTATTTCCTTTTGAAATCTACTTTGTAGTGTGTGTGTGTTAGTCACTCAGTTGTGTCTAACTCTTTGTGACCCCGTGGACTATAGCCTGCCAGGCTCCTCTGTCCATGGAATCCTCCAGGCAAGAATACTGGAGCGAGTTGTCATTCCCTTCTCTAGGGGATCTTCCTGACATAGGGATCGAACCCAGGTCTTGAATTTTTAAAATCAGCCAAAAATGTGTCCTGCTTCATGGTGGTTAGGAGAGTTGTGCTTTTTTTCAACTATCCTGTATATGCATGAAAAGAGAAAGTTGGTGAGAGAATAATAAGTATTCTGCAGTAACTCTCTGAGTCTCCCACAGAGGAGTTCTTGATCGAATTATGCACATTCTCAAATCCTTTCTGGGCCACCTTGTCTGTGCCTAGTTTTGGCACTGACTTGTGCAACCTGATAACACCACAGGCAGCTGAGGGAATTCCATAATCCTCACTGGTCTGGCACAGTGAATCCCTGTGAAGTCTGGATCATGCCAATCACAGGAAAAAAAAAAAAACTTTTTACTTTTGAGTTGTTGAAAGCTCTGGATGCTTCCGTCATTTGCAAACCATATAAGAAATGGATATCGCTGCAGGGTATAAAATCCAGCTTTTTTTCTCATGCAATTACCTGTGTATTTTTTAGGGATCTTTGTTTTGATTTGAACGTTTGGGTCAGTAATCAGTGCAGATTCTAAATAGGCAAACTAGCAGAGCACGGGTTGGCAACTTTTTTCTGTAAAGAACTAGGTAATAAACATTTTATGCTTTGCATGCCAATAACATTCTTTGTTAAAAACCACTCCTCTGCCTTGTAGCACAAAAGCAGCTGTAGACAAGGAGTAAACTAATGAGCATGACTGTGTTCCAATAAAACTTTATTCATAAAAGGAGCTGGCAGGCTGGATTTGGCCTGTGGGCCATAGTTTGCTGACCCCTAGTTAAATGACTCAACTGCCCTCTGGTGTTTCCCTTTGGTTATCTGTTGGAAAATGTGCTCTTATCATCATTATTAGTTCAGTTCAGTTCAGTAGCTCAGTCCTGTCTGACTCTTTGTAACCCCACGGACTGCCAGGCTTCCCTGTCCATCATCAACTCCCGGAGCCTACTCAAACTCATGTTCATTGAGTAGGTGATGCCAACCAACCATCTCATCCTGTGTCATCCCTTTCTCCTCCTGCCTTTAATCTTTCCCAGCATCAAGGTCTTTTTCCAATGAGTCAATTCTTTGCATCAGGTGGCCAAAGTATTGGAGTTTCAGCTTCAGCATCAGTCCTTCCAAAGAATATTCAGGACTGATTTCCTTTAGGATGGACTGGTTGGATCTCCTTGCTGTCCAAGAGACTCTCCAGAGTCTTCTCCAACACCACAGCTCAAAAGCATGAATTCTTTGGCACTCAGCTTTCTTTAAAGTCCAACTCTCCCATCCATATATGACGACTGGAAGAACCATAGCTTTGACTAGATGGACCTTCATTGGCAAAGTAATGTCTGCTTTTTAATACGCTATCTAGGTTGGTCATTATCATCATTATGATTCAAAGTAAAGTCCCCACCTTCTCTTTCCTTATCTAGCAAAACATTATTGGTTTTTATGTCAGAAAAAAATGTGAAGAATGGATTCATTGGAAAACATCCTGATGCTGGGAATGACTGAAGGCCAAAGAAGAGGGCAGCAGAAGATGAGATGGGTAGATAGCATCACCCAATCAATGGACATGAACTTGAGCAAACTCCGGGAGACAGTGTGGGACAGGGAAGCCTGACTTGCTGCAGTCCATGGGGCCTCAAAGAGTTGGACACAACTTGGCGACTGAACAGCAATAACATGAAAACCATTCAAAGATTTTCAGAGTTAATTTTGAGAATACTGTTACATCTCAAGAATAATTCATGATTTGACAATTTATCCTTTGGGCAATCTACTGGATGGAGAATTAATGGCACAGAAACATTATAAAGGATATAATGGATCCATAAAATGGCTTGAGTTCAAATAGGATATCTATTGCTTTAGTAAGAAAATATGCCCATTGAAAAAGTTACTTAGGAAAAATACTCTGTAAGGTCATAAACTGGAAAAACAGATGATTGATTATGACAAAACTTTTAAGAAAAAGAAATTTGATAGTTTGGGGCCTGCTATTACTCCAGTTTTAAAATGTTCCTCTCTTTTCTCCTCCTCTTTTTTATTTATGGTAGTAATTTGATGAGAGAGAGCCTTCGAAATCAATGAGGTGCTCACATCTACTTTGATCTGGTAATAGGCAAAAACAAGATGTGTACTTACTTCCTTCTAACTTAAAATAAAAATATTATATTCTCCCAACCTCTCCAATTGGCCTCCAAAATAAAGAACAATGGAGTTATCCATATTCATCTCTTAAAAAAAAATCCTCATGAAACTTTGAGCTGTTTTTAACAATCAAACACATCATTTGTTTGCAGGTAATTTCTGTGACTGAGGCCTTAAGGAAAGTACATTTTGTTCAAATTAGCAATGCTTAAACGGCATGGATTTTAAAATTTTCACCACAGAAAAGGTATTGGGATGATAACCGTAATTTTTGGCTCTTAGGCACATCTTCATTAGAATTCTATACAGTTTAAGGCTTGCAAACTGCATCGAATCTTGGTAATTATGTTAGGCTTTCAAAATCGATACACATTTAAAACCCTGATGTGAAAAACTTAAGTAATCTTTTGACTATATCCTTCTGAACTGCAAACGATTACATATTTAGAAAAATGCTAGTCAAACTGTTATATAGGAAGAAAGTCTTTCTAATTCTGAGTGTTACTACCTCTTCACCCCCTCACCCATCATTTCTCAGAGGTTCTTTTAATTCACTCTTATCAGATCCGACTTCCCTGGTGGCTCAGACAGTAAAGCGTCTGTCTACAACGCGGGAGACCTGGGTTCGATCTCTGGGTTGGGAAGATCCCCTGGAGAAGGAAATGGCAATCCACTCCAGTACTATTGCCTGGAAAATCCCATGGACAGAGGAGCCTGGTAGGCTACAGTCCATGGGGTTGCAAAGAGTCAGACACAACTGAGTGACTTCACTTTCACTTTCTTTCACTTTATCAGATCGATGGATTCTCCATTCCCTGAGTTGCTCCTGATGGATCCCTGGAGGAACAGAAGACTCTAAGAAAACAAAATACACAAACAGACTGGGCATGGGGTATAACGAGCCATGAGGAGCCACGGAATCAAACGTAAGGCTTCCTCTGGCAAAGCTGTCACCCACCAGCCTCGATCTTTTCATGAGTAATTCATGCTAAGGCAGCATGCTAGGAAATGAAGTTAAAAAAAGTTGGAAAACATTTCCCAGAGGAAATGCGCCCTGCTTGCTCTCTCTGGCCTGTACTGAAGCCAAATTTCTATCTGTAGAGGAAAGACCTTTGTTTCTTTCCCGCCCCTCTCCCTTCTTACAATATTATTAGGTTGCAAACAATAGCTTTTGTTGCAAAGCAGGAATAAAGGAGCCTAAAATCAGCACACAATTGTGTGATCACTGGTTTGCCTTGTATCTCAAAATTGTTAAGGGGAAAAAAAAAAAAGATACAGCATTCACAAAGCCATTCATCTTTCTTAAACCAAAAGATAAGAGAAAGCCCTGAAATCTGTGAGCAAAAATCCTCAGTACCCATTTATAGGGCTCTGGTAATACTTCCCACAAGGACTTGACAATTTAAGACTTGCTTTTCTTGCTTTATTTATCTATCTTTAGTCAAAGGGGATATTATTAGTTCTCACCTTTCCAAGTTTGTTATTCACTGTGCACAACATGAGGGTAATAAGCAGATGAACCTATAAAGTGCTAAGGGCATCAAAACAAAACATTTGGCAACAGTCGTTTGTTACTTTGTTTAGATCTTATTTGTCATTTTCTATCACCTTGCAAGTTATTTCCCAGTTAGCGCTCATCCTGACCAGGAGATGTCACTGTAGTTGGATTAAATAATTTACAGAGCAATTTGAGATATACTAGAAAGAGTCTCTGTGTTACAAAAAGCTTTCTCTGGAACTATCACAAATGTATAGAAAAGAATTCTGGAATAAAAGTGAACGCTGTGTGCCCAACTCTGCTTTTAGCCAATAGAATACAACATTTGTGTTATGATCCAGATTAAGAGAGAAGGCTTATTTCCTCCCGCTTTGCTAAAAGTCAAATATACTAGGATAAGATATCATAAACTTGGTGATTTATCCATCTAGGTGAGTAAAGGTTTTAGTGACTATAGCCAGGAGGCAGCTTTGTTTCTTCTACTTTTCACAGACACAGAAAAAAAAAAATCCTAAAATTTGTATGGAACCACTAAAAATCCTAATAGCCAAAGCAAGTCTGAGAAAACAGCACAAAGCTGGAGGCTTCAAATTTCCTAATTTGAAACTATACTACACAGCTATAGTAATCAAAATGGTATGGTAACAGCATAAATATAGACACACAGACCAATGGAACAGAATAGAGTCTAGAAATAAACCCTTGCATATACGATCAACTAATATTTTGACAAGGACAAAAGCATGCTCAATGGGGATAGGATAGTCTCTTCAGTAAATGGTGCTGGGAAGACTGGATATCCACATGCAGAAGAATGAAACTGGATTCACATCTTACAACACACAGAATAATCACCCCAAAATGGATTGAAACTTGAAAACAAGATCTGAAACCATAAGAATCTTAGGAGAAAACACAAGTAGTAAGCTCCTTGGCATTGATATTGGCATTAATTCCTTGGATTTGACACCAAAAGCAAAGGCAGTAAGAGTGAAAATAAGTGAGTGGAGCTATGGAGACAAAAAAAGCTTCTGCACAGCACAGGAAACCATCGGTAAATGAAAAGGAAAATGATAAAATGGGAAAAAACATTTGCAAACCACATATCCAATAAGAGGTTAATAACCAAAATTTACAAGGAAGTCGTACAACACAACAGAAAACAAAAAACAAAACAGAAACAAAACAAAAACCAACAACAGCAACAAAGAAAAACAATTTAAAAATTGGGATCCGAATAGTGTGCATGAGTGCTTAGTTGCTTAGCTGTGTCTGATTCTTTTCGACCCCATGGAATGTAGTCTGCCAGGCTCCTCTGTCCATGGGATTTGTCAGGCAAGAATACTGGAGCAGGTTGCCATTTCCTCCTCCAGGGGATCTTCCCGATCCACGTACTGAACCCACGACTCTCGCATCCCCTGTATTGGCAGGAGGGTTCTTCACACTGTGCACCTGGAAAACCCAGGGATCTGAATAGACATTTTCCCAAAGAAGACGTACAAATGGTGAAAAGTATATGAAGAAGTGCTCAACATCACTAATTATCAGGGAAATTCAAATCAGAACCACAATGAGGTATTACCTTACACTTGTTAGAAAGGCTGTCATTAAAAAAAAAAAAGATAGCAAGTGTTGGTGAGGATGCTATGACTGTAACTGGTACAACCACTGTGTAAACCAGTATAGCAGGTCCTCAGGAAATTAAAGGAAAACTACCACATGATCCAGAAATCCCATTTCTTGTGCTGGTAGATGAAGGGTCTCCTTCACTTCATTACAGTTCATCCTTTGGAAAGGTAAGACTGTGTCCCACTTATGTCCATAGTGCACTCTGGAAAACATTTGAAAGTTGAATGTCTGAAAGCCAAGCAACAGACTTCATTTTGTTGAATGGAGTATGAAAAAGGAGTATGTCTTCTATTTTTTATTCTCAGCTTTATTGAGGTATAACTGACCAGCCCATGGCTAGTTTGGTGTGTACTAAATACACACTAAATCAAACTGAAAGAAAAACTAAAAATGCTCTAATTACTGCTTCCTCTCATCCCTCCCCTTTCCCTCCAAGATGAGCATCATTTATTCATGGAGACAAGGATAGCTTACTTTAACATAAAATGCCTGACAGCTAAGCCAGCACATGCATTATAATTGCATTCATCTCTTATTTTTTCTAATGTTATAAATATATGAGGTGGGGTCATGCCATTGATTATTATAATATTGTTATGGTTAGGGATTAATAAAGCTCCAGATGACAAAACAATTCTCTCTTTAGGTATTAGCCAAAATTACCTACTGTTCTTGCAAGGTAGGTATTAACTGGATATTTTTCATGGGCTTCTCCTTGGAGTCATGTTCTGCGCTTGCTGCATCAGATTCACTATAGAACCTTGTGTAGCCCTTCTCTGTGCCCAGGGACCAGGCTTCTGAGGGTTCCATATATACAATGAGGCACTTTTGCTCTCTGGTTCTTACTTGGAATTGATCAATGGGCAACCCAGAGAGATCGGGGGTCAGGGGGAGGAAGAAGGGAGCGATCACAGCATTTATTACCTGACATCCTCCCCATTCAGCCTTTTCTCTACCAAACTAATGCTTCTCCTTCAGACACACAAGTCTCTCCCAGTCCTGGCAAATACCCCAGGGGTTTGCCTGCCTTTGCCCTCCCAGGCCCAGGAGTTTGCCCAGGGTACCACCCATCCTTTTTTTGCAGGGTCTGTTTTAACCCTGCCCTCAAGTTTGCAAAAGTCTCTCTAGGAAAATCTCTCCAATTGTGTGAATGTTCTATTTTACATACAAACATCATTTCTGGACCGTAGGTGGCACCTGGAGCATGAAATAAGCTTTAGGGAAATGTGTGATATTTACTATTTAGACACGACTAGGCATACACCCCTGGTACGTGTCTTACATTGGGAATAGAACAATTTTTATTTGAATTACCCAAACCAAGTTTTGGAGAGAAAGAAATGTTTAAAGACTATAGAATATTTGAAACAAAGAACCACAGAACTAAACTTAGACTGAATCACAGGCTTGGGACTTCCCTGGGGGTGCAGCAGATAAGAATCCACCTGCCAATACAGGGGGCCCGGGGGTTTGACTTCTGGTTCGGGAAGATCCCACATAACGTGGAGCAACTGAGCCCGTGTGCCAAAACAACTTAGCCTGTGCCCTAGAGCCTGCGAGTCACAACTGTTGAGCCCGAGTGCTACAACTAACTACCGAAGCTCTGCAAGGAGAAGCCATGGTGATGAGAAGCCAGCACACCACAGTGAAAAGCAGCCCCATGCTCATCGCAACGGAGAAAGCCCAGGCAGCGACAAAGACCCAGCACAGCCAAAAATAAACAAATAAAATTAAAAAAAAATCATAGACTTATTTAAACCCGATTCCACATTATATAAGAAGTTCAGTGATCATTCATTGAGCACCTACTAAGAGCCTGACAGTGTGCTCAGGGTTATGTTAAAATCTGTCTGATACACTTGTATCTGTCTTGTATCATCTGTCTGATACACTTGTATGGCAGGTACCATTCCTGTTTCAGAGTTGAGGATAATGAGACTCAAGATAAGTGCATTAACCCGCCCTCACACATGGCCAGTTACAGACTAGCAAGGAATCCTGAAGGGCCACATTCTGTCTACTGGCCAGACCACCCCATCCAGAGGGATACTGGGACCTCATGGGCTCCACATGGCTAAAAGGACTGTAAGAATTCCACAGCCTTAACATAAGCCTGTTTAACTTTACTTAATCTAATCTTCCCAACAGATGTCCTCGAGCCATTCTCAGAGAAAAGGCACTAACATCTGGCATCCATGAATCACAGTTGGGAAATGGGGTCTGTGCCTCTATTTCCTGATTTTTCTCTCTTTGAGTCTGAGGCCTTGTATTCCTTCTGGGATTGGTGATTACATTGAGGAAAAGCTGTTCTAAAACATCAGGTGCACTGGCGATTCTCAAGCACTACGTTGTTATCAAAAGGATGTAGCATATTTGTGAGACTTTCAAAGCATGTCATCATTGGACAATGATAAGGAAAAGGAAAGAGGAATCTTCGTAACAGGAAGTTTTCATTAGCGCTTAATGATTTGGGCAGCGACCAGGCTAGCGGTCATCTGATAAAATGATTTGCTAAGGAAAATGCTGGTGTGGGTGATTTTAGTCATAAATGGATGCAGGAATAATATTAATAGCTAACATTTACTTAATATTAAGAATGTCCCTGCCATGATTCCCAACTCCTTACATGTTACCTCATTTAATGTCAATGTATGGCAAAAAACACTACAATATTGTAATGTAATTAGCCTCCAATCAATATAAATAAATTAAATTAAAAAAAGAAAAAAATATAAAGTTCATGGTACCCCTTTGAGGTAGACCTTATAGTCCCTAATTTTACAGTTGAGAAACTGAGGAACAGGGAGGTTGAAGAGGCTTGAAATAATTTCAGTGTCAAACAGCCAATGTGGAGGAAGTGGTCTTGAGCTCCAGGTGGCTGGATTCCAGACCCTCTGCTCAGAGGAAGGGCTTCATCTGCTTAAGAGACGCTAGCTTCTTTCCGTTATGGACCAGCTAGATTTTAATTAAAAAAAATCATGTACAGTGGTGACCTCAACTTACCTTAAATGAGATGTGGTAGGAAAAATTTTAAAAATCAAGTCTGATATTAAAAAAGAAGCTCATGAATTCAAGGAGAATTGTAATTTGGCATCAGCCTGGAAGTGACCTGGAGATATTGGTTAACGGCAATCTAAATAGGAGGGCTTCCCGGTGTCTGTGTTAAGAATCTGCCTACAGTGCAGGAGACCCAGGTTTGAGCCCTGGATTGGGAAGGTTCCCTGGAGAAGGGAATGGCAACCCACTCCAGTTTTCTTGCCCAGAGTATTCCATGGACAGAGGAGCTGGGTAGGCTATAGCCCATGGGGTCCTAAACAGTCAGACAGGACTGAGCAACTAACACTTTCACTTTCAGTCTAAATAGGAACAGTGTTAGAGGGCTGAAAATGGGGTTGTATGCAGCATCAGAGGAAGTTCAAGTCTCCGAATCTGTCCTTCATGAATTCTCCCAGGAGTATCACAAGCGTGTGCGTGCACACACATACACACACAAGCCATTTTATTTTGAGCATCGTAGTTTAGAAGGTTCAGAGGCAAGTCATCAGTATGCGAATGAGTCACAGCCCATCTGATGGTCTTCCTGCAGCAGCCCTGGTGGTCTACCCCGCCTGCTACTCTGTCTGCCCCAAAGCTGGCCACCGGCCATGGAACCTCAGCCAGGGAGCTGGCTTCAAGCTGAAGTGAAACAGAGGGTCTGCAGCCAGAGAGCTGGGTGGTGCTGCAGTCTGCAGAGGATGGGAGACACCCACATAGCCAACACTTGTGTATAGACCACACTGCAGAGGACCAGGTAGGTTGTGATCCAAAAGCTCGTTCAGGACAGGATCAGAGCGTGGACAGCCTGCGCACCTGCCAGCATGGTGGTGGCTGATGGACTTCAACTCCCCTCTGTTGTTCTCCACCCTTATGCTCAGCAGATACAGGGCAGACCTGAGCACTGGGTGCCTTAAAGGACAAGATAAATTCACCGAAAGGCATAGGTGGTCTGTTAGGAGGAAGAAGTCTTAGGGTGGTCAAGAGGGCAGTCTTAAAGTATCTGAAGAGTTGTCATATAGAAGGACCTGAAATATACCTGAGATGCTGGGGATAACTTCCTTGAGCCTGTTAGGTAAACACCTCTATGGAGCTCCTGGTCTGATGGAGACCGAGACATGAAGCAAACCATTGTGTTATTAAAAATAATGTTCCAAACTGTGACAGCTGCCAATAAAAGAAAGATACTAAGATACAGGGGATCTGGGGAGACATCATCTTTTAGAAGTGCCATTTAAGCCGAGGAGCTAAGGATGTGAAGTTAGCTATGTGGAGAGTAAAGAGAGGGATATTTTGGGTGAATGGTAAGGAATGGGACCTAAAGAATCTGGAAGAAGACTGGTCCAGGGAGGAGGAGGCAGGCCAGGGTCAAATCTTACCAGACTTCCTAGGCCCTGCACAGACTTTGGATTTACACTTGTAGATAACACCTGAAAAGTTTCTCTTCCATTTCCCCTTCTTTCCTTGTCATGTCTTTTAGAAATTCCACAAAGTTAATGGACATTATAGGCCTACTCCCTTTGTCAGCAAAAAAAATTGCATGCTTAGTCATTCAGTCATGTCTGACTCTTTGCAACCCTGTGGACTGTAGCCCACCAGAGTCCTCTGTCCATGGCATTTCCCAGGCAAGAATACTGGAGTGGGTTGCCAATTTTCTTCTCCAGGGGATCTTCCCAATCCAGAGATCAACCTGCGTCTTCAGTGTCTCCTATATTGCAGGTGGGTTCTTGGAAAAAAAAATGCTAAAAAAATTAGTTGTTGCTTATTTTACATCAAACCCTGAACTAGGCCCTGAGGATTAAAATGTAAATAGGATGTCTAGTGGGTAGAAAAATGATCCTTTAAAACTGATGTCTACTGAGAACATCAGGATGTGACTTGATTTGGAAACAGGGGTTTTTGTAAGTTTTAAGTAGAGTTATTGTATCCTGGTTTAGGCCGGGCCCTTGCCGAAAAATTGATGCTTCTAAACTGTGGTGTTGGAGAAGACTCTTGAGAGTCCCTTGGACTGCAAGGAGATCCAACCAGTCCATTCTAAAGGAAATCAGTCCTGAATATTCATTGGAAGGACTGATGCTGAAGCTGAAGCTCCAATACTTTGGCCACCTGATGTGAAGAGCTGACTCACTGGAAAAGACCCTGATGCTGGGAAAGATTGAAGGCAGGAGGAGAAGGGGATGACAGAAGATGAGATGGTTGGATGGCATCACCGACTCAATGGATATGAGTTTGAGCAAGCTCTGGGAGCTGGTGATGGACAGGGAAGCCTGGTGCACTGCAGTCCATGGGGTTGCAAAGAATCAGACATGACTGAGCAACTGAACTGAACTGAACTTGCAAGTAGAGAACTCGGTGGCACAAAGAAGAGGGTCATGTGCTGAGGGAGGCAGAGACTGGAGTGATGTGGCTAATAGACAAGAAACTCCAGGGCACACCAGGAGTCACCCGAAGCTGGAAGAGATGTGGAAAGATTCTTCTCTAGAGCCTGCAGAAGGGATGAGGCCCCAGGACACCTTAGTTTCAGACTTCTGTCTCTAGAACCATGAGCCAATACTTCCCTATTGTTGGAGGCTACCCAGTTCATGGTGGTTTGTTGCAACAGCCTAGGAAACTAATACAGCTTGCCTCTCCCTGCTCAGATGGCCCTAGTGTGCAGCAAATGGAATTCTCCAGGCAAGAATACTGGAGAGGATTGCCATTCCTTCCCCAAGGGATCTTCCCGACTGAGGTATCGAAGCAGGTCTCCTACATTTCAGGCGGAATGTTTACCCTCTGAGCCATTAGCAAAGCCCAAAAGAAACTGCTGCTGCTAAATCACTTCAGTCGTGTCCAACTTTATGCGACCCCATAGATGGAAGCCCATCAGGCTCCCCCGTCCCTGGGATTCTCCAGGCAAGAACACTGGAGTGGGTTGCCATTTCCTTCTCCAATGCATGAAAGTGAAAAGTGAAGGTGAAGTCGCTCAGTCGTGTCTGACTCTTAGCGACCCCATGGACTGCAGCCCACCAGGCTCCTCCATCCATGGGATTTTCCAGGCAAGAGTACTAGAGTGGGGTGCCATTGCCTTCTCCAAAAAAAAAAAAAAAACTAGTGTAAGTCAAACAGTATATAAGTGTGTATGCAAAGCATGACAGAGCTTTCAGCATATCCTTGAAATTATTTCTTTCCTCTCTGAATTTAATATCTTCTTTTCACTAGTGTTTTTTTCAGAAATCTATGTTTTAAAGACAGTTTAATTTTAGGTAGAAGGTGGGAAGTATTTGTTTCTCTATAATCTAAACCGAGCAACAAAGGACCTTTCTATTTGGCCAGATTGAGGCTTTCTGCACTTCTGAACACAACTAAATGCTCAAGGCATTAGAAGTTTGGATGACATCACTTCCTTTATCAAGACCCAGATTTACTCTGATATTTTATTTTTCTTAACTCCCTCTGTCTTAACTCCACTTACGCCCTGAAATTT
This sequence comes from Bos mutus, assembly GCF_027580195.1. Lineage (NCBI taxonomy): Eukaryota > Metazoa > Chordata > Mammalia > Artiodactyla > Bovidae > Bos > Bos mutus. The sequence goes on from NC_091636.1 coordinate 57,251,789, forward strand.
CCAGCCCTCTGATCAAGGCACACCTCTTTCAAAAGGCCTTTCCAACTGTCTTTATTTGAAACAAGTTTCCTTCATTCCTATACTGTAAGGCCTTTAATGCTGCATAGGTCTCATGTATTAAATACTATAAACTCTTCATGGGAGTTTCATTTCTGCTTGTTTTATTAGGTTTCTAGGGCTGTTCTAACAAATTACCACAGTCTTGGGGCCTTAAAATGACAGAAATGCATTATCTCACAGGTCTAGAGGCCAGAAGTCTGAAATCAAGTGACTGGCAGAGCTCTCATGTGTAGGAAGGCTTGAGACAAGAATCTTCCCTGCCCCTTCCAGCTCCCAGTGGCTCCAGGTTTTCCCTGGCTTGTGACTGCATCACTCCAGCCTCTGTCTCCATCTTCCTATGAACTTCTGCTCTGCACCTTTCTCCTCTGTGGGTTTCTCATAGGGACATATGTCTTTGGATTTAGGGCTCACCGGAATAATCCAGGATGATCTCATGTTGAAATGCTGAATCACATCTGCTAAAATCATTTTTTTTCCAAATCAGATCATCTTTGATAGGATCTGGTGCTGAGAATATGAACTTATTTTGGGGAGGCCACCACTACATTTACCTTTGCATCCGTGTTCACCTGTATGTTCGTCACGCATAACACGCATCTGGTAATTCATTTTTTATTAAATGGAATAAAATTAAACTTTTGAACACAGACTGGGAGGATCTACAAACTATCCTCATTCACTTTTTATCAACCATATTAAACTCATGCTAAGCCACAAATTCCGTTCTTGTGTAGAATTACATTTCTGTCAGTTGACATTGTTAAATAGCAAATGACCTTTCCAGTACCAAAGAGACAGTAAGTGTCATCACTGTCTGTATATTATGCGCTGACGAAGTCTTGAATACTGTCAGGACATTTAAAGAACATAATAATCTGAGCGGAAACAGAGGGCAATTTAAGAAAATAGGAAATAACAAAAAATATAGGGGACTTTCGAATTGTGATGCTGGAGAAGAATCTTGGGAGTTCCTTGGACTGCAAGGAGATGAAACCAGTCAATCCTAAAGGAAATCAACCCTGAATATTCATTGGAAGGACTGATGCTGAAGCTGAAGCTCCAATACTTTGGGCATCTGATGCAAAGAGCTGATTCACTGGAAAAAACCCTGATGCTGAGAAAAATTGAAGGCAAAAGGAAAAGGGGCAACAAAGGACAAGATGGTGAGATAGCAGCACCAACTCAATGAACATGAATTTGAGCAAAATCCACGATACAGTGGAGGACAAAGGAGCCTGGCATGCTAGAGTCCATGGGGTTGCAAAGAGTTGGACATGACTTAGCAACTGAACAAAAACCAAAAAGTAAGAAAGGATGGGTAAGGAGAGAGAGAGAGGAAATAAAAAAACCCCAAACTCTGGTGTCATGTACCTTTAATTTCAGTATTGTCATGGTTAATTGAGAATCTCCCCGTGAGAATTCACAGATCAAAAAGTCTAGAGCTTGTGAGGACTCTATTGAGTAGCACTTGCACTAGAAGAAGACAAGTTTTGGAAACTCAGGAAACAACAGAAGCTATTTCTGCGTGTTAGTTTTTTCTGTTCCAGGACTCATTTCATGATGACAGTTTAGCTAAATTGGTTAGATAGATGAAGTCATTCCAATATTCAATATTGTTTCTATAAAGTATTTTCTGTTTATTGTACAACTTAGAAGTGTCATTGGTTTACAGATGCCACCCAGAGCCACATGCTGCCACTGCCAAAGCTGGGGATTTCACACTGTTGCAACGTTAGAGCAAACAGGCCACAAAATATACCAGATGCAACTGAACAGCGATGCAGCTTAAAAAGACTTAATCGAAAATGTCCTGAATCTACTTTGCCCAAGAATTATCACTGGGACAGTCTGCTCTTTGATATGGTAATACAACCAGCTGCCGGTTCATCTCTGTTTCCAATGTGGTAATCCACACTGCTTTTCATCTTCTTGCCATCAATCATGTGACTTTTAATATTTGGCGGGTTTAACCTTCCATGTGGTCTTCTCAGGGGGCGCTAGTGGTGAAGAACCCATCTGCCAATGCAGGAGATGTAAGAGACATAAGGCATAAGGTCAAGAAGATCCCCTGGAGGAGGGCATGGTAACCCACTCCAGTATTCTTGCTGGGAGAATCCATGGACAGAGGAGCCTGGTGGGCTACAGTTCATAGGGTCACAAATAATCCCACAGAACTGAAATGACTACACACACACACACATTCACACACAAGCTTCCATGTATGAGGTTTATTCATTTTCCTTTCATTGGGAATTTGGAGGCAGTGATTGGCTTAGACTCTTACCAAGGATGAAGTCCCCATTTGCATCTACTATTTCTCTTCCTCTGTATGTGACACCCTTCAAAGTAGCTTCTCTAAGTCTATAACTAACTGGATGCTAAGGTGACCAGGGAGCCTGCCACACACTCTGAGATGTTCACAATGGGCTGTGTGTTTGATGCATGTGTAAGTGTGCACCATGGTGGAATTCACCTGTGATGCAGAAGACTACCCACAGCTGATCTGCACCCTTTCTTCCTGTGCTGTTTGGTGAAAGTATTGCAGAGTACCCAGATGTCTGCAGACATGTGGGAATGTGAGGTTAAGAAGTCTAGGTAGTGATTTTTTAAAAATCTCATAATGAAAAGCTATTTTTCTGAAATGCCAGTAATTGTATAAATCCCATGCTGGTGAAATAGAAGCTTCCTTCATCACATCCAAGGTTGTGTTACAGACTTGATTCATGGAAATAGGCATACCCACCCTCACATGAATGAAAGAAGAAAAGGACTACAAAAAATGTGATGGTGACACACACACGTGTGCATGCTTAGTCGTGTTTGACTCTTTGTGACCCCGTGGACTGAAGCCCAGCAGGCTCCTCTGTCTGTGGAATTTTCCATGGAGAAATAGTGGACAGGGCATTTCCTACTCCAGGGGATCTTGCTGACCCAGGCTTCAAACCTGTGTCTCTTGCATCTTTTGCATTGGCAGGCAGATTCGTTACCACTGTGCCACCTGGGAAGCGAATACATATACGCGTGAACATATAATCTTATATATTCTGTTGATCTCAGTCACAAATGGCAGCAGGGCACATATGTCAAAAAGGGATGGGGGTAGGATGGGAGGCAAGTCTAAGAGGAAGGGGACATATTTATGGACATGGCCGACTCACTTCATTGTACCACAGAAACTAACACAATATGGTAAGGCAGTTACATTCCAGTACAAAATAAAATAAAATAATGAACAACAACAAAAAGGAAACCCATCAAGGATGCTTCTTTCTAAGTCTAATATCCTTGAACATTTCTGTTTGATTATATGGGCCAAAATCTTTAATTTTAAAGGGCTACAAACATATCTTACTGCATTTCATGTTGTGATCACAAAAGTTAAACCTGAGGAGGACCTAGAGGGCTATCTCAATTTCTTTTTGAACAGGGACTCTGAGATTCACAGAAGTGACAAGATTTGTCCAGGTTACTCGTGGGAGTGGTGACAGAGTTATGACGGCCACTCTGGGTTCTTTCTCTCATGTCCGCACAGTGTCACACTTCAGGCAGCCTTCCCCACAGTAACGACACTGGCAACTGGGGGAGGAGGTGGCGAACGCCTCCTAGAACTGCTATCACCACGCAGGCGTGGGAGGAACAGTGACTGTTGTGCTACCTAGCTAGGAGTGTGGTCACCCCGCTGGAACTCAGCCCATCTGCTCAGAAGAAACTCTCTGAGCTGATTCACTATGTCCCTCATCTCTGTTTACCTCAGCCGCGATCAAAAGTTCAAGCTTCCTGTGAAAGCTGATAACCCCCATTTCCATTCACATATATCCGGTCTCATGACCCCACACGTTCCTCTCCCTGGCTAAATCTCTGTATTGTGCCGACCGGCATTCTCAGTCAAGAATCCAGCACACACATCCTTAACTTCCTAACTCACCTCCTTGAGGGCTCTGAATGTGCCCTTCACCTCCTTATGGTCACTGAGACTCATCCCCTGAGCACACTCCTTCCTTGGCAGTCCTGTCCAGTGAAGGAACGTCTTTTCTTCCAGTACCTCCCGAACCGCAGGGCTTGGAACTGGAGTAGGTACCCTCTTGTTCTCCTGGCTACTGCTTTCAAGCCCTATCATCGTTGTTCTGGCAACGCCTCACCCCTTTGAGACTCCTACCAACCAGTCGCCCAGCCTCCACCCTCCTGGCTGCCATCTTGGGGATCTCATTCATGCATGGCTCACAATGGCCACTCTTGCACAGGTCAGCATTCTGGATCCTGACTTTCCGGTTCCTCGGCCTCTCTTTCAATGGCCTTTTCTTGCATTTCACCTTAGTTTTCTACTCCCAACAAATCCAGGACCTGCCCGTCTCTGGGAGCTGCGCCTCCTGCTAGTTCTCTACCACCCCTGGTAACCTTCCCGCTCACTCGTTGGTGATGACAGCCCATGATTTCAATTTCTCACACTTACTGACCCTCTCATTGACTAACCCTGCCACTGCTCCTCAGTCATCTTGTGCTTTCACTCCCTTCTTCGCCCAGCCTAGATTCCCTAGTCCACTACCACGATCACACTTATGCAAAAATGGTCACGCTCTGGCTTCTCTGCTCTGTGACTGTATGCACCTGTCACAACCTCACATCCAACAGCTCCAACTTTCCACCCTCTCCCTGCCTGCACATTAACTGATTTATGCTGCTGGGGAATATCACATAGCTGTGTGGTTTCATTTTTAAACTTATGATCGCCAATGTCAAAGTCTCAGGATTGCCTGGCAACCCTATCTCATTTCCCTCCTCAATTCACTTTTCTGCTTTAAGTATCCTTTTTTCTTAAATATCTTCCACCCCCTGGCCACATCCTCATCCTCTGTCTTAGAATGGAGGAAACATGCCTACCTTTTCATAGGCAACTGTCTTCATTTTGGTCATAGGTCCTAGTCAGACTTCTTTGATCTCTGTTTCTCCTGCATTATCAATCTCTCCATTCCTACTTTTCAATCCTATCAACAAGAAATCCGTACCACAATCTTTTCCCTTCCTCATCTGTCTTCAGCATCTGCCCCATTTTTATGTTCTCCATCACAAAATACTTGTCAAGAGATATCTACATGCATGGTATCCACTGCCTGGTTTCTCATTTACATTGAAAAATCTTATTTTTAAAAATCTAAGTAGGGGCTTCCCTGGTGTCTCAATGGGAAAAGAATCTGCCGGCCACTGCAGGAGACATGGGTTCAATCCCTGGCTCTGGAGAATCCCACAGTCCGCGGAGCAACTAAGCCTGTTCACCACCTGTTTAGCCTGTGCTCTAGAGCCTGGGAGCTGCAGTTACTAAAGCCCATGGGTCCCAGAGCCCGAGCTCCGCAAGTGAAGCCACTGCAAGGAGAGACGCACGGATAACTAGAGGGTAGGCCCCACTCACTGCAACCATAGAAAAGCCCGCACAGCAATGAAGACCCAGCACGGCCAAAACAAATAAACAAAATCAAAGTAAAATCGTTATAAAGTTAAGAATATACTTATGTATTAAAATTTTTCTCCCCTTAGGCAGCCACTTAAAACTCTTAACTGAATCTCCTGTGATTCACTTTAAAGGACATACCTAAAAAGCACTTCTCTGTTTCTCAATTGTAGACACTTATAATGAATGGCTCCCCATACTGAACACGTCAGCTTATTCTTTTATACAACACCCTACAAACACATATACACACACACATCACCTTTCCTTATCCTCCCAAATATAGTTATGTCAAACTTCTGGTTAAATCAGCAGGCAGTGGTATGGAAACACCATTTGTAAACAAGACTATGGTTTACCACCACTATCTTTTTTTTTTTTTTGAATTTTTCTATAGTTATCAATTGATTCGATTTTCTGATTATTTTTCCACATATCACAAACTCAATCACCTCAGGAGCTGTAGAATTTGTCTTAATATATTCAAACGTAAGAGGCATACTATCAGTTCCATTTCTACCAGATAAGTCCTTCTGGAATTCTCTGTCCTCTGACTCAGATTCGACCACAGTCACAAGGGGAGAGATATAATAAAAGAGACCCTCTGGCACCACTGTTACAACTGCGTATGCTCTTAGAGCCTGGCCAACAAGTTTAAGGAGGTGATAATGAGATCATGAATAGCAACAGCTTCAGGATAAATGGAATCAGAGCACTACTTTTTACAGCCAAAAGGAACTTTTGCACCAGAAAGAAAGACTAGAATTTTCGTCACTTTTTGGTGCAGCATGGCAGAGGCAAACTCAGCTTCTACTAGTGCTCAAATATCTGACTAAAGGACAGCTCTTGTTCCCTCGTGTGCATATACTAAAGTCCAGTCTATCAATCCCTACACTAAATTCTTCAGCATATTAAAACTGTATTAACATAGATTCATTGAAGAGCAAAGTTTTATGAAAAGCCTTAACAGAAAAATCATTTTCATCTTTTATATAATAACCCCAATCACAATTCTCAGAATGTCTTCTGCATGCTTCTTTTATAAACATATAGAACTCCTGACCGCTAATTTAGAGGTGCTTATTGAATAAACAATATGGCCATGTCAACCTTTTAAAACCCATTCCTACCTCTTAGTAACTCTGAAATTAGTTTATGGGGCTAATATAACTAACAATTTATTTTCTCTCTTGGAAAATGAAGCGAGTAATCTTTGGGCAATTCCAATTCAAATTATGATACATTCTGAATTATTGGAATTCAGATGACTTGAAATGTTAAAATATATATGACAAATATGAAAATAAAAATATAAACACATTTTATATCTATCTATACATGTACCCCTTTACCCCTGGATTATACCTAAGATTCCTTCCAATAACACAAATATGACCTTCAATTCAGTAAATGGAAACAGGTTATCACATGAATCTGAGCAAATTCTGGGAGATAGTGAAGGAAAGGGGAGCCTGGCGGGCTACAGTCCACGGGCTTGCAGAGTTGGACACAATTTAGTGACAAAAACAGGTTACCAGAGCTCACCTTTAGCTTTTTACTTTGGATGAGTGATTAGAGATTGAATATTAACCATTAATCTTGCTGCTTATTTAGTGAAATCAACTATGATTTGATTTTCAACAAAGAAATACAGACACAGTCATGGGGAGTAGAACCCAGTTACTCCCTCTCCCTCTAAGCTTCTTGGCAGATCCAGGCTTCCATTACCCCTCAAGTTCCAGAAGACAACTGGCCACAGAGAAATCACTTATTTAATTTGATACCCACATGATGTGGCAATTAGTTTTCAAGTACATTTTTGAAAAACATAAGTAGGACATCTGGAATGAGGTTGGGATGATTAGGTTTGGGGAGAGAAGACCAATAAATGGAAATTTCAGAAATCTTTACTGAAGAAACAAATATTCCAAGAGTAAGTGGTTCTGTCTTTAAAATAAAATTGCCATTTGAAATAAGAAGATGCTTACTGAGTTCTGCTACAGAACAAATCAATTTTTCATGATGATTCTTGGGTAAGAGCCATAAATCAAATCTTAAGTACTTTTGAAAAAGACCACGCCAATGTCTATTGTTTAAAATTTATTATATCGTTATTAATTTGCTGAATGTAACTAAAAGACTTGAAAATGCTCAGAAATACACAGTGATATTGATTTTGGACGAATTACGATTAAAATACTCAAAATCACTTTAATCCATGTAAAATTTTATCTCAGTGCTATAAAGCACTTTTTTTTTAATGAGCCATGGATAATTTTCCTTAGAACACACGATGGCAGGAAACCAACAATTGGGAACCACATTTCCTAAAAAGGCACTCATTTTGACAGACAAAAGGATAATTGCTCCCAAACCACTCTTTTCCATTTTTCATGACATGGCTTTTCCATTCTGTTCTATGTGGTAAGAAGACCCACCGTAAGCGTACATGTTGTCAACTGCACTGACAAATCTTAATAAATAGGGATTTTACTCACTAGTTAAGAAAAAAACAAAAAGTCCATTAAAAGTAATCTCTCAGTGTGAATTTCATATCACGTATATTTAGCAGGAATGCATTTGATCTTGAGAAGAGGGCTGCAGTTGTAAGATTTGACCCTTAGTGAGATCATCCCTTCTTTTGCATCTTAGGGCATAATCAACGTTTATTTCTAGCTAAAGTCTCTTCTGGTTTCTTTGGGTTTTTAAAATATGATTTTCTTATTTTTTTTTAATATTTTATTTATTTACTTGACTGTGTCAGGTCTGAGTTGCATCATGTGGGATCTTTCCATGTGGCACACAGACTCTCTAGTTGTGGCCCATGGGCTCAGGAGTCGCGGCATGTGGTCTTACCTGCCCCGTAGCATACTGGATCTTTGTTCTCCAACCAAAGATTGAACTCACATCCCCTGCACTGCAAGGGGGATTTGTTTTTACCACTGGACCACCAGGCACGTCCTGAAGTATGACTTTCTGAAGCCATTTCAACCATATTAGAAAGCTGACTGAGCTATTAAAAAGAATGAATTCGAATCAGTTCTAATGAGGTGCATGAAACTGGAGCCTACTATACAGAGTGAAGTAAGTCAGAAAGAAAAACACCAATACAGTATACTAACGCATATATATGGAATTTAGAAAGATAGTAATGATGACCCTATATGCAAGACAGCAAAAGAGACACAAATGTATAGAACAGACTTTTGGACTCTGTGAGAGAAGGCAAGGGTGGGATGATTTGAGAGGATATCATTGAAACATGTGTATTACCATATGTGAAATAGATCACCAGTCCAGGTTCGATGAATGAGACAGGGTGCTCAGGGCTGGTGCATTTGGATGACCCAGAAGGATGAGATGGGGAGGGAGGTGGGAGGGGTGTTCAGGATGGGGAACACATGTACCCCCATGGCTGATTCATGTCAATGTATGGCAAAAACCACTACAATATTGTAATTAGCCTCCAATTAAAATAAATTAATTAAAAAAAGAAGCATCCACAGATAGCCATATATTCTGTGGATGAGAATGGAGGTTCAGGAATTCACTCTACCTACAAAGAATCTTGGAATCATTTGAGGGGAGGTAGAGAACTGAGTGGCTTAGTGGGATAAGGAAAATGGACCACTGGAGAAGACTAATGAACCTTAGAAAGACAGGTGATTCAGGAAGCAGTGCCCCTGAGGAAGCACCACAAGTGAAAACCTGGATTTAACAAGGAAGTTTCTTCTCTGAGCAAAGATTAGGTCAGTGGTTCTCAGTCCAGAGTCTTAACTAATCAGTCTAGACTGGGTACACAGAAGGGCTCTCCAGATGATGGTAATGTGCACCCAGGGTTGAAAAATACTGAATATTAAAGAGACAGAATACAAGGAGGTGTTGAGAAGGAGAGTAATTGAGATGGAAAGGCAGAGTGCACTCTCTCAGTAAAGTGAGAGATGGAGTTAGCTCTTGATACAGAAAATGGGTTAGAGGTTTGGAGAGAATGGGAATTATGTGGAGAGGATAGGGGAATGCAACAGGACTTTAACCACAAATAACCTCTGAATGACCTAAAATACAGTGTGTCAAGGTATTGAATGACCTAAAATACATTACAGTATGTGAAAGTTATATAATGACCCCTTATTGTTTTGAAAGAATAAATAAATTTGCTAAGCATCTCAGATACTATGTACCACGATTTCTTCAACTAATTAGGTATATTTAAGTTCTTTGTTGATTGCACTGGCAAATTTTGACTCATCTTGAATAAATTTAGAGTCAAAATACTATATCTTTCTAAAGATATTTTTATGCAGGTTTATTGTGTTTGGTTAGTTGTTGATGTGCATATAGGGGGGATAAGGTAACATTTCCCACACTTCTCCAGCATGGCCACAGAGAAGATAATCAGTGTTGTTCTAGAGCAAACAATGCTTCTTGCACAGCTGAGCTCTATGCCAATGAAAAAAAGGTTTCTCAACCTTTGAATTTATTTTCTTTTCCTTTCCTTTCCTTTCCTTTTTTTAAAGCGGAATAGAGGTCTGTATGGAGAAGGCAATGGCACCCCACTCCAGTACTCTTGCCTGGAAAATCCCATGGACAGAGGAGCCTGGTAGCCTGCAGTCCATGGGGTTGCTAAGAATCAGACACGACTGAGCGACTTCACTTTCACTTTTTACTTTCATGCATTGGAGAAGGAAATGGCAACCCACTCCAGCGTTCTTGCTTGGAGAATCCCAGGGATGGGGGAGCCCGGTGGGTTGCCATCTATGGGGCCGAACAGAGTTGGACACGACTGAAGCGACTTAGCAGCAGCAGCAGCAGAGGTCTGTACAGTATGTGTAGCCCATTTCCTTAAAGGGAAATGCTTGGGTGTCTCCTAGGACCCACATGTTCTACGGACCAAGCTTTAAAATTTTGATTCAACTTCTCTTTCCTTATTCAAAACTGGGTCATGTGTACTGTAATGTTGTCAGCCTGACATTCTCATACTAAGAGGATTTGAACACTGCGTCTGTTTACCTTTTCAGCCTAATTGAATATGATTCCCGTCACTGTCAGTTTTACTCTTCTTTCAGTTGCTAAACTATAATTAAAAGAAAGACACAGAGAATGGGGAATACGTTATCCATATGTTGCTCATTGATGAGTCTCAACAATAAATATTTTTTGGGAGGAAGATTAAAGAACTACATTATTTGATTTACTCAAGGTTAATATCCAGGTGCACTGAATTTTAAGTTAGGAGAGGAGCCATACTGTGGAGGGAAGATAATATTAGGTCCTGGGGTACAAGGCTGCCATTTGCCCCTAGGTCCACTTACTAACTGGGACTTCTCAGGTGTTCCAGAGGGTAAAGAATCCGCCTGCAGTGCAGGAGAGGCAGGAGACACAGGTTCAACCCCCAAGTCAGGAAGATCCCCTGGAGGAGGGCACTACAACCCACTCCAGCATTCTGGCCCAAGAAATCCTATGGACAGAGGAGCCTGGCGGGCTACAGTCCATAGGCTCGCAAAGAGTCAGTCACTACGAAGAGGCTACACGTGCACACATATACTATTACTACTAACTATAAACCATAACTTTAAGTCCCTGAAACTTTTATGTTTCAGTTTTTCATATGCAAAATGGCAATGAAAATACCTTCCCTCGTTAGGTTGTTAATAAAATGAATGAAATAATGTGTGTCAAATATATTTTAATGTGACTTACCTTGAATTTAATTCTCTATTTTGGGGATGTGTTATAGTTGCAAATTGAACTTCCACAAAACAAAGCAAAATAATATTGGTGGCTTATGTATTTTAAGTTCTATAATTATTAGCTTTACAAATATTAGCATTATACAAAACAATGTACAATGTTATGTATAACATAGGGGTATTTCCAATAGAACTTACGAGTACACTTCTGAACATAGAAAAGAGCTAGCCCACTTACAGTTCTTTTCTTTCTCCTTGCTGGTGTTGGTGCCATGAAGTTATAAGAAACATATGAGAGAAATTATACTGAAAAATGTGAGAATTTTTTCCTGCCTCACCATCACATATGTTGAGCCCCAGACGCAATTATCCTTTTAGAATGTATTACAGATGCGGCACTTAGCAAATGGGTACAAGATGTTTGTTCAGATAGAAACTTGCGGGCCAATGCTAGGGGAAGCTGGCAAAAGCTTTCAGCAGGCAATGTTTCTTGTAGGTTGCCAACCCAGATGATTTTTTTTTCCCTGAGAGTTTTGGCAGCTGTCTTCCATGTCTTCAGGTTGCACTTCTAATTTGTTGTTTCCATGGTAACATGGACTTTCAACCATATTCTTCTTTATTAACTGGCTATATAATGGAGGTGTGCCCTAAGCAAAATGGGATTTGAGGGGGGGACAACAATTAGGATAAAACCTACCACACTTTTCTGTATGATGGTAATCATGTAACCAAGAGTAGTACACTCACAGTTTATTAACCCAAGGTTGGCAGGTATCGATCCTGACTTCTTCCTGAAATGTTTCACCTAACAAAAGGCTCTGGAATCAGATTAATGCATTTATTGTCATTATTACCATTATTATTATTATTATTATTAATACAAGAATAAAAACAGTGGCTCACATTTTGCACTAAGGAAACTCACAATATGTTGCAGGTGTCTATCTTTAATCCTGAGAAATAATAAAAATTGAAATCTGTTTTATGCTTTACAACTTAAAACTTAGCAGTTTTAGGTGGAAGTTACATAGTCAGAGTGTTGTTGCACCTGCAAGCCCAGAATCTCTGCTATGTCCAAAGTCAATGTCTATGATGAATGGAGTATGGAAGATCAGCTAGGATGTTTTGATAACATAGCTGCAACGGAGTTACGTTGGCCTTATCAACATGTTTAAGACTGCTGTTGTTCTTAATTATCATGAAGTATGTGCTGCGATTCATGGGGTCGCAAAGAGTCGGACACGACTGAGGGACTGAACTGAACTGAACTGAATTGATGTGCAGCAGAAGGCATGACCCAATTTCCGTTCTGTGCCTCACTGAAGTTCTGAATTAGCCAAAGCAAAAGTTTAAGCACTGGCTTTGTGAAATCTATAATTTTTCCTACAAATAATGTGAATCACAGACATTCAGCACCCAAATTTGTTCCTGATTCTCATGCCAGCCCATCCTTAAAGAATGGAGGCTTGAAAGGTGAGGAACCAATGTATAATGAATATCACAGATATTGTAAGGAGTCAAATCATTTTGCAATATACCTGAAACATTGTAAATCAACTATACTAAAAAATACAGGTTATAAGTTACACAAAGTAGTGTTTTCCATCAAATTACAAAAAAAAAATTTTTGAAGTTTTGTTTTTACAATGCAACTAACAATCATTACATTTTTACCAAAGATTGACATATGAACCCATTACCTTCTTCAATGCACAAAATGTCCTATTTCCCTTTGGGTATTTGATATTATATAATGTTTAATTGTGGTATCTTTTCTGTAGCTGCAATTATTTAAACATTATCTCAGAAAATGTTTCTGTATTTTCTACCTGGCAACCTGAAAAGAGGTACAGATGTCCAACAGCCTCTGACCATCTTATACTCTCTCTCTAAGCTCCCTTCACAACCCTGACTACTTCTTTCTTCATCAATTCAGAATTTCTGGGAGAATAAAGAAACTGGACAGGAGTCCTCGCATGTCCCAAGGGTCAAGAGGAGGAACTCAACCCTACCATGGAGTGTGGTTCAGGACCATGGACAACTGCAGAGCCATCTGCCTCCACCTTCAAACTTGATAGCCAGGATCAGAGAAGGCCAAGAAAAATTGTTGCTCATGCTACTTTGGTAATTAGTTAGGAATTAGTATTATGCTATTATTTTTTAATTTTTCAGTTCAGTTCAGTCACTTACAGTCGTGTCTGACTCTGAAACTCCATGGACTGCAGCATATTAGGTTTCCCTGTCCAATCACCAACTCCTAGAGCTTGCTCAAACTCATGTCCATCAAGTCGGCAATGCCATCCAACCATCTCATCCTCTGTCATCCCCTTATCCTCCTGCCTTCAATATTTCCCAGCACCAGGATCTTTTCCAATGAGTCAGTTCTCATATAGTGGTCAAAGTATTGGAGTTTCAGCTTCAGCCTCATAGTAGCTTTTCTTCCAAGGAGCAAGCGTCTTTTAATTTCATGGCTGTGGTCACCATCTACAGTGATTTTGGAGTCCAAGAAAATAAAGTCTGTCACTGTTCCATTGTTTCTCCACTTATTTACCATGAAGTGATGGGACCAAATGCCATGATTTTCACTTTTTGAACTTGAGTTTTAAGCCAGCTTTTTCACTCTCCTCTTCCACTTTCATCAAGAGGCTCTTTAGTTCCTCTTTGCTTTCTGCCAAAAGGGTAGTGTCACCTGCACATCTAAGGTTATAGGTATTTCTCCCACCATTCTTGATTCCAGCTTGTGCTTCATCCAGTCTGGCATTTAGCATGATGTACTCTGGATATAAGTTAAATAAGCAGAGTGACAATATACATCCTTGGTGTACTTCTTTCCCAATTTGGACTCAGTCCTTTGTTCCATGTCCAGTTATAACTGTTGCTTCTTGATCTACACACATATTTCTCAGGAGGCAGGTAAGATGGTCTGGTATTTTCTTCTCTTAAAGAATTTTCCACAGTTGTGATCCACATAGTCAAAAGCTTTAGCAGAGACAATGACGCAGAAGATGTTTTTCTGGAATTCTCTGGCTTTTCCTATGAGCCAATGGATGTTGGCAATTTGATCTCTGGTTCCTCTGCTTTTTCTAAATCAAATTTGAACATCTGCAAGTTCTTGGTTCACATACTGTTGAACTCTAACTTGGAGAATTTTGAGCATTACTTTGCTAGCATGTGAGATGAGTGCATTTATGTGGTAGTTTGAACATTCTTTGGCATTGCCTTTCTCTGGGATTGGAGTGAAAACTGACGTTTTCCAGTCCTGTGGCCACTGCTGAGTTTTCCAAATTTGCTGGCATATTGAGTGCAGCACTTTAACAGCATTTTAATTTTTAGGCTGCCAAAATTCTTCCTCCAGCCAGGTATAATGGTTTCATTAAAATTCCATTCCCTTAGAAAAATAATGGTCTGAAAAAAGTTATCATGTCAGGCCAGAAATCTGGACTCCCCCTTATGACAAAGGCATACCAAGCTCAGGGGTCAAATATACAAGGATGAGAAGATCTAGGGCCATAGCTAGATAGACTGAGAAAGAGAAAATCACAGGAATACAGCACAACTGGAAAGAAAAACCACCACGAGGTCAATATGTATGGTAGGCTGAGCAATGGTCTTCACAAAAATGTTCAAGTTAAGTTGAGGATACTGAGATGAGGACATTCTCGTGGATTATCAGGGTGAGACAGTATAATTACAAAGATCCTTTTAAAAGTGAGGCAGGAGGGGATGAGTTTGTGATGAGAGATGTGATGAAAAAGCAAGGAAAGGACCATAAGTCAAGGAACACAGGTGGTATCTAGAAGCTGAAAAAAAAATCAAGGAAACAGATTCTTCCACCTGAGCCTCAAAGCAAGGCAGCCCTGCCAACACCTTGATTTAGATTTCTGACCTCCAGATTTCTAACAGAGTAAACTTGTATTTTTAAAAGCCATTAAATATGTGGTAATTTGCTACAGGAGCAACAAAAAATGAACACAGTATCCACAAGGAGAACTCATGTGCAAAGAGAAAGAAAGGGAGTCAAGCAACATGGGAGTGTTTATGAGTGGAAGGACTTCCGTATCGTCGCTTTCCTCTGTCCATTTCCTTTAAATGACTGGAACATACAATAAGTATACTCTTTCTTTACTCACCCGCCCCTTTCCACATAGAATAGATTATATAGAACCATGTAAACCACACACTTCATTTTATGCCCTAACTCTGCTGTACCATAAACAATGGCAATCATTATGGAATTCAGTAGATTATACTCTAGACCACTGGTAATTTCTTTCATTATTTAAAATGTTTCTAAAGTAATGTGCTTAAAATAAAATATTTAAATTGAGGTCCACTTTAATAAAGTTGGGTGGAACCAACTGAATGCAATGCAAATAAAGGGAGATTTTTCATTAATCTGTGCTTGCTTTCTTGTTTAAATTTCAGATACTTAGACCTTGATAAAAAGGGTCATATGCTTTCCACAGGTTCTGTGATTTTTATAGGCCGCTGAAGTCTTCAGAGAATTGAAGCGGTGTTAAAAGACTACCTGTCAAGCCAGAGACAGAAAAAACCAACGTGAAAATAAGAAGGCAGATAATGAAGTCTGTTGGGGTGGTGGAGGGGAATGGTGAATAGAAGATTACTGGGAACTAGCTCTTCCTTCCACTAATTTCAACCATTTACTGAGTCAGAAATCTGTCCTAGAATCTATGCCAATATTTTTTAAATTCATGCAATCACATCACATTTTAATAGACTCAGAGGTCTAAGTAACTGTTCCAAGTTGACACAGCTTGAGTGGCTGAGGCAGGGGACCTAATTTTAAGATATCTGACTCCAAAGTCATGCTTTTTCAATCATGCCTTTCAGTGATGAGAGCATAGAAAGCTTTTGAGTTTAACTAATTGTCTTTACTTGATTTGTCTTCCATGCCCTGGGAATATGGGGTTTTCTTTGTTCCCTTGCCAAGGGAACAGAATTTTCACTCTAGTTGAACAGTGATTCAGAAGTCCACATTCTCACACCAGGTATTTATTCTTCAGCTCAGCTTCCAGAAAGACATAACTTTTGTAATCATCTGTAAACCTGTGTACACAACATATTCTTTGGGTTTAACTATCTTGTACCATTAAGTGGAGCAGAAGAGGAAGCAGAAGATGCTAGAAAAATAGAAGTAGAGAATATGTGCTAATATTCGAGGCTTCCCTGGTGGCTCAGATGGTAAAAAGTCTGCCTGCAATGCAGGACACCTGCATTCAGTCCCTGGGTTGGGAAGACCCTTTACAGAAGACAATGCCTACTTATTCCTGCCTGAAGAATTTCATGGACAGAGGAGCCTGGTGGACTACAGGCTACAGAGTCCAACATGACTGAGCTACTATGGCACAGAGGGTAAAGAATTTGCCTGCAGGGCAGGAGACAGAGGAGATGCCAGTTCGATCCCTGAGTTGGGAAGATTCCCTGGAAGAGGGCATGGCAACCCTCACCAATATTCTTGCCTGGAGAATCCCATGGATTGAGGCTCCTGGCAGTCTACAGTCTATGGGGTCTGATACCACTCCTGCAATTTTCATGAATAATTTATCAACTTATGAAACTTTTAGTTCACTTATGGATAGTATCTTTTTTAATGAGTTCATCCATTGACCATCCTCTATTAGTCCAAATAATCAGAGAGGGTCTGGTTAGGAGGGGAGGCAATTATTTTTGAATGACAATATCCCAGACTCATCCTCAATATGGACTCACATGGTTACAGCAATCAGCTTCTTAGAAGCAGAGCTGGCTTGTCATCCAGATCTCCTAATCCCCAGTTAAAGCTTCTCCATTTATAACATCCTGTCATCTGTTCTCTTCCCAAACCTCAATATAAACCCCAGAATACTGATGCTCACCTCTCAGATTTCCTATACAGATCCGCAGTGCAGCACAGACTCAGCAGGAAAGTCACATCACACAGGAAGACGTGCTGCACATTAATTTTCTAGTTCAAAAGAAAATGAACTAAAGCCCATCTGAAAATACCCAGAACTGTACTCCCCTACTGCTTTGAGTCACTTGATCTCCACCTTTCGGCAGGCAAGGCTACATTCAGCAGCACAGTGAAGAATGAAAATCTCCTTAAGATGAGCTGTTTAGGGGAAAACTCAAAGGGATTACAGGCAAAAGCAAATGACATGCATTAGAGCCGACTAGCAAGTGCCCAGAAGCCAATATCCTTCTAAGGTCCACTGATGATGTGACCCTGGACTGGTCACACAGCTTTTGGGGCAGAGAAGACCTAAGTATAAATCACAGGGAAGAAAGCTAGTTTGTAACTGTTCCATAGGAGATAAGGATAACAGAAAGGTATCAGAAATATGGAAATTCCTTTATAAGGCTTAATTGATTTTGCTGAGCTATACAGAAAGCCAGTGGCAGACTTTATTTTTTTTTGGGAGGGGGGTCGGTGCTCCAAAATCACTGCAGATGGTGACTGCGGCCATGAAATTAAAAGATGCTTGCTCCATGAAAGAAAAGCTATGATCAACCTAGACAGCATATTAAAAAGCAGAGACTTTATTTTGCCAACAAAGGTCTATCTATGGAAAAAGCTATGGTTTTTTCAGTAGTCATGTATGGATGTGAGAGTTGGACTATAGAGAAAGCTGAGCCGAAGAATTGATGCTTTTGAACTGTGCTGTTGGAGAAGACTCTTGAGAGGTCCTTCGGACTGCAAGGAGATCAAACCAGTCAATCCTAAAGGAAGTCAATATTGAATATTCATTGGAATGACTTATGCTGAAGTTGAAACTCCAATACTTTGGCCAGCTGATGCGAAGAACTGACTCATAGGAAAAGACCCTGATGCTGGGAAAGATTGAAAGCAGGAGGAGAAGGGGACGACAGAGGGTGAAATGGTTGGATGGCATCACTGACTCGATGGACACGAGCTTGAGTAAACTCCGGGAGTGGTGATGGGCAGGGAGGACTGATGTGCTGCAGTTCATGGGGTCACAAAGAGTCAGACATGACTGAGTGACTGAACTGAACAGAAAGCCAAGCTTTCAGGGAATCTGGTCTTGCCACGATACAATCCCCACTACTTGGGTATCTCTGGACAAATTTCCTAACCTAGAATTTTTACTGCCACACAGTGTATACCAATAACCATGCAGGGGCAGTGTAATGTCATAGAAAAGGAAGGAAATTTACAGCCAGGCACACTTACAGTCCATTTACCTCCATAAATCTCAGTTTCATAATTGGTATAATGGATAGGATAATAATAACATCTATATCAAAGGGATGTTTGTACGGATGAAATGAAATATTTCATGTGAAACTTTTGGATAAATCAGACACATTTTCAAGTTCAAATTTAAAAAAACAAAAACAACAACAAAAACGACCCACAACATTGGCTTAAACTAATGAGCTTTTCTTCTCATATCTAAAAATTTAGAGGTGGGTAGCTGCTGATTGGTTTATTGTCTCCATGCTGGCATGACTGTAATTTTCTAGGGCTCTGCTCATAAGTTGGCTGCCAGAATTCAGTCCATCACAGTTGTATTAAAGGTAGGTAAAGAAAGCTGAGCGCTGAAGAATTGAGGCTTTCAAATTGTGGTGTTAGAGAAGACTCTTGAGGGTCCCTTGGACTGCAAGGAGATCAAACCAGTCAATCCTAAAGGAAATTAGTCCTGAATATTCATTGGAAGGACAGATGCTGAAGCTGAAGCTACAATACTCTGGCCACCAGATGCAAAAAGCAAACTTATTGGAAGAGACCCTGATGTGGGAAAGATTGAGGGCAGGATGAGAAGGGGATGACAGAGGATGAGATGGTTGGATGACATCACTGACTCAATGGACATGAATTTGAACAAGCTCCGGGAGATAGAGGAGGTCAGAGGAGCCTGGGGCGCTATACTCCATGGGGTTACAAAGAGTCTGACACATCTTAGGGATTGAACAACAACAAGAACAAGTAGGGAAGTAGGGAGGAATCAGATGTGTCAGGAAAGCCAAGTCTTCCTTGAGGTGTTTCCTGCGTCCCCTCATTTTATCCTGTGGGCCAGAACTGCCTCACATGACCACTCTAGCTTCAAGGGACACTGGGAGCCCACAGCTGAGGTTGACCTATCACCCAGACTGGGCACATGTGGCCCTGAATAAAATCAGGCTTTGGGTGACAAGAAAGAACAGAAAAGGGAATACTGGGAGGCAATTAACCAGGTGGATGACAACCTGGCAATTAGTAAAAAGTGAAAATGTTAGTCGCTCAAGTCATGTTCTACTCTTTGCAACCCCATGGACTGTAGCCCGCCAGGATCCTCTGTCCATGGGATTTTCCAGGCAGGAATACTGGAGTAGGTTGCCATTTGCTTCTCCAGGGGATCTTCCCCATCCAGGGATCAAACCCAGGTCTCCTGCATTGCAGGCAGATTCTTTACCATCTGAGCCACCAGGGAAGCAGCATTTAGTAGCTAATCATTAAATTCAGTCTTTTTGATCCTTCTTCCACCAGTAAACTGAATAAATACATCCAGGTTTAATAGTCTGCAATTCCATGGGATTATTAAATTATAATCAGAGATCAATACTATATAAAATTTTTGAGTGGACTTATTTGAAGATGAGTAGGACAGTGACAATGGCACCCCACTCCAATACTCTTGCCTGGAAAATCCCATGGACGGAGGAGCCTGGTGGGCTGCAGTCCATGGGATCGCTAGGAGTTGGACACGACTGAGCGACTTCCCTTTCACTTTTCACTTTCATGCATTGGAGAAGGAAGTGGCAACCCACTCCAGTGTTCTTGCCCGGAGAATCCCAGGGACAGGGGAGCCTGGTGGGCTGCCATCTATGGGGTTGCACAGAGTTGGACACGACTGAAGCGACTTAGCAGCAGCAGCAGCAGCAGCAGCAGGACAGTGACAAATCTGATTCATGGAATGTTCTTAACTCTTTAGTTTGAGATGATTTCAGATTTACCAAAACTGTTATAAAAACAGCAGAGTAGGCTCTCACACACCCTTTGCTAGGTTTCTCCAAATGTTAACACATTACATGACCATAATGTGATGATCAAAACAGAGGAAAGAACACTGACACAGTGTTATTAACTAACCTGCAAGCCTTTATTCACGTCAACTCACGCCTTGCTAATGTTCTTTTCCTGTTCAGAATCCAGTTGAAGATCCCACTGCATTTCATTTGTCATGTCTCCTTAGCTTCCTCCAATCAGGATGCAGAATATTTTCACAACTACAAATTTTTACTATATTGATATAGTGACAACAGGGCTATTTGTTTTGAAGTTATTGGAATGTACCACATCGAATTTGAAAGTGACATGACCATGTGGTGGTCCCTGGCAGATGAAAAGGCTGATTTGCCACTGTTGATGTGCTTAACATTCTTCTACACTGAAAATATGTGTACATCACAACAAAAAGTATGGATGATTAAGCTACAGATGAGTACAATCTGGATTAATGAGGGATTTCTGTATCTTGTCTGGGTAATGTTAAATTTCTCCTCTGGAGCATTTTCTTGCCCGTGACATAAGCATCTATCACATCTGTAATGGGTCAACTTCGAAGGTTCCAGATGAGTATATTAAAGATATATGCTCAAGCAGCGATAATTAGCTAAATAAGGACAGCATCATTCATTAGAGAATTCCAAAACGGAGTGCTGAGCTGTCCCTGGAAGTGCCGTCTTTTTACATTCCCCTGTGAGGCGGCAGCTGGCATGTGCCACAAGCCATATGGCAAGGCAGCAGAGACGGGAGCCAGGGCTCCCCACGCAGCCTCCTCGCCTCGATGCCCTGCTGCCTGCCTACTCATGGAATTAGGATGATTTATGACCTTGGCAAAGGGACCTATTTGTAATGCCAATATTTTGGATCAATACGTGAGAGCATGTCTCTAAACGATGTATCTTGCCTCTGCTTGGTCTTTTGCTAAATTGATCCTTGACTGCCCTGAAGTGGGAGCCGAATGAATCAAGATGTCCACATTTCTGGGCTTTGAGGTATGTTTACCTCTCCAGGCCAAACCAGCCTCCTCCAGTTGATGTCTCAGGTACCACTGCAGCCGTGGTGCAGGGATGCAGCGGGAAGTGGAACCCTGCCACCACAGCGCTCATGGAAAAACTCAACATGCTCTGAGTACAGCACGATGACCGTACTATCGCTGCTGGCAGCACAACCTCAGAAAAGGGCAGCTCACCAGGGTTTAGAATGAGGAGTGGAAGTGGTCTTCTGTGCCTTCCACAGGTGCTCTACACTATGTTCCTATTCTGGGGATTGAGAATGAGCAAATCTGTGACAATATTACTCTTTAAACAGATGACAAGATGATAGGTATTTGCTGTTTTTTAATACTACCCTTAGAATAGAAGAGTATCAAAGCACAAGAGAAAAGGATAACATAATTTAAAGGTATTTTAAATTTAAAGGTAATTTAAAGGTATTCCTTTCTCTCCACACTAGTAGCAAAACAGAAAACAACAGGTTTCTGATTCTGATACTCGTTAAACTAGGCACTTGTCGACCAAAGCAATGAGACATACTGCATCTTTGAATACTGTTATTACAACCGTGAAGAGGTCATAAAAGGACATTTGTTCTTTAGGTAAACATGACAAAGCATAGTAAAAGCATATAAAAGTGACAAAATGTCCTGCCATATGTACGTATATTATTCCTCTCTTAGGTAAAAAATAGCTATGAACAATCATACAGTTAATTTAAGTAAAATATATGTCTATGCTTTCCTCGTGGCATCTGCTTTTGCTACCATATATTCACCTGTGTGCTGCATAATTTTGGAGCCTCATCATATACATATAATAGAATAATGTTGAAAATAGTGACTTAGCAATGGCGAGGAGTAACAAACAAAATTATGTCTCCAGGAAAATGCTTACATTTTTGGTATTGTAATGAACCTTCTGCAAATATTTCTTTATATATGTGCTTGCTTGTGTCCCAGTTTTTTCCTTATCCCTAGAGTAGCTCTAGACATTCACAACCAAGTGGTAGGGAAACATACACATTACCTGCAGCGTGGCTCTGGGGCTTATAAAAGCAGTTCCCAGAGCTTAGCCTTCTGCACACGGAAGAGGCTGTGACTCTTGGAGGCAGACACATACCCCACATTAGCAAATCTAAACTAATCTTAGTTTCAGTGCTGTGATGTGCTATGGATATCATCATTAGAGTAAGAGGGATAAACTGTTTCCTAGTAGTTTAAGACACTTTTAAATGAAAACTATGGCTTTTGAAAATAGAATTATTTATCATTTGTGTGAAAGGGAAAAATGAGACTTTTTAGAGGAAAACTGTTCTCTTTTCAGACTATCCTATCTATCACGTTAGGGTATAGTAGTGTGTTTACAGTAGACTGAGTTTCTTCATCAACACCTAACAATTGTGTGTGTGTGTGTGTGCTCAGTTGTGTCCAACTCTTTGCAACCCCATGCACTGTAGCCCGCCATGCTCCTCTGTCCATGGAATTACTTAGGCAAGAATACACGAATGGGTTGCCATTTCCTTCTCCAGGGGATCTTCCCAATCCAGGGATCAAACCCACACCTCTTGCATCTCCTGCATTGGCCACCAGTGCCACCAGAAATGCAGGACCGAACACTTAGAAAACTTCAATTTTCTTCCCTACTATTTATTGGTTTGGTTGAAAAGTTCATTTGGGTTTTCCCATAAGATGCAATGGAAAGACCTGAAAGAACTTTTTGGCCAAACCAATATTTGGTGTGATGAAGGTGGAGGAAAAAGTAAAATAAGAGACAGAATAAGTTGATAAGGAAATTATTAATCCTTTTTACTATTATTTTGGAAGAGCAAATATATTCTAACGAGAATCAACTTTAAAATAGGAGCAGTTTTATTTCAAAACAATCATGGATTTGTACATAATAACAGAAGTGGAAACTTGAATATAGACTTTTATATACTAGGTTCCTGAATCCTCACTTATATTTGCTCTTCCACCTTGTGGTGATGAAGACAAGATAAAGCCAGTGGCAGCAAGCCAGTTCCATACAGCTTAATTAAACTGTAAATGTTTACCGAGTGTCTACTTCCTATAAGACTCCTCTCCAGGGATGCAAAAATGAAGACATAGTTCTAGCTCTCCAGTACCTGTGTGAGTAGTGAGGGGACCTGATGTATCAAAACACTGTTTTCATTCAGTGTTAAAGAAGCACACATACCTAAGAGTAGAATTCTTATTATAAGCTGTTTCTTGCCATTAACGTGTTTGCTGCAAGCTTTTTGCTGCAAATATTTTTGCCATATAACCAATTCCTTTAAGACAATTTTACCATGAAAAATGAAAGAGCCAACAGACAGTTTTTGGATTACAGTCCACTTGAGCTGATTGAGTAACTCAGCTGGTAAAGAATCCGCCTGCAATGCAGGAGACCTGGGTTCGATCCATGGGTTGGGAAGATCCCCTGGAGGAGGGCAAGGCAACCCACGCCAGTATTCTTGCCTGAAGAATCCCCAAGGACAGAGAAGCCTGGCGGGTTACAGTCCATGGGGTCACGAGGAGTCGGATATGACTGAGTGACTAAGCACAGCACAGCACTTCTTCCGGTTAGTGATATTAATGACTGTGGCTTTATCCAGCTGACAGGGAAGATGCTTTGCCCCAAGAGTGGCTTCTTCTTTTGACACACACTGTACAGGAGGAAAAAGAGACTCAGGGCCTCAAAGGTGCAGAGTCGAGTCCCCGCTTCCCATAGAACTCTGGCACTTCGGTCAGGAGCCATGTGTCAGAAATAGCAGTACAGAGGCTTCCACAGGGCAATACAGAACTCGAATAGAACCATGCAGCCTAGTGTTCGGGAACTAACACCTCTCTGAATGACACAAGAAATTTTAGTGACAAAAAAAGGATGAGAAGGCGAAACAACAAGCAAAAAACAAAAAAAAGTTTAAAACACTACGCACAAAAGACTCGGAAGACAAGTACTTAGGTACAACCTGCAAGCTAAACTCAGTTATGTGTGCAGTCTTGCCATTAATCTACACACATTTTCCATCTACTTAAATGTGTGATAATTCACAATAGAGTCTTTTAAATTGTGTTATTTCTCATGGTTCACTATGTCCTCTTTAATGTTCTTCTTTTATTTTTTGTTAGTTTGTCTTTTATGGTGAAATTTCTTAACAGCCGATTAATAATGCAGCAAAAATGTTTGCAGCAGAAATGCTTAAGGGAAAGCACGGAGAACTACCTAAGACATTGTTAGGAATATGGGTATCCACTTTTTTTCAAAAGTTCACTTTACACCACTTCACTTTCACGAAAGACCTACATTAGTACCTGTCTTTGATAACCAAAGAAATCCTAAGAGAATTTATGCTTTTACTAATACAGGTAACTGCTTATTATTTATCATTATTACTTTATCATTATTTATTTTTTGCTTTAAGCCATTTTGACTACAAAAGGCTTCACAGAAACTTTTTTTTTTTTTTGGTGAATCCTCTCCCTCCCCACCCCCAAGTGCGTTACTAACCAACAGAATCCGGTAAAGGTGAAGTAATGTCACTCTCGTGGTTTGGTTACAAATGACTGTGCCAGCTATCTTGTGAGCAGACCCTCTCTCCTGCTGGCTTTAAGGAAGCAAGCTGTCATACTGCAGAGGCCCCCAAGGCAATGGACTGAAGACCATGCCTGACCAACATGGCAGAGAGGAACTGACAACTTGCAAAAAACTGGGTCCTGACAACCAGGGTATGAGTGCAGAGGCAGATTCTTTCCTGACCAGTCCTTGAGGCGACCCTAATCCCAGCTGACACCCCGAGACCTTGAAGCTAAAAACCCAATTAAGCTGCATGTGAATTCTTTATCCATGGAAATTGTGAGATAATAAATATGCATTGCATTAAGCTGTTAAGTTTAGGGGTAAATCTGTTCTGTGGCCATTGCTATTAGTGGGAACCCACATTTGTTAAAGGAATTGGGAGAAATTTTATTTTAAAAAGTGATTCAAACATATTTTAAAATAATTTCCAACTATACTTTGCTTTTAAATGATTTATAGGAAAAGAAGCACATCATGGTGCAGTTGCAGAAACAAAGAGACTCAATGAACTAAAATTAATAAATCTTTTGTTTACACAGCTCAACAAGTTCAAGGTTGTGAACAACCAGGAAGCCCAGACACAGAGATTAAGCAGATTTCTCTGCAGACCCAAAAGAGCAGAGATGAAATCTCAAGCCCAGTCCATGCATACAAACACCTTTGGGAGCCTAAAGTATCTGTTTTTTTTTTTCTTCTACCTGAAAGCTAACTATGATACTTTTGGCACCAAGGTAGCCACAAACAATTATTTTTAAAGGGAAAGAAAAGGAAATTGCCTACTTAAAATATTAATGCTGTAGATTACTCAGAAAGCAATACTGAAGCAATGGAAAGGAAATGGGAGAAACAGATTGCTTCCAATGTCAACATAATTCTACCTTTGAAATACTCCTTCTGTTCCATGCACACACGTGGTACCTGAGCAAGGCAATGGACAAAACAGCCAGGATAGGAAGTGGCTGTCCAGAAGGAAGAAGAATGACTTTCACATTTCTTACCTCTTTCATTTCCCTATTCATGCAAGATTCTTATCACTGTCCATGGTCACTTTGAAACACAAATGACGGGTTACTTTTCTGCTTTATTCTCTAGCTATTTCTAGTTACTAAAATGTTTCTCATTTGACCCTTGGCTATGTGGGAATTGATTATTTTGTTCAATAAACTCATTGACCCAGACCATCTATGACCTAAAAGTTAAGTGTATCCTCCTTACCACCATGATCGCCATCCCATTCCCTCTGCCATTTGATTCCAAGGGAGACAGTACCTCCCGCGGTAAACTCATGCCTGGTGCCCTTCCCGGCTCTTATCTTGATTACAGGGTTGACATATTTGCTCTGCAAAATGGTTCATTCCTGGGTCCAAAGTGCCTGGTCACTTATTATTTGATAAAGCAACAAAAAGTCAAAGGATTTAATTCCTATGTAAATTCCAGGCTATTTGGTGATGATCAGCTTGTTGTAAATCTGGGCAGTTTTCTAGCTAAAACATGGTGGACTATCTCATCTCAACTGATTTTTTACTTCTCCAAAACACAGACCATTCAAATGTACTTTGTGTTATATACAGTGAAGTTGTGACTGAAAATGAATGTATATGTACTACAGAATAAAATATATCTTTATTTCACATATGAGAATACCACAGTTGATCATTTTTATAGGAGAAAATGATCATAAACGATGACTAGGTGTGATACATGCACGCCTGGTCAATGTGTGTACATGGTGTAAAACTGTCCAGACAGTGTGGTGAACAGCTGACCTTTGCCCCAGCAGGAGACTGAAGGTGTTCCCAACTCTGACCTTACATCTGCTTTGTGACTTTCTGGATCTTAGCTTGTTCTTCCTCTTTAAAAAACAAATGATGAAGGCAAAAATAATCACACAGATCTCTGGCTCTGTGATGACGTACGTCTACGCCAGTCACTGGCTCATTACTGACGCCACTGAGTCACGTGCTGAGGACCTCGTTTTACTCATATTCCATTTCTAAGAGAATGGTCGATTCTTGGGCAGTGCTTGCCTCTCTCATGCCAAGCTCCACCCTTTAGCACACTGCTCCCATGATCCACCCATTGGAAATGCCTACTTCTCCATCTGGGTGATCAGCTCCACCAGGCAGCCTTCGCTCAGGTTTGCTTGTTTTTGGCTGGGTTAGAGATCTCCCTGCTGTGCTCTGACAGTCCCTTGTACAAACCTCAGTTACAGGAATGACTAAATTATACTGAAATAGTTTGTTTCCTATCTGTCTCCTGCCCAGCTAGACACTGAATTCCTCATGATCAGTCTTGGAGAGATTTAATCCCCAGGAGGGCAGGGGTATTTTCTGTTTTGTTCCATGTCACATTCCCAATGTCCTGGAATATACAAGTGGCTAAATGAGTATTTAATAAACAGGAGAATGAGTGAATATATGAATTAACGCCTACTGATATCAATGTCATGAGTTCAGTTCAGTTCAGTCGCTCAGTCGTGTGCAACTCTTTGCGATCCCATGGACTGCAGCACGCCAGGCCTTCTGTCCATCACCAACTCGCAGAGTCTACTCAAACTCACGTCCATTGAATCAGTGACATCATGAGTACCTCCAGAGAATAGCATATTAAACATTCAGCAGGAATTCCCTGATGATCCAATTGTTAAGAATTCTCCTGCCAATGCAGGGGACACAAGTGTGATCTCTGGTCCCAGAAGATTCCACATGCCACAGAGCAATTAAGCCCATGTGCCACAACTATTGAGCCTGTGCTCTAGAACCTGGGAGGCACAACCACTGAAGCTCGCACTACAGAGCCTGTGCTCTCCCAACAAGAGAAGCCACCATAGTGAGAAGCCTGTGGACCGCAACGAAGAGTCGCCCCCTCTAGCCAGAACTGGAGAAAGCCTGTGTGTAGCAACAAAGATCCGGCACAGCAGAAATAAATAACTAATTAAAAAAACTTTTAAAGATGACTGGAGTCATAACAAACCATTTACATTTCCAGAACATAAACTACTTAGTCTAGAAAGAAGAAACATATATCTATCTATCTATCTTCCCTTGTAGCTCAGCGAGTAAAGAGTCTGCCTGCAATTCAGGAGACCCAGGTTCAATCCCTGGGTCAGGAAGATTCCCTAGAGAAGGAAATGGCAACCCAGTCCAGTATTCTTGCCTGGAGAATCCCATGGACAGAGGAGCCTGGCAGGTTACAGTCCATGGGGTGGCAAAAGTCAGACATGACGTAATGACTAAACCACCACAATATATATACACACAAACATATATATATATATATACACATATTGATTTTACAGCATAATGTCAAAGCATAATTATTTTTTAATAAGCACATGCAAAAATGTTCCCTCAAATTTAGAAACTTTTCAACAGCATGTAATAAGTTATCTCAGAGATGGTCAATGGAAGTCTCAGAAAGACCACACATAAGACAGATGAAGAGTACCTTCATTACCACAGTCTCCCTTCAAGTCCATGGTTCAGTTTTAATAAAAATCAGTGAGAAAAGTTATTATTAAATTGTTTGGTAAGACTGGATTCCATGTTAGTCGTGGATTTCATTCTTAACGGCTTTAAAAATGTGGCCTGCCACTAATACAACTACACTATTAATATCATAGGATGACAATAATAACTTCAGCATTCTGACACAATCTTATTTCAACTCCCTAAGTAGGAAAAGCCTAAAAAAATTAACTATTAGTGTTTAAAATATAAAGACCTCTGTAAACACCTTATGGGATGATTGATAATTCATAATATCAGGTGGTGTTAGACGTAAAGAACCTGCCTGCCAATGCAGGAGACATAAGAGATGTGGGTTCAATCCCTGGGTTGGGAAGATTCCCTGGAGGAGGACATGGTAACCCACTCCAGTATTCTTGCCTAGAGAATCCCATGGACAGAGGAGCCTGACAGTCTACAGTCCACAGGATCACAAACAGCTGGACACAACTGAAGTGACTGAGCACAAACACAACTCAAAGTTACATGGGGGCCACAGTTTAACAAACCCAGTGAAAGACAGAAACCTGTGTGTATATGCTCAGTGACTCAGTAAGCCCACCAGGGTCCTCTGCCCATGGAATTTTCCAGGCAAGAATAATGGAGTGGGTTGCCATTCCCTTCTCCAGGGGATCTTCTCAACCCAGATCAAACCCATGTCTCTTGCCTCGCCTGTACTGACAGGCAGATTTTTTAACACTGAGCCAGCTGGGAAGCCTCCAGACATGTGTGGGCATATTTCAAATGCATGTAGCAACTATTATGACAATAAACATATACTTTAAAGATCTAATAAAATTATATGGCTGTTTATCATGTGTGCCTCTCAATCAATACCTATTAAAATTGTAACTCGTAAAAATCTGTCATATGATTTTCTTTGAAAATTCATTAGAATTAGTTTTATTAATTCTTTTCTGAATATAAAAGCAATTCAATTTAATCAGGCTAAAAAGATAAATAAAGAGAACACCTATGGTCACCCCTATAAACACTTTGCTGTGGGTATATTTAATCATATTTCATTAAGTCTATGCTTTTTAATCAAAGATGGGATCATGCTATTTGGGGACTGGCTTTAAAATGCAATATGTTGTCAAACTTTCTATATCAATACATATATTTCTGTAACATTTTAATTGCTGTGAAATAGTCTATTACACAGAAATACCAAGATGTATTTGTTAGCCCTTTGGGGGTATTTTTCACTTTTGTAAACATTCATGTACCTGGAGAAGGAAATGGCAAACCACTCCAGTATTCTTGCCTGGAGAATCCCATGGACAGAAGAGCCTGGAGGGCTACAGTCCATAGGATCACAAAGAGTTGGACACCACTGAAGGGACTCAGCACAAACATTCATGTATACCAGGATTTTTCAACCTCAGCCCTATGAAGCCTTTGGACTGGATCATTCTTAGTTTCCTGCTGGTCTTCCTGCTCATTGCAGGATGCGCTTCCATCCACTGAAGGCAGAAGCATCCCCTCCCTCCAAGCTGGGACAACCAAAAGTTTCTGCAGATAGTGCCACATATTCTTTGGGGGACAAAATAATTCCCAGTTGGGAACCATTCCCACAGACCCATCGTTGCATATTTAATGGATTATATCAGTTCAGTTCAGTCACTCAGTCATGTCCGACTCTTTGTGACCCCATGAACACGCCAGGCCTCCCCGTCCATCACCAACTCCCGGAATACACCCAAACCCATGTCCATCGAGTGGGTGATGCCATCCAACCATCTCATCCTCTGTCGTCCCCTTTTCCTCCTGCCCTCAATCTTTCCCAGCATCAGGGTCTTTTCCAATGAGTTAGCTCTTCACATCAGGTGGCCAAAGTATTGGAGTTTCAGCTTCAACATCAGTCCTTTCAATGAACACCCAGGACTGATCTCCTTTAGGATGGACTGGTTGGATCTCCTTGTAGTCCAAGGGACTCTTTCAAGAGTCTTCTCCAACATCACAGTTCAAAAGCATCAATTCTTCAGCACTCAGCTTTCTTTATAGTCTAACACTCACATCCATAGATGACCACTGGAAAAACCATAGCCTTGACTAGACGGACCTTTGTTGGCAAAGTAATGTCTCTGCTTTTTAATATGCTGTCTAGGTTGGTCATAACTTTCCTTCCAAGGAGTAAGCATCTTTTAATTTCATGGCTGCAGTCACCATTTTCAGTGATTTTGGAGCCCAGAAAAATAAAGTCAGCCACTGTTTCCACTGTTCCCCCATCTATTTCCCATGAAGTGATGGGACCAGATGCCAAGATCTTCGTTTTCTGAATGTTGAGCTTTAAGCCAACTTTTTCACTCTCCACTTTCACTTTCATCAAGAGGCTTTTTAATTCCTCTTCACTTTCTGCCATAAGGGTGGTGTCATCTGCATATCTGAGGTTATTGATATTTCTCCCGGCAATCTTGATTCCAGCTTGTGCTTCCTCTAGCCCAGCGTTTCTCATGATGTACTCTGCATATAAGTTAAGTAAGCAGGGTGACAATATACAGCTTTGACGTACTCTTTTTCCTATTTGAAACCAGTTAGTCTGTTGTTCCATGTCCAGTTCTAACTGTTGCTTCCTGACCTGCATACAGGTTTCTCAAGAGGCAGGTCAGGTGGTCTGGTATCCCCATCTCTTTCAAATTATATATCCATTGAATATTTCCATTATATATCCATTGAATATTTTCCCTGAAGTAGAACTGCTGGAACAAAGGGTTAAGTTCGAAAGTCTGTGGCCACGTGGCTGCTCTTGAAGACAGTCCCTGTCAATTTTCCCTGAAACAGCATAGCCCTGAGATGGCCTGTTTCTCTTTTAGTCACCATAATCCAATAGTATGTAGTTCCCTTGTTGTTTTTTTTTCTAATCAATACCCATTTGAGAGTATCTCATTGCTGTTTAAAATGCATTTTTTTCTTTTTTTTAAATTTTTAAACTTTACAAAATTGTATTAGTTTTGCCAAACATCAAAATGAATCCGCCACAGGTATACATGTGTTCCCCAAATGCATTTTTTTAAGCAACTGGTGAGGATAAACATTTCAAAGTAGGTTTTGGCATCATTTGCATTTCTACTTTCTTTGGTGAACAGTCTTTTTTACCCTTTCATGTTTAAGGATTTTCTTTCTTTGGTTTTCTGAGAGTTCTTTATAAATTAAGGTACTGCCACACTCTTATGTTGAAAATACTTTTGTTTTCCATTTTCTCATCTACTTTTATTTCCATTTAATTATTGTTTATGCAAAAGCTTCATAGTGTTATATCTATGGTTATATATTATATAGATATGAAACTATGTATATTATAGCTGCTTAGAGAGAAGGCAATGGCACCCCACTCCAGTACTCTTGCCTGGAAAATCCCATGGATGGAGGAGCCTGGTAGGCTGCAGTCCATAGGGTTGCTGGGAGTCGGACACGACTGAGCGACTTCACTTTCACTTTTCACTTTCATGCATTGGAGAAGGAAATGGCAACCCACTCCAGTATTCTTGCCTGGAGAATCCCAGGGACAGGGGAGCCTGGTGGGCTGCCGTCTCTGGGGTCGCACAGAGTCGGACACGACTGAAGCGACTTAGCAGCAGCAGCAGCAGCAGCAGGCAAACTCTGAGCTTGTGATTGTGTTTATGAAGTCCTTTCTCTTCTCAAAATTACATAAATGTTAAACCATATTTTCTTATAGAGTCTTTATGGTTTTTCCCCTGAGTTTTTAACTATTTTAAGCATTTGACATTTATCTGATTTTGAAGTAATGCATAAGGTAATTTTCAAACTATTTTGATGTAAAAGAGAGGGTCCCCTGGAAGAATGGGAACCCGCAATCTGGCTTATCACTCGGTTTTACCCTGCCAGCTTTACCAGGCTCCTAGATTTCCTAATTCTTTCTTGCCATCTCTCCCATTATTATCATAATCTGACCATGAAATAGGTGCCAACAAAGTCAAACAGAATATAACGGGAGAAATAAAGGAAGAAAAGGAAAGCATTTTAATTTATCTGTTAACCTGAAAATAGGAACCAACTAGCTGTGGGTAGAAAATGAATATGTAATATAAAGAGGTTGATTAGGTTTGCTGGAAAAACTTCATTCCTATTCAGTGCTATTCTTCAGCCCTTGGAGATCTGTGGGGCGCCTTTAGTGCACCAAGGTTGTCCATGTATTTAACCTACTTACATCCTCAAAAGAGCCCTGGTGGAAATGCTGATTATTCTTAGTTACTGATGACAGAACTGCAGTTCAGCTTCTCATCAGCGTCATGCAGTTCCCGGAATGCAGAGAAAACCCTGATTCTTTTGTCTATTACTTCTACCTTTAGACAACAACGCAAAGCATCTGGTCAGGAAGGTTTGTTGTTGTTGTTGAGAAAATAAATCCCCCTAGCGTTTTGGCAGGAATGCCATTCAGCCTTCTGTTTGTCACAGTGAATTGATGTCTTCCGGACTCTGCGACTCTACTTGGGATTAGTGTCTGAAGTCCGAGAGCCTCCTAGGAGTAGACCAAGAATTTGAAGCATTCTGCAAAAAATGTAAAGGAACGTAAGCGGCCAGGTCTCAGAGTTGCACAGCTTTAGTCAATTTCCTCCTAATGGCCTCCTTGAACCGAAGCAAAGCCTGCTATGGTTTTGTGTTATTTCATCATCTCTTCGATAACTTTTCTTAACCACAAAACTCATCTGAAAGGGAGAAAAAAAAACATAAAATCTTCTAGGAAGAAATCCTGAAGCAGGAATTAAGACTCAGAATTTGACATGACAAGGAATCTATTGTTCATTTATCTCTCCCTGATTCCTAAATCAAAACACTGGTTTACTTTCTGAGGTTCACAGAAATACCTTTTCATCTATTCTCTGTAGGCACTATGCCACACAAAGGAAGGCTGCCTACCTCTAACATTCTCCCCCAGTAAACAATACTTAGAAACAAAAAATTAGAAATAAAAAATTAGACTGGCAAATTGTTTGAGTTTGGTACATCTTTAATATTTTTTTCCTTTCTTAATATCTGTCCATCAAAGTTATTTTCATATTATATAATGCTTAAGAATACATTGAGTTCATTAAAACATTTGTGAAGGAGGGAAAAAGCAGATCTCTCCCCAGAGATAAGGGGAAACTGATCTCTTAATGACTTCAATTATACATTTACAAGTGGTTGTTGGCAAGTCATTAAAAATGACCCACTTCACACAAATGGATACCCTTGTATTGCTGTGGGGGCTTGA
Organism: Bos mutus; assembly: GCF_027580195.1. Taxonomy (NCBI): domain Eukaryota; kingdom Metazoa; phylum Chordata; class Mammalia; order Artiodactyla; family Bovidae; genus Bos; species Bos mutus. The sequence goes on from NC_091636.1 coordinate 57,285,287, forward strand.
TCTTTGAAGCCCTTCTTTTTCTTGGTTAAGCTCAACACAGCTAGTAAAACTAGGGTCATATGTCTTTAAAATATGTGCATCCAATCAACATACCATAAATATAGTCCATTTGTCTCAACCCTTAGTGAATTCAAGACTTCACTTGTGATTTACAAAGCACATTCTTGTCATAAGTCAGAGCAAGACAAAGTTACTGGGACTCAGAGCAAGACAAAGTTATTGGGACTGAACTCTCCAACTCAAATTCATTTTTTTGTCGAGAGGATGGACTGACAATAATGTGGTTCAATGAGTATGAAAAGTAATACCAGGATGCTTTCTATTATCTTTAACCCTTTGATACTGGTAATTTTGCTATTTGGAAGCATCATTATGGACTAGACCAAATGTTTCCAAGTGGATAGTAATTACGAAAATGAAAAAAAAAAAAAGAGAGAGAGAGAGGAGGTAATTTGCTTTCAGCTAACACTGAAATTCTTACAGGGAGTGGAGGAAGTAAGATTGAAAATGTACAGATATGTTCTCATAAAACTAAATAAAGTATTTCCTTTTACATGAAAGCATAAAGCAATAGAAACATGGTGGGGGAGGTTGGAGAGCATTGCTTGTTTTTGCTTCGTCTTGATGTATGAAACTGATAAATGCTATGTCTGAAGCTTACATTTTTCAAGTGATATACACTGGAGTGAAATATTTTAAAACATCATCTAGATTTAATGGAAAAAAACCTGAGCCAGATCTTGGGGAAATCCTTTAAGATTTCAGAAACATGCAAATCAGTGACTAGATTGGACTGGTTCAGGACTAATTCTGGAACTGTGAAAATTCTCAGTATTTTCAAAACACCTATGAAACCTGTCTGCAGGTCAGAAGCAACAGTTACAACTGGACATGGAACAACAGACTAGTTCCAAATTGGGAAAGGAGTATATTAAGGCTATATATTGTCACCCTGCTTATTTAACATATACGAAGAGTGAGTGAGTGAAGTCGCTCAGTCATGTCCGACTCTTTGTGACCCCACGGACTGTAGCCCACCAGGCTCCTCCATCCATGGAATTTTCTAGGCAAGAGTACTGGAGTGGGTTGCCATTTCCTCCTCCAGGGGATCTTCCTGACCCAGGGATCAAACCCGGGTCTCCCGCATTGCAGGCAGACGCTTTACCATCTGAGCCACCAGGGATGCAGAGTACATCATGCGAAATGCCAGGCTAGATGAGGCACATGCTAGAATCAAGATTGCCGGGGGAAATATCAATAACCTAATATGAAGATGATGCAACCCTTATGGCAGAAAGCAAAGAACTAAAGAGCCTCTTGATGAAGGTGAAAGAGGACAGTAAAAGAGCTGGCTTAAAATTCAACATTCAGAAAACTAAGATCACGGCATCTGGTCTCATCACTTCATGGCAAATAGAGGGAGGAACAATGGAAAAGCGATAGACATTTTTTTCTTAGACTCCAGAATCATTGCAGATGGTGACTACAACCACGAAATTAAAAGATCCTTGCTCCTTGGAAGAAAAGCATATTCAAAAGCAGACATTACTTTATCAACAAAGGTCCTTATAGTCAAAGCTATGGCTTTTGCAGTCTTCATGTATGTATGTGAGGGTTGGACCATAAAGAAGGCTGAGTACCAAAGAATTGATGCATATGAACTGTGGTGTTGGAGAAGACTCTTGAGAGTCCTTTGGACTGCAAGGAGATCAAACCAGTCAATTCTAAAGTAAATCAAGCCTGAAAATTCATTGGAAGGACTGATGTTGAAGCTCCAATACTTTGGCCACCTGATGCGAAGAACTGACTCATTGGAAAAGACCCTGATGCTGGGAAAGATTGAAGGCAGGAGGAGAAGGGGATGACAGAGGATCAGATGGTTGGATGGCATCACTGGCTCGATGGACATGAGTTTGAGCAAGCTCCAGGAGATGGTGAGGAACAGGGACGCTTGGCCTGCTGCAGTCCATCGGGTCGCAAAGAGTCAGAAATGACTGAGTGACTGAACAACAACAACAACAAGAAGCCAGTTTCTCATTAACCAGATGCTGTGAATGCAATCAGCTAGCGAGGGCGTCTGGGGTCTGACCATCTTCTCTTTCCGTCTCCCTTTTCCCTCCACCATTAGGGAAAACCAGAGTGCAGTGGAGTCAACAGATGCAACAAGCATTTTCTGGCCCAGCCACTGGAATGTAACAACAGATATCTCCTGAGCCAGACTTTCTCACTGACTCCATTAGTTGTCTGCAAAACAACCTGCAAACTAGTCATCACATTTTATACACTGGTTGATAACATATGTCTGGCTAGTTCTTACTGGCTAGGAGTTTGTATTGGCTAGCTACTGTTATTGGTTATTTCCAGACAGAATGGAGACAGAATGGAGAGTGTTCACCTTGATGGAGGAAGGCATTCAAGAGGCCAAGGATATTTCTCCTGGATGCTCTTTTAAAAACTGCCTTTGGTTAAAATCAGAAACTGAGCCTTCCTAAGGCTGGTTGCCCAGGCAATGTATAATTATTTGCTGAAAGCTTTATGCTTGTTGATGTTCAGAAATCACTCCCCTATGTGATAGGTAGATGATATAAGTTTTATTTGAAGAGGGGAGACAGAGACAGAGAAAGAAGAAAAGAAAGAAAGAAGCCACACACACACACACACACACACACACAGTAGAGCAAGTCAGTCCTTGCAAATTCATCTTTTATGCTTGCTTGATCATTCATATTCTCAATGCCTCTATCCTATTCTTCAATTACAGATGTTCTTGGATAGGATCTATTGATATTTGTCCACCACATTTTTTTTTTTTTTGCCAGTGCACACAGGACCCCTTTAATCCATTAAATTACAAAATTAAATCTCTTCTAGGTTGAGCCTTCCCTAAGACATACGGAGCTTATATTGACAAACTTGTTTTCAACCAATAGTCTGGTATGAAAATATGAGGAACATTATGGGGTTTTGGAAAATGTTTCAGCAATTCAGAAATCCTGAGCAACAGCGGCAGATGAGATTTCCTAAATATTCAGAAATAAACTCCAGCCATGCCCCTTTACTTTCCCAACACAAATTACAGCTATAAATTGTGTTAATCTGTCCCTCTCTTGCTTCCTAGTCTGCATCTAAAAGCCATGTACTTTGGTCCTTGGAGTGAGCAAGGATTTTCCTAATAGCAGGAAGTGAGATATACTTGAAAACAATTTGATACTATTGTGGGCAAGGATTAAAAAAGCCAAGGATTTAATGCTTTCCAAAATCACTAATAGAGTCAGTTAGAGTCTAGACAACAAAGGAAAAAGCAACACTAGTCTTAGTTGATGAGCTTCCCAGGTGGCTGAGCCAGGGGCTCAGTGGTAAAGAACCCACATGCAATACAGGAGACAGGGGTTCCATCCCTGATCTGGGCAGATCCCCTGGAGTAGGAAATGACAACCCACTCCAGTAATCTTGTCTGGTAAATCCCATGGACAGGGTAGCCTAGCGGGCTACATCCATAGGGTCGCAAAGAGTTGGGCACACCTGAAGCAACTTAGCATGCACGCACGCACACTTTGAAAGTGTGTGCTATTGCTTGATCCCGTTATTTTTACTCTCCCTGCAAACAGCTAAATCTTCTAGGAAACAATAAACATTCCTACTACGAGAACTAGATCAAAGCACTCGACGATGTCTGATTAATAGTGTTCAATAATAACACAAGTCATGGATCTCTACCAGTTAAGTTTCTGAAAGGGGAAAAGCAACACAATATGGATTTATGGGTTCTGTCTTTTTTTTAATATATATGTATTTATTTGGCTAAGCCTGGTCAAAATTATAGCATGCAGCATCGTTGATCTTTCTTGTAGCATGTGGGATCTAGTTCCCTGGCCAGGGATTGAACCTGGGTCCCCTGCATTGGGAGTATGTACTGTTAGCCACTGGACCACCAGAGAAGGCCCTGGATTCTGTCTTTAGAACAGAGGGCCATGTGAATCTTCTGCCCACACTTCCTTATCTGCAGATTTTAAAAAATCACATAGAATTTTGACAGTAACAAGGGCTTTTACAACTTGATTTCTAAAGGTACTTTAGAGCTTTTAATGTAGTTTCACAGACAGGGAAGAAAGCAAGCCAGTTGTGATCAATCGTTCTGCAGAGTCACAAATACTAACATTAAAAATGTGGATCATCTAAAGTTGAGGTCAATTATTCCCCTTGATCGTCCTTGAGTTTGTTCAGATAGCTGATTATTCACTTGCCAAAATAAGCTCTCGAGTAAACAAATGGTCTGCTGAAAGAACAAAGTAGGAGATATTTAAGTGCTTAGCAAACTCAGTCACAAACACTAGCCGGGGGAAAAAAGAAGAAGACAGAGTGTGTCTGAGGGAGCGTGCGTGTGGCAGGGTGTCCAGCCCATGCCTGCTCCCTGCATTCCAGCCTTCTGTGCATACAGCCCCTGAACCCACTGCTCAACAGCCAAGTCCGACTTGAGCTGAAGTGACAGAAGTGTTCAAAGTCTTATCACAACAGAAACAGCGTTTTCCAAAAGTCAACACGTTGCTGAAGAAAAAGATTGATTAAACCGAGGACAAATCCCTGGACACATCACTCTGGAACAAGAATGAACCATGTGAAAAGTACAGCCATCCCTGGAGTAGTCTCCAGTTCCCCCAGAACTTTCTAGAAGGGTAATTTGTCACTGATGAATTTAAGACATTACTGGAAAAGGACTAGGGGACTGAGATTGGGGTTGATCTTATACAAATCTCTATGAATATACATAGACTTCCTAAATGGAGCAATAAAAAGTAAGTCAGTAAACAGTACACTATGAATTTTGATATATAATAAATTAGCAACCATGACACATACTATTGAATTCCATTTATCATTCTTTGCTTGCATATATTCTTTAAGCTCTTTACCTACAGGTTCAATGAGATGTTTGCAAATTCTTTGATTGCATATTAAGTTGCATAATTTTTTAGCGTTTTTTAAAATCCAAAATCTAAATGCTTTGAAATTCTTAATTTTTGCAATTTGTTACTTGCGTTGATGATGGTGGGTTGTTGGAGAAATCCAAAAGTTTGAGATTAAAATATAATGCTTTGGGAATCACAGCGTTGTTGATTATTTCTCACACTGGGTTTCCTTTACCTGACATGTTCTGTCCATGAAAACTGCATGACAAAGCACAGGCTAAGAGCCCCTCATCCATCTCACTCCTGTTACAACACATGCCTCCAGGGAACACATCTGAGGAACATGTTTCCTTTCATTTTTTTTCACAAGATTTTAGTTGAGGTTCATTCTCTGTGTGGAGTGAAAGCTGTGAGAACCAGAAACTAAAAAATTCTGACGATCTGTAAGAGGAACTCACTCTCGACCAAAAAACCTTACACATATTTAGCTAGTTAAAGTATTTTATTTCTTCATTCCGTGAAATGATATTGAATGAGAATGACACTGGGGATTTGAAAGTCTGTCTTATTTTCACTCACTCTGTGGATTATCCATTTTTAATCTATTATCAGTTTCCTAACTGTTGAGCAGCTAACTCCTGGACAGCCCTCCAGCTGCTGGGTAATCTTTGTGCATCCAGAGAATACTTTCTTACTTAAATATTAATCTAAGAAAAAATATCCATAGCTAAATCCACTACAAAAGTAATGAGAGGAAACATTCCAAACACTAAACAGGAATGCATTTTTCAAATTTATTTATTTTTAATTGGAGAATAAATGCTTTACAATATAGTGTTGGCTTCTGCCATACATCAACACGAATCAGCCATAGGTAAACATATGTCCCCTTCCTCCTGAATCTCTCTCTCCCACCTCCCACACCATCTCACCCCTCCAGGTTGTCACAGAGCACCAGGTTTGAGCTCCGTGCATGAGACAGAAAATTCCCCCTGGCTATCTATTTTACATATGATAATGTATATGTTTCATTGCTACCATCTCAATTCAGCCCCCCCTCCTTCCCCTGCTGTGTCCATAAGTCTGCTCACTATGACTACATCCCCACTACTGCCCTGCAAATAGGTTCATCATTATCATCTTTCTAGATTCCATATATACGTGTTAATATATGATATTAGTTTTTCTCTTTCTGATTTACTTCTTTCTCTATAATAGGCTCTAGGTTCATCCTCATTAGAACTGACTGAAATGTGTTCCGCTTTATGGATGAGTAAAAAAAAAGAATTTCAGTTGTTCAGTCATGTCCAACTCTTTGCGACCCAATGGACTGCAGCATGCCAGGGTTCCCTGTCCTTCATCATCTCCCAGAGTTTGCCCAAACTCATGTCCATTGAGTCAGTGCTGTCAACCAACCATCTCGTCCTCTGTCGTACCCTTCTCTCCTGCCTTCAGTCTTTCCCAGCATCAGGGGCTTTTCAAAGTAAGAAATGAGTAATACTCTATTGTACATACATACCACAAGTTCTTTATCCATTCCTCAGTCAATGGACATCTAGGTTGCTTCCATGTCCTGGCTTTTGTAAACAGTGTTACTATGAACATTGGGGTACATGAGTCTTTTTAAATTATTGTTTCCTCAGAGTAAATGCTCAGTAATGGGACTGTTGGGTTATTTGGTAGTTTTATTCCTGGTTTTTACTGTTCTCCATAGTGTTTGTGGAACCAAAGATCAAACTGCCAACATCTGTTGGATCATCAAAAAGCGAGAGAGTTCCAGAAAAACATCTACTTCTGCTTTATTGACTACACCAAAGCCTTTGATTGTGTGGATCACAATAAACTGTGGGAAATTCTGAAAGAGATGGGAATACCAGACCACCTGACCTCCCTCCTGAGAAACATGTATCCAGGTCAAGAAGCAACAGTTAGAATTGGACATGGAACAACAGACTGGATCCAAATCAGGAAAGGAGCACTTCAAGGCTGTATATTGTCACCCTGCTTATTTAACTTACATGCAGAGTACATCATGAGAAATGCTGGACTGGATGAAGCACAAGCTGGAATCAAGATTGCTGGGAGAAATACTAATAACCTCAGATATGCAGATGACACCACTCTTATAGCAGAAAGCAAGAAGAACTAAAGAGCCTCTTGATGAAAGTGAAAGAGAACAGTGACAAATCTGGCTTAAAACTCAACATTCAGAAAACTAAGATCATGGTAAGCGGTCCCATCACTTCATGGCAAATACATGGGGAAACAGTGGAAACAGTGACAGACTTCATTCTGGGGGCTCCAAAATCACTGCAGATGGTGACTGCAGCCATGCAATTAAAAGATGCTTGCTCCTTGGAAGAAAAGTTATGACCAACCTAGATGGCATATTAAAAAGCAGAGACATTACTCTGTCAACAAAGGTCCATCTAGTGAGAGCTATGGTTTTCCCAGTAGTCATGTATGGATGCGAGAGTTGGAGTATAAAGAAAGCTGAGCACTGAAGAATTGATGCTTTTGAACTGTGGTGTTGGAGAAGACTCTTGGAGAGTCCCTTGGACAGCAAGGAGATCCAACCAGTCAATCCTAAAGGAAATTAGTCCTGAATATTCATTGGAACAACTGATGCTGAAGCTGAAATGCCAATACTTTGGCCACCTGATATGAAGAATTGACTCATTTGAAAAGACCCTGATGCTGGGAAAGATTGAAGGCGGGAGGAGAAGTGGGCGACACAGGATCAGATGGTTGGATGGCATCATGGACTCAATGGACATAAGTTTGAGTAAACTCCGAGAGTTGGTGATGGTCAGGAAAGCCTGGTGTGCTGCAGTCCATGGGGTTGCAGAGTCGGACACGACTGAGTGATTAAACTGAACTGAACTGAACTGATTGAACTGAACACTCCCACCAACAGTGCAAAGGATGCCCTTTTCTCCACACCCTTTCCAGTATTCACTGTTTGTAGATTTTTTGATGATGGTCACTCTGATTGGTGTGAGGTGAGTTTTATTTTGCACTTCCCTAATAATGAGCAATGTTAGCATATTTTCATGTGTTTATTAGCCATTTTTGGCTATAAACCATCTTTGGCATATGTTTTTAAGTCTTCTTTGGAGAAATGTCTGTTTAGGTCTTTTGCCCACTTTTTAATTGGGTTGGTTGTTTTTCTGGTATTGAACTGCACACCTCCTAACACCATACACAGAAATAAACTCAAAATGGATTAAAGACTTAAATGTAAGGCCAGAAACTATAAAGCTGTTAGAGGAAAACATAGGCAGTACACTCCCTGACATAAATCACAGCAAGATCCTCTATGACCCATCTCCTTGAATAATGGAAATAAAAATAAACAAGTGGGATCTAATTAAACTTAAAAGCTTTTGCATAGCAAAGGAAACCATAAAGAAGGTGAAAAGACAATCCTAAGAATGGGAGAAAATAACAGCAAATGAAACAACTGAAAGGATTAATCTCTAAAATATACAAGGAATGCATTTTTAAGATAGGCCATTATATGGGCTTCCTTGCTGGTCCAGTGGTTAGGAGTCTGCCTGCCAAGCAGGGGACATGGGTTCAGTCCCTGGTCTAGAAAGATTCCGCATGCTCAGGAGCGACCAAGCCTGTGCACTGGAACTACTGAAACGCGAGCACTCCGCAGTAAGAGAAGCCACTGCAGTGAGAAAGCACCTCAACTACAGAGTAGCCCACTCACTGCAAGGAAGACCCAGTCAGCCAAAAATTACAAAAAAAGAAAAATGACAAGCCATCATCAGAGGCCATAAACACTGCATTCCTCTCTTTGACACAGTTTAAAATTGATATCAAACTCTGAATCTCACCAACATTTACTTATTGCAAAAATCACTGCAAGGAGATCAAACCAGTCCATCCTAAAGGAAATCAGTCCTGAATATTCATTGGAAGAATTGATGCTGAAGCTGAAGCTCCAAGACTTTGGCCACCTGATGCTAAGAACTGACTCCTTGGTAAAGACCCTGATGCTGAGAAAGATTTAAGGCAGGAGGAGAAGGGGATGACCAAGGATGACATGGTTAGATGACATCACTGACTTGATGGACATGAGTTTGAGCAATCTCCAGGAGATGGTGAGGGGCAGGGAGGCCTGGCACGCTGCTGTCCATGGGGTCACAAAGAGGCGGACACAACTGAGCAACTGAACTGAACTAACCTGAACAGTCACTCTCTAAAATGATAGGAAAAGCATGTGAGTCCATTCAATTCATACAGGAACCTACAGTCTCAAATATTCTCAAGCCTTATAAATGAGTTGAAGCTCATGTAGAAGATATCAAAAATCCTTAGTAGATTCTAAAACAATCATACCCAAGGTTTTCTGAACTAACTCTTACCTAGAGATGCCTCCACCCTGTGCATCAAGAAGTCTGGCCTGGCCTCCAAGTCAACTGAGTTCTATTTGAACCTCAAAGTTCATGTGAGATCCCTCCTTTTTCTAGAATTCATTAAAAATGTATTTATTTGACTGTGCTGGGTCTTAGTTGTGGCATGTGGGATCTAGATCCCTGACCAGGGATTGAACCCCAGGTCTCCTGCATTGGAAGCACAGACTATTAACCACTGGACCACCAGGGAAATCCTGAGAACACTCCTTTCAAACTAACATATCACACAAATTTCCCCTCTCCCAATGGTCCCCTTTATTGCAGCCCAAATTCTAGTTACCACCTGACAAGTGACCAAGGAAAAGGTGGAAAGAAAAGTGTAACTACTGGCCAGAACTTTATGGAAACAGAAGGCAAGTTTTCAAAAACAGTGAAGAAACTAGGAGTGTAGCTTTACAGAACATCAGGTAAATATCTCCCTGAAAGCACGCAGTCCCCAGAAGTTACAGTATCTCAGAATCAAAACATGGAAAGAGAAATACGCATGAATGATGGCAAATGACTTCTGTCATTTGGAAAAAAAAATGAATGCATCTTTCTCTTTCAATGTAATAGACATAAGCTGACATACTTTAGGACAGAAATGACTGAGCTTAGTAATTTATATCATGTTGGTTTGGGCATTGTTTCCTTCCAGATGTTCAAGGAAAGACTGATGATAACTCACACCTCAGCAAATACATTTCAGGATTGCATTTCACTTCCGTGAGCTGCTCACTGCTGCCTGCTTTCTCAGCTTTATTTTTTTGCTTTCTGTCCAGTACACGCTTTGCTCTTGGACTACAGTTAAAAGGGTGGTGACGACGACATATAAATACTGGAGCAAATACTGGAGCAAAGCAGCCACTCATGACACTGCCCAACACCAGCCTCCAAACCCCTGAACAGGAAAAAAAAAAAATCTGCAATAAGCCTTCTGACCAATATGGCGCAAGATACGGTTTTTGGATACCCGTGGGCAAAAAAAAATGCAAAACAAAACCCAAAGAGCAGGAAACGCCTCATAAATTCAGAGCAGAGCTTTTAAGTCAAATGTTCAATCAGAGACTTGCCAGGATCCACAGGTGGGGCTGCTGGAAGTGTTAAGAGCCAGGCAGGGGGTAAAATGCTTCCTTCTTCACTGAGCCAGGCCACTCACAAAGGCTCGAGGTCAGAGAATAGGGTTACAGTAAGGCAAGAAGGAAGCTGCGTTAGACCTCAGGATGAGGTCAGCTGAACTTCCTGCCGCAAAAAGAAAGCCCAGCCTGGAGCTGGTGAGATTGAAACCAGGCCACTGCTCTCTGGACCCTAATGATGAAACTCTTCAGCCGTTTATTATTTTTCACCTAGAGTATACATTTATTATCAACTTTACACAAACGTTTAAAACACAAGCTCTGCTAGACTGGGCTTCTCAGGTAGCTCAGTGGTAAAGAACCCGCCTGTCAATGCAGGAGACATAAGAGATGCGGGTCCAATCCCTGGGTCGGAAAGATGCCCTGGAGGAGGGCAGGGCAACCCATTCCAGTATTCTTGCCTGGAGAATCCCATGAACAGAGGAGCCTGGTGGGCTACAGTTCATGGGGTTGCAAAGAGTAGGACACGACTTAAGAGACTGAACAACACCCACTAGACTGTAAGTGCCACTAGAATGTAAGTTCCTCGAGGTGGAGATCTTTATCTGTTTTGTTTGCTGGGCTACTGAAGTGCCTACATTGGATACACAGTAGGCACCTCACACACATTTGGGCAATAAATAAAGACCAAGACGGATACTCAGGACAAAGATACAGCTCCAGCAGGGCTGTCGTGTAAGTCTGTGCAAGTTGTGTCCTGCACAAAAGCACCTTGCATGTGTGGGTGCTTTGGTCATTTCTGACTCTATGACGCTGTGGACTGTAGCCCACCAGACTCCTCTGTCCATATGATTCTCCAGGCAAGAATACTGGAGTGGGTTGCTGTGCTCTCCTCCAGGGGATCTTCCTGACCCAGTTATGGAACCTGCATCTCTTACGTTTCCTGCATTGGCAACCAGGATTTTTACCACTGAGCCAGCTGGAAAGGGCCTATAAAACCACCTGCCCCTCTGCAAAATGAGCCTGGAGACCCATCAGCATGTACCCATCAAAGCCTGGCCCTGGCCTGTGAGTGCGCAGCTCAGAAAAGGGGCCTTTTTGCAATCTGTCCACCCAAAGAGGAAGCTGTTTTGTGGGCAGGGTCCCCAGGGCTCTGCCAAGGCAAGCTTCCTCTGGGAGGTTACTCAGTGAGTGTGCAGGGCAAGGCAAGGGCATGCAAGTAATGCAATGAATTTTACCAAAGCCATTCTACAGTTCAGACATTTCGTCAGTTCATTTCATTACTCAGGTCTTCCTTCATTAATAACGCTGTGCCGTCCGCTGAGGATACCCCTTTACCAAATCCTTACAAATGTAATTCACAAGTAGAATCAGAAGTCTTGACATTATAAAGACCTGTTTGCCTTACTTCTTATGTAGCCATTAACTAGTCAATGTGCTTCTCTGAGCATATGGATCATTTTCTCTTTTTCTTTTGTTATTTCTTAATCAAGTATAATGACTAACTGAAAGTGTCTAAGATATTTAAGTGGAGAGAAATATTAGCATGGGGGTAAGTAATGAATGAATCAATGTCTAGGTATATGTGAAGGTTCCTTCACTTTGGTACTAGTGGTATGTGAAGCCAGATAATTCTTTGTTGTCAGGGGCTTTCCTGTGTATTTTAGGATTTTTAGCAACAGCTCTGATCTCCATACACTAAACACCAGCAGCATTTCAGCCCCCAGCTGAATCAAGCAAAATGTCTCTATATATTTCCAAATGTTCCTTAGGAGGCAAAATCATACCCAGTTGAGAACCAATGATATAGGTAAAGCTGCCATACCTTAGGATTAAGGTAAACCTAAAAGACACTTAGATATTATATTCATGGAAAATTAAAAAGAATTACCGCAAAATACTAAAATGGGTCTAAGCCTTAACATCAAGCTGGGAAGTGGTCCAAATTCAGCTGCCCCAGTTGGAGAACACAGGACGGTAAGAGAGAGGAAGGATGAGCAGAGACAAACACCAGGCTAAGCAAAAATATGGGGCAATGTTTTTAAGTGGATGAATTAAGTCACAGATGGAAAATCTAGATTGTGCAATTCCCTTTGGGCTCGACATAAGGTAGTAATCTTAGGTTGGATCCACATGTGTGCATTTGAACCAACTAACCATCGTCCATAGATTTTTTTTTTTCTCCCTTTGCCTGAAAAAACAATCTTTGCTGCAAAAATCAAGAGTACCATTATACTGTTGGCCTGATTCAGAGACTGTGTTGGTTGAAATAATATCTACTGCTAATGATAAAGAGGGACAACCAAATAAATACAAATGGTCGGTTTGGTAACGACTTCAATGGCCAGGTTGAACCCCTAGAGCCTCCCATTTAAGAGTTAGGTCACTTGGCTTGTGCTTTTAAGGAGGAAGATGTTTAAAACTCTGATCTCACTCTACCCTTGGCGATGGATCTAGCTGCTTTTTCTTACTTTCTTTCTTTCTTTCTTTTTGAGCTTCTTCATTCAGGCTTGTCCCCAAAGTATCTTAGAACAGACTCTCCAGAGACAAAGCTAAAGATTGGTAGAACTGCATCCTATGAAAACTTGTGGGGAAAGGAAAGTGGTGTAAAAGTAAAAGCATATCTTTGCATCCTTCCTGGCCTCTTTGATCATTCTAGTCGATGTCTGGGAACATTTATACAGGCTATATAGGTGTCTCATTTTTCTTGAGACACTCTCTTCATCTGAATTCTAGAACTATAGTCTTATGTTTTCTAAAAACTTAGAAGCCCCAGCTTCTCCAACTGGGGCAACTGAACTTGGACCACTTCCCAGCTTGATGTTAAGGCTTAGACCCATTTTAGTATTTTGCAGCAATTCTTTTTAATTATCCATGAATATAATACCTAAGTGTCTTTTAGGTTTACCTCCTCATCTTGCAGCAGGCTAACACTGGAAACCCAAAGCTCCCCTTCTCTCATTCCAAGCTTGGTCTGACACTTTGTTATCAGTACACAGCAAAGTAGGTGCAACAAGCCGGCGTAAATGTTTAAAAACTGTGGCAGCAATCTGACATAACAATTGCATATCCATTAAATGTAATAGCAAAAATAAAATAAAGAGCTGGCATTTGCACTTCTTTCTTTCACTTTTCTTTTAGTTTTATTTTCCCTTTAAATTATTTTTAGCGTATTTGACAAAGTATCCATCCACAGCAACTGAGAAAAAATCAAAGTTTCTTTAGCGAGATCAGAGAGACTTTGAGAAGAACCATCGTCACATGATCTCATTTAATCCCAGAGTTTTAAATCACTATCTCGATGTTGCTGGCATTCAATTTTATATCTCTAGCCAGATTCGTTCATCCAAAGGCCTTCTCATTTCTCCACTGAGAAGTCTAAAAAGCATCTCAAAGTGACACATCAGAAATCAAGTCTTGTTTCTTGCTCCTCAATCCCACTCCACCCGTCTTCTTCACCTCATTAAATGGTACTGTAGTGAAGTAGCTCAGTCGTGTACGACTCTTTGCAACCCTGTGGACTGTAGCCCACCAGGCTCCTCTGTCCATGGGATTCTCCAGGCAAGAATACTGCAGTGGGTTGCCATTTCCTTCTCCAGGGGATTTTCCCGACCCAGGGCTTGAACCCAGGTCTCATGCATTGCAAGCAGACGCTTTAACCTCTGAGCCACGAGTGTCTGACCCAATTTTTCAGGCCAGACACTCAGGGATCATTATTGACTAGTATGTTTCTGCTGAGATTCCCAAGTGTCACTAGCTGTAAAGAACCTGCCTGCCGATGCAGGAGACATAAGAAATGAGGGTTCAATCCCTGAGTTGAGAAGATTCCCTGGAGAAGGGCATGGCAACACACTCCAGTAGTCCTGCCTGCAGAATCCCATGGACAGAGAGGCCTGGCGGGCTACAGTCCATCGGGTCTCAAAGAGTCAGCCACGGCTGAAGTGACTTAGCACACACACACGTGTTTCTACTGCCCCAGGCATTCTATGCAGTAGAAATTCCTGGTGGCTCTGGCACTAACAGATATTTCAAACTGAACCACTTCTCACCAAGATCACAGTTCAAACGATCATCTTTTCACCTCAGAAAAATAAGAGTTCTGCGATCTCTCCCTGCTTCTCCTCTTGCCCACTATATAGTCTATTATCCCTGGCAGTTACATTTTTTAAAATATACATCTGATCAAGTTCTCTATGCCCCAAATTCTCCAGTAGATTTGCATCACACTTACAATGAAGTCCAGTGTGTACCATGGTCGAGGAGATGCTCCGCAATCTGCCCTGCCATCATCATTACCTCACTGGTAACCAGCTTCCTGCTGGTAACACCTTAACGTACGTTCCCATTTTAGGAGCTTTTGCATCTTGCTTCCCACTGCCTGAAACATTTTTTTCCCTAGACATGTGCAAGCCGAACTCTCTTGTTTCCCCAAGAGCCCATTTCATGTAGCAATACTACCACCCCTCATCATAATCACTCTTACTTCCATGTACCTTGCCTGGAGTATCCCATGGACAGAGAAGCCTGGAGGGCTACAGTCCATGGGGTTGCAAGAGTCAGACATGCCTTAATGGCTAAACCACCATCCATGTATCTTAGCTAAATACTGTAATATGATTTATCTATTTCAAAATTTGTTAAGTGCCTCTCTCTACCAACAAAGTTTCGTCTAGTCAAGGCTATGGTTTTTCCTGTGGTCACGTACGGATGTGAGAGTTGGACTGTGAAGAAGGCTGAGCGCCAAAGAATTGATGCTTTTGAACTGTGGTGTTGGAGAAGACTCTTGAGAGTCCCTTGGACTGCAAGGAGATCCAACCAGTCCATTCTGAAGGAGATCAGCCCTGGGATTTCTTTGGAAGGAATGATGCTAAAGCTGAAACTCCAGTACTTTGGCCACCTCATGCGAAGAGTTGACTCATTGGGAAAGACTCTGATGCTGGGAGGGATTGAGGGCAGGAGGAGAAGGGGACGACAGAGGATGAGATGGCTGGATGGCATCACTGACTCGATGGACGTGGGTCTCAGTGAACTCCGGGAGTTGATGATGGACCGGGAGGCCTGGCGTGCTGGGATTCACGGGGTCGCAAAGAGTCGAACACAACTGGGTGACTGAACTGAACTGAACTGAACTGAACCCGCAGAATGTAAGTTCCATGAGGGCAAGTATTGAGACTTCTTCACTGTAACAACTCTCTTTTGTCTAGAGAATGTCTGACACAGAAAAGAGACTCAAAAATGTGCTTGAATGAATTACTTTATTTCAAACATGTCTGTGAATACAGAAAAGAGTAAAAACAGTGACTAGCTAACAAAACGGTTTTGTTCCTTAGGCTTATCTTTAGTCATTCCTTTTATTCCTTTGACGTTTTTAATTGAAAAACTATGTACCCTCATAACTATGGTGGTCAAACAATTAAATACCTATAACTAATATTTAGACTGTTAAGTAATCAGCCACAGAAATGTGAACTGGAGAGAAATACATTAATTCAGACTCACTTGAACCTTATTTTGTGATAACAGTTTGAGTTTTGTTCAGCAAGCAATAGGCTTCCCAGGTGGCTTAGATGGTAAAGAATCAGCCTGCAATGCAGGAGACTCGGGTTCGATCCCTGGGGTCAGGAAGATTCCCTGGAGAAGGGAATGGCACCCCACCCCAATATTCTGGCCTGGATAATTCTATGGACAGAGGAGCCTGGTGGGCTACAGTCGATGGAGTTCCAAAGAGCTGGACATGACTGAGTGACTAACACTTTTACTTTCCTTTACTTTCAGTAAATAATGGGAAGTTTAATGTAATTGTGTATAGAAGAGTGAAAGGAAAACGCTTGAAAATTTTTAGGAATGCCAACTGTCCAATATTAGGAAAGAAGTCATAAAAGTACCAATGATTTCAATGCTAATTACAATGTAGTTTCATCCACTCATCAGCACAGGTCACTCAAGCCTCTACTAGACAGCTCTCATTCATTCATTCATTTTGCTACTTAGGCTTATAATTCATTCAAACATGTTACAGATATTTACCAAACACCTAGTATGTGCTGGACTCTGTTCCAGGGGGTGGGAAGGACAGAGCCATTGACAAAGCACACAGGAGGCCTTCCTTCACTCAACTGCCTTTCCAGGACAGTTTTGTTCTGATACCTGTTTGTGAAAATAGTGAAACTACTTTTTATCAGTCAAATTCTGATTGGTTTCAAGGAGTTTAGATTCTTCCTTTTTAGAGATGGGTGTGCTCTCTTCTCCAGCCTCCATATTTTCAAGTGTCTGAATGGCTTCAAAATTAAGATATATTATTCTCCTCCATCACCACAGGGGAAGACAGTTACGGAAATGCTTTTCAGATTTTTTATTTATTTAAGATAAAACCACTTGTATTTCTCACCAGGGAGTATTTATATAAATATACCCCCTATAAGTAATCTCATCAAGTAGTTTTGGATGAAAAATCTTTGAAAATAGCAGAAAGTGTCCGTGAAGCAGAAATGGACTTAAGAAAGCCACGTGCACAATTAATAATTCAGTCATTTTCTGAGCAGTGAGCTGGTGCCAACATGCTACTTGTTCTGGCCTCAGTAAAATCGTTAACTCTGATTTTTATTCAAACCTAACTGTCATCACCATCAGACCAGGGACTTAGTATATTTGTCCCCTGATCATGGCACCCTAGTGCATTCAACAAATTTACTTGACATTTATTTGTGAGATCATCCTGTTCCAGTTGTTGTTCAGTTGCTCAGTCTTGTTGGACTCTTTGTGACCCCATGGACTGCAGCACCCCAGGCTTCCCTGTCCTTTACTATCTCCCAGAGTTTTCTCAGACTCATGTCCATCGAGTCGGTGATGCTATCTAACCGTCTCATCTTCCAGTTGGGATATTGGTGTTTTCAGGGGGAAAATATTCTTCTTTCAACCTCTTAAGGAACGGTTCCATTTTCTTTAAGTTCTATACAGAAAATGGAACCGTTCCTTATATACAATATCTTCCTTCTTTCTTTGCTTCCCATCTTGCTTTTTTTTCAGTAAGTTAACCTCTGAGAACACATGAATTAATATTCACCACACAGAGCCAGATGCATCTGAAAAATTTGTAGTCTTTGACTCTTTTTTTTTTTTTTTTTTAACACCCAAGAGCAGCCTTTTCCGGGAAAAGAAGAAAAACAAAGATCAAGGAAAGAGCTTTAAATGTCCCCCAAGAAGAATTCAATGCCAAAGAATGACTTCTTAAATATACAATTTCACCCTGACTGCCAATCCATAGCTTTTGGAAAGAAAGATTTTTTTAAGCTGGAAATTCATGTGAGAACTATAGGCAAAAGAAGTTTCAAGGACATGCACAAACACCCATATCTATCCAATGGGTAAAGCACCAACAAAAGAAGGTATTATATTTAATACTGGGCTGTAATCATAATTAAAAAGATGTATCAGCAAACTTAAAGTATATGTGTGTGTGTGCGTGTGTTAATAGGAAGGCCCGATATTAGGCTGTATCTAAAGGAATACTGCTACTTAGCATCATGTTTCTCTCTATAAGAATATTTACTAAAGTAATCTTTGACTTTTTGTCTGTTTTGAGGAATGTTACAGGAAAGAATATGAGCATATGTGACTTTTAGTGGATGATACTGCCTTTTAGTCCCCCTCTCATTCCCGCCACAAGAAAACACAGGAGACATTTCTCTCTTAGGAAAATGTCTGGTGATCTTGAGCAACTACATTATTTACTCCTTATAAATGTATTGAATTGTGCAATTGATTGTCTTTCTCTCTTTGTTTGGACAACTAAGGAATTCAGCCAAATCTATGAACCTCCACTGATTCAGGGCAACACCCAGCATTAGTGAATATCATCTATTACTCAGTAATGTTGAATTCTTCTCTTCTTACTTTCCTTTGCTCAATTTCTTCTCTGTTGATTTCATCCCATTCTCTGGGTGAGCCACCTCAAGTCCACTTTATCCAAAAAGTAGGAATTTAAGGAGACAGGGAAATATTTACCAGCAAACATCATTTCTCATTCGGTATATAAACACTCTCACGTGTGATTCGTAACTACATGTGCATCCTTGGAAGCTAGTGGAATCAAACAGAGGTCATTTTAAAGGTGAAATGAAGATGGCAACACGTTCCAGGGGAGCCTGGAGAGGTCTATGTCCAAACAGGGGGCTCTGGGTCGACAGTAGACGGAAGACTTCAGTTTTTAAAAAATGCGTTTGTAACATGATGTTACCCGGATGTTTCAGCTGAGGTTTGAAAACTCCAGATCCAACCTGTTAAAGTGAAGGTACTGCACTATGCAGAACTTGTGGAAAAGGAAGCGGGGGAAGCCAGAGAGAGAGTCCGGACAACAGGTCAGGGACGCCACCACAGCAGCATCAGCAAGAACTCCCTTGTCCCCTTGCCTCTGTCTCCGCCCCTCCCCCCATCCTAGAGTGTCAGAATCCCAGGTTAGCAGAATGGGAGGCTGACAGAGAGAAGTAACCCACACACTCTGCATCCGACAGCCTGCAGCCACTCCATGGGACAGGAAGTAATCCAATCTTCCATGAGGTTGGACCCTTTATCATTATATTCGGTCAGACCATTGAGTTACTGAAATAAAGTTGTCTCTGCGTCTTAGGTAAGAGCTACTGAAAAGTCTGGGTCCCCATGGGGCTTCCCAGGTGGTGATGTGTTGAAGAACCAGCCTGACACTGCAGGTAGACATGAGATGTGGTTTCCATCCCTGGGTTGGGAAGATCCCCTGGAGGAAGACAGGGCAACACACACCAGTATTCTTGCTGGAGAAATCCTATGGACAGAGGAGCCTGGCAGGCTACAGTCCATAGGGTTGCAAAGAGTTGGACTTGACTGAAGCAACTTAGCACAGAGCAAGGGCCCCTGTGACTGCTCATCCCAGGAGGTAATGGCTGGCCCTCACTGGATAACAAAGGGGCCGAGGGAGACAAAAAGACTCTGCTTAACAAATATACGCCACAAGCCATGCTGGCTTGACATGATGTTGACATATTTTTCCAAGTGTGACATATTTATTTGTCACGGTTAATTTTATGGGTCAACTGACTGGATCACAAGTGTCAGATATTTGGCTAAACACTGTATCTGGGCGTGTCAGTGGGCACACTTCTGGATGAAACTAGCATTTGCCATGGTGGATTCAGGAGAGCAGTGTGCCCTCCTCAATGCGGGTGGGCCGTCATCCAACCCATTGAGGACCTGAACAGAACAAAAGGGCAGAAGAAAGCAAAATTTGGCCTTTCCTGCCTCATTTTTTGAGCTGGGATGTAGCCAGCTGCAACTCCTGGTTCTCAGGTCTTTAGACCTGGACTGACCTGCACCCCCAGCTTTCCTGGACTCAAGGTTATAGTTGGTAGATGATGGGACTTCTCAGCCTCCATAATAGAATGAGTCAATTCCTCATAATACATCTTTTCATATAAAATATCTCCTATCGGTTCTCTTTCTCTGGAGAACTTTAATACAGTATTATTTCATCCACATCATGATGCTGAACATGTCCTAACATATAAATGATATCCCTTTTCTATGGGTCTCAGTGATTCTCTCCTACTGTTTTCATACATTTGCAGGCAAACATCAGCTCTACGTGGGGACGCAGATGCCTAATCACATGCATTAGCTTTCCTGAAGGAAAACCACAGATCTGAAGGGGGCCTTGTTATTTGTCTTATTTCTCTATGGACTATTTGATTCAGATAGTTGTCAAAGTATTAGATAGTGACAATGTCATTTATAGGGAAATACACAAAGGGAGGGGCTTCCCTGGTGGCTCAGATCTTAAACAATTTGCCTGCAATGCAGGAGACCCAGGTTAGATCCCTAGGTTGGGAAGATCCCCTGTAAAAGGGAATAGCAATTATTATTGCCTGGAGAATTCCATAGACAGAGGAGCCGGGCGAGCTATAGTCCATAGGGTAGCAAAGAGAACACTTTCACTTGTTTTCACTCAAAGGAACAATGGAAAATCTCCTTCAGTACCAGATCTGGCCAGAGGAGTCTCAACTCCATGATGATACTGCATAAAGTGGTCATTTGATAAAGTGAAACCCTCTTTACAGAGTAAAAATGTTACTTTCCTCTTATTCTCTTTACTCTTTCTTACATCTCAAGGGATAGCCTCTAGGGTTGGCATACTGTTGCTTTTAAAGTAAGACCACTTGTGTGACATTTGTAAAGTTATAGATCTCGAGTCATTTGTTCACTGAAGTGTTTGTTGAACATCTATAAGTTCTGTGGCTGTGATGTAGGGTATAAAGAATGCACATTGCAACAGAACATTTCATCCATTGGGGGAGATAGTATGTCATAAATGTTGTGGAATGCATAAAACAAAGAGCTTCAGGTGCCCAGTGGAGGAAGGACCAGGGAGAGGTGACTGTGGGGGAGGGGTGAAGATGACTCTAGAACTAGGGTGGGTGCTTGTGTGTGCTCAGTCGCGTCTCACTCTTTGCGACCCCGTGGACTGTAACACACCAGGCTTCACTGTCCATGGAGTTTTCCAAGCAAGAATACCATTTCCTTCTCCAGGAGATCTTTCTGACCTGGAGATTGAACCCATATCTCCTGCATCTCCTGTATTAGTGGACAGATTCTTCACCACTGCACTGCCTGAACTAGGTTGCTGGGGCTCAGATCTGAGCTTTTCCCCCTTTACTGCCTGTATGACTCTGGGTAAGCTAGAAATCTCTCTGTGTTGTCATTTCCTCATCTATGGAAAGAAATGATAATTGTTACAGTTAACTCAAAGAAAGTATACATAACAGTTTTTGGAAAATAGCGAGGGTCACATAAGTTTCAGATATAATAATTACCAGGTTACATTATCTATGGTAATAAGCAAATTTATTGTCTAGTCACTCAGTCATGTCTGACTCTTTGAGACACCATGAACTGCAGTATGCCAGGCTTCCCTGTTCTTCACTATCTCCTGGAGCTGGCTCAGACTCAAGTCCATTGAGTTGGTGATGCCATCCAACCATCTCATCCTCTGTCATCCCTTTCTCCTCCTGCCTTCAATCTTTCCCAGCATTGGGGTCTTTTCTAACTATTAAGTTCTTTGCATCAGATGGCTAAAGCTTCAGCTTCAGCATCAGTCCTTCTAATGAATACTCAGGATTGTTTCCTTTAGGATGGACTGGTTGGATCTCCTTGCAGTCCAAGGGACTCTCAATAGTCTTCTCCAACACCACAGTTCAAAAGCAACAATTCTTCAGCGCTCAGCCTTCTTTATGGTCCAGCTCTCACATCCATACATGACTACTGAAAAACCATAGCTTTGGCTAGAGGGAACTTTGTCAGCAAAGTAATGTCTCTGCTTTTGAATATGCTGTCTAGGTTTCTCAGAGCTTCTCTTCCAAGGAGCAAGCAGATACCTAGTGCCTTTTAAATCCATAAAATAAGCAACAGGAGCTGCATATACCCCATCAGACAGAAGTGTGGCAAGTGGCCCCTTGAGGCTGTAAGAGAAGTTGAAATTTGAATATTTCCCTTTCTAGCTTTTAAGTTGAAGGAGGGCAAAAAGAACTGTTGCTGAGGAGTAAAGGCCTTGGGTTCTAGGATTGCCTCTTTAGTGCATGAGTTTTCTTAAAGCCAGTCAAATTCAGAGGGAGGGACAAAGATGACAAAGCAAAACCAAGGCAAGTGCCTTATGTGTTTACAGTAAGTTGTGTGCATTTGCTATTTCATATGGGCTTCCCCAGTGGTTCAGCATTAAAGAATCCGCCTGCAATGAAGGAGACTCAGGAGATGCGGGTTCAACCCCTAGGTTAGGAAGATCTCCTAGAGAAGGGTGTGGCAACACACTCCAGTATCCTTGGCTAGAAAGTCACATGGACAGAAGAGCCTGGGGGACCACAGTCCATGAGGCTACAGAGAGTCAGACGTGGCTGAAGTGACTGAGAACACACACCTGGTATTTTATGTATTTATCAAATTTAAGACTGGTGATTTATTTAGGTCTTTTAATTATAAACTTATAAAACTGTACAGGAAAAATTCACCAGTTTATAAAATAATATTGTCATTTTTATAAGAACTTAAGGGTCACCATGCTTATAAACTCGATTTAATATATTTGTGTAAGTTTCTCCAGAATTGGAGTATTTGGGTTCTTAGATCTTTGAAAAGTTTAAAAATTGAAATGAATATGTTAAATTTATGAATGCTATTTAAATATTTAATGAAATTTAATTAACTAAGCTGCAAAGGTCCCCTTGAAAGTGACAGCTGAACTGTACCAGATTTATATACAGAATAATGAGAGTTTGAGCTAAATTTAGGAGCGTAAGGAAAGTTAGGCTTTGGAATTTGCAACTTTAATACTTTGAATATTAATCTGCTAAAACAAAAATAGGTACAAATGATCTTTTCTTTGGGTGAAACACCCAGAAAGACACCAAACCTCACACTGAAAACAACTACGGGAAACAGTTCTTGCTTCAAATCATTAAATCAAATTCTAGGTCTTACTATGAACCACTGCACTATATTCTGTTCTACACTGTCTTTGCAAAATATTACATGGTAACACTTCTCAAAATTCTCCAGTGGTCTCTTGCTAATAAACCCCAAAGCTTTTAATCTCCCACCTTCCTGAAAGTCGGTGTACCACACTTATTGGAAGCACCCAAGTACACCCTTTTTCTCTGAACATGATTCCATTCTTCTGAACAGTTCAGTTTCCTTTTCTGATTTTTCTGGATCATCTCTTACCTTTCAGAAAACAGATCTCACTATCCCTAAGACCATGTCATCTCAGACTCTTTCTAGAAGATTCTGACATTTACTATTCTTGGGCATTTCTTATAGTCATTTATCTTCTATTCCAAAATCAATGATAAGTAGCTTTTTTTCTTATATGTGGTAACTGTCTACTCTTAGAGAGACATGCCCCTCTACTGTACTCCTCTCCCCAACAAACATTTTAGTTATATTAGATTTATGTCAAACTCCAATTTCTGGTCTCTGCCTCTTACGACAATTATGTTTGAATCATCTTTGAGGCACTGATTCTTCCCAGCACAGCACTCTTCACATAGAAAATATTCATTGAATATTTTGCTAGGTTCATGAGTGTTCTTTGGGCTTCCCTGGTAGCTCAGACAGTAAAGAATCCACTTGCTTTAAAGAACCCAGGAGACCTGGGTTCGATCCCTGGGTCGGGAAGATCTCCTGGAGAAGGAAAGGGCAGCCCACTCCAGTATTCTTGCCTGGAGAATCCCATGGACAGAGGAACCTGGTGGCCTACAGACCATGGGGTCATGAAGAGTTGGACACGATTGAGCAATTAACACTTTCACTTTCATGAGTGTTCTTTAGAATTAATTAATCTTTGTTTTTTTTAAAATGGTAGTATACTAATTTCACTTTCCTGTAATTGCGCTCATGTTAAACACACATTCTGATTTTATGCGTGGTCCACATCAATGGGTACCATCTCAGCACACACTACTGTGCTTGTCACAATGGATCATTTCTGTAATGTTTGCACAGTTTTACCCCTTCTAAGTATACAGACAGACCTCATTTTACTGCTCTGTGCTTCATTGCACTTCTCAGATACTGTGGATTTTTTTGTTGCTGTTGTTCTGTTAGTATTGTTGTTCTGTTAGTATTAGATTTTTTTTTTTAAGAAATTGAAGATTTGTGGCAACCCTGCACTGTGATAGGGATTACAAGGTGTCTCAAATGGTAAAGAATCAGCCTGCAGTGGAGGAGACCCAGATTTGATCCCTGGGCCGGAAAGATCTCCTGTAGTACGAAATGGAAACACACTCCAGTATTCCTGCCTGGAGAATTCCATGGACAGAGGAGTCTTGCGGGATACAGTCCATAATGTCACAAAGAGTCGGACATGACTGGGCAACTAACATTTCACTTCACTGCATTGTGATAATTCATTATTATGATGAT
Source organism: Bos mutus (assembly GCF_027580195.1). NCBI lineage: Eukaryota > Metazoa > Chordata > Mammalia > Artiodactyla > Bovidae > Bos > Bos mutus. The sequence goes on from NC_091636.1 coordinate 57,309,614, forward strand.
GGCTAGCATTTTCAGCAATAAAGCATTTTTAATTAAGCTATGTATATATTTTAGACATAATGCTGTTGTACTCAACAGCCTACTATATAAAGATACCTTTTATATGCACTGGAAAATAAGAAAAAAATTTGACTTGCTTTATCGTGCTGGTCTGGAACTCAACCCACAATACCTTCAAGGTGTGCCTCTAATTGTTCTGGATGAAACTATTTTATAATACTTAATAGAAAAATCTGAAATCACTTAATCCCCAAAGAAAGAAAAGTCTTGAAGGTACAGAATTCCTTTGCTCTCTCTTCATTAAAGTCCAAGGGCAATGTCATTATTCCTGATGGCATTTTGTTTTCTGTATTTGACACTAGGAAGCTGAAGGAGGAAACTCTAACCAAGAGGAAATCCTTTTTTGATGTTAAGTTGTGGTTCCAAATATGCAAGCATTTTAGTTTGAGACAAAGTGGAGTTTCTATAGATTGTGATCTTAAAATATACAAACCACTCATTTTCATTCTGACCTTCAACCCCACTACTTTTAAAATGGAATTGCCTAAACTGACCTCACACTTGCCTCTGCAAATTTAGAAATACAAAAGTCCTGCATCTGACATGTGGAGACTTCTTACTTTTATCTAAAAATTAAAACATTATAGAGTGAATGAAAATATAAATACAAGAGATAAAAGAATAAATATGAAAGGCTTCATTTTAATTACTACTTTTATTGCTCCTGGGTTATTTAGTACATCAGTTAATAAAAATGATTTAAAAAAAACCCTAATACTGTTTTTGGGTAAGAATCTAGCTACTCCTTCTCTTGTTTTTATTTTGTTTGTTGGTTGGTTTTCACAAACAAAGTGACCCTTAAATCCTGAAAGAAACGCTAACTCTTGACGTGCCCTGTAATTTGAGGAAAGAAAGCATTCCAGACATGAATAAATAAACACATCTGTGGAACTGACCTAAGAATTATTTGGTCAACTTTGCCAGAACCAACTTTCAAATATTGAATTTTATATCTGGGGGAAAAAATGTTCAAGTATGGAAAACAAACATACCATGGGCAAAAGAGCTCGTAAGATTCACCAGAGGGAAATGGAACGAGAAAATCCGTCCATCTGTTCATGCCTTATTTTTTCATCGCATTTGGAAACGTGCTGCACAGAGATAACTTTGTTCAGTCCTGAAGTGCAACTTGACATGACTGTTGTTTCTGGCGCCAGATGCACCGCACAGGACCCATGAAGGGCGAGGAGCCGGCCAGGGGAAGGCAGCTGCCAGCGGCTGCGGGGGGATCAGAGCTCCTGATCAGCCTCCTCTCCCTCTGTCCTCTGAGCACACTCAGGAACTCGATCCATCAGGCAAATTCATCATCTCGATTCACCAATGGCAAACTTTCAGAATGAACAGGGGACCGTGTGTTCCGTGGCCCACCCCACGTTGCAGAGATGGTTCAAGGGGGACTGTCAGAAGGGGGATGCTCTGCATTGACATTGGTCACCTATGTCTTTGCTCATTAATTTTTTCACCCAGAAGCAACATTCTCTTTTTCCCTTTTTTTCTGCCTAGGATCCTTCCTCTTCTCCCCTCCCTGGAATACTGTGGAGTATTTTTTTTTCTTCTAAAGCACTTTCCCTCTTACAATCAAGAATGAACTCACCAGGTTGTATCTCAGGGGTCAGTGGTATCTAGAAAAACCATTCCCTTCCCAGCCACACTGGTGGAGATGCTCCCCGGCATCACTAGCAAGAGAAATGAGCAACCTGGTTTAAAATACAAACTCTGGGACTTCCCTGGTGGTCCAGTGATTAAGCATCCACCTGCCAATACAAGGGACACAAGTTTGATCCCTCGTCCTGCAAGATTATACATGTTGCAGGACAACTAAAGCTGTGTACCACAACTAGTGAGCCTGCACGCCTAAGCCCATGCTTATCAACAAGAGAAGCCACCACAACGAGAAGCCCGTGCAGTACTAGAGAGTAGCCCCTCTCAGTGCAACTGGAGAAAGCCCACAAAAAGCAGCAGAGACCCAGTGCAGCCAAAAATATATAAATAAAATAAAATGTTTTTAAAAATACATTAAAAAATACAACCACTTACCTTTGTCTGAGCAATTAGCATGGGGTTTCCACCTCCAAAGTGTTAGACTAATCAATTAATCAATTCTGATGTCAGTAAAAATGTAGGGATTAGGTTTGTTATTTGGTCATCCAAAACAACATTATTTTATAAGTGATGCTCTGGTGGCTCAGACAGTAAAGAATCTGTCTTCAATGCAGGAGGCGTGGGTTTGATCCCTGGGTCGTGAAGATACTCTGGAGAAGGGAATGGCCACCCTCTCCAGTGTTCTGCTGCTGCTGCTAAGTCACTTCAGCCATGTCCAACTCTGTGCGACCCCATAGACGGCAGCCCACCAGGCTCCCCCATCCCTGGGATTCTCCAGGCAAGAACACTGGAGTGGGTTGCCATTTCCTCCTCCAATGCATGAAAGTGAAAAGTGAAAGTGAAGTCGCTCAGTTGTGTCTGACTCTTAGCGACCTCATGGACTTCAGCCCATCAGGCTCCTCCGTCCATGGGATTTTCCAGGCAAGAGTACTGGAGTGGGTTGCCATTGCCTTCTCCAGTCTATGGGGTTGCAAAGAGTCAGACATGACTAAGCAACTAACACACATAAGTGATGCTAGTCGCTGGACAAATTCAAGTTTAACATTCATCAACAGGCACCGGAAAACTATCCAGTTGGGTCACGCATCTAATTGTGAATGGAAAAATAAACTCTAGAAATAGCTTCTCCAAAATAGAATGAAACTTATTTTTACAGTAGGAACATAAACAAGGTTTCATGTAATAATGTAACTACATCTACACCCTGTTCCTAAGACCAAACCAAACCAAACTAACCCTCTCTCGTTATTTAACAGAAAATCTCAGTGGTCCTATGTTTATAGAAATTCTATGACTTTAAATAAAACATGCTTTGAATTATTATCTTACATATTTTTGATGTATTTAGTAAACATCTCCATACGATCTTAAGTTGTCTTGAAGGGAACTTTTATAATTCAAAAAAATGAAAAGCAAACAGCTCAAGAAACCAGGGCCCATGAAAGATGAGGTAGAGAAATAATAAAAAGCCAAGATATGATTAATTCTGGGACATACTAAAATCCAGGCTTCCATGATGGCTCAGACAGTAAAGAATCTGCTTGCAATGCAAGAGACCTGGGTTTGATCCCTGGACTGGGAAAATCCCCTGAAGAAGGAAATGGCAACCCACTCCAGTATTCTTGCTTGGAGAATTCCATGAACAAAGGAGTCTGGCAGGCTACAGTCCAGGGAACTGCAAAGAGTTATACACAACTGAGTGATGAAGCACACACACACATACTAAAATTCGATACAATTTTTACAGGTAGGCTGCACATTTGGTCCTGAATGTCCTAGTGGCCAAAGAAAACAGACAAATACATCAGTTAGAAGATTCACAGCATCTATGCAAAAGAAAAATAAATGAACATTTGTGAGAAATTCCTTCCAAATTTCTCTATTGTCAGAAAGTATAGACTATGTCAAATAGGAAAAATGCCTTTAAAATTTTTTTTTTTTTTTAAACATCATGTGTTTCAAGAGAATTCTAAGCACACATAACTTTCTGGCCACTGAACTTGTTAACTTGATAATGGGAAACTAGCGGTCGTTAAGGCTTTGCAGTTGTTTCATGAAGCATGTGCTTATTTGTCATGGAAACTCTACTTCCGTTCTTTCTAATCATTCATCGTGGAGCAGCACTGCTCATAGATAAGAGTGTGGAATCTGGAACCGGCACCTTTAACGATTAGTGTGAACTGGCTGACTTGCGTCACTTCTCTGGGCATCATTTTTTCCATTTGTAAAGTGGTGATAATACTAGCACGAACCTTTTCAGTTCGTTGAGGAATTAAATCACTTATAGATATTTCTGGGAGCGGAGTAAGCACTAAAAATAATAATTATGACTTAAATTGTCATTACTATTTACTATTAATATTTAAGCCTCTGTGCACATATATCTATGTATTACTGCTTAACTATGAATGTTTATGTATAACATACAGTAGTATACAATCATAATGTTAATTCTGCCTTAAAGAAAAGATACATATCATTACTAATAGATTGTGCAAAGGTATGTGAACTTCTGTGAAATCAATTTAGCACCAGTTTAGAATCATTGTATTTATTTTTTTCTTCCTTAAAAGGGAGTCACAGTCAAGGAAAAAGGCTAATAACAGATATTTTACATGTCATTATTTGGAACATTGGTCTTTTAAAAAACACCATCATTAAGTTGATGGACCTCTGGGAAACAGCATCATCAAAAGACCCCTGGAAGCCATCCATTCACATGTAAGTTCTCCACTGGCATTAAAAGAAAAAGGGAACACTAAATTATCCAGAACAATGAATTCAGCAACCTAAAAATAAACTTTCAAAAACTGACACCAAGTATCTGCAGCCCTAGTTGATGTGGAAATAGTCTATGAATAAACGGACACAAAGATTTTAATCATCCTTCTTGTCTTGTTTTGGCCAGTGGAGAAACAGATTCTTTAATTATATATGTTCTCATTCTCACTTAAGTGCATTTCTATCAGGCATTAACTCTACCAAGGTTACTTTATTCATTTCAATAAAATTAGGTCCATACACACATTAAATATTGCAGTCCTCTGTGACACTGATAAATCACTCATCGTCCAATCCTTAATTCTACAAAACTGAAGCAAACCAGATGATGTAAGAAACAGATCATTTGGCTGTATCAGGCAGGGATTCATGAAATGTTTGGTACATGTTGTTTTAGAAAAGAGTCCAACATGGAGAGCCCAAAGACCTCTGTTTACATCTGAGCTCCACCCATGAGTTTTTGTCTTTGACCTAGATATTTAAATCTCTGAGCCTCAATGCACTAAGCTCTAAAATAGGAAAAGTAATTACCACTAATTCAAAGACACATTGGGAGGATAACATGATAGGTTTGTAAAAGCCTTTGAAAACTGCAAAATATTATGCAGAAGTAGAACCATAGTTCATGATCTGACCCTTACTTAGCTACATTCAGATATATGAACCAAGGGGTTTAGGCAAGGATCAGTCTCACAGGAATGACTAAAAGCTAGAATCTCAGTTTTAAAACTTAAGTTACAGGGCATAATTGGTCTAGGGGTTCTTCACAGAGTACTGCTTCCTAATGGCCATGTCTCCTTAAGATACCTAATAATACATGAAAACTTTGCTTTATGAGTACAGTTTCAAAGAAAGCAAAACAAAATAAAACAATCAAATCAAACCAACAAATAAAAACCAAAGAAAACTTTCTAGAGGTTAAGGGCAGAACTCTGGAATCACACTGAGTTGGAATCCTGGTCCACCGTTATTTTTCTAAGCCTGCCTGTTAGTTTCTCTTTGCCTATTTCTTTATCTGCAAAGATAAAGGTAATTACAAAACTTAGAATAGTTGTGAAGACTAGGTGAGATAATATGCATCAAGCACTTAGTGGAGTGCTTGGCATACAGTAAGTGCTCAAAGAATGCTTATCTGCATTATCTATTAACAGAGAACCAATATCCTATATTACTGAATCAAGAATGAACTTCCTTCATGTGAGACATAATTACCTCTTCATTTGAGTATGGAGCTTAAGAAAGGACACAACGCAGAGTAGAGATGAACAAACCAGGTAGAAGAATGATCCACCATCTATAGATCAAACTATTTATGGGTTAGGTGGAAGACAAACACGATGTCACCATTTCCTTGACTGTGTTAAAGTTTCATTTAAAAATATCAGTAAGACAAGCATTCCAAAACTGACCAAGGAAAAAGAAAAGAGTCTCAAACAAAAACACATTGTAAGTAATGAGAATCGACTGTACAGTGCAGGGACCTCTGCTCAGTACTCTGTAATGACCTATGTGGGATAAGAATCTAAAAAGAGTAGGTATATGTATATGTACGACTGATTTACTGTGCTATACAGCAGAAACCAACACAACATTGTAAAGCAACTATACTTTGATAAAAATTAACATTAAAAAAATTTAAAAGAAAAAAGAAAACGTTGAAAGAAAAAGATGATAAAATGAAGGAGACCTACAAATAAAATAGTTGTAAAATAAATTTTAAAACTTAGAGGAAATGGAGAAAATACTAGAAAGTTTAAGTTAACAAAATTGACTCAAGAAGACATAGAAAGTATACAAAGTCCTAGCATCACAACCATATTTGAATCTGTTTTACTGACATGAGTCAGCAAACTACAGTCAACAGGTTGGCTGCCTACATTTGCAAATAAAGTTTGACTGAAATACTGCCATGACTATTTGTTTACAAGTTATCTAAGGCTGCTTTTGTACTGCAAGAGCAGACTTGACTAGTTGTGACAGAGATATTTTTTTCCCCACAAGCTGAAAATGTTTATCATCTACTCTTTAAGAAAAAGTTTGCTAGCCCCTGCTTTTTGAAGTCAAGTTCATTTTTGAAAATATATACAAAAAGGATGTTGAAAGAAAAATGATTACTAATAGCTGTAGTAGAAAGCATTCAATAAAATCCAATATCCATAATGATTTTTTTAAATGTTAGCAAACTTGGGAAGGGAATATATTTCCTAAGTCTAATAAAATCTGTTTATACAACACCCACAAGTCATTAAACTTAATGGTGAAATATGGAAATGCAGTCTAAGAATAAGAAAAATATGAGGCTTACTATTATAACTTCAACTTAACATTGGATGTTCTGGCTAGCATAAATAAGATGACAAGAAAAAGAAACAAATAGTATAAGAGTTGGAAAATAAATCAAAATGTCATCATCTCCAGGTTTGTTATTACTCACATTTTTTTAAATAAAATAATCTCAGATAAGTTATTGGGTTTTATAAAAGGGTTAGCAAAATAAAAGTAAATAAGATGAATTTTCACAAAACAAACTTTATTTCCATACTTCAGCAAGTTTATAAATGTATTTTTTAAAAAAGAACATTGGGCCCAGCAAAAAGAGCCAGACCCCAAAAATGCACATACAGCATGATTCCATTTATATGAAATTCAAGAATAGGCAAACTAATCTATAGTGACAGAAAGTGAATCAGTGGTTTCCTGGGGCTTGCAAGGAAAGGAGGATTTGACTGAAATAAGGCAATAAGAAATATTATGGGTGACAGAAATGTTTTACATCCTGATTGTGGAGGTGGTTACATGAGTGTATACATTTGTCAAAATTCATCAAACTGTGTATATATGGTTTTTCATATGGCTTCACATACATGGTGGATTTCATCATATGTAGATTATAACTCAAATTGACTTGGAAAAAGTAAGAAAAAATCTTTACACCACCAAAAAAAATAAATCTAAAAAAAAAAGTTTTAACATTTTAAGATTATTTTAACAACATGAAGAGATCTACAATGAAGAGGAATACAATATTAATGCACAAAAATGCAGTATCATAGAAATGTCTGTTCTCACCAAACTAACCTAAGATTCAATGCAATTTCATTCCAAATTCCAAATATTTGTGAAATTCATGAAATAATTATAAAATACCCCTGAAAGATGGAAGTGCCAACATGGCACTCAATTAGAACAGCTATTTCTGAAGAAGAAAACTGTGAAAGAATGGTCTTTCAAGATAACGTTTAATTTTAAAACTGAATTAATAGTGTTTTTTCAGAGCAGCAATAAACAAGTAGGACAACAGGACAGAATGTAAACCCAGAAGTGACCACATAGACCGTTCAATCAGTGGTGTTGAGCTATGTTGTACCAGAGCTGGTCTGAGCCAATAGCTGCCAGTTTTAAAATAAATTTTTCATTACTTTTTATTTGTACACTGTTGTGTTGGATTCTGCCATACAAAAACACAAACTGGCCATGATTACAATGGCACCCCACTCCAGTGCTCTTGCCTGGAAAATCCCATGGACAGAGGGGCCTAGTGGGCTGCAATCCATGAGGTCGCTAAGAGTCAGACATGACTGAGCGACTTCACTTTCACTTTTCACTTTCATGCATTGGAGAAGGAAATGGCAACCCACTCCAGTGTTCTTGCCTGGAGAATCTCAGGGAAGGGGGAGCCTGGTGGGCTGCCGTCTATGGGGTCGCACAGAGTCAGACACAACTGAAGCGACTTAGCAGCAGCAGCATACATACATAATCCTATCCCATCCTATCCCTACAGGTCATCAGAGAATGGACTTATGGACACAGCAGAGGAGGGAGTGAGTGAGACAAATGGAGAAAGTAGCATCAACATATACACACTATCAGATAAGATGGATAGTAAGACAGATGGCTGGCGAGAAGTTATTGATTGTTAGTTTTTTTTTTTTAATTTCAAGCTATCTGGTAATATAACCATCAAAAAGTAAATTGCATAAACTTAAAGTAAATGTTATTAATAACAAAAAAATAAACACTCAAAATTCATGACTTCTTAATGATCTTACTAAAGCCCATGTTCCTGAGGTCATTTATGTCCTTTGATTTGTGTGGTGGAAATACAATGTAATGTGAACCACAGAATGCCTTTTCCCATCTCTGTGTTCAGCAACGATATGCCAATAGCTAGAAATGGGCACTTGTAGGAGTATTTATATCAAGGAAATTTTCAACACTACAAATCAGGGCTTGATTTATTCTTTATGTATTGACTATTCTTAAGAGCATAATGAAAAAAAAACTGTTATAATGCAGATTAGAATGAAAAGGGTGTCATGTCTACAGTCCCTACATTATGAATAGCACAATAAAACAATAAAATATAATCTACTGGTATTCAAATGTTATTATCAGATTCAAGAAGCTACTAGTGTCACTGAATTCCCAGATTACATTTTGTTTCACTTTTGTGTTACTTGTTACGGTAAGGAAAGAAATCACCCAATAGTCACTATTATACTCATTCATCTATTGCAACCATAGGCCAGCTACACATATAATAAAATCAATAAAAGCATTCTGTGATAAGCAATCAGTTACATAGAATTCATCCATAGAATAATATTGTATAAACTACAATATATGCATGCACATTTTCACTGTGTACATGTGCCAGTTTGCTGTTAGTGTAAGGTAAGGCAGGGAGTGGGGTTGGGGGCGGTTAAAGAAGAGGGTGCTGTGGGGATGGTATGAGTATGAATAAGGCATCAAGAAGCCTAGAGAGTATTACTCAGCCATTAAAAAGAATACATCTGAATCAGTTCTAATGAGGTGGATGAAACTGGAGCCTATTATACAGAGTGAAGTAAGCCAGAAGGACAAACACCAATACAGTATATTAACGCATATATATGGAATTTAGAAAGATGGTAACGATAACCCTGTATACGAGACAGCAAAAGAGACACTGATGTATAGAACAGGTTTATGGACTCTGTGGGAGAGGGAGAGGGTGGGAAGATTTGGGAGAATGGCATTAAAACATGTGAAATGTCATGTATGAAATGAGATGCCAGTCCAGGTTCAATGCACGATGCTGGATGCTTGGGGCTGGTGCACTGGGACGACCCAGAGGGATGGTATGGGGAGGGAGGAGGGAGGAGGGTTCAGGATGGGGAACACATGTATAATTTTTTTTAATTAAAATTGAATAAAAAAAAAAATAAAGAAAAAAATAAATAAAAGTTCCAGTTGGTTTCAAAAAAAAAAAAAATACAAATAGACTGAGTTCATTGAAATGATGTGGTAGTATTGGATAATACAGAAGACCCAGAATATGTTTATGTTATTACATAAAAAAAAAAAAAAAGAAGCCTAGAATTCTAAATTCAAACCTGGTTTTTCAGGTTGTTATAAGAAATAATGAATTAAGATTGGAAGATGGCCTATATAAGCATGACATATACCTATTAAATAGTCATCAAATGGTACTTAAGCCTCCACTGTACTCTTGCATTTGGCTCTGAAAGCCTGCTATTGAAAGTACTAAAACATTTCATAATAAAATATCTCTTAAGAAGACAGAGATATCCTAGGTGTACAATAATGTGGATTCTTAGACACTATTTGGAATTTTTAGAGTGGCAGAAATGATTTGGGTAGCCAAAAAACAGTGTACAGCACAATCCTACCTTTAAAATATCCCTATCTGGGCTGAAAATATTCCTGGGAAAATATCACAATACTAACAACTGAAAGAAAAGATTTTAAAAATGGTAGGTCAGGGGGGAAGGCAATATGCACAAAAAGTATTTCCAAAACCTTACAAAGGAGAACTGGGAATTGGCATACTTGTCCAAAAATGTTTTCTCTCTCTTCTTAAAGTTAGGGAATAGTTATTTTTGTATTATCATGGAGATAAAGAGAGAAGAATCAAAGATGATACAGAAAAAGGAGAAGGGGTAAAAAGAGGGGAAAGAGAGAATATACATAATTTTATTTGAAAGGCAAATAACAAGGTAGGACCTGAAATGATTAATTTTGTTTGCTTCCTGTTTTTTGTTTTTTTTTTTTATCTTTGTTAGTTATGATTTTAGGCAGAGTATTTACAGATTTTGTGAGTGGCCTTTGCCTGCCAGTTTTGGAACTCTTACCACTTTAGGTACTCATGTGCTGTGCAGTGCTCAGTGGCTTCAGTCGTGTCCGACTCTGTGCGACCCTATGGACTACAGCCGGACAGGCTCCTCTGTCCATGAGGTCTTCTAGGCAAGAATACTGGAGTGGGTTGCCAGGCCCTCCTCCAGGGGACCTTACCGACCCAGGGCTGAACCTGCGCCTCTTAATGTTCACCTGCTTTGTCAGGTGGGTTCTTTACCATCAGCGCCACCTGGGAAGCCCCAGGTCTCTTAAAATCACATACCTAAAGGGATATAGAGACTGTTCTCTTTGATATCATAGATCGCACACTGAAAAGCAATTATTTGAAAATCGAAGATATATGTAGTCTCCAAGCAGAAAATGAAATGAAAATTAACATAATCTTTATAAGAAAATGAAACATTGAGCTTCAAAGATGTATGTGGATGAGCATCATACTAGCCTGCTCCATAAAACAGTTACAGCTTCTATCATAAAAGCAAAATTATATATCTAAATTTAAGATGGGATGTTTTTAAACAGTAAAACACTCCAGAATTGCAAACAGATATTACTAATCTGTGGAGAAAGTTACACCATGAATAAAATTTAACAGAGGAAGAAAATAATACTATACATAAAATTATTACTTCCAAACATTTTTCTCACTTGACTCATTATTGCCTTTATTTAGCAATTTGCACTGTCAAAATATCCAGTTTGTTCCAGAATGAGTTCATTCTCTGAGTCTATGATGTGAGGTTTTAGAATTTTGTCATTTTTCTCCCAGGGGTATGTGTGTGTGTGTGTGTGTGTGTGTGTGAGTGTGTGTGTTTCAGGAAAGCAAGGGCAACTACCAATTTATGTGGAAAATCTCATATTAAGCTGCTAAAGCATTGTATATTTATATATCATATTCTTTTCAATAAATTATTTTGAAAGGAAACAGCTAAAAACAGATAGTAGCTGACGATGCCACCGTTGCCAAAACCAATGGCTTAATGTACAAAATGATGTGCCATATAAAAAAAAAATTGTTGACCAACACATTTCAGATAGTGAGAATTGCTGGATTCATTAAATGCAGAGAAAAAATAAGCTACGTACAAATGAAAAAATCAGATTGCTGGATTTATTAAATGCAAGAGAAAAAAATAAGGTAGGTACACATGCAAAATCAGACAATTTAAAACTTAAGAATTTTTGATGAATTGTTAAATGCTTTCCTAATATTTACAACCTACACGCATGCTTGAAAAGGTTCACAACAGATAGACCATGTAATCAGGAACAATGTGGTTACGTGTGTGCGTGTGCTCAGTTTGGTCCAACTTTTTGATCCCCTTGACTGTAGCCCACCAGGGTCCTCTGTCCATGCAATTCTCCAGGCAATAATACTGGAGTAGAGTGTCATTCCCTTCTCCAGGGAATCTTTCCGACTCAAGGACTGAATCTTCATCTCTTGAGTCTCCTGCATTGGCAGGCAGATTCTTTACCGCTGAGCCACCTGGGAAGCTGGGAGAAAAGTTAATTTACTCCAGCCACCCAAAGTAAATATAATCAAAGCTTAAATTTTACAACGTGGAAGTTTCTAACTGGATGTCTTCCATCTGATTCTTGAATGTTTTTAGGGAAAGTTACAAAGGAAGTCTTCAAGGAAAATGTCCTGAGGGCATCCATATTGTGGGCTCTTTATTACTAGCATTACATGGAAGATAATGCCAATTAACAGTCATAATTGCTAATAAATGACTGGTTTAGTGTAGGTATTATGCTTTATTGCTAATAGGTATTATGCTTTATTGCTAACATCTTACTTTATGCATAGCAACTCAACAGGGATTGCAAATTTAGACTTGCAGACAACTGCAGAGACTCAAATGAGTTCAGTACACAGCTTGATGCCTGGCACAAAACTGGTGATCATGCTTGTTGAAGAAACAAGAAGTACTAGCTACTGATGCTCATACATACTCAACTTCTTACCTGCCAAGTACTTCTGAGTCAGTGAGGGAATATTCATTAATAAGCCATATTACTTCAGATTCTCCCACTGCTGTTCCATCTCCATTCCAAGAAGGATTCTGGAGAACTTAGCTGGATTCTCCCAGGATCTTTGGCCTCAACCAAGGCAAGCTACCTTGACATTAATCATTCCTGCAGAATATCTGTTATTTCCTTTAGTCTGAGCTACAAATTTTAATCGACAAATAAATGTCTATCCTTGTTAATACTTTAGAAAGATAAACACACTTATAAAAGACCTAACTGACTGGCTGGTAGAGAAAAGAAATAAAACTGCAACCTTAAAAGGATTTGTTTCCATTTATTTGATTGTCTTTCTGTACCCTGTCACAATGTCTAAGTGGGTAATGGAATAAAAGAAAACAAATATCTTTTACTAGCAGGAAGCAGTGTATTACAGTGGTAAGAGCAAGACTATTATTGCCAGACCAGGGCTGCCCTGATGGCTCAGCAGTAAAGAATCCACCTGGAATGCAGGAGCCAGAGGAGACACAAGTTCAATCCCTGAGTCAGGAAGATCTCCTGGAGGAGGGTATGGGAACCCACGCCAGTATTCTTGCCTGGAGAATCCCATGGACAGAGGAGCCTGGGGGGCTACAGTCCATAGGGTCACAGAGAGCAGGACAGGAATGAAGCAACTTTGCACACACACACGCATTATCAGACCAACCACCACCTACTACCTTAGCTGTATAATTTTCCTTCTCTGTTAAGTAAAAGTACCTGTCCTGCAGGGGCTCTTTAGGTATTTGTACCACATCACTGTAGGTGGCAATTCAACTAGAACAATGTCAGAAAAACCATGGCTACTCAAATAATGATATTCACTACAGTTCTGGGTATCTTTTCAGTTCTAAAAAACAAAAATAGAATTTAGAGTGACAACAGGATAATTATTTAATCTTCTTGCTGAAAGAGTTATCATGTCAGATTGAGGGAACAAAGAAGGAATTTGTTACTATTTTGCTCATATGGAAATAAAGTGAAGACATAAAATCACATCAAAAAATGTCTTCAACACTTTTGACTCTTCCCTGGAAAAATGTGTAAATTCTTTTAGGACCAACCTTGGGATAACCATAAAGATAACCCCACTACAGCATTCAGAACAGAACTTAAGTCAGTTCCTAGGAAGTAAGATAAATAAGGGCATACTCTGAGTTTATAGTCCCATTCTGAATTGTATTCAACAGTCAAATGCAGATTTCAGTAGGAAAGTAAAGCCAGCTTGCTTGGATAAGAGTCTGGGCTTATCCTTGTGTGAAGGCCACAAACAAAGGGGCTATGGAACTGTTTAAAATAATGATGACACTCTTGTAACCAGTCTTTTTACCACCTCTTAGTTGAAATTCTGTCTCCCCCAATATACACACACGAGACTTTTTGGTGATCGAATGCTTAAAGAGAAAAAGGGTTATTTACGCTTTCTCAACAGTGCAAAACTGTACCAATGATATTTATTTTAAACATCATGTATTTTCCCCTTAGAGGAAAAGCCCATTATTATTACAGCTGAAAGCAATAACTCTCAAACTGGGAAATATTTCCCAATCAAAACCTTGTGATTATCACAATGCCTGGATGCTTGGCTCTTATTTTATTTATTTGTTTACTTAAAGGCATCTCTTCAAGGGTCAGATATAAAAAGACATATTTATTTAACTAGTCTTCAACTGCCCTTGTCTATAAGTGCAAAAATATCCAAACATTATAAAAGATAAGAACAGATTATTTATTTTAGTAGCTTGAGGATTTTCCGCATTAGTTTATCTGAACCTTAACTTAAGTCCAAACAAAAGTCTGGGGAAAAGACCCTGTGGGACTTACTGTCTACCGATCTTCAAATTTTTATTTTGAAAAATGTCAAACTTATGGAAAAACTTGGAAGAATAGTGCAACAAACACCTATATGCCAAATTTACCAGCTGTTAATATTTACACAGTCTCCCTCTCACTTAATTCACATCTATGTATAATACATGTGTATATATGTGTGTATGTATAGGTGTACCCACATACACACACTCCCTTTTTCTGAATTATTTGAGAGTTAGTTGCAAACCTTGTGACTCTGAATCTCTAAAACACTCAGCGCATACCTCTTATGAAGTACCCCACATCACAATCAATATAATCATCACACGCAGAAAATTTAACAATGACTCAATACTCTAAATAACATAAATTCCATATTTAAATCTTCTTCATTGGCTCAATAATGTCCTTTAAAGCTGGGACAGTTTATTTTGCATTTGAATCCACAATCTGATCAAGGATCATTTATTCTAATTCTAGAATATTCATTCCCCCAGCCTCTTCTGACTTACATGACATTGGCAATTGTAGAGCCTAGGTCAATTATTTTGTGTAACATTCCTCCAATTGGAAATGTCTTGTTTCTCACAGTTAGATTAGATTACCTTATACATCTTTGGCAGGCATACATCAGAAGTGATATTGGTCAAGCAATGTCTTGTGTGTATTTTAATGTAATTATTTGAGGTCCACTTTCATCTTTTCTTACTCACTCAAATAGTACAATACAGAAGATGGCAAGCAAGTACTTTTAGTATAGCTTCTTACTGTGTGCTGACCACTGGTCTGGAACACCTCTGGGCATCAGAACACCTACCACACTAACAAATCATGATAACTTTTTTTGTGGAGTGTGTGAAGAGAGAATTAAAACAGGATGGTTTAGGTGCTTGGCACTTATGCATTTTAAATGAACATCTTTAGAACAGTTTGTAATGGAATCTCAGCAGAATTCTACTTTTTATATTCTCTGGGTGGCTTACAGTATACACTGTGAAACTAGACCAGCAACATGGTTGTCATACCTAAGAGAGCAGAGCAGAATACAAAGAACAGGTGTTCCTGGGAACTGGAAAGAAAACAGAAATGCACTGCCAAGCACAGCTCTCTATACCAAGTGGCATACTCACTGAGGCCTGGCACATGTGTAGGGCCTTACGTGGCACGTTATTTAAACTAGAATCAATCCATGTCAAGAGACTCTGGACTTTTTTCTCTATATGTTTTTCAAGATAATAAAATTCTTAATTATCTAGAACAGTTTAGGTAAAGTCACGTCCAAGTAAAAAATGTTCAAGAATATATCCCAATTATTTTCTGCTTTCAAGATAGTAATTAAAGTGAAAGTCGCTCAGTCATATCTGACTCTTTGTGACCCAATGGACCATACAGTCCATGGGATTCTCCAGGCCAGAATACTGGAGTGGGTAGCCTATCTCTTCTCCAGGGGATCTTCCCAACCCAGGAATCAAACTGCAGTCTCCTGCATAGCAGGTGGATTCTTCACCAACTGAGCTATTGGGAAAGTTATCATCAAATATGATCTTTAATACAAATGAAAGTTCCTAAGCAAATCTGGAAATCAGAGTAGATTGCTTTTTCTAAAACACGACGAGAGCTCTAGTTATAATTAAAAAGGTAAAATAAAAGTAAGAATGCTGTTTTTTAACATATTTCTCAATATAATCCAAAGAAAACCCCTTTCTCAGGAATAAGCAAATACACAAGCAGAAAAATCCATAAAGACATCTCTGAACTCAATAACACCATTAATCAACTAGATATAATTAACACCTACAGGCTATGTCATTCAACATTGAGAATACACATTTTTCCCAAGTTCACATGAAACATTCACCACACCACAACTGACAACATTCTCAGCCATAAAATATGAAAGAACGTAAATCATACAAGGCTTGCTCTCAGATCACGTGGGATTAAAGTGGAAATCAATAACAGAAAGTTAAGTGGAAAACCACAAAATACACAAGATTTTAAACCACATACTTCTAAGAAATACATGAGTCAAAGAAGAAATCTCAAAGTAAGTTTTCAAATATTTTGAACTACCTAAAGATGAAAACACAAGTTGTCAAAAATCTGTGGAGTACAGCAAAAACAGTGCTAAGAGGGAAATTCATAGCACTGAATGCAGAGGTTAGAAAAGAAGAAAGACCTGTAGTAGTCAAGGTCATGCAGTATTGTTGAAAGAATAGACAAACAGATCGATGAAAAAGAACAGACAGCCCAGAAAGACAGCCCTGATCTTTGACAAAGTAGAAAAGGCAATACAGTAAGTCTCCTCAACCACAGGTGCTGGAATCATTGGACATGCAAGAAAATGAACCTCAACCCAGATCTTACATGCTTCACAGAAGTTAAATGGGTCACAGACCTAAACGTAAACACAGAACTATAAAACTGCTAGATGAAAACACAGGAGAAAAATGAGAAGACTTGTATATTGTGATGACTTTACTGTAGGTTTTTTTTTGTTTTGTTCTGTCTTGTTTTGTTTTGGGCCTCACCACAGGGTTTGTGGGACCTTAGTTTCCCGGTCAGGGATTGAACCCAAGCCCACATCAGTGAAAGCACAGAGTCCTAACCACTGGACTGCCAGGGAAGTTCCAGCGATGACTTTAAACACAACACCAAAGACACAATCCAAGGAAGAAACAACTGATAAGATTATTTACCATTTAAAACTAAAATTAGTCACCATTTGAAACTTCTGCTCTGCAAAAGACAGTACCAAGAGAATTCGAGAAGACAAGCCATAGAGTTACAGAAAATATTTGCACATCTGACAAAGGGATGTTATCGGAACATACAAAGAAGTCTTAAAACTCAATAAGAAAATACACAATCCAATTAAAAATAAACCATAGAGCTTAACAGACACCTCGCCAGAAAGATATACGGATTGTTAAAAAGTTTATGAAAAGATGCTCTACACCGTCTGCCATCAGGAAAACACAAATTGAAATAGCATTGTATAGCTATCAGAATGGCTAAACTCCAGCAAACTGCAACACCAAATGCTGTCAAGGACGAGGAGCAACAGGAACTCTCATACATTACAGGTGGAATGCAAAATGGGATAGCCACTTTGGAAGATAGTTTGGCCTTTTCCTCCAAACTAAACCTTTATCACACGATCCAGTAATTGTGCTCCTTGGTTATTTCTCCAAAGGCGTTGAAAATGTATGTCCACACAGAACTCTGCACTTGGATGTTTATAGCAGCTTCATCTATAGTTACCAAAACTTGGAAGCAGCCAAAATGTCCTTCAGTAGGTGAATGGATAAATGAACTGTGGGATACCCAGATAATGGACTATCGTTCAGCGCTGAAAAGAAATGAGATATCAAGCCATAACAAGATCTGAAAGAACCTTAAAGTGAAAGAAGTCAGTCTAAAAATGTTACCTGCTGTGATTTTAACTACATGACATTCTAGAAAAAGCAAAACAATGGAGACAATAAAAATTAGTGGCTGCCAGGAGAGTACGTGTGTTAGCACATCATACATATGTATATGTGCTCACTCGTGTCTGACTCTATGCAGCCCCATGGACTGTAGCCTGCCAGGCTCCTCTGTCCATAGGATTTTCCAGGCAAGAATATTGGAGTGGGTTGCCACTTGTTACTCCAGGGGATCTTGCCAACCCAGGGATTGAACCCGTGGCATCCCTCATGTCTCTTGCATTGGCATACAGATTCTTTACCACTAGTGCCACCTAGGAAGCCCCATATTAGTGCATTGGTGAATATGAATAGGCAGAGCATGGAGAATTGTAGGGCAATGAAAATATTCTGTACGATATTATAATGATGGATATGATGGATATACGTCATTATATATTTGTCCACACCCATCAAATGCACATACCTAGAGTGAGCCCTAGAGTAAACTATGGACTTTGGGGGATTATGATGTATTGATGTAGGTTCATCCTGGGTAAAAAATGTACCATTTTGGTGAATGAGGATCATGCAGAAGGCTATGCATGTGTAACGGTAGGAGGTATATGGGAATTCTCTACACTACCCTTTAAATATTACTGTGAATCTAAAAAAGTGTTCTGAAAAATACAGAGAAGAGTCAAATTAAGAGGAAAATCAAACCATCACTAAGTCAGATAATATTTATTGACTATTACACTCAAGTATTATAAACTATAATTACAAACTAGCTTCTGAATATGAGCATCTTAGTAGAGTACATGCAAAGATCATGTAAAGTTTCAAGTGACAGGAATGAACTAACACACATATAGGCCAGGAGGATGTTAGGAAAAGATGCAGAGGAAACAATGATGGTGCAGGCCTGACCATGGGTGGGGGAAGGATTGAGTCTGAGCTGCTAAGGTTGGAGGTCAGCACAATGAACAAGGAAGAAGGGAGAAGAAAGCCAGCAGGCATGGGAGGTGGGCCAATGTCATTTAGGACGGATATAAACATGATGAAAACAGAACTGTATTTGGCAAGTCAGGTACGAGCAAGCTGTTTTAACTTGCCACATTTATACAGATGTTTGGGGTCAGGTTCACAAAGCATAAAGAAGTACAACATAAGTCTAATAAGGATCCCCCCGTGCAGCAATTTCTTTGGCTAAAAATCACACTGTCTGTACAGTACCTCCTCTGCTGAGAGAACATTTGCCTCCAGAGAGCTGTCCCAGGGAGAAATTATAAACAAAAGAGCATTAGCCATCCTGAAGTCTGTACACAAAAACATGGTTTTACAGTTCAGCTTAATCCTCTGTAGACAGTGCTTGATGAAATACATTTTCATGAGTCGTGCATATTCTTAGCATTAGAAATGCTGGAGGCTTTGTGAAAACACAGTATGGCCTTCTCAATTGGGCAAATCAAGCTAGAGTCATTTAGCACTACTATTTACACCTCTAAGATATAGTCCTTACGATGTGTTAATAATTAAAGATACTGAGGAATTAAAGATAACAATAGAGTGTTAATAATACACTTCACATCTTCACACTTAAAAATCTTACTGTTTCTGGTTGGAGAACCAATTCCAGACCATTGCTGAATATTCTATATGTACTTCAGAGGGTCATGGGGCACACATAAATAGGAAACGGATTCCAGAAAACGATGAAGTATAGGTTAAAACAATAAACAGTGGTGAGGCTTTGGTTTATACTATGTATCAGCAATCTACAGCCTATGGACTGAATCCAGTCTATTGCCTATTTTTGTAAATAAAGTTTTATTGGAACACAGCCACAGCCATTTATTTACATGTTGTCTCTGGCTGCTTTCACACAACATGGCAGAATTAAGTAATTGTGACAGAGACCACATGGCCCACAAAGCCTAAAATATTTACTATCTGGTCTTTTACAGAAAAGATGGCCAAATCCTGGTCTCTGCTTTTAATTGTCAGAGACTTAAAATATGTGTTAGTTTTCTATGGACCCTATAATAAAGTACCGCAAATTAAGTGACTCAAACAACACAAATTAATTGTCTTATAATTCTACAGGTCAGAAGTCCAAAAATCAAGGTGTCAGTAGGTCTATATTCTGTCTGGAAATTCTAAGGGAGAATTCTTTGCCTACCTTCCTGATGCTATCTGCATTCTTTGGTTTATGGCCCCATCCTCCACTTTCAAAGCCAGCATGTCAATCTCTCTCTGCTTCTGTTGTCATGGGGGCTTTTTTCTTCTAGCTTTTGTCATTACATCTCCTCCTGAGAGACCAACTGGCTTGCTTCTGCCTTATCAGTGTCCTTGTTATTACACTGGATCCAGTCAGAATAATCTAGAATAATCTTTCCATCTCAAGCTCCTCAATTTAATCATACCCATGAAGTCCCTTTTGCCACATACCTTATTATATTCATATGTGCCAGGACTGTGTGTAGAACCTTGGCTATACTACAAGGACACTGGCCCTACCCTGAGTGGGTCCAGGAGCCTCTAAGGGCTTCCAACAGAGGACTAACATGATCTGACTTCACTTTCTAACTGGATCACCTTGTTATGTTGAGAACAAGCTAAAGAGGACAACAGTGGAAGCACAGAGATAGCACTTGGGAGACGACAGCAATAATTGGGATAAGAAATGACACCGTCATTAAAGCAGGGTAGCAGCAATGGACGTGGTAAGTACTCTGAATCCACAAATACCCTGAAGTTAGAGACAAGAATGTCTGCATCTTTAGTGATGCCTTTTGAGATCACGATGTAATGTCTTAACTTTCCAACTAGATTATAAGTTCCTTGTGGGCAGGGTCCAGGTCTTCTGTGTCTCCAGAGACTTCTTGGCCCTGGAGTCTTACAGACAGCAGGTAATGCATATAAAACACATTCATGATCAGTCAGTAAAAAGGAACTGTGGTCAGAGACCCACGAATGTCATATGAACATGATTCAGAACACTTGGCATTTGAGTCAGTGACCAACTATGTGAGAAAACATTTCCTGGGACAAGTCCAGCCTCTCTTCCCTGCCAACAACCCTACAATACATAACTTTATTGCGGTAAATTTAGCTATATTCAAATATTCCAATAGAGTGTTATTAAGCCTTGGGCATTTTTACATTCCATAAACTTTACTTAAAGTGCTCTTCTGGTTTGAAAACAAATAAAACGGCAAAGAGACATATATAACTTGGAGGATTCACGTGACTAGAACTGAGACTAAAAGCACATTTGATTATCGGCTCAAGTTGATTGAAGTGAAAGAGGAAAAAAAGGACTGCTTCCTTCTGAAGATACTGTCTCAGAGATTTATACACATGGTCAGGGGATCTGATAACTGATTGCTCATTCCATAAAACAAAAATTAACTGGCAAAAGAGAACTCTTCAGTATTGAGATACCAAATGATATTTGGCATCAGCCACTAAATGTGGCAGTCAAGTTCAGCTCCTTGCATGAAAGGGGTTGTAATTTCTAGCTACAGTAACTGAACATATATTTGGATAGTTAATTTTTCAGGTAAAGGAATGCTGGAGTTGATCAGTAGTGACAATTAGCTAAGGGTACTCTTCTGCACCTGCTAAGACAGATGGCAGAGAGTGGACCCAGCACTCCACGGGGATTCAGCACATTTGGTTTTCATTTGGAGATAAACCTACTTGTTTTACAGGTTCGTGCCTCTGTCCCATTAGCTGAGAAATGGAAACCAGGTGATAGGCTGGACACTTCCTCATCTTTAGAGATGGGGCCATTTGTGCAAACATCTCAGCCAGCAGACAACATTGAGGAAGCATGGACAATTGTGTGATTTGTCTTCAGATGTCAGACTGATATTATTTTGGTTGGAAACCAGGGCAGTCAGGTATCACTCCCTGCTGCTGCTGCTAAGTCACTTCAGTCGTGTCCGACTCTGTGTGACCCCATAGACGAAAGCCCATCAGGCTCCCCTGTCCCTGGGATTCTCCAGGCAAGAACACTGGAGTGGGTTGCCATTTCCTTCTCCAATGCATGAAAGTGAAAAGTGAAAGGGAAGTCGCTCAGTCGTGTCCAACTCTTAGCGACCCCATGGACTGCAGCCTACCAGGCTCCTCCACCCATGGGATTTTCCAGGCAAAAGTACTGGAGTGCGGTGCCATCGCCTTCTCCAGTATCACTCCCTACCAGACACCAAACCAAGCCCTGGGCATGAAAAGACTTAGAATAGAAAGACAAACTGCATGTAGAAAAAGCACTTCAGGTCTTTCAGAAAGAACATATACAGAGTTTGGCACAGAAATACAAATAAAAATAGTTGTTGGGAACTTCCTTGGTGGTCCAGTGGTTGAGAATCTTCCTGCCAAAGTAGGGGACGTGGGCTTGCTCCCTGGTCCAGGATGATCCCATATGCCATGGAGCAACTAAGTCTGTGCACCACAGCTACTGAGCCCACGCACCTAGAGTCCATGTGCACAACAAAAAAGCACCCGCAAAGAGAAGCAGAGAAGCCCATACATGAGATGAGAGAAACCCATGCAGCAATGAAGACCCAGCACAGCCAAAAATAAATAAACAAAATAATATATTGAAAAATACTTGTCAGTTTAGGAAAAGAGCAAGAAAAAGGAATAGAGAGGAAATATTAATAAAGAGATGGTACAGGAAATAAAGTAAAGGGTTGTTTTTGTTCAGTCGCTAAGTCGTGTCCGACTCTTTGCAAGCCCATGGACTGCAGCACTTCAGGTTCCCCTGTCCTCCACGGTCTCCTGGAGTTTGCTTAAACTCATGTCCATTGAGCTGCTGATGCCCTCCAACCATCTCATCGGGCGCCGCATCTCCTGTGTCTCCTGAATTGCAAGCTGATTTTTTATTGGCTGAGCCATCTGGGAAGCCCCAAAAAGTAAAGCGCGAGGAGTTGAAATAAAAGGAAAGACACTGGATGAATACAGGGAAGACTGGAGACACCCAGAGAAGAATTTCCTAACCCCACTCCTGGCAAACTATACAATCCCTCAGTGGCTAAAACAAGCTCTCCCATGCAGACTGAGGGGCACGCAGGTGCATCAAGAAACCTTAAAGTGACTAGGGGCATAGGAACTGGCCTGACTCATCCAGCTCAGATCCCTGTGGTCTGTAATTCACATTTCTGTCCTTTGAAGAGCTTTCACAGTTCAGTTCAGTTCAGTCACTCAGTCATGTCAAACTCTTTGTGACCCCCATGACTGCAGCACGCCAGACTTTCCTACCCATCATCAACTCCCGGAGTTTACTCAAACTCATGTCCATTGACTCAGTGATGCCATCCAACCATCTCATCCTCTGTCATCCCCTTCTCCTCCCACCTTCAATCTTTCCTAGCATTAGGGTCTTTTCCAATGAGTCAGTTCTTCATATCAGGTGGCCAAAGTATTGGAGTTTCAGCTTCAACTGATGTCTTTCCCATGAATATTCAGGACTGATTTCCTTTAGGATGGACGGGTTGGATTTCCTTGCAGTCCAAGGGACTCTCAAGAGTCTTCTCCAACACCACAGTTCAAAAGCATCAATTCTTCAGCACACAGCTTTCTTTATAGTCCAACTCTCACATCCATACATGACTACTGGAAAAACCATAGCTTTGACCAGATGGACCTTTTCTGGCAAAGTCATGTCTCTGCTTTTTAATATGCTGTCTAGGTTGGTCATAACTATCCTTCCAAGGAGTACGCATCTTTTAATTTCATGGCTGCAATCACCATCTGAAGTGATTTTGGAGCCTAAAAAAATATAGTCTTTCACCGTTTCCACTGTTACCCCATCTATTTGCCATGAAGTGATGGGGCCAGATGCCATGATCTTAGTTTTCTGAATGTTGAGTTTTAAGCCAAGTTTTTCACTCCTCTGTTTCACTTTCATCAAGAGGCTCTTTAGTTCTTCTTCACTTTCTGCCATAAGGATGGTGTCATCTGCATATCTGAGGTTATTGATATTTCTCCCGGCAATCTTGATTCCAGCTTGTGCTTCATGGGTACTCTGCATAGAAGTGAAATAAGCAGGGTGACAATATGCAGTCTCGATGTACTCCTTTCCCGATCTGGAACCAGTTTTTCCATGTTTGATTCTAACTATTGTTTTCACAGTAGGTACTCAATAATTATGTGTTAAAGGTGATTGAACAGTAAATATTCTAACACAGTAATTCAAGAGGAAGAGAGACACAGAGTTTAGCACTTTGAGGAGGGCAACCCACTTAAGTAAAAATAGGATAAGAAGTCAATATTCAAACTGACAGTGGTCAGGAAAATATTTGTGCTAAGAAAGGTTGCATGACCATAGCATTGGAGGGTGGATAGGTTAACATACTCTACACCCCACCCACAAATGCCCTTTATATGGTCTATAGATGGATCTAGCAAAAGAGCAATAAAACCCACTTCTGCAACAGGCTTCTGTTTAACCTTCTGACTCTCATGACATGATTCTCCTGTGGAAAAGGATGTGTGTGCTCAGTTGCTCAGTCATGTTTGACTATTTGTGACCCCATGGACTGTAGCTCACCAGGATCCTCTCTCCTTGGAATTTTCCAGTCAAGAATACTGGACTTGACTGACTCCAGTCAAGAATAGTGGGTTGCCATTTGCTACGTCAGGGGATCTTCCCAACCCAAAGATCGAACTCCTGTCTCCTGCATCTCCTGCATTTGCGGGTGAATTCTTTGCCACTGATTTGCAGATAAATGGGCAACAGAGATATAGGACTGAGGTGTAAACAGTTATAGTTAGTGGTGGCATAAGGCATCAAGGAATGATGTTTTTCAAAACCTCTGGATATACTTACAGAACAAATTTCATTCAATCAGTAATGCAGTGCTAAAGAAGCCACCTGGTAGTGAAGGAGATTCAAGAGATGCAGGTTTGATCCCTCAGTCAGGAAGATCCCTTAGAGAAGGAAATGAAAACCCACTCCAGTATTCTTGTCTGGAAAATCCCATGGACAAAGGAGCCTGGTGGGTTACAGTCCATGGGGTCACAACTTACTGATAGAATGACAACAAAGAAAAGAATAGCTTTATTGGTTTGCCAGGCAAAGGACCCATAGCAGGATAACATCCTCAAAACTGTGTGTCCAAGCCAGGAGGTGACAGTGAGAAATTTTACAGTAATGGTTCAAAGAGGGTATGATCAGCTCCTAGACATTCTTCTCATTGGTTGGTGATAAGTGGGAGTCAGCATCCTTAACCTTTAGGTTCCAAGTGGGCTGCGGTCTGTGTGCTTGTGGGCACCATACCATTTTAACTTCTCCCACCTGCTGGGGTTTCATTATCTGCAAAACAGCTCAAAGATATTGCTATGTATATTCCTTTGAGGGGGAACCAGGACCCTACCCCCAAGGCTGTACTACTGTTTCTTTTGACTGTTCCTCCCTTTTCTCTGTAATCCCTCCCTTCCCTAATTAAGTGCTTGAATCTTCACTTTGGAATTTAGGGAAGGTCATGGAGACTGAATGAAGACTACTTCCTATAATCAAGAAATGGGGGACAATAAAACCTTTTGTGCCCCAGGAGCCCCATGGGGGTCCTGCTTGGTATCAATAGGAATCCTGATGATCTAGTATTTTATCTTCCTGGTGAAAAAGTTTTTATCTCAAGACATTATCTGAAAATGTGGGTAAGACGTCTCATGAAAACAAATTATACTAATTCACATGCAAATTGTAAGCCAATCTACAAATGCCCTATAACCAATATTCCTCCCCCGTTCCTTTCTTCTCCCTCCTTTTTGTAGAAATGCAGCTTCAATTTTACTAATATATTGACTGATATGTAATAATATTAGAAAGGAAGCTTTTGGGACAAAATAGGATGATCACATAGTTAGCTTAGAAACCCCATTAAGGAATTGTAGATAGAAAGGGAAGTTTAGGGGGCTTTGGGAGACCACAGTAAGATTAATGATAACTCGAGAAAGTAATGAGAAAATTCTGAAGGAATGTGGGCTTGCTTGATTCATAAAGCAAAATAAGTCACTTAGCATCAAAGTCAGATTGACATGCTTAACAATAAAATTGAGCTATCTTGCTTAGCAACAAAACCAAGCAACAGAAGCATGAGACGTGCCCCAAAACAATAAAACAACGGTGGCATGAGACATGTATCCTGCCCAGTGAGCTAAGAGCTAAGAGCACCAAATATGTATGCTCTTTGGTCTCTAAGACTTTTTTTTTTTGCACAATGCCCCCAAAACAATAAAACAGTAATAGAGAATAAGGCCTACCACCTGCCTGGAGGTGTCATCAAGTTAATGACCCCCCAAAACAGGCTCTGTGCACATAAAAAAACAATCATTTATGGAAAGGTGGGTGACTTTCCAAAATGAAAGACTGTCACCATACTGAGACTTGAAACTGTTTTTCCAAAGTGCTATGACAGTCAAGTGGGCCTTAGAAACTATCACTATGATCAAAGTTAGTGGAGGTGATGGAATTCCAGTTGAGCTATTCCAAATCCTGAAAGATGATGCTGTGAAAGTGCTGCACTCAATATGCCAGCAAATTTGGAAAACTCAGCAGTGGCCACAGGACTGGAAAAGGTCAGTTTTCATTCTAATCCCAAAGAAAGGCAATGCCAAAGAATGCTCAAACTACCGCACAATTGCACTCATCTCACACGCTAGTAAAGCAATGCTCAAAATTCTCCAAGCCAGGCTTCAGCAATATGTGAACCGTGAACTTCCTGATGTTCAAGCTGGTTTTAGAAAAGGCAGAGGAACCAGAGATCAAATTGCCAACATCCCCTGGATCATAGAAAAAGCAAGAGAGTTCCAGAAAAAATCTATTTCTGCTTTCTTGACTATGCCAAAGCCTTTGACTGTGTGGATCACAATAAACTGTGGAAAATTCTGAAAGAGATGGAAATACCAGACCACCTGATCTGCCTCTTGAGAAATTTGTATGCAGGTCAGGAAGCAACAGTTAGAACTGGACATGGAACAACAGACTGGTTCCAAATAGGAAAAGGAGTTCATCATGTCTGTATATTGTCACCCTGTTTATTTAACTTCTATGCAGAGTACATCATGAGAAACGCTGGACTGGAAGAAACACAAGCTGTAATCAAGATTGCCGGGAGAAATATCAATAACCTCAGATATGCAGATGACACCACCCTTATGGCAGAAAGTGAAGAGGAACTCAAAAGCCTCTTGATGAAAGTGAAAGAGGAGAGTGAAAAAGTTGGCTTAAAGCTCAACATTCAGAAAACGAAGATCATGGCATCTGGTCCCATCACTTCATGGGAAATAGATGGGAAAACAGTGGGAACAGTGTCAGACTTTATTTTTCTGGGCTCCAAAATCACTACAGATGGTGACTGCAGCCATGAAATTAAAAGACGCTTACTCCTTGGAAGGAAAGTTATGACCAACCTAGATAGCATATTCAAAAGCAGAGACATTACTTTGCCAACAAAGGTCCGTCTAGTCAAGGCTATGGTTTTTCCTGTGGTCATGTATGGATGTGGAAGTTGGACTGTGAAGAAGGCTGAGCACCGAAGAATTGATGCTTTTGAACTGTGGTGTTGGAGAAGACTGTTGAGAGTCCCTTGGACTGCAAGGAGATCCAACCAGTCCATTCTGAAGGAGATCAGCCCTGGGACTTCTTTGGAAGGAATGATGCTGAAGCTGAAACTCCAGTACTTTGGCCACCTCATGCGAAGAGTTGACTCATTGGAAAAGACTCTGATGCTTGGGGGGATTGGGGGCAGGAGGAGAAGGGGACGACAGAGGATGAGATGGCTGGATGGCATCACCGACTCGATGGACGCGAGTCTGAGTGAACTCCGGGAGTTGGTGATGGACAGGGAGGCCTGGCGTGCTGTGATTCATGGGGTTGCAAGGAGTCGGACACGACTGAGCAACTGATCTGATCTGATGACAGTTCTGGCCTGACCATATAGGGACAAGAAAACTTCCCTGCCCTACCTAGGGGAGGAACTGATGATGGAAACACAACATCTACTCAGAAAGACAAAGATCTTCTCCCCTTCCCCCTTCCTTCTTCTGATTTAAAAAATGTAACCCACTGAGACCCAGGGCAGCACAATGCTTGCTACCTTCTTGTGAACCTCACAAGCATCCTATTCTAATAAATCACGTCTTATCTAGCACTCTGCCTCTTGCTGAATTCCTTTTGGCATTAAGACAAAAAGGACTGTGGTGCCAGAGCTCTTTGGAGCCCCTAAAGGACACCAAATGGTTTCAAAGCCTATACCTAAAAGACTTGGAGAACTTAGAATACTGTATTAATTTAACAGTTATCATGGGGGCGCTAGTTTTTATGAGCCACTGTAAGTAACAGACAGAGTCTAGAAGTTGAGTAGTAGCTGATAGAGGCATCAGATTTGGAGACGGAAAGGAGGGTGGATTGGAGTAGAAAGGCAGGAGATGACAGAATAAACTAGGACATGCCTGAGAGAGAACTAACGAACTGAGCCAAGGTCAGGAAGAGTGAGTATGTGTGGACAAGGGTTCTAGGGCAAGTAAGGAAAGTATAGGACCAGGTGAAGTGAAAGTGAAAGTCACTCAGTCGTGTCCAACTCTTTGCAACCCCATGGACTGTCCATGGAATTCTCCAAGCCAGAATACTGGAGTAGATAGTCATTCCTGTCTCCAGCGGGGCTTCCCTGGTGTCTCAGATGGTACAGAATCCGTCTCCAATGTGAGAGACATGGGTTCAATCCCGGTTGGGAAGATCCCCTAAAGAAGAGAATGGCTACCCAGTACAGTAATTAATAACTGCAACTTCCAGTGAAAACTAGGAAGCAAGCAATTGTAAACTGTCTGTGGCCATACCAATATTTATAAGGCTTCCCTAGTGGCTCAGCTGGTAAAGGATCTGCATGCAATGTGGGAAACTTGAGTTCAATCCCTAGGTTGGGACGATCCCCTAAAGCATGAAAGATTGGGCAAAAGTAGGCATCAAACCTCAAGGTAAGCCTTGAGGAAATTCAGGACATGAAAACACAGGATGCTGGCCCCAATAGCTGAGGTACATATCAAAGGAATGATTTCAGTGAGTCCAGACTACTGTATCTTCCTATACATAGAAAAGTGCAAAATTCCTTGAGATTATCTCAGTTCAGTCGCTCAGTCTTGTCTGACTTTTTGAGACCCCATGGACTGATTATCTAATTTTCTTTAATTAACAGTAACTGGGATTCAAAAGAGAGAGAAAAAGAATGCCGGGGGTTGAGAAACTAGGTAATACAAAGGAGACAGACTAAAGCCAAGCCTGCCCTTCAAGAGCTCTGGTCATGGACACCACATTCAGACATGTGATTTCATCCACAAAGCGTTTTAAGTAGTTTAATATGTTGCACTGTCAGACAAGAAAGAGCATTCTGGAGTTAAGAAATAAATAAAAAGATGCAGCCTAGTCTCCAGCAGAATTTAACTCCAACTAAGGGACGAAAGAGAAGAAATGCTATATGTCTTGACTTGGACATGACTGATGGGAGATGAAAAACTGTCAGAGGATTTGAATCTAATTCTTGGATTTGATATCACCACATGGAGTTCTGCATTATAGCTGTTTTCTGTAACCGTTCAGAATCCTGATGTCAAATGCTATGGTTCTACTTGAACAATCTCAAAATAAAATTCTTTTACCTCAAAGAAAATTCTTTTAGATTCAGAACAAATATGTTAGGTTTATAGTTTCCATAACTAACACATAGAGAAAGAAAGAGAAGAAAAGAGAGAGAGAGAGGGAGGGAGGGAGGGAAGAAAGGAAGGAAGAGAGGATAAAAAAGAGTTCTGCCATGAATTACAGGCCTTGGAATCTTTGAATATTAAAGTTAAAGAGGTCGTCATGCCAATTTCTCATTTTATAAACAAGGGAACTGAGATCCTGAGACACTGAAGGACTTCCCTAAGTCACCAAGTACATGAGCAGTACAAGCAAGATTTAAATTGGATGACCTGAAGGGTTTCCTCTTTACCCTTTCAGGAAGAGCTGATGTCTTTCTCACCTTCCTCCTCTAGGTTCAGTTCATTTCATTTCAGTCGCTCAGTTGTGTCCAACTCTTTGTGACCCCATGAATCGCAGCATGCCAGGCCTCCCTGTCCATCACCAACTCCCGGAGTTCACTCAGACTCACGTCCATCGAGTCGGTGATGCCATCCAGCCATCTCATCCTCTGTCGTCCCCTTCTCCTCCTGCCCCCAATCCCTCCCAGCATCAGAGTCTTTTCCAATGAGTCAACTCTTCGCATGAGGTGGCCAAAGTACTGGAGTTTCAGCTTTAGCATCGTTCCTTCCAAATAACACCCAGGGCTGATCTCCTTTAGAATGGACTGGTTGGATCTCCTTGCAGTCCAAGGGACTCTCAAGAGTCTTCTCCAACACCATAGTTCAAAAGCATCAATTCTTCTGTGCTCAGCTTTCTTCACAGTCCAACTCTCACATCCATACATGACCAGTGGAGAAACCATAGCCTTGACTAGACAGACCTTTGTTGGCAAAGTAATGCTTTAACCCTTCTCAAAGCAATCCCAGCACATCTTGCCATTCCACCCTGAATCACCAGGAGCAACAGAAAGAGCAGGAATCCAGGCCACTGAAGGACAGACAGCACAGAGGAATCCAGTTTCACTGCAATGCCAGCCTACTCCTCAGTGCTCAAGCTCAGACCTGCCACTGCCTGAGTGACCTTGTTTATCTGCTCTGCTCAATACCAGCTCCTTGTATCGTTGTGTTCTGGGAGAAAATATAACTGTATTTGTTACTGTATGTCTTCAGTCTGTGAATCCTACATAAACTTTTTGAGTTACAGTGAGGTCATTGATACCTAGAAGGCTGAATTATATATTAAATCATATTACTTTAAAAATTATATTATTAAAAATAAAATTCTAACTTTTGAATAAAGTAGGTCACACCCTTCAAAATCAGCACCTATTTTTTACCATCAAACCAAGTGGCATACTGGTAAAGAATCTGCCTGCCAGTGCAGGAGACCCAGGAGACCCTGGTTCAATCCCTGGGTCAGGAAGTCTCCTGGAATAGGGAGTGGCAACCCACTCTGCTATTCTTGCCTGGGAATTCTATGGACAGAGGAACCTAATGGGGTCAGTCCATGGGGTTGCAAAGAGTTGTACATGACTGAGCACGCATGCATGCACCATGAAAAATAAAAGTCTAACTTTTGAATAAAGTAGGTCACATCCTTCAAAGTTGCACCTAATTTTATCATCAAGCTTCTGGTCTCAGTATTCTACCAAAGCTTTGCTCATTTTATGAAATCCATAAGACACATGATCTGTTGAAGAACCATTGTTACTTCTACCAAAGTTAGAAGCTATTTCAGGAAAACTGTGCTTAAAATTAACAATTTAACACATGTGGCTATGACAAAAGACCTATTAGTCCACGAACCATGACTTTTCATTTAGATCATTCAACACTTTGTTGAATCAACTTTGCCTTATTTTCAGTTCCAAGTTGTTTCAGGCCTACATAAAAAGTGAAGCAGTAACTCAGTATGTTGGATACATAAGCAAAAACAGAACTTCACAATAGTTGAATAATGCAAATTTTTGTCGATATTATCTGATGCCTCAAATGTAAAATAAAGTTAATTCCAATAATGACTTTGTTTTCTTCATCCAGTTAATAGAATCAAAAATATATTTTTGGAAATTCTATTAAAGTTGAAACATCTGACATTACTGTGAATGATCTCTGCAAATTCAATTTAAAAATTTAACACTGTAGAAGAGGGGGAATGGGCTGGATGAAATAGGTGAAGGGAATTAAGAGGTAGAAACTTATAGTTATAAAATAAATAAGTCTCAGAGATAAAATTTCAGTATATGGATTATAATCAATAATACTGTAATAACTCTGTATGGCGACAGATGGTTACTAGACTTACTGTGATGATCATAATGTCTGCAGATGTAAAACTACTATGATGGACACCTAAAAACTAATATGCATTGTATGTCAACTATACCTCAATAAAATTGTAATAAAAAATACAATACTCTATTAAAAATTAACATTGTAAACAAAATGTAAAAACATTCAGGCTGAAATAGCTACATATTTATATGTTATTGTTGTTGCTCAGTTGCTAAGTTTGTGCCCAACTTTTTGCAACCTCATGGATTGCAGCATGCCAGGCTCCCGGGTTCTTCACTCTTTCCCAGAGTTTGCTCAAATTCTTGTCCATTGAGTCAGTGATGCTATCTAACCATCTCATTTTCTGCCACCGCCTCCTTCTCCTTTTGCTTTCCATCTTTCTCAGCATCAGGGTCTTTTACAATGAGTCATTACGTGGCCAAAGTATTGTAGTTTCAGCTTCAGCATCAGTCCTTCCAATGAGTACTCAGGGCTGATTTCAC
This sequence comes from Bos mutus, assembly GCF_027580195.1. Classification (NCBI taxonomy): domain Eukaryota; kingdom Metazoa; phylum Chordata; class Mammalia; order Artiodactyla; family Bovidae; genus Bos; species Bos mutus. The sequence goes on from NC_091636.1 coordinate 57,341,823, forward strand.
TTAAGACTGACTTTAATCTTCTTGCAGTCCAAGGGACTCTCAAGAGTCTTCTCCAGCACCACAGTTTGAAAGCATCAATTCTTTAGCACTCAGCCTTCTTCATGGTCCAACTCTCACATCCATACATGACTACTGGAAAAATCACAACTTTGACTATGTGGACCTTGGTCAGCAAAGTGGTGTTTCTGCTTTTTAATATACCATCTAGGTCTGTCATAGCTTTACTTCCAAGGAGCAAGCATTCAAATTAAGAATAAATTCTATTTAGCAGAATTTGCTCCAAATTTAGCAGGTAGTGAGGCAACTATAAAGAGTATTTTCTCAACTACAAATATTTTGATCTGCAGATAAGAGTCCCTTGGAATTGTCAGTAATTCCTAATTTGTTAACCATAAAATGCAACCTTACAAGACTGCAGGCAATTTTATTTAAAATGAGAGAAGATGACTGTATTGAAAAAATATGTGGTTCTGTAAAAATCAGTGATTTAATATTGGAGAAAGCACATGTAGAAAAAAGCAGAATGAGACCACCTAGAGATGGAGAGACAGCCACATGCAGAGTGGCTACTCTCGAGACCAGACACTCTCTACATTTTGATTTTATGAGAATCCTTCATGTATTAAATGTTTATTTGAGCTGTCTCATTTTTATTTAAGCTCATTTGAGTGGACTTCGTCTTTGTAAACCAAAGGCCTCACTTTCTTTACTTCTCAAAGCGACTGCCTCTGTGCTCCACAGCACTGCTTTCCATTCTCCAAGGTATAATTTTCACAAGGCTGTGATTCTTCATCCATTTAAGTAACTTTGTCCCAACGTGTGAGTCCTTAAGGCAAAAACCATGTTCTACTCATTGTCAGCACAATGTCCGATACATAGAAATGCTCACTAAATACATGGTGAATGAATAAATATTATAAGGACCAAGAGCATCTTCATTCTAATTGTCCTTTTCAGGAGGAGTGCCTTACAACTCATGGATTTCTTATTTTCTTCCTTATCATTAGTTTTTGCATTTTTTTTCTTGTATAGCATTATATTATTTATCATGTTCCAAAACAGAATTTTTTCCTCCAAAATCTATTTCCTCAATTATATTGAGAGTTTCTCTTAAGTTTTTTAACCTGAGTGTGTGCATGCAAGCAGTAAATACTTAAAAAATATTTTTATATTAATTATTAACTAGTACACCAACGAAATTAATGTAAAAATATTACAGTATTAATTAGTACACTAATGAAATTATTAAGAACACCAGTGACAGGGCTTCCCTGGTGGCTAAGATGGTGAAGAACCCGCCTGTAATGTGGGAACATGGGTTAGGAAGTCCTCTGGAGGAGGACATGGCAACCCACTCCAGTATTCTTGCCTGGAGAAATCTTCATGGACAGAGCAGCCTGGTGGGCCACAGTCCAGCGGGTCATAAGGAGTCGGACACGACTGAGCAACCAAGCACAGCACACAGCAGTGAAAGAACTGAAGTGTGGTGATGAAGATGAAACCAACACACGCTGTAAATTAACTACATTTCAATTTAAAAAGAAAATTAATTAAAACGTACAGTTTCCAATTAGAAAAATAAATTACAAATAAAATAAAAAATACAGTTTCTAAAGTTAAAAAAGATGAGCTGCAGCCAAAAGGATACCATTAACAACAAAGAGAGAAAACCCAATGACTTGATGATGAACAGCTGATTTATTCTGAGACTGAACTATAATATTTGCTACTCTTTGCCTAAAGGTACTGATTTCCAGTGGTCTTAATATTTATATGGACTGCCAGAGCTGGTCTCTGGATTACTTGGCGTATTACTTAGCTCTTGATTCTCCTGCTTGTCTTTGATGACTACTGACCCAGAGACATGGACAACAGTAGACCTCTCAAGAGAATATGTAACTCTTATAAGAATCTGGAAATCAAGGTTTCAGTCACAGTGGAGAACAGATGAACCAGAGAGAAATTGTAACTAGGAACAAGTTTTCTAATTCTGTCTCCAACCTGACCCTAAGGAATGTTCATAGACATTATGTGTATCCATCCAGTCACATTCTTCCTAAGTCTAAATCTATACACACCATATGCAAACATATTTAAATATCTGGCTAATTTATACTAGAAATGAGCTCACTCAAGTCTCTATGAGATAATGAGTCTCTATGAGTTTCTATGAGATAATCATTTAGGCAAAAGACTTTATGTACCAGATTTATGCAGCAATCATCAAAAATCTGTACTTTACTTAAAGTGCCACACCATCAGAGAGGCAAAAAACATACCAGATGGAACTCTGCAAGTTAAATGTAGATCAGTGTCAATGTCACTGTTACCAAAAAAAAAAAAATCCCTTCAGAACACAAATATAAGTAAAATACTCAAAGGAAACTATGAACTGAGTAAAAATGATTCATGTTTCAACTACGTTTGCTTTTTCAAAATGTGTTATTTGAAACAGCCAACATAATAAAAATTATAAATTCCACTCAACATGCAACTCAGTGATCCTGAGACACACTTGTTAATAGTTAAATTGGAGTCACTTCATTTGCCAATGAATGGACTAAATATAAAACTATAGTTTGTAAGACACACATACATTCACATCCAATTGGTTAAACAAGCAACCACTTGCAGACTCCACTTATTATCAAACTTAAAGACATACAATTTGAATTATCTTAGTCTCCAAAATCAGAAAATTGGTTCCATGAAGAATCCTACAATTATTTAGAAATGGTCAGGGATTAACAATGTATGTATTATTGAGTGTGCCTGCAGCAAAGAGTGCTTTTTGCTCCAGACCATCTATATTTTATCTGTATTCTATCATGAAAGGAGGATTTTTAAACATGCCATTTTGATCAAACACACGGCCTCCTGAAATCCTCAGAGACTCGAGTGAGCTCATATTTGCATTTTGGTTCCACTTCAAGAAGAGCTTTTGTGACTATTAATGAAAAGAAAACAGTCATCATGGGAGTGAATGACCTGATTTTCCTCATCCTTTTGATAATTAAAATACTGGAAAAATAAAAACATCAAAACTGCTTAATTTTATAAATGGCTGCTGTTAAGAAGAGCTTTAATTTTCTTTAAAATGATGGGACCATCAGTTAAACAAGCATTATCTGTGAACACCACTTACCTGCCAAAATACAGTAACATATGGTAGCAGAGCATTGTAAAGATATTACACATAGCTACACGTGCTTATTACATAAGTTTGATGTAGTCATAACTTGTTATTTACCCACTACATTCAGTAAAACATCAATTAAGTGAATGCTTCTAGTAGGGTCCCTTTGAGTGGGTATTTCCTTGAGAGTGGTAATTAATACAGATTCTAAGCACAATCTCATACTTCCTAAGACAGACTCTAGCGATCAGGTTAAAAAAACCTGTGATTTTAGCTTGTTCTCAAGAGACCTTTAAAGAAACATGCTGGACAAGTTACTAACTCTGATTCCAAAACCCCTGATTTGTTGTAGCTACATTCCCTTCCTTCCTCTGTTGTAGGTTAAACTGTGTCTTCCAAAAAGATATGCTGATGTCCTAACTTCCAGCACCCCAGAATGTGACCTGTATTCAGTTCAGTTCAGTCGTTCAGTACTGTCCGACTCTGTGACCCCATGAATCGCAGCACGCCAGGCCTCCCTGTCCATCACCAACTCCCGGAGTTCACTGAGACTCACGTCCATTGAGTCAGTGATGCCATCCAGCCATCTCATCCTCTGTCGTCCCCTTCTCCTCCTGCCCCCAATCCCTCCCAGCATCAGAGTCCTTTCCAATGAGTCAACTCTTCGCATGAGGTGGCCAAAGTACTGGAGTTTCAGCTTTAGCATCAGTCCTTCCAAAGAAATCCCAGGGCTGATCTCCTTCAGAGTGGACTAGTTGGATCTCCTTGCAGTCCAAGGGACTCTCAAGAGTCTTCTCCAACATCACAGTTCAAAAGCATCAATTCTTTGGCACTCAGCCTTCTTCACAGTCCAACGCTCACATCCATACATGACCACAGGAAAAACCATAGCCTTGACTAGACGGACCTTTGTTGGCAAAGTAATGTCTCAGCTTTTGAATATGCTATCTAGGTTGGTCATCACTTTCCTTCCAAGGAGTAAGTGTCTTTTAATTTCATGGCTGCAGTCACCATCTGTAGTGATTTTGGAGCCCAGAAAAATAAAGTCTGACACTGTTTCCACTGTTTCCCCATCTATTTCCCATGAAGTGATGGGACCGGATGCCATGATCTTCGTTTTCTGAATGTTGAGCTTTAAGTCAACTTTTTCATTCTCCACTTTCACCTCCATCAGGAGGCTTTTGAGTTCCTCTTCACCTTCTGCCATAAGGGTGGTGTCATCTGCATATCTGAGGTTATTGATATTTCTCCCGGCAATCTTGATTACAGCTTGTGTTTCTTCCAGTCCAGCATTTCTCATGATGTACTCTGCGTATAAGTTAAATAAGCAGGGTGACAATATACAGCCTTGACGAACTCCTTTTCCTATTTGGAACCAGTCTGTTGTTCCATGCTTCCTGACCTGAATACAGATTTCTCAAGAGGCAGATCAGGTGGTCTGGTATTCCCATCTCTTTCAGAATTTTCCACAGTTTATTGTGATCCACACAGTCAAAGGCTTTGGCATAGTCAATAAAGCAGAAATAGATTTTTTCTGGAACTCTCTTGCTTTTTCCATGATCCAGTGGATGTTGGTAATTTGATCTCTGGTTCCTCTGCCTTTTCTAAAACCAGCTTGAATATCAGGAAGTTCACAGTTCACATATTGCTGAAGCCTGGCTTGGAGAATTTTGAGCATTACTTTATTAGGAAATAGGAATTTTGCAGAGGTAATTAGTTTAGTAAAGACAAGGTCATACTGGAGTAGAAAAAATCCTTAATCTAATCTGAGTAGTGTCTTTAAGCAAGAGAAGCAAGAGGAGAGAGGCACACAGGGACAACACCGTGGATGACAGAAGCAAAGAATGGGGTACCTGCAGCTACAAGCCAAGGAGCACCAATGATTGAGGGCTACCAGCCAAAGCCAGGAAGGGATAAGGTAGCACCCTATGCAGTTTCCGAGGGGTAAGAGCAGTGCCTACACCTTAATTATGGGCCTCTAGTCTCCAAAACTGCGAGACAATCAATTTTGGTTGTTTTAAGCCAACTAGTTTATGGTGTTTCATTTTGGCAGCCCCAGGAAGCTAATATATTGCTCATTTACACAACAGGAAAAAGATTCAGGGAGGAAATGGCAGAAGTTGACCTTCAACCTGCATTGTCTACCCTCTATTAGAGGACCCTACCCAAACTTCACACGTTCCCAGATGTTTATTCTTTCTCATGTGGACTACTGTAGTTACCTTTACATCTAATGATGATCCAACTGTGCTTTGAGGACTCTTATTTCAGAAGCAGCTTGAGAGGGCTTCTCTGACCTAGTGCCTCAGAGCTTCCTGCAGGTAAAGTACAAGAATCTGCATCGTTAAAGAGTACACACTGCTTTCAAGTGCACATGCAACGTGCTCCAGGACAGATTACATGCTGGGTCACAAAGCAAGCCTGTGTAAATGCAAGAAATGTGAAATTATATTGAATATCTTTTCTGACCATGATATTATGAGGCTAGAAATCAATTACAGGGAAAAAAGTGTAAAAAACACAAACACATAAAGGCTAAACAAAAAGCTACTAAACAAACAATAGAAAAACAACCAACTGAAAAAATAAAAAAGGAAAAAAAAAACCTAGAGATGAATGAAAATGAAAATACAGTGCTCCAAAACCTATGGGGTGCAGCAAAAGCAGTTCTAAGATTAGGGAATTTTATAATGATACAATTTTACCTCAGGAAACAAAAATATCTTATAAACAATCTAACCTTACACCTAAAACAACTAGAGAAAGATGAATAAACAAAACTCAAAGATAGTAGAAGGAAAAAAATCATAAAGATCAGAGCAGAAATAAATAAAATAGAGACTAAAATTTACAGAAAAAAATCAATGAAACTAAAAGCTGGTTTTTTGAAAAAGCAAACAAAATTGATAAATCTTTAGCCAAACTCATCAAGGAAAAAGAAGAGGGCCCAAATCAACAGAAACCAGAAATGAAAATGGAGACATTAAAAACAATATCACAGAAACACAAAAGATCATAAAAGACTACGGTGAGCACGATACAGCAATAAAATAAACAACCTGGAAGAAATGGGTGAATTCTTAAAAACATACAAACTCCCAACTGAACAAGAGGGAAACATGAATGAACCATGTTTGTTCAAACAAACAAGTATTGAAACTGAATCAGTAATTTAAGAAGTCTCTACAAGCAAAAATCCAGGACAGCATGGCTTTACTGGTGAATTTTACCAAACATTTAGAGATGAATTAATACCAAACCTCTGAAAAGATTTCCAAAAAATTGCAGAAGGAAAATTTATAAAATCTTTCTGTGAGGATACCATCACCTTGATATCAAAATCAGACAAAGATACCACAATAAAAGAAAAACATAGGCTAATATCACTGATGAGCCTAGAGGCAAAAATCCTCAACAAAATACCAGCAAACCAAATGCAACAATATATTAAAATGATCATACACCATGATCAAGTTGGATTTATCCCAGGAATGAAAAGATATTTCAATATCCATAAATCAGTCAATGTTATATTCTACATTAACTAAATAAAGAATGAAAACCACATGATTATTCCAACAGATGCAAAAACTTTTGATAAATGTCAACATTCATTTATGATAAAAACTCTTCAGAAAGTGGACACACAGGGAAGCTACCTCAACCTAATAAAGGCCATTTATAACAATCCTACAGCTAACATTATACTCAATGGTAAAAAGCTAAAAGTATTTCATTTAAGATCAGAAACGATAAAAGGATACCTGCTCTCACCACTTTTATTCAGTCCTGTGGCTAGGACTTCAGTTTTGGAAGTCCTAGCCACAGCAATTAGAGGGGGAAAAAAAGAGGAAAACAAATTGGACAAGATGTAAAACTTTCACTGTTTGCACATGACATGACACTATACACAGAAAATCCTAAAGATGCTAAAATAAAACTACTAAAGCTCATCAAGGGACTTGGTAAAGTTGCTGGATACAAAATTAATATACAGAAATGTGTTGCATTTCTATACACTAACAACACAATATCTGAAATAGGAATTAAGGGAAAATCCCTTTTACCATTGTATCAAATAGAATAAAATATCCATGAATAAATTTACCTAAGGAGGCGAAAGATCTGTACTCTGAAAGCTGTAAGATGCTGATAAAAGGAATTGAAGACAACAAAGACAGAAAGATATACTGTGTCTTTGGATTGAAAAAAATCCATATTGTTAAAATGACCATACTGTACAAGGCAATCTACAATCCAATGCAAACACTATCAAATTATCCATGGTATTTTTCATAGACCTAGAGCCAAAAAAACCTAAAAATTTGTATGGAGTCAGAAAAGACCCCAAATAGCAAAAATAATCTTGAGAAAGAAGAATGGAGCCAGAGGAATCACATGCCCTGACTTTAGACTATACTGCAAAGCTACAGGCATCAAAACAGCATGGTACTGGAACAAAAACAGAAATATGGATCAGTGGAACAGGATAAAAGTCCAGAGATAAATGGTGACACCTCTGGTCACCTAATATGACAAACAAGGTAAGAATATACAATGGAGAAAAGACAGTCTCTTCAATAAGTGGGTGCTACGAAAACTGGACAGCTATAAGTAAAAGAATTAACCAAGAACATTTTCTAACACCATATATAAAAATAAATGCAAAAAGGATTAAAGAACAAAATGCAAGACTGTATATTATAAAAGTCCTAAGGAAAAACATAGGGAGACCACTCTTTGACATAAATCACCACAATAGTTTTGGATTTGTCTCCTAGAGTAATGTAAATAAAAACAAAAATAAACATGTGGCATCTAAAAATTTTAAAGCTTTTGCACAGCAAAGGAAACCATAAACAAGAGTAAAAGACAACCTATGTACTGGGCAAAGTTTTGGCAAACAATGCCACTGAAAAGGGGTTAATTTCTAAAATACACAAATATCTCATAAAGCGTAATATAAAAAAACTATCAAAAAATGGTTAGAAGATCTAAGTAGATGTTTCTCCAAAGAAGACATACAGATGTTCAACAGGCACATGAAAAGATGCTCAAAATTGCTGGCTATTAGACAAATGCAAATCAAAACTACCATGAGGCATCACATCACACTAGCCATAATGGTCATCAGTAAAAAGTATACAAATAATAAATGCTGGAGAGGGTGTGGAGAAAAAGGAGCCCTCTGATTGTCGGTGGGAATGTACACGGTGTAGCTACTATGGAGAACACTATGGAAGTTATTTAAAAAACTAAAAATAGTTACCATATGATCTTGCAATCACACTTCTGGGCATATATCTGGAGAAAACACTAATTCAAAAAGATCAGATCAGATCAGTCACTCAGTCGTGTCCAACTCTTTGCGACCCCGTGAATCGCAGCATGCCAGGCCTCCCTGTCCATCACCAACTCCCGGAGTTCACGGAGACTCACATCCATCGAGTCAGTGATGCCATCCAGCCATCTCATCCTCTGTCGTCCCCTTCTCCTCCTGCCCCCAATCCCCCCAAGCATCAGAGTCTTTTCCAATGAGTCAACTCTTCACATAGATACACATACTCCAATGCTCATAGCAGCGTTATTTACAATATCCAAGACATGGGAGCAACCTAAAAGTCTATCAACAGATGAGGAAATAAAGAAGATATGTGAGATATATATCAGTTCAGTTCAGTTAAGTTGCTCAGTCGCGTCCAACTCTTTGCAACCCCATGGACTGCAGCAGGCCAGGCTTCCCTGTCCATCACGAACTCCCGGAGCTTATTCAAACTCATGTCCGTTGAGTCAGTGATGCCATCCATCTCATCCTCTGTCATCCCCTTCTCCTCCCACCTTCAATCTTTCCCAGCATCAGGGTCTCTTCCAATGAGTCATTTCTTCGCATCAGGTGGCCAAATATGGCTTCCCTGTGGGCTCAGGGGTAAAGGATCCACCTGCCAAGCAGAAGACATGGGTTCAATCCATTCGTCAGAAAGAGCCCCTGGAAGAGGGCATGGCAATCCACTCTAGTATTCTTGCCTGGGAAATCCCATGGACAGAGGACCCCGGCAGGGCACAGGCCATAGGGCTCACCAGAAGTCAGATATAGTGACTAAAACAGCTATATATATATATACACATATATACACACACACACATATATATATACATGCATATATATAAACTGAATCATTTGCTATACACTTTAAACTAACACATTTTAATTTAAATATATTTAAACAAATAATCTACATACTTCAAAGAAGTCTAGGCTACTCCAGCAATTATAATTAGTTTTCCTACTCTGTCTAAAAGAATAGAGTTCTCTGATTAAGCTGACTTAGAATTAATTGAGCATTATTCAATAATTCTCTGATTTGCCTTTAGATTTTCTCATGGAAAAATATTGTACACTTTCAGTTCAAATTCTTTCTTAATTAACTTAACTCAATAATGCTAATTGTGAAATACTGTATAGCAAAAATATTTAGGCTCTGTGGATCTTAGAGCGGGACAAATAGAATCCTTTTTAAATTAGAGATAACATTGTCGATCAGAATTTATCATCGCTATTTTAAATAAATTTGGGAGTAAAATAGTTTTCTATATTTATAAAAAGATACAGCACACCATCTTTATTTTGCTTATTTTACTTTTGAATGGTAAAGGTAAAAGAAAGTTTCTTGAGAATCACTAATCGAGCTCTGAAGTTGTTAACTGGGCTTCATGACTCCTTGGGTAAAATAATAAAATTTCAACCTGCTCACCATATGCAAATATGCATATGCAAAATTTGTATGTAACTTGAAAATCAAGGTTGAAAGCATGATTTAAATTTAGGTGAGGCCTCCTGGGTTGGAATGTGATTTAACTTCTATCATGTTCTAGAAGTCAAGCTTTCATAACAGTCCTTAATAACCATTTAGAGAATAGCCATCAGTTACGTTTTAAGGGATTACAAATGATCTGTTTCTCAGTGATTTTTATTAAAAAACTCCCTCTATATTGCTATTTGCTTGGTTTCTACTTACACTCCCTGTTTCTAAACTTCTGGAAGACACATTAAAAATCAGGAAGAAATATTTTGCTTTCACATTGCAATTTCCTATGTTATTATAAGTGTTTTGAATCATCACCAAACTTCCCTCTAAAATATAAATGAGTAGGTAGGTCTCAGGAGAATATTTCTATTTTATCATAATAACAAACTTGAAGTAATTGGTTAATTTTAGAAAATAGCATTTCCTCATTAGTTCTTTGCTTTAGCATGCTGGTTAGTTATAATAAAATCCAAAACAGCACTGGCTTTAAAATAGAAAGTTGATTTATTTGCTCATTTTTAAACACACTGTGGTGAAAATAAAAAGAACTTCACAGTTTTGCTTTTCAAGCAAGTTTTTAAGATATTTAAGACAGAGAGACAAATGAGTTCCTTTGATAGCTTAATTAAGCCTTATGTGTGTAGATGGCCCATCATCTCTTAAGAAAAATGTCTTTGTCATCTCCAGCATCTGTCTCTACTTCCTCCAGTCCCAATTTTTGCATCCTTACCTCAAACCTAGGGTGTGTAAATAAACTCTTAGGAGATTTCTCTGCTAATTCAACTTCTTATTAACCCTGAATATACTAAATACTATTGTCATATTAATCTCAAAGCACTTTTCCAATCTTATCATTTGTTGGCTCAAAAACTTCTATTTGCTCTCCAATTGCCTTCAAAATTAAATATGACCCTTCGGTCAGTCATTTAAGACCCTTTAAAATGTGTCACCAAATGAATCATTTTCTCACTCATCCTAGACAAGTTCTCTCTTCCAGTCACATTCTATTCTTGAATTTTATTAATAAGTGTGCTTTTAGGCTTTCTAGACCTTGCAATTTTATCACTCCTTGCTCCTGGCATGATTTCTCTATCAATCTTTACCTAAACCAGAGAGGATCTATTTCTTATGGCCCAACAAAGGCCCACTCAGGACCCCACAAAGATAGACTCTCACACTCACATCGACCTTGTTAACACAGTGCCTACAACTCATGCATCTCCTTATAATGTGCCTAGTGTATCGTTCCCAAGGAACTTCTCTTAAATGTCCTGCTTTTATTTTTTTTTTGATTTTAGTAACTTATGTGTTCTTCCTGCTGCTTATTTCTTTTTTTTTTAATTTAAATTTATTTATTTTAATTGCAGGCTAATTACTTTACAATATTGTATTGGTTCTGCCACACATCAACATGAATCCGCCACCTGAGCCCCCCATGTTCCCCATCCTGAACCCCCTCCCACCTCCCTCCCTGTACCATCCCGCTGGGTCATCCCAGTGCACCAGCCCCAAGGATCCTGTATCGAACCTGGACTGGTGATTCGTTTCTTATGATATTATACATGTTTCCATGCCATTTCCCCAAATCATCCCACCCTCTTCCTCTACCACAGAGTCCAAAAGACTGTTCTATACATCTGTGTCTCTTTTGCTGTCTCGCATACAGGGTTATCATTAGAATCTTTCTAAATTCCATATATATGCATTAGTATACTGTATTGGTGTTTTTCTTTCTGGCTTACTCCACTCCACTTACTCCACTCCACTCTGTATAATAGGCTCCGGTTACATCAACCTCATTAGAACTGATTCAAATATATGTACTCATTACACAATGAGTAAAACTCCATTGTGTATATGTACCACAGCTTTCTTATCCGTTTATCTGCTGATGGACATCTAGGTTGCTTCCATGTCCTGGTTATTATAAACAGTGCTGTGATGAACATTGGGGTACATGCGTCTCTTTCAATTCTGGTTTCCTCGGTGTGTATGCCCAGCAGTGGGATTGCTGGGTCATATGGCAGTTCTAGTTCCAGTTTTTTAAGGAATCTCCACACTGTTCTCCATAGTGGCTGTACTTGTTTGCATTCCTACCAACAGTATAAGAGGGTTCCTTTTTCTCCACACCTTCTCCAGCATTTATTGCTTGTAGACTTTTGGATAGCAGCCATTCTGACTGGCGTGAAATGGTACCTCATTGTGGCTTTGATTTGCATTTCTCTGATAATAAGTGATGTTGAGCATCTTTTCATGTGTTTGTTAGCCATCTGTATGTCTTCTTTGGAGAAATGTCTATTTAGTTCTTTGGCCCATTTTTAGATTGGGTCATTTATTTTTCTGGAATTGAGCTGTAGGAGTTGCTTGTATATTTTTGAGATTAGTTCTACCAACGGTATTTTTCACAGAGCTAGAAAAATAATTTCACAATTCGTATGGAAATACAAAAAACCTCAAATAGCCAAAGCAATCTTGAGAAAGAAGAATGGAACTGGAGGAATCAACCTGCCTGACTTCAGGCTCTACTACAAAGCCACAGTCATCAAGACAGTATGGTACTGGCACAAAGACAGAAATATAGATCAATGGAACAAAATAGAAAGCCCAGAGATAAATCCACGCACATATGGACACCTTATCTTTGACAAAGGAGGCAAGAATATACAATGGAAAAAAGACAATCTCTTTAACAACTGGTGCTGGGAAAACTGGTCAACCACTTGCAAAAGAATGAAACTAGAACACTTTCTAACACCATACACAAAAATAAACTCAAAATGGATTAAAGATCTAAACATAAGACCAGAAACTATAAAACTCTTAGAGGAGAACATAGGCAAAACACTCTCTGACATAAATCACAGCAGGATCTTCTGTGACCCACCTCCCTGAATATTGGAAATAAAAGCAAAAATAAATAAATGGGACCTAATTAAAATTAAAAGCTTCTGCACAACAAAGGAAACTATAAGCTAGGTGAAAAGACAGCCTTCAGAATGGGAGAAAATAATAGCAAATGAAGCAACTGACAAAGAACTAATCTCAAAAATGTCCTGCTTTTTTTTGTAAAAGCATATGCACTCATTCACATATTTATAGGTAACCTCCTATGTGCCATACAATGAGATATAAAACTTAAGCAAACCTGTCTATGTCAGGGCAAAACTGTTAGGATAAAGGCACATAGGTACTATGGAACGGGGGAAGGTAAGCCATTTAGATGTGAGAAGAGACCCCCAAAGAAGGGACCCATATCTAAAATTGGCATTCATCCCATGAATAACTGTGGGAGAGGACGAGATTCCAGGAAGACAGAATGGCGCCTGCCCACCTTAGAATTAATATAGATTGTATTTTGACAGAAATCATCATTTTGTAAAGGGAAAATCTGTTTTAGTTATAAAGTCATGTTAAAAAGGTGAACTGAGCAGTCATTTAATAGAAGGTTCCCTTTCAAACTCCAGTAGTGCTAAAACCTGACCATAAGCAGATCTCCTAACGAAGCTGGGATGATGATAATATAAAATTAAGTTTGTATGTATGGCACACACAGGATTAAGTCTTAATCAGTTATTTAGGTGGAGATGCAACTTATACGACAAGGGGTAACTGAAAACAAAACCAGCTCACGTATGGTTTTATCTATTTTAAATTTGAATTTAATTAGAATGTGTCTATTAACCCTTCCAATTTAAAATAATCCCTTTCCTCCATTTTCAGTCCAATGTATAGGACTATGGAGAGAAAACTGACATTTAGAAAGACAACTACAGCTTTAAAGCATGACAGCAGGATCATTTCATGTTTAAAAAATATTGAGTTACGTACTCTGGGGTAGTAAAATATACTGGCACTTTTCAGAAAGCTGGAAGAACCTGCAACTGCTGTTAACCACACCACGCCGTTATGTATTTCAATAAAGCACTGTTTCATTCTTAGACAGTAAGAGTTTGGGGCCAAATATACTCAGGAGAGCAAGGATAAGCCACCAAGGCACAAAGGACAAGGGGTAGGAAACAGAAACAAAGGCAACCTCGCGTTTGACCCGGGGACGCAGTAGGCAAGCCTCTTCTGCAAAGAAACAAACCTCTCAAAGGTTTCTTTCCTGCAATTGCATCAGACTTCAGCAAAAACGGAACCAGACCTGGTATTTTGCAGGATCAGAGCAAGCAACTGCAGCTGGAGCTTAATGCCCCAACCCTGAGCCAGTCATTAGCAGCATCACTTTTTGGAATAGAAGTTAGGAGCTTGATTTCCGGATTCAGACAGGTTGGGCTGAACCCAAACTCCAAATTTTATAGGTTGTGTAATAATCTCTCTGGATATGATTTCCCCGTCTGTAAAATGTACATAATAAAACCTACTTCAGAGAGTTTGTTGGGAGATACAGAGATCATTCATATAAAGTACTCTGCATGCTGACTAACACACAGTGAGAAATCCATAGATCACAGCTGCTGGGATCAAAGTAATCACCCTGGTACTTGACCTAAATGTGCAAATATTTTAACTAAATATTCATATTCAGCCAGTGAACCTCTTCAGACTAACATAGGGGGGCCTCTTGTTCTCCAAAGGACCATCATTTGGAACCAATTCGGCCTCTAGCCAGAGACCTTCACAGCAGTGTAGGGCTGTAGTGCAGACTTGCTACAAAGCACGTGCAGACAGCCTACAAAGAGCACTGGGGCTGAGAGAACTGCAGATTTAAACACTCTCCCCTCCCTGGATGAGGACCTGAATGCTCCCTCTGACTTCTATTTCCTCCCAGCCTGGGTGTCCACGGAGGGTCTTAAATAGGAAGTTGTTCTCTGAGAGGATTCCTGTTCATGCTTTGAGTGAGTGATTGAGTGAAGTCGCTCAGTCGTGTCGGACTCTTTGGGACCCCATGGACTGTAGCCTACCAGGCTCCTCTGTCCATGGGATTTTCCAGGCAATAGTACTGGAGTGGATTGCCATTTCCTGCTTTAGGACACCTCAAATGCAAGAGATGTAGACTAAAGGCAGACTGAAGTCATTTGCAAAGTTCAAGGTCATCTTTCCTTTTTCTTTCCTTTGAATCTAAAAGTTCAGTCATTAATTACATCACAAGTCTAAAAAGGAATTCTCCCCATCC
This sequence comes from Bos mutus, assembly GCF_027580195.1. NCBI lineage: Eukaryota > Metazoa > Chordata > Mammalia > Artiodactyla > Bovidae > Bos > Bos mutus. The sequence continues at coordinate 57,356,881 of NC_091636.1, forward strand.
TGGTCTTTATTGAGTTGGGTTAGACACGAAGGCAGCAATTTCTGTTTTTGTTTATTTTTGAGCAGGTCTGTTGCCTGTGCTTAAATTTCTTGTTAAATCTCTCTGTTTTATAGCTAATCACATTTTTATAGCAGGCATGAAGCTCTCTACAAGGCCCTTGCTAAGCTGTTCCTGTAAATCAAAACCTTACTCTGCTGTTCTTGTAGCTGGCAGTGTAACAGGGCTAGTTTTACCATTTATGGTTGCAAAGACCATCCAGATTTTTTTTTTAAGTTCCCTTAGCTTTTTGTTTTTTTCTCCACTCAACTCCCTCCCCTCCTGCCTTAAAAAATGTATATTCCAGGCTTAGCTAAAACATGTCTGAATAGATTATTTCATTCCTTACCACGGTGCATTAATAAAGGTGTCAAAATGACAGAGGATGCTTGGCTTTCATCCCTGAGTCCCAGATTCATTCCTCGAGGGTAGGCTGTAGCTGTTTGGGAAAAGATGATCTGATCTTTGGGGCTCCTGGAAGCTGACCTCCAAAGTCTATTTAAAGTATTAAACACTTTCTAGTAAAATATAAAGTGGACAGGGTGCTTAAACACATCCTGTCTCGTTAGGCTACTCACACCTCAGCATCGTCTTTGCCGTCATGCCTGTGTCCAGCTGGGGACAGAGGGAGCTCATGCATTTAACCCTAGATTATTTCACTAAAGGAGTATGAGTGTCTTCTCTGTGTTCACACCAGTGTTCAAAACTGTTCCGATGGGTTTCCCTGGTGGTGCAGTAAATACGAATCTGCCTGCCTATGCAGGGGAAACCGGTTCAATCCCTGATCCGGGAGGATCCCATATGTCATGAAGCAGCTACGCCTGTGCACCCTAACTACTGAGCCCACGTGCTGCAACTACTGAGACCATGAGCCTAGAGCCTATGTTCAGCAACAAGAGAAGCCCATTCACTGCAAGGAACAGTGGCCCCCACTGGCTGCAAGTAGAGAAAGCCCACATGAAGAAATGAAGACCCAGTGCAGCCAAAAATAAATGGAATTAAAAACAAAAAACTGCTATTTTGCTTGCTAAATAAAAACTGCTATCCTGTTTTTCTTTCTTTTTTTTTATAATTACAGTGAGGCTAAGAAGAAAGAAAGGTGTGAAGATATATGAAAAATAAAAACATATATATGTGTGTGTGTTCGTGTGTGTGTGTGTGTGTGTGTGTGTGCATGCTACGTCATTTCAATTGTGTCTGACTCTTTGCAACTCTATGGACAGTAGCCCATCAGATTCCTCTGTCCATTGGATTCTCTAGGCAAGAATACTGGAGTGCATTGCCATTTCCTTCTCCAGGGGATCTTCCTGACCCAGGGATCAAGGCTGCATCTCTTATGTCTCCTGCATTGGTGGACAGGTTCTTTACCACTAGCACTACCCGGGTAGTGTGTATATATATGAGCTATTTTTAAAGAGCATGTTAAAAGAGCACGGGAATAAAGGAACATGGATCCTACCCAAAATTTCCAAAAGAAAAGACCCCTCTCAGGCACCATGGTAGAACCTGTACCTGTGGGAATAATAGAGGGTGCGATGACTCAATGGCTTTGGGTTTTGAGCAAACCCCACACCTGGTGGCATCCACTGGTACCCATTCCAGGTAAATATTCCAGGTGGCTCTACTCACAGGAGACAAAAACATGCTCTCTGGTTCCAGTAACTGACCCAAGTAAGACCTCAGGACAAAGGAGTCTCAGCTCTGACACTGGGAACTCTCCTTCTCCTGGGCACCCAGGCAGTTCTTCTGCCCAAGGCAGGTGCTGGGCGAGACCCTGGTGGCATTAGAATGAGTAAGACATTGTCACTGCCCAGATGGAGCTCCTTGGCCCTTCTTTTGAGCTCTAGTCTCCGGCTGGTTCACAGGACCAAGGTGCAACTCAAATGTGATTAAGCAAGAAGGAAATGTATTGGCTCCAGGAAGAAAGAGTGGTAGGTGACAGAATGGAAGGAGAGGGTGGAGCAAGCATCGGATCTGAGGCGGGAGCAGGATGCTCACGTAGTGGGCTATCTCACTTTCTTCTTCCTCGCCTCTTCCTAAGTCTGCTTCTCTTACTCTTCCTGCTGACAGGAAATGTGATCCTGGCACCACCAGCTCAGCCACCCCAGAAGAAAGAGAGGACTTGTTCAGCCCAGTGTGTGTATAGCAACTGCAAGAAGGGCTCTGAGCAACAGAGATCACAGGCATGACCTGCGGAATATCTTTCTTTGTAGCAAAAGGAGTGTCTTGGTCACACCTGGATCGAGTCCCAGTTCCGCAGCCAGGGGGAAAAGAGTCTGTCATCAGAAGAAAGGGGATTGGAGAGTGAATGAGCTGCCTCTGTTAACTCCAAGGCTCAACAGTATAGGATATTTGCCCAAAAGAGAGGCATTGGGAGGCAAGGAAATACATTAAATGGATGGCTTAAACTGGGATTGACATATACACATGCATGCATGCTAAGTCGCCTCAGTCATGTCAGACTCTTTGCGACCCTATGGAATGCAGCCCACCAGGCTCCTCTGTCCATGGGATTCTCCAGGCAAGAATAATGGAGTGGGTTGCCATGCCCTCCTCCAGGGGATCTTTCCAACCCAGGGATCAAGCTCAAGTCTCTTATGTCTCCAGCATTTGTAGGCAGCTTCTTTACCACTAGCACCACCTGGGAAGACTGGTCTATATGGGAAAAGAATCTAAAAAATGAGTGGCTATATGTATGTGTAACTGATTCACTTTGCTGTACACCTGAAACTAAAACAACATTGTAAATCAACTATATTCCAATAAAACTTTAAAAAAAAAAACAGCAGAAGGAGATAAATGGTGGAATGAAGTGTTAGTATTTAAGTGGGGAGAAAGGCAGTATACTTGATTAGGAATGTCCACTCTTATAGCCTGTGCTTTTAATAACAAGCCTGTCCTTTTAATGACAATAATTATTAACACTACTTCTTATTACTAGGCACTTCCTATTATTAGGCAGTAAGTATTGTTCCAAGTACTTTTTCTATAATTTTTACTTTACATTGGGGCATAGTTGATATTTAGCCATATGTAGGATGTCACACCTATGAAAGAGTAGAAAACCTAGATCCCAATTCACGTAGCCTAACCTGAAGGCCCAGGCGCTTACATGTACTCTCCTGGCCTGGTTCTTCCCCACCACTTTTCGTGATAAGTCACTTCAGTCATGTCTGACCCCATCGACTATAGCCCACCAGGCTCCTCTTTCCATGAGATTCTTCAGGTAAGAATACTGGAGTGGGTTGCCCTTTCCTCCTCCCAGGGATCTTCTCAACTCAGGGATTGAACATAGGTCTCCTGCATTATAGCCAGATTCTTTACTGTCTGAGCCACAAATGATTTTCCCTTAGAAGCAAAAACGACCACTCAGTGGTGCTTCTTGGGCGTCATCTGCTGTGTGATGTTCTGAAGAAAATCAGAAGGAAACCTGACCCAAAAGGATGCTGTGAATTCCTGCAGCTCCAGACAGACGCTAGGAAAGGGCAACTGTCTCCCAGACATTGTCCTGGGTGACCAGTGCAGGAAAAGGGTGACATGATTGACTAGGAAATCTTGGTAAGGAGAAGGATTAGATGTGTTCCCTGGAAAATGTCCCCCTTTTGAAAATTAAAATCGAGTATTTTAAATAAACATGAGGAAGTATCCTCAAGTTACAAAACAGAGGCTCTGATAACACTATGCACAGAAAACCCATTCTTTCTTCTCCAAACCATCATCTCTTGCTACAGTAATAACAGCACTTGGAGCCTCTGAAGCCTGCATGTTAGAAAAACCCAGATCACCTCAAGATTGCCTTCACTCCCATGGCGTTAACTGGAGAATCTGGGAGAACAACGTATATTTATTCTACTCACTGACCAGGGACAGTTGTCTAGCTGCCTATGATTATTTATTTTAATTGAATTGGGTTTTGATTATACCTGCCAAGCTGATTATTTAAAATAATGACATAGTTTGAAAGTTGGAAAGCAAAAGCTTCTTTTCTAAAATGAAGAAATGCCTCATCACTTAGCTCATCTGCTTAAAAAAATATAAAAAAGAATTTTCCTTCATGATGAGGATAGTGAAAAAGGCGGAATACTGCTTTTCACCAGTGGTTCTCAACCAGAGGCAACTTGTATATAACTGTCATCCATGGGGATATTCGGTGATGTCTGAAGATGTTTTTGGCTGTCACAACTTGAGGTGTGTAACTAGCATCTAGGGAGAAGAGACCGTGGATACTGCAAAATGACCTGCAATGTACAGAAAGACCCCTCTGTGTGGACCAAAATATCAGCAGTGCCATGGTTGAGAGACCCTGGTTTAGACAAGCTGAAGTCTATCCATTATTAACTGAATGGTTCTTCATGGGCTAGTAACTTAAATTCTGCAAAATAATGAAAGACTTGTGAGAAACCATGACTAGCAACTATTCTCTTTTACAACCACTACTGTTACTACTAGATCAATTCAGCAAGGACTGTGTGTTGTTGTTCATTCACTCAGCCGAGTCTGACTCTTTGCCACCCAATGGACTGCAGCACACCAGGCCTCTCCGTTCTTCACTATGCCCTGGAGTTTGCTCAAACTCACGTCCATTGAGTCAATGATACCATCCAAGCATCTCGTCCTCTGTCGCCCCCTTTTCCTCCTGCCCACTGAGCGTTTACTCTGTGTTGGGTATTGGTCTAATTGTTATTTCAATCAGTACAACTGCCTTAGGAGGCACTATTATTTCTCCATTTTACTGATGAGAAACTGAGGCAGACAAGGGGTGAGAATCATCCCCAAGGCAAGATCTGGCAGAAGAACTCTGGGCTTAGGAGACAACATGCACATTTCAGAGGCTGGATCATGGCTACTGATCTTAGAGGCTAAAGGAAATACTGAGCAGACAGTGAAGAAGGGCACCCCCAGAGGTTCTGCATCAAGACGTGTTGATCAAAGGAGGCAGGATCAGTGGTCAAGCTCGTTCTTTCACACTGGGAAACACTGTCTATGAGTTTTTCTAAATAATACAATAATTGAAAAATATCAAACTGAAGGGAAGCAACAGTAATAATATTTAGAGCAGAGAAAGGAGTACGAACAGTGAAAGAGAAAACTACTGGCCTCAGTGTGACCCATAGCCAGTCCAGCTCATAGCAACAGAACCAGTGACGGCCGGGTGTCCAGTTCCCTCCAGGAGCCCAGGGAGAGGCAGCGATGGAGGTCACGTCTTCCACGTGCATAGCCTTGCTACTCTGGGGGATGGAGAATCAGGCCTGACTCACTAGCCCTGTCCTAGGCAGTTGGGTATGAAGAGAACCATCCTTTCGGGACCAATTATCCAACATGGGTTACTCTAGAATGTTCCTCTCCCAACCCTCTGTGTGACAGTCTTTCTGAGACTCGCCAGGTCCACTTCTATTTCACAAACAAAGCTCCCTGCTGGTCCCTCGATATGTATAAACACAGTCAGTTACAGAATCAGCCCCACTGACACCAACTTTGAATGTTATTCATAACAGAAACCAAGTGTGTTCTGGTCCTGATGACGGTGAGGGATCTTTAGCCTCAGAGACATGACTGTCCCCAAGTTCATTGCATGTTTCTTCATGTGTGACTCTTATGGGTAGGTGCTGCCTGATTTACATTGAGAACTCTCGGGTACAGACCGGGAAGTCTTTACGGGGGACGAGAAAGTGGCCTTGCTTTTGCCTGATGAGAAGACAGCAGCACAGCGTCTGACTGAGAGCAAATTGTAGAGTAGTTGCATGCATTGTCTGAGTTACTGGATCTACACAAGCTTGAATGCCTGCTCCCAACTACAAGCATGTTTATGACTTTCACTGAGCAAGTCTCTGTCTTTTGATTTGTAAACTAGGATAATATTGCCTCACATTTATGCTGATAAAGGATACCACAGTGCCTTTATTATAGTACTGGAGACATAATAAGGACTAGATCGGTAATTGCCATTGCCAGTGAAACCCAGCACTCCTGTAAGAAGTGTATAGTCTTGTCCCCTTCGCGATCCTAAAATGAAATTCAATTAACATACGAAATTTTGAAAGAAATAATAAAATGCCTTAACAATATAACAAAGGAGAAAGAGAAGAAAAGTAAATAATAATAAAATGCCATGCCTTTAAATATGTAATTGGCTAGGTTCTTCCATCCAGGAAGATGCAAAACTAGCTGTGTGCTTCACCTTGAATGCAACAGCGACGAATGCAGATGCAAGTGTGAAGTGCTTGTTACACACAAGCAGTGTGGCAGCTCTGATGGGATTGTCTGAAAGCGTCAACAGCTCTTGGGGAAGTTCTGATTCCCCAAGTCCTAACACCCCTCGACGTACATGGTAGTTTCATTCTTGGAAAATTCAATGCATATATTCACCCTGCGCGCACACACACACACACACACACACACACACGCACACACGCACACACACACACAAAGTACTTCGTGTCTACATAGACATGGTTCTGAGCCTAGACTCAAATAATTATTAACAATATGTTTAGCCTACTTGAATGCCCAATAAGCTCACAAACATTGCCTCACTTTTCTTGTTGTGCAAGACTCTTCTGTGCGCTACAGGACACCAGCACACCTGTCCCCCTCCCCTGAAGTCCAGTAGCTCTCCTCCAGGCATTGTGATAACCAAATGCATGTTCACAAATTCGGCCCAAACACTGCTTCAGAGCAGTGCCATGCCAGCTAAGTACCATCACACCAGATCAGTGGTATCACTAATAAAACAACAAGAAAAAATGCCCTATAGTTCTAATAAATGATTATTGATTTCTCTTTCCACACTGCGTTACATTCATTTAAAATTGGTAGTAATTATTAAAAACAAGCTCATGCAGGCTGCTCTCATGGAGTGTGAAGGAATATGAAGAAAAGTGGAGGGTCACTTTAAGAGGAGAATGAGCATTGACTGCTCACATTCAGGGCTTCTGGTCTCCAAATGTCCTTTTCTGCTGCCACAATTTAGACTCACTAAGGCTGATATCAGGATAGCAAGAGTTAAAACTCAAACGTCTGAAAAGGAAAAGACAGTAGTTATATTGAGGGCTTCTGAATTCTAATCAGCCATGTGGATTTATTTCAATGTTTTTCCAAATATAGGATTTTCCTGTAAAGGGATTTTGTTAACAGTATAGCCACCTAATCTAATTCAGGGTGGCCTTGGATTGTGCTTCTCTCTAACAATTTCACTTATTAAGTTTTTAAGGAGGGCAAGAGAGAATTTTATTATGGAAGCAGATGGCATGGGTATTCTAATTCATTCAACAAACACGAAAGATCCACAACCTGCCAGGCCTTCAGATATTAGGACAGAGTCCCTTGGAACACTACATAGATGCTAAACCCATGTGACTGGTTCTAGAATTTCTCTGGACCAGATAGAGATTATCTTCACTTAATTATAAGTAGGCTTAGGCCTGGAGTTTGACAATCATAACACTACGTATGAAGTCCCAGTGGGTGGTCACCACACCTCTTGGCTCAATGGTCCAATGTACTAAAAGTTAAGTAGGTCACAATTTCCGAAACTTTTTCCTTCCAAAAATTTACATTTTCAAGCATCACTGCACTTCCAAGCTATTAAAACTTCAGTAACTGAAGATATAGGTCCAAAAAAGTCCATTTTGCCTTCTAAATCATACTGAACATTATATAAATTGAGGTTTTGCTAATTCTGTACATTTAAGTCTTGGATAAAATAAAGCAATTAAAATAATATCCCTAGAGGTCAATATACTTTGTTCACTGCTACACAGGGAATAGTTGGGAGAGGGAAAAAAAAAGCAAGTTGAATAGGAACAAGGCCCCTACCCAAGTAATATGGCTCCCAAACAAGACAAGGATTTAGATAGAAGAAACACAGAGGGGTCATTTCATCTGATATTTACCTATTTGAAGTGAAGTGAAGTTGCTCAGTCGTGTGCAACTCTTTACAATCCCATGGACTGTAACTTACCAGGCTCCACAGTCCATGGAATTTTCCAGGCAAGAGTATTATATTGACTTAGTTACTATGCTATTTAAATACTGTCAGATTTATCTAACACAGTTACGTAAATACAATGGCTTGGTCCCATGTGGGATTTTCTCAACCTGAGTGTAATGGGCAACATAACAAAAAGATCCACTTAGTTCTCTATGATCGTAAAGGACCGGCCTCACATGCACATCAAGAGCAGGACACCAAGTGTGAAACTGAGACAGGCTGTGACCTGGGGCCCTTTGCTGCAACGCTTGCACCTGGACAATGTCTCCTCCAGCGACAGAATACAGAGAAACAATAAGGGACTAAAAACAATTGCATGCATGAGCAGTTGGGGCAAGTTCTGGACAACATGCTACCAAAAGATCAAAAAGAGCCCAGCTGCCACTTGTGAAGAGTCGGCAACAAAAACAGAACGTCAGGAGCAAAAGCAGGATACTGCGTATGTTCCCCGTATTCAACGTCATCAAAGAGAAGGGCAAACCACCTACGCTGCCCCTCCAGCCTGACCTCTGGACACACCCCGACCCTCACCCCACATAAGGAACAGCTCACCATGCCCCTCAGGAAGCACACAAGGGGATCTGTTACTTGTTTTCGCTCCCCCCACTGCTGCAGCAGGGGCCCCAGTAATGTCTTGCCTGAATTTCTTAACTGGCCTCTTGTCAAGAAAGAACTTGGAGGTGGCCCAGTGAAAAGCCATTCAGAGAGCCAAACTGGGTGCATTTGGAACAAGTGTCCCGTACCAGTGTTCAGAGTCCACATCACCCTGGTAAGGGCCTTCCTTATCATATCTGCTCATTGTTCTCTGACAAAGAGACCAACAGGGCCACTGTTTATAGACACTTTTTTTCTAGGTTTTTATGTATTTGCACATCTGCTTTGCTGTCAGATGCCTGCCTCAAATCCCACTCTGGTGACTGCATACTGGAGATCAAGTCATGATAAGGCACAGGGCTTCCTTGGTGGCTCAGAGGGTAGAGGATCTGCCTGCAATGTAGGAGACTCGGGTTCAACCCCTGGGTTGGAAAGACCCCCTGAAGAAGGGAATGGTAACCCACTCTAGTATTCTTGCTTAGAGAATTCCATGGACAGAGGAGCCTAGTAGGCTACAGTCCATGGGAACACAAAGAGGTGGACATGACCGAGCAAGTAACGTTTTCACTTTTTTCACTTTCATGATAAGGCATAGCAAGGTCTAATGCAGAATCTATATCCTAATAATAGCTATATTTATTGAGTGCTTCCTCTGTGCCAGACATAGTGCTAAGTTCTGTCCCTATATATTCTTTCACTGAATCCTGAAAATGAAAGTGAAAGTCACTCAGGCATGTCCAACTCTTTGAGACCCCATGGACTATACAGTCCTAAGCCAGAATACTGGAGTGGTTAGCCTTTGCCTTCTCCAGAGGATCTTCCCAACCCAGGGATCGAACCCAGGTCTCCCCCACTGCAGGCAAATTCTTTACCAGCTGAGCCACAAGGGAACCCTCACTGAATCCTGGATTCACTGCAAATAAGGCACTTCATCCCTTTTTACAGGTGAGGATGCTGAGGCACACAATAGTTAAGAGAAGTGGCCAAGGTCATACATATGGTAATAGGAGAGGTAGGATTTGCACTCAGGTATGATGATGTTAAAAGCCTGCACTTTGCTCTGTAGCCTTACCAAACATCCAGTCTGTTTTGCCAGCACTGAAGAAACACGTGGAATATTCTACTATCCCCCACACACATTTCTTTGTGACATCTGAACTATACTAGATACCATTCCTTTCACCTGAAATAGTCACCCTAGACTTCCAGGTAAAGTTATTCCCAATGTATGCTTTGAGACACTGTCTATGGCTTCCTTCTCCTTCTTTCACATAATCTTGAGACACATCCCGCTCCATTCAGCTGCAGTAATTCCACAGGCTTCCAAACCCTTTCGTATCCTCCCAGTATGCAAACTCAGAAAGTACAGGCATTTCTTCCTTTTAGGTACTTAATGTCATGTTCAAAGACTGCATCCAAGCTTATATTCACACAATGTACACAATTAAGACTTTGAAAAGTCATTTGCCCAACATGAGTTTTATTATTTGTGCATACTCAAGAGACACGAATCTGAAGCTCCAATACTTTGGCCACCTGATGCGAAGAGTGGACTCACTGGAAAAGACCCTGATGCTGGGACAGATTGAGGGCAGGAGGAGAAGCGGGCAACAGAGGATGAGATAGTTGGATGGTATCACGGACTCGATGGACATGAGTTTGAGCAAACTATGGGAGATGGTGAAGGACAGAGAAGCCTGGTGTGCTGCAGTCCGTGGGGTCACAAAGAGTCAGACACAACTTAGCAACTGAACAGCAACAACAACTCAAGAGGAGGGCTTTGCTTTTGTTGTTGAAGATACACTTCTGTCTACCTACCTCTTTTCTGGACTACTTTAAATATATCTTTCTTATAGTATGCATCATGTTACAGTATCATTTACCTGCCTTCTTTACCAGACCAGACCATAAATTTCCTGGGAGCAGAAACAGGTTTTTTCACTCATGTATCCCCATAAGTTAGCATAATGAATTATGAGAATCAGATCAGCAATAACTATTTGGGAGATGAATGGATGGATGAAAGGAGGGGTGTATATAATATGAACTAATGGTAGCATATAATGATTAAAATGTAAAATATATCACTAACATATATTGATGGAGCAGGAATGGCAACCCACTCCAGTATTCTTACCTCGAGGAATCCAATGGACAGACCAGCCAGGTGGGCTACAGTCCATGGGGTCACAAAAAGTCAGACACGACTGAGTGACTAAGTACATATGTATATTGAACCATTAGGTTGCACACCTGAGAATAATATAATGCTATATGTCATTTATACGACAGAGGATGAGATGGCTGGATGGCATCACCGACTCGATGGACGTGAGTTTGAGTGAACTCCGGGAGCTGGTGATGGACAGGGAGGCCTGGCGTGCTGCAATTCATGGGGTCGCAAAGAGTCGGACACGACTGAGCAACTAAACTGAACTGAACTGAACTGATATGTCATTTATATCTCAAGTTGAAAAAATTAAACTATGGAAAATTGTCTAAATTGCTTCAATCAATATGGAAAATTGTTAAAATACTTCATTGCTTCAACTTTTAAAAAGGCTTTATGTTCTTTGGTCTGTACATAACTCTTGGGAGGCACTGCAGGGTCTTCGTTTTCCATACAAAGATACTGAAGATTAAGGGAGTTAAGGGATCCAGACGTGTAGAAGGAAGGTGAAAGAAGTGATGGGCTTCAATATCCTATCTTTAAACTATGAAAAAAAATCATTAAGGATTCAGATTTTGGTAAAATAATGTGTTTTTTTTTTTATTTTTTGTAATGCAAAAAATTAAACAGTTTTCGCTCTAAGTTGGATTTTTGAAGGGAAGGAAGGATAATTTTTTTTAGATCTAAAACTACTTGCCTCTGTTAAGAGCCACACGTCCCACAGTCTACGCTTTTATGAGGAGAACACTGCATGTCATTATGGCTTCCCTTTTATAGCATGCTTCCAGGAACACCTCTGCTGTGAAACACATTTCTTTCCTTCTCAAATTCATTAAAACGTCCACCCTCTCTGTGGTATCCCAGAATACACAGTTTATGCCTCCTTAAAGTAGGGACTCACTCGTGGGACCTGGGAGGCAGATGCAGTATAGCAGGAAATCTTAGATGGAAATTCTTGTGGAATTCAGCCTCAAGGCAAAGCGGTCATGGTCTAGCAAGGTTACATCGTTCCCAGAGGTTGTTCACCTCTGGTACTGCCTAGCTTCATTCTCACACACAATTCCTGGTATAAAGCTACATGACCCAAAAGTGCCTTGGTATGATAATAACATTTGAATAGACACATTTCTAACTGATTAATTAAAAACAACAGTAAACCATTCTTTGTGAGTTGAGAGCTTCAAGAAAACAGAAGACAAATTTTAGGTCTCCAAAGACTACATCGGGGTGCTCCTGAAGCAATGGTTTAACTCTACATATGAAACAGAACCTTCCTATGTCTCAGAAGAATAAGCAATATATGTCCTAATACCTCCACCTTTTATTCTGCTCTCTTATTCTATTTACAACCTGCCCTTGGTTCCTGTAAACATTACTAAAAGGATAATTAGAGCTACAGCTTACTTATTATGACCAGACATTGCCTAAAGCTCTAGTTCCAAAAAAAATGGAACCAGGTAATTCCATATGCTTAAGATTTCTTTTACTGCCATCTTCAACAAATAGAAAAATCTCAGACAGTCAAGTGTTTTTCCAGTGTCTGATACAAATTGAAGAGTTTCCAATCAGACATAAACATTTTGGAAGCCAGAGGGTAACAGACTGTATCCATCCCTGAATGTGTAGCCTGCACAAACACACCCTCCGAACCAACAGTCGTCTGGGAGTTGTGTTGAGGAAATATGTTACCATGTTTTGGGCATCAGTTACCCCCTGATAAATACTTTGTTGTTGTTGTTTTCAGCTGGATATAAAAATTTTAGAGCAATGTACTATCAAAAATACATTCAGGCAACAGAATAGAATTTAAAAGCAATATTTTACTTATATGCTAAAGTAAAACAGAGTACTGAGGTACCATTCTCTCTATAATTAAAGACAAAAAATCCTTTTTATCTGGTAAGATAACGTATTAGGAGAATGAGGTAGTGACATGTGCTGTATGTTCGTCGAGCTTACTTTGTTTCCCTCCTGGAAACACAGTAAGACTATAATAGGAAGGAACCAACCTGACTCGACATTAGAGCTGTTCCTTTTTAATCTCTGTGTTTTACTGCTTGTGTTCAGTCATGTTGGCTCTGAACCTTTTGTAAAGGAATGTTGCCTATAGCCTCAAATACACAGGGTAGCCTATTCTCAAGGCTCTGACCTTTAAGTACAAAAAGATATAAAATTTTATAGAACAGAGAATAACATTTGTTTTATTAGAGATGTACAGGAACAGTATGACCTGACCTATGTGGACAGCTGCATGAACAAAGGATTCCAACACCAAGAAGTTTGCAACAACTAACCACACCCCTCCCTATTCTTGTCTTTAAAAAGGTTTTCCTGAAACCATTTGAGGAGTTCAAGGATTGGGGGTCATAAACCACCCATCTTCTTGCATGGCCCTGCAATAAACCTTTCTCTTCTCCAGACTGGTATTTCAGTATTATTTGTCTTCACTGAGAATTGGGCACATGAACTTCTGCTCAGTAACAAGGCTACATTTCCCAGCCTCCTTTGCAGTTAAATTTAAGTACAGCCATGTGATCAGGTTCTGGCCAATGAAATGTAAACAAAGGTGCTTGAGGCCAGCTGGCAATATCTTTTCTTATTTTATGGCAACTTTGGAGGCCACATGTTGACCATGATGGACAAAGTCTGGGTTCCCGATGTCTAAATGACACCAGAACAGTTTCCCTCCCACCTCTCCGACTCTGACCATAATAGTCTATGATGTAACCAAATAATAAATTGTTATATTAAATCGCTAATAGTTTAGCTGTTGTTTGTTACAATAGTTAGCAGCTTCTGACTACTGCAAACTTGAATTATCTGGGTGATTGGCACACCATGTTTATATAAACCTAGTCTAAATGAAACAAAGCAGAGCTTTCTTATTCCTTGAAAGAAATCATCTTGCCTTGGTTCTAAATTAAAAAAAAATTTTTTTCCTATGTTCTTATTTTAGTTATTTCTGAATTTCTTAACAAAGGCAAAAAGAAAGTGTAAAACTGAGATAAATACAAAAATAAGACCAACATTAACCCATTTTTATACTTGGTTCAAATGTAATCAAAAGATAAATGGCTATATTAAGTCAATATTTTTGAACCATATTTTTTCTGATTATAAAAGGGATACAGTTTATTATAGAAAATAGAAAAAAATCCAAAAAAGCAGAAAAAAATAAGCATCACTCATTATTGTACCACCCATTGGTAACTACTATTCACAGGTTTAAATAAACCATTTTAGTCTTTTCTCTGTGTATATGGGTGGGTGGGCAAATACATATTTAATTTCATAAATCTGCAATCATACAGTTTCAGTGATTCCCTTTAAATATTTTTCAATATGTTAAGAACATTTTCACAACAACGTTTCTTCTACAACATACTTTTTAAAGCTGCATGTGAATACACTTCAGAAAATTTCATTTTGATGAATATGTGATTTCAGTTATTATTAGCAGAAGCAATACTAAAGTGGATCAATCTGTAGAGCATCTTGCTACCTCTCTAATTACATCTTTTTGATGAGTTTTTCACGCTGAAGTTTCTGACACAAATTGCCAAATTATCCTCCAAAAAGGTTGTACCAATTTATGTTCCTACCAGGCTTGTCATGTTCTTCACATTGATCTCCTGACAGATCTATTCTTAAATATTATGCATACTTATTTGTGTCTGTTTATAATTATACTTTCCCACCTGATTCTTGCTGGCATATAAAAAAAGTTATAAATCACTTTTTTTCATTTACATTCTTAGGAATGGCATGGACATTGGATTCCACCTAGAGTAGTGTCTCTAAGCTTAAATGATGGGAATGACTAAAAGAATAATCCTCATGAAATTATTATAGCCATTCACTGAGATAATATATAGAAAGCATTCAGCATAATATCAAAGTTCCTAACAGTAATTAATAAAAATGATGCACAGTGCACCCTAATACATTTCCAGAAATCCACATGTATAGATCAATGTCATAATCTGACATAAATTAAAGCTTGCTCACACTCATGATGGCAATGTATGTGTGTGTGCTTAGTTGCTCAGTCATGTCCAACATTTAACTCCATGGACCGTAATCTGCCGCGTTACTCTGCCCATGGGAATTTCCAGGCAAGAATACTAGAGTAGGCTGCCATTTCTTTCTCCAGGGGATCTTTTTGACCCAGGGATCAAACCCAAGTCTCTTATGTCTCCTGCATTGCAGGCAGACACTGAGCAAACATTTATTTACCACAAATTACCAGCCTAATTATTCCAAAATCACTGCAGATGGTGATTGTAGCCATGAAATTAAAAGACACTGACTCCTTGGAAGGAAAGTTATGGCCAACCTAGACAGCATATTAAAAAGCAGAAACATCATTTTGTCAACAAAGGTCTGTCTAGTCAAGGCTATGGTTTTTCCAGTAGTCATGTATGGATATGAGAGTTGGACTATAAAGAAAGCTGACTGATGAAGAATTGACGCTTTTAAACTGTGGTGTTGGAGAAGACTCTTGAGCGTCCCTTGGACTGCAAGGAGATCCAACCAGCCCATCCTAAGAGATGGACAGGGAGACCTGGCATGCTGCGGTTCATGGGGTTGCAAAGAGTCAGACACAACTGAGCGACTGAACTGAACTAAACTGAATTATTTCCGCCTGACATCTCACCTTTACAGCTGTTTTTCTCTCTTATAGTGGGTATGTTAATTGAAAGTCTTCTGAAATCCAACACAATCAACAAAACACTATGTGATCTACTTAAGACTGGTTCTTTCCTCCCTATTTGACCATGAGTTAGGAAGATGAAACTAGTAGATTTCGGACTCCTACAGTATTTATTTCCTGGAATAGCCAACTGCTACAATTGTTCAGGTTGTGTATTGCACAAGGGCATCAAATCTAAGGAGCTATAATTCACAGCTCAGCCATCTTTTTTTATTGCAACTTCATTACCTCCAGAGATGAGTGCATATTAAAAAAAAATTCCCCCAAAACGGCATTGACATTTCTTCCTTCTGATGAACTTACTTTTAGAATAATTTTCTGACAACTAGAAGCAAAATGTCTCATGAAGAGTTATCTAATTAAAACACACATGAAGTCATCACACAGTAGCAGCCTCATCCTCAGAGGCCATGCTGCTGCTAAGTCGCTTCAGTCGTGTCCAACTCTGTGTGACTGCATAGACAGCAGCCCACCAAGCTCCCCCATCCCTAGGATTCTCCAGGCAAGAACACTGGAGTGGGTTGCCATTTCCTTCCCCAACACATGAAAGTGAAAAGTGAAAGTGAAGTCACTCAGTGGTGTCCGACTCTTCGAGACCCCATGGACTGCAGCCTACGAGGCTCCTCTGTCCATGAGATTTTCCAGGCAAGAGTACTGGAGTGGGGTGCCATCGCCTTGTCCCTCAGAGGCCATAGTAGTTTGCAAAAGTGAATATCCAAATTACTGGACAAAATTGCATGTAATTTTCAATTAAAACTTGTTTCCATCACGTCTTAGAAACATGTAGGCTTCCCTGATGGCTCAGTAGTAAAGAATCCACCTGCAGGAGATGCAGGAGATGTGGGTTCAATCCCTCGGTTGGGAAGATCCCCTGGAGGAGGGCATGGAAATCCACCCCAGTGTTCTTGCCTGCAAAATCCCACAAAAGAGAAGTCTGATGGGCTATAGTCCATAGGGTCGCAAAGAGCCAAACGCAGCTGAAGTGACTGAGCACACACGCACACGTCGAAATCTATATTGGTCATCCATCCTTCTGCTTCTCCAAGCAACTAATGAAAAGTCTGGACCATATGTTTAACATTAAAAAATAGGCTTTCTTCCTTTGTCTCTCATTTTTATAAATGGTGCAAATATCTTTTACTCCATCTTCAGTTTTATCATCATCTCGTTTTTTCCCTCATGATTGAGTTGTTAGATGTGGTTGGTGAACTCTCATTCTATGGAAGACTACACAGTCCTCAAGACTTCATGAAAAACAGCCATCAGTAAGTTGGACCCAACTAAAAATTTCATTCAGTGCTCAGCTGTTCAAGAGATATTGGCATTCTGGTATATACTGTCATTTTTTAAGGAAAAAATATCTTCTACAACCACATTCAGAAAGTAAGTTTTAGCTTTTGTATTTGTGTGTGAGAAGAACACAACTCTGGGGAAAAAATGAAATCAGTGCAGTATCTTATAGATGTTTCTATTGCTTGTATTTCCCTTTTTTTTTTTTTTTTTTTGCCACACCACGCAGCTAGTGGGATCTTAGTTCCCTAACCAGGGATTGAACCACGGCCACCACAGTGAATGTGCCAAGTCCTAGCCACTGGGCCACCAGAGAATTCCTCTATTCTCCAACTTTAATTAACATATATACAGTCCTCTAGAAAAGTCACCAGAATAATGTGTAACTTACTCAAAAAACAAAGTAGAAAACCATAATTAAAACTGTAGTCACATCTGAAATAGAGATGGTAAGAGCGTGCCCTGGCCTGGCTAAAGTATAGTCCGTAGCAGTCTAGTCATTGTGAACGTTGCTTTCATCATTGGTATTTTATCAACTTTGGCCTTTAACTTTGGGCTTCCCTTGTGGCTCAGATGGTAAAGAATCTGCTTTACCTGGATCAAACCCAGGTTTGATCCCTGGGTCAGGAAGATCCCCTGCAGAAGGTCATAGCTACCCACTCCAGTATTCTTGCCTGGAGAATTTCATGACAGAGGAGCCTGGCAGGCTACAGTCCTTGAGATCACAAAGAGTCAGACCTGACTGAGTGAATAACACTTTCACTTTCTTTGGTATTTTATCAGCATTTAGTAAATGAAATCAAGTTTTCCTTTAATCCTGTCTTTCAGTGAGGATTGATGAAAAAATAACCAAGATTTTAAATCAAGCTGATCCAAAATAACTCAACTTCCATAAACAGGTCAGGTACCTGTATTTTTCCTGTAGATGCCTGTCCAATGTTGGTCAGATAACTAAGAGTCCAGAAATTGGTCAAAAATATTTCAGGTGGTCAGTTCTATGGTAATAAAAAACCCAAAGAAAAGAAGAGGGCCCTGCCCCATCCCAGTTTTCTCAATTCATAAAAATGAGCACTTAGAATAACTTTAAATAGAGTATAAGCCATAAAAATGTTGAATCACTTGGTGGAAACTTGAAGCTAATATAATATTATAAATCAACTAGACTTTGATTTAAAAAAATAGAAAAATAGTTCAGGTAGAAGAACATTTTTTTTTAATCTCAGGTGAAAAAAATGAGGAGTTAGAAGTCCAAAGCCATTTGTATCTGCCTGAAATTACATGATATCCAAATGCCCTTTTTCTCTTTGACATTAATATGCTCAAAGAAAGAGTTTGATTGTTTTCCTCTCAAAAGTTTCACAGCACAACTAACTCAGCTACATCATCTTGAAGATGTCCATGCCGCTGCTGCTGCTAAGTCACTTCAGTCGTGTCCGACTCTGTGCAACCCCATAGACAGCAGCCCACCAGGCTCCCCTGTCCCTGGGATTCTCCAGGCAAGAACACTGGAGTGGGTTACCATTTCCTTCTCCAATGCTAAGTGAAAGTGAAGTCGCTCAGTTGTGTCCAACTCTTTGCGACCCCATGGACTGCAGCCCACCAGGCTCCTCCATCCATGGGATTTTCCAGGCAAGAGTACTGCAATGGGGTGCCATCGCCTTCTCTGGAAGATGTCCATAAATATGAACTATTGAGGCATATTTTCTTATATCTATAGATATTAGTAGGGAACCTAGATTTTTGTTGGTCTATATATGTCTCTCCATTTTCTGGGTTGAAGAATCAGGGATCTGAACTCCAGTATCACTAAAACTCAAGGAAAATCTTTCTGATTTCCATCCTGTAAACTCAAGAGCAATGCATCCATGCTTTATTTATCCCTGGAGAGAATTAATTTATTTTTTATTCCGTCTCCCTGTATTTGCTTTGGAGCTTTTCACATATGTTGCTGAAACTGACTAGAACTTGGCGGTGAGAAGACTGTAACGTGATGTATATCCCTTCAGCCTCCCTTGGCCAACTTGGGGAGGCTGTCAATGGAGGTCAAAAGATAGCTTTGTCTCCCATGCAAGGGCCAGAAGATGGATGAGAAACAAAGCCACGGTATGACATTTTTGACCCAAACACTGCAGCGAGGTCGGCACACTTGTTCCAGGTGAATAGTGTTCTTCATACTATCATCTTTCTTAGGAAAAAGCTAAAGAGGAAGGGGGGATAGGGCCAGAAGAGGGCTGGAAGAGGAGTACAAATTCAGAATTTGCTACCATCCCTTTATTGCTCCCTATGAAAAAGAAAATGGTTGGTTAGTGTGATCGTTCAGAAAGTGAATCCACATGGTAGCCTGAGATATATATGCTGAGACATGCTGTTATACAAAGAAAATGTTTCTGACTTTGACCAATGACTTTTAATAAAATTCTCCCCAAACAAGGTTGGTCCCATGTCTTGGCCATTGTGAATGTAACAATGAACATGGGAATGTAAATAAATCCTCAAGATTCTGATTTCGATTCTTTTGGATAAATACTCAAAGTGGGATTGCTGATGTATGGTAATTCTATTTTTACTTTTTTTAGAAACTTCCATACTGTTTTCCATAGCAAGCTGCACTACTTCATATCTCAACAACACTGGGCCAGGTTCATATTTTTAAAATAACAGCCATCCTAAAGGTATAAAGTAGTAATTCATCATGGTTTTAACTTGCATTTCCTGAATAGATAAAGAAAATGTGATATATGTATATATACTATATATGAGCTTCCCAGGCAGTGCTAGTGTAAAGAACCTGCCTGCCAATGCAAGAGACACACTGGAATATTATTTAGCCTTAAAAAAGAAGGAAACCCTGTGAAAAGAAGGTTAAACAGGGTTAAACCCTGTTAACCCTGTGTTAACATGGATGAACCTTAGGATATCATGCTAAATAGAATAAGCCAGCCAAAAAAAGATAAGTACTGTATGATTACACTTAAATGAGGTATCTGTAAGAGTCAAATGTATAGAAGCAGAGAGTGGAATGGTGGTTACCAGGAGGTAGAAGGAAGAGAATATGGAGACTTGCTATTCAAAGGATATAAGGTTTCAGTTACGTAAGATGGTTAAGTTCCAAAGATCTGCTATACAACACAGTTCCTATAATTAACAGTGCTGTCTAGTATACATAAAATTTGCTAAGAGGTTAGATCTCATATTAAGTGCTCTTCCTGAGCGCTCAGTTGTGTCCAACTCACCACGACCCCATGGAATGCAGCCCACCAGGCTCCTCTGTCTATGGGATTTTTCAGGCAAGAATACCGGAATGGGTTGCCATTTCCTCCTCCAGGGGATCTTCCTGACCCAGGGATCGAACCCGTGTCACCTGCGTCTCCTTGCATTGGAAGGTGGATGCTTTTACCACTGAGCCACCAGGGAAGCCCTAAGTGTTCTCACCACAATGAAAAAGAAAAGTCTCCCCAAAGTGAAAAAAATAATTCATTGAGAAACAGATAAAGATCAAAACTCACACATTTAAAAAAAACTATTCACATATTCAATATCTCTTCTTTCCATAAATTTCTTCAGGATGGTAATTTTATTTCATAACCATTAATCTACCTCAGAAACAATCATAAGGTACCGATGAGCTATAAATCTGACTTACTGTTATTGATGATGATAGGGAAATGATGATGAATCAGCCAACATGAAAGAAGCATTTTGTATTTTCATTTTCACCACAAGAACTTAACATGAGTGTTAAAAAGAGCTGCTTTTAAACTCAGAGACCATATTTAATTTGTGGATTTGCAATAAAAGAATTTAAAATGGCAGGTGAGGAGTGCTAGATCCGAGATTTTCCAGGTAGCACACTTAATGACAAGCTGCTCCTACTGCATTCAGGATTTATCATGTGGAACATTGGCTCGGAGGCCATTCATGAGCTTTTCTCCTAGCTGAAAAACATTCATTTCATCTTCTGTTTCAAATGCTTTTAAACAAGTGTTTTCCTTGGCCAACCCCTCATGAAGAGCAGTGCCCCACTGCATGGTGACCTATGGTTCTACTTCTGTAACCAGAGCCTTAAGCAAGCAGCCTTCTCAACACACAGATGACCTCTTTTGGGGCAAATCGAAGATGACATTTTTCACTGGGTAGGAGCGTTTCATCCTTCATAAGAAAGATTATCAGTCAAACTGCCTGAGATAGACACTAAACATCAGAAAAAAAAATATTGTTTTGAAAAGCTTGAGTAAGATTTTATAAGAACACAGAAACAAAAGCCCTTGCTGCTATATTCTAAACATGTAACCGTATTTTCTGCTTCTCGAATTACAAAGTCTAATGAAAACTTTGGCATCAATATCTCGCTGCATTTTAAGGATCAGGAAGTGGGGTCAAGGAAGGACTTTAGTCCCATCAGATATGAGAAGAGAAAAATGAAGAAGAAAAATGTCTCAGTCTTCCCCCAGTTCGCTTGCAAACCAACCCCTTACTTAAAGAACATCTGTAAAGATGATTTAGTCTTACAGAAATGTAGACCTAGAAAGTGTCAGCCTTACTTTATTTTCAGTCTTATTTTAGGAATAAGAAACCTTGAGGTTCAATGAAGTTAGATTCCATGTTCAAGATCAATTAAAGAAACGAGGGATCTTGGATCTCCTGACTTTCTGCTCGCTCTCTCTACACAATATTGGCAAAAATTTTAACACAGTAAAAAGTATAGCTTGAAGGATCACAGAGACACACATTATGGACATTCGAGGACTGTGAAGACAACCATTGCATATCGATTTCCTATTCAGTGCAGGAAAATGAAGAAGAGTTAAGATTGTGACAGGGAAGAGAACTAAGGAAATAAAGAATGACCAAAGCATAGAAGAAGCCTGAGGACAGAACTCAAAGCAGCCTGTAGGTTCAGGAGTGAATACTTCACGCATCAAAGGACTGAAAGTAGACCGCTGGGTGCAGTTTGGTATTCTCAGAGAAGACTTCTCAGAGACAGGATGGATATTCTAGGAAGATGGGAACATCAGGTGATCAAACAGCAGGGCACTATCCTGGGGAAAGGTTAAGTAGGCTGCTACTAGTAGGTAGTATTAGCCATACTATCTATTTCTTTCTTTCTTTCTTTTTCTTTTTCAGTATGGTTAATCGGTCTTACACAGAGGATGAGAATGGTAGAGCTGGTGATGCCATCCAACCACCTCATCCTCTGGCATCCCCTTCTCCTCCTGCCTTCAATCTTTCCCAGCATTAGGGTCTTTTCAAATGAGTCAGTTCTTCACATCAGGTGGCCAAAGCATTGGAGTTTCAGCTTCAGCATCAGTTCTTCCAATGAATATTCAGGTCTGATTTCCTTTAGGATGGACTGGTTGGCTCTCCTGCGCTCCAAGGGACTCTCAAGAGTCTTCTCCAACACCACAGCTCAAAAGCATCAGTTTTTCAGTGCTCAGCTTTCTTTATAGTCCAACTCAAACATCCATACATGACTACTGGAAAAACCATAGCTTTGACTATACGAACCTTTGTTTGAGATTTCATAAAAGGCTCCTAGAACATCTCAAAGAGTTTTTTTTTTCCTCTCTTTGTAAAAAGAGAGATGTTAAACGAATTAGGTTTGTTTGATGTGTTAAACTGCATGAATAACATTGTCAAATAAAAAGTGATGCTTAACCTTCCCTAGGCTTTATTTGTATGGATAAATATTATTAATGTATGTATTCACAGACTGTATGAAATTTCTAAAAATTTATCAATACCTTCCATGAAATATCCTGGCATAATATTAGCAGTCATAATTCCAATTATTATTTAGAATGTTGTATATCACAAAAACAACCAAATTGTGTTACTTTTATAATAAAATTTCATCAAATTTAAAAAAAAATAAATAAATAAAAGTAAAGTAATGTCTCTGCTTTTTAATATGCTGTCTACATTTGTCATAACTTTTCTTCCAAGGAGCAAGCATCGATTAATATAATGGCTGCAGTCACCACCTGCAGTGATTCTGGAGCCCCCAAAAATATAGTCTTTCACTGTTTCCACTCTTTCCCCATCTATTTGCCATGAAGTGATGGGACCAGATGCCATGATCTTAGATTTTTGAATGTTGAGTTTTAAGCCAGGTTTTTGACTCTCATTTTTCACTTTCACCAAGAGGCTCTTTAGTTCTTCTTCATTTTCTGCCAGAAGGGTGGTGTCATCTTCATATCTGAGGTTATTGATATTTCTCCAGGAAATCTTGATTCCAGCTTGTGCTTCATCCATTCCAGCATTTTGCATGATGTTAAGTAAGTTAAATAAGCATGGTGACATGCTTATAAGTTAAATAAGCATGGTGACAATATACAGCCTTGACTTAATTCTTTTCCAATTTGGAACCAATCTATTGTTTCATGTCCAGTTCTAACTGTTGCTTCTTGACCTGCATACAGATTTCTCAGGAGGAGGTAGGTGGTTTGGTATTTCCATCTCTTGAAGAATTTTCCACAGGTTGTTGTGATCCACATGGTCAAAGGCTTTGGCATAGTCAATGAACCACAAGTAGCTGTTTTTCTGGAACTCTCTTGCTTTTTCAATGATCCAGCGGATGTTGGCAATTTGATCTCTGGTTCCTCTGCATTTTCTAAATCCAGCTTGAACATCTGGAAGTTCATGGTCCAAGTACTGTTGAAGCCTGGCCTGGAGAATTTTGAGCATTATTTTGCTAGCATGTCAGATGAGTGCAATTATGCGGTAGGTAATTTGAGCATTATTGGTATTGCCTTTCTTTGGGATTGGAATGAAAACTGACCTTTTCCAGTCCTGTGGCTACTGCTGAGTTTTCCAAATTTGCTGGAATATTGAGTGTAGCACTTTCACAGCATCATCTTTCAGGATTTGAAATAGCTCAACTGGAATTCCATCACTTCCACTAGCTTTGTTCATAGTGATGCTTCCTAAGGCTCACTTGACTTCACATTCCGTTCTGTCTGGCTCTGCTGCTGCTGCTGCTGCTAAGTTGCTTCAGTCGTATCCGACTCTGTGCGACACCATAGACGGCAGCCCACCAGGCTCCCCAGTCCCTGGGATTCTCCAGGCAAGAACACTGAAGTGGGTTGCCATTTCCTTCTCCAATGCATGAAAGTGAAAAGTGAAAGAGAAGTTGCTCAGTTGTGTCTGACTCCTAGCGACCCCATGGACTGCAGCCTACCAGGCCCCTCCGTCCATGGGATTTTCCAGGCAAGAGTACTGAAGTGGGTTGCCATTGCCTTCTCTGCTGTCTGGCTCTAGGTGAGTGATTACACCATCGTGATTATCTGGGTCATGAAGATCTCTTTTGTATAGTTCTTCTGTGTATTTTTGCCACTTCTTCTTAATATCTTCTGCTTCTGTTAGGTCCATACCATATCGTTCCTTTATTGAGTCCATCTTTGCATGAAATGTTCCTTTGGTATCTCTAATTTTCTTGAAGAGATCTCTAGTATTTCCCATTCTACTGTTTTCCTCTCTTTCTTTGCATTGATCATTGAGGAAGGCTTCCTTACCTCTCCTTGCTGTTTTTTCGAACTCTGCATTCAAATCTTTCCTTTTCTCTTTTGCCCTTTCACTTCTCTTCCTTACATAGCTATTTGTAAGGCTTCCTCAAACAGCTATTTTGCCTTTTTGCATTTCTTTTTCTTGGGGATGGTCTTGATCACTGCCTCCTGTACAATGTCACAAACCTCCATCCATAGTTCTTCAGGCACTCTATCAGATCGAATCCCTTGAATCTATTTGTCACTTCTACTGTATAATCGTAAGGGATTTAATTTAGGTCATACTTGAATGGTCTAGTGGTTTTCCCTACTTTCTTCAATTTCAGTTTGAATTTGGCAATAAGGATTTCATGATCTGAGCCAGTCAGCTCCCAGTCTTGTTTTTGCTGACTATATAGAGCTTCTCCATCTTTGGCTGCAAAGAATATAATCAGTCTGATTTCAGTGTTGACCATCTGGTGATGTCCATGTGTAGAGTCTTCTCTTGTGTTGTTGGAAGAGGGTATTTGTTATGACCAGTGTGTTCTCTTGGCAAAACTCTGTTAGCCTTTGCCCTGCTTCATTCTGTACTCCAAGGCCAAATTTGCCTGTTACTCCAAGTATCTCTTGACTTCCTACTTTTGCATTCCAGTCCCCTGTAATGAAAAGGACATTTTTTGGGGGTATTAGTTCTATAAGGTCTTGTAGGTCATCATAGAACCATTCAACTTCAGATTCTTCAGCATTACTGGTCAGAGCATAGACTTGGATTACTGTGATATTGAATGGTTTGCATTGGAAACAAACAGAGATCATTCTGTCCTTTTTGAGACTGCATCCAAGTACTGCATTTTGGACTCTTTAGTTGACTATGATGGCTACTCCATTTCTTCTATGGGATTCTTGCCCACAGTAGTAGATATAATGGTCATCTGCATTAAATTCACGCAATCCCATCCATTTTAGTTCGCTGATTCCTAAAATGTCAATGTTCACTCTTGCCATCTCCTGTTCGACCACTTCCAATTTGCCTTGATTCATGGACCTAACATCAGAACAAGATCCAGTTTCCCCCTCAGTCAGTCTCTCCCATCAGGAAGCTTCCATAAGCCTCTTATACTTCTCCATCAGAGACAGACTGAAAACCACAGCTGCAGAAAACTAGCCAATCTGATCACACAAACCACAGCCTTGTCTAACTCAATGAAACTATGAGCCATGCCATGCAGGGCCACCCAAGATGGACAGGTCATGGTGAAGAGTTCTGACAAAACGTGTTCCACTGGAGAAGGGAATGGCAGGCCACTTCAGTATTCTTGCCTTGAAAACCCCATGAGCAGTAATGAAAAGGCAAAAGATAGGACACTGAAAGAAGAACTCCCCAGGTCGGTTGGTGCCCAATATGCTACTGGAGATCAGTGGAGAACTGACTCCAGAAAGAATGAAGGGATAGAGCCAAAGCAAAAACAACACCCAGTTGTGGATGTGACTGCTGATGGAAGGTCTATGTGGAGCCATTTAATTCCAGCTTGGAAGGACAGACCTAGGAAGTCAGAATGATAGAACATACAGATAATCAATCTTAAAGGAGTATATGACTTACGGAGAATACAACAGCCAGCTGGAAGCAGTGACATTTTTTGCAAATGACCCTGTCTCAGTAAGTGTTCCCTCGTGTTCTCAGTCATGTGATGCCAATACCATTCTAGACTCCATTCTAGGGGCCAATTTCTAGCACATGAAAGGCATGAAAAATAGTAAAGGAATAAATCAGTTGTGCAATTCTGTTTGATGCCAAAAATTTTAACCCAAGGAAGGAAGTGAACACTCACATAATAAAATGAAAGTTTCTATTCAAAGCAATCAAAGGACATGCAGAATCCTTCCAATAGTGTCCTTAGTAAAGTGAAAGACTGCTCAGGACCTACAGAATGGTCCTGAAACTTTCATAAACTGAGTGTTAGTAGGTATTTAATCCTACTATATGCAATAGTAGAAACGTAAGCCCATTGAGAGAAGTAGGAACAGGGTATACCACAGGGCTAAGTAGCAAGCCTATTTCCTCCAAACAGATAATCTACACAAAACAAGACCTTACATTTCAGATCAGTAAGTACATAAGTTTTTTTGGAGTTCTTATGCAAGTAATTGAAATGGTGAATGGAAGCAAATACATAGACTTCTCAGGCCTTCGCAGGCCAATGCGTGCATGCTAAGTCACGTCACCTTAGTCATGTCCGACCCTTTTCGACCCTATAGACTGTAGCCTGCCAGGCTCCTCTGTCCATGGGAATTCTCCAAGCAAGAACGCTGGAGTGGGTTGCCATGCCTTCCTCCAGGGGATCTTCCTGACCCAGGGGTTGAACCCGTGTCTCCTGCAGCTCTTTGTATTGCAGCCAGATTCTTTACCACTGAGCCACCAAGGAAGCCCTTACAGGCCAAAACTTTGATGCAAAATATCCAGAAAATTGAGATACGAGACTGCTTGTTGAGTTGTATACCTCCCTTTAGTCATTTCGAGTAATGCCTAAATTCAGGAGAAAACCTTGCATATATAACATTTTTAACTATCAGGTGATACACGTATATATCATAAAAAATTCTGGTTATTTTAAG
Organism: Bos mutus; assembly: GCF_027580195.1. Taxonomy (NCBI): domain Eukaryota; kingdom Metazoa; phylum Chordata; class Mammalia; order Artiodactyla; family Bovidae; genus Bos; species Bos mutus. Next base: position 57,383,772 of record NC_091636.1, read on the forward strand.
GTCGACTATAGCAAAAATACCTTCAATTATTATGTAAGTAATCTAAAACTTCACATTTTAAATATAAAGTCTTTTTTTCAGGGAGTTAACGTCCCATTCCAGGCACTGCAACCAATGCATTATTCATCTGACTGATGATGTAATGTGTGTTCCAAAATAAATGCAGATAGTCTGACCCAGTCTGCTGCAGTTCAAGGTGGTCTTGGGGGAAAGTCTGTTGATGTCAAGTTCATTCACATAGCAAAGACTCAAAACTGACATGGATGCAGTGATATGAAACCCAGAGGTCCTTCTGGAAGTCATCCTGGAATCATAACGATCTATCTGAAAGAAATGCTGTGACAGTGTCAGAGCAAATAAAAACCTTCCAGTTAGCAAAGAAAACTTAACTCTTTCTGATAATATAGGGCAATACTAAAATCTCCCAGACATGGTCATGCATCAGTTACCTAGGGTTGATTAGCAAGTACATTTTTGTGGTCAAGAGAGATTGGGCTAAACTGTAACCCAATATTAGAGGGGAGACAGCAAGAGTTCTGTTATAGCTCTGTGATCTGATAATTTGCCCCTTCCCTATCTTTTTTCAGGTAAAACCAAAGAAACTCTAATGGTAAACTGAAATTCCAAACCATGTGAGTCCTTATAGATTGGAGTTCTTTCCTTAAGTGTTGAGACAGTTATCTTTCCAAAGAGAAACCTCAGACCCAACTCAACTACCTCTAAAGATCTTTTCTCAAACGGACCAGTGTTTTAATGGTTTTCCTGAAAAACCTTGATTCACTTGCAACAAACTTTTGAGTAGTCAATAGTTGGATTTGATTCTTCTTAAAAACATCACAGGAAACTTCCTCATGTATTATTTTTTTCATCATGTAAGAGTTGATATCCAATAATATAGCTAAAACAACAGGAAACTAAATAAAGCATTCTATGAGCTATGTACTGATGTTCTGATAATCCCAAACCTCATTTACTTATCATTGATCCAGGAGTGACACCAGACACTGAAGTGGCTTACCCTGTGACAAGCTACGACTTGGGAGTCTTTGCTACAGTGCTGCAACGCTTGTACCTGGATAATGTCTCCTCCAGTAACAGAATACAAACAAATTCTAAAGGACTAAAAATAACTGAAAGTCGCTCAGCCCTGTCTGATTCTTTGCTACTCCATAGACTGCAGCTCATGACTCAGTGGAAAAGACTCTGATGCTGGGAAAGATTGAAGGCAGGAGGAGAAGGGGACGACAGAGGATGAGATGGTTGGATGGCATCACCGACTCAATAGACATGAGTTTGAGTAATTTCCAGGAGTTGGTGAAGGATAGGGAAGCCTGGTGTGCTGCAGTCCATGGGATCGAAAAGAGTCAGACATGATTGACCAACTGAACTGAACTGGACTGCAGCTTGCCAGGATCCTCTGCCCATGGAATTTTCCAGGCAAGAATACTAGAGCAGGTAGTCATTGCCTTCTCCTGGGGATCTTTGTGATCCAGGGATTGAACCTGGGTCTCCTACATTGCAGGCAGATTCTTTATCACTAGCACCATCTGGGACTCAATGGGCATGAGTCTGAACAAACTCCAGGAGATAAAGAAGGACAGGGAAGCTTGGCGTGCCTCAGTCCATGGGATTGCAGAGTCGGACATGACTTAGAGACTGAACAACAACAAAAATAACTTCTTGCATGTACAATTGGGGCAAATTCTGGATAAGATACCAAAAGTACAAAAAAATTCAGCTGTCACTTCTGGAGAGGCAGGAGCAAAAACAGGGTATCCTGTGCATGCCCCCTGCTCATGACGTCACCAAAGTGGTGGGCAAACCACCTAAGCCATCCCTCCAACCCAACCCTGGACACACCCCACCCCCACCCCATATAAGGAACCAGATCACCTTCCCTCTGGGAGCAAGCACTGGAACCTGTTATTCATTTTTGCTTCTTCCTTCAAACTTAGGGGCCCCAGGAAAGCCTTGACTGAATTTTGAGACTGGCCTGCTACAATTTCTATTGATTAAGAAAGGCCCAGAAGCCTGGTCAGTATTACCACCAATGCACATATGCATGCATGCACGCATGCTTAGTCACTCGGTCGTGTCTGACTCTGCATTCCCATGGAGTGTAACCTGCCAGGCTCCTCTGTCCATGGGGATTCTCCAGGCAAGAATACTGGAGTGGGTTGCAATTTTCTCCTCCAGGGGATCTTCCCAACCCAGGGATCGAACCCACATCTCCCACACTTCCCGCACTGGCAGACGGATTCTCTACCACTGTACCACCTTTGGAGGTATTACTACCAACAGTGCTAATTCTAAACTGCAAGGCCGCTTCTCACAATTCCACTTCAAAACTGAAGAAATGGTAGTTCAGAAAGACATCTGATATCACACAGTGAGCAAGTAGTGGAATTCTTTTTGACTAACCTGCAGGACTCTTTAAAGCCTATATCTTAGTTCTTCCCTCTGTAACATTGCAATGCAATGAGACTGGTTTCCTCAGCGCACCAGACATATCCAAATACATGTCCTCACTTGCAAGGTAATTTGCTCAGGGAATCTCATGCTTTTTCCAGTATGCTGCGAATTGATTCATATAGTTTTTGGACTTCTTCCTTTCGGAATTTTAGAGTTTAAAATATACGAAATGTAAGTGGCAATAAACCTCTGTTCTTTATAGATGTGTTTATTCAATGTTACTAAAAAATGAGGAGTGAAGATGCAGAAATAAAATGGATGATCAGGCTTAGGGATACAAAATGAAATGTACCCAAAGCACAAGGTTAATTTTCTTCTGTGGCACAGAGACTGAAGATAATTCCAAAGAGACCAAAAATTGTGTAAGCAGTGGTAACATGTTTGAATCACTGCATTTCCTATCATGTGACCACTCAGCAACCCACTCCAGTATTCTTGCCTAGAGAATCCCATGGACAGAGGAGCCTGGTGGGCTACAGTTCATAGGTCCATAGGGTCACAGAGTCAGACATGACTGAAATGACCTAGCATGCATGTGTGCACTCCAAAGAACAAAATTCTGAAGAACAATATCTACTTAAAATTTTGTTTCTATGTTTCATGATCTATGATTACCATCAGTATGGTCACTAAGATCCATTCCAAAGCATTATTTTGGTAACTACATGATTAATACTTCTAAAGTATTATAAACCATGAATGAGAATAAGGGTATTAATTTCAGTCGGATTATTGAGCATCTTTCTCCAATATCAATGAATTTTTAAAGTCCAAGGAAACTCTGTCCAGTATCCAATCAGCATTTCTCTCAAATTCTATTTGGATCATCTGGAAAATCTGGTAGAACATTCAAAAGAGGCTAAAAATAGCACTCAAATACATTTTCCAAAAATAGAAAGAAAAAGGACAGGTGGACAACTGGTAAGAATTAAATTTAGGAAAATAAATTACAAAATCAGTCTTGAATTTACCACTTCAGATTTTAAAAGACCTCCTAGAATGTTATTTCCAGCATAAAACCTCTCTATGAAAACAGAATCATTTTTAGAAACTAAATGAAAACACTGTTAATATATCTAATTTTAAACAGGAGGAAAAAGAAATGTAATACTGGCCAAAAGTGTTTCAACCACATAAAATAAACTCTTAGGATATTTCAAAGAGTTAAAGCTCTTTAAAATAATACCTTTTTCAAGTAGTTTAAGGGCATTACTTGCTAATGTTCCTGGAAGAAGTCCATTTAGAGACATTAAGATGTCTTGAAATATCCCTCTTGCTGTATTTTTATATGGTCAAGTAATATATATAAAGACATAGGGACTAAATACCATGGTTTTCTCTTTCCCTAAAAGGTAGGGGAAATAAAAGTCCATCAATAAAGATCCTTGTCATTGACACAACCCAGAATTTAATCATGGCATGAATTCAGGTTTTTGGTTTTTTTTCCTAAGTCCAAGATAATTTGTATAGCAAGTAATATTATTACAATTAGTAGCTCCCACCAACAGGGATAGTTTCAAACTTTCTATAAATGCATATGGCAAAAGAAACATTTGTTAACAAGATGCCTTGTTGACCCAAAGCACTAAAACATGCTTTAAAAGAGTTCTCTATTTCTCACCGTGTATGTCATTAACATACACATTAACAGAGTAGACCAAGCCTTAAAGATGATCCTAGAAACCAAAGTGGGATCTTCACAGTGTGGAATGAACCAAATCATCTAAATATTTTTTTCGATTCCAGTTGGACACTAAGCTCTACCATGTGCCACTGCCAACATAGCTCTGGAACTCTTGGCCTTTGCATCTACTGTGACTGCCGCAGGACACTGAACCTAGAAATGAATCACCCAGGAGCAGAGAGGGGAGTCCGTCTCATCTCAAACCCAGAGTTAGGAACCTTTTAATCATGAGTCCTAAGATTAAAAATATTCATTAAACATAAGCAGATTTAAAAAAGAAAACAAACCAATTTGTGATGTTACATAGTGCTTCTAACACAGCAGAGGATTAACTGAAAAAATATTGGTGAAACTTTCAGAAAAAATCCTCACTGCAGAGTGTGGTATTATTGATTTAACTGAAATGGATTATATTGGAGAAATGGGATCAGGGTTAGTGGAAATGAAAGAGATTTAATTAAGGAGTTAACAGTGTATTCTAGGAGACCATAGACCTGTATAGAAAAGCAGACAAAACAGTTCAGAGATCTATAGAAACCTTACATTCTTTCCACCACAAAAGGCAGGGAGCAGAGAACACACTTGAAACTGTTGAAATGGAGCAAGGATCAACCTGAAATTGACCAAAACACCATGCATCACTCAGAGATACCCTGGCTCTTGGAGGACCCCCACCCCCATCATGACAATAATGCAAAAAGATCTATGAAATGAAGTAGAACAGTAACTAAAAGATAATTCAAAGAACCACTTTCCACTTAGATCCACCTTAGAGTAAGGTCAGAGGATGAGTTTGGGGAGAATTACATAACAGATAAAGGACAAGATAAAAAGGAACAGAGCTGTAAAGTGTACAAAGGTGAGGAATTGTTTGAAAATTACAAATAAATTGTTTATTCCACTGACTTTGACTGGTCAGGGTACCTAATAAACTCGAGATCTGGATTATGCATTGTGTCTCCTGACCAGTGGGATGGCTCTGCTGCACTAAGGAAATCTTAGAGGAAGGAGCCAGGTGATCTAACACTGGGCACAAAAACAAATATGAGCCATCACTTCTATTCAATATTGTACTAGAGTCCCAGCTACTGCAAAAAGGCAAGGCAAACAAATAAAATACACACAAATCAAAAGAACTAAAATTGCATTTATTTACAGATGACACAATCATTTACATAGAAAATCCCAAAGAACTGATAAAAAAAATTATACAACTAATAAGTAATCCTAGTGAGTTTGCAGGATACAAACAATATGAGTCAATTGTTTTTCTATGTACTAGCAATGAACATCGGAGAAGGCAATGGCACCCCACTCCAGTGCTCTTACCTGGAAAATCCCATGGATGGAGGAGCCTGGTAGGCTGCAGTCCATGGGGTCACTAAGAGTCAGACACGACTGAGCGACTTCCCTTTCACTTTTCACTTTCCTGCCTTGGAGAAGGAAGTGGCAACCCACTCCAGTGTTCTTGCCTGGAGAATCCCAGGGACAGGGGAGCCTGGTGGGCTGCCGTCTCTAGGGTCGCACAGAGTCGGACACGACTAAAGAGACTTAGTAGCAGCAGCAGCAGAAATGAACATTTGTGATTTCAAGTTATATTTGTGTCATCAAGACCAACAGTTAAAAATGTAAAGAAATGAATGACTTTCTCAACATAAGATTGCTTCCTAATAATCAGATGAAGAAAATTACACAGTCTAGAAGCTTCAAGAAACTGTAATTGTTCCATCCTGGAATGGCAAACTACTTGAAAGGAGTTTGAAGCCAGAGATGCAAGACTCTCAATCCTCAGTTCAGTTCAGTTCAGTCGCTAGAGTCGTGTCCGACTCTTTGCGACCTCATGAATCGCAGCACGCCAGGCCTCCCTGTCCATCACCAACTCCCGGAGTTCACCCAGACTCACGTCCATTGAGTCAGGGATGCCATCCAGCCATCTCATCCTCTGTCATCCCCTTCTCCTCCTGCCCCCAATCTCTCCCAGCATCAGAGTCTTTTCCAATGAGTCAACTCTTCGCATGAGGTGCCCAAAGTACTGGAGTTTCAGTTTTAGCATCATTCCTTCCAAAGAAATCCCAGGGCTGATCTCCTTCAGAATGGACTGGTTGGATCTCCTTGCAGTCCAAGGGACTCTCAAGAGTCTTCTCCAACACCACAGTTCAAAAGCATCAATTCTTCGGCACTCAGCTTTCTTCACAGTCCAACTCTCACATCCATACATGACCACTGGGAAAACCATAGCCTTGACTAGACGGATCTTTGTTGGCAAAGTAATGTCTCTGCTTTTGAATATGCTATCTAGGTAGGTCATAACTTTCCTTCCAAGGAGTAAGCGTCTTTTAATTTCATGGCTGCAGTCACCATCTGCAGTGATTTTGGAGCCCAAAAAGCCACAATATGTCATAGGAAATGCTTCAAAGATAACAGAAAGTGAAATCAGAAGCATCTAAAAAGTGTTGGGTTACACCACAAGGTCTACAAAATGGATTTCAATGTGCTGTACGTTTAAGATTATGTAAAGGGTCTTCATTCACTATGAAGTACACACAGAACCCCTAACAACCTAACTCGGCTATGTCATAAATTTGATCTCAAGCAAATGTAGGGACAGTAATAAACAATTAGCAACTGGGCTGGTGTTCTTGTGTGTGTGTTTCTTTTAAAACTTTTTATTTTGTATTGGGGTATAGTTGATTAACAAAGTTGTGACAGTTTCAGGTGAACAGCAAAGGGGCTCAGCCGTATATATACATGTATTCATCCACCCCCAACTGCCACACGACCCTGAGCAGAGTTCCATGTATAGATCCTTGTTGGTTATCTATTTCAAATACAGCTGTGTACACAGGCAATCATAAGTTCGTTCTCTAAGTCTGTGAACCTCTTTTTGCTTTTTTTTAAGTTCATTTGGTACATTTATATAATAGAATATTACTCAGCCACTAAAAAGAGCAAAATAACGCTATCTGCAGCAACATGGATGGCCTCAGAGGTTGTCACACTGAGCTAAGTAAGTCAGACAGAGGAGAAAAACATGCCATCCCTTACATGCGGAATATAAGAAGAAATGATACTATGTTTGTGTTTTCATAATTAAATGGGACTTTGGGGAAGTGAGCTGGATGGTTGCACATCCCTGAGGAAATCTACAAGAAAGTCTGAGCAGGTGCCTTTTTTCTGCCAATAAATTCATCAAGTCCCAGCATCCAAGACCTTTCTACTGAACTTCAATTTGTTTCAGTGATTGGTAATCATGGCAATTGTTCAGCTCCTTTGAGAACACTGAGAAAGTAAAAGAGTGAAAATGCAGGAAATGTGCTCTTCAGAGGGGATGAGATGAGTGGAGTCAAAGTGGTTCTATCAGAGCTTGGGGTAGGATGTTGAATCCCCGCCTGTTGGGGACCCTCTTGCCGAGGGAAGTGTGGCTCATGGCTCAGGCAGCAAGAGCAGGGAAAGTACCTCTGCCACTACCATACATCGTGCTGTTGGGCAAAACCGTGAGGGTGGTACAGGATATTCACCATCATGCATTTTTTTCACAATCATTTGATTACAGAAGCAATAGAGTCAGATGTGGGCTTCCCTGGTGGCTCAGATGGTAAAGAATCTGCCTGCAACGTGGGAGTTCCTGGTTTGATCCCTGGCTTGGGAAGATACCCTGGAGCAAAGCATGGCAACCCACTTCAGTATTCCTGCCTGGAGAATCCCAATAGACAGAGGGGCCTGGCAAGCTGTAATCCATGGGGGTCACAAAGAGTCAGACACGACTGAGTGAAGCACATAAGGTCAGATGCAAAGTACACAGAAGCATCTAAAGCTTCTCATTACTCCCTCACACAGCCAACATCCACACAGTAGGAACCATGTGGTATGCATCTTCTTTAAAATATTACACACTACTCTTACAATATTTACTTGGCTGTGCAGTATGTGGAATCTAGTCCCTTGACCAGGGATCAAACTTGGGCCCCCTGAATTGGGAGTGCAGAGTCTTATTCCCTGGACCATCAGGGAAGTCTCTACAATATTAATTTTTTATTAAATAAATTTACACATAATCTTTTATACTGGGTTAAGGTTTAATTTGACATTTTCATTTAAAAAATCTATCAGAAATAGTCTGACAAACTGATAGAGACAGACCCACTTAAAATAGTGCAGGAGAATTCCAGACTAAAGGATATAACCCTCCTTATACCATTATTCTCCTGATGATCACTTCCGTTGTTTCCAATTCTAAAGAAAGTTGTGAACTTTCTGATTTGGATTTATGTGTGTCTGTGTTTGCCTGTCTTAGAAATTGAATGCTTCTGATTTTGAATAAATTTCTTTGAATGAAACTAATAGATCAATGTCTGTCCACATTTTCACTGTATAAAGTATTACCAGGTCACAAGGTTTCAAACCCATTGTATTCCTACCAACAGTTTATAAGAGTAGTAATACGTGTACACCTGTGGTGGATTCATGTTGATGTATGGCAAAAGCAGTACAATATTGTAAAGTAATTAGCCTCCAATTAAAATAAATAAATTAAAAATAAAATAACCCCCTACCCCCCAAAAAAGAGTAGTTATTTTCCTACATTTTTACATGATCTGAATTCTAACCATATTTTAAGTTTAAACAAATGTGATGGTTGAAACTTGGGGTTTTATTATTATTTTCTGAATGATCTAGGAGGTTATGCCGCTTTTTATTTGCATTTTTTCTTTAGTGGATTGCCTGTTTATGTCATTTGCATATTTTTTCTCCTTAGCTGTTCTGACCCTTTGTTTTCTGGATTGTAATCTTCTTCTCCCAGACTCTCATTTGTCTTTTGTCCTTTTATGGAAGTGACAGTCATAATTCTTAGCAGCAAACACAAGTCACTCCTCCTACTGTAAGCTGAAAAACAACTTTTTAAAGAGTGTTGGATTAATCACTAAAGTTCCCTGAAGAAACAAACAGTTGATCTCTGAGGCCACAAAGCCAGGGAAAATGTCCAAATTAAGGTGATGCATTGTTATACAGGCCTTCCAAGATGTCACTAGTAGCCAATACAGGAGATATAAGAGATAGGGGTTAGATTCCTGGGTTGGGAAGACCTGGTGCCATCTGAGGGCATGGCAACGCTCTCTAGTATTCTTGCCTGTAGACTCTCATAGACAGAAGAGCCTGGCGGGCTACAGTCTTTAGGGTTGCAGAGTCAGACACGACTGAAGCGACTTAGCACAGCACGGTGTTGTTAAAGGAGATACTCTGCTCTCTTCCAACTCTCAGTGTGCAGGATGTCACTGCCAACATCTGGATGTTTCTCTGTCACTTTCCACATAATTAATTCCATGAGGCACCTCCTTCTTCACGTCCACCTTTTCTGAATCAGAAATTAGAATGAGTCCATCTAAATGGTGAGACCAGTCTCAACACTAGCTGCAAGGGAGCCTGGGAAAGTGGCTTTCTGGCTTCTAGTTTAGGAAGGCCGATATATAAAATACCCCCCAAACACTTGAATGACGTTCAAAAAGTTGGGAGCCAGTGAGAAAATAGTTAAAGTGTCCACTACATGCAGTCTTTGTGTCACATACACTTTCAAATTTCACAAAATCAAGTATGTGATTGTTTCTTTCTGTTTGTGGTTTTGGTCTTGCTTTTAAAAAAATACCATCACCACAGGATGACTATACAAACATTCTCTTGTAATGTCTTACGAGACGGTTGTGGTACTATTTTATACCATTCAGACTTTTCTTTCATCTATGATTCATGGTTATATGATGCAGTAGGAATAAACTTGCAGTTTTTTTCAAAAGCACAGGCAGTTCTTTCAGTTTCGTTAATTGAACGATACATAATTTATTCACTGATAAATAAATGCCATCTTTAATTATATGTTCAATGATTTCTATTCATTCTATAATATTGTTTGCTTATCACAATTCAGTACTATACTATTTTCTTTAAACTAGTCCTATATCTCGTTTACATGTCTAGTAGAGAATGCATCTTTGCCCCTGCTTCATTTCAAAATTTTCTTGGAAATTTTCATATGTTTATTCTTTCATATACACTTTAGAATCACTTAGGTGTTCCAAAAGAGGAAAAATTCTGATTGAGACTGCATAAAATTTACATATTAATTTCAGTACAAGTGACATGTCTAAGATATTGTCTTCTTATCCAGAACATGGTCAGTCTTTCCCCTACTTGGGTTTTGTCCTATGTGTTTCAATGTAATTTTATAGTTCTCTTCATAGGGTCTTTCTCATTAAATTCATTCCTAGATATTTCACAGCCTTTTCTACACATTATTATGAATGGGATCGTTCTCATTTCCATTTTTATAAAGTCATTTTATTCTCTTTTTCTAACTGCATCTGATTCTACAATACATATGGTGTACAGTTGAGCCTTCATGTAAGTAATTCCCAGAGTGCTCAATATTGATACTTTAACATAAGACAAGTTTGAGGGGACACAAGATAATTTCCTAATTAAACCTGATTGTCTCATACACTAGATTTATTGTTTTTTTTTCAAATTTATACATTAGATATTCATTGTCTAGAGTTCATAGTTCCAAGTTTTCTTTACAGTAATAACAACTAGACACGTGGATATATGCATCCTTACGGTTCACCAATATTATTCTGCAATTTGCCATGAGATTCACATACATCTATGCATTCAAAAGTTCTCAAAGGTTATTTCTAACTAAACCTTTAGCAAACATTGTGAAATTATCTATTTTCTATATAGAACCTATAGATCCAGTTTCTATTATAAACCAAAGGGGTGGGCATATGAATAAAGGATGATGTTTTTCTTTCTGTCAAATGTTCATAGTAATTTGAACAAAATGAGTATTACAAACACATCTTTATACAAAAAAGATTCTCAACCATAAAATTAGTGGCTACAACTGCACCAGGTTCTGGCTATAGGAACATACTTTGTTCCTATAACAGACAAGGAAAGCTGAGACACAGTAACAGTATTACTGGCTGCAGCATCAACCTGGTTCAAGTGATCCAAGTTTTCATCAAGGCTTTGTGAAATGATAACTTGTAAGTCACTTACTTTCTCTTTATACAGTTCCTACATCTATAAAATGAGTGAGTAAAGCTGGAAGCAAGATTGCTGGGAGAAATATCAACAACTTCAGATATGCAGATGATACCACCCTAATGGCAGAAAACAAAGAGGAACTAAAGAACCTCTTGATGAAAGTCAAAGGAAAGAGTGAAAAAGTTGGCTTAAAACACAACATTCAAAAAAACTAAGGTCATGGCATTCGGTCCCATCACAACATGGCAAGTAGGTGCAGAAACAGTGTCAGACTTTATTTTTGGGGGATGCAAAATCACTGCAGATGGTGGCTGCAACCATGAAATTAAAAGACGCTTACTCCTTGGAAGAAAAGCTATGAAAAACTTAGACAGCATACTAAAAAGCAGAGACATTACTTTGCCGACAAAGATCTGTCTAGTCCAAGCTATGGTTTTTCCAGTGGTTACGTATGGATGTGAGAGTTGGACAATAAAGAAAGCTGAGTACCAAAGAATTGATGCTTTTGAACTGTGGTGTTGGAGAAGACTCTTGAGAGTCCCTTGGACAGCCAATCAAACCAGTCAATCCTAAAGGAAATCAACCCTGAATACTCATTCAAAGAACTGATTCTGAAGCTGAAATTCCAATACTTCAGCACCTGATGTGAAGAACTGACTCATCTGAAAAGACGCTGATGCTGGGAAAGATTGAAGACAGGAGGAGAAGGAGATGACAGAGGATGAGATGGCTGGATGGCCTCACCGACTCAATGGACATGAGTTTGAGCAAGCTCCAGGAGATAGTGAAGGACAGGGAAGCCTGGGGTGCTACAGTCCATGGGGTCACAAAGAGTCAGCTACAACTTACCAACTGAATAGCAACAATAGGCCCTAGGGCTCTCTCTGTTTCATGTTTCAAGTCTCAAGTTTCAAAAGGGGGCCATGTGGCTTCCCCAAGCCCACAGGAAATGGTGGACACTTCTGGATCCATGGACACAGAACTATTTCGGGAACACTGAAACCACAACTTTCAATCAGACTAATCAACCAGAGGTTGCCAATAAAGACACTTTACTGTAGCCTCAAATTTTGCCTATGATAACTACCACACATATGGAAATAATGATTACTTTAATCAAAAGTTATATTTCTATATCAATTCTGATACTACAGAAAGAAACACAGCCTCTGCTTATTTCCTCACCTTGGATTAGTTGACACAGGATGTTCAAATGTAGCTTGGACTAAAGTATGTGCTGACAGCAGTAGCCCTCTTAATATAAGTCACACCAGGAATGTGGGTGTTTCTACACCTGCCATGGCAAAGTAGCCACATACCAGCTTATAGTAAGATCCACTTAAGTCAGATTCGGAGGAATTTTCTAGCATGTAAACATAAAAGTGAATATAAACAATGTTTAACATGTAGTTTATCATCTAGAGACTTATAATTACAGAACCCACACGTGTATATCTAAAGTAAAGCTTACGATGGAATCCTATTACATGATTTTTTCAAATCTAAAGTCAAATTTTAAACCCTAGTCTTCTAAAATTTTTCACACAGAGAGAAGCCACCAAAAATCTTGGACAATACATCTTATAGTGTTTCAAGGAGCCAAGGCAGGCGTCTGTTTTGCTAATCAGGAAGTTTTCTGTCTGAGATTAGAGCTTTGGGGAATAGTTAGAGATTCTGAATCCTTTAAATAACCTTGAATCCTTCAAGTATTAAATTCAAGATAAAAATGAGCCATGAGTACTAGACATGAAGAATATTAAAAGAGGGAGATGGCTACCGAATATGCATCAGGCATTCACACTGTAAGGAAGTTTATGGCTGATGGTAAGCAGCTTGCTAAAGAATCATTTTAGAGTTTTTGTTGTTTTAGAAATTTCCCTCATACATAGAGTTGTGGCAGATGATTTTCTTTTAATTTCATCCTTGCACAAATGAATTCCCAGGCTCCTTTCTCAATGATGTAAATGGGCCTAATTAAAAACCCTACCATTTACATATTAAGGTAGCTATCTGTGAACTGCCAACTTCATCTGGCCTGATTTAGAGAACCATTCTGAGGGATTACAAGGAGTTATAGACCCCTGCCCTAGAGTAAAAATAAACCCTTCCCTAAGAAATGATTGGTTCCACAGTCTGTGGGAATGAAAGCCAGCAATAAGCTTTGAGTCTAATTAGTTCACCGCTTGCTGTGTTTGATGCGCGTGAAGTACAAAGGCCACCGATATGACCTTATTCCCATGTGTTGACAGGTTCGGTGCAGCTAGATGATGTTCGTAGGTTCTCCAAGTTTCAGTCAAAGCCACTGACTTCACTTGTCCTCAGTGTGTTGTTCATTCACAGAAACTTGGCCATTTACTGAAACGTGAAGTCAGTTTTCAGAAAACGAAGATCAGGGCATCTGGTCCCATCACTTCATGGGAAATAGATGGGGAAACAGTGGAAACAGTGTCAGACTTTATTTTTCTGGGCTCCAAAATCACTACAGATGGTGACTGCAGCCTTGAAATTAAAAGACGCTTACTCCTTGGAAGAAAAGTTATGACCAACCTAGATAGCATATTGAAAAGCAGAGACATTACTTTGTCAACAAAGGTCCGTCTAGTCAAGGCTATGGTTTTTCCTGTGGTCATGTATGGATGTGAGAGTTGGACTGTGAAGAAGGCTGAGTGCCGAAGAATTGATGCTTTTGAACTGTGGTGTTGGAGAAGACTCTTTTGAGAGTCCCTTGGACTGCAAGAAGATCCAACCAGTCCATTCTGAAGGAGATCAGCCCTGGGATTTCTTTGGAAGGAATGATGCTAAAGCTGAAACTCCAGGACTTTGGCCACCTCACGTGAAGAATTGACTCATTGGAAAAGACTCTGATGCTGGAAGGGATTAGGGGCAGGAGGAGAAGGGGACGACAGAGGATGAGATGGCTGGATGGCATCACCGACTTGACGGACGTTGAGTTTGAGTTAACGCCAGGAGATGGTGATGGACAGGGAGGCCTGGCGTGCTGCGATTAATGGGGTTGCAAAGAGTCAGACACGACTGAGCAACTGAACTGAACTGAAGTCAGTTTGGTCTCGCAAAGTCAGAACTGAAGGTCCATGTCATGTCTTGCAGCTTTTGGGCAGAACCCCCCAAAAGAAAATGATTTCACTGTAGATAAACACAGTGAGAATGAATGGATAAAACAAGTTTTTTCTTTTTTTTTATTCCACTAACTTTTTGTACAAAAGGTGATATTCTTGAGAATTCTAAATTGCTTCATATTGCAACTTTTTTTTTAATTGGAGGAAGATTAGTGTTGTGTTGGTTTCTGCCATATAACAATGCAAATCAGCTATAATTATACAGATATCACCTTCTTTGAGCCCCCCTCCTGTCCCTCTGTCCCACTCCTCTAGGTCATCACAGACTGCCTGGCTAGGCTCCCTGTGTTACAAAGCAGCTTCTTACCAGCCATCTATTATACACACGACAGTGTACACATGTCGATGATACTTCCTCTGCCCCACTCTCTCCCTCCCGCACTGTGTCCACAAGTCCACTCTCAATATCTGTGTCTCCATTCTTTCCTCGTAAATAGGTTTCAACTCTTTTTGAATCAACCAAGAGCATTTGTGGCATAACTTCTTTAAATTAAACTCTGTTCCTCAAGAACCTAAGTAGTCTTAGAATCCACTGTGCCAGATGGATGCAGAAAGGCAAAGTCACTTGGAAAATTTTGATAACCTTTCCATCCAGAAATATAACTCCTATCAGGTAAATCAGGCCTGTGGGTCAGAAGGCTTTTGACAGTGCAATCTGAATAAAGGTTATCAGCAATTTCAGATAAACTGGAATTTAAATGAAATCTTAAGGCATTTCTTTCTGGTGGGTAAAATCACAAACTACCAAATATGTAAAGAAGTAGGCTTATAAAATTGTTTATGAACCAGGAGTTGAGGTGTTGGCCCAAGACTCGAGTAACTTTATACTGTAGGGTGTATGAAAGAAAGGAGGAGAAAATATAAACCCAAAGGGAGTGGAGAAGCTAATGGAGAGAGTTTTGAGTACAGGTAGTCTCCAAGTATGGTGGCATTTACACGACTGGAAAACAGCTGATTAGAAGGTGGAAAACTCCTTAACCACCAAGGCAATTATTGCTTCATAGAAACAGTCCCACATTTAGATCATGTAGAAAAACTTGCTAAGTTGAAGTACATGAGTTATCACTTTCCATCCTAGCCGTTTGATTGTGCAGCAGTTGCTTCTATCCTAACCAAAGAAATTAGAGAACATCAAAAGTGAATAAAAGAGGAGAGGGACTCAAAGACAAGGAATGAACAGATGAAAACAGAAACACAGGCACAAGCATGAGGTGGACAGAGCAAGCTGCAAAAAGAAAAGAGAGATTCACAGATAAGTCAGATATGAAGAGAAGATGAGAGGCAAGAGAGCTTATACATAACACAGAAAAATAAAGAAAGCATATGCAAAATTTCATCCCCAATGATTTGCAAAACAAAAATCCAGGTCTGTGTTAGGTCTTAAGTATCAAACACAAAAGAAAATTTAAGCTGCAGAGACTTTAATGTTTCTCTACTTAAAGATTTGCATGGATCCAGAACATTCCAAGGCAAGTTAGCAAACTAGTGTTTTATCACAACATGTCCTTAAAAGTTGACCACAGCCATGTCATAGGCGAGACCCAGGCAGACTTTGGAGCCACTATCAGGAAAAAGATTTAGCAACTGATGAAGGTCAAGTTTGGGGGTGAAACACAATGAGTAATGAGAGCATTTTAAGTTCACAGAGTGAAATCCCGTGTAAACGTTAGACAGTGGGGCAAAAGTATACTGTTATGCAGGTGCCAGAGCTGACGAGGGTAGACAGGAGATGACCACACAGCCCAAGGAGGAGAGAGAGCACAGCCACAGTGGGGGGAATCCAGTGGCACCCAATACTCAAAACCAGAAAGAGACAGAGAAGAGCAACATTGTGAGAAATCACACACTGCTACATTTAAAAAGACAGCAGTTCTAATGAGGTGCACGAAACTGGAGCCGATTCTACAGAGTGGAGTAAGCCAGAAAGAAAAACACCAATACAGCATACTAGTGCATATATATGGAATTTAGAAAGATGGTAACGATAACCCTGTATGCGAGACAGCAAAAGAGACACAGATGTATAGAATAGTCTTTTGGACTCTGTGGGGGGAGGGATGATTTGGGAGAATGACATTGAAATATGTATAATATCATATAAGAAACGAATCGCCAGTCCAGGTTCCATGCAGGATACAGGATGCTTGGGGCTGGTGCACTGGGATGACCCAGAGGGATGGTATGGGGAGGGAGATGGAAGGGGGATTCAGGATTGGAAACACGTGTACACCCGTGGCAGATTCATGTTGATGTACGGCAAAACCAATACAATATTGTAAAGTGATTAGCCTCTAATTAAAATAAATAAATTTAAATTTTAAAAAATTTATATTAAAAAATAATAATAAAATAAAAAATAAAAAGATAGCCAATAAGCATATCTTGTACAGTACAGAGAACCTGGCTCAGTATTCTGTAATAAGCTGAATGGGAAAAGAATTTGAAAAAGAAAATAGATACAGGTACACATATAACTGAATCCCTTTCCTGTATACCTGAAGCTGAACAGTGTTGTGTTCATCAACTGTGTTCCAACGTAAGATTGAAAAAAAAAAAGAATGTATAGGAGACTTCTCTGGTGGTCCAGTGGTTAAGAATCTGCCTTTCAATGCAAGAGATGTGGGTTTGATACTTGGTCGGGGAACTAAGATCCCAAGGCTGCAGGGCAACTCCTAAGCCAGTGCACCATAACAAAAGCCCATGCACTGGCAGAGAGCTCGCCTGCCACAATGAAGACCCAGTGCAGCCAAAATAAACAAACGAACAACAACAAAAATATGTACACAATTAAACTGGGGGAGAGGGTGAAGCAGGTCCCGTGGTTACCAGGTACCAGACACAATGCTGAGACAGGGGCTTACTGAAAGTGAAAGTGCTACTTGCTCAGTCGTGTCCAACTCTTTGTGACCCTATGGACTGAGGTCCACCAGGCTCCTCTGTCCATGGAATTCTCCAGGCAAGAATATTGGAGTGGGTTGCTGTGCCCTCCTCCAGGGGATCTCCTGGAACCAGGTATTGAACCCAGGCCTTCTGCACTGCAGGCAGATATCTTTCCAGACCTTATTAAGTCTTGGAAAAGCCAAGGTAACTATGTTTCTCCTACGTGCTCTTTTTGTTTGGTCTGTTTGTTGTCAGTCTTAACTCTTACACTTTGATCTACAATCCATTTCGAGTTATTATTTGTATATAGTGTGAAGGAAGGTTCAGGATTAATTTTGTTGCACATGACTGTCCAATTATTCCAGCATCATTTGTTATAAAGATTATCTTTTTCCCATTGAATTAATTGGCCTGGTACATCTATCACAAATCAATTGTATAAGTCTGTTTCTAAACTTTTTTTCTATTCTACTCATGTATTTGTCTGTCTTTGCATAAATACACACTGTCTTGTTTCCTATAGCTCTATACTCTTGGAATCAGGCAGCAGTCCACGTCTAAGGATGGGACACAAGGTCGGAACCAGATAAAAATAGTTGTCATTTGGTAAAGAGGCCCAGAGAATTCTGCCGGAGCTCCTTAAATTTCTCCAGCAAAAGTCAAGATTGGCCATGGATATCAAGTAAAGTTAATGCTACTGGGAGGACTAAAGCAGTCCCAACCACAAAGGAGAAGCATATAGAGAGATTACAGAGGACCAAGAATAAATAGCCCATAAATATCTGACCTCAGACTCACAGACACAGACTGATATAATATTGAAATAACAAACTCAGCATCTTTTTCATGTAGTCCTGCCTAGATGACATCCCAGCAGTCTACTGCAGTTGTACCTCTGTAAGATAAATATCTAAAACCCAAGCCATGAGAACACCCCTGGGTGTCTTCACACTACCAGAAACAATTAAACTTACCTGAGCACAGAAACAGGGGAGCTGAGACAAGTTTAACCAGTTAACTTAAGAGTTATCCTGCCAAAATGTGATAGCCTCTTTTCTTCTGTTTTATTCTCAGGACCTCATAATCTGGATTTTCCTTTGCTATTCTGCTATTCCTTAGGTCTATGCATGGCTTTAATAACTATAAGACTTATCTACGTCAATAACTCGAACCAGTAATATTGTCGTTAAGCAACCAATAAGAAAGTTTTGTTAGATTTCCAATGTCAAAGTCTACAAACCCTGCAATAAAAAGAAAATAAGTATATCAGGAAAGGAAATGAAAATATGGCCACTTTCCTAAAGCATTAGAACAAATTTGGCCCCCAAAAAAAAATTGAAATTGGTTTGGCTGGGATTCTGATGAGCACAGTCTGAGACAATAAAACAGTTACGAAGTCTGAGTTCAAGTGGTCATTCCTCCATAGTTTCCATGGAAGATCATTTCAGCTGGTGTTCATCTTTCTGTTCAACAGAAGTCTTCAACAGGGCATAAGAATAGAGGATGGGAGACATGGAAAATTACTGTGGCTAAGAGAGCCCGAATGGAAAAATAACCTTCGCATAAATGCATGTGGAAGTTGGTAACAGAGCCCTTATCTTGCAGGAATGTGGGCCCTTCAATTGGCCAGGTTTGAGCCATCCTGGGGCCTGATCCACTTGGCTCTGTGAATACTGAACAGTTCAAACTAGGCTTTAGCTCAGACAGGATAAAAACAATCACCACAGGAATGTTCCAGAAATTTTAAAATGTAGAAGAGAAAACCCTTCATGGCAAGCCCAAAGCCAGAGTCTGGTGCCCGTTCATCTATGTCTAGTTCCAGATCTCTTCATTTTCTGATCTCAGAAGGTTTTACATACACCCAATCACCTGGATTTAAAAAAAAAAAAAAATGTAGACTTAGTGATAAGGAAGTGGTGCCTTCATTCCCAATTCAGATGTAAAAACAAACAGAAATAAAAACAGGATGCCCTGTTGAAGAAGATACCACATAGGATTCTACAAAACTAATCTCAATTTTTGGATGACAAATATTAGTGAAAATACACTTGAATGTATATTATAGTCAGATCGATGATCAGTGTGTTCTAACAAACTGAATTTAGTAGTAGGTGCGGACTTCCACGGTGGTCCACTGGCTAAGACTCCGTGCTGTCAATGCGGGGGGCATGGGCTCAACCCCTGGTCAGGGAACTGGACCCCACATGCCTCAACTAAGAGTTTACACGTGGCAATTAAAGATCCCCACATGCCGCAATAGAGATTGAAGATCCTATAGCACTAAGATCTGGCATAGCCAAATAAATAAAGAAAGAAATTTTAAAAAATAAATAAATTCAGTAGCAGGTAACAGTAGGAAAAGTAAGTATGCATTCAAGACATGGTAATTCTCCAGGCCAGAATACTGCATTGGGTAGCCTTTCCCTTCTCCAGGAGATCTTCCCAACCCAGGGATCAAACCCAGGTGTCCCTCATTGTAGGTGGATTCTTTACCAGCTGAGCCACAAGGGTAGCCCAGGAATACTGGAGTGGGTAGCCTATCCCTTCTCCAGTGGATCTTCCCAACCCCAGGAATTGAAACGGGGTGTCCTGCATTGCCAGTGGATTCTTTACCAATTGAGCTATCAGGGAAGCCCAATATTCATGTTCTTATTTCCTCTATAAAAATGTTCATTAAAAGTGTGTGCCGGTGGCAAGTGTTGAAAACATATTGTTGCACGCTGGTATTTTCAGCATCCACTCTATCCTCTAGGCTTTAGCGAGGCAGCATGCTGATTTCAAACTGGTACAGAAACTCTCAGCTTCATGAGCTCAGGCAAAGTACTTCCATTTCTTATTCTAAGTATGAAAGTGAAAGTGTTAGTCACTCTGCCATGTCCGACTCTTTGCTACCTCATAGACTGTAGTCTGCCAGGCTCCTCTGTCCATGAAATTCTTCAGGCAAGGATACTGGAGTGGGTAGCCATTCCCTTCTCCAGGGATTGAACTTGGGTCTCCTGCATCACAGGTAGATTCTTTACTGTTTGAGCCACCAGGGAGGCCCATTGTAAAACGGATGTACCATTGCCTACTTTAACCCATGTCTCCTGCATCACAGGTCGATTCTTTACTGCCTGAGCCACCAGGGAGGCCCACTGTAAAATGGATGTACCAATGCCTACTTGGGCTGTGATAAAGTTGAAGAAATGCAATGTATATACAGCATTCAGTGAGGTGGCAAAATATGCCAATAAATATTAATGTTCCTCTATTCCCTCTTCCTATATCACTGGAACAAATTAAAATTGATTCAAAAGTTTTCTTTTCAGGACTCTTACTGTTGCCTACTCTACCGTACTGAGAAGGAATAATCCCTGAAGAGCAAACTATGTTTAACTCTCTACTCCAACCCCATATTCACTCTTAAATACTCCCTTTTCAGCACTCTGTTTTTCTAGCTTTTTAAACCCTAAGCCTTCTGGATTTTAGATTTATTGTGGGCTATCATTTGGATTTGGGACATAACATATTTACATGAGAAAGTACAAAAAATGGGCAGTTGCCTCCCAGTATTGAGAGATAATGAGAAATAAAAGAGATAACTGCATAGGATAGTCAGAAGGCTTGGTGTCTAAGGCTCATGTTTAAGACCATGGTGGGACACTTGCAGGTTTGATTATTTTAGAGTCTTAGTTCTCACATTGGAAATGTGGATAATCATGCTTGTCTTACCAAAATCATAAGAATTTGAAAGAATCAAGTGTAATTACTTGTGAAATTTCTTTATAAGTGCTAAATAAATCAATGATTGACACTTGTTTTTTCATTATAGGGGCTTCCCTGGTGGCTCAGAGAGTAGAGAATCTGCCTGTAATGTGGAAAACCTAGGTTATCCCCTGGAGAAGGCAATGGCTACCTGCTCCAGTATCCTTGCCTGGAGAATCCCATGGACAGGGAAGCCTGGTGGGCTACAGTCAGGGGGTCACAGAGTCGGACATGACTGAGCAACTAACATTTTCACACACTTCATCATTATAAGATCAAATAGATAGATTGGAATTCTTATCTTCACTTTTGTCTTCTTGCTCCCATCCTGAAGCTGATCCAATCAAACTTAGTGCAGGACTTTCTAGACTCTGAGCTTACCAGAGTGGCATCAGAAATTCTTAAATGATCCCAAGTAATACTTGAAGACAAAACTAAATTCAGGGTTCCTCTGTGATTCAGACCAACATGGTGACTGCACATTATCTCTGCCCAATAAAGTTCCTCTAAATCTGATCTGAATCCTCAGTGAATACTAGAATGAACCAGGTCATTTCAGGCTCCTGAGTTTCCTGAGCTCTCACTTGGTCATATATTCCCTAGGGGACTGTCCACTAGATGACCATAATGCAATCACATCTCTGAGACTCTGCATCTAAAATATCCATAACGTGTCAATGTGTGCGTGCTCGAGTTATCCATTAGTATCATAAAGTAACACACCATTACCATTAGATCAGAAAGAGAGTTTCAGGGGATTGCAAAACAACAAGATAAGTTAAGTCAACAATGTGGTGTTTAAACATGTCCAGCAATTCCAAGGCTCCAAAACAGCTGAAAACGATTTGAGGAATAAGATCAGCCAAGGAGAATGTTTAATTTTCATTAATGTAGGAGCATCTATTCAGACCTGCCATAGCCAAAGAGGCAGCATTTGAGACAGTTTTCAAGCCTGGTTGCAGCTGAATTTGGTGAAAATTATTTCTTGGCGTTGTTTCAAGTTCTTCATTCTGGAGCCAGACTGTCTGGGTTCAATTCCTAAGTTGACCACTTACTAGCAGTAAAACCTTTGGCAAGATCCTTAACCTCCATCTCAGTTTCTTCACCTATAAAATGGGGTAATAATAAAGCTACCTCATTCAAGTATTGTAAGGATTAAATTGGAAGTAACTAGAATAATTGAGACACAAAGTAGTTACTTACCAAGTACTATTATTATTATAGTACTATCATAAATCAAAAGTAACTTATACATGATATTTATAGAGTAGCAAAGTGAGGCTTTCAATTTGTATAAGATGTGTTGTTGTTTAGTCACTAAGTCCTACCCAACTCTTTTGCAAGCCCCATGGACTGCAGCACCACTACAGTAGCTCCAGGCTACTATGTCCATAAGCTTCCCCATGCAAGAATACTGAAGTGGGTTGCCACTTCTTTCTCCAGTGGGTCTTCCCAACCCAGGACTTGAACCTGCATCTCCTGCTCTAGCAGGCAGATTCTTGACCACTAAGACACCAGGCAGGCGTGCACTATTATCCTTTTTGTATAAATGAAGAGTACGTGTTACAGAGGTTGAATTCACAGCATTACCCAACAACTCAGTGGCTTAATCATGATTTCTACCAGTTCCCCTCCTCTCACCTCTACCCACCTGCTCCCAAGAGTTTTAAAGTTTCTTCAAAACACGAATGAAGCAATCACTGTGGGTGAGTGTTAGAACAGAGAAGTTTGAAGCAAGCCAAAATTCCATGTTTGAAAAGAAGGCGAGGCAATCACATTGTCATTTTCAAGTGAACAATGAAGCCAAATTGTTTTGTTATTGGACAGAACTTTCAATCTGTAAAGTTTCATATAGAATTGAACCAAATAAGCCCATTATAAAGAGGACAAAGAGCTATAAAGAGACCTTTTAAAAACAATCTAATGACGGCAAAATGGGTGATGGGTATAAGCTTGAGTTATAAAATAAATCATAGAGATGCAATATGCAGCACGGGGACTATAGTTAATAATCTTGTATTGTGTATTTGACAGTTGCTAAGAGGGTACATCTTAAAAGTTCTCGTCACACAAAAATATTGTAACCATGTAGCATAATGAATGTTAAGTAGACTTATTATAGTGATCATTTTGCAAAGTATACAACTACTGAATCATGACGTGCCACACCTGAAACAAATATAACGTTATATGTCAATTATATCTCAATTAAAAACAAACAAGAAAAAAAAACTAAGAAGCAATGAGACACCTTTCATATCATGTCGGTCCATACAAAAGGAAGGCATCGACGGATGTACGGATGTAACAATGAATATACATGGCGGTGAAATGGGAAGAAAGCAACAAAAACAGCAAATTGCTTTCCAAAATCAACCATCCACATAAATAGACCTGTCTAGATTGTGTTATCACTTTGTCCATGAAATGGCCGATGATCAGAGTAAGTCAATCTGTTGGTCTTTGGGGAAAGAACAAGGCAAATACAAAGTCCTAGGAGCACAAAGATCTGCAGTGAGCTTGTTGGCTTTCAGGATCTTTTGCTCGACCCCTGCCCTGGGTCTATCTGAAGGCAAGGGCACTGGGACATGAGATGCTGTGTCACACAACCGGGGCACACCTGGGGGTCAGCTGCTCTCCTCCCTCCAGTGAAGGGAGGGAGGGGATTTCCTTCTTCTTGAGTTCACCAGATTCCCTATATCTGAAAACCATGGACTCAGGAGCATCTCAAAGATGCCATTAATTCTGTGAAGATAGCATGTCTCGTTAAGACATCAAGTTTCTTGCACATCTCTGATGAGCTAAAATGCAGTATCCTAAAGGAAATGTCAAACAGAAGTCATCTTGAGACTCACGGTGTGCTTCCTTAAAAACGAAGCATTACTCAAGTAGCCAAAAATGATGAATAAGTCCTCTGTCTCTCACTTTCTTTCTACTGATGTGGCAGGAAATCAGTCATTACATCCTAACATCACTGCTCTAACATGTCCCACATAAGGGCAATAATGTAACTATTTTTAACTTCTTGCTCCAAATCATCGGAATAAATATCCATGCAGATGGATTCGAAGAGGCAAACGGGCTCACCATCCCTTTTAAAGAATGAAAGTACAAACTGTCAAAATTATGTTTAATTAAAAATCATTTATTTTGGTCTTATAGTAGAGGGAAACATTGGATCAGACACATATTCATTTGGACAAAAATCCTTGTATTTGTCCAAATCCTTGATGTGGCCTCAGATCAAACCCAAGCAGGCGTGTCTACAGCTGAGAAACAGATCATCCTTCCAGAGACAATTACTGCTTCCAATCAAAACACTTGAGCATATCACATCAAATGGGTGTGAGGGAATTCTCCCTCTTCAACCAAATCAGTCTTCATTTCCATCAACTGTATGTCACAGAGAAGCAAATGCCTTCTAATCTTTGAGCTCAGCCTTCAATTCTTTCTTGACCCAGGAAGATAAAGCATGGTTTATCTTAATATTTTTAAGATGTCAGACCCTGTATCTACCCAGTCCTGGCTGCAATGCAAGAGGTAAGGAAAGTAAATAGGACAATGAGGTCTTCCCACATGGTTCCACCCAAGATCGGCTGCTCCATCTAAGATCTTTCTATACATCTGCCTTTCACATAAGGAAGCCAGGGTGAATCTATTTTTTCTTTTTAGCAGGCATTGCAATAAGTTTCTGATCTACAAATACAAGTAGGATAGAAAAGGACAATGTGACTCTTGACTAAATTTATTGGCCCCCCAAAATCAGAATTCATGCAAATCTCTAGCTAGATCTAGCTGGTTCATTTCTCCTAAAATATTTCATAAAGGGAAAAGATGAGGTTGGCCAGATCAATCATTCCAACATACAGCAATAGAAGCAGCTCCATGAGGAAGTCTGAGGGCTGGGACCCTTGCTGCTCAAGAGTTCATTTAGATTTATAAAACTTGAGCTCTCTTGGCATGCTTCATAAAAAATTATTACGTGAAAAATCTGGCCGCTTGCTGCATTATTCATTGCAGACCCTCTTAAACAAATAACTGTTAAACACATAAAAGCGTTCACGCATGAAGTGGGGAAAAGCAAATGAAATCTGCTAAACAAATCATAATTGAGATGAGTAAAATGGTCCTCAGGTCACGAGAAGAAAGGTAGAAAGTCATCAGAGTTTTGTGATTCATTTATGAAAAAGAGATTCAATCGTTCCTTTTTATTATTAAGTAAAATTACAAAATCAATTGAACGGGTGGGCAAGTGATCATTATAAGAAAGAAGAATGCCCATGATAGGGGATGTGTTAGATGAGCATCAGAGGAAGGACCTGAAATGGACCCCAACTCTCCTAGGACTTTCATGACCCTGCTTCCTACAGAGAATCCTGTCAAGGACTGTCTTGTTCTAGGGGCCCTAAGGCTCACTTGGTGTGCTCCCCAGCAGCAACTGGGTATAGAGCCAACCAGATTTCCTTTCATGTAGAACCATCTGAAAGGCTTAGTTAGCTCCCCCTGCACTTGAGAGTTTGGATTTAGGTAAGGAAGAGCAGGTTTCACAGACCATAACTTTTTACTTTCTAAATACCCCCCAATTCTTGGTCATGCCAACCACGTTGAGCTCATATGAATCAGAAATTGAGGGCCAGGCAGGATTGTCTCTCTATAGTTTTGAGTTAAGCAGGTGCACAAGCCCTGACATCTGTGACCCTCAGAGGCTGGTAAGCACCACAGCTGCTGCGTGTGGTACCCTGGAAGGATTAGACGTCCCGCCACTCTCAGCATAGATTTGAATGACTTTCTTTTTCTTTGTGTAATGAACAAAAAGAATTGGAGAAACGTAAAAACTCATCCTTGTGTTAATTTTTCCATTCACCAGAAGATAAAAACAGCCTGGAGAAATGTGGAGTGATTGCTGGGTTAGGGTTGGGATAGGTCTCCAAAATCTCTTCTAAGCTATAAAATATCCATTATCGTAACTGCTCAGCTCATTGAAATCATGAGTCAGAAAGCAATACTCCTTCAAACTCTCATTAGATCCCCAATATGCTGGAGGTCATGTTTACTGCTGTATTAGTCAGTGTTTACTAGAGAGACACAACCAATAGGAGATTATATATGTAAATGGGTTCATTATGAGGAATTAGTTCAAGTGGTTATGGAGGCTGAGAGACCCCCAAGACCTGCAGTCAGAGAGAGGGGGCCCACGAGGGCAGGTGGTAGAGCTCCAGGCTCACTCAGACTGAAGGCCTGAGAACCAGAAGAGATAATGGTGTAAGTGCCAGTCCAACTCCAAATCCTTAACCAAAGATGGGAGAAGACTGACATCCCAGCTCGAAGACGTTCAAGCAGAGAGAGAAAATCCTTTATACTCAAACTTTTATCCTAGCCAGACCTTTAATGCACTGGGTGAGTCCCACCAGTATTGGGGAAGACAATCTGTTTCACTGGGTCCATGGACCTCAGTGTTCACCTCATCCAGGAACCCCCTCCCAGACACACCCAGAATCTGTTTAACCAAACATCTGGGCCCTCCATGGTACAATCAGGTTGATGTGTGAAATGAACCATCACAACTAGAATAGCAGTGATGACTGAAAGAGACACTTAACTCCCATTCCCCCCATTGCCCTGGGAAACAATGTCCATGCAACCAAAACTCCCTGTTTCTCTCTGCTGCCTCCCATGCTCATACCTGGAGGAGGAGAAGCGAATTAACTGTAGAATCTGGCAGAAGGAACCAGGTGTGCAGGACTCTGCCCTGTCTGGGTCTTTCCCTTGAATGCACCTCAATGCCAACTGAGCATACACCACCCTCAGCTCAAGCCCCATGGGGCAGTTCTGGGGGGACTAGCTCAATTCAAAGGGTCCCTAACACATTAACATTTGCTGCATCTTCTGGGAACCTAGAGAAACCAATTGTGGCTATCTAGAAATAAAATAATCCCTGGAGCATGTGGCAATTCTATAGGCGGGCTTGCCTTAAGTGGCTTGATCCCTGAGGTCTGCAGCTCAGACCTCAAGGCCTCAGCAAGTGCCAGCCGTGGGAGCCTTTGCAATATTCCCTGGAACATTCCAGCCCCAGCACATGAGACAGCTCCATCCTAAACAACACAGGCTCCCCTTGCCCTGATGGTAACACTGAAAACAGAGACCTGAGCAGACTAGTCCCCAAGACTTCTGTTATGGGTTAAACTCTGTCACCCTGAAAGATCTCCAGAAGTCCTAGGCCTATTACGTCAGTTGTTCAGTCCTGTCCCGTCTGACTTTTTGTGACCCCATGGACTGCAGCCAGGCTTCCCTGACCTTTACTATCTCTCTGAGTTTGCTCAAACTCCTGTCCATTATGTCAGAGTGTGGCCTTATTTGGAGTTGCAGGGTTGGGGGTAGTCACTGAAGACATAAGTAGTTAAGATGTAAGCTAATAAGTAGTTAAGTCATGCTGAAGTGGGTGGGTCCCTAATCTGTACAGAAGATGAGAAGAGACACAAAGACACACAAGCAAGAAGCAGGCAATGTGATGACAGAGGCAGAGACTGAGAGCCTGCAGCTGCTGGCCAGGGAACACCCAGAACTGCAAGGAAGGTTTTCTCCTACAGGTTTCAGAGCCAACACCCTGACTTCCGATGTCAAGCCTCCTGACCTGTGACACAATATACTTCTGCTGTTCTAAGTCATTCAGTTTGTGGTACTTTGCTTTGGTGGCCCTGGGAAATGATAAAGACTAGTATAATATCAATTCAACACCAAGTCCCAACCTGTAGACAAACACTAAGACGTGAACTGAAGTTCTTCATGATGCCCTAAGATGCAATCCAAGGAAATAAGGCTTTCTGTAAACATCCTAAGATAAGTGCCCCTGCCCAACTAGGGGGGGAAAGGTGTTTCAGTGACCTTACAGCAACAGGACTGAGCTGAGCAGACACAGAATCCACTGACTCACTGTATCCCCTCCACTCCTGGCTTCAGATTACTACTATTCACTGACTTAGTCTACTTCAACAGACACAAATCTGTAAATTATTAAGAATAATGACAATTGTTGATTAAGCATTTTCCTATGCCAGGCAGTGATTTAGCAGTCTTTACATATATTATAGTCTGATGCTTGCAAAAACTTGAGAGATCAACATCTCTATCTTCATTTTCTGGAATGAGAGACTGAGTTTTGTAGGTCCAATAAATCATGAAGCCTGATTTTGACGCCAGGCCTGCCAGAAACACCAGCTCAGTCTTAGAGAACTTTCAGGACATGAAGAGCCAGATGGATTCCACAATTTGGAAATTTAAGGATACATCACAGTGCCAGAGACTAACAAAAATACAAGCCATCCTAATAATTATTCCCCAGATTGTTTCTTGAAACATGAGAGGTCGTCAGTGATGAAAACACAAAACAGCACTCCTTACTGGACTATTTTCTGACTCTGCTAGGGAAACTAGCCTGGGTAGGGAATCAACCTTTGCTTTCTATAGCTCTGATGGTATGTTAAGGTTCAGAGCAGTAAAAATGTGAGTACCAGAGGACTGTTTTTATTCTAAATCTATTTTCTGGTATCACAGATATGGTATGACTTGCTACAAATGCAGTTGAAACACAGCTCCTGGAAGCTATAAACAAGTTGAACTGCAGACTGATGACTGGCAAGGACCAAGCATGCAAACTGCTGGCTGAGCTGTTGCTAGGATTCTGCAACAGGTCATCATTGCCCTTGGGCAATGATCTGCAGCCAGGCTGGATGGTGAGACAGGTTGTCCAGCCCTGCTCAGCACCACTGACACTGCATGTACTCAACACTAGAATTACACACTCACTCTACAGCAGTGCTCGCTCAAACTTTAATGTCCATAGCAGTCACCCAGACAACTTGTTAGAATGCAGATCTGGCAGGTGTGGGGGAAGCCTGAAATTCAGCATCTCTGACCAGCTCCTGGGGATTCGATGCTGCTGGCCCTGGCTCCTACATTAATTAGCCCGGTGCTAGATGACCTATTTTCACAACTCCCCCCACCTTCAATTACCACTTCGGGACCCTTCCCTTCATGCAAAGCTTGGATCTAATATCAGGTCCTCTGTAAACTTCTGAAGACTGGCAGGCATGGCCTCTCCTTCCCCGGGGTCCACTATGGTTTCAAAGTAACCCATTAAAAAAAAAAAAAAACTAGAGTTCTCCTTGGGCTTCTCTTGCAGCTCAATTGGTAAAAAATCTGCTTGCAGTGCAGGAGCCCACCTGCAGTGCAGGAGACCCGGGTTCAATTCCTGGGTTGGGAAGATCCCCTTGAGAAGGAAATGGCAACCCGCTCCAGCATTCTTGCCTGGGAAATCCCATGGACAGAGGAGTTGGCAGGCTACAGTCCATGGGGTTGCAAGTGTCAGACACAACTTAGCAACTAACCACCAGAGTTCTCCTTAATTTTTTTGATTTGTCACAATGTACCTCTGGAGCACAAGGATGGCCTCTAACATGTCTTGTTCTCCTTAACACTCCTCAAAGGGTCTGTCACAGGATAGGTGGTAAACTGGGTTTGCCGGAAAAATAAAGTAGACTTAACATGCTGTGGTTTCGGGAGTTTACACTGTCCTCAATTTTCAAAATCAGATAATTGGTTTTATCTCCAGTTCTTTCAGACTCCTGTGTCGGGACTTGTTTGGGCTTGTTGGCTTGTACTCATTTTAAAGATTCTTTTTAAACCATGCCATCACTTTATATGAGCGACAGTTTTAAATCAAAGAGCCCTACGACAAAGAAGGGAATCCAGAAAAAATATGCTTTAGTTCAAGGCACTGAGTAGCTGTGTCACCCTGAACCCTCTCACTTCTAAGCTGGTTTTAATAATGAACAGAGCAGGATCCTGTGGGACATTCCTGGGCACAAACCACCCCACTGCGTGTATCAGCCTCTAGTTTGTAGAACAGCTTTAAGTCCTTAAGGCTCTCCCAAAGTTTCAAACAGCAAATTTAATCAGACAAGTGATTAAACACTGCAACAAAGGAAAACAGTCAAGCAAGACAAAATGGTGATGTTTAGCCATAAACAAAGTCAAGGACCATTAGTTTCTCCTCAAGGTCTATACGTAATATCTTGAATCATGTCCTTGAGTTGTTTATCAGATACTAACCTGGCCATCAGGTAGATGAAGTTAACTGCCAACCACCCCAGGTAGACTCCAGACTGACTGGGACCAGAAGGCTGATGATGTTGACTCCCAAAACACCACCCAGTGACCTCACTTCCAACCAATCAGAATGTCCAGGAGCAGATCAGGCAAGCTGAGACCCTCTCCCTCAGCACTGTTTGAGAAAAAAATCTCTCCTGAAAGCCACTGGGGCGTCGGATTTTTTGAGCATGAGCTGCCCATTCTCCTTGTTTGGCCCGGCAATATCTGCTGTGTATTTTCCTTCATCACAACGTGGTGGCAAGAGATCTGTTTTCCTGCGGGTGGGATCAGCAGACCAGGCTTGGTACAGCCACAGTAACAGCAGCTGCCCCACTGATGCTGGAGGGTAAATAAGGTAATATATGTGATGCATTTAGAATCATGGTCAGCACATGGTAAGCACTGTGAGAAGATTAGCTGTTGTCACCACTTACGCGTTTCAGTATTTATGGAAAACATGCTCCTTGCTACAGAAATAATTGAAGACCAGCGTCTGTGCTTTCCCCCTGCAACTGGTTAAATGATACCATCTTCTTTCATGGCCCTTCTTTGACATGCTTCCCACACTTCATCTTCTCACATAACTTCAAACAACATACCCCTGAGTAGTTCTCTGCTTTTTCATTCTTATCTGTCTTTGCTCATTTGTGATGCTCCTCCTACTGACACAATTCCTGAAGCTTTGGTACTACTTTTCCCTTGATTCTGCACCTGTCTTTATCCCTTTTATAAGAGCTTTAAAAATCTAAGCTCATAAGAGATCCATTCACACTGGCTCCAATTCTGTTCATTGGAAATGGCCTCAATTATGTGATCAGAATTTCATTCTTTATTCTATTTCTTATTTTATAATCTTCCCCATCATTACTTTTTCTAATCTCCAAGGGATAAAACTTTCACCAGCATGTCTAAATGTATCACATGCTCTTTATTAGCAGAATGAGAACAAAGCATTTGAGGAGCGGGGTGACCCATCACATCTATCTTTTCTGTCTGACAAGATCAAAGACTATGTCATTTATGCATTCAGTATGTGCAATAATGAACCATTTCTGCTCCTTTATCCTTCTATCATGAGGAAAATGTACCATTTATAGTTTCAAATATGGGGATTTCTTATCACACCATTTTAAATTGTATTTCTCCCTATTCTTTCTGTTGGATTTGTTACTTTTGAAAAAAAAAGAAGTATATTTCATCCTACCAAGTTTAAAGACATCAAAACTGAAAATCATAAAGATACGTTGCTATATAATCAATGCAAGGAAAAGCACTGTAGAACACCCATCAAGAGCCATATATTCAAAGGGAAGATTTTAATCTAACCTTTAAAAGACTGGAAAAATGAATTTATATGTTCTGAGTTAAAAGAAAACATTTATAGCCTACATATTAATTTTTAAATGAGTCCCTGTTTTAATCTATTTTTTCTAATACTTGTCAACCACAAATTGGCTTCTGTCACCATGAGCAAAAAGTTTTGCCTGATTAATGCAACCGGAGAACACTTAATTCTAAAATGCAAATATGAGACATATGACAAATAAATATTGACAAGATTTTATGAAAGAGCACAATATCAGGGGTCTTAACAGACTGTTAAGAGTGCTACATCCAGATCTTCAGCTGTCGCATGTTAAATGAGCAAATGAGAATAAATTTGACCTCCATTGCAGTTTAAGACAGAGAAGGCAATGGCACCCCACTCCAGTACTCTTGCCTGGAAAATCCCATGGATGGAGGAGCCTGGTGGGCCACAGTCCATGGGGTCGCTAAGAGTCAGACACGACTGAGTGACTTCACTTTCACTTTTCACTTTCACGCATTGGAGAAGGAAATGGCAACCCACTCCAGTGTTCTTGCCTGGAGAATCCCAGGGACAGGGGAGCCTCGTGGGCTGCCATCTCTGGGGTCGCATAGAGTCAGACACGACTGAAGCGACTTAGCAGCAGCAGCAGCAGCAGTCTAAGAATACCAGCATGTGTAGCTGTAGGCTTTCCTTTTCCATAAGAAAAGTCCAGGGCACCCAGGGGTGACACAAAGGAAGAATACAATGTGTGTTAAAATAAGATATTGTGTTCTAGAAAAGGTGCTTCTCAACCTAGGAGTTAGAAAGGACCAGTATTCTTCCAGCTTTGAAATTCATACGAATACTTCATAAAATGCAACAAAAATGAAGAGAAACATAAAAGTCTTTTTTCTTAAGGCAGACATATAAATTACAAGTTCATGCTCATCCCTTTGGATGTCACAGCATGTTAAGTTGCTCCAAAAGACTCTAATCATTCTTGATTCCTATATTTACCTTGATAGAAGCAGATGGTTCACAGAATACCACTGACAACACTTTGATTATCACTCTTCTGTCATAAGGTACTAAGGAAAAATGTGAGTGAAAATGGATCAGAACTATACTAATCTCAAGTACTATTATTTCTTGCCTGGTCCACAACTGACATCTAATGGGCTTCCCTCACTGCCGGTTCCCAGGTCACACAGCAGCCACAGGTCTGTCTCTGTTTATGGTCCTCAAGAGCTCCTCCTTGCTCTCAGAGTATACTCTACACATGGCAAGATCCTACAAAGGCTGGCTGTGACTACTTGCCCAATGTCAT
This sequence comes from Bos mutus, assembly GCF_027580195.1. Lineage (NCBI taxonomy): Eukaryota > Metazoa > Chordata > Mammalia > Artiodactyla > Bovidae > Bos > Bos mutus. The sequence goes on from NC_091636.1 coordinate 57,416,495, forward strand.
CCCTTCTCCCCATTGCCATTGTCCTGCAAATACACACGGCCTATTGCTCAGAAAAGCCCTAAGCTGCTTCCAGGTCCAGGGTCTTCTCAGGAGTTGGTCTCTCTTCATGTAATCATGCACAACCACCCATCCATCCTAAAGATTAAAAACGGCTGCAAATACATCAACCTTCATCCCATACAGTGGTAGAGTCAATACACCTACCTTCAAATCCAGATGACTATAACCACTGCAACTAATAGAAAATGGCAGAAGTAATGCTGTGTCAATTTCTGAACCCAGAACTTAAGAAACTAGCAGCTTCCACTTCCTGTCTCTTGACTCTTTTTAGAACCCCCATATAAGGAGTCTGATTACCCTGAAACCATCCTGCTAAAGAGGTCACCTGTATGCTCTCCAGTGACAGACTAGCCATCCTAGGCAAGGTTGGGGCACAGGTTGTTTACCATCTAGAACAGCCTATTCACTAGCTGAATACCACCACAGTGACCTCAGTCCATGCCACAGGCAGCAAAACAATTACAGTTAAGCTCCATCCAAATATTTGACTGGGGAAAAAAATGTGAAATATATTACAGTGGTTTTTTGAAGTAACTGAATGTAAAAGCAGAATGATGACTTCCCCAAAGATTCCCACATCCTAATTCCCAGAATACTGAACATATTACTTTACATGGTAAGGGGAACTTTACAGATGTGATTAAGATATAGAGATGGTAAGATTATCCTGGTTTACCCGGTGGGCCCAAAGTCATCTCAAAGATCCTTACAAGAGAAAAGTAGAAGGATCAGAGTCAGAGAGAGACAAAGGGAAATATGAAGATGTTATGATGCTGGGTTTAAGGATGAAGGAAGAGGCCATAAACCAATCTGGGAAAAGCCAGGAATGGACTCTCCTGTAGAGATTCCAGAAGAAATACAGTCCTGCCAACAACTAGATTTTAGTCCTCTGAGATTCATGTAGGGCTTCTGACCTCCAGGATTGTAAGAAGGTAGGTTTTTGTGGTATTAAGCCACTAAATTAGTGGTGATTTGCTACAGGGGCAACAGAAAACAAATACATTAGTTACGAGGGTAATTTATTACATAATAATGGACAACCAGACGACAGTCCTCCCTGCCACTGCATCTCCCAACCCCACATACCTGCATTCACACAAACCTTCGTTCTTGTGCAGTTGCTCAATCATATCTGACTCTCTGTGACCCGATGGACTGCAGCACTCTAGGCTTCCCTGTCCTTCACTATCTCCCAGGAGCTTGCTTGCCCAAACTCATGTTCATGAGTCAATGGTGCTATATAAACATTTCATCCTCTACCGCCTTCTGTTCCTTTTGCCTTCAATCTTTCCCAGCATCAGGGTCTTTTCCTATGAGTTGGCTCTTCACATCAGGTGGCTAAAGTACTGGAGCTTCAGCTTTAGCATCAGTCCTTCCAATGAATATTCAGGGTTGATTTCCTTTAGGATTAACTGGTTTGATCTCCTTGCTGTCCAAGGGACTCCCAAGAGTCTTCTCCAGCACTACAATCCTTGACCTTGCTTATTTCTGTTCATTATTCAGAAAAAGAAGAAAGTGAACTCACTCAGTCATGTCTGACTCTGCAACCCCATGGACTGTAGTTGGCCAGGTTCCTCTGTCCATGGAATTCTCCAGGCTGGAATACTGGAGTGTGTTTACATTTCCTTCTTCAGGGGATCTTCCCAACCCAGGGATCAAACCCAGGTCTCTTGCATTGCAGGCAGACTCCTTACCATCTGAGCCACCAGGGAAGTCATTTTTCAGAACCTTGGCTTAAATGTTTACTTATAGGAATGTATTAAAGAATGTACTCTCAGCATGTAATTTGTTTGTAAGATTATACAATATCTAGGTCCCTACACGATGAAAAGTTTCAGAAGGTGAAGTCATTTTGGTCTATCTGACTCACCAAGGAGTCCCCATTCCACACTTGCGATACTCAGCATTCAGTAAATATTCAATGTAAATGAACACAGAAGAATTAGAACATAGGTAATACACTGGAACTGTAGTTTGTAAATGTATGTAAAGAAGACAAACTGCGTTAGAAGTATGTTCAACTAATGGAAATAAAGTTTCAACAATACAAAAATTCTTTGAAAACTAATTATAAAAAGCCCATGAAAGCAAGTGATGGCTGCCTAGATGAGGTTGAATGCATATTTGAGGATCCAGTAGGAAAAACAGCAAGGTTGACCTTTATCCAAAAATATTAATCAGAGAGAAAAAAATAGTTGAATTTTTGGTCATATCACATTCAATAAAATTGAAAAAAAAAAAAAAAAGCGACCAGACATTCTCACCCTTAAAAAAAATTAAATTGAATTTTCTACGAATTGCCTTTTTAACATGGAAAGTTGGACAATACTGAAAAATACCAAAAAACTATAGTCATCCCTCAGTATCTATAGAAAACTAGTTTCAAAAGTCCCTACATATACTAAAATTTATGGATACTCATGTCCTTTATATTAAATGGCCTGGTATACAATCTGTAATTTTCATAGATAGCCATTGATAACATCTTGAAATGTGTCCCCTCAGTCTTTTTTTCCTCTTAGAATATAATCTTATACACAACTGGGATCACACAAGAAATGTTGCTTCAAATTCTGCATTTGTCATATTTTTCTATATTGCTAAATTTTGCTAACATGATTTAATAGCTAAACAGGAATTTGATATACAGTGCCTCAATTAAATATGTTTCCAACATTTTTATATTATAAACATTAAGAAGCATATAACTACAAACAAAACTATAACTACAAACAAAACGAAGATTTGTAAGGTAATTTCCTAGTGTGAAATTCTTAGATGAAAGTATGTCTATACTTTTACGGCTCTTGATTCCCATGGATCAGTGTTTTCTGATTGTGAGGTATAATAAAAGAAGTTGGAGAAATAAAACATGCTATTTAAAGATTAACAACATAGACTAAAGCATCAAAGGCTCCGAGAAGTCCAGCAATAAAAAAGAAACCTGTGTTAGCTTAATGGAAAGATAAATATTTTTAACGACATAAAGACATTTTCTTCCCCATATAGCACGCACTAACCCATGAATGTGCTGGTGGTCTTCTTAAGCTTTATAACTTCTGTTTTCATGCTTTCAAAGGTTCTTCTACCCCAAGATCATAAAATAAGTCATCTACATATAATTTGAACATTTAAATCTTTCATCCATCAAGAATTTATTTTGGCATCAAGAACTTCCATGCTCCTTTTTTAAAAAACAAGAAGCTGAACTTCCTATTAGGATATATTGACAAAGTTTATCTCCTTATCCATGTATTAATATAATGCCATCTTTATCATACCCTAAATTGCCATAGGTGATGCTAGTGGTAAAGAATCCATCTGCCAATGTAGGTGATGCAAGAGACATGGGTTCAATCCCTGTGCTGAGATCCCCTGGAGTAGGAAATGGAAACCCACTCCAGTATTCTTGCCTAGAAAATCTCATGGACAAAGGAGTCTGGCAGGCTACTGTCCGTGGCGTTGCAAAGACTCAGACACAACTAGGCGACTAACACTACTACCCTGAGCTCTCTGTTCCATTACACCGAGCTCTATCACACCACACTTCTTAACTATTTATAAATGTATAATATATTTTCATAACACTAAGGAAATATGCTTTCATTACTCGTTTCCAAAATTTTTCTTGGATATCCTCATAGGCACGTGTATTCATTCAACAAATGAGTTCAACATACTTAAGTAATTCAACATCCATGCTGTGATACATATGGAATTGAACTGAATTCATCATCCACATATGGTAGGTACTTATAGATGTTGGATTTATTCTTATAGGTTAAGAAAGGAGAATTTGGTCAGGTTTCAAAACTCAAATCTTACTGGGATTTCCATAGCAATTATGTTAAATTAATTTAGGGGAGACTTTTCCATACAAACTCTTGCTGTCCCAGAGTGAGGTTGGATACGAATTTACATAAAGTACTTGATTAAGCTGATGAAACCAAATCAGCTCATATGCAAAGAGTCTCACATTGGATATAATTTGTAAATTTAATCCTCATAACCAACACATGAAGTAGATAATATTACAATTCCTAGTTTACAAAGAAGAAAATAAAAACTAAGCAACTTGTGTCACACACATATGGGGATTTACAAAATCACACAATTTTTATTTCATAGGGTTTTTTTCCCCCTCTCATTCAGATTAAATGAAGAGTTCAATATTCAACTTCATTTTCCAAACACATCCATTAACCATAATTCAGCTCTGTAAACCTCTGCGATTGGATGAATTCAGTTTCCAGTCTCTGTGCGTGCACGTTAAGCTGCTTCAGTCGTGTCCGACTCTTGGCAACCCTATGGACTGTAGCCCGCCAGGCTCCTCTGTGCATGGGATTCTCCAGGCAAGAATACTGGAGTGGGTTGCCGTTTCCTCCTTCAGGGGATCTTCCCGACCCAGGGACTGAATCCGTGTCCCTTACGTCTCCTGCATTGGCAGGTGAGTTCTCACCGCTAGTGCCACCTGGGAAGCCCTTCAAACCTCTATCCTGACCTATTCCAATCCAGCGAAATAAAATATATGAGCTTAAGAGTTGGGGAAACAAAATACAGTTTGCAAAAGATAATCTGAGGTCAAGGTTGGTTCCAGGATAATTTTTTTTAAAAAAAGGAAAGAACAGTACTATTTTCTTTTTTAGGAATGGTTTTTCTAACATTTTCTTCATAACAAGTCAGTGAATCCAAAAAAATATGAGGATGTTTGTTAACTGGCCAATTCAGCCATATTTTGTGCCAATAAAATGAAACTTACTTCTCCAATTTCTTCAGTTAAAGAACCACAGGCTCTAATTTGGTACCTTGAGATGTCAGTAATGAAGAATTGAAACAATTCAAATGTGTTGAGGTTAAAAGAGATTAAAAATGGATTTGGAGGGGGGAAAAGAACATATTTTCCTCTTCCCTTAAAATTGAGGTTGCACGGAGGGGTATTGAATAGCCCCAGGATACTTAGATTTCTAAGTTTATTTCATTTGCTGATCTAAAATGTTAAAAAAAATTTTTTCTGAGAAAAACTGGTTGTTTATAGACCTACTATTCAGACCACTTAAACTTTTGGTTTAAAATATTAAAACACACATGAAAACATAGAAACTAGACGTATCTTCTGTTCCATCTTTCTTCCGACATGCCTATTCTGCTTTTAAAAAGTTGTTTGTCCCTTTAACACAAAAGGTAACTAAAAACAAATCGATGGCAAATATTCCCATGATATGCCTCGTTATCCTAAGCAATAGTATTATTCTTTTTTTCTAAAAAATAACTATGTTTCTCATATATTGGTTTTGCATGGCTTTTGCAGGTACAGTCTTTAAGACTCTAGTTGGAAAGTTAGTCAAGAGGGCTATTCCTTCTTAAAATCTTGAATAACAACCCAGTTATTCATTCAATAAATACTTATCAAATATTTATTATATGCTAAATACTGTGGCGGAGAAGGCAATGGCACCCCACTCCAGTGCTCTTGCCTGGAGAATCCCATGGACAGAGGGGCCTGGTGGGCTGCAGTCCATGGGGTCGTGAAGGGTTGGACATGACTGAGCGACTTCACTTTCACTTTTCACTTTTCACTTTCATGCATTGGAGAAGGAGATAGCAACCCACTCCAGTGTTCTTGCCTGGAGAATCCCAGGGATGGGGCAGCCTGGTGGGCTGCCATCTATGGGGTTGCACAGAGTCGGACACGACTGAAGCGACTAGCAGCAGCAGCAAATACTGTGGCAGCCATGGGGTATATAACTGGATGAAATACAGTTCTTTCGTCAAAGAAGTTCAAGCTAGTGCAAGAATGAGACCATGGAGCCATGCACTGACGCACACATACGGCTGATATCTTGACTGAACTGTGGCCTACTACTTGTTGCTACTGCAGAGCATGCATATATGAGCACATCTAGAGATCTGAAGGGCACTTCCAACAGAGGTTATAAGTTTGGATGCTGAGTAGCAGAAAATCTTAAGATAAAAAGAATTTTATCTTAAGATTTTTATACTAAGTCATATATATGACTATATATATATGTCCTTTTGTATGAAATTTCATTTGTATACATATATATATATACACACACATATATAGTGCAGGAATTTACAATATACAATATTATAAATTAGTAGCATTTATATGTACTGTTACCTTAAGAAATACTTTTACCCCTACTCTAACTTGACTAAATGTGAGCCCACAGCAGCAGGAACCTAGATTCCTAAATTTACATCTTGAATATATTTCTCCACTAAAAGGACCCAGGCTGTTTGGGGAGCATGACTTATTCTTTATTCTGGGCAGAAAAAAAAAAAGAAAATACAATGTATCTGGACCATTCTTTTATGGCCAGAAAGCAAGGATGGTTTTATAGCATGAAGGACAGTGCTAGATGGGCAAAGGAGATGCTTAAAGGTTTGGTTTTCTCACAGAAGTTGTGAAAGCCAAAGATCAAAAAGTGAATGGCAATTATTAGTAATCAGAACAAAGTGAGTTTGCAATTAGACTCAAAAGAGTAAAGGTAATACAAATTGCATAGTTACTATAAATTCTATAAAATACTGTAATGTACAATAGAAGATCAACAAAATAGGATACTTAAATTTGAGCTGATTGAAATAGTAATGGAGGGTTCACTGATGGATTCTTCAGAAGTTGGCTTTGGCCATATCTGTGTAAGTTAGGCTACAAAGAAGGCAAGTGAACAGTCTCAAAAGTGAGTCCTTCTCTGACTCCTATAGGAAATCTACTCCATCCAAGCCTTTGGTGAGCTTGGGAAAGACTGACTAGAGATTTTCAGGGACATAGGACAGTGTCACTTTGGGCACCAGTGCCCGACAAGTGGAATCTCTGGAATTGCTGGAATCACTCCCCAGCTACACTGTTTCTTCTTCTTCCCATCATCCTTCTCTTCCCTCTCCTGGAGGCCCCCTCTGTCTCCCTCCTTCGAAGCCCAGAATCTGTCTACTGCTCAGACGAATCTAGTTTTCTAAAGACCACATGGGGAAACTCACATAAATAGACACATGCAGCTACTCAGAAGCGCAAACCTCCCCCAGTGTACCATGGTCCATCCCTGCTGGAAGGCAGTCCTAGTTATAAACAGCAGAAAACTCCTAGCTACATTTCCAATTAATAACTGTGTTACTATTCCACTTCCCACAGACCACACTCCTTGTTACAATTTTTCAATCACCTCTTAATGATCACAAATAATTTCTAAATTACTTGTATATCATTCCCTCCAAAATGTGGATTTTCTATGTTTTTTTTAAGAATACATACAATGTAAAGGAATGTCCTTTACACACTTGAGTGCTTTTCTCTCACTATTTGTTAATCAGCCTAACAGCCTTGGGAAGTCAGGGACTTCCTGAGGCAGTTAGTTTATCCTCAGGAAGTTATTTCCTGGTCAAAAAGGAAGTAAACAGACATGTTAACCTGACTTTTAAGGTCAGATTCTGTCCATGACTGTAAAGGGCAAATATTTCCAACATCAGGATATTTGTCCTAAAGCGTTGGTTCCCAACCTCCTCCCTATTCCTTCTTTGCCTTAGATGAGCTCAGAAATTGGTCCTGTAGTGTGAAACCCTCCAAACAACCCACACAAACCTGGGGGGTGCACAGTGGCAGAGAATGAGAGCCTGTTTGTCACTGACAACTCCAACTGCGTGGGCTCCACAGAAAACCCAGTACAAAGAATACATAGCCACTCCATAATTAATTGTTTTAGTGAAAGACTGGATGCTCGAAGCAGATGGTAAAGAATCTGCCTGCAATGAGGGGACCCAGGTTCGATCCCTGGGTCAGGAAGATCCCCTGGAGAAGGGAATGGCTACCCACTCCAGTATTCTTGCCTGGAGAATTCCTTGGACAGAGGACCCTGGTGGGCTACAAGTCCATGGGGTCACAAAAAGTTAGACACGATTAAGCAAATAACACTTTCACTTTCAATGCAGCCAGAGAAGTCTGTTTAGATGCCTCCACTTTTCTCTACATGAGCCCAGACAGATTTTCCCAAACTCTTCACACTCTTACATACTGTGCTATATCACCTTCTCCATCCTCCACCTTATACACACACAGCAAAAGCTAAGCCCCAGGCTACCAGGACACCTTGTCCAGCTCCTCCCAGCTACTGCATTTCTTCAGATTACCTGTTGGGACACAACCCCATACTACCCAAGTTACTATTTAACTGCTCCTAATTGCTTATTTCTGCCAGCAACTGTGAAGGCTATGGAAGCAGTGGATCTTGTCATAAAATTGAACTCCTTAGGGAATCAAATAACTAACAGCAATATTGGAAAGGGTAATCATTATGGCATTAGAGGATGATGAGGATTCAAGAGCTGCAGGTAGGATGCTCCATTTGAATCCATTAAATTAAACCCAAAATTCATTTTGGAAATTCTTCAGGTGGAAGAAAACACATCTAAGGGTAGCAACTGTTCTCTGTGCTACCAGTTTGTAATTAACATTTTGTAGACCCAGTCAGGGAGAAGGCAATGACACCCCATTCCAGTTCTCTTGCCTGGAAAATCCCATGGACGGAGGAGCCTGGTAGGCTGCAGTCCATGGGGTCTCTAGGAGTCGGACACGACTGAGCGACTTCACTTTCACTTTTCACTTTCATGCATTGGAGGAGGAAATGGAAACCAACTCCAGTGTTCTTGCCTGGAGAATCCCAGGGACGGCGGAGCCTGGTGGGCTGCCGTCTATGAGGTTGCAGAGTCGGACACAACTAAAGCGACTTAGCAGCAGCAGCAGCAGCAGCAGCAGCAGACCCAGTCAGAGTTGAAACAAATGTATTTGAACCTAGATTCCATCCTTGCATAAATTCTCATCTAGTGAAACTACTGAAATCACTGATAAACATCTTAGGAATGAATCTAAGCTTTTATTGCATAGATACCTAGTTGTAACTTAGATGAACCAGAATGCCTATAGTTGAAATAAACTGATTACTTGAGTGCTATTTTGCAAATGACAAAACGTAGGTGAAGGAAATAAACATAGAATAGTTTCGGACATGGCATTAAAATATTGTCCATCCTAAAGGAAATCAGTCCTGAATATTCATTGGAAGCTCAAGATCATACTTTGGCCCCCTGATGCCAAGAACTGACTCACTGGAAAAGACCCTGATGCTGGGAAAATATTGAGGGTGGGAGGAGAAGGGAATGACAGAGGATGAGATGGCTGGATGGCATCACCGACTCAATGGACATGACTTTGAGTAAACTCTGGGAACTGGTGATGGAGAGGGAGGCCTGGCGTGCTGCAGTCCATGGAGTCACAGAGTCAGACACAACTGAGAGACCGAACCGAACTGAACTTTTTTTTTCTTTCTTTCTCTTAACTCTACATAAAGGCACTGAGAAACTCTGGATGTCTCAATTAAGTATTACTTTTAAATGTCCTTAAACACACACACACTAATACAGAAGCCTAGTTTCCTTCTGAGACTATTACATGACATTTTTGCCATTCTGGGTAATTCATTTGGGAAGATAACTCCCTCAAAAAATTAAACTTAGTTCTTGAGTCTGAGACAGTATTTATAATTTCAGTGTACATTTCTAGGCTATACATAACCATTTTCTGCATACTGAACTGATGAGCTTTCCTCTATTTAAACTAATCCTCAGATGAAAATGTGACTTCCTTATTAAATTGGGCACATTGAGTCTATAAAAGGTTCAGCTCACTCGGTATAATTGGTGCCGTTTTTCAAACGTCACCTAACTTCCAATTAAGCAGTAGCTTCAACAATAAAGGAAAGTTGATCAGGAAGCAGTAAGTTGCTAATTTAATTACCAAAATGCATTAAGCCTCAAGAACTAAAGTCTTGCAAAGCATTCCTAAATGACCCTAAAATTATCAGAGGTAGTTAAGTTTAAAATTTAATTTGTAAAGGCAAAACAAATTCTATAATAATTGGTTATCACCTTCCTTATACACCAAACAAAAGCTCCTAAAAACCATTTCTGATTTTGGAATCTCCCTCCCCATAAGGTCCCCCATCTTACCTTCCAATTTGGATAAATGTCAATTTATAACTATTTTAAATGAGATTTGGGGACTTCCCTGATGGTCCAGTGCTTAAGATTCTGCGCTTCCACTGTAGAAGGTGCAAGTCCAATCTCTGGTTGGGGAACTAAGATCCCATATACCTCATGACCAAAAAACCCCAACAAACCAAAAAAACAAACCCTGATGACTAAGGAAGCAGCTCTGAATGTAAACCTCTGAATGCAAACCTTCAGTCCTCTTACATATGAGAGAGAAATAAAATTTATATATATATATATATTTTTAGAAAAACAGTTTTATTTTATTTTACTTTTTACTTTTTTTTTTTTAATTTAATTTAATTTTTTAAATTTTTTATTTTATTTTATTTTTAACTTTACAATATTGTATTGGTTTTACCATATATCAACATGAATCCACCACAGGTATACATGTGTTCCCCATCCCAAACCCTCCTCACTCCTCCCTCCCCGTACCATCCCTCATTGGAGGCTAATTACTTTACAATATTGTATTGGTTTTGCCATACATCAACATGAATCCACCACGGGTGTACATGTGTTCCCCATGCTGAAACCCCCTCCCACCTCCCTCCCCATCCAATTCCTCTGGGTCTTCCCAGTGCACCAGCCCCGAGCATCCTGTATCATGCATCAAACCTGGACTGGCGATTTGTTTCATATATGATAATATACATGTTTCAATGCCATTCTCCCAAATCATCCCACCCTTGCCCCCTCCCATAGAGTCCAAAAGACTGTCCTATACATCTGTGTCTCTTTTGCTGTCTCACATACAGGGTTATCATTACCATCTTTCTAAATTCCATATATATGCATTAGTATACTGTATTGATGTTTTTCTTTCTGGCTTAACTTCACTCTGTATAATAGGCTCCAGTCTTATCCACCTCATTTGAACTGATTCAAATGTATTCTTTTTAATGGCTGAGTAATACTCCATTGTGTATATGTACCACAGCTTTCTTATCCATTCATCTGCTGATGGACATCTAGGCTGCTTCCATGTCCTGGCTATTATAAACAGTGCTGCGATGAACACTGGGGTACACGTGTCTCTTTCAATTCTGGTTTCCTCACTGTGTATACCCAGCAGTGGGATTGCTGGGTCGTATGGCAGTTCTATTTCCAGTTTTCTAAGGAATCTCCACACTGTTCTCCATAGTGGCTGTACTAGTTTGCATTCTCACCAACAGTGTAAGAGGGTTCCCTTTTTTCCACACCCTCTCCAGCATTTATTGTTTGTAGACTTTTTGATCGCAGCCATTCTGACTGGCGTGAAATGGTACCTCATAGTGGTTTTGATTTGCATTTCTCTGATAATGAGTGATATTGAGCATCTTTTCATGTGTTTGTTAGCCATTTGTATGTCTTCTTTGGAGAAATGTCTATTTAGTTCTTTGGCCCATTTTTTGATTGGGTTGTTTATTTTTCTGGAATTGAGCTGTAGGAGTTGCTTGTATATTATTGAGATTAATTCTTTGTCAATTGCTTCATTTGCTATTATTTTCTCCCATTCTGAAGGCTGTCTTTTCACCTTGCTTATAGTTTCCTTTGTTGTGCAGAAGCTTTTAATTTTAATTAGGTCCCATTTGTTTACTTTCGCTTTTATTTCCAAAATTCTGGCAGGTGGGTCACAGAGGATCCTGCGATGATTTATGTTGGAGAGTGTTTTGCCTATGTTCTCCTCTAGGAGAACCTTCATAGCATCTCTGAATGCAAACCTTCAGTACTCTTACATATCAGAGAGAAATAAAGTTTATATGTTTTTTTTTTAAAGATTTCTTCAATGTCATTTTCTTTCTCCAGTTCTTTATAGTCCTCTTCCTATGTTATCACTCTGCTTCTCTTGTGTCACAGATAGAATTTCATTCAACTATAATAGACTGCTTCATGGTACATTTCCAGTCTTCCAAGGCACATGGTCTAAGATTGATATCTACCACTTGTGTGCATTTCCAATTTAAGAATAATTCCCTGGCTTAGTTTTAAGGGAAAAACAAGCAATACGACTATCCAGTACTTTAATATTACATACACTATAGACCCTATATCAAGATTAACTTACATATCAGTTTCAAACCCTAACTCTGTCTGGTGAAGTCTGTTAGGGCACAGTTATGGTTACCGGAAAACTAAAACTTCAACAGTGCAATATAAAAGCAGCTTGGAATGTTTGACTTTTGCTTTCTATAACTGAGGATTTGAAGTCAATTTCTAGACTATACATGAACCAGCAAAGTGTTTCCATGTATAAGACCGGCGATTGAGACACGATTATGAGCTGGCTTTTGAAAAGGTACTTCTCATAAGTACTTTCAAAATACACTTCGATATAAACTTATAACAATGATTAGTATGAAATTGTCAGTACTTTATCATGGCTTGTACAAAATAAGCATTAACAATAAATGTTAGCAATCAGGCTGGAAGATTATCTTTGCTACTTACTAGTTTTACCTGACTTTGGGCCTCCCTGATTCTTTCCCAGTCTCCCTGTTTTCATCTACCAAATGGAAACATTTACGCCTACTTCACAAGAGAAGCAGCATGACGAAAACAAAGTTGAATGCAACAGTGTTCATGAAAGTACTAGTAAGAGCCTGAAATAAGTGTCCCCAAAATGTTCATTGAATTTGTTGGATAGTCAAAAAGGCTTTTTGAGAAACAGAATCTACCTTGAGTTAAAAGCTTCATCCTTTTCTTCCTGAATGATTCGTGTGAATGTTGTCTGAGGAACACATTCAAGTAAAAAGAAGATAATATAAAGAAGACAAAGAGAATAAAAACAAAGCCAGATGCCTGGACATTTTCAAAATAAGTCTATTTAGAATTGGTTTAATTCGGGCACTGAAAACATGAGAACCTGGAAATATATAAATAAACTGGTGGTTTTAGGGTTGCAGAAAGAATATCACCACCAATTCTTTATAAATTAACTCATTTCAGATGGTTAAGATGAAACATTTTTAAGTGAACTTTTTTCAGGGAGTTAAAGGGACAATTTCACAAAGTAATGTTATACGAATCTTTTTTTTTTCTTTTATTTAAATAATTTAAAACCAAATATCAAAATGAATCCACCACAGGTATACATGTGTTCCCCATCCTGAACCCTCCTCCCTCCTCCCTCCCCATACCATCCCTCTGGGTTGTCCCAGTGCACCAGCCCCAAGCATCCAGCATCGTGCATTGAACCTGGACTGGCATCTCATTTCATCTTTTGAAGGCTGTTTTATAATCATGAGCTGACGTAAAGGGAGTGTTTACATCTCCAGAAGTGAATGTACTCAAGTAGGTTGAAATCCTTTTACTATTCGAAGCAGCTACTCCCTGATCTACTGGGGCTCCACCACCTTTCTCAAACTCTTCTAAACACCTTGCCTCAGCTCTACAACAAGCTGACAACAGGCAGCAAGAGAACAGGCAGAAAAACGAGAGTTAAATTGCTTCATGCTCCAAAGGCCACAGCGTTTTTACAGGTTATGCTTTTTTCTAATTGGAACATCTTTCACCAAAACATGACTGTGTCTGACTCCTACTTGACAATGTATTAGGTGTGTAATCTTGAGCCGTTACTTTGTCAACAAAGGTCTTTCTAGTCAAGGCTATGGTTTTTCCAGTGGTCATGTATGGATGTGAGAGTTGGACTATAAAGAAAGCTGAGCACAGAAGAATTGATGCTTTTGAACTGTGGTGTTGGAGAAGACTCTTGAGAGTCCCTTGGACTGCAAGGAGATCCAATCTGTCCATCCTAAAGGAGATTAGTCCTGGGTGTTCATTGGAAGGACTGATGTTGAAGTTGAAACTCCAATACTTTTGCCACCTGATGCGAAGAGCCGACTCATTGGAAAAGACCCTGATGCTGGGAAAGACTGAGGGCAGAAGGAGAAGGGGATGACAGAGGATGAGATGGTTGGATGGCATCACTGACTTAATGGACATGAGTTTGAGTAAACTCCAGGAGTTGGTGATGGACAGGAAAGCCTGGAATGCTGCAGTCCATGGGGTCGCAGAGTCGGACACGACTGAGCGACTGAATTCAGCTGAACTTGAGTAAGTCTCTTCATTTCTCTGGGTCACAGGTATTTCTTTGTAAAATGACTATATTAGATCAGAAAATTGCCAAGGCTTTTTGTAGCTCTAAAAATTCTCTGATTCCATGGTTGTCTGGCTTGAAAACCAACACATATAAACAGCCATCACACTGATAAATTGTGTTGTCAGGGAGTTCAATACCTGAACTTGAACATGATTAAAAAGCAGCTGAATGAAGCTGACTTCTCAGCAGCTAACTGCATTTGGTCTTTAAACTAGATATTTCATTTTTCCCCAGATCAAGGGAAGGCAAAGTCTTTGAGATATCATCCTTAAAGCCACACCCTCATCCCCCTCTGCATCCCATTCCAAGAAAGAAGCCCAACCTCAGCTTCCTATTTCTAGGAAGCTTCTTCATGATCTAAAGTCAATTGATTCTGCTCACAGCTGAATGTGATTTCAAAGACCTGCAGGTCAAAGGCCATCCTTTCCTATACAAGAGAAAACATTCTGTGGATGAGATAGACTGAAAAACATGGAAGAGAAAGAATAATAACACAACTGGAAAGAATTAAGCTTCAGCTTCGCTAGAGGTGAAGAATCTGCCTGCAATGCAGGAAACCCAGGTTCAGTCTCTGGTTCGGGAAGATCCCCTGGAGCAGGGAATGGCTACCCACTGCAGAATTCTTGCCTGGAAAATCCCATGGATAGAGAAGCTGGGAGGCTACAGTCCATAGGGTCACAAAAAGTCAACACAACTGAATGACTTTCAGTTTCAGTTATTTCAGTTAGGATGTTCGAATGGAGATTTTGTTGGGGAAAAAATAAATGGAAAGTCTCTAGCTTTCTACACTTGAACCCAAACACCTTACAGTGTCAGGAAATCAGGAACTTAAACTGTTACAAGAAATATAACAGGTCTTACAGAAAGCTTATACCTTATCAGAGAGAAAACTCTGCAGGCTGTTAATTCCTTGGAAGAGGTGTGGCTTTAGAGCCACAAAATTAAAATTCATAAAAGTTTTGCATGAGACTCTCGAACAGAACATTACATCAGGTAAACTATCATTCTCTTTTGGATTAAAGTCAAATTGTATCACCATCTCGGGACCATCTTCCTAGGGGTACAGTCTTATGACCCCGATTATGACCCAAAGTGAATCTTAAGTTGTAACTTGAGATAGATAGCAAAGCTATATAAGTCCTTAGCAAAGAAACTGACCTAGCAGTGAATAAACGTGATGCCTCAACTGTTAGGACTGGGTGCCAAACTGTTTCAAACCTGAGATGAGATTGGTCCTGACTGTCCAAGAAAAGCTAAAAAATAAATTAATCAATTAAAAGATTGGGAAATCTGTGGGTCTGTAATACCTCATATCTTCCAGAGCTTCGTGTGAGAATATGCAGGTACCATGATGGGTCCACTCTGACTGGGCACCACAGGCTGGGCCATGAGCCCTGCTGGTTCAGGGATTTGTTATGATGGATTTCAGGCCAGTTCTGGCCCCAAGGCATCTCAGGAGAAGCTTTCAGCCACAACTTGGCACTTTGTACGGCCAAGACTCAGCCTCTCACCACTGTGTATGACCTCCTCTCAGAGTTGGAAGCCAGCACATGAAAAGAACACTTTGTGATGGATTAGATTGGGGTCTGAAGGTCAGGCAGCAGCTCCCCCAAACCCATCTTCACATGTTTAAATCAATAAGTTCTAGTACATTTACTGAGCTATGTAACTATTGGTATCACCACAATCCAATTTTAGATAACTGTCATCTCCCCAAAAGGATCCCTCATGCCTGCTGACAGCTAATCGCCATTCCCACCGCCGGCCCCAGGTCAGTGTGTATGCTGTGTGTCCTTCTCTTCCCCCCACTCCCAGGCCCTCAGTTTATTTCCCAGTATACACTGAACAGAGGGGTCACCCACGTTTCCCGGCAAAAGACAGTGTCTATACCATCAGCCATCTTGTAGAGGCTGGACACAAATGCATACATGTAGGTACCCACACACATGCACATACACACATGCACACGCGAGCACACACACACACACACACACACACACTACCCAGGGAATGATGTCACACCCTCCCCATCCAGCCCATCAGGGAGAAGCCCAACACTGATCCAGAATGCTTCCAACTCAGCTATTACAGGGATGGCCACAGTTTTCCAAAGCTACAGGAAACCTGAATATTATCCTCCATGATAGACACCATGTTTAGAAATCAGTATCACTCAGACTCTTAAACTGAGGATCCTTGCTGTGCTTCCTGAAGACGATATCCTTGAATTCAAAGGAGAAAAACCATAAGAGGGTCAAAGAACTGAAGAAAATAACCATAATCAAACAGCTTCGGAAAAACCAGGCAACCACATACTCAATTTTTTTTTTTAAATGTAACCAGATTTTTTTTTTAAACTTTACAATATTGTATTAGTTTTGCCAAATATCAAGATGAATCTGCCACAGGTATACCTGTGTTCCCCATCCTGAACCCTCCTCCCTCCTCCCTCCCCATACCCTCCTATCAAAGGTTAAATATAGTTCTAGTAAAGTGTAGAAAGAGAATCAAAGGAGCATTTTCAATGTGCTCTTCTGAAGCGCGTGTAAGAAATCAACGTCCACCTTTTGTTTTCTTTTGTCGTGTGTTGCAGAGAGAGGTTACCTAGGCATTTTCTGGTAGGAAGAAACCGACATGCAAACAGGTAAATCCACCTTGTGGAGGTCAGAGAATGTGACGCTCTGATCACTTATTCTGAGAAGTGGACCTGGGCTCTGTCATCTGTAAACTGAGGAAATGGGCACTGGCTATTACGCTTCCATCTTGAAAAACCAGACCCATAGTATGAGGCCATTCTGTGGCAAACAACCCTGAAACACACTTTAATGTAACTAATATCCACATCAAATTCATTTTGTAATATTTAAAATTTTTCACTGATGGAAAAACAGCAGCAAAAAGGATTCAAGCAAATAAACAGCAAAACAGCACATTCTTTTAAATTTTTTTCAGATAGAAAAAAATGGATAGTATCTTTCATAAGGATGAAGTGCATCCATTTAAGACTTCAGAAAAAAATTTCATACCAATTTAGCCCAGTTGCTAAAAATTCTGTTTCATATGAATATCACAGTTTCTTGTTTTCCTCTCCTGAAAATGCATTGTGACCAAAATGTATAAAACATTGGCTGAGCGTACACCAAAAGCATCTTCCTAAGAAAAAGGCAAAATAGAAATGAAAAATTTGAATCCCTATAGTTTATTTTGAAGCATAAAAAGCAGACATTTTTTAAATGCTTGAAATCCCACAGTCCCAACCTTGGCAACATAGCTCATATATTCTTGCATTTTCTACTTCTGAAACAGAGAAAAAAGAAGAGAACTTAAATCCATTGGCTAGAATCAATTTACCTGCTTCGTACATTACCTTAACTGAATTTCAAAAATAATCTAATCCCCACATTTGAATTAACAGGCAGAAAATTAAGTTTGGACTGCTACTTGATTCTTTACTGCATTAAGAAGAACACACCAATCTGTTTGCCATACACTAGGGTAAAACAATGCTAAGGCATTAAACACAAGGGAATACAGTCCAGTTGTAAAATATATTTATCCATCAGTCTGGGGATAATTAACTCAGAGAAGTTAACTTTTATATGAAACACACCAAGTCAAAGAATACCCAAAGAAGACACACAACAGAAGTAAACCATCATCATTAATGTAAAAAATGTAGTGCAGATCAAGGACAATCTAACAGCTTAAATGACCAACACCAGGCTACGAGTACACTTTCTGATATTATAAACAGCAGAAATTAAGCTTCTGAAACAAGGACTGGAAACGCATTTCCACAACACCCTGTACACGTCAGGAAAGTAGGCTCCATATAGTGTCATGAGGAATCAGCTGACACCCCACGAGTCTTTCATTACAAACAGCATTCATGTCTTTCACAGACCTTCATTCAACTATTCATTTAGAAAGAATTCTTCTTCAAAAAAGAAGCCGTTTAATTGTGTGTTTCATATTAACATAAAAGGGGTTGAGTCCTAATTGGGTCAACTTTTTACCAAATAACTACTACAGAATCAATTATTTCCACACTCAAACAAATAAGTATAACTGAAAAGCTTCTCAACTATTGGGAAGCAGTTAAATTCCAACACGTGTTACTACATATAATCAAATTCTTCATCAAGAACACCAATGCAACCCATCTTTGTTCTGACAAGCAGGAATTCTCACTTAATTTTTTAAAGAATCAAACAAACCTCTTCTCCTACTCCCCATTATTGGGGACTGGTTCAGGTTCTACAAATCACACAACCATGACCTTCCCATTATCAAAATCCCAAATTCCAGGTGTGCTTATTTCCAAAGTTCTTGCAGGAACTTTCAACTAGAGCAAAAGGATTTTACAATCATGTTTCCCATACTGAAAAACAAGACATCATTCATAAACATTCCCAAAAGTCAGCTTATTATACTTTGACAAAATAACAGCATTTACCTTAAACTGCACCAAAACAACTTTAGTAGACATTGACAACAATGCAATAAAAGAGAAAGCCTTGGCCTTCCCATTTTTGAAAATCCCATATGCTCCCACTCAGCAGAACAGATCTGAGACTCACACATTTTATGTGTCTTCCAAATACAGCCAGCACTGTGACGAGAGCACAAGAGATAATGAAGACCAGATGCCTACCTTCGCTGGTAGCCACATTCTTCTGGGCTTGGGTCGGCGTGTGATCTGTACTTGAGCTCACGTCGGATGAGATGCTTGAGCTGCCTTTGCCTAGAGAAAACAAAAACGAGGAGCTTTTGAATTTTGTCATTTCAGAACTGGACTGTGCCTTCCACTCCATCTCACACCAAGCCATATCACTCGTTTCCAAGAAAGGAGCCATAACACTAAGAATGAAGTTTATTAGTTTTCTGGCCTCATGCATTAAATATCTTTGGGGAAATATCTGACCCATGCCATTACAGAGCTAAAGCCCTATTATAATATGGCTTGACTATCAACTCAGGCGATTATAAGGTATCGTCAAACATGATAACGTAATATAGTTTTGGCATATACGTGAATAAGAGAGTGCGAGTGAGAGACACATCTACAGTATTAATTTTTTCTTTCCAACTATAAATTATACATTTTCTGGTAAAGGACAAAAAGCAAATCTAGGAATGAGGCATCATCCAAGGGGCAAGAGCCTGCTGGCTCCAAACAGCTGCATTGCCTTAAAAAAAACAAATTCCCTAATTTAATGGGTTCTTCGTTAAAACAAACAAAAAACCTGCTTTGTTCTTCTAATGCAGGGCTTCTTAAATGGGGATGCCTCCTCCTCAAGTGGACATCTGGCAATGACTGGTTTCGTTTTTAATTGTCACAGTGGGGGAAGGTGTGCTGCTGGCATCTGGTGGGTAGAGGCCAGGGAAGCTGCTCAATGTCTTACAATGTGCATGACAGCACCCCACAGTTTTAAAAAAATAATCCAGACCAGAGCATCAGCTGGGCTGAACTTGAGAAATCCTGGCCTAAATAACCTAACCTCAGCTGACAACTGACTTTCTGCTCTTCTAACTTTAAATCTGAACATATGCCAATACATTAATACTGCTGAACATTTTGTCTTTCAATCATGTCTGACTCTTTGAGACCCCATGGACTATAGCCCACCAGGCTCTTCTGTCCACAGCATTCTCGAGGCAAGAATACTGGAGTGGGTAGCCATTTCCTTCTCCAGGAGATCTTCCCGACCCAGGGATCGAGCCTGGGTCTCCTGCACTGCAGGTAGACTCTTTACCATTTGAGCCCCCAGGGAATGAAAGTCTACAAATAGGACACACACCGTATAAGGAGGGAGGTGCCAGTGACCACTGGGCAGATTCTGAGATGATCTCCATGGTACCTGCTGCAGACTGAATGGCTGTTCCCAAATCTCATGTCTTAAAAGTTAATCTCCAGTATGATGGTTTTAGGAGGTGATTATAGTATTTGGAGGTGATTAGATCATGACAGTGGAGCCCTCATGAGTGTGATTAGTGCCCTTATTGAAGAGACCCCAGAGTGCCCCCTGTCCTTTTATCATGTAGGGTTACAGGGAAAAGATGGCCATCTATGAACCAGGAAGCAGCTCCTCACCAGACCTTGATATCAGACTTTTCAACCTCCAGAACTGTGAGAATTAAATATCTGTCACCCAGTCTATGGTATTTTGTTGTAAGCAGCCTGAACAGGCTAAGCCAGTGCCCATGCCCTTGGTAATCTGCTCCCCTTGTGTGTGGACAGAATTTGCAATTTGTTACTAAGCAATAGGACATGGCAATGGTGAGAGGGTTTTGCAGATGTAATTAAATTTCCTATAGCATTGACTTTAATCAAAAGGGTGATTATCCTGGGTGGGCCTGACCTAAATACCTAAGTAAACCCTTTTATAGAGCCTAGAGGAGGGAGACTCTTCCTCCTTGTCTTGAAGATGCAAACCATCATGCATGCTACAGCTGCAAGGAGAAATTCTACCAACCCTACATGAGCCTGGAAGAAGATCCAACTTCAGATGAGAAAGCCGACCAGGCCAACATCTTGATGACAGCTTTGCAAGATCCTGAACAAAAGATCCAGCTGACCCAAGCCAAGAATTCTGAGCCAAGGAAACAGTGAAAGAATAGATATATCTTGTGATAAACTTTGCTAAATTCATGGTAATCTGTTATGTGGCAATAGAAAACTAAAACAATGACCAGTCAATGACATCCCAAATGAACTCTTTTCGTGCCACAAATTATGATCTAGATTCTTACACACAGCTGAGAAACACTGTTTTCAAATAGTCTTCTCTGCACAGTGGTACATAACCCAATTGGGTGGAGGGAGTTTACAGTCTATGAAAGGACAATGTAGAAAAGCACAAATGGGCTTGCGCTGAAAGAGCTTCAGGATTTTGTTTGCTAATATTGAGGGCAATGGAGGAATCCAAGTTCATTGGTGATATCACCTGAGCAGGGAATTCAAATGGCTGTTGCTTCTTCTTGTCACTGCACATCGCTCATTATGACTTATCGCTCTGAAACAATTCTGTCATTCCCGTCTTTGCCCATTTCACATGCAGGTGGAGAAGCACACAGCAGTTTCTCTTGGAGACCAATGCCTTGACCTCTGCAGAAAGCTATACCGAGAACACAGGAGTACCAGGCAAAGTGCTCAGTTCAGCGACCATCACACCTATCAGTCACTCTGTCCTGTATCCATCATGGCTGCCAGCTTCTCGTGCAATTGGAGTGATCCGCTCTTTTGAATGTTTCAAGTACTATGTCTGGAGTCTCTGGCTTCAAAACCCTGCTCTACCATTTCCAAGCCACATACATATCCATGAACAAGTCACTCAAACTAAATCTTGTTTCATCTCCTGGTATGTGAAGATGGAAACCTCTTGCACTTTATGCAAATGGGTGTCATGGTGCCCAGGCTTTGGTGTGTGTATCAGTCAGGTTTCTCCAGAGAAACAGAACTGATAGATGTGTAAATATCTCCCACTAGGATACATGTCAGGATCAGGGGAAATTATAGAATTATTTCTATCATATATATATATGGGATTTTCATATATTCATATATATGAGATACTGAGTTGACCAAAAAGTTCATTTGGATTTTTCCATTACCTCATATAAATATTGGCCAATCCAATATTTATACATATATATATATGACACATATATATTAAAAATATACATTATAAAATATCTACACATATAATATACTATATATAGATACAGAGTCAGAGAGAAAGAGATTTAAAGGAATTGGCTCACAGAATAGTTGGAGCTCACAAGTTGGGAATCCGTATGTAGGGTAGGCGTGCAAGCAGGATGGAAACTCAAGTAGGCGTTAATGCTGCAGCCTTGAGGCACAACTATTTTCAAATAAACCTCACATTTTACTTTAAAGGCCTTAAAGTGACCAGACTGAAGGCCCACTGTCCAATCAATAGTCATTATCAAAGGTAAACTTAAAGTCAACTAAAACAGCAGATGGTAACCACATTTATAAATCACTTTAATGACAAAACCTAGATTAGTGTCAGATTCCATAACTGTGTTCTATGGCCTGGCTAGGCTGACACAGACAACTTTCTATCACGGTGTCAGACCCACAGGAATTGAAAATCCGTATTTGCCACGCACCATGCCTGGAAGAAGATCTGTCAGACTCTCTAAGCTTCACTGCCTTTCATCCATAAAACAGAGATAAAAACAAATAAAAAACCAACTACTCATTTCCTCTATTAAAAATAGGGGAATTATACCCCCACCTCTCAGGGTGGGAGAGGCTGCTATGAGATATGGTTTATAAAAGCATTCAGTCACATCCGGTCCTGGAGAGAGTCCACTGCATGATCGTTTAATATTGACCCAAAGATCACAGTTCAATTTGTATCAGGAAATAAGAAATAAAATGTAAAACACTAATTATTATTTGACTATATATGCATATATAATAGCAAATAAATATTATGTATGCTTATAAATTAAATTCTACATGCCTTATAGATCTAGTAAAAATCCCTCAAGCATAAACAAAGTTGGCAATTCTGCTCTCTATCCAATTGCTACATGAAAGTTTGTTTATTTGATCAATGGCCAAAACCCCCATTAGGGGTGGTTAGCATATCCAAACTGTGCCGGTTGGATTTGGTAAAGTAAAATTTTGCTCTTTATTGAATTTCCTCCCAAGCGGGCTAGAAGCCTAAATGAGGGCAATTGAACAAACAATTAGGTATCAAATATATAAACATCAAAGAAAGTGAAGACTAACAATGCACTGAGGTTGGTAGGTGTTGCCTGTAACAGGTGAGCATACACTTCTGTGAATCTCAACCACCATATGGACAAATTAGCCAGTGGGTCGATCACTTCAGGGACTTGAGGTGCACTGTTAACCTAAGCATGTTAGCGAAGAATTTGATCCCAATCACAGATCCCTTCAGGCTTTCTGTTAGAGGGTGCCAGGTTCTCCCAATGTCTGAAAAGATGTTCATTAAATGAGGATCCTATTTGAACAAGATTTCAAATCTCTTTTAGTATAAAAATCTCCATGTATAAAACTGCAACACTAAATATCTTTTCTCATTCCCAGTGCCCAGGCTGACTGTGCAAAAGCAGATGTTTAAAACAAGACAGACGTTCCATTGTTATTTATTGACAACATGAGGAAGGCAAAGGGAGGAAGAGGAAAGATCAATCAATACATAACAAAAATGAATCAGTGGGGTCCTATGCTCTCTAACATTCTTAAGAGTCCAATAAATCCCTTGCAAAATTGATTCCCTTTATCAATTCCAGATTAGATGCATCAAATTCATTCCTGCGGATTTCGGTCAAAGACCCCTGACAGGAAATGCACAACGGAGCACGTGGATACATGTGGTGGGGGCCGTAGCCCTTTATTTCCTGTTTCTCTCAGGTACCTTGATTCCAAGTGGCTGCTGCAGGTACACCCTGAGAACCTTATTTAATATCAAATGTCCACACCAAAGGAAAGAGAGTTCTTTTTTCTCAGAATTAGGTCAAGGGAGCAGTGGGTCATGTTTGTGTATTGAATTCACTGTTATTTTCCTGACTGTTATCTTGAGATCGTTTCTTATCTTCTTTGATCCACGGTTCAAATGTCTGTGTGTACAGAATAATAATATTAGTTATCTCAAAGAATGATCTGGCCTAATCCCTGGCCCAGGTGCAGATTAGCTTTTGGAAAGAAACTGAACACATATTCTTGAAGCATATTAGCTCTTTCAGGCCAACGGGAATTTTATAGATGAGTTCTCCAGAGTCGGAGATATTGATGGAGAGTGAAATGAGGAGGTATCAAATACAAGGTCCCTGTTTCACTTCATTGTGAGCAGAAAACAGTAGATGGTGTCCTTTGCTTTGCTTCTCCTATTTTTTGTTCTTTCCTGGTGAGGGTTGAAAGCACAATTTAAGGAGCACAACAGTGAGAATGGAAAAGAAGCAGAGAGATCTCAGAGTCACGTTTTGAGTCTTTTTTTTTTTCTTTCCTATCAAGCCATTTAATGTCCTAACTGGAACTTTCTTTACTCCCTTTTTCCCAAACTACCTAACAGGTGGCCTCAGGCTCAATGATCAGGACTCACACGTTGTAACTGGAGGGTGATCTGGGACAGAGACAAAGATTGGTTAACTGAGCACCTACTTTATGCTGCCCTATGCTGGACCCTTCTCCTAAGAGGCCACAGTTCTCACAGGTTTATGTCCATCCTGAGAAAAGCCTAGGACAATTTTCAGCATTTTCCTCTTTGCTAAGAAATGCAAGATTTGCTTCAGGGTGCTGACATTCTTTCAATATTTTTTAAAAATATATATAACATAAAATTTGCCATCTTCACTATTTTTTACTTGTAATTCAGAGGTATCCACTCACAGTGTTGTACACCCATCACTACTGTTTCCACAACTTTTCCATTACCTGACACAGAAATTCTGTATCACAGCCCCATAAATCTCCATCCCTCCCTCTTTCAGTCCCAGGTAATCTCTACCTGCTTTGCATCTCTATGAATTAGCCTATTCTGGATATTTCCTATAGATAGAGTCATGCAATCTTCATCCTTTGCTTTTTTTTTTTTCACTTATCATATTTTCAATGGTTCATCCAAGTTGTACGTCCCTCCTTTTTGTGGCCAAATAATATTCCACTGTGTGTATGTTCCACGTTTGGGGGTGCACTGATGGGCACTTCGCATGTTTCTACCTTGTAGCTACTGTGACTGATGCTGCCTTAACAGAGGCCTGGCTTCAGTACTGGCGGCTTGTAATTTAGAAACTTCTGGTGCTTGTTGTTTCTAGCTGAAATCAGATCCTGAGGGCTGTGGCTGAAGCCAGGGGAGGAGAACAGAGTACACAGAGTTCTTCCAGGAGAGAAACTGTGACAATCCCACTGCTGAGGCAGCAGCTCCTCCAGAGCCATTCACTTCCAATCCTGTGGCAGCTTCCGGGTTGAGCAGCCAACTGGCCCAGATCACAGACAGTAACAGAGCAGCACAGGGCTTTGGGGTCTGAACACACACCTGCTGCAAAGCTCGGCTGAACACAGCTCCCTCTTCCAAAGGCTGTGGGATGTTGATTGGAACTGGACTGCCAGGGGATGCCTGGGGATGGCCCCTTTCTCTCCGTCTTGGGGACAGTCCATGTTTTCTCTAGCAGAAGCAAGAGCTTCAGCCTCCAGGCAGACAGCTCAGGAGCGGGTGTCCCCGCTCCAACACCACACAAGGGAAACCATGATGTGAAATGCAAGCCCAGACTCAACCACACAGGACCCTGCAGGATACTTCATCATTTAACTGATGTTACCTTAGAAGCCAAAGGCTAAAGAGAGAAAGAATTCAGGAGAAATGATTTCGGTCGAGCAGCAATCATTTTACATCTCAGCACCACTCGCTTTACCTTGGTGAAGAAAGCACATATTCTTTGACAAAAATCTCAGTTAAAGCCAATCTTTTCTGCATTGTTCCTGGAGGCTGTGATTACTAAAAAGAAAAAGAATAAAGACACATGATTTTGAAACAGTTCGCTTAAACTCATCCAGGGAACTCAGCAGGATGGCTATAAGTGTGAGTAAAGTGTGAGTAAAGTGAGTAAAGTGCCATCTTACAGTGTGTGTGCAGTTTGAACACCCACTGCCTGGACCATAACTTGGCTTTGCTGCTATCTAGCTGACTGAATCAGACATGCAACAAAGGACTGACTCCAAATTGGGAAAGGAGTACGTCAAGGCTTTATATTATCACCTTGCTTATTTAAATTATATGCAGGGTACACCATGTGGAATGCCGGGCTGCATGAAGCACAAGCTGGAATCAAGATTTCTGGGAGAAATATCAATAACCTCAGATACGCAGATGACACCACCCTTATGCCAGAAAGCAAAGAGGAACTAAAGAGCCTATTGATGAAAGTGAAAGAGGAGAGTGAAAAGGTTGGCTTAAAACTCAATATTCAATAAACTAAGATCATGGCATCTGGTCCCATCACTTCATGGCAAATAGATGGGGAAACAATGGAAATAGTGGCAGACTTTCTTTTCTTGGGCTCCAAAATCACAGCAGTTGGTGACTGCAGCCATGAAATTAAAACACGCTTGCTCCTTGGAAGAAAAGCTATGGCAAACCTAGACAGCACATTAAAAAGCAGAGACATTACTTTGCTGACAAAAGTCCATCTAGTCAAAGCTATGGTTTTTCCAGTGGTCATGTATGCATGTGAGAATTGGACCATAAAGAAAGCTTCGCGCCAAAGAACTGATACTTTTGAACTGTGGTGTTAGAGAAGACTCTTGAGAGTCCCTTGGACTGCAAGGAGATCCAACCAGTTCATACTAAAGGAAATCAGTCCTGAATATTCATTGAAGGACTGATGCTGAAGCTGAATCTCCAGTACTTTGGCCACCTGATACAAAGTGCTGACTCATTTGAAAAGACCCTCATGCTGGGAAAGATTGAAGGCAGGGGGAGAAGGGGAGGACAGAAGATGAGATGGTTGGAAGGCATCACTGACTCATTGGACATGATTTTAAGCAAGCTCCAGGAGTTGGTGATGGACAGGGAAGTCTGGTGTGCTGCAGTCCATGGGGTCACAGAGTCAGACATGACTGAGCAACTGAACTGAACTGAGCTGGTTGAGCTGGAGGTAGCTATCTTACTTTCCAAAAACCTCAGTTTCTCCACCTGTAAAATGAAGTGCAAGGATGCTAAGTCATTTCTGTCGTGTCCAACTCTTTTCAACCCTAGGGACTGAAGCCCACCAGCTCCTCTGTTCGTGGAATTCTCCAGGCAAGAATACTGAAGTGGGTTGTTATGCCCTCCTCCAGGGGATCTTCCCTATCTAGGGATCGAACTGAAGTCTCTTATGTCTTCTGCATTGGCAAGCAAGTTCTTTACTGCTAGTGCCACCTGGGAAGCCTGTAAAATGGAGTACTAGGAGATATAAACTCATAGCACAACTACGAGTATAAAATGAGGTCAATAAGTCAATTGCTCATAAGGCATACACGTATAATAGATACTTAGTGGTGTTAGCTACTATTAACCATCCTCCCTATTTTTACTATTAATCAGTAATCCAATTTAATTCAACAACTACAAGCTAAACCTACTGTATGTGAAGAGTTATGATTAGCACTAGAAAAAAACAAGACAGTCTATATTGGGTGGGGAAGTAAAACACAGATACACAAGTAGAATTGAACATAAATGCAGTATAAAGTTTTAAACATTAAGGTTTAAACATTTGAAACATAAAAGATTTTAAATCATTAAGTGATAATCTCAAACACTTTGATTCACAAAATTTCATCACTGCTTGGTGTGACTGCTGTTTTCTTTTATAATGATGTTAAAATTATGTAGGTTGTAAACAATCATGTCTGTCTTCTCTACTGGACTTTCAACTTTACGAAGGTAGATTTCATACATATCTATTCACTGCTCTACTCTCTAAAGCAAGCACAGTGGTTGGTATGTTATGGTCACGCGGTACCTATGTGTTAAATGACTTGGCATCAGTGAGTGAAGGATCCACCGAGCAAATAAACTGGAAACGTATTCCTAACGGAATAGCCCTGTTCCCATCATGTTTCCTAACAAACACTACACCTTCCTACGGGCACCACTTAAATCTTTGTTACACCAAAAGACAGGCTTCACATAATGGCTATGTGTTGAAATTACAAAATTCATACATATTCTCAGTGGTGACAAACTATATGGTAGTGGTCCTCAACCTTTGTGGCACCAGGGACCAGTTTCATGGAAGATAATTCTTCCAGAGGTTGGCAGGGGCTGGGGAGATGGTGTTAGGATGACTCAAGCAGATTACATTTTTTGTACACTTTATTTCTATTATCACATTATGATATATAATAAAATAATTACACAATTCACCATAATGCAGAATCAGTGGGAGCCCTGAGCTTGTTTTCCAGCAACTAGATGGTCCCATCTGGGGGTGATGGAAGACAGTGGCAGCTGCTCCCCAGTGCTAGCAACACTGTCTCAG
The DNA here is from genome assembly GCF_027580195.1 of Bos mutus. Lineage (NCBI taxonomy): Eukaryota > Metazoa > Chordata > Mammalia > Artiodactyla > Bovidae > Bos > Bos mutus. Next base: position 57,444,726 of record NC_091636.1, read on the forward strand.
CTCCACCTCAGGTCATCAAGCATTAGATTCTCACAAGGAGCACGCAAGCTAGATCCCTCGCATGCACAGTTCACAGGAGGGTTGGCGCTCCTAAGTACAGATGAGACTTCACTCACTTGCCCACTGCTTACCTCCTTCTGTGCAGCCTGGCTCCTAACAGGTCACGGATCTATACTGATCCATGGCCTGGGGGTTGGGGACTACCGCTATATAGTACTCTGTATTAGCTCCTAGGGATGCTATAGCAAATTATCACTAACTAAACAGCTCAAAATAAAAGAAGTTTGTTGTCCCATGATCTTGGAAGCTAGAAGTCTGAAATTAAGGTGCCAGAAGAGCCATGCTCTAGAGAGAATCTGTTCCCTGCCTCTCTCCTAGCTCCTCCTAATTGCCAGCAACCCTTGGCATTCTCTGGTTTGTGGCAGCATATTTCCAGTCTCCACCAGTCATCACATGGCCACCTCCCTTTTATGTGACTCTGCATCCCTTCTTATAAGGACACCAGCCTTATTGAATTGACTCCACCCAACTCCAGTGTGGTGTGTTAGTCGCCTAGTTGTGTCTGACTCTTTGTGACCCCATGGACTGCCACCTGCCAAGCTCCTCTGCCCATGGGATTTTCCAGGCAAGAATACTGGAGTGGGTAGCCATTCCCTTTTTCAGGGGATCTTCCCAACTCAGGGATCAAGCCCAGGTCTCCTGAATTGCAGGCAGATTCTTTACCATCTGAGCCACCAAAGAAGCCCCAGTGTGTCCTCATCTTAATTACACTTGTAAGGACCCGATTCCCAAATAAGGTCACATTCTGATGTTTCAGGAAGGGACGGGGAAGACACTCTTCAACCCAGTAGATTCTCCAGCACTATTTTCTGCACAATTAAGCAGAAAGCCAAAAATCCTACCGTGAATCTATCATTTGAGCATTGATTCAAGTCTCACTGCATGGCAGTATTACTGTGAGAGGAAAAGGAAGATTAGCCATAAGATTTAATGCATCATGGAATGCAGGAATCCTAAAAAAGTCTTTCAGCATTCGAAAAAGCAAGCCCTTGGCATACCATCACGGGTAGTTTTAAGTTGAAAAGGTCAGGCAATATTTCATTAAAGGCACTAAGGCGGAGCCTGCTCCCCCAAGACTCACACCCACCTAAGGGCCTTCAGGCAATGCCTCCAGAGCTAACACAGATGTCAGCTGACACTAAGACAGATGCTGCTGCTGCTGCTGACAGATGGTGCTTCACAGCTGGGTTTCTGAGCAGAGTAATGAGAGGATCAGACCATGGACAGGCTAAAGGGTGCGTGCGTCGGCACAAGAATTTCAGTCGTACTATAAGTCATTCAGAAGACGGTTTTATGCTAATAACAACACTACAGTTTGCATCAAAGTTCTAAAGGGCTGCTGTGTCCCAAAGATCATGAGAAGACCATGCCTGGCTAAACCATATGGGAGGGAAAGACAAGCGTTCTTTTTGAAGTTCAAGGCTGTTTCAGCAGGATCTGAGGGCAAATTCAAAGCCACATGCTCATTTCCTGACATCAAGAGTCTCAGTGAGAATAAAGTTGTAAGTAGCTCTTCTGATTCACCCGCTCATTTATTCAGGGTCCCATGTGCCAGCCACCACGTTTGACACAATTCCATGATCAAGTCATCTTGGTGACAGAGGTTACTTTCCTGCAGGATCTTGAGGACAGGGAAGAACAGAGAAAATACAAACTTTACCTTTCAATAGCAATATTTTGTGGTTGCTCAAACCCAGTTCACTCTGACAATTACAGACCTTTGTATCCTGTGGCCTGGAGAAGGCAATGGCACCCCACTCCAGTACTCTTGCCTGGAAAATCCCATGGAGCCTGGTAGGCTGCAGTCCATGGGATCGATAAGAGTTGGACATGACCGAGCGACTTCACTTTCACTTTTCACTTTCATGCACTGGAGAAGGAAATGGCAACCCACTCCAGTGTTCTTGCCTGGAGAATCCCAGGGACAGGGGAGCCTGGTGGGCTGCTGTCTATGGGGTCGCACAAGAGTCGGACACGACTAAAGCAACTTAGCAGCAGCAGTAGCAGTACCCTGTGGCCACTCACTGACTTTAGGGATTTTATACAAAGCATGCTTATATGTGTTTATCTTAAATATCAATGATGATCTATATAAATTAGTGAAAATTCTGAATTGTGGCAGAGATGGTAAAGAATCTGCCTGCTATGCAGAAGACCTGAGTTCGATCCCTGGGTTGGGAAGACCCCTTGGAGGAGGGAATGGGTACCTACTCCAGTATTCTGGCCTGGAGAATTCCAAGGACAGAGGAGCCTGGCAGGCTATGGTCCATGGGGTCACAAAGAATCAGACATTACTGAGTGACTAACACTGAATAATAAATTCTTAAAGGCATTTTACTATCCTCCTTTCACACATAAGCAGTAAGTTTACCAATAGTGAAAGAGAGAGGGGAAGGGCTATGCAATTTAAATCTGAATCTTATTCAACACAAGATAATCTTAGGATTTTACTATGTTTCACATCTGACATGTCCAATTATTAGGAACTCACAGGCAGAAGTTAGAGAAATATACAAATATATATGTACACACACATATTTATGTCACCAAATATGTCATCAAGATTCTGTCAAGGGAACTAAAAAAGATTCAGACTGCCCTGCCTGGCAAAGAAGATTACAACAAGCAAGCTTTCGTACCTACCACCAAGAAGATGCAGACAGTAAAGATTAAGAAAGCACTTAAGTGAAAAAATCAGAACTCATATCTCAGATGCTCAGATAAGTCAGATGCTCAGATAAGCTCAGATGAGTCCCTGACTAGTTGGGTGGCCCCGAGGAAGCTACTCAAGACTTTTCAGCAACAATGAGTATGTCACCTCAGACCAGGAAGAAAGACATTGGAAGAGGTCATCTTCAAGACCCCTTTCCACTCCCACATTCTCTATTCCTCCTTGACTGAAAAAGAGATCAACCCTCTTACAAAGCTACAAACCGCTTTACAACCACAAACCAAGATTCTGCAAGTTAACAGACAAGTGGGAGAGATGGAGTTCTTAACCAACTTCTCCCTTCTTCCACTGAATAGAAATTATACATAAATATATATATGGGACTTCCCTGGTGTTCCAGTGGCTAAGACTCTGAGCTCCCAGTGCAGGGGGCCTGGGTTCAATCCCTGGTCAGGGAACTAGATCCCATATGTCACAACTAAGAGTTCACATGCCACAACGAAAGATCCTGCACCCAGGAATGAAGATCGAAGATCGCTCTTGTCACAGCTAAGACCAAGCACAGCCAAATAAATAAATAAAAATAAATTTAAAAAATTATATATATGTATATATTATCATATATAATGTTATATACATGTATATGTGTTTTATATATTATATATATATATATATATATATATATATGGTTTCCCTGATGATTCAGATGATAAAGAATCTGCCTGCAATGCAAGAGACCTGGATTTGATTCCTGTATTGCAAAGGTCCCCTGGAGAAGGAAATGGCAATCCACTCTAGTATTCTTGCCCAGGAAATTCCATGGACAGAGGAGCCTGGCAAGCTACAGTCCATGGGGCTGCAGAAAGTCAGATACAACTTCAGTGACTAACACACATACAGACACATACACACACACACCAATACATAAAAATACTCTGGCATTAGGGAAATACACAAATGTATTTGTCCACACACATATTTATGTCACCAAATTGCAGCTGCTTTATTTAGTCGCTGTGTCTTGTCTTTGAGCATGTGACTTCGGCCTTGGCCTGTCCAGTGTGATCTTCTTAGTCCCCAAATCAAAGATCTCATTTTATTACCTTCCACACGCTCCCTAAGAGTATCATTATCCTCTACCTCCATTTCTTCCACTTTCCTTGGGGTAAGAGAAGCTTTGCTAGGAACCACAGTGGGAAGCCACAGTTCTCTTCTCTTTCATAGGAGGAGAAACGACCATTCCCAACACAACGCATCTCTGAACACAAAGCACATGAGAAAATGTGCATGGCAGCAGTGTAGTACTTCACAGAGAGCAGAATCCTTCTCCATCAGAACTGGAAGGAAGGAGAGGTCAAAGGAGCACAGTGAGGGTGGTGACTGCCCCCACTCGGAATCCATCTCATCCCTCTGGCTTTGGGCAGCTCTGCCGTGATTGGGTGACAGTGAATTCAACTCTGTCTCCAGCAGGAAGCTCCGCCTGTCCTAAGCCAATCAACATGAGCCCATCCTCACTGCCCAGTGACTGACCAGGCAGATACAGAGGGGCAGGTAAGTGGCCAAAGTTGTCAGTTGTAAGGGGAAAGGTGTTCTCCCTATCTCTCTGGAATACAACTCTTGGGTTTGTTAGCCACCAAATTGTATCAAAAAGGAATATCCACCTTACCATCAAGATAAACACAGCAAAGCAGAAAGACAGAAAGAAGTCAGGTAAGAACGTGGTAAATGCCCGCTCAGCCGTGCCTGACTCTTGGCAACCCCATGGACTGTGGCTCACCAGGCTCCTCTGTCCATGGGATTCTCCAGGCAAGAATACTGGAATGGGTTGCCATGCCCTCCTCCAGGGTATCTTACCAACTCAGGGATTGAACCCACGTCTCCTGTTTCTCCTACACTGGCAGGCAGATTCCTACCACTGAGCCACCCAGGAAGACATAAACCAGTTCAACATAAACCACCAAGACATAAACCAGTGTGAACTGGTCCTGATGCTGGCCATGCAACTGGATTTCTATTATGTGAACCAACAAGGGACAAGAGCTCCTGTCTGCTGCTCCTGATGATCAATGTTAGAATTGCAGAAATGTATGCTTAACAAAGATAAAATGTGGCATTCAAGAAAAAAAAAAAAAAAAAAATAGGAATTCCTTGGTGGTCCAGTGGTTAGGATTCCATGCTCTCACTGCTGAGCGCCTGGGTTTGATCTCTGGTCAGGGAACTAGGATCCCCCAAGCCAAGTGGAGCAGTCAAAAAAAGAAAAAGAAAACAGAAAAAAAAAATTCATCCTAAAAGTATTTTTTTCTATGTGAAAGCTACAATTTCTTCCTGTAGAGACGGACTCTGAAAGGTGGAATAAGTATAAAGTGGAATAAGTATAAAGAAATCATTTTAACAGTGATGAATTGTAACATTTGTAAAAAGCACCACCAAGTAAAAGTTAAGAAGCTGTATATATAGCCACATGATAAATCTGATAAGGCTTCCAGACCCTGGAAAACAGTTTAATTTGCTCTGGGCAATGAACAGATGACTGGGTAGGTCTTTCTTCTCTTAAAAAAACTTTAATTTAGCTTCCATCTATAATCTACATTGTATTTTTCAAAGCTTTATGCATTAAAAAAAATTGCTCTCCCTAAATTTTGCATTTACAGCCCTTTTATCATATAAATTGCGGTCATAACCTAACTTAAGGTTTGCAGGAGCCAGTGAAGGGAAAGGTCTGGCTTGTATAAAATGAGATACACTAAGCAAAATAAATCCTGCCTGGAACTGGAACAGTTCTTGAATACAGCAACTTAGAAGCTAATCTCTCCTCGCTTTTGAAAATATAATAGCTTTGCCTTTTAGACAAAAATAGATCAAATATTTCACCAATAGCTGTTGTTCCCTTCCTCATTCTCTTTCTTGATGTACAGATCCTAGGTTAATAACTGTAAAATTCTCTAGAATTCTTCTCCTGAACGCTGGTAGTACAAAGGTATCACTTCACCCACAAAGGTGACAGGGACATTCTGACTATCACATTTTTGTCTGAAGGAAGAACGGGTCACAGGGATCTGATCTTTCAAGCTGTGCATCAATTCACTCCAGGCCCTTCTTCATTTACCTTCTCACAAAATTATTATACTCACCCTAAAAGTCAAATACCTTTTGTGGAATCCAGATGGAAACTCTAGGGTGTGCTTCATAAAGACTTTGTTGTCATGCAATTTACAGGATCTTCACTGATTTAAATAAAAAGTAAACATTTCAGGCATTTGTGATGAACTTTTTTCAATGTAAAGATATCTAAGGAAATGTTTTCAGACTAGCAGAATAATTTTGCCTGCCTCCAGACTTCTATCTTTTACAATAAAGAGATAGAATGAAGTATTTTGCCATCTTCCCCTACTCCTGGTGAGATGTCACAGATACTGATATTCACATCACCAGATGACACCAGCCCAGTTTAAAACCCCTTAATAGTTTCCTACTGGGTTTGGACTTAAGCCCAAACTCCCTACTATGGCCCATGAGACTGTGTGACAGCAGCCACTGCTCTCCCCAGAGGGTCCCCAGAGAAGGACTCTGTCTGCTGAGATCACTGCTACTCACAGTGCCGGCTGCTTGCCGACTCGCAATAAAGACTTGAAGGAACCGGGAAATAGCTATCAGGTAAACACAGAATTTGCCTTTCTAGTTTATCAAACTATAAAACTAGCAAGTTTTTAAAATGCAAAGAATATCCAAATACAGATAAATAAATAACATAGATCAATACGGCTTCCCAGGTAGCTCAGTGGTAAAGAATCCACCTGCCAAGCAGGAGATGTGGGTTCGATCCCTGGGTTGAGAAGATCCCCTGGAGAAGGAAATGGCAACCCACTCCAGTATTCTTGCCTGGGAAACCCCATGGACAGAGGAGCCTGGAGGGCTATCGACCGTGGGGTCCCAAAGAGCCGGACACAACTTGGCAACTAAACAATGACAAGATCAATATGAGACAATGATTCAGTGAAGATTCTGAATGCTGAACACTTAAAAGAAATGCCACTTGTATGCTTTAAATCCATAGGAAAACTACTTAAGTAGTTTACTGGCAAGTAGAAACTTGACAGTCATTAAGAGAAAAACAGATACATGAGAAAAGAACAGAAAAGAAAATTAGCTGGAGGCAGGGGAAGGGGATGCTTTTTTTTCTTCTTTTTGAAAAGTCCTCATTTTATTCTTACTCTTGAAGGCTGGCAAGAGTCTGAAGACCACAGCACTGAATCTCAATTCATTAGTCTGTGCTTTGATTTACCACAGTATTGACCATCAAAAGAAGGTTTCATTTACTTCCAATATTCAATAAAAAGGAAACAATGCTGATTTTTTTAAATGTCGCTATGTATATTGCAATATTTTTGAGGGCAAGTTTATTAAGCTTTTGGAGAGGGTGAAAGAGCCAACATATCCATAAGTGGTATAATCATTAAATGTCTACAAAACTCGAAAGAAGATTGAAATGGATCAGTTCTATACCATTTAAGGCATATAAGGTACATCAGTTAAGTCAGAAATACCAGTGGACCACAATGAAGTGCCCACAGATAAATTCATATGTAAATAGTGAAGACAAAACAGAAACCCTGAAAACCAGTGATGAAGGAAGAATTAATAACTGGTACTGGAAGAACTAGGTCTCTACTTTTTACAAAAATCATACCCTTATCTTACTCAGAAAACAAAAATATAAAACTCAAAAGATATAAATTCAAAAGAAAATAAAACTAAGTATCAAATTTCTAGAAGGCAGAAGTCTATTAACCTAAAACAGAAAAAAAGTGCAAAGAAAATTTCAAGAGATTCAACCATATTAAAAAAATTTAAGCTTCTGTATAAGAAAAATAAATAAAAAGGAACAGATATAATTGAAACCAAACAAGCTTCTGGGGAGCAGGGGGTAGGAATCACAAAGGCAAATGTCTTTATTGTCCAAAGAACTCATACTAATCACTTGAAAGACTCTTAAAGAGGAACACAGGTCAGGAAAAGATGACAATAAGCTCTTCACCAAAGAAGAAACACAAATGGTATAAAAGAACTTGAAACACTAACTCACAGAGACAAAACAAGAAGATGCCACTTACAGTCCATGCATTTGCAAAATGCTTTGTCTGAGTGAGAATATCCATTCCACTGGCTGCAAGAATAAACAGATACAAGTACTTTAAAGTGTCTGAAAACACACACATCAAAAGCCTTGATATGATTTAAACCCTTTTATCCCAGCAAGCCCACATCTCCTTAAATTAACATAAGCAGTCTGCTCCTTTCTTACCTAATGTAGCTTTGAGCTTGTCTTTGAAAGTAAATACACTCAAGTCAAGGAGCAGACCATGATGTTAAGAGGGCAGGATTGGCTGGCTACAGAATCTGTGGGCCCCAGAGCAAAATGAAAGTGTGGGGCCCTTATTAAGAAGTGATTAAACTCTCAAGAGGCTAACAGGAGAGCATCCAACCACCATGCATGGGGCCCTGTTAGGGGGAATTCTGTATCCAGATTGCTGGGGTGAGGGTGGGGAAAGAGAGGAAAGCCATTCTCTTAGCCTGGTCCACGCAAGCACTGATTTTCTGATACTGCTTAGTGGATGAGAGCCTTGGGATGGAGTAGAGAGACAGTTCAGTTCAGTTCAGTTGCATCCAGCTCTTTGCGACCCCATGAACTGCAGCACATCAGGCCTCCCTGTCCATCACCAACTCTTGGGGTCTACTCAAACTCATGTCCATTGAGTCAGTGATGCCATCCAACCATCTCATCCTCTGTCGTCCCCTTCTCCTCTCGCTTTCAATCTTTCCCAGCATCAGGGTCTTTTCCAATGAGTTGGCTCTTCGCATCAGGTGGCCAAAATATTGGAGTTTCAGCTTCAACATCAGTCCTTCCAATGAACATTCAGGACTGATTTCCTTTAGGATGGACTGAGAAGGGAATGGCAAACCACTTCAGTATTCCTGCCTTGAGAACTCCATGAACAGTATGAAAAGGGAGACAGGTTGGTTGCTAAGAGGAAGTGACCCTCTTCTCCCAGAGGAGACAGGAAGAGTAAGACCGTAGAGGTATGCGCCTGAGTAGACACTGGTACCAAAGCCTAGGCACTGGCTTGGACGGCCTGGGATGTTTTCATATCTACATGGAACTCAGCTTCTAGACTGGGAGCACGGTCACTTTTCCTTCCCCCTGTGCTACAAGGGAAGTCAGATATTTAGTCTCACCAGCTTTGCCCACATCCAACCCAACCCTCTCCTGCCACTGGACAGGCAGGGTCGCCAGCGCAGCAGAGGGGGGCTGGCCCCGCTCCTGTGTTAGGGAACCACAGACTGAAACTGTCCTCCCTGACCAGGCACCATAGTAACCCTGCATAAATGACTCATGACAGGAAGTACTCATAAGGAACATGGAACGAACAAAGCTACCACCAACCGGAAGAATTCAGAAAAAGTCAAAAGGAAAGAGGAGACTCCAGTCCACATGCCCTACCAACTTCCCAGAATTCTTCACACTGGAATCCATCTCAGCTGAGTGATGGATTCGCCACCAGCAAGGACCCCAAGTCACATTGATTGGCCGAAGACCACCCGGAAATTAACCCAACTGCTATAAAACCAGAGACTGTAAGCCACATGGCAGAAAAGTTCTCCTGGATTCCCTTACCCTGCTGCTCTCTGCCCAGGCACTCCTTCCCAATAACGTCTCTTGCTTTGTCTACACGTGTGTCTCCTTGGACAGTTCATTTCCAAGGCTTAGACAGAGCCCACGTTCAGGCCCTGGAAGGGGTCCCTCTTCCTGCAACACCTGGAGCCTGCTTTTCTGAGTCTCTGAAATCAAAGAGCCATCACAAAGGGATTACAAGATAATGGATAATCATTAAGACTGCTTGTATGGTTGCTGAATAAATTCAGCACACAAATAATAGTTCAGGACTAACAGTATATAGTCTACACAGTGCTGCATTTGAAAGCTGATATCCATCTTTATTTTAACGTAGGGAAAACATTTAAAAATACAGAAGTGAAGAGTTTGTAACTATTTCTGAATAATTACTTGTCTCTTTAAAGATAAAACAAGCACTCTATGTGCACACACATTACCTTCATATTACACAAAATTAAATAATTTCTTCATCCACAAACACCAGAATTTATTTTAAAAATGCTGTTTTCTTATTTCAAAAGCAAACCTCAGCCTATTCTGGCATGACCATACAGATTTAGCAGATGTTCAGACAAGAGCCCTTGTTCATCAGACAACAGGGCTTCATATGAAACCCAACTTTGCACTTAAACAAACCACTTCTTATCTATGAGCCTCCACTGCTTCTTCTGCCCTGCAAGTATATTAGGGCTGAGATGTTGCCCAGGCTCTCATAGCAGCCAAACCCCACCAGGTAAATCCTGACATCTTGTTGCTCCACTGAATCCTCAGGGCCACCTCATGAGACAGGACCTGTGTTACCATCCCGTGGTTCACATGAGAAAATGAAGACATGGATTGTGGAACCTTCCCAAAGCTTGTAAATGAAAGCATCATGCATTATGACGCCAGTCACCAGGCTACCTCGTCTTAGATTTTCATTATAGGCTCCTGGGGAAAAGCCCAAGTGCAGGAAATGGTGTACTTGAATTTGAATCTTTTGTCACTTATCACCTCCTTGACTTTGAAAATACACTGAACTCTATTTCAGAGTCTTTATTTATGAAATGGGGTCCCAGGGTGGTGGATTTTCTGTGAATTAATGCATATAAAGCACCTAGTCTAGGCTTGACCCATAGAAAGCACATAGTAAATGTTATCCGTTGATACTGTTCAGAGTATAAATTCACACAATTGTATCACACTTCAAAATTAAGGTCCTAGATCAGCACTTTGTCTGAACAGTTTATTTTGTGGTAATAATCAGTATAAAGAACTCGATATTAAGTGATTCTTTTGTCCCTGTGTTGGCCAATTTGATCTGCCTAGAATAGCATCTCTTCCCCTCCTAAACGTGACTCTAATCTACTATCAATTCTTCCACAACAGCCTTCCCCAGGTCTCAGGGACCCCTCCCCACTTGCAATGTTGGTCCATTTACAGTCACTTGGCACTCAGAATGTAATAATCACAAGTGACATTTACAGCCACTGTGGGACTATACCCATTTGTTTTTATGTAGACGTTCTCACTGCACTGGCATTCCTATCTTCTTACATGCCCTGGGATCACAGCCTCTCCTTACACTGCAGCTGGTAAAAAGACTACACCCTCAGGAAACATTTACTGCTTTAGTCTAGTTTCTAGACAATGCTCTAGAAAATGGGAAATGAAAACAAGGAGTCACAGTGGACTCCTTTTCACATGCAGTTACATTTTTCAAAGGTAAAGGCTGACCAAGATTCTACATTGGTGTGTGCAGATCCATGCAGGAGCATAACCAAGTAACTGTTCTGATGGGAACTTACAATTAGGGAAAAGACACCGCATTTCTATTGCAACTGAGGCTTACCTGATAGCTCAGTTAGTAAAGAATCCACCTGCAATGCAGGAGACCCTAGTTTGATTCCTGGGTCAGGAAGATCCCCTGGAGAAGGGATAGGCTACCCACTCCAGTATTCTTGGACTTCCCTGGTGGCTCAGCTGGTAAAGAATCTACCATTAATGCGGGAGACTTGGGATTGATCCCTGGGTTGGGAAGATCCCCTGGAGAAGGGAAAGGCTACCCATTCCAGTATTCTGACCTGGAGAATTCCATGGACTATACAATCCATAGGGTCACAAAGAGTCAGACATGACTGAGCGACTTTCACTTTTGAGGAACTTTGTAATATGCAAAGAAGAGAGTCTGGCATTTTAGTCAGCAGCAGCTGGAATATAGCATGTCATAGTCTAGATTATTATGAAAAAGGCCGGTCTAAACTTCTGAAAACCAGAATTCTGAAACATACACACCCAAGGCTAACCTGTGAGTCTCTATGGTGGACCTGCTCTTCTCTAGCATCAGTCTCTTCGGGTCCCTTAAGGCCATCCTCAGCGTCTATGCAAGGCAGAGCCCACAGGTGCACTCCGCCATTCCTCTCTACACCCATTCTGAGCCTCAGATGGCCATCCATGCTCCTGTTCCTGTCTCTGAATTACAGGCACCAGGAATCTAGACTTTCTGGTGGTGCCTAATGAGCAGTCTTGTCCTTCGTGTAAAATCCACCTCCCTCGACATCAGGTAAGGACTAGAAACACCATTTCAAAGAGTGGTTGTTAACTTTACTGGCTTGACTGCCCAAGACCAGGATGGATACACTTTTAACCTCTTCAACTATTTACTTTTCAAATGCCTTATGGGATTCTTGACCTCTTTGACCCACCATATATCCTCCCAATATACACAACCTAGACATTAAACCTTCCATTCAGCCATCTCAGCCTTGTTATGTTTTATACTCACTGCATGGCATAGAGGTGGATGCAAATGCCTTACAACCTATCTAATGAATCTCACTAAATCAACTCCAGGTACTTTACGCCATCAATAACTAAATATTAAGTGACTCATCTATATGCAACATATATTATGGGCACCGGACAATGTAATTTAATTTAAAGAAAAAACTGAGTGGACTAGATATTTAATACTGCATAAGTTATAAAAAAAAAAAAACTACCATTTTTGTAGGTAAAGAAGCATCAAAATCCACCATTTCACCTGGTTTGACCTAACTATAAACATTTCTTGGTGATTACACTAAAATGTTGGTGATCAGCATGGAGTTTAAATTTCATCAGCATAAATTTCATCGGATGGTGCCCAAGAGATAGTCACTTATCCTAAATTCTTCTCTAAAGCATACAGTGTCACACTGAGCTATCAACGAACATATTTAGAGAAATAACATATATTTATCATAAAGAGAGAAAATTCACAAACCTCCAATAAGCAAAATATTTGTTATACTAATTAAATAATACAAAAACAAATGCTGTACCTCTTTCTGTCCCTCTCCTAAGCTATTTAACTTCCAACAAAACTCTTTGGAAAATCGGCTTACTGATTTCTAATCTAAATCTTTGTGTCAGAAAATTTAATAAGCATTCCACACCGAGCACAGATAGAGTAAGATTCGCTTATTTCCAAAGAAGAGAAGTATTTGGAAGAAGTGGGAAAGAGGAAGGGCCTCAGAAGGAAACACAATGCTAAGCAAATGTTCACCAGCTGCATTGCAGTGCAGCTAACTAGCTTTCAGCCAGGCATTCTTCATTTGAAAGCCTCTACAATTTCAAATGTTTGCCTGTATTGCTGTTGGATAGGGAGAACACTTTTACTGCTTATCCTTAAATACTTGCCAGCATTCTACCAAATTATAATTGTACAGCAGCATAATGGGAAGATACTTCTTTTGGGTTTGAATATGCCTATTTTATCCTGGAGTCTTCTACTCAATAGCACACTTTTTCTTTTTCAAGATCAAGTAAAATTTTAGCTCTAGGCTCAAAAGTGAAGCAATTATCATGTTAGTTGTAAATTTCTACAAATAATAAAATAATCGCTCACTAATAAATCTTTTCCTTCTATGTGGTTAAGCTGAGCTAAATGTTAGGAATAGAATTTCAGTGTTCTTCTTTTTTTCTTTAATTAAAGGATAGTTAATCTGGGGGGCTTCCCAGATGGCTCAGTGGTAAAGAATCTACCTGCCAATGCAGGAGATGCAGGTTTGATCCCTGGGTTGTGAAGATTCCCTGGAGGAGGAAATGACAACCCACTCCAGGATTCTTGTCTGGAGAATTCCATGGAGAGAGGAGCTTGGAGGGCTACAGTCTATGGCGTCACAAAGAGAAAGACATGATTAAGCACACATGCATGATTATGATCTTAGTTAATATACAAAGTATACAGCAAAGTGATTCAGTTACAAATATGCATGCATATATAACCCATATCAAGCTGTTTTTAGATGTTCAAGCTGGTTTTAGAAAAGGCAGAGGAACTAGAGATCAAAGTGCCAACATCTGCTGGATCATCAAAAAAGCAAGAGACTTCCAGAAAACATCGATTTCTGCTTTATTGACTATGCCAAAGCCTTTGACTGTGTGGATCACAATAAATTGTGGAAAATTCTGAAAGAGATGGGAATACCAGACCACTTGACCTGCCTCTTGAGAAACCTCTATGCAGGTCAGGAAACAACAGTTAGAACTGGACATGGAACAACAGACTGGTTCCAAATAGGAAAAGGAGTACATCAAGGCTGTATATTGTCACCCTGCTTATTTAACATATGCAGAGTACATCATGAGAAACACTGGGCTGGAAGAAGCACAAGCTGGAATCAAGATTCCCGAGAGAAATATCAATAACCTCAGATACGCAGATGACACCACCCTTATGGCAGAAAGTGAAGAGGAACTCAAAAGCCTCTTGATGAAAGTGAAAGAGGAGAGTGAAAAAGTTGGCTTAAAGCTCAACATTCAGAAAATGAAGATAATGGCATCTGGTCCCATCACTTCATGGGAAATAGATGGGGAAACAGTGGAAACAGTGTCAGACTTTATTTTTCTGGGCTCCAAAATCACTACAGATGGTGACTGCACCCATGAAATTAAAAGACGCTTACTCCTTGGAAGGAAAGTTATGACCAACCTAGATAGCATATTCAAAAGCAGAGACATTACTTTGCCAACAAAGGTCCGTCTAGTCAAGGCTATGGTTTTTCCTGTGGTCATGTATGGATGTGAGAGTTGGACTGTGAAGAAAGCTGAGTGCCAAAAAATTGATGCTTTTGAACTGTGGTGTTGGAGAAGACTCTTGAGAGTCCCTTGGACTGCAAGGAGATCCAACCAGTCCATCCTAAAGGAGATCAGTCCTGGGTGTTCAAACTCCAGTACTTTGGCCACCTCATGTGAAGAGTTGACTCATTGGAAAAGACCCTGATGCTGGGAGGGATTGGGGGCAGGAGGAGAAGGGGATGACAGAGGATGAGATGGCTGGATGGCATCACCTACTCGATGGACATGAGTTTGAGTGAACTCCAGGAGTTGGTGATGGACAGGGAGGCCTGGTGTGCTGTGATTCATGGGGTCTCAAAGAGTCGAACACGACTGAGCGACTGAACTGAACTGAACTGATACATATATACCCATATTCTTTTTCAGGTTCTTTTCCATTATACCTTACTAAAGCTATTGTATATAATTCCCTGAGCTATACAGTAGGTTCTTGTTGTCTATTTTATATACAGTAGTGTGTATATTTTAATGCCAAACTCCTAATTGGTCCCTTCTCTCCCTTCCCCTTTGGTAATGATAATTTTTTTTCTATGTCTGTGAGTCTATTTGTGTATTGTAATTAAGTTCATGGGTATCACTTTTCAGATTCCACATATAAGGGATACCATACAGTATTTGTCTTTGTCTGAGTTACTTTACTTTACAGAATTTCAATTTTTTAGTCAATGGAGAAAACAAAAATACAAGGACTAAGGTCTAGAGCAAAATGGTAGACAGATGTCCCCTTCTTTCTAATGACTGCGGTTTCCAAATCAGTTACTCTAAAACATATGCAGGGGCAAATGTTAACACAAAGCTTTCAGGGGGACCCACATTTTAAATGAGGAGCCTGAATTTAAATGGCTAAATAGTGTGGATTTTAGGCATTATAAACATAGGAGGAAAGACTATCTATGATGTTGTCAGGCAACATAGATAGGGATTTTATAACACAAAATCTAGTGCAATCTTCTCAACAATATTATGAACCAAGCCTTATTATCTTCATTCCCAAGGTACCAGAATTGGAGCAGAGAAGTTTAATTTTCCCGTGGTCACAGTGCAATTCCATCCCAGAGCAGAACTAGGTCCATGGGATTCCGAACCTCTTCTCTGTGACTCCGTGCCACCATAAATTAAAAGGATAACAATGAGTTTGGAGGTGGACATTAAACCGGAGCAGAGAATGAACAGAAAGAAGACTTAGAGTCTTGTCTGAGTTCCAGAATTTTCTAGTTAAATGATGTTCTCTGAACCCCAATTTCCTCAGAGCACAGGAATCTCAGAGCATAGACATAGTGGGTGTTCAATGAGTACTTGTTGAGCCCAAATATTTCTGTGAGTCTCTGAGATGCTTTCAATGCAGTGGGCTTCAGAAGACCCTCCTTCCACAGAAGGCAGATGGCTAACGATCGGGCCAATCTCATTCCTCACAAATTTCAAGACTCACATTACAATGTCTGGGGCAAAGGAGACTGATGTTATTGAGCTCCTGGCCCTGCCAAGTGGAGACAGAAATGGAAGCTGACACTTACAGAGTCAACTTCGGTCTATTCCTAAGCTTTCTGCTACTCTGAGCTTCCCTCTTTGTCTGAGCCCTAAACAAGAAAATATTTCCATCTTATAAGCTAAAATTTGCATTCTAATGCCTTCCCCCCATGACCTGTAAAATTCCAGTCTTAGTCTTGAACTATCTCAACCTGCTACCACTTACAGAAAAAATAGTGTCTTATTTATTCAGGTCTGGGGAGATGCTGAGACCCAAGAAAATCAGATTTGAGTCTTTGACACATTAAGGGAATAAAAAGGATAAGCTGTGGTCAGTGTGGTCCAAGACTCACTTACAAAAATATACACCTTCTTTACAGAATTCTTCATGCTGTAAAGACAGACAGGAAAAGAGTCAGGAAGTAAAACAATAATGCAACTGTTAACTGAACAGAAGCATTTTCCCAAACAAAGCTATCTGACTCATTACTTTATACAACAGATACAGACTTGGTCCCTACTTTAATGATCAGACATTAGGAGCCAGGAAACTAAGAGCAACAGCATCTCTGCTCTCGAGACATTTACAGTCCATGGAGGACTAACCCAATAAACGTAATCATCCCTACAAGGGGCTCCAGAGTTCACCATAGGTCCACCTGGCTCAGATTTGGCTGGGAGAATTGGCGATCTGGAAATGTAGACAATATGAGGGCCCATCCCAAGCAGAATAAAGGATGTAGATGCCAAAGGGAACACTGAGCTCTCAAGAACCACAGCAAATCTAGTGGGGCTACAGAAGATGAAGGAAGGGAAGGAGGTGGGAGATGGTCAGGAATCTTGAAGTGTCACAGATCCTGGTGAGGAACTTGAACTATATCCAGAGAGCAGTAGGCACCTTTGAAAAGTTTGAACAAGCAGAAAGGCATATCAGATAATTGAAAGGAAGGATGAGCTGCTGTCTAGAGAACAGACCCAAGACTGTACAGCTGGAGGCAGTGAGAGTGGTTGGAAAGATGTCACTCAAAGTAGCAGCAGCAGGTGCAGAGAGATGAAGGGGCTCGAGAGATGTGAGTCCAGTGGAAACACGAGAAATCTGGGATTGGGCGGTCAGGGTGAGGCAGACGGCCCAGATGATCTTCTCAAATGTTCAGAAGGGTAAACATTGCCTAGCCTATGTATGTGAGCAGTTGAACCGTGCCTACACCCAGAAGCAGCCAGAAAACAGATTCTAGTCCCTCTCATGCATGCCTTTCTCCCTCTTGGCATTCTCCCCATGCCTGTGTGGTTGTCAAAATGCTCTTATTTTTCCTCTTCACCCTATAGATCAGGTCCATCTGGCACTCACGGTCTTCCCTTCCACCACTTGCCTTTTCCACACATGTCTTTATAACCACTGTTGTCCCTCAAGATCAAAGATGTCTTAAAACATGTTGTAAAGAAAGATCAATCCTTTAAAAAAAAAAAAAGGCACAGACTCAGGATGGTGAATGAAGGACCAATCTGGGTTCCCATTTTAAACACAGAAGGTCAAGCTTCGGTCATGTCTTCACAATCTATTCCTTAGCTGTAGGGCAGGTGGAGAAGCCACTTGACCACATGGCTGCAGGGTTCATAGCCACTGTCTGAATCTCTTCTGCACATCACCACCTCCGATGACAGTGATGAAGACTCACTGGCTAAGCCCGAGGCTGGCTTGGCAAACCCTAGAGGGATGTTCAGAAAACGAAACCAGCTGCCCGGGCCATGTGTTGGTCGGACTCTACTGCCACCAGAAGGCAACCTATTTTCCACGCTTCTTTGAGGATAGCTTCCAAAGCCATTCCCTCTGATTTAAAGAACTAATAGGGAAATACTGCAACTCATCAAAGCTTTTTAAGCACAAATATGCAGCAACGTGGTCCCCACACCGCGGGGACCAGGTCCACCCAGGCACACAGGGGCAAAGAAGCTGCTGACTGATCCCCAAGGCTACTTACTGGGTGCTCAGGTCAAGAACATGGGGTTTCTTGCTATTCTTCTGCTTATATTTTCATCCTTCTTTCTCATCGAATATATTTTGTAGCTAATTCCATTAGTTACAACAAGAAACCTTTTGCAATTTATGTTAGGAAAGAGGTTTTTGTGATCCGTACTAGTTCAATGATTTCCATATGAAGAATAAAGAATCAACAGCTTAACAATACCAAAAGAAAGATGAAAAGGAAGCTAATTAAGTTTTTAAAAAGAAAAATGGAACTAAAATCTTCCAAGTTTAAACAAAGGGAGGTTCTGATGGCACTGGCCTTCAAAAACTCATATTAAAATAATTATTCCTTTGTTTGCATGGAAATGGAACATGGACAGAGGTCAGAGGGACATTTATAACTGGGAGCAAAGTTGTGTATGTACGACTTTATACTAGATATATCCCTCCTCGTCACACACAAACTATTATTCAGTTGAGATTATAACATCACTTTTGTCTCATGCCACAGTTCTTCTGTTATGACCAGCCATGGATTGACACATCAATACTATAAAATGTGTAGTAAAATGAAACTAAAATATTTTTTAAAGTGATAACTTATTTGGGGAATAATAGCGTTCACTTTGAACATTTGACCATTTCGTTCTGACAGTAAATAAATCACACAATGGTCTCCCCATAGCCTATCAACACTGAATGATAAATCTTTGACTTCAGCATTACATCAGACATAATGCTGTAAAGGAGAAGTCTAGTTTCAACTCAGCAGCCACAGTTGTGCCTCAGCTGGACAGTAAATCTGATGCAAAATGAGCAAATATGGGTGGCTGAGTTTCAGCCTGGCATAACAGTGAGGCTCTGACAAGGATCCCAGAACTTAGAGAGTTTTTAGGAACCAAAAAAAAAAAAAGTATGAAAAACAAAAACATATGCTAAACAGCTGGGGATGGGGAAAGAAAGAAGAGCTTTCACCTTAGCTAAGAAAACATTCTATTTAATGACTTTTTCTTTGAGCTGATCCATTCTCAGGTTTCCTTTTTTAATCTCTAAAACCATTGTCTCTAGAAGGCACACATTAGATTAATAAAGATGCATTCACTCTTTCATTCAAATCAACATTCAACAAATCATGTTTTTATCTCCTATGAGTTCCGAGACTCCGAAGAAATTATTTAACTTCACTGTACCTCAGTTTGGAGAAGGCAATGTCACCCCACTCCAGTACTCTTGCCTGGAAAATCCCATGGATGGAGGAGCCTGGTAGGCTGCTGTCCATTGGGTCGCTATGAGTCTGACACGACTGAGCGACTTCACTTTCCCTTTTCACTTTCATGTGTTGGAGAAGGAAATGGCAACCCACTCCAGTGTTCTTGCCTAGAGAATCCCAGGGATGGCGGAGCCTGGTGGGCTTCCATCTATGGGGTCGCACAGAGTCAGACACGACTGAAGCGACTGAGCAGCAGCAGCAGCAGCACCTCAGTTTCTTCATCTGTAAAATGGGATGTCTGTAAAAGTTGTACCTAACTTACTGGACACTTGAACCTGGCCATGCAACCTCAATACCACACACCATCCCCAAGCTGAGATTTACAACAGTGAATAAAGCAAACCAGGTCCCCACTTCCAGGGAAGCAGAGGAAACCAAAATAAACACACACAGAATTTCAAAACTGAACAAGTACCTGGAGAAAGCACCATAGGATACTACTGAAAAAAAATGGAGAGTTTATGAAATGGAAGGGGTCATGGATGGCTTTGCTGAGTTGAGAATCTTTGAGCTGAAATCTAAAGGTCCCTGGAGTGGGTCATGCAAAGAGAAGAGACTAATCCACTTTCGATCAAGGATTTGGGATCTATAAAGGTCCTGACCTTGGAATTGGCCAGCTCTGTTCCAGAAACTGGGGAGATGGAGGGAACTGGGTCAAATTATTTGGCACCTAGAGGCCAAATAGTAAAGAATTTAGCTCTATGCATCCATGTATATGAATTAGGAAATCACTGGATGGTTTTCCAGTAGGAAAATGACAGATCTTTGTTCTGAAAGATGATTCTGGCGGCTGCATAGTGAATGAACTTGGGAGGTTCAGAGTGAGGGATGGGGGGCTGAACTCCTTCTAATGGGATGGGATTATCATGATCACCTTGCACAGGCAGAGACAGGGACGACAGAAACAGAACTAAAGGCACTCCCGAAATCTCACCAAACGTCTGCCCTGGCCTTCTCTTCTCCGGTACAAACTCGCACGAGAGAAAGGGCTAAAACAAGAATTTAAATAGTCCCTATGTTACTGCAGTTCTTCAGATGGCTCTCTTTATGAAAGCCAGTGGCCAGAGATGTTTGCCCTGTTTTTACCAAAACCGTTTTACAGACCTGGACAGATTTGACAGTTCAGGCTGGCTTCTTGGTGTGGTTTAGATTGAGAGCTGTAAAATCCCACTACTGAGAAAGTAAAATCAAGATGTACGAGGATGCTAAATCCAGGCTGTGGACAATCCTTTATTGTTTCCGTTTTGGACCGAATTGTAAAATGTCCTTTGGAACATGAGCTAGAGGTTCGATGCCGACCAGGACCAGGAAGTATAAGTTTCTCCACCGTAGCTTCCTCGTAAAGGGTTCAGATGCAATAACTTTCTTTTCAGTTTGCCACCCAAAAGTTAACGCAGGGAATACTTTGTGAAAAGTATGTGCTTCCATTCCAACCTGTTACTTTGTGTTTTGGGAAAGAAAAGAGAGGATGCAAGAGAGAGATGGAGAAGAAAGAAGGGCGGAAGGGAGAGGGAGAAAAAGAGAGAGAGAATAAATATAATAAAGCCAGAGAACTAAGGCATGGTTTGTCATTACCCAGAAGTGCTAACACTGGCTCCCAATCCTCAAGCTCTGATGCCTTCATCAATCTTAATACCCACCCCATGCCCCCAGATCTGTACAGAGCAAACACGAGGGTGAGGGGGGAGAAACTTCTTAGCTAGATTCTAATATTAGCATCTAAGCTTGAAAAAACGTGCTTTGCATTGACAGCACATATTTTTAAGGGCTTCTTGGGATCTAACTTAGGAGACTGGCTCCATGCCTTGTAGTTTCACATATTTTCTTGATTCCTAAGCTAATCATTTTTACATCATCTGCTTTAAAATAAGCCAAAGGGAAGCTTCCTCCAGGAATAGCCATTCATTGGCATTCCACAATTAAAAACGAGATCACATTTGGGTGACTAGCCTTGAACAAGAACTGAACTTAGATTTAATAAGACACAGGCTCATGTGTAATGCATACCAGTGAGTCTGACAAGAAATATTTAATATGATACAAGTCTTGCATAAAACTAAGTCAGTTTTAACAACTCATCAGGATTTATTAGGCATAGCTTAAGCCACTTGATGGCATTACAGTGAATGGTCTCTGAGCCTTCAATGGAAGAAATTTCAAATTTCTTGAGTACAAATTTTCCCTCTTCTTATCAATGTATCTTAGGCACACAATTCATGATCATCTCCATCAATAACACCCAAAGGAAAATGAGGTTAAAACTCTACCTCACACAATTACAGTATGGTAAATTTGCTAACGATGACTATGAATAGTTTTGAAATGTAATATTTAATTGTGAACACTTAGTCTCTTTGGGGAGAAGGCGATGGCACCCTACTCCAGTACTCTTGCCTGGAAAATTCCATGGACGGAGGAGCCTGGTAGACTGCAGTCCATGGGGTCGCTACGAGTTGGACACGACTGAGCGACTTCACTTTCACTTTTCACTTTCATGCATTGGAGAAGGAAATGGCAACCCACTCCAGTGTTCTTGCCTGGAGAATCCCAGGGACGGGGGAGCCTGGTGGCTGCCATCTATGGGGTTGCACAGAGTCGGACACAACTGAGGTGACTTAGCAGCAGCAGCAGCAGCAGTCTCTTTGGACAGCAAGGAGATCAAACCAGTCAATCCTAATGGAAATCAGTCCTGAATATTCATTGGAAGGACTGATGCTGAAGCTGAAACTCCAATACTTTGGCCATCTGACTGACTCAGGTGAAGAACTGACTCATTGGAAAAGACTCTGATGTTGGGAAAGATTGAAGACAGGAGGAGAAGGGGACACAGAGAATGAGATGGTTAGATGGCATCACCGACTCAAGGAACATGAGTTTGAGCAAGGTCCAGGAGTTGGTGATGGACAGGGAAGCCTGGCATGCTGCAGTCGATGGGGTCGCAAAGAGTTGGACACGACTGAGTGACTGAACTGAACTGAAGTCTCTTTACTCTGAAAAATTCTTAAGAAGGCATATTTTCCATGTAAACAGGTAGCTTCTATATCTGGAGAAATCACATGAAATAACAATAGGCCAAGATACTCTGACTTTTCATTATTTCTAAACTGCATCATTACTATAAGCCACCTGATGGTCTCATCTATCCCTCTACAAGCAAAGACAGTGAGTTACCACATAGTACCAACAGGTTCAAGCTTTGGCCTCATACTTTTCAGTGTTTTCCTTTACCTAATAAAAAAAATTATAAACATGTTCCCTTCCTTTTGGTACATGTTGGAAGTCATTAAATCTCACATTTGGTGACTGCCCAACTCTTCAACCCCACTACAAAACACAGAAACACATTTTAAACTAAGGGAGAGGTGGAATAAAATCTAATTAATCAGGTATACATCACAGAATCCTTTTTAGGAAATGCATCTGATTGCTTGGGTACCTTACAGTGGAGAAGCTGCAGGGCTCCACTTGGAAGCTTCGCCGCACCTGTGTGCATGACTTCATGGAGACAATTGATGTAATAGCATATTTTTTTTGTTGCTGTTAAGTCGCTAAGGCATGTGTAACTCCTTGCAACTCATAGCATATGGCTGCAAGCAGATGAAATTGTCTCTTCTTATAGAAGACATTTTTTTTTCTCAAAGGCACTAAACAAGCTCCCAAGAGTCTGCTTTGCACTCTGATTTTTTCAATCAAATGGTTTAAGTGCATTGCAGTTCAATCCCAGAGTAAAGACAAAATTCTTTGATGATCATTCTTTCTTCCCCAACACTCAGGAAAACCAGGAGACCAGGAAGTTCACTACTTGGAGCTAAAGTCCAGCATCACCAACTAGTATATCTATCATGGGATTCATCAGCCTGGAAAGAGACCCTCAGGAACCGGGTGAGTATCAGACAGGAACATCAGCTCTGCTGATGCCCACATGCTGCAACCAGGCAACTCGGGAGCATCCTGGACCTCAGGAAACTTCATGACCAAACTCAGTTCACGAGGCAGGAAGAGAGACTTCCCTGGTGGTCCAGCGGCTAAGACTCAGAGCTCCTAATGCAGGAATCCCAGGTTCAATCCCTGGTCATGACGGGAACTAGATTCTCACATGTACAACTAAGAGTTTGCATGCTTCAACTAAAGACCCTGCATGCTGCAATAAAGATCAATGATCTCGCAGGCCACAACTAAGACCAGGCCCAAAGAGATTAATGAATATTTTTTAAACAGTAAACAAGATAGATAAAACTCTTTTAAAAAAGATAGACAGAAAAAGGACAGGAATTATCCTGCATCTGACTCAGGCCTGAAAATCAAAGGAGATTCAAGACTGAGGCAGACTTGACCACAAATCTCCTGTTCAAAGATATCCTAGAGATAAACTTTAGCCCCGAGCTTCTTGTTATGTTGTATATACATACTTAGGAAATAACATCTAATACCCAAAGAAGAGTATTAGAAAGAATATGTGTTCATCCATCCACCTACTCATTTGGCATCCAAAAAACTTCTATTAAATGCAGCCATGTGGCTGGAGATGAGGATGTAATTATAAGCAAAACAGGCAGAGTCCTGAGAGTGGAGTTTCCAGTCCACTGGAAGGAGGGAGGTACTAATCAAAGCATCACACTTGAATGTATAATTTATAACTGAAGACTCTAAAGAAAATGAACGTAGTTCCATGATACAAAGGAAAGAAAACAACTCAACCAAAGACTGAACATAAAGGAAGGCCTTCTTTGATAATTAAGAGGTAATTGAAGGCCAAAGAAGAACATGGGTCCAGAAAATATCAGACGGAAAAGATAGTCTGTGCAGAGGCTCCAAGCAAAAAAGGAGAAAACTGTGTTTGGGAGTTAAAAAAGGTTCTCATGCTGGGGGGCATTGCAGGAGGTGGTGACAAGGTGCAGGCAGGAGGAAGACCATACAAGACTTTCAAGACACATTTAGGACAGAAGTCTTTGTCCAAAAGCAAAGAAAAATAGATGTGGGAAAAAGTGGTAACAGTGACAGATTTTATTTTCTTGGGATCCAAAATCACTTTAGATGGTGATTGCAGCCATGAAATTAAAAGGTGCTTGGACCTTGGAAGAAAAGCTATGACCAACCTAGACAGTATATTAAAAAGCAGAGACATCACTTGCCAGCAAAGGTCCATCTAGTCAAAGCTATGTTTTTTCCAGTAGTCATGTACAGATGTGAGAGTTGGACCATAAAGAAGACTGAACACTGAAGAACTGATGCTTTTGAACTGTGGCGCTGGAGGAGACTCTTGAGAGCCCCTTGGACAGAGAGGAGATCAAACCAGTCAATCCTAAAGCAATCCTAAAGTCAATCCTAAAGCACGGAGATCAAACCATTCATTCATCAAAATATCCAATGAATTGGCTATTCATTGGAAGGACTAATGCTGAAGCTTGAAACCTTTGGCCACCTGATGGAAAGAGCAGACACTGGAAAAGGCTCTGATGCTGGGAACAATCGAGGGCAAGAGGAAAAGGGGTCAACAGAGGATGAAATGGTTTGATGGCATCACCAACTCAATAGAATGAGCTTGAGCAAATTCCGGGAGATAATGAAGGACACAGAAGTCTGGTGTTTTGCAGTTCATGGGGTTGCAAAGAGGCGGTTATGACTTAGCGACTGAACAACAATGAGAGATAACCAAATTTTTAAAAATAAACTCAAGGTTGAGTGAACATTCAGTCCAACATAAGAGCAGCATTTCAAATCAACAGGTGGAGAGGTGAATGTGTTATCACACAGAAGTCCACGTGTCCAGTGCAGAATGATGCCAAACACCAAACGTCAGAGTCTAGAACAAAGAAAGGTTTACTGCAGCGCCACACAAGGAGACGGTGACTCATGCCTTAAAAACCCCAAACTCCCTGAAAGCTTTCAGCAAAGCCCTTTTCTAGGAAAGGTGAAGGAGGGCCTTGGTTAGTTGTTGCAAACTTCTCCATGTCAGAGCCTTTGTTCTTGAGGTCAGGTCACAGTCAGGTCACTATACTCCTGTAAACCTCCACCAAACAATGTTCTTCTCTGTCCTGACAAGTAACTTGGAGAGAATCAATTGTACAGGATCAAAAGGAACCCATGTCGCAGCGAATACCAATCAGGTGAATTCCCAGCTCACAACAGTTGCCCTTCTTTGAGAACAGCCCCAACCACAGAGGTGGACCTGAAATAAGGATGCGCAATGTCCTTGCAACTCAGTCCTGACCTCCGAGGGGTCCATGACTGATCTAAGCTGTACCACTTTTTGAAACATGAATAGAGAGACTGAAACTGGTTGAAGCTGTTACCTTAACAGCAGCATCTCTGTACTCCAGACGCTGAGGCCTCCAGGGACTGTGACTCATACAGACCATCACAATCATTAGGTCTAGAAGGTGGGAAGTAGGGAGAGGTCCACTGCTGCTTCAGGGCCTAGGCCCGGCCAGTGGGTTGCTGGGCAAGGGCTCTGAGACTCTGCAGGACACAATACTCAGCCTGTCCCCGGGCCCCCTCAGTTTACTCACCAGCCGCGATCCACTTCTCACACTTCGCACTGTCTTCCACGGCGAGAACCACGGCGAGGACCACTTCGAGCTGACTGCTGACGGAACAGGGCCCCTAACTGCTGCACTCAAGGTCTCAGGCTAACGGCCCCTCAAATGACTGCACACCCACCACTATTACAAATGCATTACCAAATATCTTGGGGACAATTATTTAACAATTTAGAAAAAAAATAATAAGACTTGATCTGACCTCACTCTTTTCACTTAAATATATTTCAGATAAATCAATCATTAAAATGTAGCAACTGAAAACTGAAGAGGTCCTTAAAAGAACATAAAAGTTTTTCTACTCTGGATTACAGAAATCTGTTTAATGATGAAATTATAATGGAAATAATGCATAAAGGTGACCTAATAATAAGGTAGAACTTCTATGAAGCAAAGAGGAAAGAGACAGAAAAACTCAGAATAAGGCAAATGTAAGAAGAAATGAAATAGGAAAAGAAAAGAGAAAAGTACCCTCAAACTACCATATGGAAAGTTGGAAGATTTTTAAGAAAACCGCAAAAAATATTAATAATAATGTATTTTATGGACAAAGAACAGTTTACCATGTAACAGTAGAGGATAAAAAGGTCCAATACAATGATGAAAGAGGCCAAGATTAGGCTATTTAGCAAAGAAAACAATGAAGTGGTTAGCAAACATGTGAAAATGTTCCATCTCAGGGGTAATAATAAAATGAAAACATGAAGAAATTGTGTGTGTGTTAGTGAGATGATAAGATTTTACAACAGGGACCAAGCCCACATTTGTGAGATAAGGCAATAAGGATTCCAGGAATCAATAAGCGGGGAAGTTGGCCCCCATGTGTGAGGCCAATTTGACAACATGTATCAGAGTTTAATAGGAGCACAGTCTTTAAGCCAAAGATTTCTCAGAATTTAACATAAGAACTATACAAGTTTAAAAGCTTTATTCCTAAGGCTGTGTATCCAACCATTTGTATGAGAGAGAAGAGTACAGAAATGCTTAAGTAAATTGCCACTTACATCCAAAGGAAGATTATACAAACATTAAGATGTGATGCATTTATTGACATGGAAATCTGTCAATGACATTACTGAATGAAATGAGGTTAACATAGTAGCATGTGTGGCCTAGGTTCACCTATGTGGAGTAATACCCGTGAAAGTTACCTCTGCATGAACACGTAGCATTCTCTCTCCTCTTTTCTTACCTAGAAGAACACATGCTTTGCTTAGTCTCTCAGTCATGTCCAACTCTTGGCAGCCTCATGGACTGCATCCCACCAGGCTCCTCTGTCCATGGGGATTCTCCAGGCAAGAATACTGGAGTGGGTTGCTGTGCCCTCCTCCAGGGGATCTTCCCAACCCAGGGATTGAACCCGGGTCTCCCGCATTGCAGGCTGATTCTTTACCATCTGAGCCAATAAGAAGCCCACAGATAGTCATAGATGGACTAATTTATGCCTCATTTCTTATATGCTTTCAGTATACTCTAAGTATTCAATGAGATTTAACTAGCCCAGAGTAGAAAACAATTCATGCTGATGTTCTTCTATTTTCTACCTCTTCAGTTTTCAGTGTATGCATTTCAATCTCCAGTCACCCTGGAATATATTTGAGTGTAAGGAGTGAGTTCCAATCAAGCCTGTGTTAAGGGAGATTTATGTCGGCAACTGTGAGATGTGGGCTTCAGGGAAGGAGCTGGGTATCTGTCAGAAACAATCTTGCATCTTCCTCCCTTCTTCCCACTGTACAAATTCATACAGGGACGCACCACACCCATAAATGCTCACACAGCCACATAAATGAAGATGAGGAGGGAGGGAGGGAGGGAGACCAACAGATACAAGAGATTCTGTTTATTAGACCGAGGTCTGAGAGTCTCCCAGCTGCAAAGGGATAGCTTGTTGGGGAGGCTTAACTGTTTTAATCTGGGAGAAATCTCTGCAACAGGGAGACAAGGTCTCATAAAGCTGGCAAAAAGGGCTACACTCATTCCAGACAAGCCCGAGGGGCTTGTTTTCTCAGCACAGCATCCTGAACACAGCAGGCAGGAGAAATGGAGGGTCTGCTAACCTCGACATGGGCACTTGTGTCCGGTGCAGTCAGCAGGGAGGGGTGGAGACGTGGGGAAGCTGGGGTGGACACTGGAATGATGTTCCGTGTCCCTGCTGCATCCTCCAGCTCATGGGAAAGGGTTAATTTGAAATAATAAACAATAGCTCCCAACTGTTTTAGAAGAGAAATTGCTAATGCTGATCATTACAAATGATACTTGGTATGCCCAACATTATCCTCAGTATGCGTCAAGATATTAATAAAATCAATCAATACAGTGAAGTGGCATCCACTATGATTTTGAGGCTTTTTCAGATATGATGCCAAATAACCTGAGACTGTGGTCATCTGTGAGGAATCAAGACGGCCCATCAACTAGTGGTACCTGCCCCTGGATACTTGAACTTTTCAACCCTGACGAGGGGTTGGTGTAACTCATAATCTTGGATCTAGAGAGACATCTTCACTGAGTTACCTTACCAGCTCAAAGCAGCACTATCATAGGGTTCCGCCCGCCCGTCTGCCGATGCTCCTTCCAGTCATGCATTTAAACACACTGCTGCATCTGCAAGCGCCGCTGAGACATTCTCTCAGACCCCTGACCGCTCACCAGGACACTTGAGATAGACTCGAGACACACCCGGACAGGGCCATTCTCAAGATTCTTAGGAATGTCATCAGTCTCTTTCCTGTTCTAGCACCTCGGACACCCCCAACCCTGAGGGTCATGTTCACGCGGCCTTCAGTGTTTTCCCCCCAGGGAGGCATGGCTTGGCACCTGCCTATTACAGAAGAAAAGAGTTAAATATTTCAAGACTTGTTCAAAGTTTGTGAAAGGATGGCTCCTCAGTTTGCATATCCAGGAACAAAGATCAAAACTCTGTTTTTAATTAATTATAAAGAAAGAGTATAGTATGCTTTTTCCAGAAAGGATAGCATGCTACCTCTGCAGGCCCTCTAGGCCCGCCATGCTGGCTCCTCTTAAATCCTGGCAGGGAGTGACCCGCATGGCCTCTGAGGTGCAGTGGTGAAAGCAGACACGGCTTCCACCTTGTTCACTGGAACAAACCCCGCTTGAAACCTTTTTCTGCCATATACGCAGATGGATGGCCCTGAGACTGCCATTTTGCAAGGAAGCCCAAAGTAATCCAGGCGCAGATACCCCAAGGAGAGGCCTTGAGACCCGAGGGGGAGACAGACAGGGAGAAAGAGAGAATGCAGTCCCATTAACTGCTCCAGCTTCAGCCCCTGCGTGGCCCCAGAACCACTCTCCTCAGGCCTTCCCAAGTTCCTGACCCACGAAAACTAAAAGAGATCATAAAATGACGGCTGTTGTTTTAAGCCGCTAAGTTTTAAGGTGATTCGTTACGCAGCAGCAGTAACTGGAACATACTGTGACAATGATCATAAAGAGACTAGAAAGGCTTTATTGGGAAATATGATTTCTCGCCCTTTCGTAAAGCAATTTTGTTTAGCTTAGAGAAGCATCTGTGTTTTATAACATTCATTATTTCCCCTCAGACACACTGCTTTTTCTGGATAAGGAATTACAGGCTCTATTCTAAAGTCATAGACTAATGGACAAATTACCGCCAGTGGGAGAAGCAGTATGCGGGGGTCCCATACCCCACTATGACACCAATTATTCACAGAGCTCAACAGGAATATATTCAGATTCCCCTGAAGGAATCTACTTCCCACACGCCTGGGAGGGAGGAGGGGAGTGTTAAATGTGGTCAGTCAGTTCAGTCACTTAGTTGTGTCCAACTCTTTGCGACCCCATGAATCACAGGACGCCAGGCCTCCCTGTCCATCATCAACTCCCGGAGTTCACTCAGACTCACGTCCATCAAGTCAGTGATGCCATCCAGCCATCTCATCCTCTTATCCTTTTCCTCCTGCCCCCAATCCCGCCCAGCATCAGAGTCTTTTCCAATGAGTC
The DNA here is from genome assembly GCF_027580195.1 of Bos mutus. NCBI lineage: Eukaryota > Metazoa > Chordata > Mammalia > Artiodactyla > Bovidae > Bos > Bos mutus. The sequence goes on from NC_091636.1 coordinate 57,474,453, forward strand.
AACTCTTCGCATGAGGTGGCCAAGGTACTGGAGTTTCAGCTTTAGCATCATTCCTTCCAAAGAAATCCCAGAGCTGATCTCCTTCAGAATGGACTGGTTGGATCTCCTTGCAGTCCAAGGGACTCTCAAGAGTCTTCTCCAACACCATAGTTCAAAAGCATCAATTCTTCTGCGCTCAGCCTTCTTCACAGTCCAACTCTCACATCCATACATGACCACAGGAAAAACCATAACATAAGGTATAAAACCTCTTCCTATATGTTTTCATTCTAATGAGGAATAACACTGCGTTCTTGTTTCAATACTGTAACCCTCCCATATGCCGGAAGGGACCTATAAGCCTAAAGACATTAAGACCCAGAATTGAGGGCTTCTTCCCTGGTGGCTCAGTGGTTACAGAATCCACCTGCCAATGCAGGAGACACAGGTTCAACGCCAGTCCCGGAAGATCCCATATGTTGCCAGGCAGCTAAGCACTTGCACCACAACTATTGAGCCCGTGCTCTAGAGCCCGGGGAACCACCACTATGGAACCCACGTGCTGGCACTACCGAAGCCTGCGTGTCCTAGAGCCTGGGCTCCACAACAAGAGAAGTTACTGCAACAAGAAGCCCATGGACCCCCCAGTAGGGAGTGGCCATCACTCACCACAGCTACAGGAAAGCCTGCAGAGCAACAAAGACCCAGCACAGCCCCAAATAAATAAACACAGACCCAGAGTCTGGAAAGAGGAAAATGCCAAAGAATGTGACACTGTTCAGTCTCACCAAACTCACACACTGACGTCTACCAAAAAGCAATGCGTTTTTTGGCACCAGCTGTACATCTATATGTATCTGATGACAAACATGTAACTCACTTGGAAACAGTGAATGCCTAAAGCAGCTGAATAATTTATTTTTCATCAAGATGTTCCATGTCATGGATGATGAAAATCATACATAAACATTTGGCCAATTTCAAAACAATTCAAGTTAATTTAACCCCCAAACCAAAAAAAAATGGGGGGGCAATGGGATGGGACAAGAGAAGCTGAATATAATTGTTTTGCGGAATTAGTACACCTGTGTTTGCTTCATAATGGATTGGAATTATACCAATTTTCCTTCTAAACATATGGAGATTGTGCTATTTCCCGCTTAAATTATGAAAGTACTTTGGATCTCTCATAGCATCATGAGGGGCATAAAGATGTCATAAGGGGACTAATGCTAAAAGCACTGGATGATGCATGCAGAGTGTTCAGTGCATGCCAGACTTTCCAGAACTACATCTGAGACCACAGCTATGGGTGAGTTTGTTTAGACTTTGCCTAAGAAGATACAGGAGTTCCAAATCCACTGGGCTTACACAAAACCACCCAAAAGGCTGACCAGTCGGACCAACTGAGGTCCTCTGATATCTGGACTCATCCTAGGAACAACACTGTTTCTGTTAAGAGATCAAGTCTCCGCCTCCTGGGAACCACATCCTAATGACTGCCCACAGGGGATCTTTTTCGATTCAGTGTTGTGTCTTGTCCCAAGAAATTCATTAGTTATTTCAAAACATGACCCATATGCTGTTCCCCACCCCTCTGTTTTATATAAGGATTTTCTCTGCTTCTGGCAGAAAGTTCCAGAAATTTCTCTATTCTCACAAGAATCGCTCTCGGCCCTTTCCCAGTACAATAAAGAAGCATTTTTATGTTATGGGTGATGGCCAGTTAACATCTGTATTTCTTCAAAGTACAGCATTCCTATCAGCCAAGGGAAACACCTGCACAGCCTGCATTACAACCACGACCACTCACCCCACAAACAACTCACAGAATCCAAAGGAAAAAACCACAGGTGCTGACGAAGAACAGCTCCATAAGCACCAATTTCTTCAAAACAAACAAGATCATAAGGTATAATTATAGCTAGGAAACATGGACATCAACCCAATAACCTATCATTATTTTTATAATGTATGGGGTTTGGACTAAACACGACCACAGATGAAAGCTCTGAGGCAGAGTTCCTTGGAGACATATGGTGGCTGACAAAGACAACAGATTGTATTTGTAAAATAATTAGCCAGACATTCCAGCTTCTTTTTTCTTAGCAATTTTAAAACAGAAATTTGACAAAGGGTACATTTAGACCTCAAGTCCTCTAAACTATCATACCCTTAAGCCTATTAAACGCACACACAACACAATATTTTACATATTAATAATGTTTCATTACAAGAATCAGAGCAAAGCAAACGCAGTTAGAAACCATTTCAATTTATTTGAAAATGACTGTATCGCCCAAAGCACATCTTTTTCAGAAGTCTCGCAGGATGAAGATGCAATGCAGCTACCTAACGGAGAACGGACTGCTCTCTGTGCTCGTGTGCCTAGTCGCTCCGTCTGTCTGACTCTGTGATTCCGTGGGCTGTAGGCCACCAGGCTCCTCTGTCCCTGGGGATTCTCCAGGCGAGAATTCTGGAGTGGGTTGCCATGCGCTCCTCCAGGGGATCTTCCCAACCCAGGGACTGAACCCAGGTCTCCTGCATTCCTTACTGTAGCAAATAGATGTGTTCCACACTATCGGACTTTCCTTAGAAGGTAAGTGACGCCCACAGGAAGCTCACATACACCAGGGCAAGAAAATAAATGCCCTCAGGCCACTGAGGATGATGGAAATGGGTCTTCTGAAGAACCCAGACACTGTGATATGGAGAGTGAATAACACATTAAAGCCACATGAGATGACGTCATCAGAAAGCACCTGAAGCCAGAGCGTCTGGGGAAGACAAGAGGCTACTTGTTAGAGGATGAGGAATGAGTGAGTAAGACACGCTTGTCAGAAGTGGCTTCATGGTGGGCAGATTAAAATGATGCAAATCTCTTAGAGGACACTGTCAACAAGGTGCTTCTCAAAATATTTCACAAAAAAATCTCATAACTTTGGAACTCCTGTTTGACAAAGCCTGGCAAAAGAATAGTATTTTCTTTCAAATCAACTCTTTTAAAAATGCTTTACTGTTTCCTATATTCTCACCACTGTGTGAGGAAACATCCAGGATTAGACAGAGGGTCAGAAAAAGTCTCCTGGGCTTCCCTGCTGACTTAGCGGTGATAGAGAATCCGCCTGCCGATGCAGGGGACAAGGGTTCGATTCCAGATCCGGGAAGATCCCACATGGCACAGAGCAAGTAAGCCTGTGGGACACAACTATTGAGCCTTTGCTCCAGAGCCCAGGAGCTGCAGCGACTGAAGCCTGTTGCGCCCTAGAGCCTGTGCTCCGCGACAGGAGAGATCACGGCAAAGAGAAGCCCGCACACCAGAACTAGAGAGTGGTTCCCACTGGCCATAACTGGAGAAAAGGCTGTGAGGCAGTGAAGACCCAGCACAGCCAAAAATGAAACATGAATAAATGCATGAAAAAAGAAGTCTCTTGCTCTCAAAGCAGTTACAAAATAATAGGAAAGTCAGACAAACATAATCCAAGTGTCAGAAACATTGTGATGACTACTGTAGTGAAAATCATACACGCTTGGGAAGGATTTTTCAAACTGATGGCCCAACTTTAGACAGCCAACCACCTCATCCAAACTTTAAGGTTCCAACAAGTTACTAAGGACAAGAAAAAAAATCAATCTTTTAAAAGGTATGTATCTTAAATGTCAGTGATCCACTTCAGCTGTTAAGTTAAGCAAGGCCTCCACATCAACTTCGCCTGGTGAATTTTGCCCTTCACTGAGCACTAACAACATAAATATTATTCTTAATTCCAAAGAGATAGCTTCTTGCTTATTTATAAAGTCTAGCTACTTAAATGTTATCAACCTACTATGAAACTTTCACCATTAGATTCAGAAGTCATCATCTTTCATGTTGCTAGGAAAGTAGTGAGCTATAAACCCAGTTTAATGCCTAAAAGAAGATATGATATTAAGAACTTCTCTGACAAACATTATTTCTGACATTATTTAATAAACCACTAAACCCAGTTCCCACTTAAAAATATAAATCAAACACACAACCTTACGGTGAAGACTAAAGCAGGGAATGGAGAACGTGTCGTCTAGGACCAGAGATGTGTTGCCAATAATTTATAGGTTTATAGGTCTCTTGTTGTTCTTTTGTAGAAAACTGCAGTTCTTTGCTCCCTAGACTAGTGTGCAATGAGACAGGCATATTGGATGTGCTAAAACAAAATAAGTAGCCTGAGATTATACCATATTTCCCAAAAGACAAAGAAATATTTAATATATTTCATTCAACCTACATTACTGCATGCCAGCTTGGAAACAAGTGAAGTGCAAGACATAAGAAAATGATAGCTACAGTTACCAGTCATTCTTCATAGGAAATGAAATGTCAGCTAAGCAGTCCAAATGCTAAAGACAAAGAAACAAAAACTGTATTTTCAAGTAAAGCAATACTCAGTTATTATCACAGACTCCAAAAATGAAACCACTGAGAAAGAGGCAGCTAACCTAAAATAATGTGGCCAACCATTAGTTCCTCTAACACAAAAACATATGTCTTTTCTGATCACTCAAAACAGAAAGCATTCTGAAAAGAACAGGAAAAAACACCAAGAAGATAACTATCTTTAATGTGATCTTTTAAAATCATTCTTTATTGGGGTTTAGTTGCTTTACACTGCTATGTTAGTTCTTGCCATACAGCAAAGTGAATTATCTCCCCTCTTTGTTTTCATGTGAGTTTTAATCCTCTTATGAGGCTTATCTGAGTCAAACTCCAGATGTATTTTCTATTTCACAGAAAAGGCAAAGCATGCACACACAAAAATGAAAAAATACATAAATAAGTACACAATGGAAGGAAGTTTATATAAAAACACATCTCCATAACAGAATGAGTTAGCACCAAGCCTGGAGTGTTTCATAACTCAGGCTGGGAGAAACTATAGACATGCAATTTTTTTGAGCTGGCTTTTGCTAATTCAGGGTTTCTGAATCTTGGCACTATAACATTTTGATTTAAGCCAGAATAATTATTTGTGTTGATGGGCTTCCTTGGTGGCTCAGTGGTAAAGAATCTGCCTGCAATGAGGAGACATGAGTTCGATCCTTGGTTAAGGAAGATCCCCTGGAGAAGGATATGCCCACCCACTGCAGTATTCTTGCCTGGAGAATCCCACGGACAGAGGAGCCTAATGGGCTAAGTCCATGGGGTCACAAATGAGTTGGACACGACTTAGCTACTAAACAAGGACAACAACAATTCTTTGTTTTAAGATCCTATCTTGTACATTTAGAAGCCTCCATGCCTTCTAACTAAAGGTTAGAAGCACCCCCCTCTTATTTGTGACAACCAAAGCTGACTCCAGAGAGTAGAATGTCACCTAGGAAGCAAAACGGTCCCCAATGAGAACCATATTCTAACCCAGTGACAACAAGGTGAAGCCAAATAGCTTAAACGGGCTGCATGACCACAGACTCAATTAGCCTATCTCTGTCCAAGGTGCTCAAGCAAGCCTACCGTGTTCTCTGCTCAAGAGACACCATCTAGGCCAATGCAAAGTAGTGGGGCAGGGTGCGGGGGGCAGGGGGACTTTACACCTCACATCTCCCCAAAATGTTTCCAGAGCACTTCCTCTTCTGAGAGTGACACTGTCCATTTAGACACTGGGACGTTAACAGAGCTATCTACAGAAGCAAAGTCTATTTAACACATGTCTAGATGACCCAGACACTTTAGAAACCAACAACAAGGAAAGGAGAGGAAAAACATTTTATAGTCAGCAAGAATAATCAAGAAACGAAAAGACCCAAGAAATACTAGAAGAAAGGTTTACAAGATGCTTCAGATATTTTAAAGGATAAATTATCAATTCATATGATTGATATACATTGGACATCTATCAGGATTCAAGGCATGAGATAGATGGTGGCTCAGCTGGTAAAGAATCTGCCTGCAATGTGGGAGACCTGGGTTTAATCCCTAGGTGGGGAAGATCCCCTGGAGAAGGGAAAGGCTACCCACTCCAGTATTCAGGCCTGGAGAATTCCACAGACTGTATAGTCCATGGGGTCACAAAGAGTTGAACATGACTCAGTGACTTTCACTTTCAGGGTCACATTAAGATCAAAGACATACAGAGTCAGTTCAGTTCAGTTCAGTTCAGTTGCTCAGTCATGTCCAACTCCCTGCGACCCCATGAATCGCAGCACACTAGGCCTCCCTGTCCATCACCAACTCCCGGAGTTCACTCAGACTCACGTCCATCAAGTCAGTGATGCCATCCAGCCATCTCATCCTCTGTCATCCCCTTCTCCACCTGCCCCCAATCCCTCCCAGCATCAGAGTCTTTTCCAACGAGTCAGCTCTTCACATGAGGTGGCCTAAGTATTGGAGTTTCAGCTTTAGCATCATTCCTTCCAAAGAAATCACAGGGCTCCCTCAGAATGGACTGGTTGGATCTCCTTGCAGTCCAAGGGACTCTCAAGAGTCTTATCCAACACCATAGACATACAGAGTGCTGCTGCTAAGTCACTTCAGTTGCGTTTGACTCTGTGCGACCCCATAGACAGCAGCCCACCAGGCTCTGCCATCCCTGGGATTCTCCAGGCAAGAACACTGGAGTGGATTGCCATTTCCTTCTCCAATGGGTGAAAGTGAAGTCACTCAGTCGTGTCTGACTCTTAGCGATCCCATGGACTGCAACCCACCAGGCTCCTCCGTCCATGGGATTTTCCAGGCAAGAGTACTGGAGTGGGGTGCCATTGCCTTCTCCAGACATACAGAGTAGTCCTCAAATCTGGCTGTGTATTCAAATCACCTGGGAGAGTGTCTTCAAATAACCAACAGTCAGGCTTACACTCAGGCCAATTACATAAGCATCTGCGTTTTTATACAGTTCTTCGAAACTTTTGAGCAAGACCCTAGGGTTGGTGGGGACTTGGACATAGGTAGCGGGTGGGTGGGGATGGCATTTCTGTTTGAAATTACAAGAGAAAAACATCACCATGATCGAAAAATCAAGGGCACATAATGGCAAAAAGATTAAAACAAGTGGTTCAGTTCCCTTGGTTCACAGGATCTGAGTCAGGCAGTAAAGGTGAATATGGTAGGTGAAATGCAGACCGTGGTGTTAAACTGTGAACAAAAGGAGAACCTCTGAACATTTCTGAGAAAAGAGTAAAACTATAATTCAAAAAATTCATCTTTCAAAAACTCAAAGGCTCCAGGAAAGACAAAGGCAGGAAGTCGAGTATTGTGTCTAAATCAAGAAGCCCAAAATACACCTTCAGCTATCCTTGGTTCCCAGGGGAAGTCTCCTGGTTGACTCCCTTTCACGTTCATCCAGCACACATCAGATTCCCCAAGGGATGGGGCTACACCCTGGAGTCATCTTTTAATTTATTTTCCTTGGATGCCCTTGTGGCTGCTCTTTCAATTCTCATCTGTATCACATGGTTTGGAAATTCTCCTGCTAGACCTTGCCTTGCAATCAGAGTGGCATCACTAAGTGTCTTTTTAATATCCTCCCTTGGACATGTTGCAACACATTCAGTGGCTCAGTCGTGTCCAGCTCTTTATAGCCCTATGGACTATAGCCCACCAGGCTCCTCTGTCCGTGGGATTCTCCGGGCAAGAATACTGGAGTGGGTAGCAATTCCCTTCTCCAGGGGATCTTCCCAACCCAGGGATTGAACCTGCGTCTCCTGCACTGGCAAGTGGATTCTTTATCACTGGGCAGCCTGGGAAATCCTTTGGACATATTCAGGTGGCCTCAAACTCACCACATCTCCTGAAATCATGATATTCCCCACACAGCCTAGTGCTCTTTATATTCCTTTTCTCTGGAAGGAGTACCACATTCTACCCAGACACACAGGCCAGATATTTGCACGTCATTCTTGACAACATCTCTTTCATCCCCAACACAATCTACCATCAAGTCTTAGGATGTGACTTCCCTGCATCACTCAGACTGCCCCTTTTCTCTCCCCTCTATCTACAGCTCCTTTGCCTAACCTGCCATCTTCTGTGGCTTACCTGTTTTCTTAATGGTCTTGACTTACTGACCCAAATTCACTGTTTCCTCCCTCTTGCTATCGCCAAGTCATTAGGTCAAATTCAAAACCTAACTACAACACCACTTCACTTAAAATTCTTCAGTGGGTTCCCTTTGATCTTAGGATATATGCAAAATGCCTCTGCAAGGCCTGACTATCATTTGAAACCAGTCACCAATGACTTCCTTTAGTCTCACGTGTTTGCGTGCACGCCCTGCCATAGGCATTGTTCCATCCACCGAGATCTTGGTCTCCCTGTTTGGACTACTGAACTCTAAGCCACTCTGCAGAGCCCAGTCAAGTCATCACTTCCTCCAGGCGTCCTTCCCTGATGCCCTGCCTTACTGCACATCTCTCCTTTGAACGCTCTAACTTGGATGCAAGTCTATTGATACATTCAGTTGACTGACACTTGATGTAAGTATCCGTAATTTACACTTTTCTCCCAATAGTCTCACTGCTAAATCATCACAGCACGGATATGGAGGGAACAAAGAATGTATAGGAAGAGAATAAAGGAGACAGGGAAGAGAGTCAAGAGATCTTCCAGTTTAGACATGCCAAACTTAAAGTAGAAAGGTAGAATCAAAAGTGACTACAAAGATTTCAAGTCTGAATGGCTAAGAAATACGAGCAGATAGTATAGTACCCATCCTGATTTGTTTCATTTTTATGTTGTTTTCTTTTTTTCACTCTCCACCATGCCAATATCCACAGCAAAGAGCCCTAGTATTTTATTTAACACAAATGACCTAAGGTTGGCTGCTACCAGAACATTCCAGCTGAAAGCCCAAGTACCATAATTCATGCAGGCTTAAGAGCAGCCCACAGTCAGGCCCACTCTCTCATTCTCTCCAGTATTAAATATTAAACACCAACGTAGAGTGAAAACTTTATCTTATGGCAAACAAAACTTCTTCATGGGGATACTTCCAGAGCATGCATGAGGAATGAAGTTACTGAATTATTTCAATCCTTCATGGTTTACATTTAGTCTTAACCTAATTTCAATAGTCCAGAAATATTAACACATCACAAAACATTTCCTCATAAAATAATGACGGATGTATCCACAGGCTGCTAAGATTTGAATTTATTTCATCCTAAAAACATGTCTTCTCTTACACTGGTGACTACTGAGTCGAATCTGAATTATTTTATGGAAAATGGCAGGCTCCTGCTCAATAAGTACTTCTGTTGTTAAACTATATTTTATCCTTTTACACTTTTACACTGGAGGCATTAAAGTTTATTTTTTAAGCCAAAGCTGTTATATAATAAACCATTCTGGAGACAGCACAGTCTCTGCATCCATAAGATGTATCTGAATTTTAACATATATACTATTATAGAGTTACTGAACCTGCAAGAGTTGCCGAATATTTGCAATATTTTTGAAATAATAATAAAGACAGGTATAGACAATAAAAAGCTACCAAAGGATTTCTGGGGAAAATAAACTGTCTTCCAAAGTCTTAGAGAGTTTCCTAGAAGTAAAGAAATTATGAGTTTCATTCTGTTTTTAGCAAGATATCCAGTGTAGGGAAAACACTCAGTTCTATATATCAACTTTATGATGTCTGTATGACTCAGAACTTTCTGGCTACATTATTTTTCTTTGGTGGGAAAGTTGATGTAAATAGCACAAATGCTTATTAATGATTATCTATATTTGGGTGTGTGTCTAGTCACTCAGTTGTATCTAACTCTTTGCGACCCCATGGACTATAGCCCAATAGGCTCCCCTGTCCTTGGGATTCTCCAGGCAAGAATACTGAAATGTGTTGCCATTCCCTTCTCCAGGGAATCTTTCTGACCCAGGGATTGAACCCAGGTCTCCTGCACGGCAGGTGGATTCTTTACTGCCTGAGCCGCCAAAGGAGCTCTATCTATATTTATGACAGTACAAATCAAGAACCATATACTAAACTATCAAGTGGAATGGCTGACTTTATATTTGTGGTCTACAGAGATGTGAAGCATGTTGATATTACACATTAGTGCTGACTAGCTGAAGAAGGGCATCCAATGAGGAAAACAAGGCATCACCCAACAACAGAATGTACCTGATTGATGTTGGCAGAAGCCACTGTTTACACAAGACCACCTTGTTTCTGGGGGAAACAAAGAAAATCCCACAGTGCAACAGTAACACTGCCCACCTTTGCAGGACTGAGGGATCCTCACTACATGATTCTTCCTTCAACCAACATCAGTGTCCAATAGCTTCAGTCATGTCTGACTCTTTGTGACCCCATGAACCGTAGCCCACCAGGCTCCTCTGCCCATGGGACTTTCTCGGCAAGAATACTGGCATGGGTTGCCATGCCTTCCTCCAAGGGATCTTCCCAACTCAGGGCTCGAACCTGCATCTCCTGCATTACAGGCAGATTCTTTAACTGCTGAGTCATCAGGAAAGCCAGCATCTTTACTAAAAACAACAACAGCAGCCTTACAGCTGCCCTCTTCCCTCCTTCCACCAAGAAAATTGAAACCATCATTTTAGCATGATGTTTTATAAAAAAAGAAAAAAATATATTTTCTGAGCTACTTTGACCATCTTACTGGCAGGGCTGAGAAATCTTCCTTGCTACCCCCTCCTGTTCCCTGTTGAGAATGAATGAGAATTCTTGACCTTTTGTAAACACATTCTCCAGAGACTTGAAGACATGAGAGCTCAGAGTCACTCAGTGCCAACTGAGCACACTTTTATTGAGCTGGATTGCTCACTGGGACTTAGAATAAAAAGTAAATTCACCTTTCAGCAGTGTCCCTTGAAAGATTTCACAGCCTATTATAGAAGATAAACATCTGCTGTAAACAAGAGAGTGAAATTACAGAAGTGCGCCCAGGGTCTGTTGGACACAGCTGGGGAAGGAGAAATGGTCAGTTTTGCCTGATGAGTACTGAATACTTTCAAGACCCAGCATCAGACAGTATTCTCTGAGTCCTTTCCTGAACCTTCCCTAACAATCATGTAGACATAGAATTTTTGTTTGTTAGGGAAGGCTCAGGAAGGGACTCAGAGAATACTGTCTGACACTGGGTCTTGAAAGGATTTCATATGAACCTGATTTATATTAGGTTAATAAAGATGGAAACGTATAAAAAGGGGATAGGAATATACAGGTGTAGATAGAGGGGCATGTGGGTCACACTGCTTTGCGTGGACGTGAAGGGAGAGGCAGCGGGCAGGTTTACAGAATCTCTGGCCTCATCTCACCCTGTCTTTAAGCCATCTGCTTTCTGAGTTAAGGTACAGCCATACACTGGCAGGAGAGGCGTTCATTTCCAGCTCCTCAAAGCCCAGAACTGCTGCCATCAATCCAGATTCCCACACCAAAGGAACACATCCGTCTCCAAGTCAGTCGTCCACAATCTAAATACCATCTCCTTTTTCAAAGTCAAAGAGGACACTTAATAAACAGAGCTGCCGGTTGCTATCCTCTGTTTGATACTTTAGCCAAAGAGCTAAAATGGGTTCCGGCCCAATTTATCCTCCTCCTCCTTTCAGCGAGTGGAATAGTAGTGAAGCAGCTGGCACAAGCTGGGTCCAATATCGTTGCTTCTGCTGAAGCCATTCCCAAGGTTAGCATGTTTTATCCTCGCGTATAACATTTACAGCGTCTAAAGGACTCTGCAATTACAAAGTGTTTCCATTTTCCCTCTCTGACTTTATCCTCATCATTTCCTAAAGCAAGCGTTAGTACTTCAATGTTAAAAAGTGAAAACTAGCCCCAGAAAGTTAAATTACTATGCCAAATTTCTTCCAACAGTAAACGTTAAAAACAGTTGGACAGACCCGGCAGCCTAACACCCCAAATCACAAACTAGCGAGTCACACACATTTTGATTTGGTCCACTTGGGGTGTTTTTGTTTTTGTTTTAAATAAAAATTTTAAAGTTTATCGCACATAAAAAAAAAAGATAGTTTTTTGGAATCTTGTGAAAAACTGGAACCTGGGAGCTCTGACAATTCCAGGCTAATTCTCTGTGGTAATATAACAGGGTGGGAGTTGGGGCATTTGCAAGCTGGTCTGCCAGTCTGAACTAGCCCACACAGAGGTACAAGTCACTCATCTTATCTGCCTGACTGTGAGGGCAACTGAATTTGCCACCACACTGCTAAACCTTCTCACAGTAGGAGAAAACATTAGTGATTAAAGATAGGGATCTACAAAATGCTAGAGGTCATCTCACCCAAAAGCCTTTGAGTATTCACCTTTGTGTCACGGAGGTGGTTCCAGGGCGATTCCATCCAAACTGCACCCAAAAGTCACGTGTTCAACACTGCCACACTACTGGCTCATAGGTACTTACACAGTAAAAAGAAAAAAAAAATGGAAAATACTTTCTCTGAAAAAGCACATCTATACCACAGTCAAATCACTTTATATTTTTTTAATTTTTTCAAATCACTTTATTATCATAAACTATTTACATATTCGTGGAGGAGAAAAGAGACATGATTGAAAATACTGTGTCAAGTCTCATTCCACTTCTCTATTTTAAAGCAAATACTTTATAATCTTCTGGCATCTTATACCTATTCATTTTCCAATGACTGAGGAACAGGTCAAGATTTAGAAGTCTTAGAAAAGTCACTTCAACTGTTGCTTGTGTAATTTTAAAGAAATGATGGCCACACTATGGAATTTCTCAGTTTCTACTTTGCTAGTTAAAAGGCATTGTTTGGAAAGGAAAAAATGTTAAGGTGCCATTGATTTAAATGGTAGAAGCAAACTCTTGGTTGGTTTTTATGATTTCAGTTCTGTTTTGGGATTTGATTGCTGTGGGGGAAAAAAAAAGATGCTTAGCCATTAAAACAATAACATCTTAAAGGTTTATTTCATAAAATAAAAGCATAGCTATAAACCAGAAGCTCAAAAGGAGGCAGCCTACAGTTACAGTCAGATGAGGGGCAACTGGTCTCCCAAGTCTCGGTGGAGGGGTGTGTGGACTGCAGAAAACACACCCTGCAGCCTGGCACTGCCACGCATTTTTGAAAGCTGGCAAGTGAGCAGGGCTGCTGGAGTGAGAGAAGGATGGTCCATGGCCTTGAGCAGAGCTGGATGGTCACAGTCCCTGGTCACCTCCTTTACCTTGGACTTGCACACTCTGAATCCAGCAGAACTGCACAATTCTCATGGCAAGAAAGAGACAGGATTAAGGAAAAGGAAAGGAACTCTTAAAGAAGATCATCTAGATCCCCAAGTAGCGAGCACTGAAGCTAATCTGCAAGTAGATATTCACATGTTCTAATTAATTCCATTCAACTAATATAGTTTTATGGGGAAGAAAAATAAGTTTGGGGGACTTCTTTTCCTACAGACCAAGAAACATTTTTAGACGTATTTCACATATAGTTGGGCACGCACCTTAATTTTTCCTGGCTTCTGTTTCCTGATGTAGAAGATGAAAGACTTTAATTCAGTATTCATTAGCTTTCCACCCAATGCAGTTCTATGCTTCTATAGATTTCTACTTAGTTCATATATTTTAGCAAAAAAAAAAAAAAAAAAAGGGAATTCTTTTACTCTTCCAAACCACAGAGTAGAATATTAAGATTTTGAAATATTTAATATTCTACTCTACAGTTTGAATGAAAAAGAAATGAATCTTATTTTTTTTATATTGCAAAATGTATGTACTAAGTAGAAATTTAAAAGTATGGTAGTCATTAATAATCCATAGAGAAAAAACAGTCCCCTAAGTTAGGAAGCAGAAAGGGATAAAAAGGTAGAGCACAGAGGATTTTTCAGGCCGTGAAACTACTTTGTGTGACACTATAATTATAGATATACATCATTATATTATACAAACTCACAAAACGTACATCTATGTGAACTCTACTGTAAGCTACGAACTCTGGGTGGTAATGATGTATCCAACTGGATTTATCAATTGGAATTAATGCCCCACTTAGGCAGAGGATGTTGATAAGGGGGAGGTTATGCAGGTGGGCTTCCCTGGTGGCTCAGATTGTAAAAAAATCTGCCTGCAATGAGGTTCGATCCCTCGGTCAGTAAGATCCCCTGGAGGAGGGCATGGCAACCCACTCCAGTATTCTTGCCTGGAGAATTCCATGGACAGAGGACCTTGATGGGCTACAGTCAGTGGGGTCACAAAGAGTCGGACACGAATGAGCAACTAACACTTTCACTTCTCACTTTCATGTAGGTGGCAGGTCAAGAGATATATGGAAATTTTCTATACTTTCCACTCCATTTTAATATGAGCCTGAAACTGCTCTAAAAATAAAGTTTAAAAAAAAGAGAAAATGAGAGGGGAAAAAGTACTGAAAAGTGATGCTCGTTAGCTACTGGCACTCTCAGAGTGTTAGAGGTTTACAATGGTTGAGTGTGTGGCAACCACACAGATCAGCAGTAAATGCACACCACTTTGATAAAAACGACTGTTCTCTCAAGCTCCGCCACTGGAAGGAGCCTGTGTGACTCAATGTCTAATTTGGAAGAAAAAGTGGTTCTGCCATAAACCTTCTCTCTGACAACCTTTCTAATGTGTATGCATACCACATTTATTTCAGAACTGACACACCGGTTTCCAGGAGAAAGGCCAGCCACTATAGATATGTCATGAAAGAGGAAAATACAACCCAGGACACTGTACCTCACACAGCAGTGCAGAAAAGGAGTCATTTGCTTTTTCAAGTGCTTGCAGCGTCTATTCATTTGCAATAAAATACGTTTCTTGAAAGCTTGCTTCTTGTGCAAAACAGTTTCTGGGGTTGGAATGAGTGTCTGGGTCCCAAAGTTCAAGTTCACCTTTAGAAAGCCAAGGGGCTCTCTGTCCCTGAGAGTTTGCTCCGAGTCACGTCCCACAGAGCTCAGCGCCGTGCACCCGGTGCTTACTCTAGTTCACCAAACTGAATTAAATGCTTTATAGGCATCCTTGGGGGAAACGACTCAACCATTGTTTGGTATTTCTAAGTCGATCTGCCTAAATAAAATAAGAGAAGCCAGGGCTTCCTTGCCAAATGCACTTATAATTGAAATGCGAGTTGTTCATTTTTACTACTTATGTTCAAACTTTTTAAAAAGGTCCTGAAGCACAGGTTCTGGGAAACCTGCTCAATTTGAGTCTTGCTGCTGCAGCCGCTAAGTCGCCGCAGTCATGTCTGACTCTGTGCGACCCCATAGACGGCGGCCCACGAGGAATTTGAGTCTTATTCCTATCCCAGTTCCCTTTCAGTGTTAACAGTGAACTAGGACCCGACACTCTACTCTTGCTAAAACATTCAAAAATCCACATCCTGATGCATTTTTACATCACCTTCAATCTATTTTCAACACAGGACACAGAAGAGATGTGAAGTTTTCCAAGATGGATTGCTGTAAATTCCTTCTTCTCCCATCCTCTGTGTTCTTCTCTTCCCCTCCTTTAAAAATAACACCTCTTTTTTTGATATGCACAATGGTTAATTTTATGTGAACTTGTCTGAATCGCACAGTGCCCAGATGTTTGGTCAAATGTTATCCTTCATGTGTCTGTGACAGTGTGCTGGATAAGGCTAACATCAGAAGTGACAGACTGAGAAAAGCAGAAAGTGAAAGTGAAGTCACTCAGCCGTGTCCAACTCTTGGAGACCCCATGGACTGTAGCCTACCACGCTCCTCCGTCCCTGCGATTCTCCAGGCAAGAGTACTGGAGTGGGGTGCCATTTCCTTCTCCAGGGGACCTTCCCAACCCAGGGATCGAACCCAGGTCTCCCACATTGTAGGCAGACGCTTTACCATGTGAGCCACCAGGGAAGTCCGAGAAAAGCAGATGGCCCTCTAATGCGGGTGGGCCTTGTCCAATCAGTTGAAGACCAGAAGAGACCAAAAGGGCTGCCCTTCCAGACAGTAAGAGGGAACTCCTCCCGCCTGACAGCCTTGAACTGGGATTACAGTTCTATTTTATTTTCCTGACTTTGAACTTGAACTGAAAGCACTGGCCCTTCCTGGGTCTTGAACCTGCAGGAATTCACCAGAACCATACAATCAGCTGTCCTAGTTCTCAGGCCTCCAGACTCAGACTGGAACCACACCACCGGCTCTCCTAGCTCCCTGGCTTGTCAACTGCAGATCTTGGGGACTTGTCAAGCCTCCACAAGTGTGTGAGCCAATTCTTTGACATGTGGGTATGTGCATCTAAACACACACACATATACATATCTTATTGGTTCTGTTTCTCTAGAGAACACTGCCTCACACACCATAACATGGAGGGTTTCTAATAAAGACCATATTTCCCCTTTCACAAAAATAACCAAACTGCTTTGTTAAATAAAGATGAAGGTTTCCTTCCAGGTGAATATTACCTTTCTTCAGCTTTACATTTTTATTATGAAAACACAGTGTCATGTTAGAAACAGTTTAGGTTTCAACAGATATTTTCTTCATGGAAACGTAACAAACTTCTCTTAGGCACGAGCTAATCGTATTTTTATGGCACGGAAAAATCATATCAGAAAGACAGGAAAATGCAGCCAACTGCCATTCATTTTAATGGGAAAGACCAAGTGCCTTTTTTCTCTCTGAAACAGGAAAATGTGCTATTTTTATTACAGTTATTTTCATAGTGACATACTAGAAACATCCTTAAATGCTGAGTTTTATTTACTTCTCTCAAGTTGTATCTTTATTTCAAAAAGAGCCACACACAAATACAGTGTAACTTTTTTTCTCATGTGCTGAAAGATTTGAAATGTTGACTTTAAAAAAAAAAAAAAAAAAAGACTACCTTACTGTTACCAGGCCTTTTCATATCAGTGCTGGGCACAGAAACCAAAAGTGCAAACCTTACAACATTTGACTGCATTCAAGCATACGGTGACTGAGTTTTGTTTTGTTTTTTTCTTTACTGAACTGCAATTTAGGATTTTTTAACTCTATTTTTCCATTTCTTGCCTTGATATTGAGAGTGTGTATCTACTTTTTATGCATTTATTCAATGAATTGCATGAACACTGGCGTTTACTTTTAGCATCTTCTTTGAGAAAACTTAGATTAAGTTTCACTAAACACATCATATCAGTTCAGTTCAGTTCATTTCAGTCACTCAGTCATGTCCAACTCTTTGCAACCCCATGAACCGCAGTACGCCAGGCCTCCCTGTCCATCACCAACTCCTAGAGTCCACACAAACCCATGTGCATTGAGTCACTGATGCCATCCAACCATCTCATCCTCTGTCATCCCCTTCTCTTCTTGCCCTCAATCTTTCCCAGCATCAGGGTCTTTCCAAATGAGTCAGGTCTCCGCATCAGGTGGCCAAAGTATTGGAGTTTCAGCTTCAACATCAGTCCCTCCAATGAACACCCAGGACTGATCTCCTTTAGGATGGACTGGTTGGATCTCCTTGCAGTCCAAGGGACTCTCAAGAGTCTTCTCCAACAGCACTATTCAAAAGCATCAATTCTTCAGCGCGCTCACATCCATACATGATACTGGAAAAACCATAGCCTTGACTAGACGGACCTTTGTTGGCAAAGTAATGTCTCTGCTTTTTAATATGCTGTCTAGGTTGGTTATAACTTTCCTTCCAAGGAGCAAGCGTCTTTTAATTCCATGGCTGCAGTCACCATCCACAGTGATTTTTATGCACACACACATTTACATATACACACACCCATGTAGACAGACAGTGTTAGTGTTAGTTGCTCAGCCATGTCCAACTCTTTGTGACCCTGTGGACTATAGCCTGCCAGGCTCCTCTGCCCATGGGATTTTCCAGGCAAACTCTGGAGTAGGTTGCTATTTCCTTCTGGGGGAATCTTCCTGACCTGGGGATTGAACCTGGGTCTCCTGCATTGCAGGCAGATTCTTTACTGTCTGAGTCCCCAGGGACACATGCACAGATACACTCACACATGGAGACAGTACTGACATCATCACTGTCCTACTCACCAGACTGAAGCTGAGAACTGTTATTAAAAAACAAAGCCAAAATTAAAGAACGACCACTTATACTAAAATGCAGGGGGAAGGCACAACCGTTCTGTTGTTTTGTATTAATATGACAAAAACACATTATGACTTGTTATGATGGAGGAGAGAGAAAGTCTTGATACATAGGAATCTTAAAACATATATGCCAAGAACCCTTTGGTAGCAAGGCTACTTTATCCTAACTTTTAACAAAGGAAAGTTAGCTGGTAACTAAAGGGTTCAACATATACTGGAAAGAAAGAGGACTGTTTTTTTTTTTTTTAAAAAGAAAGCACTCCCAATTCATCTGTTAAGTGAGCTAACCAGAGTGAACAGTATCCAATGATCACATCTCAAAAGGGCTTCATAAGAAATGAATTTGTTTATTCTAAACGCTGAGACTAGACATTTTGTAACATGATGAGACCACTCACATACAGAGTGACTAGATAGAACCACCCATTTTTATTTTAAATATTTAGAAATTAAAAACACAAGTCTGGGGCCTGACATACTTCAAGAGTATTTCAGTCCAGAACCTCATTTTATGAGGCATCAAGCCCCCAAAATTCCCCAAGTACCTTAGATTCATTTTCCATAAGCAAGCAAGGATCAGTTTTAAAGTGTAACACTGCTTGCCAGAACATCAGCCAGACAGGGACGTTCAAAGGGGCAAGTTCAAGTGGAGACGTGAGTCCATACAGGAAGCTGGAGCACTCTCTCCTCAGGCTTCAGAAGCCAGGAGCCGAGAGGAAAGCAAGGAGGACATCCTATAAAGAGGACTTGGCATCTTCGAGGGTTGTTTCAAACAGGAGAGTGAGAAGTACTTGCAATAAACAGCTAGAATCTACTTGCAGTGTTCCTTTACTGTTAAAGAGGCTTTAGCAACTCCAGCTGTCACAGCCAACAGGAACCTGGCAAATGTCAGAAGGCATTCCCTAAGAACAGTTCAGGACAGAAGACAAATAGAAGACCAGTTCCTGCTTTTCCATGCAAGGTCCCACATCTAGACTGCAGAGCAGAATTAATATGATAAAGGCAATTTTTGCATGTCAACTCCTTCTGCAATGAAGTTCCACTGCATCAAGCAAATATGAGACCAACACGGTGCCATGAACTGTGCTAGCTTTTAAAGATGCAAAGACCAATAAATCATTATCAATGAAAAACCACTGGGCATTTTCAGAAGATTCAGCAGTCCCACTCCTAGGAATACGTACCTGGGAGATATCTCTGTACTTCAGCAGTTCAAGATACACAAAGCAGAGTTCATAATGGCCTCAAGATGAAACAACGAAATGCTATCAGTAGGAGAATGGATAAATGAGTTGTGCCACATTCCCTAACCATCCCTTTTAATGTTGAAAATCATTCCTGCATGCCAGGCTCCCTAACCTGGGTCATGCTTTACCTTTCTGTACAACAATTAATAACATCTAATATACAAATATTATAACAATTCATTCTGTTTAGTGTCTGTGTCCCCACTTGGAACTTAAGCTCCATGACAGCAAGAACTTTCTTCATTGTTTTTATTAATAGAGTAGAGTACAGTTGATTAATAATATTGTGCTGGTTTCAGGTGTACAACAAAGCGATTCAGTTTTACATATACATGTATCTATTCCTCTTCCAATTCTTTTCCCGATTAGGTTGCTACAGAATATTGCTGTGCCTGTCCACAGAGCCTAGAACAGTGTCTGGCACATGAAAAGAATTAAATAAATTTATGTGGAAGAAAGGGATAGAGGGAGGGAGAGAAGGAGAGAGAGAAGGAGGAAGAGGGCAAGAAATTGCTAAAAACAGTGAAAATGATAGAATTATAGCGACAGCTTTCAACATGAGCCAGTCTCATGATTACAATGCTGACTGGAAAAAGCAAGGTATGAAAAATACATATAGTATGTTTCCATTTACATTAGGTTCCAAACATCCAAAATCACTATTATGATACGTACAGAAGTAGAAAAGCTAGAGATAGAATAACAGAAGTGTGCTAAATACAAAATCAGGAGGTAGATGACCTGGAGAGGGTGACGGAATTGCAGAGAGCACAGAGGACTTGAAAGTGCTGGTAATATTCTGTCCTTAAGCTGGGCTGTGGGCTTGCATTTTATTAGTATTCCCCATATTTCACATGAGGAGCAAACATGCTTATGACTTTCATAATTAATGCAAAAACAGCAAGTCACCTAAGGAGCCTACCATCTGGTGAGACAGTCAAACCTGATAAGAGATGAACCAGCAGATGGGGATAGGTCTTGAACGAAGGAGCAAGCGTGGACCACGGAGCGCCCCGTCAGCTGGTCACACTGGAAATAGTTGCAGTTTTACAAGCTTCTTTTGACAGTGGCTGAGGGAACTGGTCTCCAGTGGTCACCTGATTTACATATTTTTAAACCTATAGTCCATTGGCTACTGTCAGTTATCAAGAGAAGCATCTTTTCAAGAAGAACTCTGAGTTTTGAAACTTTATGTAAATCGTATTTTTTGTATTCTATTTGCTTTTTAATTGATTGTACTTGAAAGATACACATAGCTGTATTTTAATTTGCTCCATACATTAATCACACTATATAGTTATTTATTCTCATATTAGACATAAATTATTTCACTTAAAAAAAATGAAGAAATCTCACCTAGCATAGGCAGAATTTGGAAAACTGAAGCAAGAATTAGAGAAAATACTAAGTCATTTGAATAGGTGCTATTAATCTGCTGTCTATAATGGCATGAAATATTTGTTCTGTATATTCATCAATGGATGAATTATTAGGAATTCTAATTACCACTAGAAATAATTACTGGGTAGCAGCAAAATGCAAGATATTTGCTAGATACACAGGAAGGTACAAGCATCTGTAAGATACCCTTAGTGAGTTTATATGCTCCTGCTAAGGCATATACATAACAGTCGTACCACAGGCATAGGTACCAGGGTGACCTCGAACAACAGAAGCGACTGTGTGTATTGGGGTTGGTTTCTGCATGAAGTCACAAGAGAGGAGGAGCAGTCTGTTCTCATGCAAGGGAAAGAAATGCAATGTGCATTGCTGAACACTGCCTGGTCTTACATTACTCATAATCGGTCCTAACTCTTAACATCAATGTGAACAGTTACCATGCATGCCTGCAGGTGTTCTATTGCCAAAGCAATTACAGACACGCTATAAATCAAACCTCTGCCCTAACTCCACCAATCTTCCTCTTCTTTTTTTTTTTTTTTGGTTTTTGACAAATGTTTTGCTTCATCAAATACTAGGTACATTGTAACCAATCAAAAACTTGGCAAAATAACCTTTTTATTCTTTGTCCACAGGACATATGGAAAACTGTCTGAGAGAATAATGAAAAGGCCTTTAATGAGAAATTTCTGGATCACTTTTAGTAACTATTACATAGGGCAAGTCACTTAGGTTCTCAGATATCATTTTCTCATTGGCAAATTAAGGAAGTCCAACTGCATAGTCAGGGACCTTTTATGAAACACACATCCATATGTATGTGCACAGATGAGACTTTCTACCACACGGATATTTTCCATTGTCAGCTCCATGACTGCAGTCTACAAATGGTTATGTCATGTATACATGAGTGTAGCCCCTCTACAATCTTGAGCTATATATCTATTTACGCTTATGGAAGTATAGTAGATTAACAATGCTGTATTAGTTTCAGGTGTGCAGCAAAGTGATTGTATTACACACATATATGTATGTATATACACATATTCTTTTTGAGACTCTTTTTCATTTTAGGTTATTATAAGACACTGAATACAGTTTCCTGTGCTATACACTAGGTCCTTGTGGTTTATCTATTTTATATACAGTTGTTTGTATCTGCTAATTTAATTCAGCAAACTCCTAATTTATACTTCCCCTCCTTTCCCTTTGGTAACCATAAGCTTGTTTTCTATGTTTGTGAGTCTATTAGTGCCACATGCAGCTACATGGATGGACCTAGAGATTATCATACTAATTGAAGTAAGTCAGACAAATATCATACGATAAGACTTACATGTGGGGTCTAAAAAAGGGCAGAAATAAATTTATTTAAAAATCACAATCTCACTTTAAACTGATGGCAAAACGGTAAAGGGTTTCCAGTTGTTTCAGACGCATGACACCTCTTAGCACTTCGTATCTTCCTAATGTGTCCTTAATTTCCTCCTTTTATGTTATCGTCCTATGCACTCTCCTCCCCAAAACACACCTTGCTTCTTATACAGCATCCAAACGCACACACTAGTACTCAGACCACCACTATGCTAATAATGATGGCTCATACCCACTGAGTACCTACTGTGTGCCAGGCATTCTCCTGAGTGTTTCATCTGTATTTATTCCTTCAATTCCTATAACAAACCCAGGAAATGACGTTCCTTGTGAAGATGACATGGCTCCTTCATGGAGGATACAGGATTTGAGTCTGGATAGCCTAGCTCTAGAGTACCAACTCCTCAGTTCAGTTCAGTCGCTCAGTCGTGTCCAACTCTTAGCGACCCCATGGAATGTAGCATGCCAGGCCTCCCTGTCCATTGACAACTCCTGGAGCTTGCTCAAACTCATGTCCATTGAGTCGGTGATGCCATCCAACCATCTCATCCTCTGTCATCCTCTTCTCCTCCCACCTTCAATCTTTCCCAGCATCAGGGTCTTTTCAAATGAGTCAGTTCTTCGCATCAGATGGCCAAAATATTGGAGTTTCAGCTTCAGCATCAGTCCTTCCAATGAATATTCAGGACTAATTTCCTTTAGGATGGACTGGTTGGATCTCCTTGCTGTCCAAGGGACTCTCAAGAGTCTTCTCCAACACCACAGTTAAAAAGCATCAGCTTTCTTCACAGTCCAACTCTCACACCCATACATGACCACTGGAAAAACCATAGCTTTGACTAGACGAACCTATGTTGACAAAGTAAACCAACTCCTAACCCACCATTATAAATGCCAGGACTGTGGATGCTTTCCTCTGTGCATGCACGGGTGCTCACATGCGCACGCGTGCACACACACACACACACACACACACATATCCATGCATACACACATGATTTATGGCTGAGACTCTATAAAGAATAAAACAGCAACCTCAGTATAAGAGGAGAAAACAATTCTCTATAAAACGAGTCTGACCTGGAGATCACTCAATGTGGATTTACTTCCAAGTACCCTAAAGGCCTGGTCTGCAGCCTCACCTACAGGGAGGTGCCATCGCTCGGCTCTTAATGAGAGACTCCAGTTTATTTAGGAGCCTCAGGGTTATTTTTGGAATCCAGATGTAAGGAACGGACTATTTCCATATTCAGTCTGTTGGGCATAACACGCTTGGTCCTTAGAAACCACATATGCCAGTCAGAGTCAGACCCAGTCTGGCACCTGTATGATTCCCTTGGCCTGGTGCCCCTTGGCCTGGCAGCAATAAATAGCAGGGTGGGAGCCAGGATCCGTGCTCCGCCTTCTGAAGGGAAGTGAAGATTTATCCTCTTGGAAAGGAAAGGAAACACTAGCCCAGCCTCCTCAAGATCCTGAGGGCCTGATGCCCTTAAAAAGAGCTTCACTGTGCAAAAGACCCCACTGCAGGGTTTTGGTTTTCTTCCTTCACTCTATAAAAATTTTAGTTAAAAGCTTGCCATTTTAAAAGTTTTTAGTGTGCAGTTCAGCAGCATTAACTATACACACAATGGTGAGCCACGTCACCAGCATCTGTTTCCTCTATTTATCATCACCCCCAAACAGAAGCTCTGTCCCCATAAAGCAAAGACTCCCCATTACCCCTTCACCCAGTCCCTGGTCACCTCTAACCTACTTTCTGTCTCTATGAAGTAGCCTGTTCTAGAGATTCCACAGAAGTGGAATCTTGTTAATACAGCATCTGTCCTTTCACGTCAGAAGTAGAATCTTAAATATTTGTCTTTTCATGCCACCTTCAAGTTTCACGTTCATCTACAGCACTATTAACCCCAAGCACGAGACTGGAGAGTGGGGAGAGGGGGTCTCCCCTGGAGGTCTCCCACTGTTTGTCTCCAGGAAGCCACCTCGCCCACCAAGGCTTCATGGATTTCCAGGGTTCAAACAGGAACACCAGACCCAAATGCTTCCTGCACTCAGCTGAATATAAGACTCTCATGCATCGTTCCTGAAATTACCTCTTCAGCTTTCAGACCTCATAACTCCAGATAGAGCATACCTGACTCTTGTGTCCAAGGCACAGATGGAGTAGCTAACATAAGCTGAGGTTCTTTATTATGAAAGGTGTACTCCGGGTCATTTTAAGTGTCTTGTATGCCTTACTCCTCTTAATTTTATAAGCCTTAACCCCATAGGGTATCAGTTTAAAATGACCCACATGCATGTACGTATGTTTTCAGTTGTGTCCAACTCTTTGCAACCCCGTGGACTGAAGCCTGCCAGGTTTCTTTGTCCACGGGGATTTTCCAGGCAAGAATACTGGAGTGGATTGCCATTTCCTCCTCCAAGGGATCTTCCTGACCCAGGGATGAAACCTGCGGCTCTCACATCGCCTGCAATGGCAGGTGGATTCTTTACCACTGTGCTACCTGGGAAGCCCCAAATGACCCACAGCTCACTTTAAATATAATATGTAGAACTCTGAGTTAAACTGCATTATGCTTTGGTACCTTTCAGAGATTGCTAATTCAACCTTTATTCATTACCATGCTATGGTCTCATTTCTGAGTTTAACATGCTTGTAGGGCTTAGGGATGAGACCAACAAATCTTAATAAATAAAAAGTCCCATGCACAAATGACAGAATGTTATATCTCAGGCGGAGTTAAGAACATGGATTCTTTAATGATGTCTCATTTTGGTTACTGGTTATTGCTCTAAAATCACTTCAAAGTTGAGGAGAGATGAGCTCTATGCAACTCAACCTCCAAACAAGAGATGTAGGCTGTTCCTTATTATCATCAAAACTGAGATAATTCTGAAAGTAGGTTAACAGATATACTTGAAAGTGAAAGTTGCTCAGTCACGTCTAACTCTTTGCAACCCCATGGACTGTAGTCCATGGAATTCTCCAGCCCAGATTACTGGAGTGGGAAGCCTTTCTTTTCTCCAGGGGATCTTCCCAACCCAGGGATCAAGCCCAGGTTTCCCGCACTGTAGGTGGATTCTTTACCAGCTGAGCCACAAGGAGAGCCCAAGAACACTGGAGTGGGTAGCCTATCCCTTCTCCAGAGGATCTTCCCGACCCAGGAATCTAACCAGGGTCTCCTGCATTGCAGGCGGATTCTTTACCAACTGAGCTATCCCTTTACTTCCTTTCTAATTTGCCACAGAAAAAGGGGTCTCAATATTCTTAGCTCATAACTTAGCAGGGATTTTTTCCATTTGCAAGCACAAGATTTCAAGTGTCGCATTTTCCATCAAATTACCTAACTTTTGTTCTTACGACTGTTAACCAACAAAAAGGGGGTAAAAACAGGACCTGTCCCTCACTGGGTAATTAAGAAGAGGAAGCATTTAAGTGCATTTAGGATACCAGGCAGATATGGAGCACCCACCATTGGTAGATATGATGGTCATACACCAAAGGACACACTTTGCTGAGAATTTCATAGTTCACAAATGAATATGAGAGAGATCTGCTTGGGCTTCCCTGGTGGCTCAGAGGTACAGAATCTGCCTGCCAATGCAGGAGATGACGGCTTGATCCTTGTGTCCGGAAGATCCCCAGGAGGAGGAAATGGCTACCCACTCCAGTATTCTTACCTGGGAAATCCCATGAACAGAAGAGCCTGGTGGGCTACAGTCCATGGGGTTACAAAATGTCATGCATGAGATCTGCTTACACTGGAAGAACATACAGGAATTACAATGCAAGACGGCAGAGACCACATTTCAACTCTGCCATCTTTGAGATAGAAGAAGCTCTGGAAGTTGTCTCCCCATCTACACATCATCTCTTTCAGCCTATTCCCAGGACCAGAACCTAGTGGCTCACGCAGAGCAGGGTGGATATGGAGTGGGACTGGGCTAGACCCCTAATAGGCAGAAAGAATTCAGAAGAAAAGCCCAGCCAATTCGATCTCTCTCCCAGGAACTTAATTGGAACAGGACAAACTTCCCCCATGGTTTTCCCTGTGAGTCGGTTGTTCAGTGGCCGCAGACTTGAATGGGGATGATAATAGGAGCTGTATGGCTATTTCAACTGAGCAGGACAGAGATGAACAGAAAGAAGCAAGGATGAGAACCCCCACATGCTGATGGAGAGAAAGAGCCCATGAACAAGGGTAGAGGGAAAGGAGACACAGAGTCACTGACCATCTTCCTGGCTGCTGACAGAGTTCTGTTCTTGCTTCAAGTCCCACATTTGTATTCTGCATCATTGCCCTGTGTCCTTTTCCTTCCTTTTCTTTGACTAATTTGCAGCAAATCTTAGTACCCACAACTAAACAATGTTTGTCTAAGAAACTTGAGTAAGCTTTCAATTAACCTCTTTAAGCCTCAGTTTCTTCATCTGTAAAATGGGATTCATTTGTTCAGTTTATGTTCATCTACCATCTACTATTTGCCAAGTACTAGCTAAGTAGTGTGGAGAAGGCAATGGCACCCCACTCCAGTACTCTTGCCTGGAAAATCCCATGGGCGGAGGAGCCTGGTGGGCTGCAGTCCGTGGGGTCGCTAAGAGTCAGACGCGACTGAGCGACTTCACTTTCACTTTTCACTTTCATGCATTGAAGAAGGAAATGGCAACCCACTCCAGTGTTCTTGCCTGGAGAATCCCAGGGACAGGGGAGCCTGGTGGGCTGCAGTCTATGGGGTCGCACAGAGTCGGACACGACTGAAGCGACTTAGCAGCAGCAGCAGCTAAGTAGTGCAGAAACAATGGTTAGACTCTCCAGAAAATATCCCCACCTTTGTGGAGTTTACAGTAGAGAAGGAGACATAAGCTTTAGTGGGTAAATAAATCATAAGATTAAACATAAAATTACAAGTAGGGTAAGTGCAGAAGGATATGATAACATAAAAATACATTCCAAAGGGACTAACTTCAGAGGAAGTCTGAGAGAGAATCTAAGTAGAGATTAACAAAGCCAAGAGGGAAAAGAAAAGCCTTCTAGGCAAAAGGTACATGATTTGCAAAGATTAGGAGAAAGGTAAACATGATGGCTGCAAAAAGACAAGTGGGAAAAGGGCACTGTAGAGAAAAGAAGGGAAACTGTGATGTGAGATGAAGCTGGATGAGAGGACTGGGGTCAAAATGCCAAGGGCTATGTGGGCCATGATGAGTATTTTGATCTTTGTTCTAAGATACTTATTCCAAGATCAATGCTGAGCTTTAAATAAGGAGATGTTAAGTCAGACCTGCCTTTGAAACATGCTGGCCACACCATAAAGAATGTATTGGAGGAGGCAGGAGTGGATGTGGGTTGCACCAAGTTAACTGGCTGCTTTAAAGTCCACGGCAGAGAACCCAGAGACAGGAGCAAAAGTCATGAGTTTGACTAAAGATGTACTGAGTAGAGGTGTCTCTGAAACAGACAAGACTGAACATTTCATCTCAAGGCGACTGTGCCTATGAGTGTAGAATCTGCTGAGAAGGTCTAGGTCAGAGATATATATTCTTGAGTCAAGGAGACGAATCTGTAGACTTAATGGAAGGCTTGGGCACAGGTGAGTTTGCCAAGGGAGAGATGATGGTGTGAGGACAGGAGAAGGTAGAGGGTAGCCAGTGGGTCGTGACTGGCATAGAGGCAGGTGGTCCACACGGGAGGCAGAGGCGAGACCAGGAGACTGATGTGTCGTAAGCACGGACTGGAAGAATAACCGACAGCATTCATCCAGTGACAGGCTGGCTAACAGAATTAAACTGGACAGTAGACAAAACCTCCAGGACAATACAGGGCACGGTGAAGTGAGCTCTGAAAATAAAAAAGGCAGTTACTGTCATGAATGGCTCACTGATTTTGTGAGCATCAAACTAGACAATCCATATGTCAGAGCACCTGACACACAGAAGGCTTTCAGCAGATGTAATTAGCAACTTCTTGTCCCCTTTTGAAAATTGGATGAGGTACTTTATGTCAAAAAATTCCTCCAAGACTAAAGGTTACCATGAAATAGGCAAGATGATAAGAAAATGACATGAACACTGAAGGAAGAGATGAGACTCTTGGGAAGAGAAGAAACCTGGACATACACTGGACACAGAAGCCAAAAGTGAAATTGATTTTCAAGCTTCTCCCAGTGCAGAGGTTAGAAGTACTGTATTCCCTCAGTTCAGTTCAGTTCAGTCACTCAGTCGTTTCCAACTCTTTGCGACCCCATGGAACTGCAGCACACCAGGCTTCCCTGTCCATCACCAACTCCCGGAGTTTGCTCAAACTCATGTCCATAGAATCAGAGATGACATCCAACCATCTCATGCTTTGTCATCCCCTTCTCCTCCTGCCTTCAGTTTTTCCCAGCATGGGGGTCACATATACATAAACACACACACACACAACCTTCAAATCCAGAAAAACAATGAATGAATTTCTTTGGAATTTCTTTGGAAAGTGCCTTAACATGTATTTTTTTGAAAACTGCTAAAGATCGACCCCCTATCAAATAAACTTAAAATCATTTTAATAATTATAATTATCTTTATCTAGATAAAGATCAATAGGAAACCCAGCCGTCACCCTTCTGCCACCACTGCACAGCATGAGGCTAGGCAATCTTTAAACTACTCAGGCAATGGTTTTCCTCCTGTGTTTGCAAAAATTCCTTTCCAAGGCTGAAAGAGTAAAATTCTTGCTCCTGACAATATATCACAAAATGTATACAGGACAGACCCCTAGTGTGACTACCAGTTGGATAATTATGCAGAGATAATGCACGGTTCTCGTCCTTTGTAGACAGAAGCCCACAGAGCACAAAGGCTTTCTGCCTTCAAAGGGCAACTATTCAAATGTTGCCTAACAGCTAAAGAAACAGGATTCCATGGTAACATAGATGCTCCTGGGTCAAGCACATGTTCTGAGAAAGCAAGGGACATGCAAATGAACCCAGGCTAATGGACCAGGGCTTACTCCAGTGGGGTTTTCTCTAATCGGGTCCTTGTGCTGTAAAGTGATAATTCTGCGGCCGTGCAGGGGACAACACAAACATTTAGAGATGAAAAGCAGGGGCGTCCCAGTAAAACATTTTCTGCCTCATTCTCCCGACCTAAAAAAGTGGATGTTCACTTTACTTAAAATTGGCAGAAAATAATAACTCCCACCCTGTTTTATATGGCCCAGAGCCCAGATTTCAATTTTAACATTTGCTCGTATGCTACTGTTTAAGTCAAGTCTTGAACTGTTTCAGCTGCTTGGAATGGGAGGTCAGAAATGGTGGGTGGGCGAGCTGGTGGCCAGGTGGGCGCCCTTGAGTCAGGATCCAGGTGAGGCATAAGGCCATGGCAGTCTCATTACCTGCGGGCGATTTCTGGAACAGAGGGTGAGGCATTTTCGATGAAGGGTTCAGGAGCACTGGGGTCACCACAAAGAGATCTGGACTTGCTTTAAAATGGTAAACAAAAGTGGGAAATAGAAAGGTTTAAAAGCAGTCTGGTGGCAAAGGAAAGTAGGAAGTTTGCAAGATGCCCTGCGTCGACCTCTGGGCCACTCAACAGCTTGGGGGAGAAGTTATTTGAGATCTCTGAGTCCCCGTCTTAGCATCTGTGACATCAAAGGGCTGACACATGTCTTTCATGTCTTCATGATTCCTTTAAGGCCTCAATGGCACCTTCCAGTATTCCATCTCTTTGGTCTATTTTTTTTTTAATTGGAGTATAGTTGATTTACAATGTTGTGTTACTTTCTGCTGTAAAGCAAAGTAATAGAGTTAAATATATATACACATATCCACTCTGTTTTAGATTCTTTTCCCATGTAGATCATTACAGAGTATTGAATAGAGTTCCCTGTGCTATACAGTAGGTCCTTGTTGATTATCTTATATATATATATTATAGCATATATGATAATCCCAATCTCCCAATTTATACCTTCCCTCTATCCCCCCTGGTAACCAATAAGATTGTTTTCTCCATCTGTGACTCTATTTTTGTTTTGTAAATATGTGCATCTGTACATGTCTTTTTAGACTCCATATACTATATTCTATTTCTATTTGGTATATCAAACTCGCCATGGGTTCCTTGTCACCAATCACACCATCTCCGCTACCAGAGCCCGTTAACTACATCCCAGAAGCCAAGTGTTACATGATTTTTATTCCAGGCACCAGTTATCTCCCAACAGCTCAGTGGTGGAAATGAGTTTCCCAAGCCTCCTTCAAGGGAAAATAAAAATATTAAAGTTTCTTTTGAAAAGTCCTGCCAAACTTCTAGCCTTACATCTTTAGAGGACATTTTTTATTTAGAGCCCCCCTGAGAGGTGGAAAGAAAATTGGAATCTGGGAGAATGTTCCTATTTTGACAAATGAAGCCAATGCTTCCTAGCAGAAGAGATCTTCAAAAACATGACTCAGGGAACTCAAACCGGGGCTCTATAACAACCTTCAGGGGTGGGTTGGGGCAGGAGGTGGGAGGGAGGTTCAAGAGGGAGGGGACATAGGTATACCTGTGGACGATTCATGTTGATGTTTGGCAGAAACCAACTCAATACTGTAAAGCAATTATCCTTCGATTAAAAATACATAAATTTATTTTTTTAAAAAAAGAAAGAAACATACCCTCCTAGGCCATTTCCCAGAAGCTCCTGCTGGACACAGGCTCCTGCCAAATCTCTAAAGATATGCTGTGTGCACCAGCACGGTGACCACTCACAGCCTTGCTTCCAGAAGCATCCTTCTCCAGCCCCTCAGCTACCCAGCTTCTGCCCACTGCACCCTCTTGGTAATGACCAGGTCTCTGGTTTTCCAAACTTTCTCCCAGAAGGACCACCCTAGCAGCTAACAGAAACAAAGGCAGCAACAGAGTAGATTGGGCGGCATCCAGCTTTTCTAGAAACAGCCAGAAGGAAGCCTTTTAGGCTTTAAAGATCTAGTATCAAAATCAAGGTTACTATGTAGATACTTATAATCCAGAAGAGAAAACACTTTCCACGCCTTTTATTCATTGAAATCCACAAAGTAATAACAACAGTATAATCACTCATAGAATACAAGACTACTAAGAAAAGACTGTAATTATTTTGGAGGGAGTGGGGATAACATTACCCTTAATTTAGATTCAAAGGTATTGCTTCCTATGATCAACTCAATCACAAAGTTCATCCATGAAAACCACCCTCAGCTTTGTGGTTGTTTAGTCACTAAGTCATGTCTGATTCTTTGTGACCCCACGGATTGTAGCCCACCAGGCTCCTCCATCCATGGGGATTTTTCAGGCAAGGATATTGCAGTGGATTGCCATTTCCTTCTCCAGGGGATCTTCAGGACTCAGGGATCGAACCCAAGTCCCCTGCATGGGCAGGTGTATTCTTTACTGCTGAGCCACCAGGGAAGCCATCCTCAGTTTAGGGCCTTACAAAAGCAGGGAGCAGGCAGGACTTGGCTTGCATGCTGCAGTTTTCTGATTCAAGGAGCTCTACTATATAGCACAGAGAACTACATTCAATATCTTGAGATAAACCATAATGGAAAAGAATGTTAAAAAGAAAGTATTAAATATATGTATAACAGAATCACTCTGCTGCACAGCAGAAATTAACACAACAATGTAAATCAACTACAATTTTTTTAATTATTTAATTTTTTTTAAAAAAAGGAGGTTTAGGACAGAAACTTGACATTCTGGCTAGGCTTGGGTTGAATACTGGTTCTACAACTTACTTGCCAGCTCATGACCTGACTTTTCCAAAACAAAATTTTCTCCTCTTTTATATTAGAGTATGAAAAGCTAACTATAAGCATTCTGTGAACTAGTGGCTAACCTTTGTCAAATTCCTATGCCCTGGAAGTTATTCTGTGTGCTCTGTGTGCCTTATGTATTAACTCATTTAGGGATCAAAATATTCCCACAGGGTAGGTACAATTCTTACATGCATTTGAGGAGACTGAAGAACAGAAAGAAAAAGAAAGTGAAGTCGCTCAGCCATGTCCGAGTCTTTGCAAACCCATGGGCTGTAGCCTACCAGGTTCCTCCATCCATGAGATTCTCCAGGCAAGAAAACTGGAGTGTGTTGCCATTTCCTTCTCCAGGAGATCTTCCCAACCCAGGGACTGAACCCAGGTTTCCCGCATTGTAGGCAGATGCTTTACTGTCTGAGCCACCAGGGAAGTCTCTCTGAAGAACAGAGAGGTTAAAGGTTAAGCAAAATGCCTGCAGTTGCCACCAGGTATGAACACAGGCGGACTGAGAGCTCTCTTCACCTCCCACTGCCTGAGAGCTGTATT
This sequence comes from Bos mutus, assembly GCF_027580195.1. NCBI lineage: Eukaryota > Metazoa > Chordata > Mammalia > Artiodactyla > Bovidae > Bos > Bos mutus. The sequence continues at coordinate 57,506,749 of NC_091636.1, forward strand.
TGATGAATGTTAGCTATTATGACTTTTATTCTTGTTAATGAGCTATGTCAGTGGAGTAATTAGGATGAAGTTTTAATGTACATTCCAGAACACAGACATCAAAATGTGCTTTGTCCTTCAAAAGCGTTCACCTTCATAGGCTTTTCACATTCATTATAAAGCACCACTGGTCTGAAAGGTTCTTGGTTTTCCCTCTCAAAACTATAGCTTATTAACTTCAGGGGGCATTCTGACTCCTTCCTCCTTTGCTCCTTACTTCCCTTTCTACATTATAAGCTAAAATGTCAATTAATAGTATATTAGACTGCCTCACCTCATGGGTCTATTGTCGCCTTAGGAAAGAAGAACTCCCGGAATCCTTTATTGGCTAACAGGAAATTAAAAGGCCAGGCCAGGATGTTTCCCAGTTTGTCAGTGGCTGTCACCTAGGTCTGTTTTCAGGATGCCCAGACACCCGCCCTCCCGTAGGCCTGGCCGAGGGGCATGCAGGCGGGGGAACCAACCTGCACTGCACGGCCAGCACACACCCTTTTGCGGCTGCCCACCGGTCCTCCAGTCAGCTCTCATGGGTTCCTGGTCTTTCCAGCCTTTGCACAACGCTGCCAGAACCTTCCTCCCCAAGCATCCATGTAGTTCCTTGGTGGCCCTGAGGAGCTAAACTGTAGGGGAACATTTCCCCAGAGGTAAATCAGTTTCCCTCATTTTCTTTAAATATTCATCCTCAGAGGGCAAGCATCAGAAGTGGAATAGGAGGTGCGTGGCAATGGGTGCAAACCTCCCAGAAGGAGCTCATAAATCACGTCCTAGAGGTTCACCCTAAGGCCCTCTCCCCTCTGAGAACCTCAGACACCCTCTGGAATTGTAAGTACAAAATGACAGCTCCAAATCCCTATTACTGGCCCAAATCTCTCCTCCAAGTCAAACACACATCTCACCTGCCAGACCATGCCCACTGGCACTGCCCACCCGGGGTGCCCACTCTCCCAACGAGCTCAGCCTGTCAACTATGATGTGCTCAAAAGCTTCCTTCTTTCAGTTTTCAACTCGACTTGTGATCACCTCCTCACACACTGCTGCTGCTGCTGCTGCTAAGTCACTTCAGTCGTGTCCGACCCTGTGCGACCCCATAAACGGCAGCCCACCAGGCTCCCCTGTCCCTGGGATTCTCCAGGCAAGAACACTGGAGTGGGTTGCCATTTCCTTCTTCAATGCATGAAAGTGAAAAGTGAAAGTGAAGTCGCTCAGTTGTGTCTCCTAGCGACCCCATGGACTACAGCCCACCAGGCCCCTCAGTCCATGGGATTTTCCAGGCGAGAGTACTGGAGTGGGGTGCCATTGCCTTCTCCGTCCTCACACACACTGCCTCCCAGTTTCCAGACCCTCCACCCTTTGCATTTGCAAAGTCCCTTCCTCACTGTATATCATGTCTATCAAAGATGAGAGCCAAACTCCAGGTCTTCCATATAATCTGTAACATTCTAGAAGATATACTGTAAAAGTGAAAAGGGTAAACCTAACTTTAATATATTATATTTAATGCAATATAGTCATAATACTATGACTTCAATATGGAATCAATATAAAATTTTAAGGAGATATTTTAAATGTGTTTTCATGTTAAGTTTTCAAAATCCAGGGTGCATTTTCCTCTTAGAGCAGGTCTTGATTGCAATTAGCCATATTTCCAGTGCTCGGGAGCCACATATGGTCAGTAGCTACCATCATGGACAGTGAAGTGAAGCAAAGTCGCTCAGTCATGTCCGACTCTTTGTGACCCCATGGACTGTAGCCTACCAGGCTCCTTGGTCCATGGGATTTTCCAGGCAAGAGTAATGGAGTGGGTTGCCATTTTCTTCTCCAGGGGATCTTCCTGACCCAGGGGTGGAACTCGGATCTCCCGCATTGTAGGCAGACGCTTCACCATCTGAGCTACCAGGGAAGCCATCATGGACAGGGCGGGTCTAAATTCTACCCAACATTCAAGGATCAGCTAAGCCCCTTCCTCCTGCAAGGTTCCTCTAGTTCCTGCAGTCCTTTGTACCTTCCTCTGCACTACCATCATAACGCCCACCAACATATGGAAAATTTTTTCCCACGGATTTTATGACTATAAGTTTTATCGTCACAACTAAGTTCCAAACATATAAACCTCTGCTTTATCCATAGTGTATCTGTCGTGATGCCAGATATACTCTTTCAATAAATATTAATTTATTGACAGGGAATCCACAAATTGTGTCAGTAGTAAATAAAGGGTAAATTGAGGGCAGAATCATTAAAAATTGAAAGAAGCAAAGACACAGCGACATTCAGTTGAAGAAAATGACAATCATATAAAATATGCTGCTGCCTTTGCACAGAGCTATCATTCAGTTGAATCTATATTTTTCCATGTGTGACTTTCAAATCCTGGCATATTAACATCATGCCTGCAATCCTCAAGGAATATGAGGGAATAACAGTGGAGAAAAACCAGAGCTGATAACAAATTAAAAAGACACACAGCACAGAAGCTCTTTATCACACTGTTTGGGAAGGGCCATCCTTGATTAGGTGGTAAAGTCATAAGTAGACTCTAGTGTTCAGGAGGGACTTCTTGTCTTGTTCATGTTGAACCCTCGGTCCTGGGGCAGTCAGTTCCATTACTCTACTGCTCCTAATTTCCCTTTTTAAATTATAAACTATTATATCTGCAACCTAGACAGCATATTAAAAAGCAGAGACATTACTTTGCCAACAAAGGTCTGTCTAATCAAAGCTATGGTTTTTCCAGTAGTCATGTATGGATGTTAGAATTGGACTATAAAAAAAGCTGAGCACCGAAGAATTGATGCTTTTGCACTGTGGTATTGGAGAAGACTCTTGGGAGTCCCTTGGACTTCAAGGAGATCCAACCAGTCCATCCTAAAGGAAATCAGATCTGAATATTCATTGGAAAGATGGATGTTGAAGCTGAAACTCCAATACTTTGGCCACCTGATGCAAAGAACTGACTCACTGGGAAAGACCCTGACGCTGGGAAAGTTTGAAGGCAGGAAGAGAAGGGAAGGGCAGAGGATGAGATGGTTGGATGGCATCACCGACTCAGTGGACATAAGTTTGAGTAAACTCCGGGAGTTGGTGATGGACAGGGAGGCCTGATGTGCTGCAGTCCATGGGGCTATAAAGAGTCAGACACAACTGAGTGAATGAACTGAACTGAACTGATATCTGTTAATAAAACATTAGACCACCTCCTAAGGTAATTTATTATTTTTATTTATTTTTAATAGAAGGACAATTGCTTTACAATACTGTGTTGGTTTCTGACATGCATCAACATGAATCAGTCATAGGTATATATATATCTATCCCTCCCCTTGAATTCCCCTCTCACCTCCCACTCCATCCCACCGACTAGGTTGTCATAGAGCACCAGTTTGAGCTCCGAGTCATACTAATTTATTGTTAAGGTAGGGTGAAAGGAGTTGGTGGAGTGTGTGGTACAGGACTGGTACTCAATAAAGGTTTAGTGACTGAATTAGTAACAGATAGGATTGTTACCTGAACTATGATGAAAATACAGATGACGTGTGTGATGGGAAATATGGAACCAGTGTAAGCAGAGACAACAACACAGAAGAAATAAACTTAGGTCTTCCTAAACAGCAAAGTGGGGAGATATCACCTCTATCTATAAAATATGCACAGTGGGGGTTGTGTCTTCAGGAAGATTCTTCTGTTTCCTCCTCTGGATGTAGAAAAATCTCAATAGTACTTCACAGTAAAATGTTGGTAGATTTTAGTTGGCACATTAAAGAGATATATCATGACCCCAGGAGGAAAACTGAACAAATATTAAGATGGACTAAAACGAATGAGGTCAGATGAAGGTGACGTTCACATGATTCATGGAGGAAGGCAAAACTCTGCCAAGTAGTGAACAGGACACTCTACTATGCTCTGAAGCCATAAGGTTTGATAGGACCTTCAGTGAGCTATTCAGTTTCCCTGCATGCATGTGTGCTAAGTCATTTCCATTGTGTCCAGCTCATTGCAACTCTATGGACCGTAGCTCAGGAGGCTCCTCTGTCCATGGGATTCCCCATGCAAGTGGGTTGCCATCTCCTCCTCGAATGGATCTTCCCGACCCAGGGATTGCAACTGTATCTCTTACATCTCCTGAATTGGCAGGTGGGTTCTTTACCACTAGCACCATCTGGGAACCCCGTTTAATTTCCCTACTCACAAGCAAATTCTGTATCTACAATCTACTGTGAAATTAATCATGAGCATATGTCTAGGCTGTATATTGTCACCCTACTTATTTAACTTATATGTAGAGTACATCACGCAAAATGCTGGGCTGGATGAAGCACAAGCTGGAATCAAGATTGCTGGGAGAAATATCAATAATCTCAGATATGCAGATGACACCACCCTTATGGCAGAAAGTGAAGAAGAACTAAAGAGCCTCTTGATGAAAGTGAAAGAGGAGAGTGAAAATGTTGGCTTAAAACTCAACATTCAGAAAACTAAGATCATGGCATCTGGTCCCATCACTTCATGGCAAATAGATGGGGAAACAGTGGAAACAGTGAGCAACTTTATTCTGGGGGGCTCCAAAATCACTACAGATGGTGACTGCAGCTATGAAATTAAAAGACTCTTGCTTCTTGGAAGAAAAGCTATGATCAACCTAGACAGCATATTAAACAGCAGAGACATTACTTTGAAAACAAAGGTCCATCTAGTCAAAGCTATGGTTTTTCTAGTAGTCATGTATGGATGTGAGTTGGACTATAAAGAAAGCTGAGTGCCAAAGAACTGATGCTTTTGAACTGTGGTATTGGAGAAGACTCTTAAGAGTCCCTTGGACTGCAAGGAGATCCAACCAGTCAATCCTAAAGAAAATCAGTCCTGAATATCCATTGGAAAGATTGATGCTGAAGCTGAAACTCCAATACTTTGGCTACCTTATGTGAAGAACTGACTCATTTGAAAAGACCCTGATGCTGGGAAAGATTGAAGGTGGGAGGAGAAGGGGACAACTGAGGATGAGATGGTTGGATGGCATCACTGACTCAATGGACATGAGTTTGAGCAAGCTCCTGGAGTTGGTGATGGACAGGGAAGCCTGGTGTGCTGCATTCCATGGGGTCACAAAGAGTCAGACATGACTGAGTGAATGAACTGAACTGAACTGAATAAGTCTAGGCTCAATCCTTAGAGTAAATACATCTTTCTTTCTATATACTTTTGGAGGCATTCAGGCATGTGTGGAAGGATGGTGTGTGTGTGAATTGCAAAGATTACACCAAAAAGTGGGTGAACTGGCATTGTCGTGTGTCTAAATGATAAATTAGATGAGAAGCAACTACAAAACCAAGCCAGGCAATGAAAAGAGTAATTGTTAAACATGGGCTTATGGAACAATTACTTCTTGCAAGGACATTTTGACTGTCACACATACTAACTTAAGTGTATTTCCAGTGGATGCTCATCTTAGGGTTCCCTAACCTACTAAAACAGATGAGAAGTATGGATGGATAAGCAAGGGCAGTCTAACTGCTAACAGAGGACAGAACAAATGTAAATTTGGCAGGCTCAGTACACCTCTTTCCTGTACCTATTTCATTCTGAGAATCATTTCAAAACACTTGGAAGACTTTAAAAGAAACGGCTATCCCATCTACAGCTCAAAAGCCCAATAACCCTCACTGCCCATCGGCCTCCCCTCTGAGCTTGACCTTCACTTTTCACCCGTCTGTGCTAGTGACTGATAACCAGACCCTGGCTTGTCAGATCCCCACTGACCTACCAGCGGTTTCTCCCTGCATGTGTCCAGCATTATAAAGAGACAAATCTGACTGAACACTTTAGGCCCTACTAGACTAGTTTTAAAAGTAGGGAATGTGCATTATTCATCAGTATATCCCCAGTGCCTAGCTCAAAGCCTGTTAGATATTAAACACAATACAAATGGTTGTTGGACCAAACTGGGGTAGCAGATTTTCTTTTGGAAACATTGGAAGAAACTGTCTCTCTTCCAAGGCCAATGTTCCTCTGTATAATTCACAAATGGTCATCCATTAAACCTATATTTAGATTTTCACTGCTTGGGAATGTCAAATTTCCCTTCTGCCTGGCAAGGGCATCTGGTAGATCACCCACTTCTCTGCACTGATCCCCAACCTGTTTCTGCTTCAGGAAACTAGTTCTTCTGTATTATGAAAGCAAATCACCTTTCCTGTTTGCATAAAGGGGCATAAAAACCATGGGGACATTAACAGAAAACAGAGTAACCTTGTTCACGTTTTAGAGTATCTTATGATTTAAAAAGCAGAAAAGGAATGTGCAGTTTGGAACAGTTCAGATTTGTCTCAATCAAAATATGCAAAAGGTCTTCTGGATTCTGAAGTTTATCTCACCATTCCATGTCTGCTACCATCACAAAGAGTCGCTTATGATGCAGGCAATAAAAAATTAGATGTTTGAAATTTCTGGCTCTTCATAAATGCTGAAGTTGTGCCAAAGAAATAATAATAGTTATAGGTCTAAGTGTATGAAATATATGCTCACATGGCCCACGGTAGATAGCTACAGTAATTATATTAGGAAAAATAGAGAATGTACTGAAATCGTGACTTAAAATAGTTTGTCATTCCAGGATTGTAGAACATTCAGGAAGGGCTGATGGGTGATAGCAGAAAAGTCTCCATATTCCTTCTGGACCTGCATTTATTAATCAGTTAAATGGAATAATCCAGAAAAAGTAGATGTATTCACACACTCTCATTTAATGCCATACATACTTACATGAAAGTAAATGAAAAAATCTACATGAAACTTATTTGGAAATATATAAAGAACCATAGTTAGATTAGTAACTAAAGATAAATATTTAAAAGAATTGCTATTTTTCCTTTTTACAATTTTTACATAAAGCAAAGTCACTGGTATATCGATTCCATTGTTTCATTCAATTATATGATGTCTTAAAAATGGGGTCGCAAAGAATCGGACATGACTGAGCAACTGTACTGAACTGAACTGAACTGAAACAGGACTACCTGCCTAGGGCTTCCTTGGTGGCTCAGACAGTAAAGAATCCATCCACAATGCAGGAGAACTGGGTTCGATCCCTGGGTTGCTAAAATCCCCTGGAGGAGGGCATGGCAACCCACTCCAGTATTCTTGCCTGGAGAATCCTGGCAGGCTACAATTCATAAGGTCGCAAAGAGTCTGAAGCTGAAACTCCAATACTTGGGCCACCTGATGGGAAGAACTGTCTCATTGGAAAAGACCCTGATGTTAGGAAAGTTTGAAGGCAGGAGGAGAAGGGGAGGACAGAGGATGATGAGATGGCTGGACGGCATCGCCAATTCAATGGACATGAGTTTGAGTGAACTCTGGGAGCTGGTGATGAACAAGGGCGCCTGGTGTGCTGCAGTCCATGGGGCTGTAAAGAGTCAGACACAACTGAGCGGCTAAGCACAGCACAGCCTACTAACGAGGCCTCCTTTAGAGAAAGATCTGTAGGAACTTACAGAGAGTGATATCC